>NC_133166.1:39237500-40487500 GCF_040802235.1 Manis javanica
ATGTGAGGGACAAAGGAGCTGGGCTGGCAGTGCCCTCTCCAGATGTGGAGGGATGTGAGGGACAATGGAGCTGGGCTGGCAGTGCCCTCTCCAGATGTGGAGGAATGTGAGGGACAATGGAGCTGGGCTGGCAGTGCCCTCTCCAGATGTGGAGGGATGCCTGTAGAGGGAAGCTGTGGACACTCCAGCACAGAGTCCCCTTTCCTTTGTGTTTGAAGGATAGCACATAGAAAATATGGGTTCCAAACTGAGGCAGGCTGAACGTGCTTCAAAATCCTGCCCCATTCCCATGAGATGCTGAAAAGACCAGCCTGAGAGGTTTGGTAATAAGTAATATTGAGAAATGTCTGTGGAAACCAGGTTTCAGGACCTCCTGGCCCCATCTGTCAGCAGGGCTTTCTAGTCATTTCACTGCATTTGGCCATTTGGGCTGCTGGGGTTTCTAGGAAAAAATCATTTTAACTTTCACCAGTCTTACTGTGTTCTTTTTTGTTGGGCTGGGGAATATTGTTTCTTTTCACAGGCTACACTAGTTTTTCCCTTATTTTAAATCCTGCAGTACTTAATTCTCTCTAGGGGAGGCAAATAACAGTTTGAGAACTGACTCTTTGCTGGGCAATAGGCTAAAACTTTTATACTCACTACCCCATTCCTTCCCACAAAAATAGATGGTTCTCTCCTTGCAACATCCACACTCGCTTGCTTTTTCTCCCCAAACGTTGATGTTTTGTGTTTTCACTCTCCTTCATTGGCTCCTTAGTGCCTTCAGTCTCAGTCCTTAGTCCTTTTTCTGCTTCTCTGGATTTTGTAAACGACCTTATCCAACCCTTTGGCTTCACCTTCCTTACATGTTGCTGCAGGTAACTCCTGAGCTTGTGTCTCCAGACCCAGCTGTGTGCCTGTGCTCTGGACTCACACACCTCACTTGGAATCCCAAGGGGACATCTGGCCTCTGCATGCCTCCCCAGCCTCCGCTTTCAATCCCTCCTTTAGGCACAATGCCTTCCTGCTATTCCTTGAACCTGCCAGTGTATTTCCACCTCAGGGTCTTTGCACCCATTATTCCCTTTGCTTTGAAAGTGGTTCCCTCAGTATTCATATGGATACCTTGCTATTCCTTCAGGGTGCCTCCTCTGAAAGACCTGCTCTGTCCACGTCATCTAAGCCAGTGCCTCCCACAGGATCCCCTTCCTACAGGACCCCACCTCACACAGGACCCCCTCCCACAGGACCCCCCTCCTATAGGACCCCACCTCCCACAGGACCCCCCTCCCATAGGACCTCACCTCCCACAGGACCCCCTCCCATAGGACTCCCCTCCTATAGAACCCCACCTCTCACAGGACCCCACCTCCCACAGGACCCCCCTCCCATAGGACCTCACCTCCCACAGGACCCCCTCCCATAGGACTCCCCTCCTATAGAACCCCACCTCTCACAGGACCCCACCTCCCACAGGACCCCACCTCCCACAGGACTCCCTCCCACAGGACCTCACCTCCCACAAGACTCCCTCCCACAGGACCCCACTTTCCACTCTCTATGCCCTTATCCTGCCTTTTCTGGTTTGTGGTCATAGCACTTAACCTACCGGAAATAACATTGTGTGCTTAGTTATACACTTGTTTTTTGATTGTCCCTCCCCCTGAGATATAAAACCCACATAGACCAACACATTGTCCTGCTCACTGCTGCAGCCTCAGCACCTGGAATGTGGCTCATGTGGCCCCGGACCAATAAATGTTTGTTGGATGGTGAATGAAACAATAATACACGAGGTAGGTATCATACCCTGTTTTATAGGTGAGGTGGCTGAAAGATGCACGACACTCCACACCACAGACTTTTTTCCTCTTAGAAAATGTGTAATAGTTTTAATCAAGATCACCTACTTGAAAACAATGCATTGAGTTATTTTGATGATAATTTATAATAATGATAGATCTAAGCGTCCAGATGACAAAACTCAAGTGTATACATTTCATAGCACTTATAGTAATGCATTAAAACCACGGTTTACCACATGTATCACCTGTCTGTTTTTTCCCCTCCAAAACATGTGCTGTTCTGACTTCACACATAATCCTGTCCTATTTATTATGTGCACAGTAATTGGCCCCCTTAACTCTTTGTCAGTGCCAGTATATGACTGTTTATCTGGAAGTCTAAATACCTGCTGCACCCAAAGAGGATTTTTCTTAGAAGGTTTTAGGAATAATTATTTATTTAAAAAGCCCCTCTTCAGTGTCCTTGCTGAAGGACAGTTTGTCACAGTGCCTGGTGCGGGGTGGTGGGTGAACTGCAGCTGGCTGGACGGTCACACGGCTCCATGGCGCATTCTCTGGTGCCACATAGCTGGGAGAGCCTCAGCCTTCTGTGCTTTGCTGAGGCCTGTTGTTTTCATCTTTTATGTTACAGTTTTGCAAGTGTATTTTACATATCCATTTTTTAATCCCCGCAATAGGAAGAAACCCCAAGGAATCCAAACAGAAGCTGTTAAGCTAGATCAACTCCTTTTCTTAAAAATCATGTCTCTTTTTTTTCTTTTATTAAGGTATCATTGATATACACTCTTATGAAAGTTTCACATGAAAAACAATGTGGTTACTACATTTACCCATATTATCAAGTCCCCCCAAACCCCATTGCAGTCACTGTCCATCAGTGTAGTAAGGTGCCACAGAGTCACTACTTGTCTTCTCTGAGCTACTCTGTCTTCCCCATGATCTCTCCCACACCATGTGTGCCAATCATGATACCCCACAATCCCCTTCTCCCTCCCTCCCCACGCACCCTCCCATACCCCTCCCCTTTGGTAACCGCTAGTCCTTTCTCGAGTCTGTGAGTCCACCGCTATTTTTCTTTCTTCAGCCCTGCTTCGTTGTTATATTCCACAAATGAGGGAAATCATTGGTATTTGTCTTTCTCCACCTGACTTATTTCACTGAGCATAATACCCTCTAGCTCCATTCATGTTGTTGCAAATGGTAGGATTTGTTTTCTTCTTATGGCTGAATAATATTCATTGTGTATATGTACCTCATCTTCTTTATCCATTCATCTACTGATGGACACTTAGGTTGCTTCCATTTTGTGGCTATTATAAATAGTGCTGCAATAAACATAGGGGTGCATATGTCTTTTTGAATCTGAGAACTTGTTTTCTTTGGATAAATTCCTAGAATGTGGAATTCCTAGGTCAAATGGTATTACTATTTTTAGTTTTTTGAGGAACCTCCATATTGCCTTCCACAATGGTTGAACTAGCTTACATTCCCACCAGCAGTGTAGGAGGGTTCCCCTTTCTCCGCAGCCTCACCAGCATTTGTTGTTCCTAGTCTTTTTGATGTTGGCCATCCTAACTGGTGTGTGGTGATATCTCATTGTGCTTTTAATTTACATTTCCCTGATAATTAGCTATGGGGAGCATCTTTTCATGTGCCTGTTGGCTATCTGAATTTCTTCTTTGGAGAAGTGTCTGTTCAGATCCTTTGCCCATTTTTCAATCAGGTTATTTGCTTGTTGGGTGTTGAGGCATGTGAGTTCTTTATATATTTTGGATGTTAACCCCTTGTTGGATATGTCGTTTACAAATATATTCTCCCATACTGTAGGAGGCCTTTTTCTTCTGGTGATGGTGTCCTTTCTTTTTGATTTTTAAGAAGCCTAAACTCTGGAGATGTCATGAATCCAGGACAGCTCAGAATCTGGACATTCAGGATGTATAACCCTCCCCCACCTTGTTTCCCAACTGTTTGGCCCACCTGGCAGTTTGGCACTGGTCATATCACTCAGTTCCCCTTCAGAGCTTTTCCTCGTTGGATTTCATTTTCTTCTTTTGGTAAGGACTTTGCCCCACCTCCCTGCTGACTGGCAGTCCTGCAGGCACACAGAGACTGTCTTTGATTGTATCTGAGCCTTCTGGTTGGGTGCTGCCTGGCTCACCTCGACTTCCCTTGAGGACTAAGACCCTGATATCCTCTCTAGCCACACTGAAAGCTTCTGGGCAGTTTCTTTCTTTTTTTCTTAAATTAAGATATCATTGATATACAATCTTACAAAGGTTTCACATGAGCAACATTGTGGTTACAACATTCACCCATATTATCAAGTGCCCCCCACCCCCAACCCCATTGCAGTCACTGTCCATCAGTGCAGTAAGATGCTGTAGAGTCATTACTTTGGACAGTTTCTTATGCTGTGTGTCTTCCATATTTTAGCCCAAGGCTGGCCACCTATAGCCACTCAGTAAAGATTCATTTGTCTGGCTTCTTGGTTTGTGGCAGCTAGCTGTCCTCTCCACCACCCCCTCGGACTTGAAGAGTAACGGTTCCACACATTGGGGTAAAGACTCTTTCTTTAGGGAGGTTATGGCAGGAGAACTCTGAAGGATCACTGTTGCTCTGCTGCAGTTGCTCAAAATCAGACATGTCTAAATTCGTCCCAGAGGAAGGTGGGCACAGACTAGAGACCACTCACTGAGAATGCAGGGCAAAGTGTTGATGTTCCCTTCCCTTCTGCTCCAGCAAAATTCTCAACTGCTTGAATTTCAATAGCTACCTCCTGCCTCCAAAGCTCAGCTCCCCTACTGCATCAGTCTGAACTTACTGTTCCCCTAGCCTGTCTTCCCTATTAAATTAGATATTAGAAATATCCGTCAACCAGTGCTATTCAGGGGGTACAATTTGTAGTCTGCACGTGAACTACTGGATACTGTGGCTTGGCTGGACCTGAATTTATCTACAGAATTTTGCAGAAGCCTGTGCTTTCATCTGTGTGGGTGCTCAGGTCCTGTGCCCTACCTGATAAAACACTAAGTTCTCTGGAAGGTCTCAACAAAAGAATCCCATGTTATTATCTTTTGGCATTCTTAGAGCTCTTCATTTTTTATCTTCTGCTGGGGATGGTGTGTGTGTGTGTGTTTATGATCATTTTATTAGCTTTTCCTCACAAGATTCATTTTTATTAAAAACACAGTATCACTATAAATATCGTGGCAGGGAGGTTGAAGAGGATTTCAGGAGTGATGAGGCAAAAAGACTGAAGGTCTATAATTTAACCCGTTGCTTAAATGAATGACTACAATACAGCGGTGGACTTTTTTCTTACCTTCATCAATTCTCTTTTAGATGGGATGTGACAGCTAGGAGCTTGCTGGTTTAAAGCCAGGCATATCACAGGGGGAAATGCAAGTTTATGGAGATTATTTTAAGAAAAATCTTGTGTTTAGAAAAATCATGTTTTCTACTTTCTTTAGTTATTTCCTGCTCAAAATTTTTCCTAGGTTTGCATTTCTGGTTATGTGGGCCAGTGCATCCCTTTGTTGTTTAAGCGAAATTGAAATGGATTTTACTTGCTGTTTGAAGCATCCTAACTGGTAAATACAGGTAATATTTGCAAATACTTGGTAGTTTACAGAGCGCCTTCACATAGATTATTATATTCAGATCTCATGACCACCCTGAGATAGGTGCATTTAGATTCTCCTACCACAGAAGAGAAGATTGAGATTCTGTGGGAATGGGAGACTCACCCAATGTCATACTGCTAATGAGTGGTGGAGTTGCACTTGAACCCAAGTCCTTCATTTCTGTTTTAAGTTCCTTCTGCAATGTTACACTATCTCCCAAATAAATGAGGTTGTTTGTGCATGCATGCATGCATCCATCCACCCACCCATCCAGCCAAAAATATTCATTGAGGTCCTACTATATACGAGATACTGTCTGTAATGTGCAGTCTGTCAGGGAAGACAGTGAGTGAATGGATAATTGTAGTAAAGCCTGACAAGGCTGAGGCATTAGCACTGGGATGCTGGAAAAATGAAGGAGAGACACCTGGTCTGGGGCAGTGTCAGGGAAAGCTTCCTGGAGGAAGTGATGCTGAAACTGAGTTTTTATGTGTATGTGTATTTAACGCACATTTGTTTCCCTGGGTGGTACTGGTTTCCTGTGTACCACTTTTCTGCCCACCCCTTGCAGCATTCTTAGTTGAGCTCAGTTGTCAAGAAAGTAGTGGGTAGACATGGTTCAAGAAGAATGAGTGTTCCGAGTGTGGGAACTTTGAGTGATAAGGTGGCCTGGAGAAGGCTGTGAACGTATGGGATGGGGAGAGTGTCCCAGATAAGAAACAGAAGGCCTGGTTCTGGCCCTGGGCAAGCTCTATCTTTTTTCCAGGTCTTGCTTTCTCATCAGTGATACAAAGGGGTTGGATCTCTAAAAGCTTGAAAGTGCTAACTGCACTGTCCCAAGCAGGCAACAAGAGCTGGGCAATTAGGAATGAGCTTGCAAGGGGGTTGTCCATGCCTTCTCATGGCCTCAAGCCTTGGCTTCAGCTTTTCTTCTGCCTGAAAAGCCTTTGCCATCTTGTCTATCTGTTAACCTCTAATTCATCCCCTGCTCTGTTCTGCCTGTTCCCAGGCAGATGTAGGGGCTCTTCTCAGCTCTCATGAGCCCTGGGCTGTAACATGTTTGTCCCACTCACTGTGTTTGACTATTTGTATGCCTGACTCTGTGCATGGCCGTGGGCTCCATGGGGAGGGGCTGTAGCCTCTTACCTCCTTGTATATACGTGTAGCGTGTGTGAGTGTCTTATGGGCAATTGCGGGCTTGATCTGGTCATAGGTCTTTGAGTTGGAAAAGGTTTCCAGAAGTGACTTACATATTCAGAATAAAGTGCTTTTATGCCCATGGTACAGACAGAACTGTCAAGTCCCTGAGAACTTAAAGACTTCTTGGGAAGGACAGGCCAGGTCTCCTGCTTCCCAGGGCAACCTTCCTGCCATTCCACCAAGACTCCCAGGATTTCAATTTCATTTCCTTTGAGGAAACAGAAGAGGCATTTTTGCTGGCATAAGTTGAAAGAGATGGGAGTTGGGGGGTTACTGCTTGAGGAGAGGAGTGATAGGAAGTGTGTGAAGGTTCATTTGGGTGACAACCTTTTGAATAGATTAAGACAGTGAGGCTGGGAGGAGGCAGGTGGAAGACCAGAGGAGACAGCATTTGACAAGGCAGAGCTGTCTGGGACCTGAACAAACAGCTCTTCTCTGGGGAGAGAGGAGAAGGGCTTCGTAGAGCGTGTGTATGAGACAAGCTCCATGTGCAGTGAAGTGATGCATACCGCAAACACAAACACGGTTCTCCCCCTCTGCTTCGGCTGTCACAGCCCCCGCCCGTCTGCACCGGTCATTTATCTTTCGGGTTCCAAGTTGCAGTGGGCTCTTTCAGGCCATCACACAACAGAGGCTGGGCTTTTTGGGGGCACCGGCTTCACTTTCACGTCCCATCTTTTTTGCTTTGGGATATTGTTTTGGTCTTTGTTCTTCTAGCCCTGAGTTCACTCCTTGGCAGCGTTCCTCTGGCTCTGTGGGGCCCCTGATGCATCCTCCCAGGCTGCTGCTTGTCAAAACCCGTGGAGAGACACCTTATCAGTTCCCTGGCAGACCCAGGGTGGGGGCATCGTGTGCACACACTGAATCGCTGATAGATGCCACTCGTGAAATCCGCATGCACCTTTAATAAAGAGGGCTGCCTCGCTATTTGCCATGATAGGGCTGGTTGTGATAAAAGCACCTCATTCTGATTGGCTTTTGAAATGGCAGATGGAGAACTGGGTGGGGGTGTGCAGGGAAGTCACTTGAGGATGAGACGCTCCCATTTGTGAAAGCTGACTTTGTCTCTGCCAGAGCCTCTAGGAGCCCAGCCCAGGACAGGTTTGATGCATGCCACCTTTGATTGCATTTTACTGCTCCGAAAGATTATTAGCACACAGACATCCCAGGCCCTGCTAAGGAGGTTGTGGCAGAACATTGGCCAGAGCAGCCTCTGAGCTCCTGGAGGGCTGGGACTTGGTTGTATTTTTCTGGCTTCCCACCCCAGGCTCAGTGCTAGGCATGTGAATCAGTGGGATCTCACAGGCCTGAGTTCAGCCCTGGCTTCACTCCTCATTAGCTGTGTGATATTGGGCAAATGACTCAACCTCTCTTGGACCCCTTCCCCAGCATGGCAGGGATTGAGGGGCAGAGATGTTTTCTGAAACTGCAGCTGCCCAAGCTGATCTTGAGTGGGGGGCAGGGCTGTCCGTGGGGCTCTGCTCTTCTGCCCACCACACCCTCCTAGCAGGCACTTCCCACTTCCACCGGCACCAAGATCTTAGCAAGCTCTTCCAAATCATCAGCGGACCATTTTGAAAAACAGGTATAATTAATATCTTGGGTAGTTTTGCATCTATAATTATAGACATATATAATAAAGTTACATAATTAATATCCTGTACTACAGTTGTAGAAGGGATTATAAATATGGCCATGACAGTTCTTATCTTTCAGGCTTTCCTACAAGCAGCCCTTTTGTCTAATCCTTGTCAACCCCTGGTTGTTGTATTACTGGCAATTAAACATGTAAATGGAATCTTTTTTATGCATGTAAACAAAATAGATGAATAATAGAGCACATCGTCTCTCCACTCTGGCAATAGTCTAGGTGGCCTTCATGAGACTGGAACCAACACAGTGATGTTGATATCCATCCAGCTTGTCACAGTGGGATTCTCTCCATGTTGGATTCCCTTAGGCTGCTATTCCCTTGCACTAGATATATCATCCCTGCGGCTCTGAAAGTCTGGAAGGCCCCAGCTAGAAATGGTGCTGGTCTGGGAAAATCATGGCATGCTTGAACTACCTCTGAAATGTCACCTTTGCAAATTGTCCCAGCTCCTGAATCAAAGAGCTCCTTGACGAGGGTGATTGATCACCTCACTTTGCCTGGAATTGAGCAGGCTTCCTGGAAAGTGGGACTCTCCGTGCTAAAACCAGAAAGTCAGGGCAGTTTGGGCTACAACCATGACCTGGTCCCAAGCCTCTGCAGCCCCAGCTCCTATGTCTGTTTTGAGCAATAAACTTTAGTGGTTCTAAATGGGTTGTGATGGTCCTCTGCTATTTCCTGCCTCTTTGCCCATACCCCTGCTTTCTTGGCTGCCTGAGGCTTCCCTGGCTTCACTATTTTGCCTAACTGATTCTCCTCATCCTTTAAGATTCAGCAAGGCACTCCCTCATCTGGGAAAGCTTTGCTGACCCTCCAAGTTGGGGGAGTCTCTCTCCTCCATGTTTGCCCCCACTCTCACAGTCATCACTCTGTTCCTGTACTATTTGTTTGTCTCTCTCCCCCACTGGGCTGGGGGCTTTGTGAAGGCAGGACTATAATCTATGAGACTTTGTATTCCTGGCATCTAGCACGGTGACTGGACATAGGCATTCATTAAATATTTAATTTAAAGATTTATTTAACTATTTAAATATTTAAGTCAGTGAATAAATTAAAGGTAGATGGTAAAATGTAAGTCCAGATGCACTTTCAAAACTGTGTTCTATTAACAAGCATGTAGAGTAGTTAATGAAAGATAGGGAGACCCTGACTCTTTCCAGGCATGTGGTAGCTTAGGGCCACCAAACTTACTGCCCAGGGAAAAGGGGGCTGGTGGCAAGCCGGACGTAGGGGCTGAGTGTGGCGGTTCATGAGTTTGGGGTTTTGAAGCAAGCCTGTGCCCTGGGAGCTGGGTTGGGGAGAGGGGCAGGATATCCCGGGTATAAGTCAACCAAATATAACATCAGGGCAAATGCAGGGTCATTGGTCATTGATCTCTTTGGTGCCAAAGAGAAATTCTTAGCTAATGCTACCCAAATGGGGGTTGGGGAGTAGCGAGAGAGGTGGGAGATCCAGGAAGGTGGGTCAGGACCTTTCTGTGACTAGGGCACAAAACTTCTGAGGTTCCTTTTAGAGAGGCCCTGACTGGGCTTCTGAGGGCCGACAGGAGCTGTGAAGGTGCCCAGCAGGACCTGGTAGAATCCCAGCTGGTCTGGGCACAGTGTCCTGCACCAGCTGGCTGAGAGGTAGCCAAGGCTCATCCACAGGCCACTCAGCGGGCCCGTCACCACCTGGCTCCCTGGTGGGCATGCTGCTGGAGAGAGCAGGGCCCTGGTTTCCAAGGGACTGCCGTGTGCACCGGCATTCTGCCGGCAGGGTGAATATTTCAGAAAGGCAGCTGGGAAAGGCAGTGCCTTTTTAATCTAAGCTGAATAGGAGCCTGAGGGGGAAGGGCACGGCGTCCCCGGGAGTGGAATAATGTGTTTGCGACACGATGTTTTCCTTGTACAATGGGACAGGAGGTTAGGGCGGGAGATGGCCTTGGTCACACAATTTTTCTTTTCTCAGGCCATACCGAATGAGAGTCCGGAATTGTCGTCTGTGACCTTTGACAGCAGCACAGGGTGAGGCAATTGTACCAACCTTGATGAACTGGACCACATTGGGGCACCTAGCAGTGCCTGCTGCTGTTTGCAGAGCGGCTCACTCTGGCTGGAGGCTCGACTGTGCTTTCCCAGAGTGACTGCGCTTCATTGCAACAACAGCCTTGCGGCAAGAAATTCTCTCTGCCACTTTACGGAGGAGGAAACTGTGTCCCAGAGAAGTCTAATATCGTCAAAGCACTTAGCACAATGCCTGCCACACCATATCAACAACAGTAGCTAAATTTTAGATGAGGACTGCTCTTGCCAGACATTGTTGTTCTAAGTGCTTTATAGGTACAAGACACTTAATTCTTACAACCACCTAAGATATGGTTTCCTTTATTAGCTCCATCTTACAGCTGAGGAAACTAAAGCACAGAGAGGTTATGTAGCTTGCCCAAGGTCACACAGCTAGTGCATATGACTCTAAGCTATCTGCACTAAACTTCTAACCTTAGGCTGAATGGGGGATTTATGGATACTTCTAGTTAACTGAGGGTTAGAAAGAAAAGCTAGATGCCTTCAACCCTATGACAAACTCAACTGGTTCCTAGGATTTGTGTTCTCTTTTTCCCAGTCTCACAGCCCCACTATGTGTCCCTGCTTCATTTGCAGTGAAGTGTGGCCACATCAGTGAATTCTAGTCAACAGAATATGAGTGGAAGGGAGGTGAACCATCTAGGCTTGCCCTCATCCCACAAATAATCCTTCCATCTGTAATCGTAGAGGACTTAAAGGAGGGTCACAGAGGGAAGGGGCCTGGGTGCTTGAATGACTGCCTGGAGGAACCAAGCTCCTCCCATCTCCCAGCTCTGGACCATGGTGCAAGCGACTGACCATCTTGAGTGGGTTGAGTCACTGAGACATCGATATTATTGTTAACAGTCAGCTCCCTACCCCCAAATAATGTAGAGCCTTTTTAAAAAGCCCTTGAGAAGTGCCTTAGTCCACTTCTCTTCCACAGTAAACAGAGGCTGAGGAAGTGAAGTTTGGAAACAGCACAGGCTTTAGTATCAGACACAGCTGAGTCCTGTCCCAGCTTACTTTGTGCCTCAGCCTCACGGAGCTGCATAGGCCTCCTCTGTGAAATCAAGGCCGTACCACGCTTGCTGGCTTAGAGGTAATGCGGCTAAAGCCCGTAGCACAGTACCTGCTGGATACTTGCTTGATAAACGTTATAGCTTTTTCCTTTTAATGAGAGAGGAGTTGTCCAATATGTGTCAAACCTAAAATGTTTGCATGGCTGTTCATGCAGCAATGCCACTTCCCCAGGAATTATTCCAAGAAAATAATCTTGGATGCTCAAAGATTTAGCTATTGAAATGTTTATCCTAGTGTTGCATTTAAGTGAAAAAATTGGAAACAAACTAAATTTTAAGCAGTAGGAAATTGGTTAAATAAACTGTGGTGCATATCTATTCAATTGAGAACCATCCAGCCATTAAACATAATGGAATAGAAGGCCATGTAATGACATGGAAAAATATTCACAGTAAAAAAGTAGGAAAAGCAGCTAACAAAACAGTATTATTCCATGAACCTATTTTAAAAATAAAAATAAAAATAAACACACACACAAAAAAAACAAAGACTAAAAGGTTATACCCTAAAATATTAAAATGTTTATCTCTGGGGAGTGGGGTCTGTGGTTGTTTTTCTCTCTTGCTTATCTATAGTTTATAGATTTTCTATCATTTGGCATTATTTTGGTAAGGAGGAAAAACTAAGTTATAAAAACTATTTTTTTTGGCCTTGGATGCATTAGCCATGACACCAAATATCCCATATCCCCTTGTGTGGCTGTTGACGTGGCAGTGTGAGCGACAAATGAAATGTGAGTTGACACAGGGTATCTGTGGAAGTACCAAGAATGGGGTTGTATTGCTGACATTTATGGTTTAGTTGGCTGTTGGTTGCTAGATGTTTAATATTATGGGTATTATTTGCATGGACACATGTGCACTTGGATCTCTACTGCTTCCTTCCCCTGAAAAAATGCTGCTGCTCGTGTGCATCCTGTCCTTGACACCAATGTCCATGTGTCCTGTGACACTCTCCAGTGACTATGGGCTTCTCTGGACAAACTGAGGATCACAAGGTAAAAGCTGGAAACTCCCAGCCCTAATAGAACAAGGCGTCTGCCATGGAAGCATGTGGTGGAGCAGGCTCCTCTAGGCTGATACACTCACCATGGGCTCTCTTACCCCCCAAGCTGGGGACCTAATGGATGTTCATGAGTTTGTTTCAGGCTTGTCAAAAACATGCTTTTGCAAGAAAAAGTAAACTGCACACTGGGGGGAAGCATTCACAATGCACACACCTGACAAAGGACTCCCATCCAGAATTTGCAAAGATTTAATACAAGTTGACAATAAAAAGACAACCCAATAAAAAGTGGAGAAAAGACTTGAACCAGCACTTCACAAAAGAAGATAGAGGAATGGCTAATAAGCACATGAAAAGGAGCTTCACATTATTAGTAATCAACCACAATTTAAAGTCACATACCCATTTAGAATGACTAAAATTTAAAAAGTCTCATAGCTCCTGAAGTTGGTAAGGATGTGGAACAACTCGGATCTCAGTTCAGTGCTATTATGGAATCAGTTTTAATTTCCATTCATGTTAAATTCTGTTCAAAATCATTTGATTTTTATGATAAAATGGTTTCTGGATAAATATGTTTATTTGTTCATTCACTTACTTAACAATTATGTAGAGTTCATGATGGGTAAAATGAAGTTCATGCCTTCAAGGGGCATGTAGACAGTTTGCCAAATGAAGCCTCATTGTCAACCATCATATAGCTAGCGTTATTTATCATATTTTCTTGATTCTCAGCTACATGTATTATCTCACAACCAATTTCAAAATAAATCTGACAAACGAAAATAATGTGTGATTTTGCATCAAAAATGAGACTTCAGATGCCTTTGCTGCATGTCATTTTTTTGCCCTTGGGCCTAGCTTCTTCAGGAAGAGAGAATTTTCATCCTCTTGACTTTTGACTCTACACTTAAGTTCTTTGAAAAGAAATGCATGGGAATGCATGATATTAATAATAGTCTCATAATACCTGTTGAAATTTTTTTCCCAGTCTCTTCTTAAATATAACTGCATTCTTGAGTTCTCAGCATAAGAAAATCATCTTAAGTTAATAGTCTTAAGCCATACATGGATGTGGCTTTGTTTACTTGCCCAAAAGCATGAATGCAAGGCAAAGGTTAAAGTCATTCAACAAACGATTTTTGTGCCCAACGTTGAACCAGGCACTGTGGGGTGACGCAGAAGGAGCCGCTGTGATATGGGAAACTTGTAGAACTTTATAATGAGAAGAGTCCTAGGTTTGAAGTTAAGGGAATGGGGTTGGACTGCGGCCCTGTGATGTCTATGTGTCTTTTGCAGGTCACGTAAGTTTTCTGAGCCTCTGTTTTTATCCTGGATGGAATGGGTATAATAATACCTGTCTCATATGGTTGATTTAATGAAACACATACAATGCATTCTGCCATGTGATAGGTGCTCAGTGAATACTTGTTGAATCTGAGACTCAACAGGGACACAAGATGTGCTTAAACAGATTTTCCGAGACAACTTGAAACAGTGTGGAGCCTGTATAATCAGAGTTCAAGATTGGGACGGCACAGCTTTTCTAGTAACTTCCACCTAAGGAGGTTTCAGCAGTTTTCAGTGAGCTATATTATAACATCAGGAAACATGTCCATATCTTTGACCTTGGCTTGGTAGAGAGACAATGTTACTTGGCAAAACTGAAGTGAGTTTTGAAATAAGCCCCAAACTATTAAATCCATGACTCTGAAGGGCAGCAAGTGAAGGGGAAAAAAAAGTAATGGCAGGTGTATGATGTTCAGAAGTGATTTCCTGGAAAAGAATCAGGCATGAAAAGGGCTGGGAGTAAAGAGAGGGAGAGGGGAGGGTGAGTAGAGGCCTCTCACCCAGTGGAGGACAACAGGCCTGCCTTTTGAGTGAAGTGTAGACAGAGGTGTGTAGGGGTAGCAGGAATGGATTCTCAAGGTTACACAGGTTCTTATTGCCTGATCCAGAATTAAAAAAACGCACATTTCATTCCCCACATACCTTTTTTGTCCCGTTTCAAATTTTTCTTCAATGATATCATTTCCTCAGTCTCTCATTTACTGAGTATACGAACACACACACATACACATCCTACATATCATATACACACGTAAATTGGCAAGCCCTTCCTCAGGGGAAATGGTTTATCAGTTCATATTTCCAATTCAAAATCTTACTTAACCTATTTGATGTGTTTTAAACATTTGTGATCCAGCCCCGTATGGTGCTTTGGGATATGGAGGCTGATGAAGGAATAGCAATGGGGAGGACATAGCTAAGACCTAAGATATCTGAGAGCTTTCCTGAGCTGAGATTTAAGCATGGGTGAGAGCATTAGACTGCATAACAAAAGGGAGATGGTGAGGGTGGAAAGGCATTTCAAGGAGAAGGAACTGCATGTGGAAAGGCCTGGGAACAGAGAAGCATGGAATATTTAAGAAACTGTCTGTGATTGAGGCCAGAGCATGAACTGCCAGGTGGGATGGGGAGCAGAGATGCTGCAGATTCTTACTTTTCCTCCATGGGACATTTTCTTTCTCTTCCCAGTTTTGCCAACCAAGTGGAACAGAAAAGAATTTTCTTCCTCTGGGGATGTGACAGGGAGAGATCGGGTAGTTGGTGTGTGTTGAGTGAGGCTGCCAGGGTGCAGGAAGCACTGGGGTGGACTCCAGGGGACTTGGCCCAGAGTGTCCTGGAGCCTGTGAATAGAGGACAGGGCCTTTCTAATGTCAGAGAAGGTGGTTGAAACTGGTTCAAAGTAACAACTGTAGAAAAGTCCTTTATTTTCTTTAAATCTTGTTTTCTGCTCTAATTTGATTTAAAGATTGTTCTTTATTTTTCAAGCCTAATTTAAGAACTCCATTCTTAGCAAAAAATGCTCAGTGGAGAAGAAAAACCTGCTAACATTTGGCTCCCTTTGATAAACCCCAGGCAACAGGCACTAGTTTGCTCATGTCTCCTCTCTCCAGGGGCATGACCAGTGGCCATGGCATCAGCAAGAGGCTTGTTAGAAATACAGAATCCCAGGCTCCTTCCCAGACTTACTAAATTGGAACCTGCATTTTAATAAGATCCTCAGGTGATTTGAATGCACATGATAGGCATGTAAGAAATAAATAAATGGCAATGATAGAAGGCATAACCAGCTGTCTAACCTAGGAGGTAAAAACTTGAACACTGCAAATTAGAAACTTCTGACTTTGCAATGGTTAAAGGATTTTAGAAACCATGTGTAAATCTTTGTTTTAGAAAACTGAATAAACGGTGGATTATAAATTGCACATTGGAGTTTCTCAGGATAATGGGACATGTGTGACTCTCCCTGAAAGCACATCACTCATTTCTGATAGACCTCGCAAGAGGCTGACTTCCTCTAGCTGTTCCCAGTCCCAGAAAAACCAACTTTATATTCCATGTCCTGAATTTGGCTTCCTTGAGGCTAAGCCTCCCTGGAGATGTTGAATTCTCTTTCTCATGCAGATTTTAATTGCTAGGTATTAAAAACACCCATGTAATATATATTCCATCTGAGGATCTATTTTTCTAAACTTCCTGTAATGTACTCTGCAGAGGAAGACTGAAATAGAGATCGGGGGCCAGGGGCCAGGGGCCAGGGGCAGGGATGTCGTTGCTGGCAGAAGTCTGTGGGAGAGTGGGTAGTGGTGGTGGTGCATTTGGGTAGATTAGGAGAATGGCTACTTTCCTAATGACTTGTCACAAAAGAGACACTAGTAGTGTGGGCGCACTGGGCAAAATAAAGTCTGTAAACCTTACTCTGTTTTGGGTGTCACCCCTAAAACTCATTACAGCTGTAGTTTTTCAAACACCTACAAGGTGCTGCAGACTTTACATACACCACCTGTCACAACTCCATAAGGCAGATGGCATTATCCCCATTTATAAGTGAGGAAGGTCAGGTTCAGAGAAGTTCAATACCTCATCTAAGACCACAACACTGGCTGGGAAGCTGGGATTTGAATCCAGGCCTTTCTAACTCCAGAGCTGTGCTCTCTCTGCTCTGCCCACGGTTGTCCACTGCGAGTCAGACTAACCTTTGGCGTGGCATCTGGGTTTGCTGCCACAGAACCCACCAGCCTCCTTTCTCAAGGACAGGCATCTCCCTTCCAATCACTAGAGATGTGGTAGCACATCCAGTCTTACTCCTGCTGTAAGGATGAGGTAGCTGGGAGGTGGAACGGCTAGGTGAATGGAAGCAAGTCTCAAACTTGTTTATCCATGAACAAGAGGATGAGCATTGACAGGACCTGCCATCCATTCTGTCTGGTGGGAGTCAGCCCAGCAGCTGTCAGTTCCACCAACACTGGACAGACAGTCAGTACACACAAGGCAGGGCTCTAGGCCTCAGAGAGGCTAAAGTTCCTAAGACAGGGCCTTTGGTCTCAAGGAGCTGGGGAAATCAACACACTCACCACTCATCTGCATAGACTACATTGCACATTGGCAGCACAATGGGCTTTTACAAACTGTCTCACATTTCAGAGGCTGTAGCAACATGTAGAAAGGGTATTGACCTTGGACTTAAAATGTTTGGATTTGAGTCTTGTTCACCTGCCCAATAGACTTAGGATGTGAGCAGGTCCTTTTTTCCTCATCTGGACCATGAAGATCAAGGACAGGCATCTCACTGAACCATCGTGAGGGTTCAATGCCATGATGGAGGTAAAGAGGCCAGCACAGTGCTTGGCACCTAGCAATTGCTTTAAAAACGTTTATGTAACTTGGAGTCTTTGGTGCTTTACTGTTTGCAAAGCTTGCTATTCCCAAACATCTCATCTGTGCTTCTGTGACATAGACAGGTTGACCTAAGCCCTTTGGACTTCCCTGAAAGTCTCCTTCTCAGCCCACCCGCCTAAGCTCTGAACAGGGAGGGCCTGGCCATATTCCTATATCATCTCTCAGCTGCAAGCTGACAGGCCAGGAGAATGTGGGCAAGGGTCAGCGGTATAACCCCGCCCTCTATTCAATGGCCAGGGCTGCCCTGTGACCCTGGCCACATGTGAGATTTTTATCCTTTGGCCAGAGTTTCATAATCTGCACCATTTACACAAACATTCTAGGAAACAATTGTTTATACAGGCTCATAAATTTGTGGGACAGTTTACATACAGAGCCCGATTAAATGATAACCTCCTGGGGCTCAGGCCCCATTCCAGGGTCCTCCCCGTGGCCATCTCTTTCTTCTGGCCAGCAGCAGGGGGCTGGTGGCCTGAGGCTGTGGTGATTCTGCTTTGGCCCTCTTGACTCTTTCCCCAACCCTCTGTGGCCTTCATGTTGCATAGTTTTCGACCTAATTTTCTATCTCTTGAGTCTCTCCTGAAGTAAGGGCTTATCATCTCCCTCCCTCAGTTTTCATTCTTTAGTGGATAACTCCCAAATCTGCCCCAAATGCCTAATCCTGCTCCTCTGCATGCAAAATAATAATTAATATGAATTCTGTCCTTCTGCAAACATTCACTGAGTCCTATTATGTGCCAGATTTGGGGATTCAGGGTGAACAAGATAGATAAAGCCCTGATACCACAAACAAGTCAAACACACAAATAAATCATAAAGTCCCAGTTACATGGGAGCAAAGATAAAACTAACTGGTCAGCGTGCGGATAGGTTGGGTTGATGGACTGTCTCGTAACTGAGAACTAACAGCAACACCTCACCTCTGGTTTGCCTGCTATGAGGAAAGTCAAGTAGGCTGAGGGGCAGTAGGGGTACTGAGAAAGGTCCCTGGAAGGCCTCTCTAGGGACAGGGGCCTCCAGCTCACCCTGCCGCTGAGAAGGAGCTGGAACATCTGGGGAAAGGAAGCAAAACATACAAGAATCCCTGTGGTAGGGGCAAGTTTGGTAGGTTTTAGGAACAGCCACTCCTTATTATGCCATAACTATATATCGGGCACTGTGCATGATTCTTAAATGCAGTGTCTTAACTGATCCTAGGAAGAGGGGGATGACATTATCCCTTCCAATCACTCGAGATGTGGTAGCACATCCAGTCTTACTCCTGCTGTAAGGATGAGGTAGCTGGGAGGTGGAATGGCTAGGTGATTTGTCCCTGGGTGTCCCGGAAGTGCGGGTCCCGCGTTTTACAGGTCCGCTGTGCGGAGGCCTTTGTTCTGTAGCACTCATTGCATGCCACTGCCTTCTTTCAACCCCCTCTCTCATGCTGATTGAACCTCACCTCTTGTCTTCACCTCACCTGGCTTCCAAGCAGGCACCATCCAGGCCCTCCCCATCAGGGCCCCCTGCCAGCCTTCTCTGCCTTGTCCCTCAGTTGGTTTTTTCTCCCAATCGCTGCTGCACCTATTCCCAAACCCTCAGCCTGGTTTCTACCTGTCCTGGCTGCTCACCTTTACCAGAAGAATAGTCCTCATATGTGACATCCCTGCCATCCTTGAGTGAAACCTTCAGTGAGTTTTTGGTGAGGTCCCCTTCCCTAGAGGAGCCTCCCTTCACCATTTCCTGGTGCCCTGCCTAAGGACCTTCACCCCTCACCTCTCCCAGCACTTTCTCCATAGCAGGCAAACCAGAGGTGTTGCTATTAGTTCTCAGTCACGAGACCCATCAACCCAACCTCTCCATTCCCTGACCTGTTTGATGTTTCATTCATTCCCCGCCAACTGAAACTTTATGATTTATTTCTTTGTTTTACTTGTTTGTTTACTTTCTTTGTTTTACTCCTCTGAATTTCAATGGCGATCAGGTATTTCAAACTCAGTGACATTAAGAATGACTCCTTGAATTTGAGGACACTGGAGTGAACAAGAAATTCACTGCTAACATGTGTCCTGAAGAGAGTCCTGTGTCTTTAAGTAGCAGAAACAGTAGGTGATGATTTTGAATTTGGGTTTTGCTAATAGCATCGCAGTAAGAAAGTAATAGGGGTTTTAACACCTATCTGCAGGGTGTGGGGCACTAGGGGGAGGAATGAGAACTGGCAGAGGAGTGGACTGCTGTATATTGTGTTGAAATGAACACTGGAGCTCAATCTCAACTAACTGTAACTTTCCTTTTTTATCTATTTTATGCATCTGAAATAATGAATGACAAATACTTTGCACTACTGTGCACACAGAAGATGCTAATAAAATGCTGGTTCCCTTCCCATGTCCCCACTCCTTCCTCCAGCAGATCAACTCATAGCCAATTAACCACATCTCCTGAGTATGTGTTTATTTTGAAGTTGCTCTCCCAGAGAAAGTGATATTTAAATAAAGCTAAAAAAACAAATAATGATTATAAATGATAGTAAAGGAGGGAATACATTAAACTCTTGACCAGAGTGTTCAGGGAATGGAGAGACTGATTTGCTGTTTTCTGATACTTGAGGATTAATAAACCTATGATTTGATTATGGAGAATGAGGCTGGGAAGGTGCTGTGAGTAGTGGTTATGGGCATAAGCTTTGCCACTGGGTTCAAGTCCTTATGGTGTCATTTGCTAGCTGTGTGAAGCAAGTGATTTAATCTCTCTAAGCCTCGATGTTCTCATCTGTGTAAAGTGGATATAATAATAATTTGCTCCAAGAATCTATTGCTATATAACAAACCATCTCAATGATGATTTACAGCAATGACCACATTTATCTTGCCCATGAATCTGTGATGTGGGCAGGGTTTAGAGGGAATAGTTTCTTTGCTCCATTTAGCATCAGCTGGGATGGCCTGAAGCTGGAATCATCTGAAGGTTCGCTCACTCGCTCACACACCTCTGAGACAGTTGATGCTGGTAGTCAGCTGGGTCTAGCTAGGCATCCTAGGAAAGAGAGAGGGAAGAGGAGAGAGGGAGGGATGGAGGGAGAGAATGAACATGCTAGGTGGAAGATGTATTGCCTTTAATGACCTAGCCTCACAATTCACTTGGCATCACTGCTGCTACATTCTGTTCATCGTAAGGGAGTGTAAAAGGCTGGCCCACAGGGAGGGGAGGGAAATTAGACTCTACCTTTTGCTAAGAGAAATGGAACATTATTTGCAGCCATGCTTAAAACCACCATATAGTTCTTACCTTATCAGGGCTGCAGTGAGAACTACATGTGATCTGGCAGTAAAGTCAGGCACAGTGCCTGGCACAGATGTATAATGACAGCAGCCTTATGAAGTACATCATAAGCTGCAGTTGAAGAGAATGAAGTTCTGAGAGTTTAAATGACTTGTTCAGGTTCCCAGGGAATGCCAGGGCAGAGGTTCGAACCATGTTTGTGGGACCCTGCCTCGGTCCCACAGAGGCTAGCATTGTTTGCCCTTGTGCCATGTTGAAATATGCTGTGCCAGTAGTTACAAGAAAAGGATCTGTGAATTGGATGATCTAACCTCTATAGCCTGAGGTCATTCTTTCCACTTTCCCAGCACTTCCATCCCTCCTTCCTCTTTGGAAAGGGACCTGGGGGTTGATTAGGTAGGGACTGTAGTATTTTGTTTTGCTCTGTACACCCACTGTGGGAATGATGCAGTAAGGCTGTCAGTTTCCTCTTTCTCAGGTCATTGTCCAGGGACCCCGGATAAAGGTGTCAGACAGGCATGCATGTCATATTTCCCCACTGCACCCAGTCCTCCTTGTACTTCAGGAGGTGTCTAAAATCTGCTGGCTTGCTCTGGAAGCTTCCGTTCTCCACTTCAGCCATTAACTAAGTTGGGCTGATCTGTAGCTTTAAAACACTTCCATCCCTCTCCAGTGCTCCTTTGATTTAGAGGGGAAGGTGTGGATCCCTTTGTCTCTTTCCAGGACTTATAAAATATGAGCTATACCTGCAGCATGAAATTACATGTGTCAATAAAATATACTTTTCTGAAAAAAAAACCCTGACAAAATGTGTTTTAATTTTGTAATGGGAATCATATCAGCTGTCAAATAAACTTTATTCCTCCTCCTTGAAATGAAAAGTATCTTTTGTAGACAAAAGCCTAAGGAAGAAGACAATGTAATTGGACCATTACCTCCAGACTTTTAAATTTGGATCTTTTTTTCCTTTTTCTCTCACCTTGCTTTGTTATTTTTCTTTCCCGGTAGCAATTTGCTTGTTTTAAGTTTGTAGTGTACTGAATTCAGAGCTGATTTGCTCCATATTATTACTTCCCTTTTAAAAAGAGAATTTATAACCTAAGTTTTTTTTCTTTTTAAAGTCAAATCTCACTGATGAAAGTGTGGAACTCATGTAGACTCTGGAACTTCTCTTTCCCCTTGGACTGTGAAGCCTGGATTTTCTGGAGGCAGCAGTGTTGAAGACCTGCTTCGTGGGGGTGGAGGGGTGAAGTGAAGGTGGGAGGGCACGACCTAGGTCTGTTTGGAAGCTCAACTGCGAACTACCCTGAACAGCTCCCCGCTGGTTGACCACATCTCTGCCGGGAAAGTTAGCTGAGCCCTCTTAGCATCCTGGGTGCTTTGTGCAATAGCACCTCATGGTTTCACTCTTTCAGGATAACTCTGGATGCTGGGAAAGATGGTATTTTCCATTTTCTGTTTTTCTTTAAGGTATAGATACTACTTTTATAATGGGAGAGAAGACCTTTGGCTTAAAAACCAAACCACAGCCAAAGAATTACTGTTTGGAGTCACTATTTTCAGGGTTGTAGAGCACTTACTCATTTATTCCTTTAGCCAATATTTTCTGAGCACCTACTATGTTCCAGGTACCATGCTGGACTCTGGGAACATAACGGCATACTTAAATAGTTGTGGCCCCTGTCCTCACAGAACCTAGGATCTGTGGGGGGTGACAACAGTAATCAGGGGCTCCCAGAAATGGAACATTCCAACAGGGACATGGTGCCTTTGCAGGGTAAGAAGAGGAGATTTGCCCCAAGTGGGAAGGTGAGAGAAGCCTTCCCTGTGCTGAAATCTGCAGGTGGAATAGGTGTTAGTGAGTGAAAAGGGGAGGAAAAGTGTCTCAGACACAGGGAACAGCATTGGAAGCCCAGCATCAAGGTGAAGTGGAGACATGAGGGCCTGGAAGATGCTCAGTGTGGCTAGGAAGTAGGAGAGACGGCAGGGACACTATCTGAGCTCAGGAGCCTGATGCAGCCTGTAGTGTCTGTGGATGAAGCAGTAGTAACCCTGTAACAGCAAAATGCAGGAAGCTGCTAAGCGCCGCTTGTCAGAGGCAGGACTTTCTCAGTCTTTGGAATGGGGACATTAGTTCCAGTGACCTTCAGGGTATGGGCAGCTGTCATGCCTTTGGGGTCACACAGTGTCTTGAAATGTTCTGATGTCAGAAGATCTGCACTCTGGGGTCAGTGAGACAGAGTGAGGCTGTATTCCCGTGGACATGCCTGTGAGCATGTGCCCATATGTACACCTGTGTATGTGTCAGTCCATGTCTGCACCTGAGGAACGCATTCCTGATTGTTGGCCCAGAGACTATACTGGGAGGGAGAGGAAGCCCCCTGTATGACCCCCTGCTACCTTGGACAGCGCTTGCCCTGCTGTCCTGCATTCATTCAGTCAAGGCCTCCTATGTGCTGGGCTTCTTGATGGGGAGAGGATTCTAGCTCTGATGAAACCTCTCCAGGCAGAGTCTGGTCTGTGAAGAATGTCCAGGTGGGGTTCAGGCCACCACTCTGCAGGGGTGCCTACTTCCAGCTCCCTTTTCAGAGGCAGTGCATCTGCCCAGGTCCTGGCGAAGGAGGCATCATCTTTGCCGGAGTGGGAAGGAACCTGTGACTCTTTGTGACTCCTGTGACAGCCCGCCCTGTGCTCAGGGTAAGAGGGAGCCCCCAGGGAGGAGAGGCTGAGCCCGCTGCGGGTTTCTTGCTGTCATTTGGTGGCCAGTCCAGCATACCGAGTGCTATGTTGTTTAGTCTTTCAGTCTTTGTCCTTGACACTGTTCCTCTCCCCACTTCCCTTCTTTTGGTCCCTGTTCCTGTTTCCACTCCTCCTCTGGTCTGCATCCCTGAGTGCCCCTGTGACAGAACCAAATCTCATTTCCTACCCCGTCTTAGCCCTGGCAGACTGATCCCAGCCTTGCTCCCCACAGAATTTTAAGCTCGGAGACAGGCAGGAATTGAGAGTGGCTTCACCCATACCATGGGTAGAAATGCTCACCTCCTGGAGTTTTATGAGGACTAGCTGGGGAAATGCAAGTAAAGTGCCCAGAGCCCTGCCTGACAGTTCCCCAGTTAATTCTTTCTAAATGATAATGGTTATTATGGCTAACCGATCTCGGCACTTTGAGGGTGCAGGGGAGAAAGGATGTCTTCTAATCAGCAGAACAAGTGATATTGGTTACGTACCTACTTCTACCACTAGCTAACATGCGAGCACTTCCTATGTGCTGAGGACTGGACAGAGCAGACACTACTGGTACCCGAGATCGTGCAGAGGGGAAATGCAGCATCTGACCCAAGCAGTGGCCCAACAGCAGGGTATGTGGGGTGTGTGAGACCAGGACTCAGACTCCATGGCCACTGTATGAAGCTGGTATGTGTGACGTATCACTACTGACGGACAACCTGCCAGGGCATTGATACTGTGTTTTCTGTGGAGGGACACACATTATTCAGAGTACTCTGCTACTGTCACTCTGCTCATGTCAGGGCTTACCCAGGGCCACTCTGTGAGACCCATGTAGTCCATAGAGTCTCTGAGGAAGCTTGTCCTCTTTCCTTTCTGGGGCACCTCATCTGGTGAGGGGGTCTCTGCTGTGTGTGGATTCTCAGACTCTGTTCTCTGCCAGTACATCCCTTCTCAGGTGTTCACTGATGAGGAGCATTTGGCTAATATTAGCTTCAGGGTGGCTCTGGGGCCTGCATTTCATGTTTGGAGTGGGACCCAAACACTTGGGCAGCAGTGAATGCTGTACGATGCAACACTTATTCAAACTTCGGCGGGGCTCTCCATGACAGCAGCTCTTACCTTCCCAAAGCAGTCTGATTATCCAAGCAGGTCAGCCTTCATTAGTGGTTGGGCTGCTGCCTTTGGACTTTCGGACACTTGCTCTTCTTAAACTGGGGCCCACACGTCTTCAGTGGCAGCTGCTTCCTTGTTTCATGGGGAGAGTTGAGAGGTGAGGGACGAATGAACATGGGTGTCTCCCCAGCAATTCTTGTGGCTCAGGCCCCTGCTGCAGTTTGTGAGGGACAGGCGATCCTGACCATGGTACTGCTGACGGAACCAGCTACGGCTGGCATAGCAAGAAGACCCAGAGGGCTACTGGTCCTGTTCCTAGACACTTGAAGGCCCCCATAACAACAGGAAGCAGGTGTGTTTGGAGTTCTGAAAGGTTAAGCTAGGGCTATGGGTGGACATGTTTCTGTTCAATTAAAGGAGGAACTCTTGGACCACCAGAATTATCAAAAAGTAGACAGGAAGCCTCTGGATATAATGATCTGTCTTGGACCTGGAGGTACACAGGTCAAGACTGAGTGACCACTTGGCAGGCCTGTTGTAGAGAGGATTGGGTTCTCTGAGGGGTGAGGTGTGCGTGTGCATATGTTTGTGTGTGTGTGTGTGTGTGTAGGCCATACTACCCTTGGGCCTGCCTCCTGAAAGGAGAAGGTAATTCATAAATGTTCAGGTACCAGAATGTTACAATGGCTAACACTTCTGGGTTGTGTTCTTGTGGGTGGGTGGGGAGTGTATCACCTTCATATTTTATTATTATGTATGCATAGTTAATTTGAGTTTGTTACAATGACAAGTATTGATTTTATAATAAAAAATAGATTAAAATTATACCTTGCATCAAAATTGCCTCTGAATTATATGTCACCAAAGAAGGATCACTGGACTGCAAGTCAGGAGACCTGGGGCCTAGCCTCAGTCTAGCTGCTCCCTTTCCATATGACTGGGCAAGGGACAATTCCCCTCTGGGCCTCAGTTTGCTCATCTGTAAAATGGGAGGCCTAGACAGATATGCTAAGCATGGGCCCATATAGCTCTGACACTCAGGCTGGGCTACAGTGGGGGGTGGAGGAAGGAGAGAAGGAGAAAGGGCAATATCAATGCCTCTGTGTGCTGGGGATGAGGCTTGTGACAGCAAAGGCACATGTGTCCTCGGGCTGAATCCACTTTGTCAGTGCTGCTGTATCCCCTGACTCTCCTGGGCACCCTCCATCTGGGAGACGCGTGGGAGGTGCTGACCATCATCGGTCTCCCAGAAGCCCCAGGAAGCCTGCGGGACTGGCTTTTGGAGAAGCAGACCTGGGAGGTGGCTCTGCTGGCCTGCCTTTTTGTCAGCCAGTCTCTGTCCCTTAAACACGGCTGGCCTTTGCACGCCTCGTGCTCCTGCCACCATGGTAGACTTGTGAGGCTGGCCTTCTGCTTTGGCTTGTCATTCCTGTAAGTCCCCTCTGTGCTCCACTGTCACTCTATTCTCCTCTCCCTGAACGTCTAACCCCTGCAGGTCCTTTCCTTCTGGGCTACAGTGGGGGGTGGAGGAAGGTCCTTCTGCAGGTCCTTTCCTTCTGCAGGTCCTCCCCTAGCTTACTGAAACCATTTCCCTTCTTACTCTCAGTTCTGCTCAGCCTCTTACTTCTGGCTAGACCCACAATTTGGGATTAAGAAGGGCCCAGCTAGTCTCAGGCACATGAAGCTGCTCCTACTGGGCAACGGCCTCCTTTGTATCCCTCTGACTCCCCTGCCTCCACCAGGGAAGGAGGATTTGGACCCTCTCCTTTACCCGCAGACATACTCTTAGCTGGTGGGTGAGCAGTGCTTTTGGACACAGCCTTAGCCCCTGGCAAACACCTTTCCTGAACCCCAGGTCACTGTTGCTTAAGTCGCAGCTGGATGCTGGCTTCAAAGCACATTGATTTCTCCCAGGGCTTTAATAACCCTGAGCTTCAGTTTGCCTATTGACTCTTTTGTAATGTATCAGCCTCATAAAATGGTCACTTTCGGTTAGAAGATCTTATTACTACAAAAAGAGATGTTGAATCACAATTTCAAGGTCGCTGGTGAAATGTGATCTTAGAGACTCATTGGCCCTGTTCCAGGGCATGGGGAAGTGGATATGAAAAAGATAAATTAGAAGTCAAAACACAGTTCTGTTTTCCCCTGTGTTTTGGGCCGAGTATCTGCGATGAATTTTACAAGGAAAAGAAAATCAGAACTCCCTCTCCCCCCTGCCACCTTCAGAAGTCAGATTCCAACCTGGAGAGACAGTTAGCAGCTCTTTATTTCAGCCCTGACATTACCAGAATGGTAATTTCTCTGGGTAGCAACACAGACAGCTTCCTTCTCTCCTACATGTCTCCAAGGTTGGATTTACCCCTCAGCCCAGGTATTTTTCAAATCTGTGCAGTTCAGCAAATCCTTGAAGCTGGCTGTGCTCTGTGTCAGGTGCAGTGTGCGTGGACAGGGGATGCAAAGGAACGTGATAGGGCTCCTGAGCACAGAGCCTATAAGCTTTCCGTGGGGATATAGAGAGTGAGAGATGTGGTCAGAGCCCCTTTCTACCCTCAGTGTGCCGCTGGGATAAGATGGCAGGCCCAGCACGAAGCACTGTGAGCCTTCTGTCATATGTCTGAAGCTCTAGGTACTATGATCAACCTTGTTTATGGTGAGGAAACTGAGGCTCAGAGAGGCTAAAATGCCCAGGGGCAGTGGTGGAGCCGAGTCAGGAAGGAGGTCTGCCTGACTCCAAGTCAGGCACTCTTTTAGGCCCACATATGGTAGCGTCCTTCCCAGCACCCAGAGAAGCCCCAGGCCCAGTGGCCAGCATCTTCAGTCTGTGCGCTAATCCCCTTGAATGCCATTTCCACGAGTGTTCTGTTCAGTAGCACATTAAACTCTTAAATGACGGATTCCTGCATCCGGATGGGAGAGATCAGTCTGCCACAGGGAGGCAGCATTCTGAAGCTGGGGCAAAAAGATGCTATGCCTGTTATCCACAGGGTGTGTTTGGGGAAAATCGGGGTGGGTGCTGGGGTGAGGCCAGCTGTGAATTCAGGTGAAGTCAGCATTCAGGTGGATGGGAGGTATCCCAAAGAGCCACCTGGTCCCTTGTCCTTATCCTAGCCTCACTTTCCTTTGTGTTTCTTCCCATTCATCTCTGCAGTGACATGATGCCATCACTCGCATGGAGAGGTGCCTCTAAGGCTGACTCTCTCTTTATTGGACTGGTACGGGTGGGCTTTCCTGATGAGGGGACGGCAGAGCAATGGGGAGAAGAGGTTTTATCTTCCCCCATTTGCTACCAACTAAATCTTCAGGCCTCTATGGCTGCCTTTCATGGGCGTGAGTGATCAAAAAGATCTGCCATTGCAGCATTTCACCTCTTTGCAAACAACTGTGGATGAAACCTCTGTAATAAACCTGGGAGTTCCTCAGGGCACATACCCCATTATTTAAGGACAACCTCTAGGGAGGCTGCCAGATCCTCTGTACTCATCACTGGAGGAAGGGAGAGGATGGACTGGGCTGTGAGTGTGACCTGTTGGGCATTTCTAAGGCTCTTAGTACTGCTTTGGATTGGGAGATATTCATTTTCTGGGCCTCTAAACAATTTCCCCTCTACCATTCATTCCTTCATTGGAAAACAACTTTTTGCATTTCTGTTGTGTTTTAGGCACTGTCCTAAGCACTGGGGATGCACTGGACAAAAAAGATCAATACTGTTTTTCTGGAGCTTACACTCTAGCAAGGGGAGGAGATAATCAGATAGTCAAAATAAATGAATAGAACATAGAACAGATGGTTCTATGTCAGATGGTTATAAGTGCTGTGAACAAAAATAAAGTTGGATACAAAGAACAGAACTATGGTGCTGGGTGCTGGTGGCATGTTACACAGGCCCTTCAGGGAAGGCCTCACAGGCGGGGTTGCTTGTCAGCAGAGCCCTGAGGTGAGGGAGTGGGTCACCAGGCTCTGGAGAAGAGAGATCTGCAGATGCAGAGGCCTTGCAATGAGAATGTGTTTGGAGTTTTTGAAGACATGCAGGGAGCTGGTGTGGCTGGATAGACTAAGAGCTGGGGAGAGGAGTGGGTGCTTGGGGCCAGGAAGGCAGCCATAAGGACTGTGGTTTTTATACTGAGGGAAATGAAGACCTGGTCGTGGGTTTTGAACAGAGGAAAGTCAACATCCAGCTTACTTCTAAAGTATTCGCCTGGGCTGCTATATGGACAATGGCTAGAAGGGTTGTGAGGGCAGAAGGAGGGGAGCTGTTAGGCCATTGCAGCAATCCCTGTGGGTGGTGAGGGTGATGTGAACTGAGACTGTAGCCCTGGAGTTGGAGAGAAGTGGATCGCTTCTGGGTAAGTTCTGAATATTGCTGATTGATCAGTTGTGGATTTTGAGAGAAAGCAAGGAGTTAAGAAAGACTCTAAAAGTTCTTGGCCTGGACTAGTGGAAAAATAGAATTGCTATTTCATAAATCTGGGCAGGCAGTGGAAGAATCAGGTTTGGGGAGAAGAAAATGCAGAGACTGGATTCAGGACATACTAGGAGAGAGATGTCTACTAGACCTCCAAGTGGAGGCGTGGAGTAGGTCGCTGGATATGAATGTGAGGTTCAGAGAAGCCCAGTCCGATTATATACATTTGGAAATAGACAGAGTGTAAGTGGTATTTAAAACTGTAACACTGGGAATACTTATGGATGGAAAGAGATCTGAGGACTGGTCTCTCGGTGCTCCTGCCGACATTAAAACATCAGGAAGATGAAGAGCGTCAGCACAGGAGAAAGGAGAACAGCCAGTGAGGTAGGAAGAGAAGGAAGAGATGTGTCCCAGTGTGACCGGCATTAGGAAAATCAGGCTCCTTGCCATTCTCTGCTGCTTCCCTCCGTTTCAGGCCTCTGACTTTGAGCTCTGCTGCAGAGGGAGCAGCATTCTAGGGATCACCTTAAGAGCAAATCACTGCAGACCTAGAGATGCAGAGTCCTGGTCCCATCAAATGTCCTAAGTGTGTGTCCGGGGGGGATCTTTGGCCTGTGGCCAGGAGAAATCAGGCCTACATTTCAGTCAGGTAGGTAAGATGGAAGGAGTTTGCTTATGAACGGAAGGAAGAACTTAAGAGTCTTTACGTTTTGAATTGTAAAGCAAGAACATAAGGATACCTTTCAGTTTTAAATCTGAATTGGAGGTCTGGTCTTGGCACAGAGGCAGTGAAACCTCCTGATGTGTCTGGGGAGTAATTCTGGAACCACTCCTGCAGCAGCTGTTGGCTACTAGAAACTGAACTGCTTTAATTTCAACAGAAAATATAGGAAGAAAGAGACCATTATTTTGCTTTAGATCAGGATGAAGCCTGATGTCTTGGAAAGAATAAGAGACCTGCTCTTGGTTCAAATTCCAGATCTGCCCCAGATTTGTTGTCTGTTCCACTGTAAGCCAGTTGTTTAAGAACTCTGGGTCTCAGTTTTTTCATCTATAAAATGGACACAGTTTCTACCTCCTTGCAAAGACATTAAAAGAATTTTATGTGCACACAGTACCTTGTTCATTGTGAGGCTCAGTTAGGTAAAGCCTTACTTAATGGCTTTTTCTTTTCTTTGTTATGGGACTTTTTAGAAAGATTAAACAGTATATATTGTGGATATATGTTTGTGCCTCCAACTCTATTGAAATAGTCTTCTCTTACAAAGAACTTCTTAACCCATTTGGAGAAACAAAGGTGCTTGCATGAGAGCATATTTAGGGGTCTGGTGGTAGGAGACAGTCTGAGGGGGGAGGGAAGGCTTTGAAGATGACCTGTGATCTGGGCTGAGCCAAGAGGGATGGTTAGAGTGGGGGTGGTTGACCTGGAGAGAAGCAGCATTTCTATGTTTAGTTCTAACCTGTCTGGAGGAGAGAGAGTTAAATAAAAATCCGGTTAACATTGAACTCTTTCATTCATTGAACAGAAAATTGTTAGCAACTATGGGAAAGTAACAGAAGTTCTTGTCTTCAAGCACTCCCAGTCCTGGAGGGTGTTTGAGATGTAATGGACATTCATGATATGGGGATGTGAGTTCTCTGCTGGAATGGGGCAGAGGCTGTGGGAGCACTGGAGAGCGGACTCCTACGGTGGAGACAAACCCGATAAGCCAGGGTTTAACTCAGTAGGAGTTTGAGAGACTCTGGTAGATTCTGAGTCATAGGAGTCACGAGAAGGAGATGAGTTATCTTCATCAGTGGAGTTGAGATTTCTTGTCGTGGTCCACAGGGAGCCTCTGGGGAGGGGCTTTGCTGGCTGCGGCTAGCTCTCTGGGGGTAAGGAAGCAATGCCCTGGCTTTCCCATCTGTTCTAGCTGGTAACTTTCTTCATCTCCTGGAGTCACATGGTTCCTCTTACCAGCCAGCCAGGGTAAACAACACAGGATTTGAAGTCGGGTGGACCGGGTTTGGATCGCAGCATCAACCTTGGACAACTGTGTGGCTCTAGGTAAGTGAGTAGTCGGCCCAAACCCATTTCCGCAGATGAAGAATGGGGATAATGATCTGTAACTCACAGGTCACTGCAGGATGACTGCTTACATAGTAACCCTGTGAGCATTAGATTAGAAAAGGTACCTCTTCCTCAAGACACTTCACTGTCATCTTCCAGCCTGTGATGTGAATGGTGTCCCTAGGTTTACAGAGGATACACATTATCCATTGCATAAATGATAGCTGCTATTATTATCATCACTATTATCACCTTGATGGAAAATAGCTCCAATCTGACCTTTTGGTGGGTTAGTTGGATCAGCCTGATGCCTGATTAATCAGATTTCATCACAGAGGAGCAGTTTCCTCTGAATAGCTGGTATGTAATCATGGCAACAGGCAGGGGTGTGATAGAAGCTGTGTCTTCTTATTAGAGCTCCTTTAGCACTCAGTGTCAAAAGCTGAAGGTCATCAAAATATTGACCATCTCTAAATTATTCCACTGCCAGAATAACTCCTACACAGAACAGACTGTCTCCAGTCACTGGAGATCAAAATAGAGCCTAATGGATTTAGGAAGCAATCAATGCTTCTAAAGACATTTGTGGGTTGTAGCCCATAAAATATTAATTCTCTCTGTTTGTCTTTAAGAATATATTTTATATGTTAATGCATTATTGAAAGGTGCTTATAATGTTAAGTGACTTAAGACCCAAGCACTGAATGGCCAAATTTATTTTTCCTTGGGATATAAATGTAGAATAAAAAGACAAAACTGAATCCCACTGACCATGCTGTTAGCCATGACTCAATAGCCATGTAATCAAACTACACCCTTGTACATGAAGTTGTTTTATTTGCCTTTTGATGGGTAAATAAATAACTTATGTGTGATGTTTCTCACCTAATAAAATGTTTCACTGTTGGATTTACTGGGTATGTTTATGAAATCACAATGGTGCAGCTCAGCTTTATTTTACCTTAATGACATTAGGACTGGGGAGGGTTGTGTTGGATCTTGAATGTGCAGAACGATGTTGTTGAAGAAGTCATCACAAATCAAAGGAAGCAAAAGAAATCTGGAAGATGCAGGGAAAACTCTTAAAGACTGATTCAGAATTTACCCTCTAGAAAGAAACTACTGTAGACATTTGTGTTCTGAGAGTGGGCATGGTATACTCTGTACAAAAGCACACAAGGTATGTTTCTTGGTGTATTTCCTGAAACACTACATTCTGGAAGGAATGTTTTACTGCACTTTTGAGGGGACCACAGACCAGACCACTATAAAAATTTAAACTAAGGTGCCACGCTTAAGAAACATGGTCATGCTCACATGCACACAAAATCCCTCATGTGATTTCTGAGGGTCCTTCACCCCCTATAGAAGGCTGCTGAACTCTGATCTAGTCCAACAATCTTGTTTTTCACTCCAGAATGCTGAATTGCCAACAGGTGGTAGCATGCCCAGGGTCACATAGCTCCCAGTACCTCATCCCAGTGTCACCTCTCTAAATGGGAGGAGAAGGTTCAAGAAGGTAGGAGATGGAAGAGCACCAACTCTGGAGTAAGACTGTTTGATTCATTTCCTAGGTTTCCTACTTATTAATGGTTTGACCTTGAGTAAGTTATTTTTCTTTCTGTGTCTAAACTTTCTTCATGTGTAAGATGAAGATAACAATAGCACCCACTACACAGACTTGTGAAGAATAAATAGATTGATATATGCAGAGTCTAGTGCTTGAAACATAGTAAGCATATTACAAGTATTCATTTGTATCACTGAGTGTCTAGACCAAGGTTCCCTGCAATACACTTTCCTAGCTCTTTGTGTGATTCCTTCTCAGTCTGTTTTTCCCCCCTTCATTATGCCTGTAATATAATTTATATAACTTTGAAATTATCTTGATTGTTTGTTTCCTTATTTATTTTTATTCTGAGTATAAATAGCTACTGCTTCATCCCCAATACCTAGAATAGCTCCTGGCACACAGTAAGCCATCAATTCACAATTATTGGATAACTGAATGAATGAATGAACTGATGGCCCTTACTATAATTTGCCCATGTGTATTCATGTATTGAGTAGTATCTGTCTTCCTCCTAGACAAGAAACTCCATGAGAGGATCACTTTAGTGTAGTCCCCTCTTTCCCTCAGGGCTGTGCCTGGCACACTGTAGGATCTCAATGAGTATATGTTAATTGAATGTATGAATGCTTATATGGAGACAGGAGAGAGTAAGAATAACAGAAAGTTTATAGAGAGAAGAGGGAAAAAGAGAGAAAAATGATAATATTTAAGGTCCCACATTTATGCCATTTCCCTACTCACTCATTACCAAGGCAATAGGAGGTAGTGATTAAAAGCCCCAAATCCAGAGCTGGCTTCAAACCCCACTTCAGCCACTTATGGTATGTGAAGTTGGGGCAACTTATTTAACCTCTGTGTGCCTCTGTTTACCTAGCTGAAATATGGGGTTATATTAACACCTACCTTAGAGGGTTGTTAAAAGAAAGATGAATTAATTTCTGCAAAGTACTTAGAGCGCTAACAGGAAAATGGTAAATGCTCAATAGATGCCAGCTATAATTATCATTTATTTGCTAATTCAGCAAACATTTACAGAATATTTACTATCTACCAGGCCTTTACTGGGTGCTTAGGTACATAGAAAAACCAATACACCCCTCCTGTGGGGAACTCAGCATTTTGTGGGGGAGACAGAGAAGCACAACAACAATTATGTTCTGGTACACCCGAAGGAGCTGGCAAGGGGCACAGGGCTGGTACCCTTTCCAGGCCTGGATCTGAGGCATGGGGACATGGGAGTTCCCAGAGAAGCAGGTATTAAAGAAAAGCAAGGGCTAGCCTACTAATAGAAAGGCAGATGGAAGGGCATTCCATGTTCAAAGATAGGGAGGCATGAAGCAGCAAGAACTGTGGAGCAAGAACTATGTCTGGGGAGCAGCAGACAGAACTGGGTGCCATTCATCCATCTAATTCATTCCACTGATATTCATTGAGCACCAACAATGCATGTGGTAGGCACTGTTCTGTGTACTGAGGATAGTACAGAGAACAAAATGGATGCAGTCTCTGGTGTCATGAAGCTTCTAATCTAGCTTAGGAAGACAAAAAAATGTGGTTATCATGTGTCAGATGGCCATAAACACAATGAAGTAAACTAAAGTAAGGGATATAGGGTGTGTGGTTAGGGCAAGGGGTACTATTTAGGTGGGTGATAGAGAAGGTATCTCTGGTAGGTGACATTTGTTCAGAGTCTGAAGGAAGCAAAGAAGGGAGCCCAATGACTCTGTAAGGAGACACTGGCCCAGGTAGAGAAACAGTCATGTGCCAAGGCCCCGAGGTCAGAACAGGCTAGACCTGTTCGAGAAATAGCAAAGAGGCCCATGTAGGGAGTGGGCAAGGGGAGAATGGAAGGATATCAGGCAAAGGGGTCGCCAGATGCTGCTGAGCCTTGTGAAGACAAGGTGGAGGCTTTGAGCACTGAGTGGGAAGGAAGACAAGAGAGGTGGAGGGCCTGATTGCCCAGGTACCTGGCATAACCTTTGCCAAGTAATTGGGCTTTTTTCCTGAGAGCTAGGGGGACCATGGAGGGATTTTAATCCTATCCTTGTGCTTGACAATGATAACTCTAGGTTGAGAGCTTATTGGAGGGTATGGGAGTCAAGTGAAAAGCTCCTGGGGTCACATAGGTGAGAGAGAGAGAGAAGCCTGAACCTGGCAGGGGAGCAGAGCTGCCTGCACCCACCTCTGTCTCCTTCACTATTGGTCAATTCCATTCCCTCCTAGCACCTTGCAGGTATCTCACTTGGAATAAGCATTGCCTCCTGAATTGGACTGCAGATGGGAAAGACCAAAATTCAGTTGCCCAACCCTGCAAGGCCAATAGTAAGAAAGCAGCTCCCAGCTTTCTATGGATGCTTTCATAAATACAATTTCTACAGCTCTAAGCTTAGGTTCAGAACAGTGAGACATTCTTATATTCTATGCTGTATTGCAAATCAGATTATTTTTAAAAATATTAATGGCATCTGTCATTTAAAATTTTTTAATGTCTTTGTCTCTCCTCTTGGAAAACACTAACTCTTAATCTTTATGCCAAATCAAGTGATTATAACCCAAGAGCTCAGCAATTTTGTACTTTAAACATTTATTCTGTGATTTATTTCCTTCCAATGATTAAATTTTAAATCCACACTCCTATTCAGCAGGGAATCACAGAACAGAGGGTAAAATGACTTTTTTTCTTTTTCTTTTTTCTTTTAAATTGGAAGTACTGTCTGGTCTTCAAAACCCCACTGCTCAACATTTGTCTGCCTTTCTCTCTCTGCAATCCACTCTGAGCTCCAGTCCTACAAGGCAGTGGACAAGGAGCATGGACCCAGGACAGAGGCAAAAGGCAGCTGACCTGTCCAGCCTAGACATTTTGTTCCTTGTCCCTGGAAGATAGGTGTTGATATTAGCTGGCCTAGAAGAGCCCAGAGTCCTGATGCCTCTGAACCTTCATGAATAAGATGAGGAATATTCATTGACACGTATGCTGAAGGCTGCTGTTTTTAGACCAGCAGGTCCTCCAAACAGGGGAGCAGATGTTTAGGAGGCACCTGCCAGGATATTGATAGTTTTTCACCCAAATTTTGACATTGGGCTGACTCCCTCCCCTTCTCCTTTCCCACCTGGGCCTGCATTTTCTGCTCCAGTGATAAATGATCCTTTCTTTCTGTAGTCATTGCTTCTGTTCTCCACTGACTTCTTTCTGCAAACAGGGTTATATTTACCCATCTCTGAAGGAGGGATGTGAAGGCTATCAAAACTGAATAGCACTCCCTCTGCATACCCCCAGCAGGCCCCCCCAGACCACCCCACATACCCCCAGGTGTTTGAAAATACCACCTTGTTCAAAGACAGCTTGACACAGTGAAATAGGCCATGCCATGTTTGAGATTTAGGCAGGTGGTATTGGAAGGTTTATTCTGCCACTTCCTAGCTGTGGCATTGGATGAGCTAGTAAATCATCCCAGGCCTCAGTTCCCTCATCTGTAAAATGGGATGGCAGTACTTACTTAGTGACATCTGGGAGCTTGCCCAGCACAGAGTAGTGGTGTTGGGGAAGAGTGACTGTTCTTATTTTCTCTATTTTTACTAGGCCAAAAAGAGCCCTGTAAAAGTGCAACAGGGTTATTCAGGAGGAATACCACACAATGTTAGTCCCCATAATGGTATGGATTACTTATTAGATCAACAAGACAGGGCCACTGGAACAGTGCAGGAGAAGCATGGCATTGGGGATGGCAGAGGGGTGGGATATGCAATTGGATGCTGGCTACAAAGAGCAAATACCAGATACCCGGGGAAGTAGGCAGAGGTTGCACACATTTTGCCAAGTTGGCTTGGCTTCGGTGTTCTCACTTGGCAGTTGGGGAAGGCTTGGGCCACCTGGTAGCCCCTGGGCTTGGGGGAGTGCATTATTTGGACTCATCAGGTTTGACTTTGAGTGTGGCCACTGTCAGCTAGAGGATCTTGGACAGGAGCCTCTAATTTTCTGATCCTCAGTTTTGCCACCTGATAAATGAGGGGCGTGTCTAATAGGGTGGGAAGATAAATGATGTAAATGGATAAAGCACCCTGAAGAATGACAAGGTGGTAAGCAAGCTGTGGAGGGGAATGTTTTCCAGAAGAGGAAAGAGGAAGACAGAGACCACAGCAACTTGCCTAAAGTTACAGAGTAGACAGACTAAGGTCACAGCTCTCTCTTCTCTAGGCTGGTCTGCTCAGATGCCTCCTGATACTTCTCTGAGTGTCTTCCTGGAACTATTCATTCCCCTGAGAGGGGCTCATGTCACCAGGAGTCTCCTCCTATTTCCCCTTACCCAGATTTCATTTTTGCAATTAACCAAGCTTGTTTTTCTCTTGGAATCTCTGCTGTCACCACTGCCTTACACAGAGGATCTGGGTCCCCCTGTCTGATCACCCTATAGCTAAGAGGGTCTGATCTGCTTCTGGTCTTTAACATGTACTCATGAGAGCAGCAGCACGCACTCACAAGTGTTTTAGGAAGTTCCTCGGAACCACCTCCTTCCCCATCTGCTCCTGGTTCTCCAGCACCCTCTCTGGACCCAACTTCTGCCTCACACACCAAATCCCACATCCACCTCTGCTCCCTGATTTTAGTGTTAACTTCCAAGTTCCCCTCCTGGGGATTCTGTTTCTGGTATCCTGTATGGTGTTCAGCTTTGTTAACTCACTTGATCTCTGGGTCCTAGTGCCAGTTGACAGGTTCATTTGGATGGAGGTGGGGAGGAGGTGGGGGTCCTCACCTTACTTTGGTAAGACATGCAGCCCATTTAAGACTGCTGCCTCCTGCTGATGTGAAGGTTCTTTCTCTGTATATTTATTTGTTTTATAGACAGTTTTGAGCATTTACTCTGTGCTGGGCATGGTGCAGGATGCTGGAAATACTACAACAAGGCAGACCCTGCCCTGGTGGGGCTTATAGTCCAGAGACAAGTAATAAGGCTTTAGCAAAACAGCTGAACAGGGCCGTGCTGTGAAAGGCCACTGAGGAGCACTACATCCCAAGTTAATGGTGGTCAGGGAAGACTTCCTGGAGGAAGCCAATCTTAGCAGAGACATAAAGGAAGACTAGGAGTTAGTCAGATGAAGGAGTGGAAAAAAGGGTGTAGCCAGATAGAGGACAGCATGTGCAAAGGCCTGCAGGCATCTGAATGAATAAAGTGTGGCAGGAGTGTGGGGTAGGATGGAGGAACTGTAGGAGAGGAGTGGGTGGAGGAAAAGGGTCCAGAACATGGAAGGGTTTATAAGTGGGCTAAGGAGTTTGGCTTTCTTCTGTGGATGATGGGGAGCCAGGGGTGTGGTTGTAAACATCAGTTTTGCATTCTGGAGAGATCCCTGTGGCTGCTGTGTGGAGGATGGGGCCAGCTACTGAAGCTGTGGTGGTGATAGATTGCTTCAGTCCCTGGAACTTGTGCTCTTCAGAGAACGCCCCACCCACCCACCTACAACTCCTATTCGCCTCCCCTTCCAACTTGCCACTTAACAAAACCAAATCACCAGCCTTCCTTCCCTTTTGCACTTGGCGGTTTAGTGTGTCCTGGGCTCTGTCCAATCAGCACTGGCTGGCTTAGCGCTGCTCCCATTCCCTGGCTGGGGCCTGATAATGCGTGTCCTCCTTTGTTTCATTGTTCAAATATGTGTCTGTGATGTGGTTGGGACTGATAAGTAAAGAAAATTGTGTAGCTTAACAGCAGACATTTCATGACCTCAGGAGTCCCCCAAGATGCACGCTCCCAGCAAATTGTTGGCAAGCCCATTTATCACCGCGCTGACCTGGGACTTTGTGCACATTTCCCTATGAAAACAGCTCAGCTCCATCGGTTCCCATCTGCCCCAGTGCCACCATAATGAAGCAAGCTTTAACTAACCCTGGTACCCACTGCGTAGCCCCATCACAAATGACTTTCAGGATCCGGACACCTGCACATAGAATGCATCATCTTCCTAATAGTGGATTCATGGGGAAATCCAATACACCCTTGAAGCTTTATTTATTTTTGGCTTAGGTAATTGGATAGCATTAATTATTTATATTTCATGTTGCAAGCAGGCAGGGAAAGGGCAGGAAGAGGGGAGGATGGGAGCGGGGACAGCCAACCACTTGAGACCAGCTAAAATACTCTGAATGTTGATTAAATATGGGTAATTGTGTGCAGTCATTCCAAATAATTTTTGCTGGAAATATTTTATGTGATTTCCCAGAAACTGTTTCGTGGCTCCCAAAGGCAAAATGACAACTTATCATCATTTGAGAAGTCCCTTGGCAGTCCAGTTCCTGTTACACCCAAACTCATTATACTCCACAGTTGTAACTTAGTGATAAGAGCAAACTGCAAACCTTTATTGGGCATTTTGCACATGCCAGGCACTGTGCTAAGTTCACTGCAAATGTAACACTCTTTTGAACCTCACAACAACCTCAATAATTAACTTTTAGTTACTATCCCTGTTTTACAAATGAGGAAACTGAGGCTGTATAGATTCAGCATCTTGCCCAAGGTCACAGCTAGTGAATGACAGAGCTGGGATTTAAATCTGGGCCTGGCTGACTCTTCTGCAGCCTCTTTTTTCTGAGGATGCTAGTACTCCAAACTGAAGAGTGCCACCCCCAGAACCTGTGAGGCCCACTGGGGTTTTAAGCTGCTTGGTAGGATCAGAACAGAGAGGTGGACAGAGCTCCCTCTTTCATGCTTGGGTTTCTTTATGAGTTGTGAAGCTAAAGGTTACTCTATTAATTAAATGGGGGAGAAAGGGGGCTGTTGGAGGATCAGTGGCAAAGTGACTCCAATTAAACCTTTAATGACTATATTAAGCCATGTAAATCACACACATTTTTTTTCCCCATTGGGAACATCAGCTTCCCTTGGTGAGTAAATCGTTGGCCTCCCCTGTGTCAGCTGGGACCTCTGGGAAACCAGGAAGATGCTGGGTTTATTCTGCAAGTGCAGAAAACTGAATGATGCTGGCGGGTTTAAAATTAGAAAGAAAAAAATCCCTTTTTCAATCACTAGTGTTTTACTAAATGTGACTTCCGATTTTAAAGTGCCTGGAGACTAGGTATTGCTTTTCCTGATCTTTCATGAACAGAACTTGATTTTCTTTGCAACTTCATTCACTCCCACCACCCCCTAAGCTCTCAGCTGTGTCCATGGGTGGTGGGTGAAATCTTGAAGCTCTCTCCCCTCTTCTCGTCGCTTTGCTTTCAGGAGCCCTGGGCTGCCTGAATGGGCCTTGGCAAAGTTGAAAGGGCAAGAAGTGACCCAGTGCTAGGGTCTCCTCCTCTCTAAATGCAACGGTGGAGGTTATGAGCCCTGGGGGCCCAAGGCTCTGGCCTGTGTGACCTTTCTTTCTTCCCCTTCCCTCTTCTGTCCTCCCCTCCCCGCCCTTCCCCTTTCCTTCTTTTCTTTCTCCCTCTCTCCCTTCCTTCCTCCCTTCCTTTCTCTCTCTCTTTCCTTCTTTCTCTCTTTTCTCTTCTTTTCTTTTTGCAGGTCTTCACAAAGCTCCTGTGATGTGGTTGGAGCTGATAAGGACAGAGCTGGGATTTGAACCTGGGCCTGGCTGACTCTTCTGCCGCCTCTTTTTTCTGAGGATGCTCCAGGCTCCATGCCCCAGGATTTACCTTTGCCATTTAATTTAATTTTCTTTTGGAGGTGGATTTTATTACCCCACCAGAATTCTAAAGATGAAAAAACTGGAACTCAGAGAGGGTAGTTACTTACTCAAGCTCACACACATAATCTGTTGTAGAACTGGAATTTGAACCCAAGTCTAGGTGACTCCAAAGTTTGGGATCTTTACTTGAACTGGGGCTGGAGAGAAATGACTAGAGTTGTTCTGAGCTGGGCCAGGGCTCAGGGTTCAGTGGGGAGGGTGGGAGCCCTGTGGCCAGATGGGATACTGGGAGTTCCTCTGGGAGGTGCTCCAGGGCCCCTGGGCACAGCAGACCAGACCCTACAGGGAGAGCCCAGCATCCTCAGCAAGGCTGCTTCCTCTACCTGCCTGCCCATCTCCTGTGCAGAAGTGCAGACAGAAGGGGGACCTTCTCAAGAGCTTGGGAACAGGCAGGGGCAGTCTTGGCTGTGTTGCAAAGGTGGTGAAGTTTTGTTTCAGACATATCTTGCATCCTCATATGGAACCTTTCCTCCCCTTCATCTACTCATGTAGAACCTCAGTCAGACTGCTGGTTTCCTTCTAATCTCTGCCTGATTTATGTATTCATGACACACTTGAGTAGTGTTAAGTGTGCTGGTCACTAGTCTAAGAACTTTACAAACACTAGTTTATTTAATCTCCATAGCAACTCTACCAAGTAGATATTATTATCCCTATTTTACAAATAAGGAAACTGAGGCATGGACAGGTTAACTAACTTCTCCAAGGCCACATAGTTAGGACATGGCTAATCCCCTCTAGGGATTCGAACCTAAAGGATTTGGCTCCAGGCTCTGCATTGACCACTCCACTGTGCTGGTGTTTCTGACAATTCCCTGATGGGATATTTTCATTTCAAAGAAAAACTCAAAAGACCAAAAACACTTCCACATGAAAATGATGAAGGTTTAATGTCTGGACTGCTGTGCACAGCTTTGATGTTTGAAGGCAGGAATTCAGTGTACCGTTCTTTACATTAGACTTCAGACTGGGTGGAGAGACCAGAGCTCACTTAGGGCCAGGCTCCCTTAACACAAGAAGGGCTCTTTCCTTCAATTAATCATTATGCAGATGTTTCTTGAGCACCTAGAATGTACCTGGCACTGTGCTGGGGGTTGAGGACTTAAATGAAACCTCTTCACTTAAGAATGTCATAAAGTACACAGGACAGAGAAGTGAACAGTGGTGACAAAGGTTGGGGTGGAGGGTCAGTAGTGCTTAGTGGGTAAGAGAACAGACTTTAGCAGCATCCTTACCTGGGTTCAGTCTGGCTCCACTGCAAACTAGCTGAGCCTCAGTTTCCTCATCTGTAAAGTGGGAATAACATTGTATTGTTATTTAGCTCTCAGTTTTCTTTGAAACCTGGCCCAGGGCTCAGTAAGCGTTGAAATGATGCCTCTGCTGCCAAAGAGAATGAACACTGATGGGACGTTATGATTTTCCAAAGACCCAGTTGGAGGGAGTAAAGGCCAACTTTCTAGACAAGAGCTAGTATTCTTAAGTGGCATGGCAAAGAGTAAGAAGGGGCACCTTAGCACTGGCAAACTCCACTTCCTAGTTGTCCCAGGCATAAGGAAATGTCTGGTTGGCTAGTGGTAAGTTCTCCCACTGAGAACAAATGCCATTTGTCCAAAGGGGAGCTGGCTGTGGTTCTTGTCATCCACCATATTCAGAATGATAACTTACTCTTTTGCTGAGAGTTATTGGTCTTTTGTACCAATTTGTTCTTTAGATACAGGTCCTCTGTCATTTGACCAGTTGCCCTTTGTTACCTGACTGACCTCTCTGTTCATCCTTCCAAAGCCAGTGTCAATGTCTCCTCTGCAGAGACACCTCCCTGCTCGGCTTGGGCAGTGACATATGCACAGATCATCATCCCTCCTCTACAGCTCCGTAGCAGGGCTGTGATTGTCAGAGTATAGGAGGGGCCCGAAGAAGACTAGGCAAGCACATGATCCAGTTTTGGAGCATTGTTGTATCCAGGGATTAACAATCAAAATGAAAATCTAAAAGCAATTAAATTCAAATTAGAAAGTAACTAAATCCATTACTTACATGTCCTGGCAACACCAGAGATGCTTATCATTCTCTACCACAATCCTCGGCAAAGTTCCCTTTCCTCCTCTCTCCCGTTTTCTTACATCCCACAGCCCCTCTCAACTCCTCCCTCTACCCCAACCCCTGGTCTCATACGTGCAAGGATTTTCTGTCTCTTTCTTCCCTCCATGTGTTCTCTGTTCCTTTCAGATGCCTATGGCCTTAGCCCCTTTTCCAGCAAATGAGGATCTTTTCTGTTTAGGAGAGGGAAGGGAGAAAACGAAGATGGCAGTGCGGGATTTTCCTCAGCATGGAGAGGTGAATATGAGCACTGAAACGTTTACCAGTCAACAAATTTTTGTCCAGCATTGTGTCCCACCACATAAGAGTCTTCCCTCCTCTAGATTATGATGCCCTCTAGACTGAGGAGGATTGAGAGATTCCTCCCTGTAGGCAGTGTTTCTGGAGGTAATAGGGGGGGCAGAAGGACTGGCAAGCATAAACATGTTTGCTTTTTGAGTCCCTATTCTGAAGGCTCTGCTTGAGTTCTAGGCTCAATTTTTTTGGCAGTCAAGGAAATCAAGGCACCTTGACATCAAATCTTCTTTTAGCTGGTCTGAAATGCAGGGCAACCCATGTTGGTGGTGCCAGATGGAATATTCCCGCACCTAGGAAAGCCTACATGCCACCTCCAGGTCTCTTTCACTTTCCTCTGGTCAGTTAGCACAGTAGGACTCAACCTGAGTGTGTCGCAGAGTCACTGGAGGGCTTATCCAGGCCCCACCCCAGAGCTCCTGATCCTTAAGGCTGAATGAGGCCTGAGAATCCCAATTTTAGCAAGTTTCCAGTTGATGCTGCTTGCTGCTCTGGAATCTGCACTCTGAAAAACCACTGCATTAGCAGCAAGAGGCACTTCAATTCTGGGCAAACTTGTCAACTCATCTGAACTCCTGAGGCAATAGAAAGCCACTGGGGCTATGGAACATCTAAAGGACCTTCTAATAACCAGAATTCATTTTCTGCCCATATGCCATGAATAGTATTTCCTTCCCCATCCCACAGATATGTAGGCAATTTCTCTCTCATTACAAGACCTTAGAGACACTGAAGACCAGGAGCTCTTCTTGTGCGTGTGTGGCTGGCTGTCTTTCTTCTGCCTCCTGCAAAGCTCTTCCGGCTTTCTTCCATCTCATGCACCCTATTTATTATTAATTAAGAGGTTCAATCCCAAGGTGCCCTGAGAATGCACTGAGGGCTGGGGAATTGGGGTAGGGTATGTGGAGACTGTTCCCTTCCACTGGGTGAGAAGAGGAGAGCAGGATGCACACTGAGGTGCTGGATCTGTGCTACCTGGTGCATCTGCATTCTGTGAAGCATCTTGGTAACTGGTATCTCGTTTTTTGGTCCAGCATCTAGGAGGCAGAAAAGGCAGTTACTACTATCATGAATGTAAAGATGAAGAAACTGAGGCTCAGAGAGGTGAAATCATTTGCCCAAGGGCACATAACTTGTGGCCATAGACCAGAGTTTGGAAAGACACCCGACTTTCTGACACTGAGCTCAGTGCTGTCAATCAATCAATCAGCCTATTTAATCAACCTCTCAATCCACCAATGTTTACCAAGAGCCTCCTCTGTGGGAGGCTGCATGTTAGAGGCCAACGATCAGCTCTGGAGAAGATCTACATTGTGCCTACTTTCAGGGAGGCAAGAGCCTGGGGGTGAGGCTGGACCCGGAGAGCATAACACTGGGATGAGCATTGCCATTGAGAACGTGCAGCTGCTGTGAGGCTCACAGCACAGGGATTACCTCTCACTCTGGGCACAGATAAGGGTTCCATGAAAAAGTACTGTCCAAGTTGAAACTCTTATTCAGGAATGAATAGGGCTGATTTAGGAGATGAGAGTCAGGGAAAAGGCTTTCTGAGTCAAGACCAGCCTATGCAAATGCCTGCTGGTGGGAGAGAGGGGAGCATATCTAGGGAACTGAAAGACCTGTGGGTCTGGAGCAGAATAAGTCAGGGGGAGGAGGGATTGCAATGAGGTTGGAAAGAGAGGCAGCAACCAGCATCAAAAGCACTTTTAGCAGTTTTCTAAGGGCCATTCAAAGCGATTGGGTACCTCATGGCAGCAGGTTGCTATGATCAGATTGGCATCTTTTATGTGGCTGGATGGTCAGGGTGGAGGCAAGGAAACCAGTTAGGAGGCTGTTGTGGGGGTCCAGGTGGGAAGAGGATGGTGGGCTGGCCTCAGGTTGTGGCAGTTTGGAGTGAGAACAGGGGATGGACTCCAGAGATAGATGGTTTGTAGGACTTAGTACTTAATGGTATTTGGAAGGTAAGGGAGGGGAAGGAGGCAAGTGTAACATCCAGCCACTGGGTGCATGTGGTAGGAGCTCGGAGAGTTTATGGACCTGCACACATCTGATGGAAGAATGCTGAGTGCTAAGCCCTAGCAGTTTGGGGACCAGTGGTACAGGGGGCTGGCATTGTGCCAGAGCTTGCAGAGCCTTCCTGCTCCTTTCATGGCCCCTGCCTGCAAGCTGCCTGCTTCCTCTGAACTATATTCTGCCCATCTTTGTTGTTAAAATGGTACGTCAGACAATTACTGGCTTTTTAGAAAATGTAGTTTTCATGCTATCTTTAGAGAAAAGGCACTGCAGGTGAGCCTCATCACAAACACTGTAGAAATCCATCATGAGCCAATTAGGAAACTTAGGAAACGTGTCTGATATGGATGGATCTAATGAGTGAGATTCTTCAGGGAATGTGGGCACAACTTGTTTCCCAGCTGTTTGCACCCATTAGGACAGCTGAGAAAGGAGGCTGGAGCAGCAATCCCCTGCCCCTTCCTCTCTGCACTTATCTTGGTATGAGGAAGGGACCGTGGCAGGCAAAGCCCTAAGGCTAGTGAGAAGAAATAGGGTCTGATAGAAATGAACGTTCCAAATTATTTTTAATTTCTCAGGGGTTAAAAGTTCATTCATCAAATATATCTTGGTAATACTTTGTACCAGGCTTCATTATAGATGATTTGGGAATGACACTGGTGAGATAAGACCCTTGCCTTCCAGCAGCTGACATTACAGTGAGGTGTGCATAGGCTGAGACCCTTGCCTAGACAGAGAGTGTCTTGAGAGCAGGAATGTTTCTGGTTCATTTCTGTAACCTCAGAAACTATGGAAAGTATGGCAGCATAGGAGTTCAATAAATGTTTGTTGAATAAAAGGATAGATGGATGGTTGAATGGATGGATAGAAGATGGCTTATTGGTTAGATGCATGGATGAATGGATGGTTGGATACTCTTTAGTTACAGGAAATCCTGCATAATAACATGTGTCTGCAAAGTACATTTTGTCATTTCAATGGCCAAGCTGTATCCTTTATTCCCTCTTCCTCTTGCTAAATCTCTGTCATCTCCAACAGCTGAGTATTCACAAAGATCTGCTTCGTTTGGCATTTTAGTTACTAGATGAGTCTGGCTCAGTTTCATCCTAGGATTGAGCAAGGATATTCCACTTGTATATACACTTAATGAATAAACCACTCATACATTTAGAAACAAATCAGTCCACCTTATTTAAACTTGGAAGGAACATCAGAGCTCGTGTAGTTCAACATCTTCTTAGAAATGGGGACTAAGTGAATTAACCTCAGTGAAAGGACATTGGACTGGGATCAGAAGAAGAGAGGCCTGAATTTTGTCTCTGCTACTCACTTGGCAAGTTATGTTATCACTTGAGTATAATTCATTCCTTGCTCCCTTCATCAGTTTGCTGTGAGTGTCAGATGAATGAGTGAAGGCCTGAGTAGGGGCTTTGTAAAGGCCAGTGGCAATTCTTTCCTAATGGCATCAAGTGAGTAGCCAGAGGGCAAAGATTAAGGCTAGGACTTGTAAGTCAGGGTCTGGGCACTGTCTGCTACACCACATTGCTCCTAAGAAACGACATCAACCTGTGGGCTTGTTGTGCAGCTTGGACAAGACCAAAATATGGGCGCTTTATAAATCCTGCAGAATGCCTGAAATTAAAAAGATAAAAAATGCAAACTGTTGGCAAGGATAGGGGACAACTAAAACACTCACATATTGTTGGTAGGAGTGGAAATTGGTGCAACTGCTTTGGAAAACTGTTAGAACTCACTCAAACTGAACATGTATGTCTATTATGACTGAGCGATTCCATTCCTATACTTTTATACCCAAGACAAAAGAAGGCAAAAGTCATTGAGTATTCCCAAAGATCTGCTTCGTTTGGCATTTTAGTTACTAGATGTTCATAGGAACATTATTCACAACAGCCCAAGACTGAGCACTGTTGAAATAGCCAGGAAGAGTAGAATGGATACATTGTGTTATATTTATGTACTGGACTATTACACATCAATGAGAGTGAACAAACTAAAGTTAGAACATAGTAATATGGATGAAGCTCATGTACATAATGGACAAAAGACAGACACAAGACTAGGTATGATTCTATTTATATAAAGTTCAACATAGGCAAAACTAACTAATCAGATGCCAATCTGATATTTCAAATTAGGACAGCTTTTGCTCTTGGGGCAAGGTAGTGATAGAAGGGGGCCTGGAGGGCTTCTAGGATGAGACTGATGTTTTATTTCTTTATCTGGGTGCTGATTACATAGGTGTGTTCAGTGATTGAATGTTCATTGATTTGGGTACCTGTGATTTGTGCATTTTTCCATATTATGTTGTGCTTCAATGAAAAGCTAAACTAACAAAGTCAACAGCAAAACTTAAGGGCCATTTCCACAGTGTGTAGCAGGGTGCTGAGTGGAACCTGCCTCCCCCCCAACCCACTGCCATAATTAGCATGTTGTTGAATAAAAGCATAGATGGATAGATGAATGGATGGATGGAGAGATGGCTTATTGGTTAGCTGCTGCTGCCCAGAAGGCACTGTCCTGCTGTTCTCCGTAGCCTCATGCTCTGGGAAGCCAGGCCTGGGGTGTGATGTGTGGCTTTTGGAAGGGGTCATCACCCAGTGGGACCTTGCACCTTTCCTGCTGTCCACCTCTTCATGCTCAGCAGTCTCCTGCGCTGGGCACTCTGCCCTCTCTGGCTGTGTCCCAGCTGGAAGCCATGCTCTGGGTTCTCAGAGATCAGCTTCTGCCTCCTCCCTGGCTGCTCCCATCCAGGCTCCTGCAGCCATTCTGGAGGACCAGACCATGCAGCCAGGAGATAACATGGGTTCAAATCCCACACACACATATCCATGCAGAAGGGTGGGGCAGAGACTTAGAGCAAGGGTTGAAGAGAAGCTTAAATTTCATGGGGTTCAGCATTTCTCCCAAATAAGGCTTGTTTGCCTCTGATGGGATATTCATTGGTGTCACCTGGCTGAACAGTTTTTAATTTACTTATCAATTAATTTTGTTGTGTATTAGGAAAGAATATAATCAATACATGGAATCCTTGATTTTATGTATGTTACTGCTTAGGATAATGTTCAGAATTTTAAAACCACTTGATTTAAAGACAAATATTAAGCATTAGTATATGTGATATAAGGATATGGCAAAAGTCGTTGAGGAAAAAGTTTGGGAAACATTATTCTGGCTCCCTCAGTCCACAGTGGGGAAACTGAAGTCTGAGATAGGTAAGGAGAAACATACTGATCCTGACTCCTATCATTGGTACTGCACTGGAGAGCCCATTGAGTACCTTAAGAGAGAGGTTTTTCTTAAGAGAGAGATTTGCCCCAACATGGGAGGTTGAGATAACAGCCACCATTCCTTACCACCAGTGAGTAGAGTCCCTGACAGGGCAATTATGAGAACATGGACTTCAAAGCCAGGTCAACCTGGGAGTGGGGAGTCACATGCCAACTCCCCATTTTCATGCTGTGTGACACTGTACATGTCACTTAACATCTCTGAGCTGCAGGTTCCTTATCTGTAATGAAAAACTTTATATATGCATCATAGGGTTGTGGGTTGTGATAAGGCTTATAAGAGATGGTCAAGCCCCAGGTCCACAGCTGGATAGTTTCTATCCCTAGAGAGAGGAGGGGACTTGCATAAGGTAAAGTATAGAGGTAGAGCTGGACCTGGAACCCAGGGCTCTTTGCTCCTTGTCCTGTCCTCTTTCTTCTGAGGAGCCATCCCTCCTCATCCCAGTTCTGCAAGTCCTTCTCCAGTGGCATTGTACCACCCAGGAGAACAGGGTGTGGTTTATCCTGATCTGATAATGGGAGCTCCAGTGGTTTTTAAGAGGCCTTTGTGAATAAGGCTGTGGGAGAGCTGGGTCTGAGCAGCCAGAGGGAGAGGCCCCCTGGAGAGCAGTTAGGGGCCAGTGTAATGGAAGCGGTGCTCTGTGATCCCAACCCCAGCAGAGGGTGGCCACCCATGCAGGGTTCTGGGATGTGTGGGTGCTGGAGAGCTCCATTCCCACCCAACCAGGAACCATCCACATGGCCCTCTGGGGCTAAGTACAAAAGAAAAGCCTACCCTGTGGTATTCCATACACTGGCCAGAGGCTGCAGGTTTGAAGACCAGGTGGGGTCCTTCACCGGCAGCAGTTAGGAAGATTAAATAAGATCTGGCCTTGTAGGAATTATCCAGATAGTTACAGTGTTTGCAAACATCTTCCCCTCTCATTCTTCTTTTCTCTCTTTCCTTTTGCCTGTTCTGTTTCTCCTTCTCTCTCCCCTCTTGTCATTCATTAGTTCATTTAATCAAGAGGCACAGTAGCACATCAGGGGCTTAGAGACAAAGAGGCCTGAGTTTGAGTTCTGGCTTTCCCTTTAATAACAGGTTGATCCTGATATTTGAAATGGCCATTGGTGTAAGTCTAAAATGGCTGACACTGTGGGTAAGTTACCTCACCTTTCTGAGCCTCAGTTTCCCTATCTGTAATTTCACTTGTTTCACAAAGTTGTAATGCTTAAATTATAACATATGTAAGGTATATAGCTGAGTGCCTGACACATAGTAAATACTCATTTGTATTTTTTTAAGGGTGGAATACAGGTGATTTCATATGGTTTATCTGTTATTTGGATAGCCTCTGTGAAATCGCCAAACCAAATCTCTTTGAGCTTTCGATCTTTAACTGTAAAACAGAGACAGTATCTACCTCAGAGAGTTGTTGTATAGAGCAAGTTGGCTGTGTGTAAAGTACTAGTGCTAAGCACCCAACAACTGGTGGCTATTCTTTTCCGTTCTTTTATTCATTCGTTCTGTAGATGTTTCTCAGCTAACAACTGTGTGCCAGGCTTTTTGCAAGGTGCTGGAAACAGAGATGAATGAGATATGCCACTTTCCTTCAAGAATTTACTATACTGCTAGGCAAGAGGCTTGTGAATACTGTTTTATGTTATGGGGAAATAAGTGAAGCTGCTACCCTGCTGGACTGCAACATTGGTCTTCAGTGGGGAAAGAATGTATTGAGCACCTACCTTGTGCCAGGTGCAATATACACATTACCTCTTTTAGCTCTTGACACAATCTTACAACAGGTATTATGTGGGAACTGTGGCTCAGAGATGGAAGTTGTTTGCTAATGTCTGTCTAACTCCAAGTGTTCATGATCCTTCTACTTTACACGGTTACTACCCCAAGGAGCAGCGAGGGAGGAGAGCAGGACTGGGACTTGAGAGTGAGCTTGACCTGCCTCACCATGGGCTTCCTCCCTCCGAGTTACTCATGAGTCTTCAGAGATAGCTGGGGCCAGGGGAGACACCTCATGGGTTTCTTCATCTTGCCTGGGATGGGCCATTTGTGGTTCAGATATAACTTGGCACTTCCCTAGGGGTGGAAGCTTGAGTGGAGAATCATAAAATAACATCAAGTCCATTTCGATCTTACTCCCCTCCCCAAAGATGACATGTTAATGGAGGATCCCTAAAGCCGCAGAGCCCCCATTTCCTGTGAAAGGGGTGATCTGAAATGGAGTTGTGTGCTGCTCCATGATAAACTAATAATGCTCTTGGAATTTTAGCTGTTCAGTGTATGAGCTGCTTTGGCAGGGAAATTAGACATGCATAATTTTGAGCTCTGGCCTTATTCAATTTTTAATTAATTTCTGTGTAATAAGCTGTAAGCACATTAATATCAATGAGATACTTTCTGCAGTGTGGCTAATATACAGCTTTAAGGAGCCATGGGTATTGTTTTCCCCTTTATTTGCACTGAACAAAGATTACTGGTTCTCTAAGTATTATTTTCTGGTTCTTGGTAGGTGGGGCTAAAGAGAGGAGTTAAATTTTCCCAGCAGGTTTGGGATGAAATTTTGTCATAGACATTTATTTGAGAACAATGTGAAGAGCACTGTGTGTGGCACTCACTGAAGATCTGACTGTCAGAAATTAAACAATCTTCTGTACTCCAAGAAGTGGTCAAATGTGGGATCCATAACTACGTAAGGCACAGAATTAGGAAGGGGATTATTCTAGTGTCTTTATAAGAAGATCTAAGAAATCATCAAAAATACATATATATTTAAAGTGTTTAGGTTAAGCCAGAGTAATTTTGCTATGCCCAGATATTATGAGATTCTATTCTTCCACTCCATAGGATTCTATTCTTCCATTTATTCTTCCATTCCCCATCAGTCTGTCATTCCACATGGATTTGAGCACCTCCTGAGCACAAAGCATTCTGCTGGGCATTATCAGGTACACAAATATGGAATTCAGGCTTGTATCTGGGAGACTACAGTTCAGTATGTAATATTTTAATATAAGGCAAAGTGAAAAGTATTATCATAAATGTCAAAATTAGTGTGGATTTGTTCAATGAAAAGATTATTTATAGAAGAGAAGTTCAGGAGATGACTTTGAACTAGACCTTTAAGGATGCATAGAATTTAGACCCATGCAGAATGAAGGAAAAGCCATTCTTGGAGCCAGTCCATATCTATGAAGAGTAGGGTTAGGGTCACCAGATCCAAGGAAAATAACAACATGATTCACCACTGACATGCCTTTAATCACATTCTTCCCTTTTTCAAGAATGTTTTGTCCTTCTACCAACTGGGTAGGTTTGCTGGGGCCTGCTGGTCTCTGTTCCTCCCATCCAAGGCCACCTGTGCTAACTCAGCCAGTTTGTCTTACAATGAAGGAAGCCGAGAGCCAGAGAATTAGAAGGACATGTAGCCAGCTGGTTACAGTCTTGACTAGAAAGATCTCCTGTGGTTTAGTCTTCTGTGCATTTTATGTACTTCTGATCCATTATGTCACTGAATAATGACCAAGAACTATGCTTCCAGCAATGGGAATTTACAGTGCCACTTTCATTAAATGCTGAACTTGGGCAGGAATTGTTCTGGATAATGGAGACTTATCCAGAAAACTCTTTGGGTGAGTTGTTTTTAATACTCTAGTAGTTAGAGTATAAGACTCATATGAAATCCTGTTTTTTTGTTTTTCAAGCCCAAGGTGTCTACTAACGCCCTGAGGTGAGATTGTTTTCTTATCTTTTGTTTTTTGTTCTAATGACAGAGGGAAAGGGGTCTAGATAGCTTTTGAGTTACTGAAGGCTCCCTTATAGCAAGGTTTGGTTACCTCGAGTTGTGCTATTTCAGAGAAATGCACTGTTTTGACAACTCCAACTCAGTGATTCTGAGTAATGGTGAAAGGAAACATGAGCTTGGATTTGGAGAGACTCTGGGAATGTGGTTTTCTGCAAAATTTGACAGCTTCCTGCCCACCCTCCTTCTCAGTGTTTTAATCGGTGTTGAGAGCATCCCACAGAACCAGTTTGCATCACAGCTCTACATCTGAAGAGTTGCTTCTTCCCCCAACAAGGGCTCAGATGGGTCACGAGGGAGGTTTCTGAGGTGGATAGGTGTGGCTGGCAGTATCCAAAAGGACTCAGCTTTCCCAGGCCATTGAATGGCTTTCTTCCCCATCATTCCTCCCTGGGAATTTTTGCCATCACAATCCGATACTCCATGAAGGACTCCGTGAAGAAATAAATCAAGGATGCTTCTTGGTTACAGAAAAAATATTGGCCTTTTCATTCTAATCCCTGGTTTCCAAAGATATTCCCTTGCCAAGGATAACAACATCTACCCACAACTGGTTCCATTAACAGGAAGGGACAGATCAGCAAGAATCCTAGTGTCTGTCACGGTGAGCTTGCCAAGAGAGGAATGTGATTTGGGGTTGGGGAGAGGGAAACTAAATAGGTTGTAACCAGTGACATCCTCTCTACAGTCTCAGAGCACAAAGTCTTATGATTTTTTGTTTTCTGATGAATTGATTGGCTCCTCCCCACCTGCTCTATTAGCTGGAAATTCGTGTCCCTTGTGAGGTCCTGTCTGATCCCCTATGCCTACTACATTGTCCAGGAACCTGGTGATAATGCCCAGTGCAAAGGATCAGTCACGCTTTTTTCTCTACTTAGAGGAAACAGTGGCATTTGAATGGTTCACCACCGCCATTTCCTTTACAGAAAGCAGCCATTTAAGACTGGTCTTGGCACCTTTCTCACTGAAGAAGAGGATTAAAGAAAAGCCCACATTAAATCCCTAGGAATGGCACCCTGCTACAGCATGACTGTGACATCTCAGCAGCTGACCAGACACCCTTAGCTTTCAGATTCCTTTCACTCATTCAACCAGAAGGGCCCATATCAAAATAAGCTTCTCCTCCACACGGACCCAAGCTGTGGCTCCTTTATTCAGCTACTCCCTGCACACATCCATCAAAGAAGTTTAAGTCACATGGTTGCTCTTGGTCTGTTTCCTCCCCAACAAAAGAGAATGACAGTGTGCTCGGGTTGGTTGTGGGGAAGAAATGAGATAATGCATGGGAAGCTTTGCACAGCTCTTGGTATATGGTGAGCTTGCAGCAGTAGTAGCGCTAGACTTTCTCCTCCTGCTGCTTCTCCCCTTCTTTCTCTCCTTTAATAGGAAATAGGAGAGTGCCTGCTGCTTAGGATTACTGAGGAAACCCTTTTATTTTTAATGACAACCTTTGCCTAATTATAGGAAAGCAGCATGTACAAGTTAAATGCCAAACAGGATCCAGACAAAGTTCTTGTTTCCATCTTCAATATCCAGGTATGAAACCCACAAGGGAATCTAATCAATGGGACATATGATTAGAAGTCAGATAGTTTCTAGACGGTAGCACAAAATATTGGTTGTGTTGTTTAATTCCTGGAGGAGGAGTTGCCATCTCAGTCCTGTCAGTGGTATGGATTAGGAAGGTTTTGGATAGTTGCCATTCCAACACATGAAAAATGGCATCTCAATATAATGTAATTTACAAAAATAATTATGAGGGGAGCAGAACATCTTTTCTATATTTAAAAGCCACTTGTATTTCATTATCTGTGAGCTGTCAGTTTATATCTACTTATTTCTTATTGGGCTGTTGATCTTTCACTTACTGATTTCCGGAAGTCTTTATATTTTAGATTATATTTTTGCAATATGAGTTGCAACTTGCCCCCCAGGTTGTTGTTTGTCTTTTTTATTTTGTTTATGGTGTTTTTGATTTTTTATATAGTCAAATATATCGATCATTTCCTTCATAACTTCTGGATCCTGAGTCCAAGTTGGAAAAGCCTTCTTTATCTTGAGATAATAAAATAATTCTTCCATGATTTCTTCCTCTATTATAATAGTTTCCTTTTCCATATTTAAATCTTTGAGATCTTCCAAGTTTTAATAAAACCCAGAAGTCATATTTTTTGTTAAATATCCCAATTTTTAATAATGACAGTAATTTAAGTCATATACACTTATATTGGCCTCACAAAACACACACATGGATTAGATTTGGTCTGTGGACCCCTAATTTGCATTCTCTGGTCTAAGACCAGACCATTGTCCCTCTTGAAAGCCTCAAATAATTGGGCAACTATTGGTGTGTTGTTTCTAAAATACATCTTCATTCCCACAGTTTCTCCACCACTTCCCAAGTTGTCCTAAAGTGTTTGTCTTCTGTCCACCAATGCCTTTGACTTAGAAGGGGCTCTCTCATGGCTAGTTCTTCAGTACTAAGCTTTGAGAGCCTCTAAAAGCTTTGTCAGAGAGGGGCTGATATGATTAGCCATCACTGGGAATTATCTCCTTGATACATTCAAGCCACTGTACTGCCTTGGCTGTACTTAACTGGTTTTGCATCCAAAGAGGAGTGCTTATCCCTGGTATTACTTACATAGACACTGAATCCAGATTTGGATCACCTGGGTTTTTAAAACTGTAGCTTGTGTCCTGCCTCCTAAATGCTTCGACATCACGGGTGAAAAGTGTCACTCAAATGTGTAGTTTAATACCCTGACCAGGAAGTAAACCTTGAGCTCTGTTGGATTTGCTTTCTTTGGGGAAGTCCTGTGCCTTACAGTCATCTTCCTGTTGTAAAAATTTATAAGCGGAGAATTGGCGTGGGAAGAGAAAGGCTGATAAACTGTTAAATTACAAAACAAGAAGGGATGTGCAGACTGATTGTTGGCACGTGCTTTCCACATGGTTCTTTCTTCATCTGTATCAAGAAAGCTCTTGCCTGAGAGCCTCGACTAAGATACTTGGAGGCAAAAGTAAAGGGAGAGAGAACTTTCTGCCAGGCTGATAACAGAGCCAGAGAACTCACATTTGGATACCCCTTAAAGATAGGTTGCCTGGGGAGAAGGGGATGGGGAAAATCCTGGATGGACCTCCATCTTTTTTCATCCATGGTGCAAGCTCATAAACCCTTCCATGAAGCCTTTCTAGAATCCCACAGGCACACTGAGAGTCTTCTGCCTCCCTGATTGGGTTGAGGGCTCAGTGAGAACAGAGCTGGTGGTTTCCAGATCCATATCCAGCCCCACTCACCACTCCTGGTGCAGGGTTGGTGCTTGGTGAAGGTTTTCTGGGTGAATGAAAGCTGGTGCCAGTGCATTCATTTATCTGGCAGTTCCTGGCACTGCCAAAGGGGCCAGGCTGCTGGTTATTTTTCAGTCAACTAATTGACAGACTTTCCCTGAGCTAGTATGGGTACTCAGGGGCTTGGTAGAAAGGCTAACTTTGGAGTCAGGAGATATTGGTCCTTATTTTGACTCTGCATTAACCCACTGGGTGACCTCAGGCAGATGGGCCCCAGCCTCTCTGGACCTCAGTATTGTCGTGGGTAATGTGAAGATGTTGGACTTTGGCTATGCTGTTCTAGAAGTCTGGTGGTTCAGAGATTAAAGGGAAGGACCCCAGTTCAGTGATGGCAACGTCTGGACACCCCCAAGTGTCAGACACCTTGTATGTTGCTATGAATGCTTTCATTTTAATCTATAAACCACCTCTGGGAGGTGAATCTTGTTGCCTTCATTGAACAGACAAAGAACGTCGGGCTGAGACAGATTCAGTTGTGAGGCTGCACAACCATCTCTGCAGAGGCTGAGCTCAGAAGGCTTCAGTCAGGAAAGCACACTGCTCCTCTTGGGCCAGTGCCTTTGATTCCACTTCCTTGTCCCTTGGTGGCATTCACAGTTTCCTGTCCATTTCAGCCATTAAAAAAAGAAATCTCATCTTGAGTTATTTGAACGTCTAGTCCAATTTAAATAAAAAACTTTTATTTGACACTCAGAAATGTCATCCCTTCCATCAGCTCCAACCTGGTCTGGAGCTCAGGGAGTGACAGTGAGGGTGGAGGGGTTGGGCAGGGGAAGGGTACCCTCTGCCCTTTCATTGTCCTGGTCCACTTCCTAGCTGCCTCCTCCCTTCCTGGCCCAGCTCTGGCTCCTGCGTTGGGCAGGGGAGAAAGGCTGGGCAGAGGCTTCTTCATGCAGGTCCTGTGCTTCTTGCTTAGCTATCCAGCTACCTGGGGCAGGGCAGTTTCCCAAAGCCAGCTCTTCCATTGAGCCTGTCTGGGCCCTCTGAGCTCCCTGCCTTGCCCCATGCTGATGTGGACTCTGCCCCCAGCTGACCTCACTAGTGCCTGCTCCCCTCTTTTGGTCCCCCCTCCCACAGCATTCTTCAGCCAGGTCCTTTCAAGACAATCCAAGACCAGGGGCCTTTCACCAGGGTCACCTTTCCCACAGGTCCGGGGCATCCTCGCGCTGCTGCATGGCGACTGAGCAGCTGACTGCCCACCCCCCACCCTCCCACTGATCCTATCCCCGATCCTGCCATCCCAACAGCCTCATTTTTCATTCACTTTCAAACTCTTGAAGGCATACCGAGTTCCCAGTTTTGCCCCATTAATATGAGGGAGTTATGTTATAAGTTTCTGGAACTCAGCACAGATCCAATTAAGGAGGTGAGAAGCCAGTCTCTTTTCCTGCACAGCTCCTCAATCTCTGCAATGTTCTGGGGCCCCCTCAGGTGGCCAAGGAGGAATGAGGGTCGAAAGCACCACCTTTCTCTCTGCCCTTCCATCCCTCTACAGATGTCCTTAGGGAGGTCTGCTCCCCAGAGAAGCTCCAGCCTTGCTCTTACACAGCCTGAATGGAGAAGGGGGTTTCAGGCTAGCTTTGCCATCTTTCAGTAAGTGCTGCTGGCATGCGTCAAGCAGCTCTCCAGAACACAGGCTATTTGTCACCTATTATCTTTAGTTTGAGGCTTTAATCAAGATTTGGACACAAAAGAAAAAGCTCCCTTTCATAGCCTGTGAAAACTTCACAATGCATATCTGTCTTATTTTAGCCCTATTAAAGATAACATAGAAGTACAGGTGGAGGGGCATCTCCTCTCGTGCCTGGAAGCTGCCAACAGTGTTTCACCCTCTGTCTCTCTGTCCCTGGTGGTCTGATGGTGCCATGCTGAAATGGTGCTGGTTAAAGCCCAAAGTGAAAGTCACAGTGGGCTGTTGCTTCCTGGAGCAAGGACGGTCAGCAGTCATTTTTCCAGCTCTTTGCCGCATGTAATGGCTGCTGGAGTGGAGACAGGGAGATGGAGTGTACCCGTTGGCTTCAGCTTGCCCCAGGAGGAGGCCTGGAGGATTGTGCAAGCCATGCATCTTGATGCACTGTAAAATAAGACCAACCACTGAGCACACAGGCTGGAGAGAGCCCTGGCCTCCATAGTTTGCAAGTTTTGTTTTCATTTCAGAAACCATTGTTCCAGCAAATTCATACCTGGAATTTAATTGTGTTAAACAGTGTTTCTGGCCAAAATGGGGCTAGGATTGGGTGCTGACTCCAACCTTCTCATTCTATGTCCTCTCTTCATGGTTCTGATAGGGCTCTGAGGAGGGATTTAAAAATCAGAGATAAAAAGCCTAATGTCAGAAGACATAATTTGGATTGGAGAAGAACTTGCAGAATCTATGAAGAGGAATTGTAAGAGGCAAAGATTTCTACACACATGTGTGGGGTGGGGAATGGTGGCTTAGCAGCAGCTGGTAAAAGCACAACTTTGGGATTTTTCAATAACTGGGAGGCTTACAGTGTAATGTGGCCGTCAAAGCATGAATGTGGTATATGACAGGGCCAGCCAGGGCGGGCCATCGTGCTAAGGACTCTTACAGAGTTCCTCCTGTAACAATTGCCACTCTCCTCTCCCGTGGCCTGCCCCTCTCATCTGTGTTCACTGGTCAGAGAAGAGTGTTTCCACTAATCTGTAGGCTGGTCAGCGCCTGATAGGGCGGCCTGCTGCTAAAACTTCGTACAACTGTGTTGATGATGGTGAGTACGTGAAGATATCAAGCTCTCTCCCTGTGGAAGTTTTGAATTTCAGTCATAGGGAATATGTTGAGAGAAGACTACAGAATGTACACTTGGAGAGGAGGCAGGCAGAGAAGCCAAGAGGTGTTATGGCCTTGAGGGGTCCGAGACAGGAGTCAGCAGATGTTGAGACCTGAGCAATGGAGGGCGCGGCAGCTGGTGGCTGGGATCAGGAGCAGCAGAAGTGCAGACAGGCTGGAGCTGGGGTCCCTGAGCAGCAGCTGAGGTGTCCTTGTGGTGAGAACTGCATTGTATCCTGATTTACCCTGCAGTTTTAAAGCACGAGCCAGGCTAATCTGTTCCAGGGATTCTGTGACTCCCAACTTCTGGCTTCTTCATCTTCATTCTTGTCCTCAGGTTGGTCTTGCTGGCCTGAGAGCCTTGCTGTCCTCAGGGAATTCGTCCTCGACTGAAATCGCCCCACTCCCCTAGAACCATAGTGTCCTGAACACCCTGGATGCTAACCGTATTCCTCTGCATGTTTGTCAGGCTGGTGGCCAGCTCCTGGCACCTCGGTTTTTGTAGGTCAGTGATGAGCTGGAGCATGTTCTGAAGAAGAGTCCTAGAATTTATGTGGAAAGGAGAAGGGATGCTTTGGGACAGGGATAAGCAAAAATAAATGTTCAACCTTCAAATCTGTCCTCAAATGACTGAAGGGTCACTGTATAGAGATAGGGTTGTGTTTTAGGGGCTGCTCTGGAGGGTGGATGTGGGACTGGAGAGGGAAGTTGGTATGGAGGCCGTTCCAGCTTTCTAAACACAGTGCCCTCTGCACTAGAGTGTAATTTCCTCTTATGATGAGCTCCCCACTGACAACGGCAAGCAAACACAGCTTGGGTGCTACATCTGGAATGCTCTAGAGGGGATTTCTGCAATGACAAGACAAAGCCCAAGAGCCCCCACTAGCCTGAGATGCTTGGATTCTTTATTCCTGTGTTTTTTAATAGGAAGCAGAGGACTGACTCTGCAGACCTGCCTAAAGGTAGGGAATGGTACTAGCTGGCTGCTGCTTTTTGAAACTGAGTTTGGAAGCAGGCAAAACTAAATCTATTTTCAGAGCAGCAAATGCCAGCACAATTTATATCAAAACTCCAATCTGCTCAGCTGAAAAGGCAGTGGTATGGACTAACCATTCTGTTAGCTAGCAGCATGCTTGCTGTTGAAGGATGTTAGCTACACAGGGACGGCCCAGTTAGGCCCCTGAATGTAATTGGGGCCTTTATATTGACTCCTTTCCTTTGTGACCACTGTTGGCAAATTGCATTTCCCCCTGACTCACAGGCAGATCACTGCTTTTCTTCTCTTTTATTAAGGTATCATTGATATATAATCTTATGAAGGTTTCACATGTACAACATTGTGGTTACTACATTCACCCAAATTATCAAGTCCCCCCTCAACACCCCATTGCAGTCACTGTCCATCAGCATAGTAAGATGCTATAGAGTCACTACTTGTCTTCTCTGTGCTATACTGCCTTCCCTGTGACCCCCCTACATTATGTGTGTTACTCATAATGCCCTTGAATCCCCTTCTTCCTCTCTCTTCCCCACACTCCCCACTCTCTTCCCTTTGGTACCTGCTAGTCCCTTCTTGTAGTCTGTGAGTCTGCTGCTGTTTTGTTCCTTCAGTTTTGCATTGTTGTTATACTCCACAAATGAATGTAATCATTTGGTACTTGTCTTTCTCTGCCTGGCTTATTTCACTGAGCTTAATACCCTCCAGCTCCATCCATGTTGTTGCAAATGGTAGGATTTGTTTCTTTCTTATGGCTGAATAATATTCCATTGTGCATATGTATCACAGCTCCTTTATCCATTTGTCTACTGATGGACACTTAGGTGGCTTCCATATCTTGGCTATTGTAAATAGTGCTGCAATAAACATAGGGGTGCATATGTCTTTTTTAATCTGGGATTTTGTTTTCTTTGGGTAAATTCCTAGGAGTGGAATTCCTGGGTCAAATGGCATTTCTATAGGAACCTCCATATTACCTTCCACAATGGTTGAACTCAGCAGTGTGGGAAGGTTCCCCTTTCTCCTCATGCTTACCAGCACTTGTTATTTCTTGACTTTTGGGTAGTGGCTATCCTAACTGGTGTGAAGTGATATCTCATTGTGGTTTTAATTTGCATTTCCCTGATGATTAGCGATGTGGAGCATCTTTTCATGTGCCTGTTGGGCATCTGAATTTCTTCTTTGGTGAAGTGTCTGTTCAGATCCTCTGCCCATTTTTGAATTGGGTTATTTGCTTATGGGTGTTGAGGCATGTGAGTTCTTTTGGATGTCAACCCCTTATCGGGTAGGTCATTTATGAATATATCCTCCCATACTGTAGGATGTCTTTTTGTTCTACTGATGGTATCCTTTGCTGTACAGAAGCTTTTTAGTTTGATATGGTCCCACTTGTTCATTTTTGCTTTTGTTTCCCTTGCCTGGGGAGATATGTTCATGAAGAAGTTGCTCATGTTTATGTCCAAAGATTTTTGCCTATGTTTTTTTCTAAGAGTTTTATGGTTTCATGACTTAATTCATGTCTTTGATCTGTTTTGAGTTTACTTTTATGTGTGGAGTTAGACAGTAATACACTTTCATTCTCTTACATGTAGCTGTCCAGTTTTGCCAATACCAGCTGGTGAAAAGGCTGTCATTTCCCCATTGTACATCCATGGCTTCTTAATCATATACTAATTGACCATATATGCTTGGGTTTATATCTGGGCTCTCTATTCTGTCCTATTGATCTATGAGTTTGTTCTTGTGCCAGTACCAAATTGTCTTGATGACTATGGACTATGGCTTTGTAGTAGGGCTTGAAGTTAGGATGAGTAATCCTCCCAGCTTTATTCGTCCTTCTCAAGATTGCTTTGGCTGTTTGGGGTCTTTTGTGGTTCCATATGAATTTTAGAACTATTTGTTCTAGTTTGTTGAAAAATGCTTTTGGGGAGACTGCATTGAATCTGTAGATTGCTTTAGGCAGGATGGCCATTTTGACAGTATTAATTCTTCCTATCCATGAGCCTGGGATGTATTTCCATTTATTGGTGTCTTCTCTAATTTCTCTCATGAGTGTCTTGTAGTTTTCAGGGTATAGTTCTTTTACCTCCTTGGTTAAGTTTATTCCTAGGTATTTTATTCTTTTTGATGCAATTGTAAATGGAATTGTTTTTCTGATTTCTCTTTCTGCTAGTTCATCATTAGTGTATAGGAATGCAACAGATTTCTGTGTATTGATTTTGCATCCTGCAGCTTTGCTGAGTTTAGTTATTACTTCTAGTAGTTTTGGGGTGGATTCTTTAGGGTTTTTTTTATGTACAATATCATGTCATCTGCAAACAGTGACAGTTTAACTTCCTCCTTACCAATCTGGATGCTTTTTATTTCTTTGTGTTGTGTGATTGTCATGGCTAGGACCTCCAGTACCATGTTGAATAAAAGTGGGGAGAATGGGCATCCTTGTCTTGTTCCTGATCTTAGAGGAAAAGCTTTCAGCTTTTTGCTATGAAGTATGATGTTGGCTGTGGTTTTGTCATATATGGCCTTTATTATGTTGAGGTAATTGCCCTCTGTACCCATTTTGTTGAGAGTTTTTATCATGAATGGATGTTGAATTTTGTCCAGTGCTTTTTCAGCATCTGTTGTGATGATCATGTGATTTTCATCCTTTTTGTTGATGTGGTTATGATGTTGATTGATGGATTTTCAAATATTGTAGCATTCTACAATCCCACTTGATCATGATGGATGATCTTTTTGATGTATTTTTTAATTTGGTTTGCTAATATTTTGTTGAGTATTTTTGCATCTATGTTCATCAGAGATATTAGACTGTAATTTTCTTTTTTTGTGTTATCTTTGCCTGGTTTTGGTATTAGAGTGATGCTGGCCTCACAGAATGAGTTTGGAAGTATTCCCTCCTCTTCTACTTTTTGGAAAACTAAGGAGGATGGGTGTTAGGTCTTCTCTAAATGTTTGATAAAATTCAGCTGTGAAGCAGTCTTATCCAGGGATTTTGTTCTTAGGTAGTGTTTTGATTAACAATTCAATTTCATTGCTGGTGTTTGGTCTGTTCAGATTTTCTATTTCTTCCTGGGTCAGTCTTAGAAGATCGTATTTTTCTAGAAAGTTGTCCATTTATTCTAGGTTATTCAATATGTTAGCTTATAAGTTTTCATAGTATTCTCTAATGATTCTTTGTATTTCTGTGGTGTCTGTAGTGATTTTTCCTTTTTCCTTTCTGTTTCTGTTTATATGTGTACACTCTCTTTTTTTCTTGTTAAGTCTGGCTAGAGGTTTATCTATTTTGTTTATTTTCTTGAAGAGCCAGCTCCTGGTTTCACTGATTCTTTCCATTGTTTTATTCTTCACAGTTTTATTTATTTCTGCTCTGATCTTTATTATGTCCTTTCTTGAACTGACTTTGGTCTCATTTGTTCTTCTTTTTCTAGTTTCATTAATTGTGAGTTTAGACTGTTCATTTGAGATTGTTCTTCTTTCTTGAAGTAAACCTGTATTGCAATATACTTCAGTCTTAGAATGGCCTTTGCTGCATCCCACAGATTTTGGGGGGTTGAGTTGTTGTTTTCTATTGTCTCCATATATTTCTTCTTCTCTGTTTTTATTTGGTCATTGATCCATTGATTATTTAGGAGCATGTTGTTAAACCTCCATGTGTTTGTTGACATTCTTGTTTTCTTTGTGTAATTTATTTCTAGTTTCATTCCTTTGTGGTCTGAGAAGCTGGTTGGTACAATTTCAATCCTTCTGAATTTACTGAGGCTCTTTTTGTGGCCTAGTATGTGATCCATTCTGGAAAATGTTCTATGTGCATTTGAGAAGAATGTGTATGCTGTTGCTTTTGGGTGGAGTGTTCTATAGATGTCTGTTAGGTCCATCTGTTCTAATGTGTTGTTCAGTGCCTCTGTCTCCTTACTTATTTCCTATTTGGTTGATTTGTCATCTGGAGTGAATGGTGCATTGAAGTCTCCTAAAATGAGTGCATTGCATTATATTTCCCCCTTTAATGCTATTAGTATTTGTTTCACATATTTAGGTGCTCTTATATTGGGTGCATAGATATTTATAATGGTTGTATCCTCTTGTTGGACAGACTCCTTTATCATTATGTAATGTCCTTCTTTGTCTCTTGTTACTTTGTTTGTTTCTATTTTGTCTGATACAAGTACTGAACTCCTGCTTTTTTCTCCCTATTAGTGGCATGAAATATCTTTTTCCATCCCTTCACTTTTAGTCTGTGTATGTCTTTGGATTTGAAGTGAGTCTCTTGTAGGCAGCATATAGACAGGTCTTGTTTTTTTATCCATTCAGTGACTCTATGTCTTTTGATTGGTGCATTCAGACAATTTACATTTAGGGTGATTATCAATAGGTATGTACTTATTGCCATTGCAGGCTTTAGATTCATGGTTACCAAAGATTCAAGGGTAACTTCCTTAATATCTAACAGTCCTATTGAACTCACTTATTATGCTATTACAAACACAATCTAAAGGTTCTTTTTTTATCGTCCTTTTTCTTCCTCCTCCATTCTTTATATATTAGGTATCATATTCTGTACTCTTTGTCTATCCCTTGACTGATTTTGGGGTTAGTTGCTTTGAGTTGCATCTGCTTAGTAATTAATTGTTCTACTTTCTTTACTGTGGTTTTATTTTCTCTGGTGACAGCTATTTAGCTTTAGAAGCACTTCCATCTGTAGCAGGTCCTCCAAAATACACTGTTGAAACAGTTTGTGGGAGGTAAATTCCCTCAACTTTTGCTTATATGTAAATTGTTTAATCCTTGCTTCAAATATCAATGATAATCTTGCTGGGGTAGTGTATTCTTGGTTTGACACCCTCCTGTTTCATTGCATTAAATATGTCATGCCACTCTATTCTGGCCTGTAAGGTTTCTGCTGAGAAGTATGATCATAGCCTGATGGGTTTTTCTTTGTGTGTGATCTTTTTTCTCTCTCTGGATGCTTTTGATACTGTGTCCTTGCCATTGATCTTTGCCATTTTAATTATTATATGTCTTGGTGTTGCCTTCCTTGAGTCCCTTATGTTGGGATATCTGGGCACTTCCATGGCCTGAGAGACTATGTCTTTCTCCAGATTGGGGAAGTTTTCAGTAATTATTTCCTCAAAGACACTTTCTATCCCTTGTTCTCTCTCTTCTTCTTCTGGTACCCCTATAATGCTAATATTGTTCTGTTTGGATTGGTTGCACAGTTCTCTTATTATTCTTTCATTCCTAGAAATCCTTTTTCTTCCTGTGCCTCAGCTTCTTTGTATTCCTGTTCTCTAATTTCTGTTTCATTTCCTCTCTCTACCTCATCTAATCTGCTTTTAAATCCTCCATTGTGTGTTTCATTTCAGATACTGTATTTTCAAGGTTTCTGTTTCTTTCTTGAAGTCCTCCCTGAGATCTTGAATAGCTCCGTGAGCATGTTTGTGATTTTTATTCTGAAATCTTAATCAATAAGATTGGTGATTTTAGTTTCACTTTGCCTTCTTTCCAGTGTTTGAGGGATTGTGGTTTGTACAAGATTGTTTTGCCATTCCGTATTCATAATGATTACTATGGAAAAATAACTTTGTGTAGGTGCACTCTCTAGTGCCCAGAAGTTCTACTCTCTGGAGCTGCCCAGAACTTGGAGTGATGACAGGGCTTGCAGGCGTGTGGCGCCAGTGCCCGCTGGGAGGAAACAACTCTTTCCTGCTTCCCAGCTGCAGTGCCCACCTCCACTGCCAGTGCCAGTGGGCCAACCGTGGAGGGAGGAGCCTCTGCCCTTGAGCTGCTGTAGGTGGGGCTACCCTCTGGCTGGCCTGGCATGATGGCAGGGGCAGCAGGTTTGTGAATGGGTGTGGGCCGGGAGGAAGGAGTGGCAGGCTGCATATTGCACTTGGGGTCTCAGCACTGTATTGCCAGCCAAGGGAATGGAGCATCTAAAGTTCCTGAAAGTTCCCAACCTGGGCTTAGTGTGCCAGGATTTTGTCCACCTGTCCTTTCTCCTGAACAGCAAGCTCTGTGTAATCCTTGCCCCTTTAGCAGCCCTCTCACTATTGGGGTGTATTTCAAAGTGCCCACGTTTCTTTTGTCCTCGAGTGGCTGGTTGTGGGTACCTGTTCTCCACACGTGGCTGGAATCTCAGTCTCTCTGAGTATTCTGCCTGTCTTTGCTTTCCAACCCAGCTAATCTCCAGAGCACCATGTAATGTGGGTTCATGCTCCTGGAGCAGATCTCCAGGAGTGGGTGTTAGCAGTCCTGGGCTTCTATTCCCTCCATACTCCATTTCTCTTCCTCCTGCTGGTGAGCTGGGGTTGGGGGAGGGCTTGGGTCCTGCTGGATCACGGCTTTGCTACTTTACCCTTTTCCATGAGGCTTTTCCCCAGATGTAGGCTCTCTGTTGCAGTCTTCTTTCCAGTCATTCATTCTTTCAGGGTTAGTTGTATTTGCTGTATTTTCATGTTATATGTGGTTTTGGGAGGAGGTTTCTACCTCAGTTCTCATTGTGCCATCTTTTTCTGCCTTCACTGAGTTGTATATTTAAAGGGTAAATTTTATAGTATGTAAATGGTATCTTCTGAAATAATAGAAAATATACATATTTGTGTCTGCACTCATATCTGTGGCCAGCGCTCCTTAAATTTCCTGGATGACAGGAGCATCTTTTGTTTTACTGAGGTGATTCTGGGTAGACTCCTGGATGGGGGCTGTTAACCAGAAAGACTCTTATTAGAACAGCTTTAGATCATTGCTTTTCAAAAAAATCTCAGATCCATTTGAAATATTTAAGCTATCACATGCACAAAATCTGCATTAGAAAAGAGTTCTCAAAAAATAGATGTATGCTCGAGTAATGCTAGGCTGCTGTAATAGATAAATTCTCAACAGCTAAATGAAGATATATCTCTCATTCGTGTCCTGGTTTGAGAAGGATCAGCAGGGGCCTCTGTTCCACACAGACATTCAAGGTCCCAGGCTTCTTCCATCTCAGGGCTCTCCCATCTCTTACATTGCCTATGGCCTATTTGTACCCTCTGTGCTGTGTACGTATGGTTGAGCTTCTCTCTTCAGTCTCCCCACAGTAATCCACTAGGTCTGTAGCATCCGGCCAATAGGCAAAAGAAGAGAAATCATGAAGAATTATGCAGGAGGTTTAAGTGTCCGGCCTGGAAGTGGTGTTGGTCTCTTTGCCCATACTCTTAGTGCAGACCAATCACACAGCCTCCCTTGGAGGAAAGGGGACTGGAAAATATGCCAAAGAGGAGACCACAGCATGGGTATTGGTAAAGACCAGCAGTCTCACATAAGAAAAGAGAAGATAGAGTTTTTTCCATGTGTCTTAAGAGATGGATACTTTCAAGTTTATCACTGAAATTGGAGTCAGGCACCTGATTTTACACATAGTAGGCAATCAGTGGTTGTTGACAATATGGATATTAAAGATAGTAAGGCATCTTGGTCTCTGAAGGGAGGAAGTGGCATTAGGGGTCATTTCTATGTAATATGGTGATGGAGAAATAGAACATTTTTCAGAGAAGAATTATTATGTCAGAAGGGCCAATGTTTTATTATTGATAATTAGAAAAAGAAGAATTCAGAACTAGGAGAGAGAGAAAGGCCTTGGCAATTTTATAGAGTGAGCCTACTTTTAATTTGTGCTTCACTTGACTTCTGATTCACCACCATCCTATCCCTTGTCCTATAACCATTTGGTACTTGGGGTTCAAAGTACTTCACTGAGGCCCCGTTGTTGTGCTTTGAGGTGTACCACACTCCCTACATGGATTATCTTATTGATCCTTACAGCAGCCCTGTGGCATAGATACTATTATTACGCCAGTTTTCAGATGAAGAAACTGAGGCTTCTAAAGTTGAATAATGTGTCTGCAACACAGTTATTGGTGGGTCAGTGTTTGAACCTCATTTGCCTGCTTTCCTATAGCATCGTGCCATCTTAGTATTGCATAGGCATTATTGATACTCTTCCCACAGCCATCTCAGCCATGATGTGTAGAAAGTCAGGGAGCTGTGGAAAGCACAAGTCCAGATTCATACAGACCTGAACTCAAATCCTGCCTCCAGTCCTTATCAGCTGTGATCCTGGGAAAATTATTCAATTTTTCTGAGTATGTTTTCCAGGTATAAAAGTGATGATGATAGTTTGACTTCATGGAGAGATTGTAAAGTTTGGATCAGGTGATCTATGTACAGGCCCAACATGGTGCTGTTTACTTCCTGCCTGTGACAGGTATTCATTCATGTTTGTCCTTTAGTCATTCACACAATATATAATCAAGAAGTATATTTTTGTGAATGAATACTGTGGTGGGTGTAATTTTCTAGGTAACTGAGGGTTAATTAGAAATCCTCTTGTTCCAACCCTTGTTGAAAATCCTTAGAAAATGTCAGAATCCATTTTTCTTGCATGCGGTGAGCATGATTTAATCTTGATTCATTCTGAACATCAGCCTCATTAGCCAGGCCTGCAGGTATAGCCAAGAATGGTGTAGGATATGGAGAATAATATGCAAATTGGTTTAAAAAATTTAATTCTAAATGTGAGCTTTTTAAAAAAGAATATACCTTTCTGCTCAGATCTTTAGTAAAATTCCTATATATTTGAAGTTACATAATTGAAGGCAAGATATTAGAAACATTCTATCTTTATATGCATTTGCCACTTAAATATTTGTACAATCATTCATGAAAATTTTTTTTATTCAGAGCCTACTTTGTTTCAGGCAAGGGCCTGATGTACAAGATAGATAGACAGACATGGTTGTTGTCTGCATGAAGCTGCTGTCTAGTGGGGAACACAGACAAATGATGGGGGAAGTCCGGGTAGCTGTGGGAAGCCATGGCGGGAATTTCTACCTAGTCTGGGTTTGGTGATGAGTGAGGGAGAAGGTGGTGATGGTCAGGAAAGGTCAGGTGTTCTGGAGGAAGTGATGCTTAAGCCATGAGATGCAGGATGAGTTGGAGTTGGATGAAGGGAAAGGTTTACTATGTAGGAGACATAGCCTGTGTAGAGCACACGTGGTATTTTCTAAGGCACTGGGCTCAGTGTGGTTGGAACAGAGACTGGGGTCCCAGGGGGATTGAGGGGGTAAGGAAGGGGAGATAGGGAGGGGCCAAGTCATGCCCCTGATTGATGATCTATGGGATGCTTGCGAAACATTCATTCTTGTTTGCATTCTTTCATGGGCCATTTATTTGGCACCAGGAGGGCTGGAGGCACTGAGTGTGTTAGGTACCGGGTGTGCACAATACACAGGTAAGATCCCCGGGTCTCAGTGTGCACATAGTCAGTGGGGAAGACAGTAGTGTCGCGCAGTCAGGCATAGTAGGGGGTAAGAGACAGGTGCAGGAATCAGCAAGAAAGGGGCAGTAACTCAAATTGGGAGGTGAAAGGCTCAAGAATATGCCTTGTCCATGGTCTGTACTTATCTTGTTAACTGCTGGCCCCTAAGTGCAGCCCTTATACCTCTGGCATCAAGGAGGCATTCACTGAGTGTTTGGTGATTGACTGAACAAATTAGTGAATGGGGAAATGGCTTACCCCCCCATACTCAACAGCTATTCCAGTCATTTTCTTCAATCTGTGCTGCATACACATCTGGAAACATCTCTGCTGCATCACAGTGCAGGCTGACCCTCCCACATAGTGCTCTGGAGGTTAGCACAGAAGAAATGCAGTGTGACCTTGCATCCATGGAGCCTGCAGCTGAATGAGAAAGACAGGCATTAAAGAATTAACCACACATATAATTGTGTAATTAAAATGGTGTCACACAATACGAAGAAGATGTAAGGGATGATGTGGAGGCACATAAAGGGGCCAAAGACTGCTTTCTTAGAAATTGCTCTTTGCACTAGGTTCTGAGGGGCCAAAAAGGAGCTGGAAGTATGTCTCAGGCAGAAGGAGAGGCCAGTGCAAAGGCCCCAAGATGGGGAGGAGCAGAGTGGGTTCAAGGATGGGACAGAAGGCTGTTGTGGCTGGAGCCCAGGGATTAGCTGGGAGAGTGGCTGGAGATGGGGCTCTGCATGCAATGTTTTCCACCTTGTTAGAGATTTTGATCTTTGGCCTGAGAACACCAGGAGTCATTAAAAGGTTTTAAACAGGGGAGAGACATGACCAGTCCCACTGGCTGCTGTGAGACGAACAGATTGCCGGAGAGCAAGAGGGGACTGTGGGACACACACCCACCCCCTCCAGCAGGCTGACAGTGCCCTGTGTACAGACAGCTGTAGGAGCATGAAACTGAGCTCTGATCAAGAAAGGACTGAAGTCTCCACATTGTTTCTTCCCAGGCTTTCTGAGGTGACCCACCCCCACACGCTACATTTAAGCTGACTCTAGAAAAGGGCCACTACTGTTTGTTGATTTTTTAATCAATTTTATAAAACAGACACAGCACTTCTCTTATGGTTGTTATTCTCCGGCAGGATGTGGGTCACAGCAGATAATGTGCTGTTGGCAGAGCCCATTTTCTGCCCTGGTTCCATGGGGAGGGCTGGGGGCTGGGGCTGCTGCAGTTGGGCAAGAGTGGAATTCACTCTTCTGTCAGCCGCCGGTGTGAAAGTGAGCATTAGCACATGTTCAGTCTGGTATAGGAGCTCCCCTTGGACACTGAACCTGGTCCTTATCTCACTTTTCCCATTAATAATGAGCTGTTAAATCACATTGCTCATATGCCATTTGCAGAGACAGCAATGTGCCCGCCTAATTGTGGCTGCCCGGATGCCCCAATATTAATCCTCCTCCTAACAGCTTGGCACGGGTAACAGGGCAGCTCAGAGCTACCTGTTTGGGTCTCTGCCTTTACTCTTCTAAGGAATCTCCAGCTTCAGAAACGGGGATGGTCACGGCTGAAATGGATTGGCACTTGGAGGGTGAGGGCGCTGGGGAGGGGGAGACGAGCGGGTCTCGTCTGTGCTCTCCTCCTCTCTGTCTCCCCGGAGACCCTCTCAGGAATGCTAATGGGTTGAGGAAAGGAGGCTGGCATGGGCCGCTGCCTCCACTCCCGGTCCTCAGGTGCAGTGCCCGAGCACTTCAAGCAGGCCCACATGCTCCTGTCTGGTTCCCGCGGGCAGCACAGTCAGGCTGCCGGCTTCTTGAGATTAGGCCAGCTGATAAACAAGGATGATTATGTCTGTGGGTTTGGAATCCCTCAAAACCAAAGGCGAAATAAGATTCACCCCAGAGGAGGGCTTTCTTCAGACAAGTAACTCTTGTGATAGATGTGGCTAGAAAGAAGAGGCATTTCCCAAATGTGGAAAGATGACCATTCTGGGCTTTTGTTGGGGAAGCCCAGGCACTGGAGGGCTGGCCGGAATTAGGTCAGGACAAGGGTGGTGTGCAGAGGCCTGCAGAGATGCTGGGAGATGGTGGCGTCATAGAAAAGGACCAGAGCTCTGGTTCCACCCAGCCACCAATCAGCTACATTTATTCAGACAAGATGCCTTTTCACCGCCTTAGCCCCACAGTCCCAGGCTTTAGCATGGGTGTGACAGTGGCTCTATCAAAGTACCACCCTGTCCCTCTCAGCCACCATCTTCCGGTGTGTGGCTCACTTCCCTTGACCAAAGAAACTGCACAGTGGACTGCTCTGGGTTCCTTGTGTTTGAATTTCAGCTGCCCCTTCCACTGTGGGGAGAAAAGTGGTCCCTTACAGGGTGATATCTGAGGTGCATTTCTGCCTAAGGAAGTGCCCCCGTCTCCCCATCAAAGTGCCTGAGATTTCCACATTTGCGTCTAATTTGAGAGGTCAGCAGGTAATGTAGTAGAAAGAGCAGAAGTGTTAGGCATGAGACGTGAGCACTGGGCACGTTCGGCTTACTCACACCACCTCCTCCTTCCTGAAGGCACTGCCTCCTCCTGGTCCTGCTGCCACCCTCGGCAGCACCCAGTGGGTCAATCCAAGCTGAAGCCCTGGGCCAGCTTGGCCTCCTTGCCCTCTGTGCTGGCCCTTGTCCCTGTGGAGCTGCTCCTCACTGTGAGATGCAGTGGGAGGCCACACTGCACCACATGGGCTCTGGTTCCCTCAGGCTCCACCAAGGGGAGGAAGGAACGGGCAAGATGGGCAAATCCTACCCCCTTTCTCCCTTCCATGGACAACACTGAGGTGCAGTTTGTCCTTGCAGATCTTTTGAAGAAAGTCTCGCATGCTGAGCGAATATCTGCCGTGGGACCTGCTGTGTCTCTTGACAGCTCATAGCAAAGTAGTGACCAGCACAGGGAGGCGTCTCATTGTGCCCCTTTGCCCTTTCCTTGCCTCACTTTCCGTTTTCCTCACTCTCACTGCCCTGGGATTGCACCTACCAAAGAGTGTCTGCATTTGAATTCCTGCTGAAGCTCTTCTTTCTGGAGGACCCAGTCTAAGACATCTGGTTTGGCATTTGGATTGGTCATTAAGAGCTGTGTAAACTTGTGTAAATTCTTCTCATCTCCTAAAATTCAATCTTATTCACTATTAAATTGGGATAATAATATCTATCATTCAGAGTGTGAGAAGTAGATATGATGTATATCAAGGATACAGAGCCTGGTGTATATGCATAGTGAGTGCTCAATAAAGTACAGCTCTTTTTATTATCTTTATTATTGCTGTTGTTACTGTTTGTACCCAAAACGACTAACTGTCCACCAAAGATTAGTGTACTCCTTTCACAATAAAGAGCTGTTGCTCAGAAGCCCTACCTAGCAAGGGACTCCACTCCTCAGCCTTCCTTACATCTAGGGAAAGTCATGTGCCTAAGTTCTGGCCAACAGAATGTGCGTAGAGGTGACGTAATGCCTCATCCAGGCCTGGTTCATAAAATTTTCTTCCTGAAGTTTAACTGTATGCTGAAAACAGCAGAGTATCCATCGCCCTGGAGCCCTGAATAGCTGTAGAGGCCCCCTGCTCACCAGCCCCTCCCCTTACACCACCACTGGCCTTTCTATGAACATGAAATAAATTCCTTTTGTGCTGGACCACCAAGATTTTGAATTTTATCTGTTATAGTAGCTAGTGTTACCTTACTAATTACATTGTGATGGCTATTGTTGCTGTAATTTATTGTTATTCAGAGAAAGACCTTCTCTGGGAGGCTCTGTTAAGGCTTTTTTAGTGGTTCAGCATGTGGATTCTAGAATTCGAATGCCTGAATGTGAATTCCAGCTCCATCACTTCACTAGCTGTGTGATCTGTGCTAAGTTACTTTAACTATAAAATGGATCATCTGGGTATTATGAGGATTAAGGAAATCTATATAAATAATAGGACAGTATCTGGCACAAAATGAATTTGATAAAAGTTAACTACTACTGCCACCGTCTTTACTGTCACCAACACCGTGTTCATCGCCATCACGCATCATTATTAGTCAGTGGAGACCTGAGCACAGAGTAAATGGGAGGAGGAACTGTGATCTGGCTCCAGGCTTAAAGAGGGGCATGAAAACGATTCAGAACATGCAGCACAGTTTTGAGAAAAGCAGTCAAGCAGAGCAAAATGAGGTGCTGTGGCTCTGAAGACAGGGCCCACCTCACAGTTTGGTGAGGGGCAGGCTACAGTCTTCCAGAAGGTGGTTTCAGTCCTGCTTGGCCAATAAGCATCTGCTGAACTTCTGTGTCTGGAGCATTCCCCTGGGCCCTGTGGGGGACACAGCAAAAAGAGGAAAGGGAGACGAGAGACAGGAGTGCACCAGGCATGGGGCTGGACATACCTTGTTTAACCTTCACCACAAACCTCATGAAGTTGCTGTGTTGTCCATTTTCCAGATGAGGAAGCTGGTACCTGGGACTCAATAGCACTTGCCTAGAATCACACAGTGAATTGTCAGCTGAGATTTGAATTTTAAGTGGGAAGAGACTATAGTTTATTGAGACTATTGTTTCACTAAGGCTAATTCAGCAGAATTTCAAAATGTAGTTGGGAAAACGGTAAGGAGTGTCAGTAGATGGGTATTTGCTTTGCCTGAGCCATTAGCTGACATTGTGGCTTTTGGTGGGTCATCCTATTGTCTCTGCCGCTTTTTTTTTTAATAAAAAGGAAAAGGATATAAAGGGAAGCTAATATGTGCCAGGTACCATCCTGGATTCTTTCAAGAGAACAAATTACTCATTATCTTTCCAACAATTTACAAGTAGGTGATGTAGAAAATAGGCAGAGTGAGAGATTAAGGCCCTTGTCCCAAATCTCTGTGGCATACCCAGCTTCCAGCGTATGTGTGTTGGCCAAGTTTTTGTGGCATCAAGTCCCAACTGTTGTGCCTCACCACCCTGGGTATCTTCAGGACTTGTCCCAGCTCTTCGTTTCTCATCTTGTTTTGAACAGTTTCTTCTAGATGCAATGCAAAGAAAATGGCAACTTGAATATCCAACTCTATATCCATTACTCTCTCAGCCTAAGATAATGGACATGGAGCCAAACAGCCCCACCTGAAGCATAGGATAAGGAATCTTGGTTCTTCTGGCTGGGAGCTCCTCTCCCCCTCCTCCAGCCGCATCATAGCTGAGGGCTCCTAACTTCCTCTGTTTTTTTAAGGATAAGGAGGAGCAATTTAAATGCAAACTTTGCATCGTTTCTTCCTTACCTCCCAGCTCTCCTATGGTGTTTCTGTGTCATTAATCAAGACCCACCCAGCACAGGGAACATGGCCAGTGGTTGTTTGGGTTTAAAAGGAAGTTGACACAACTCCAGTTTTATTTGCTTCAATGGGCAGCCCTCCAGGGAATAGAGTTTTTGGACATGTGAAGGGTGTTTTCTCTTCTTAATGAGCTGCTTGCAGCCTGGCTGATGATAGCAGGGGGTTAGTGATTGCTTTAGGGGATTTGATAACAAGAGTGAATGCTGCATCTCATAGTGCCGTTAGTTTGCCAGCCAGAGTCATCATTAATGCAAACAGCTGAACTGCTCAACTGCTCAGGGCTGTTCAGTGCAAGGGAGGCAGAGAGAGAACCATTGTAAGGGCATATTGTAAGGGCAGGTACCTCTTGGAATATGTCCATCCACAGCTACAGAGCAGAGGTCCGGCAACTCCCAGATGTGGAATGTGTGGACAAGTGTGTAGAACAGATGTTGGTATATCCCAGGCCCCTTGAAGACAGAGAGCCAGTGTCAGCCCTGCCCCTCCTGTTGTAAGAGTCCTTCAAGTGCATATGATTCAATTTCTCTCTGAGAGGAAATCAACAGTGGGAAAGAGAACACAGCATGATTCAGTAAGGTTATGGTGCTGTCAGTGGCCAGAAGGGAGTCCTGCATTCCTTCCCCTGGAACTAAGATGATTTTGCACCCATTCATTTTATGATTTGGGATAGTGAGACCCACCATTGCCCAGAAGGCCTGGGGTAAAAGAGGGTTATCTCTCTTCTAATACTAACCTGAGAGCCTTTCCAAATGGACAAACCAGTGGGAAATAAGACACTGGCAGTCTCTTTCTAGCTTACTTGTGGGACTTCCCTGAAATTGAGCAGGGTGGTAATTATCAAAGCCTAACTGATAGATTCTGCATCAGACTGTCCTGTGGACCCCAAATAACTGTTGACATTTGTACCTTGCCTCATGGTTTTTAAAGCACTTTCACTACTCTCATATGAGCAGCTTGGGTGTTGGGTGGAGGTTCAGATCCTGGGCTCTGGAACCTGATAGAGTAGGTTCATATCCCAGCTCTACCACTTTCTGGCCAACATACCAGGACAAAACTGCATAACCTCAGCTTCCTGATGTGCAGACTAGAGAAATTAATTCCTAACTTCACAGAAGCTTGAGGGAAGATGGAATGAGATGACATATTTAAAGCACTAAGCTCAGGGTCTAGCATTTAGTTAGCTGCTGTTATTATGATTACTAATAATTCTTACAACACTATGAACTATGAAGCAATAATCTCTGAATTATTAGATGAAATGGCATCCCTGACTTAGAATATAAACTTGCCTCATGGCTAGACACGATATCCCCTTGACTTACGAGGGTAAGTCACAGAAGGTCAATTTGTGGACCACCTAGGAACTTGGGTGGATTTGTGAAAACGTCCCAGGAGGAGTGCTTCCTTTGTCTTCCTTATCCTTGATGTTCCATGGACTGGTCCTGCAGGATTCTTATAGTGAGACATGAAAGATGAGGCACAATTCAGAACAAATAGATCCAGATGATGATCCCACCTTCCTTCCCTCTCCTCTGACCAAACACCCCAGCACCCTGGTTTATCGTGAGCCCCTCACAAGTGATGAAAAATGGTTAAAGGCAGTCAGTATGAGCTGGCTGCTACTCCAGTGCCTGTGGCTGGCATGGCTGTCTCATTGCAGAGATTGGAATATAAGCAGTATCCTCAGAGGTGGCAGCCATCTCCCTTCACCCCAGAGAGGGAGGTGGCAAGGGCGCCCAGGACCAGGATGCCCTCAGAGTCCTGCATCTCTACCCCACCCCAAGTCCATTTTATCCTGGGATCCTTGTACGTAGTTCTCCTGGGGGAGACAATTTGCTATTTAGTTGGACAATTTGTTTTGTGGGACATTTTGTTGGACATTGTATTTTATGCTCTGGACTATGAGTATGTTCTGTGACCTTGAGTAAGTTGCTTAACCTCTCTGATCCTGAGTTTCTTCATCTGCAAATGGAGACAGCCATCCTTACTTCATGTTGTTAGTGTTAAACACAATAACGTATGAAGAGCATGCTGCATATTACCTAGCATGTAGTAAGCTCTCAATAGATACCATCTGTTTTCTATTTTGTTCACATAGTGATTAGTTGTATAAATAAAGCCTATTTGGCAATGAAATTATGGTCTATGAAGGAGAGAGAGAGGGGAGCCAGAGAGTCAATCTGCTCTCCAAGAGTGATGGCTAAGGAAATAGAGCTATTTAGAGTGTGGTTATTTATTTATAAAATAAACCATCCAGGATTGTACACAGTGTGGGACTATTTTTTTCAAACTGTGAAATGCAATTTGTATAACATGATCTATGGATTATTAAATTCACTTAGTCTCGAGCAAGCCTGAAATCGAGCGATTATTTTTGCTTCTCCAGCCCCCTCCTTCACAGCCACAACCCCTGGGTCTGGTGAGCTGTGCTGGACTTGCCTGCAGTCTGGGGAGCTGCACCCAGCTAGGTGGGCTCTGTGTTGAGGAAAGACATATGTATGGCTCTGTCCACGGTGGTGTGAGTGAAGTGGGAGGCTCTTGAAACTCTCCTCAAGGGAGGCTTCTGAGAAATTGTGGGGGCCTGGTGTGAAATGCTGGAGCTGAGAACTAACTGCCACAGGGCAAGTGTGTTGGTACCAGCCCCACAGTGGGGACTGTGAATTCAGGGAATGCACTTTGCTGCTTATGGATCCTGCCTCCATCTTCCTGGGCAGGGCCTGCCACCTCCCAGGGCAGATCCTCCTTGCTCTTGACTAAGGGCAAAGGGAGAATTGAGGTGGGGTGGCAGGAGCATGGGGCTGTGCCTTTCTGTTGTGGTAGTCTGTTTCCATGCCTGCCTCCCCCGCCAGGCTGTGTGGCCCTTGAGGGCAGGGCTGGGCCACGGCAGCGCTGGGCCATGGCAACGCCTTCTCTGACCCCCATGCCTAGCACAGGGTATGGCCCAGAGCAGGTCAGCGACTGTGATAAGAAAACATTTGTGGGCTCCAGTGACTCCTCTTCCCTCCTCCCATGTCCTGCCCCCAATCCTGAAGACTGGTGGCCTCGTTCTGTCATGGTGAGGACTAATAAGGTGCACAGAGCAGCAGCGGCAAGGAGCTTGTTGGCTTTTCTAGGGAGAAGCACGACAGGAAGGGATGCTGACCTGAAAATCGTGCCATGTTCAATTCACCACTGGGACCTCATAAAAAAAATTAACTGCCTGAGCGTTTGGAGTTGGGGGAGAAAAGGCCTTCCAAGTGTCTATGTGACCAGACAGTGAGGGTGCGGTAGGGAACGTTGAAGTCCACTTCCTGCCATACAGCGGAGCCGCAGGGGCGAGTGGCAGCATGGTATCTATGGACCTTTGAACATCCCTTCTGCGGCACACTTGGAGTCACCCAGCAGCTTATTTCCCTGCAGAGCCCACGGCGATATGCCTCCTTGATGGCAGAGGGTCACTTGTCAACAATGTTCAGAGCTGCAACATCTCCTAATTCCCCTCCCCTTTCATTTCCTTCTCTATCAGTGTTGAAAGACTAGCTCCACTGAGTCATGAAGCACATGAAGCATGGAAGAAAACCATGTGTAGCAAGAAAACGTCTGGGCCCATCATTTTCTGGCCAAGGCTGGGCCAGGCAGATCGCTGATTCTTAGCCCTGAAGTCATTTATTATGTCCTGTAGCATAAATGGCCAAAAACTTTCCTAATATATTAATGGCTAATTCAAAGCAGCACATCATTCAGAACCTTTGCTATTTTCCCAGCTGACAAAAATGCCCTATTAATAAAAATATCAGAAACTGGTACATCCGTCATCTTGTTCTGAGTTTTAAATTAATGTCTGGTCTCCTGAGTTTCTGAATTAATAAGATTTGCCTGCATAACCTATGCAACATTTTCATTCATAGCGAAGTCATACAGCTGGCTTGCCTTAATCGGTTTGGTTTGAGGCAGGAATGTGGTCACATACAGTTGCCACCAAGTGGCATCGATTCTCTCCTCCCAGGAACAGAGTCTTGAGTCAGATTGGTCTGTATAGTGTTTCTGATACCTTCCAGTCTAGGCCTGGGTTGGCTGGATGAGCTGCAGATCTGTAGCAGTTCCTCAACAAGGTATGGACTGAGGGTCAGGAAGAATACAACAACTTGAAGATAGGACACAACAGCTTCTGATACAAGTGGCCACTGGGTAAATAACCACATCACATGGATTTCTCCAGTTAACGCTCCCAGAATGTTCTGGGAATGGGAGCCTTAGCTTGCCCACATGAACTCTGCTCTGGAGTGTGGAAGGGGCAGATAGGACCAAGGGACCGGCTCTGTATGCCCCTTAGTTGTGTCTGCAGACCTCTCTCTCATTCCAGAACTGTGTCCCAAGGCTGCTGTGTATCGTTTCTGCCTCCTCTCACTTCCATCCCCTACCCTATCCATTTCTGTTAAGACTAACAGAGTCCTAGAGATTTATTCCTGTCCCCAAGCAGCACAGAACCTCCACAGAGAGGGAGCATCTCCCCCTCTGATGGGCTCATCATCTAGCTACACCTCTTCACAAATGGCATACATTCTCTCTTTCCCCTCACTCCCTCCAACCTTCCTTCCTTCCAACAAGGTATCTATTATTCAGCTCTGGGCTAGGCCCTAAACACATGGCTCCAGTGGAGAAAGAAAACAACTGATTGCGCCAATACTAACCTAGTTATGGTGCCATGAGTTCTGCAAAGGAGAGGTGCAGGATGCTAGAAAGGCAAGTCATAGATGGCTGGGGATCCGAGAAGCTGCTCTGCCCTGAGAATGTTTCAGCTGAGATGAAGGATAGGCTGCAGCTTCCTAGAAGGAAGCAAGGAAAGAGGCAGGGAGCTGTAGAGGAGGGAATAGCCTCACAGCTTGTTCAAAGTCCTTCAGGTAGAAAGGAGGTAAGGAACGTCAGGGCCCTGGAAGTGGAGAGGCTGGTCGGAGCCTGGAGGCCAAGGCAGGGGGCGAGGCAGGCAAGCATGAGAGCAGCAGGACGCTGCAGGCCAGGCAACGGCCGGGTTCTTTGCCTGGAAAGAGAGGGCTGCCATGGAAGAGGTCTGAGCAACAAAGCATCTTCCCATAAAGCATCCCCATAACTGGCGAGCTGTCCCGGCCTTGTCACGCGGTCCCATCACCCTGTGGTGGGCAACACCTGCTTGCTCAGTTCTGTGAGTGGATAGCCCTCCAAAAACTCATCCTAAACTAAAGACAAATCTAAGAAGATCCGTTATGAAATCTCATTTAAAACTCTAGATAGTTTCAGAGCACCTGCCATGTGCCAGGTGCCATGCTGGGCCCTGAGATATGGAGACAAATAGGAAGACACAGCTTACAGGTTGGGGAAAGGGCCACCAACAAATGACCATAGTGAAAGGCCCGTGCCCTTCCTGTCTTTCAAAAATGATCTTCTCCCCAGTGGACAGATGTCTTCCTCAGTCCCCCTCCCCTGCACTGTCTGGATGAGAACTGTTCCTCTTTCTTTCATAGTCGTATATTTCCACTTTCACAATAACAGTAAGGTAGCAAACACTTAAATAGTGGTTGCTATATGTAAAATATTTTTACATGTATTAACTCAGTCATCAGAACAACCCTATGATAAAGGCACCGTTAGGCCTATTTTATAGACGTTGAAACTGAAGCACAGAGAAATAAAGTAATTTGATCAAAATCACATAAACCCAAAGTTGCATGGCTGGTAAGTGCCAGAGCTGGGGTTTGACCCCAGGCAGTCTGATTCCAGAGACTGGGGTCACAACTGTGATAGTACACTGCCTGTACTCAACTGTTTACTGCTATGAATTCCCTTCTAAATTTTAAACCCAGGTCTATTTTGTTCTCTCTAAGTCTCCAGTGGCACATCACAAGTGTTCAAAATAAACACGTGGAGACTGGCTGATTGCAGATAAAGGCAAAGTAAATCCTGGGCAATAGGTATGCGGCCCAAGGATGGAGCAAACCTCTTGGGATTGGAGGCCCCTGAGAAACAGTGTGTGTCCTGAAGGAGGGCTGTGGTTGGGCCCTTACAAACTTCTGTTGACCAGAGAGATTTAGATCAATTCAAGAAAATTGGTGTGCAATCTTAAACTGGATATTAGAAATGTAGTTAGGGGGTCCACAACCAAACTAATACCCTTTGGTATTTGGATAACTCCCCCAGACACCCTCTGGAAAATCCCGTGGGCTGCCTGTATACATGAAATGTGTGTCCTCTCTGAGAAAACAGACGCTTATCTGCATGGCCTGGGAGCTCAGTCATGCGGATCCCACCAACCAGGCTGTCAGCATGGCCAGCCTGTCTCCTCACTACCAAGGCCCCATCCAGAGGGCCCCTCCCCCTTCAGTCCAGCCCAGGCCCTCCTCGCCTCCCCTAGAGCACCACGAGGGCCCCAGCTTTCTGTAGGACTCATCACAGCTCTGTCGCCTAAACCCCAAAGAACTCAGAGATGGTTCCTCTGCCTCCCGCCATGCTGACTTGCTCAGAAAGCACTCACAGTCACTTGAGACCTCTTTTAACTCTCTTCAGATTGGCTTGTGGGGCTCCCAGAATGACTTTTATACCTTGGGCTGAGACCCTACCAGGCTACCTGCTCTTCCAAGTTTTTACTGATCCTGTACCCACAGAGGCCCAGAAAGCAGCTGACCTGGCTGGGGTGCAGAAGCCAGAGCTCTTTGTTCAATTCCCAAGGCCTCCGCTCTTCCCCTGAAATCCTTTGGGCTGTGAATCTAAACCCTTCACTGAAAAATGCTTTATCCTTTTAAATGACTCCTTTAAGGTTTTGTCTCCTGCTCAAGGCCAGAGTTAGCCCTTTAGAAAAGGGAAAAGAGAGCCTATCTGGAGTCATCGTCCACCTTCGTGTCACTATTATGCCTTAATTGAACCCTTTTATGTTCAATTGCCTTATGGAGAGACCATTATGATCATTTTTCGTGATTAATTGCCCATCCGTTTATGCCTCTGAACTGCCTTTGTGGGCAGTTTTGGGTACCGTTCTCTGCTACCACCTTGGACACAGATTCTTTTCATGGAGAGATGCTGGCCTCAACAAAACAAAGGGTGTTGGGCTGTGAGTCTGTGGCTTAAAGGCAACACTCCTGGCTCTGGGGCCCAGTGCCATCACAGGACTGAGAGAGCTCAGGGCTGGGGTCAGGCTGCAGGGCATCTTTGGGAGGGTGACAGGAGAGGCTGGAGGAAGGGCTATGTCTTCCAAAGGTTAAGCTTCAGCAGCATTGGGGGGGGGGACCTGATTACACTGGAGACAGTGGGTATCTGCAGAAGAAAAGCAGTCCACATGGCCCCATAGGGGGCCAGTGCCAGCTGCAAACAGCTGCTTCAATTCTGGCTAAGAAAGTAGGCCTCAGGAGCTCTGAGGCATAGATTCTATGTGACTCCCATTTAAGGAGGATGGACATTTCCTTCAGGCCATCACCCTGAGGACTGGAGGTTGTCAATGATGAACTCCATTAAAATTCAAAATCAGACCATGTCACGCAAGTGCTAAAGATCCTTCAGTGACTCTCAGTAGCACTTAATATCTAAGCCCACTGTTACCCCTCTCACGGCCCTACCTAGCTCTACAGCTCACATCAGTCAACCTGCCCAGTGCTCACTGTGCTCAGGCCCAGGGGTTTTCCAGCTCTGATGTGTGTCAGGAGGGCTTGCATCACCCCAAGGTCTGTGGTTCAGGAGATCTGAGTGGGCATGAAAAGTCATTTACTGTGTGCCAGGCCTTGTGGTTAGGGATTCGCATGGACTATCCTAGGTGGAAGCTTCCTTGAAGACAGGGATCCTATTCTTTATTCATTCCACGTGTGCTTATTGACAGCTCACCATTTGCCAGCATTTGCTGGACTGGTAGGCAAAACAGCTGTTCCCTTGTGGAGCCTACAGGAGAATCAGGAATTAACAGGCCAGTGTAACCAAGACAATAAAGGAGGCAGATGGCTAAAGATAACATTTCTGAGGAAGTGGCAGTTAATATGAGAAGCAGACAGCCAGGGGAGTTGAGAGGTACGGGAACATTCCAGATACAGGGAACAGCATGTGCAAAGGTCCTGAGATGGGACAGATCTTAGTGTCTTCAAGGACCAAACGGAAGGCCTGATGGCTAGCACAGCAGTTCTCAAAGTGGATCTCTAGATCCGACAGTGTCAGCATCACCTGGGAGCAGGTTAGAAATGTGAATCGGGCCCACTCAGTTCTCCTGAACCACAGCCCTGGGGTAATGCATGTTAGAGCTGGAAAACCCCTGGACCTGAGCCCAGTGAGCCCCGGGCAGGCTGTCTGATGTGAGCTGTAGAGCTAGGTAGGGCCATGGGAAGGGAGATAGTGAGTTTAGATACTAACTGCAACTGGGAGTCTGAAGGATAGCACGTGGATGACATGATCTGATTTTTAATTTAAAAATACTTGTGGCTGCCATGCGGAGAAGTGATGGATGTGGGGCAGGCAGTAGGGCAGTGTGCAGACAGTAGAGATGGAAGACCAGCTGGGAGGCTGGTTACCACATCCCTCTCATCCAGAAGCACAAATGGTGCATAGTATATGTTCAGTAAATATCTGTTGAAAGAATGATCACATTTTAGACTGTTATATGCTCTCAAAGCATCCTGTAAATTCCATTATAGCATCTGCCTCATGTGAAATTAAATACATTGTATCTAATAGTATGTTCCTCCCACTCTGCTGTGATTCTACAAGGCAGGGACTGATGCCAGGCACAGTGCCTGCTACTTAGGGCCTCAAGGAGTATTTGTTGAATGAATAATTGAATATAATCATAGAATCTCTGTGAATGGGCACTATTATTATTTGTGTTTTACAGGAGATAAAACATTACAAGAGGTGAGTAAGTTGTCTTCCTTCCAGAGCTGAGAAGTGTAGGGGCTAGAATCAGAACCCAAACTCTGAATTCAAGGCTGTGTTAACGCCTCTCTCTTTTGTCCTTTTATCTTTGTGCTGTTTAAGAAAAATCACCAGTAGAATTCCAGGATAATGTCTGTGCTGGTGAAACCATCCCTACAAATGGTTTCCAGCCTTGAGCAGCGCACCAGAATGTCCAACACAAAAAGGCCAGGGAGATTTGGGGGCCTGCCGGGTTGCCATGGTGTTTGCCCTAGAGAAGGCAGGGGCCTCCTCCCAGGCTGTGGCTGAGGCCTGAGTGTGCATATTCATGGGGCCACCCTGCAGAGGGAGCAGGGAGGAGGCAGCGCCCGAGCTCCAGCTGTTCAGATGGTGAGCACCTTGGCAGTGTGCTGATGTCATTCAGGCGACCCAGACGGTCCTGTCAGCCTCTCTCAACCATGTAGTCAGCTCTGAAGAATGTAGTCAGATGGCTCTGCTTTTACAGGTAGGAAAAGGAAAGTAAAAGAAGGTGCTTGGAAAGGACACTTGCGATACCCTAGGCATCCCCGGGATGGTTGCTAATATGATCTGCAGGTCATAGCCCTGTTGGAGCACCTACAACGAGATCTGTAGGCGCTGTTTCATTGAATCCTCAAATGCCTTTGTGAGATACTCTTAATGATGATGAATAAGTGACATCTATTCTGTGGAGCAGCCTGTAAAGTAGCTGTTACACGATGAAATAACAGAAGCTGAGAGAACACATCAGTGTCTTGCCTGGCCTTCCAAGCAGAAGTGTCAGAGATGGACTTGAGCCCAGGGTCTGTCTGACTCCAGAGCTCCTGCTCGTTGCCCCACCCTGTGCTCTCCCCCGAGAGCAGGCTTCTTGGGGCGGCCGATGGCTCCTTCCCAGAACTAGACTCTGCTTTGCAGGTGATCTCTCCTATTTCACGGGTGATAGAGGGGAGGGGAGTTGGAGATGTACTCAAGGCCTCTCAGACTAGTCGTCCCTGTGGGCCCATCCTCTGATGTGTCCTTTCTCTTCTCACTTGTCCAGGACTTGGCCCTTCTGTAAAATGTGTAAAAGGCAAAGGAGGGATCAGGTGACTTATTATTAGATCTTTTCATTTATCAAACAGTTATTGAGCTCCTATTATGTTTAGGATCCTGTTTGAGGCTCTGGGGATAGAGGAAAACATGAAGCAGATAACATCTCTACTCTCACAGAGTTTATGTTCTCATGGAAGAAAAACTATTAGCAGAATTTAAATGAGATGGAGGAGAAGGAAAACAATGCTGCCACCGATGTCGCTTGGGGGAGTAATGATAAATCCTGGGAAGAAACCCAAATACAATGACGTGACAGGAAAAGCAGGGTGGGGTGGGTAGGCTAATTCAGACTGGGTGTCATGAACTGTGTCTCTAGGGAGGTCACTTGGGGGCAAGAAGGAGCCAGTATTGCCAAGACACCAGGACTGGCACACCAGACAGAGGGAAGAGCAAGTGCAGATGCTCTGAGGCAGGGCTGGCCTGGTGAGCAGAGGAACAGAAGAGCAGCGGGTATCACTGCAAAGAGCAGGGGAGGAGATGCACAGGGCCTGCTCATGGACGGCCTCGCTGGCTGTGGTAAGGAAGTGGGTTTAATTTTAATTAGGATGAGAGGCCGTTTGAGAGACTGAAACAGGGAATGACACCCTCTGATTTGCATTTTTAAAAGGTCACTTGGGCTGCCACATGAAGGATGAATTGCAGGGGGTGGGAGAGAAGGGGAGCAGGAAGGCCAGTCATCCCTGCAGGAGATGCTGACCTGGGGTGCAACAGGCCAAGTGGAGGAAAGCAGACCGATTTTTTAACAAGGTTTAGGGGAGGGCTGTGCTTGGCAGAGGGGAGAACATAGATATGTGTGATAGAGGTCCTGCCCTGAAAGTTGCAAACTTGTACTCTACTCCCAAGAAATAATGAGAGAGAACAAAACACAGGAGTGGGTTGTGGGGAAAGGAGGCAGGGTGTCCTCCCTTCCAGGCCCACTTGGCTGCTCTCTGCCTCTTTCTGGCCCTACAACCCACCATCTGGGCCCTCATCTCACTGACAGTTTGCCGGCAGGCGTGGCTCCCGTGTGCCAGGCCCCCTGCTCTTGCCCAGTCTGCAAGCCCAGCCAGAGGAGAGCATCTGGGAGGCGGCAGCTTCATGGGCAGAGGAGGCCCTGAAGTGGCCTTTGGGCCTGGTGCCCACAGCTGCCATCCAGGAAATGGCTCATGCCCTGCTCCGGAAGCATGTGAATAGGAGGTCAGCCCTGTGCCAGCCCCACTGCAGCTGGGAGCAGATGATGCTTGTGCTGAAGGGAAAAAGGGATGAAAGGTGATGAGCCAGCTGTGGCTGCTCTCAGAGCCCCTTCCCATGGACATCTGGGTGAATGGAGAGGAAGCATTAGGCGAAGGGACCCTCCACCTGTGCACAGAATTCACCGAGGCCTTCCTGTATCTGAGCCACACACAGTGTGATATGTGAGAAAGCCTAGTCCTGCACATGCCCCTGAAAGCTGCCTCTGCTGCCCGTCTCCTACGGACGAGACTTAGAGTACCCTTACTATGTGTCAAGCACTGTTCTAAGGGATTTACCTTTGTTTATTTATTTAAGCCCTACAATGACCCTTCAAGGTAGAATCTCTTATCACCCCTGATTTATAGATCAGGAAGCCAAAGTACACAGAGGTTAAGCTGTCCAAGCCCCACAGCTAGGAAGAGGTGGACTCAGGACTTGAACCTAAGAAATCGGGCTCCTGAGCCTCTCTCTTTCACCAATTCTCTATAAATAGTAAGTGAGAATAGAGGCCAGAGTCCTCTCCTGGCCCGTGGTGCTCCTTAGTCCATCATCTCACCTTCCAGGCACACCTCGCACCTCTGAAAGGCAGCCTTCCACAATGGTTATGCATTCAAACACTGAGCTAGGTGAGTCCAAATTGAAATCCTGATCTGGCACTGACTGGCTTTGTGAATGGGGGCAGGTTCCTCAGGCAGAGAGCAGCTTGAGCAACCACAGGGAGGCTTAAGTCTGTGAGGACAGGCTATGACACAGGGTGCTGGAGGTAGGGGTAGGGCAGTAACAGGAGAGGAATCTGGAAAGGTAGGCTGAGGTCCTTTTTGCTGAGGTCTTCAAGGTCCCTCAGGGGACTGAGTCTCATGATAAAGGCAGGGAAGAGCTGCATCAATTATAGCTACCAGTTGTAAGGAGACTGCCAGTTGTAAGTAAGTCCAGCCTAAACTAGCTTAAACATAAAGGAAATGTCATGGAATTGTCCAGGGAGAAAGGAGTTTCAGGCCAGACTATACCCAGGGGGTGACACATGGGTCTTAAGAACTCTTTTTGTGTCTCTCCTAGAACTGCAATGACATACACAGTCTCCTCTGGAGGGGAAAGGGGAGGTCAATGGCCTTCCGCTTAAAATCCCCAAGAACAGAGAATGCTTTTGCCTGAGTCCTGGGACTAACTCTGAGCCTGGGATTAGTTTGGCTCAGGCTGCTTGCCCATACCTGAACCAGTCGCTGTGGCCTGGAGGTGGCGTGTGGTTCTCTGATGTGCCAGGCCTGCTCACAGACTCACCCCAATGACTGAGTGGAGCTCAGACACCTCCACTATTACCAGGAGAAGGGTGAAAAATGGCAGTAAGTATGGCAGAAGTTTCCACAGAGCCACGTTCAAGCAAAGCAGAGGCATAACCAAGCAATATTCTAGGAAGAATGCTTTGGTGGTAGTTTGGAGAATTGACTGGGCCGGGGAGATGTTGGGAGCATCTACTCGTACTTGAAAAGCAGTCCTGGGTATAAATGTTGGAAAGACTGTTTGGATCCAGACTGAGGATTTCCTAAAACCAAGATAAGGGACTTAGATTTTATTTTCTTGGCATTCGGGAGTCATAGAATGTTCTTGAGCAAGAGAACACTATAGCCTGATTGTATTTTGGGATAATTAATATCACAGTAACTTATAGGGTGGATTGCAAGTGGGGAAGAGAGCCCTTCTAAGACTGTAATCAGCATAGTGTAGGAGAGAAAGCAAAAGGTTTAGGCTCAGAGGGAGTAGGGTTAAAGTCTGATTCTTCTACTTTGAATCATTTGGCCTGGGTAAGCTACTCAACCTTTCTTTACCCCAGTTTTCTCATCTAGAAAATGGGATAATAATCTTGATTTGAAAGGACTATTATGATTTAGAAAATTCTGTAAAGCACCTAGCCTCGTGTATTTGCACATTGTCAGTATCAGCAAATATAGTATCTTTCTTTTTTCCTTTTCCTTCCTGTGATCCAGTTCAGCTGAAGGGTTTGGGAAAGAAGGTGCTGACTTAGAAAGAATGTGGACTTGGGCTTTGAAGCCACAGATCTGGGTCAAATCCATCTTATTTGCCAGCTCTGAGCTTGGACAACTTAGTTAACTTTCCTGAGCTTTTTCCTCATCTGAAATATGTCTTTACAATCCTACTTCACCTAACAAATAAAGCTCAGCTTGTTACCTCTGTGGCTCCAAATAGCAGTTATTAAAAATCATCATTAAAAAAATTCCTGGGCAGGATGATCAGAGATGAACTTACTAGATAGGTGAACAGAGTGCCCTGCAGCCCTGAAGGAGAGATTCCCCCTCATCTGATGAGTGGAGTCCTTACACTCCTCATTTCCTCCCATATGCCATAGAGGGAGTTGAGATTTATAGCATTCTTCTGATGGGATTCATAATTTCAGGTCCTTAGAATTAAATTCGGGTCTGATTTTCCAGAAGGGGACAATTAGCAGTGCAGCAGCTTCCGTCTGTAGAGTTCAGGTGCTGTGACTGTAATTTGTAACCAGCACCTTCCCATTTGGCTCCTTTGTGACCATCTGGTCCCCTCAGCAGAGATCTGTTTTGCTGGCAACTATGGTGCTGAGTAAATGCCATGGGAAAGTTGAAATTTACCTATCAGAGCTCAATGTATCACAGAGATTCTCTTCCCAGCAAGCACAGAATGATCATCTCCGACCCTGCCTCCCCCCTCACTGGTTCATTGCCAACAGTCCTCCATGGAGATTTTCTAGCGCTATGATTATTTTATTGCCAAGAATCAGAGTAATTATAATTTTCAGAGGGATTTCCTAGGAAAAGATGAACTTGAGTTTATGCATAAGCATATGTGAAAGAAGAGGTTTGGGACTTGTGCATTTATGCATTTTATATGGTCTTAGACATAAACTTGAGTTTCATTTCACTTAAAATAGTTAAGTTTCTACTGCGTAATTTGTTAATAACAATGATGATGATGGTGGAAGATGCTAGTAATTGAGAACCTACAATCAACAGGCAGTGTGCTAGGTATTTTACAAAAATCTCTTCTGATTACCTGACTTGGAAGTTACTGCTTAGATCACTGTTCTTTTTAAACCATAGCTTGAGATCCATTAATGGGTCATGGAATCAAGTTAAACAACTGGAGCCAGCATTTAAAAAAATGAAATAAGATGAAATGATACAGACTGGAATAGCAGCTATCAGAGAACATTGCAAGTAGCAAGGGGAAGAATGTTTCGTGAAACTTGTGTCTCAGTTACGAATAGAATGGGTATGTTTCAGTACTGGATTATGATAAAATATAAATTTTTTACTGTGGGTTGCGGTGGCCTAATTCGGTAGTTCTTTAACGTCAGCATGCGTCAGAATCACTAGGAGCATTGTTAAAGGAGAATGCTAGACCCTATCCCCAGAGTTTCTGATACAGTAGGCTGGACAGGGCCTAAAAATTTGCTAATAATCTTGCAGTTAATCCCAAAGCGCATTTGACAAGCCCTGGCTGATATATGCCTCTCATAGATGAGGAAGCTGAGATCCAAAAGAGAGCGTAACTCATCCACAGCCCACAGCTGGTACAATTAAGAGCTAGGATTCAGACCCCATCTGTCTGACCTCAAAACTGTAAACAGTGCTAGGCTCACTTTGGTTTTACAAATAATCTGTCTTCAGTGAGTGCATCTGGCAAGGATTCCTCTCTGTGTATTTTGTGTGTGTTTTTGTCTTTTCTCTCCAAGTCCTATATAAATTGCCTGAGGTAGAAGAAACATCGTGCTTGCAAGCCCAACCTCCTTATTATTTAGATGAGCCCCTAATGCCCAGAAAGGGTGAGTTATTTGAAGAACAATCACTTTTGAGTACAGGCTGGATGAGGAGCCAGGCAGCATCCTTAGTCTTCATCAATCTTTACAAATCCACGCTGCCCCTCTCTGTCAACTCCTCCATGCCTGAAGTTTAGTTGGAGGGTTGACATGTGCATGGCTTGGTTTCATGAAGACCCCAAGGTCAAGAGAAGCCTACTGTTCAGGAATGTTTCTTATATCAACTCTGCTTCTAAGAGAGCCCTCCTGGAGGTCACAGTTTGGCTTTTCCTAAGCTGGCACATTGAGTATTGATTATAGAGTATAATATTTAGAGGATATTCCTTTTTTTCTAAGTGCAGCTGAGTCGGAAGAGCAATAGCTATGAAATTAGACAGAGCTGGGTCAAATCCTGGTTCCAGTACTATGTGATCCTAACCCATCTGCTGGACTTTCTCTAGGTCTTGACTTGTCATCTTTTATACAGGGCTAAAAATACCTATAACCTCATAGGGACTTTTTGAAGATTCAGTAACACATATGAAAGATTTAGCATGGCACGTGGGACTTAATGAGTCCTCAAGAAGTAGTAGATAGCTTAGTCTTTATTCATCCACTCGCAAATATTTATTGAATGCCTGCTTTGTTTCAGGCACTGTGTGCTATGTAAACCAATGGTACAAAGCTTAATATGGCTCTGCTCCTGCCTTTAGGGAGCTTACAATCTATTGCTAAACCGGCACATCTACCCCCACTTGCCAAGCCCATGCCTGTGGCTCACAGCAGATTGGCCATGGTGTCATTTCCCACTGAGCTCAATATGCAGCTTCACCACCTTTCTCCACGTGGCTGTTCAGGAAGTGCTACCCAGCCGAAGGGAGTGGGTATAAACCACTAACTTCTTTCTTTCTCTAGATTAGTGAGTGAGACCCAGAAATGGACAATTAATGTAATGTGTACAAATGCCACTTAGGGAAAAACAAGTCCTCAGGAGGTGAATGAGGGCTGCTTAATTCTCCAGGAAGAGCATGACATATAAAGCTTCCAGAAAGAGCTGAGTCTGGGAGGACAAAGAGGAGATGATTCGGTTTACGGGAGGGCTGGCAATCAGGGAGAAGGGAGAAAGCAAGCATGCCTACATGCATGCATATAAAACAGACAGACAAGCAGACAGGCAGATATCTTTTTATCTCTATCTGTATGGTTCTGGAGGCAAGAGGGAGGGAGCAAGGAGCATCTGGGGAACTGTACGGAGGACAGACTGTGGGAGGGGATGTTGTTGAGACTGTACCAGTAAGGAGAGCCTCCCCACCAGGTGGAAGTCAGGGAACCATCAGTGCACCCCTGGATGACAGCAGATGAGTGTCCCCAACTCTCTGGGACGCTCCTGAGTGGCCACTGTCGTGCTGCAGCTGGAGGGAAGGCTGAACTGAAGCGGATTAACCTACAAAAAAGAAGCCAACAGGCGAGAAATGTTCCTCCTCTGTGTGAAAACCCCGAATCCAGTGAAAAGATTTAAGGGACAATGGAAATATTTCTCTATTTCATATGGTAGTAATCCGGATCCCTTAGGATCCAGCACAGAATCTGATTAGTGCTGGGCCAGAGCTGCCCAGAGCACCCATTTCTGTCACGAGCTGACTGCAGGCTACACTCTAATGGGATTGTTTGTTTTAAAAAATGCCGTCCCTGCTTTAAAAGAATGTCCTTCTCAGGGAGCCCGAACTCTGTTGCTATTGTGAGGGGATGGGGGCCCGGGAAAATATTTAAGGCCCCACTCTTGGGGATGGTTGGCTTTGAATTTTGGCTGCAGAACTTTCTGGTTAATAAGCTTTAGAGCTGAGGGAATAAAATGGAAGTGAAAGTAGATATAGGGAAATATCCCACTGGTTAGAGGAGAATGACGTCAAGAGGCAGCGCCCCTCTGAGATAGGGTCTGGCATTCAGACTTGTCTTATACCTGGGTGACCTTGAGCAAGGCCCTACCCTCTTTGGGCCTCAGTTTTCTCACCAGCAGAATGGAGAAGTTAAAATCATACTGTCTAAATTTCCTCCCATCTACAATATTCCTTGTTTAGACAGCAATGGGAGATTCAGCTTGTAGGGCATTCGGTCCGCAGGCACTGTCTCTGCTTGTCCATCAGAAGGATGCATGCTGCTAACATCCTCACCCAGATCTGCTGCTGTGATCAGAAGCAACCTGTTTGATGCAAAAAGTTAGGCATTTCTGGCAGGTCTTCATTTAGACATGTGCTGCATTCCTATAGTTGGTTTTTGGGTCTTTTGTGTCAAATTCAGAATGCACTTTCCAGGGAATATGTAATTTGGAGTCAACTTTCTTAACCAGATCACAAAAACCTTATTTAGTTTGTTAGAGATCAAAATGCTATTAGTTTTATGGGACTAAGCTGACAATAGTACTATTTTTATGGAGTAAGTTGGAGTTGGACTCTTCCAAGAGGGATCCTAAAATAATACTGTTTTAATGGGGTTTACGGAATAGCCCTATTATTTTTCGGTTGGTTTGGAATAGTATTGATTTTGACGAGCTGACTTGGAATGAAACTATTTTATAAACAGGGCTGGGAAACCATCCATGGAATAGCATTTTCCACTTTCCTTACAGCAGGACACTGCATTTTCTCCTGTAGTTGCGCCAGCTGTGGGTGGGAGGGTTGCCCAAAGTAAAGGGCACCCCCTGCTGGAGGGAGGACTGCTCTGCTGTTTAGCTACAGGTAAGTCAATATTTCCATTTCAAGACTTGTCTGTATCCACAGGTAGAGAAGAATTGAAGATGTTATTTTTTTTAATAAAGGAGCTTTTTTCCTATAAAAGAATCACTGTGTCTTCAAAAGAATTTAATTATTTTACATTATTAAAGAAATTAAATTAACCAAGTAAGAAAAGTCTCTAAAATTCTTAAGTTTATAATGAAAGATTAAGAAAGAAACTTTTTTGTAGTTGGAAAGCATAGAAAGGGAAACTTGAGAGAAAGTCTCCTGATTAGGGCTTTTGAGAAAGTGACTGCACCAAGTTTATAGCTGAAACCTAAGAATAGGAGATGATTTAGCACAGAACATATTCATTTGATGATCCACCATGGGCCAGCTACCGTTTAAACTTAGCATCTCATGTGATCCTTACAATCACCCTGTGATGAAGGTATTTTACAGTTGCAGAAATTGAGGTCTAGCTCACTATTGGTGGAGCTGCAGTTCAAACCCAGCTGTCCAATTCCTTTACTCTCTCTAATATCTTAGGATGAGAAATGGTCTTTGTCCTAAGCGATGAATCCAGAAGATAGTCAGGAGAGAAGAAAGTAAACAGTTAAAGCTCTAGCTGAGAGCACCAACTGGTCCTTATAATGTATGATGCTTTCTGGAGAGACACAGGGGTCCAGAAATACACGTGAATGTGAGCTTCATTAAAATGCAGCTCACAGTAGAGGGTTCATTTAGTTGAATTTCTTGTTTCCATGAGAGAGTGACGATGATGATCATATCAGTGCTGTGTGCATTTGGTATTTTATTTAAATTTTTATAGCAACATGCCAGATGGGAAGACAGGCAGCATTTATAAAAGCTTGTCGCTGCACTGGGTGGTGGGCCAAAGTAATGAGTTAGACATTTCATTTTGTCTGTATTGGTGGGATTGCTCCTCCTGTGACCTCACTGTGGAAAATCCGTTTGCACCTGTCCACAGGCCCTTGTTTCCTCCACCAAATGCCCTTAGCATGCCTGTCCCTGAGATGTGGCTGGCAGCAACAAGCTTCGGAGCGATTGTTTCTGGTTTGGGGGTGAATGGGATTGCCTCCGTTCCCCCTAGCTTTTGTTTCTGACAGTCTGGGAACAAGGTAAGAGGTGTGCAGGTGCTAGAGCCAGCTGCCGCTCAGAGCGGTGAGCCTTTCTTGGAAACAGTCCCAGACGATGAATTGCTCATGTGGTTCACAGAGATGCACCGGAAAATTGCCCATTCACTGTGCCCACTCTGACTCTTGAATGCACTGATGCTCACTTATTCTCCAGCCATGTGGCTCAGGAATGAGCCACCCGGAAACTCTTCTGAATGAACCAAGGGAGCCCAGTGGAGTCTGTCAGTTGCATCAGGAAGAGAAAAGGGAAGTGGCTGGGACATTTCAGGGCAGAGACGGCCCCTACTCCATGCTCCCCTTCCAGTCATAAAACTGTTACCACTAATCATTGTAGAGAGCTTCGAAAATATAGAAAGTTACAAAAGAAGAGAAGAAACTCACTTCTAGTCTTGCTACTCAAAAGAAATGGATATTTTTATATGTATCTTTTTCTATAAATCTGACAATCTCACTTTCTTTTACCTGCCTTTCCTTCCTCCCTACAATCCAAATTGGGATAATACTGTATGTACAGTTTTGTAGCTTGATTTTTTCACTTAACAGTATAGCATCCACATTGTCCCATAAAATTACATTTTCTTCAGAATTAACATTTTTAATATGCCAGGTATAATACTTAATTTTTTAAAAGAACCATAATTCGTCCAATCAATAAGCCATAATATTCTTGAGTATACCACAATTTAATCCATCACCTATTATCAGATGTTTACACTGTTTTCAACTTTTCCAAGTAATAGTATTTTAATAAGCATCTTTGAATATAAATCTCACTTGGACTCTGATCACTTCCTTATGGAACATTTCTAAAAGTAGGTAAAAACTATGAATTTAAACAAAACAAAAAAACCTCTTATAGTGTTCATGGCTGACTTGCCCTCCAGGAAGTTTGTACCAAGTTACATTTCCACTAGAGGTAAAAGACCTTATTTCCTCACACCCTGGATGGACACAGATTTTTCCCTTGAGAAACAGCAGAAAATTTAGAGTAAGTTAAAGGGAGAGACCTGATGTCCAGTGTTCCCGAAAACATCCAGGAAGTATCTTGCTGCTCATGAGGATCCATGGATCTCTAGGATCTTTGGGTGAGTCAGAATAGCCTCTTGCGCCTGGGGTCAGCACCTTGTCACAGGAGGGGGCAGTCTGAGGGTAGATGGGCAAGTACTGGCTGACCCTGAGCTTCCTGCTCTTAAGCTGCTGCCAGGCTGTAGTAAGCTAAAAAATTGGAAACTGTTGTTATGCCAATGTAGCTAGGCCCCTCTCTGCTGTTACTGCATTTTGAGGTAATTGTTTACTGCCCATTTTTTTGAAGAAGAAATTGAGGTGCAGAGAGGATATTCAAAATACAGATTGCATGATGGCTTAGAGTGGAGATGTTGGAGACGGAGCTGAGGTGTGAGGTCCCACATACTATGTCTTGGACCTGGATAGTAGGGATAACCAAATTTAATTGATGGGGTTGACATGCATTCCCGTGAGGATTAAATGAGATAATTTCATATTTTGCTTCTACCTCAGTACCTGGCATGTGGAAAGGTCTTAAAAACTTGTACTATTTTGCCCAAGTGGCAGATGTGGGAGCAAACCCCAAACATGTGCAACACCTAGGTCCCCAACTTCTCCAGAGAACCCACTGCCTCCCAAAGATTGAAGGCTGTTCCTCTGGCTCTGCTTCTGGCCACTAGAACACCCATATGTGAACATGAGTCAAGTGAGCTGAGGCCCCTGGGGTGAGGCAGCAGTGGTGGGGAAGCCATTGTTTCAGACTCTGACATGTGGGCTTTGCCGTTAAGTCTGTAACGTAGGGTGCAAGATAGCATGGCTTAAGAGATTGGCCTCTGGCTTCCAGAGGGCTGGGTGTTCTTGAGTTTTCCTATTGGACTGTGAGGGAAAGACCTACCATTCTGAGAGTCTGACTTAACTACCCCAACCAATAAAGCCATAAAGCCATCTGGTCAACCAGAGCCATTTTCCCCCAGTTAGTGGTGTGGTTCTGTGTTCCCTTATCTCTACCATCCCACAGGGGCCTCTTATCTCACCTTCCAGGGGCACTGTCATCTGGCTTGCAGGATCCTGGCAGGATTTTCCTTGGTAAATTTGGCTGCAGTTGGAAAGGGCAGCTGGAAAGAAGGAAGAAAACCACTGAAATCTGAAAGTTAGTTTTCTAATCTGGCTGCATTTGTTTCTGGCTGTCCTGCATTTCTGTCTGTTCTTTATTTTCTTACTGGAATGCTTTCAGGTTTTTAGGGTTTTTTTCCCCTTACTGTATTGAATTTTTCCAACTAGGCAACTCTGGCCAGCTGTAGTAAAGCCCTGTGAGAGGCTTTCACTTTGATCCTCTGTCTTCTTAAAAGGAGGCAAGAATGAAAAATAAAGCAGCCCCTGTGCCTTGTCTGTCACCTCTGCCTCTTTATTAACATGAAGAAAGAAGGGTTGCTGGATGACCTGGAGATAGGTTAACACTGAGCTTGCCCCTGGCAGAAGGCTCAGACCAGGCCACACCAGGCAGTCCTTAGAGGGGCTCACGGGAGTTTATTTCTGCAAAGATTCTCTGCTCTGCTGGGGCTGAGGTAGGGGTGGAAGACCCGGAAGAGCCAGTGGATCCGTGCTGGCTGAGCCAGGTGGTTTGAGAGGGCTGTTGGCAGCCCTGATAACTCGCTGGAGGCCTCCAGACTGTCCCCTAGAAAGGCACGAAGAGAGTCAGAATGACTCCAGCTATGTTCCCGTACTGTAAGCTCCCTGTAGCCTTATAATCCTAGATGTGGGTTCTGTAGGAAGCAGGTGGCCACCTGGAAAGGAGTGATGGCAAATGCTTCATCAAGGGACTGTTTACAAAGGCATGGGCAGGCCAAGGAATGAGCAGAAGAGAAACTAGCAAAAGCAGGCACTCTTCCAGCCCCTAGGCCTGAGTATAGAGGGGAGAGACTTGTAGGCCTGGGTAGGGGCTGCCCTGAAGCAGCCTGGGCTTTCTGGAGAAGAACCAGACAGCTCAGCAGGGAGGGAGCTGGGGAATAGCTCAGCAGTCTCTCTTCTCTCCCTGCTCTCATCAGTCAGTGCCTCTCACTGAACTCTTAGTGGGCAAGCGAGCCCAGGGGGTGCTGTCTGCTGAGCGAGACTCCTGAACCACAGCGCTGGGCAGAGAAGTGAGGAGAATGGATCTGGTGGGGCAAAGGCAGAAAATCAGCCACCCCCAAGTTCTCTGGTTGTAATGAAGGTCATTTGCACTTCGTTGAAGTTTGCCTTCTGTGTCTCTCCCTCTTCTCCCTTTTCTGGGTGACACTCTTAGCTCTCATGGCTATGCCTTCATGTTACCAGTGCCTTTTTGAAAACTGCCCTAAGGGAGAGATAGGCTGTGTAAAATAAAGCACTCACACCAAGGAGTCAGTTGCTTCCCTTGTGCACATTACTTAACCTTTCCCAGTCTCCACTTGTCATCTGTAAACTGGGCATGGTAATACCCTCACAGCAGGTGGTTAAGAAAGCAGATGTTTATAATGCTCTTAGCCAGTGCCTGGCTTGTGGCCAACACCCAGAAAGTAGCAGTGTTAATAATAAGCAACAGCAACAGCTATTCCTTGAGCACTTACTCTGTGTCAACCATGTTAGTCACATTAGGACCGTCTATGGAGTCAGTTCTCCCGGAGGCTGAGGTACTCTGCCTGTGATGGTCCACTAGGGCAAGACCTGGTGGGCAGAGATGAGGCTCCATCATCACACTGGGAGGAAATAAGAGAACTGACAGGAGACTTTATTCTTAAAACCACAATCTCTACCCTCTATTACTTCCCAGCATGATCACTTCACCATCCTTGTCCCCACTAGGTATTCATCTTGCTTTTTATTTTTTATTTTTTTGGTATCATTAATGTACAATTACATGAGGAACATTATGTTTACTAGACTCCCCCCATCACCAAGTCCCCCCCACATACCCCATTACAGTCACTGTCCATCAGCATAGTAAGATACTGTAGAATCACTACTTGTCTTCTGTGTTGTACAGCCCTCCCCATGCCCCCCCCCACATTATACATGCTAATCATAATGCCCCCTTTCTCCCCACCCCCCTTATCCCTCCCTTCCCACCCATCCTTCCCAGTCCCTTTCCCTTTGGTAACTGTTAGTCCATTCTTGGGTTCTGTGAGTCTGCTGCCTATTTTGTTCCTTCAGTTTTTTCTTTGTTCTTATACTCCACAGATGAGTGAAGTCATTTGGTACTTGTCTTTCTCTGCCTGGCTTATTTCACGGAGCATAATACCCTCTAGCTCCATCCATGTTGTTGCAAATGGTAGGATTTGTTTACTTCTTATAGCTGAATAATATTCCATTGTGTATATGTACCACATCTTCTTTATCCATTCATCCACTGATGGACACTTAGGTTGCTTCCATTTCTTGGCTATTGTAAACAGTGCTGTGATAAACATAGGGGTGCATCTGTCTTTTTCAGACTGGGCTGCTGCATTCTTAGGGTAAATTCCTAGGAGTGGAATTCCTGAGTGAAATGGTATTTCTATTTTTAGTTTTTTGAGGAACCTCCATACTGCTTTCCACAACGGTTGAGCTAATTTACATTCCCACCAGCAGTGTAGGAGGGTTCCCCTTTCTCCACAACCTCGCCAACATTTGTTGTTGTTTGTCTTTTGGATAGTGGCGATCCTTACTGATGTGAGGTGATATCTCATTGTGGTTTTAATTTACATTTCTCTGATGATTAGTGATGTGGAGCATCTTTTCATGTGTCTGTTGGCCATCTGAATTTCTTCTTTGGAGAAGTGTCTGTTCAGATCCTCTGACCATTTTTTAGTTGGATTATTTGCTTTTTGTTTGTTGAGGTACGTGAGCTCTTTATATATTTTGGATGTCAACCCTTTACCAGATCTGTCGTTTATGAATATATTCTCCCATACTGTAGGATGCCTTTTTATTCTATTGATGGTGTCCTTTGCTGTACAGAAGCTTTTCAGCTTGATATAGTCCCACTTGTTCATTTTTGCTTTTGTTTCCCTTGCCCGGGGAGATATGTCCATGAAGAAGTCACTCATGTTTATGTTCAAGAGATTTTTACCTATGTTTTTTTTCTACGAGTTTTATGTTTTCATGGCTTACATTCAGGTTTTTGATCCATTTTGAATTTACTTTTGTGTATGGGGTTAGACAATGATCCATTTTCATTCTCTTACATGTAGCTGTCCAGTTTTGCCAAAACCAGCTGTTGAAGAGGCTGTCATTTTCATGTTGCATTTTTAACTTGCAAAGAGTAAGCATGAAAAGGGCACTGCTTAGCCCAATAAATGAATCTGATGGTTTGCAGCCCCTGCTATGCCTGGCTGGGGCTGCCTTGGCGCCCATATCTCTGGCTTCCAGAGCCACTAGAACCTTCTCTGACACTGCCAACTTCACTCTGCTCTTCTTCCCATAGATGCTGCCCTCAGATCTTCCTCCTGCAGGTTCCGTCCCTGACCACCAGTCAGACCTGCCACATTCCAGAGCACTCTACATCCAGAGCACTCTACATCTGTTGAAATAAAAAACGGAGGTCAAGGGGTTAAGAGTGCTTTGCTTTTAAATCTAATTATGAATTTCTCCCCAATTCCTAGGTCTTGGCTCTGCTCCTGGCATTGCTCCCATCTGTGTGCTGCTGGGCATTTCTCTTTTTGTCTCTAGTTATCTGCAGCGTGGGGGATATTAGACAGTGTTCTGTGCAGTCTCTTTCAGCTCCAATATTCTATAGCAAGCCAAGAGTGTGAAGAGGAATATAGGGAGTGAGACCAGGTGGTGTGCTGGATAAGCACATGGATTCCAAAGCTAGGATGTTGGTTCGGATTCCAGCTCCAACCTTTACTTGCTGTGTGACCTCTGTCAATTACTTAACCACTCTGTGCCTCAGTTTTCTCATCTATAAAGTGAGGATAATTATAGCACTTACCTTACAGAGTTGTCCTTAGAAATCTGTAGTTAATATATATATATATATATGTAAAGTACTTATAGTAATACCTAAATAGGTGTGATATGTGAATTTGAGCTATTAATATTGTTAGTGGTAAATTTGCTGTAATTATGAACCACATAGGGCTGGTTTGAAGCCTCCCTCTATTCGTCCAAGCAAATTCATGAGTTGCTTTGATCATACTGATTTCCTCATCTGTAATCAGACTTCAGTCTCACAGGTTGTCAAAAAGATTAAAGAGGATGTTATTTATAAGTTCCTGACCCATAAATAGGCCCTCAGAAAGCATTGCTGCCTTACTCCTTTAATGCTGTTTTTCCAAGGCCCTTGTTTCTTGGTTGATTTAGGCAATGCTATTAATAAACTCAGTGATGCCTGCTGGCAAGATGAAGCTCTGTCTGAACTTTCAATGGTAAAACCATCAATTACTCAGCAGATGCCGCCAAGACGGGTGCTACCCACCCTCCCCATGCGGGATCCCCCAGCAGCTCCCCTGTGGGGTTCACAGAAGCACCATAATTAATTAGAGGCTTTCCAGGTCCAGGTGAAGAGCCTACTCTTTGTGCCACAGGCCAGTAGGCCCCATTTTCCAGATGAGAAGACAGAGGGCCCACGGGAATCTTCTTAGGACTCCAGAGAGAGCAGCCAAGCTGGGATTGGAGCCAATCTCATAGTTTAGAGTTCTGGCTCAGACCTATATCTGCTTCTTTGGTCCTGATTCTCCCAGCTATGGTTTTTGAGGTCAGAGCCAGCTGAAGCCAGGAGCTAATATGACTTACTGAGATTTATTTAGATCTATTTCCTGCCAAGTTAGGCTTACATTGTTCCATACATCTGACAGAATCCTTAACTGCTGCTAGAATCCTTGCAAATAGGTAAAAACAAACAAACAAACAACAACAACACAAAAACAAAGGTTAGAGGGCACAGATAGCTCAGAACCAAGTCATTTGTATGGAATGGACATGCTCACATGCTGCAGGTGGGGATGTAAATTGGCCCAGGCATTGGTGAAGGGGAAAGGCCTTAGTGCTATAGATACTACATGTATTTAAAAGTGCATCCCTATGACCTGTACATTAGTCAATATACTTTCAGCTGTTTTTCAGAGAAACTTTAAATAAGATATATCTAAATAACACTCAAGTTAACTTTTCTTTCCTGCAAAAGCCTGAAGTGACCCCTTTATGGCTGAACCTAGCTATTGGTCACATTCTGCTGGTTCTCATTACGGGCACTAGCTATGCAGGAAGGAGCATGGGAAATGGAGTGGCTGCTCTGGAATTGGGTACAGGGGATGCTGCACTGCATGGCCCAGGTCCCCCCTACTTCAGGGCTGATGCACCTGTTCCCAGCTTCTGGGAATAGTACACAGTTGTGTCTCTCTCTGGTCATTGCCCAGAGTCACCGGGAAACCATCTCACCCAAGATTATACCCCCTACCAGAAGGTGGCTATTTTTGCCAATAATTGGATTACATTAGCATAAAAAGTCCTGACCCCCTTGTGCCAATTTGGGACAAGTCTGAAGGGCCATTCTAGCTCTAGAGGTCCTGTAGGGCTCCATGGGAGACTGCTTGAAAGGGGCCTGCAGGCCCACTCATGCCTTCCCTATCTTCTTATAGATGGCCCTCCCTAGAGCAATAAACCCTTCTGCAACACCCTCTGCCAGCAATAGTTTCAGAGAACCCAAACTAAGAAATCTGGGTTCTGTACCACAGCAGAGGTTAGAAGAATGCCAGGAACAAGCAGCCCCTGTCTGCTGTTGCAATCCTATTTCTCTCCTCTGCTCTGAAAAATTACTTGCAAATGTGTCCCAGGAAGCAACATCGGTCTGTCCCGGAAACGTGGTTGGTGAGAGTGAAAACAGTGAACTGCTAAATGAACCAATGATGTGGCTGTACTATAGACCATGTTAAGAAGACTGAGAAAGTTCTAGATTTGCTACATTCTGCATTCCCCAAGAGTTTATTGAGTGTAAAAAATAAATTGTGGAAAGATATGTACAACATGATTATCATTTTATTAAAAAGTGACAAATACTACATAAATAAATGTGTGGTCACAAAAATATGTAGTATCTAAATACTTAGAAAAACAGTGGAAGGTTACTGGAGAAGCTGCTCATAGTGGTTGACTTTGGTGAGGGAAGGAGAGACTTGGGATGTGTGAGGGTAGGGATGGGGTGAGAAGGTGAAGTAGGGTGGTCTAAGGAGAATTAAATCTTATTTGTAATGTTATGTGTAAAGAATACATTAGAAGACATGGATTGCTTATTCACCTAGAGACTTATATTAAAAAGGAAAAACAGAAATCTGTTCTCACTCATGGGAATCACAAAGGCATCTCTTGAGGACAGATTTTAAAAAAGCCAGCTTTGCTTTCCAAAGAGAATCCTCTAATTTTAAGAGGCCTTGAGACAAATCACTTAGAGTACCTCTCCAAACCCCGGTTTCCCCATCTGTGAAGTGACAGTCACAATCATCATCTCATATACTGTAAGGCTGAATAAGGTAAAACTTAAGAAGTCATTAGCCCAGTGTCATGCTGTGAAAAAGTGATGGATGGACTTTAAGAAAGGCTCCTCTGCTTCTAGAGAAAATAGCCTGGCAGTCCTTGACCGGGGTCAGGCTGGTTAAATGAACTGCTACCTGTCTCAGCCTGTCCCACCAGTGGCCAGTAGCTTAGACAACCTTCAGCTGGGTGCAGGTCAGCAGATACAGGGAAGGGGTGGGCTCCAGTCCCTGGTCCCAGCCCGCATTTGTAGGTCTGAGGCAGACTGTTCCAGAATGTTACTGGTATTCTGGGACTGAGTCTCTGTTTCTGGGATATGAGCAGCTTGTGTAGTTGTTGAAAATGTTTTGTATTATGTCAAAGGGTTTGGGTGGCTTTTCTGTCCTCTTCTTTCTCAGAATGAGAAGGACAAAGCCTCCCATTCAGTGAAGCCCAGCAGACCAGAAAGGCTTTGAATCATGAAATGCAAATACTGGCTGCTTTTGAACTGAAATTGAAGGCGGAGCTGCTGAATTAAATTAACATGGCCCATAAATATAGAGGTTACAAAATGGGAAACCAAGTATTCAAAGGCTTTTGTCCAGAGGAAAAATCCTCATGGGACAGTGATCTATTTTATTTGGATTATAGGCCAGGCAGATATCACATTAGCTCAAACCTGGCACTATTTATGTTGAAAGCTGCTGTTTGTGCAGCAGTGTTGTCCCAGTTTATCTCTGTGGGGAAGTCCTCAGAGCAAAGAAAATTGGGCAAGACAAACTTCTGCCTCCAGCTAACCCTCCTGGCTCTGCCCAGGATTGTCAGAGAGTGCTAGTGTTTGGCACTCTCTACAAATCTCTGGAGAGGAATGGATAGGGATAGAAGAAAGATCAAGCACAAACTAGGGACCCATAGGCAAAATTTAGAATGCAAAAAAGAAAATTGTTTTTCCAGAGCTGTACCATACAAATCTGTCCTGCTTCTCTAGAGAAACCAAAAGAATAATATTTGACCTGCATACTCACATGGCAGTAATCACAGGAGCCAAGGAATGACTGCCTCTTTAGCCAGAGCACTCCTGTTAGCCCCAATCACCACCACTCCCTTTTGTCCCCACCCCTGAAGCTGAATGTCAGTTTCCATTAAGAGACTGTCACTCTTGTGCTACTGTTTATCTTATAGTAAAAAAAAATTTTTATTTCTCCAAACCCATGACATATTAAAATGCCAGATAAGGTAAGCTAGGTCATCCAGAGACTGTTTTTCTTATAGTCAGCCTGCTTTACTCCTATGGGTTCTTATGTTGCAAAGCACTGGGCTATTGCTGAAATCTCTAGGCCTCAATATTGGTCTCTGTTTATCACCAGCTGAGCCTAGGCAATCAACCTGTCTGTCCCCACTTTGGGTCCCAGTGTCCTTATATGTAAAAAGAAAGGGTATTATCTTCCAAAATTGTGTTCCAAGTAATAGTGGCTTCATGGGACGTAAATAGGGTTCCATGACCCAGTATACTGGGAAGTACTATGTTGCACAAAATTAAGTAAATCCCCATATGCAGGCCTTTCCAGAGCCCTTAATGCACTGACATGCATCTGTTTCCCAAATGAATTTACTAGGGAAGCCTATTTTCATGGAAGGTCTTAGGGTACTAGAGTTCCCTGGCTTAGATTTTGGGAAGTAAAGGACAATGCCCAGATTGATGCCCAGCATGAAGCTTCAGTGCCTGTGTTTAGCTCTCCCAGTTCTCAGCCCAGGCTGGGTCAGGGCATCTTGCCCAGCAATTGCCACCTTGCTGTGTAGCCTTCTTCTGTCCCCTCTGCTCCTGCTGGTTACCTCTCCTCTCCAGGCCTCACTGCAGGTGTCAGAGGAGGCTTAAAGGCAAGCAGGATCAAGCTCCCCACTAAATCATGTTCCCACAGGGGCTTCTTTTTAACCACAAAGACTTTTGCCAAACTTAAACCAAACTGGGTCACAGGAGGGTACAATGTGGCTGTTCTTGGATTGAGCAAAATGGCTTTTTTGGGTAAGGATATAAAAACACTCTTCAAGGTGAATCAGGCACTCGGACAGCCCTCCATTAGTGTTGGCAGATGAACGCTGATGAGGGTACTGGTAAGAAAAATTGCAGACCCTGTAAAACCTGTCATGTTTATGGCCCTTTTATGTCAGACTCTGCTGTTCTCTGTCTCCTTCAATGTTTGTTGCTTGCATTACACTAAAAAGTCCTAGAGGGCAGGGAGCTGCATCGATTTTATTTGCATTATGTATTATATCTTATGCATTCGAACAGTTAATCAAGAAGGATCTGTGGAGTTGGGTTGTCACCCCCTGAGGTATAGGTTCCTGTCATAGAGTCATAAATAACAAAATGGCCATAGTGTGGCAGAGTGGTAAGTTCCAGACGTTGCAGTCAGATGGAACTGGAACTAAATGGTCTATATGACTTCTCTCTGAGCCTCAGTTTTCTCATTTGTGAAATGGGGATCATGCTGGGGAAACTCACAGCCTTTGTGAGGATTCCCAGCATAAAGCCTGGTATGCAGCTATAAGAAATTACTATATTATGATGCCTAAAGGTTTGCTAGGGGTTTCCTTTCATGTGCATCACCTCATTTCATTCTCACGGCCTCTCCCTGAGCTAGGGAAGGCTGAGGTCAAAATCATCTGCATTTTACAAATGAGGAAACAGAAGCTCAGAGAGGTCAAAGGTCTTGCCCAACATATCTCAGGCAAGAATTGGAGAGCCAGGATTTAAAGTTTGGGCCTTGGATTCTGCACCCTGGGTGGCCTTCAGCACAGCTCCAGTTCCCATGTGACAGTGCTTCACCAGATGCAAACACCATTTAATACACATTGTTGTTATCCTGACAAATTCTGCATTTGTTGCTATGAGCAAGGATCTTTCCTAGAAAGAGGTCCTAGGGGCCTCAAAGAGCCCTAAGCTCTGTCCGTTAAAGAGTTTGGTCAGGTAGAAAATGGTCAAGATCAATTAGAGAAAGTATGTGAGAGTCTGGCGAGAGAGGGTAGAGCAAAGGTCAGGAGCTCCCTCTGGGAGGCCCGTGGAGGTGGGATTCACAGAGGGGCAGCAGGAGGGTAGGGCGGGTAGGGCGGAGGGAACTGCTGGAGCAAAGCTCCACGTTAGCAAAACAAAGGGGAGCCTGGGTCATTCGGGGTGCCTGGACAGGCAGATCCGGAGCCAGGTGTCCCCAGGAACTGCTGATGGAGGACTTTCAGTGTGAGCGGATGGGAGAGCAGCGATGAGGGTTTGCAGGGGACAAGGTCAAAGTGGCTTGCAGAGAGGGCCAATGTGGAGTTCACTGAGGAGAAAAACAGCAGGGGGGTAGCGCCTAGCAGAACAAAGCAGAATAAGGAGAAGGCTTATAAACTAATTAACTAATTCATCAAATATTTCAGTCAGTGAAAATTTACTGAGCACTTACTGTGTGTTGGGATCGGTTCTTGTTTCTACCAGGAGAAAGATAGTACAGCAGACAGAAGACAGGGCCCAACCTATGCCTTGACCAACCGATACGAGAGCTATGGTCTTATCTGCCTCCCTAGTCCCTGTGCTGTGTGTGCCCATGCACATACACATGCACACACACTCATGCAGGTATATGCATCCACGTGCATGCACATACACCCTTCTAATCCTCATCGTCTGTTCTGCTGGCTTACATAAACATTTCCAGGCATCCCTCCTCCCCTGTCCCAAGGTAAGTACCCTTTACTTGTTCAGGTCAGAAATTCTGATGCACATACAATGTCTACTTTAGAAACAAGGCTTTCCCCATAAAGAGAAATTAAGAAGGAGGCTTTGCCAGGCATCTGAGGAACTCTTTTCATTACATGAGACAGATGCACATTTTTGGCACAGTCCCCAGCTTCTGGAGGTCTCCTTGGCATTGGCGGTCTGCACTGGACCTGTGGAGGTGGGCGGATGCCTTCACCAGGTTGCTGCAGCCAGCTGGACAGGGCTGAGTCTGGAAGGCAGCTGTGTTGTTGAGCTGCAGTTCATTTGGTGGCCGGGTCACTGTGTCTGGTATAATTAACTGAGCTTAAAGGAAGCCAAAGAAACTTCTCTGACAGGGAGGTCAGGGTGGATGAACTCTGATGGGAAATTAATGATGAGAGTCTGGAAACCCCCTGTGAGGGCTTTGCCACCGCTGCCCTTGCGGCATACTAGTAGCCGTTCTTCCCCCCTCTGCACCTCCTATCAGGATGCAAGCACCAAAGGGGCCCTTTTGGAGATTGTTTCTTCAGGGTGTTTCAAAGAACACCCCACTAAACTACCATCAAAAACATGAGCAATTATTGAGTGTTTATGTGACATTTGTGCCAAGTACTTTATATATAGCCTTTCAATGAACTGCCATGTTGGACTCCTCCTCCCCCCACCAATGTGCCAGGAGCGGTAACAGAGCCTAAGTCATTTACCTAAAGGTTCAGAACCACAAACTGGCAGAACTAGAATTTAGCCCTAACTTCTTACCTGCTTTGCCATTTGACCTTTTAGTGGGTCTTCCATAGAAAAGAAGTCTGGGTTTGGGTAGTTCATGTTCTAGGACAAAGATTGGCCAACTATGGCCCACCAGCTATATTCTTATATAAAGTTGTATTGGAACACAGTCCTACCTTTCACTTACATATCGTCTATGGCTGCTGTCATACTGTAACAATAGATTTGAATAGTTGCAACAGACTGTATGGTTCTGCCAAGCCTAAAATATTTATTATCTGAGTCAGTATAGAAAAAAGTTTGCCAACCCTGAGCTAAGAAAGCCCAGGGTAAAACAAAAGTAAGCAGGTTTCTTTGCTCAGAGCCTCCAACCTACAGATGTGCATTGTGAATATCCAAGAGAGGATACAGTATGTGGCATCTCCCCACATATTTGCCTAGATGACCCCCTTTCTATGAGGCATCCTCGAGGTGAGTTTTGGGGAACACTGGTGGAGTCTAAACCCACTCATTTGATCAAGGAGAAGGGAAAGTGGAAAAGTGGTTGGCCCAAGGGCATGCAGCCTGTGCCAGGACTTGAGTCCAATTCCAAGAGCTTCCCAAGGCAGTGCTATACCATCTGCCCTCTGCCAGCTTCAGTAAGAGTGATTGGTGCAGTTCCAGGAGCGCCTTCTCCTGAGGGGGTCATCAGTGCTGGTGGTGAGAGCAACCTTTTTCATTCAATTGCTCATTTACAATGGTGTTCTACAACATTGTCTTTATGGGGCCTGTTTGTTCTTCAAGTCCAAGATGAGAAGTAAAAATCATCATACTAATAATGAATGTCAGTTTTAATCAGCATCAACTGACATTACGAGAATTGAATTTCTACCTTTCACCACATACATTAAATACAAGGCTTTATCTCTTCATGCAGAATTGATTTGCCATAATTCTCTCCTACGGCCCTTGTCATGTAAATTGTGGCATTTCTCTCCCATTGACTGCATGAAGCATAATCTGCAGAAGCAGATTAGAGGTGAGAATCCATGCTCCCTGACCAGCTGCTGCTGGGTGCTTTGTCCGTTTTTCTTTTCCCACTCACACATTTTCTCTCTAGACTCACTGGAGCTGCTCACTGGCCAATCATGTCCTCTTCACATAGAGCCTGGACAAGAAGGATAGAGGGGTGGTGGTGTGGGGGGCCAAGCAGGCAGCCTTTATGGAAGTCTGGAGACCTCAGCTATGGGGATTCCAGCTCCTGCAGCAGGGACTGGTGACTGATGGGTAGTTTGTATGGATGGACCTTAGGGCCATTTATAATTCTTGGTCCACTACTGAATCGAATCGCCAGTATCCTCAAAATGGTTACATGCTCACATACTCCCCAAGGAACCTGGGGAATCTTCAGGTCCTTGCATCTGCATTGAATGGTAAGGACAGAGGTGGCTTCTGGCTGCTAGAAGAGCTAGGAGCCAGATGGCGCCTGGCCCCAGGACAGGGCCTGTGGACTGTAGCTTGAAAACCAGCCCAAAGGCTCCATGGAAGGGAGCAGGTTCTTGGCTGAGCTGTCTGTGACATATAAGCACTATTACTCAGTGAGACCAGAGGCTGGACATCTATGCGACTGATCTACAAAGCTCATAAGCCTCACTTTTCTCTTGAAACTGTTTCCTGCCATATACCAGAGCAGTGGTTAAGAGATGGGGTTCTGATAAATTCTCATTCTCTGCTAGTGTGTCTTGGGAACATATATTGCAATAAAGTAATTAATATGGCATGTACAACGAGGTGCTTAAAAGCCACTGACTCTTCATAGTGTATCATGGGGGTGGCCCACAAAGGTGGGGAGGAGCAAGAGGAATCTGTCCCTTACTGAACACGTAACAGAACACCAGGCACTTACGTAGTAAATAGTCAGTGACAAGTGCCTTTCACTTGTCAAAGACAGAATCCTCAGCAAATAAATAGGAGGTTTGGCTAGAGTGGGAAGTTCTTAATGCTTTCTACAGAGAAAGATAATGAAAATAAAATTACATTTGTAATTTTAAATTTATTATCACTTATTGAAAGCCTGTAATGCCAGGCAAACACTATACTGAGTAAATATGCAAGCACTATGCCCAGAGCTTTACAGTTATTGTGATCTAATCGTATTTCACCATAACCCAAGAAAGTAGATGCCATCATTATTCCCATTTTACAGGTGGCAAAACTAAAGGCCATCTACATAGTCACCAACAAGAATATGTTGATTAAAGCCTGGTGTTTCTTTCACACTGTGGCAAAACTAAAGGCCATCTACACAGTCACCGACAAGAGGAAGAGATCAGCTCTAGAATCATTTCCAAGGTGAATTTCCTCCATGGGCCTGTGCTTAGCCTCCAGTAATGAGGAAGGAGTCCCCTGTTACCTGAGCTCCCTCCATCTAAACTCAGCGGAGCTGTCCTGGACCAAAATGAAGGTTCCTCAGGACACCAGGTTTATTGTTGTCTGTGGAATGAGAAGAAGGCAGTTTTCCGTGAGTTCAGCCCTGGCTAAAGCAATACTGGGGGATTCCTGTGAACATGCTGGACATGGAGGTGGCAGGATGATGGTGATAAGTGGGAAAGGTCAGGCCTTCCTTGGTGTGAGCCACTCTGACTGCTCAGCACTGCCCTCTCAGCAGCCTTTGCAAGTCAGAGCTGTTGGCTTAGGCCAAGCAAGGTCCCGAGAGGCTGAGAAGTCAGCCTGATCTGGTCAGGGGAGCAGAGACATGAAGGAGAATCCATGTCAGAACCAACTGAGCTATGCCCAGCATACCTTAGTGCTGTTCATCATAGGGTAAATGATATCCTGTTTAAGGCAGGTAGGATAAACTTTAGCCTTTCTTTAAGTGCCAGCATTCTGGGGAGTTATAAGACTCCACAGCCACATGTACACATGTGTGTGCACACACATGTGTACATGTTGGTTGGGCCTTCCTGTCGAGGGCTGGGGCAAGAGCAGCAGGGAATGTCCCTACCACGCCTGTCATTTCCCCGTGTGCTGTTGCCTAGCTCCATACCACTGTCCTCACATAAACTCCAGCTTCCATCTATTGAGCCCAGTTTACTGTGGGCCAGGCATTCCCTCTTTTTCAGTCAGACCCCCTGCCACCTGTTGTAGGTGAGGACTATGATTCTACTTGGTTTTCAGAAGAAAAGATGGAGGTGTGGAAAGGCAAAGTAACTGGCCAGGAAGTGGCAAAGCCAGAATTCCAGCCAAGGTCTCTTGATTCTAATTCCCAAACATTTTACTCAGCAGACCTTATTTATCCACAGAATCCCATCCTCTGGATGTCACAGACCATGGAAGTGAGCTCCAAGCACTTTGTTGCTAAATCAAGTACTGCCTTTTCTGCCTGTTAAGCCTGTCTATGCTGGTCTCCCTCTCCTTCCTACCCTGCATGACCCTGAATTTGTGATTGGTCACACACACACACATACACACACACACACACACACACACACACACGCACACATGCACGCACATGCACATGCGCACACACACTTAGAGAATGAATATGTTGATTAAAGCCTGGTGTTTCTTTCCCACTGTGCTACTTCCTGCTTCAAGAGGTTTTGGAGGCATTTTGGGGTCAATTACCTTTTAGCATCTGTTACCTCAGATACTGGTTCCATCTCTTTTATACCCTTCTGGTGACAGGTCACTGCTGGTTCCTCTACTGCAAAGCCCTAGCCTAGCTGTTAGAAAGCATCTCTTCCTAGGGAACCATAACAGTCCCCTGGAAAATCCTGCCACAGAGAAGCAGCTCAGCCAACTATCAGTTTTCTACCTTGAGAGAGGGACACTTTATCCCTTGGACCCTAAGAGGCCTTTGCCTGGACCCTAAGGTCTATTCTCCTAGACCTTAGGCTGTGATTTCTCCCTGCTTCCAGGGCTCGACTTCTCTTGGGGAAGTTTCAACTTCTGGTCTTCTTTCTTTCCCAGAGGGAGGCAGCAGTAGCTTTGTCCTCCCTGACCCCAACCCCTCCCTCCTCAGCCTGCCAACCCCTAAGCCATCAGCCACAGCCACAGAGCCTTTCCAGCCCCCACAGCCACTAGCTGCTGTGGTCGGGCAGGGAAAGGACTGATAGAGGGGCCAGCAAGTGTGAGGGAACCTCTCAGTGCTGAGTCTCCAGCAGCCGGCACAGGGCCAGCTTTCTTCTGCCGGCCTGCCATGCTCCTGCCTCAGCCAAGCACCCATCCAGACAGGGCTGGGAGAGGACTTCCATGTGGGGTCATGGGATAGCTGTTCCCCAAGGCCAGGAGAAATATCCACTTCGTGGGTGCCTTCAGTCCTTCCTGTGCATAAGAGGCTCAAGCTATAAACTCAGTTGTTTGATTCCCTCCCATGAGCCTGCCACAGAACCTATCAGAGGCAACTCCCAGGGACCCCTCTGGAAATCAGCATGGTGCATAGGACAAAGCACAGGCCTAGGAGTCAGAGGCCCAGGATCCTTACTTTGCAATAAACTTGCTGTGTGACCTTAGGAAAGTCACTTCCACTGCTTGGATGCTGATCTCTCCATCCATAAAGGACACGTGTGGGGTTCTGGAAGGGTCTTAAGGCCAGGCAATATTCAAGGCTCTTTTTGGCACTGACTTTTCATCCCCAGAATCCTCTGACTTGAGATGTCCCCTGGGTTTCAAGTCCAAATAGGAGGTGGGAGGGTGGAGAACAGGAAAGTAAGAGTCACTTCATCTGTCTTCTAACCTGGGGCCAGCCTGCCAAGAACTTACCAGCATACAGGGCAGGATTTGGGAGACACTGAAGGGCCTGTCCACTCCGAGTGTCTTTTCTGCTCCTGTTAATTCAAACCTGCAGTCACGCCTTTGGGGACACACGGTGTCCAGCAGTCCTCTGTGCGCCTTTAAATATGGTACCTGAGAAGTAAATTGAATAAACGCATTTCTACCCATTAACTCCCAATAGATTAAGTTTGCTTCCCATGGAGCAGGTCCTTGAAGGAGCACATAGGTAGAATGAATTTTGATATGAGAGATTTAAAAAGAAGAAAAAGAAAAAGAAATAGTATGGGCAGGCCATGGTATGGCTGCCAATGTTAAGGCACAGAGTGTCCAAATGGGGGATGTTATGCCATGGAGATGCCCTGGCACAAACACAGCCTGGTTCCTGATTGTGTCAACAACAGGCCCTCTGGTATTGCCTCTTGCAGGGCAGGCCTGAGGTAGGCTGTAGGGATGGGAGAAGGAGGCTGGGCAGAGGTGCCCGCAAGAGCCCCTTCCACTGTGTACCTCAGCCTGACCCAGCTGGGGAAGCTTGCACTGCCCACCTCTCTGCCTGGGGTGAGCTTTGTAGCCCTTCAGGAGTGGGAGAGAGCAAAAGCATCCCCCTCAGAAACCCTCTCAAGAGGCACAAAATACATGTCATCTGGCGTTTGTCCAGTGTAGCCTCTGGGGGGGCGAGGCCAACCAGGCAAAAGTGGGGGGTCAGAGTAGCTGAGGGTAGCTGCCAAGGAGCAGGGAAGGTTTAGCTGCATCCCCATGTAATCTCCCTCTGGGACCCTGCACCTCTTGAAGCCACTGGCTAATGGCCTTCCCTGTCATTCCCTCAATCCTCTGGCCTCTGGCCTTCCTGGTTCTTCTGCCTTAGCCACCCTGCCCACCTTTCATCTTGCAAGACTCGGTTCTGGCTCTTCTCTCTCAAGCCTCCCTTGAGTGAGTGGATGAAGGAATGAATGTACATAGTCCTTCAGACCTATACCATCTGCTGTCTATCTGAGCACTTCCCAGGATCCTTGAGTCAGGGCCCTGCAGCCTCATAGAGCTCCCAGAGGCCCACAGGATGTCCAGGGAAAGTTGCAACCAATTAGGTGTTTTCTCCTGAACTGGGGAAGATGATCAGGATTGGGATGGGTCCGTCCTCCCTAGAAGGATTCTGGCCCCAAAGGCCAAAGTGCAGGGCCTAGGCATACTGCCTAGGCAAGCTGCTTCCGCTCTCTGGGCCCCTGCATCTGGAGAATGCCTGGAGGACTCTGAGACCCCTTCCAGCTGTACTGCTCCCCCAGCCTACAGCATGAGGCTGAGAGAGGGTGACTCAGTGCTTTTAGAATGCAGAGACCTGCCACCTGCAAGGTCAGCAGGAGGTGATGCTGTTGACTTTTGATGCTGTTTGATGCCACTCAAAGGCATTCCTATTAAAATTTTCCTTCTCAGGAAGAGAACAGCTTCACCAAAATGGAAATGGAACGGGTGCCCTGTGGTGGGCAGCTTCTGCCTCCTGGGCTCACTCCCTGTGTGGTCCCCTCCCCTGGTGACTCACTTCCATGAAATAGAATATGGCAGTGGTGATGGGATGTCACTTCAAAAGACCATGACTTCCATCTTGCTGGACTCTCTCCATGGATTTCTCTGCTTGCTTGCTTTTATTAAACCAACTAGCATGTTGGCGAGGCCCACGTGACAAGAACTGAGGGCAGCCAATCGCCACCAGCCAGTGAGGACCTAAGGCCTTAGTCCAAAAGCCTGTGGGGAACTGAATCACGCCAACAGCCATGTGAGTGAACTTGGGAGCAGATCCTTCCTCACTTGAGCCTTGGCATGACTACAGCCCAGCCAGGATCTTGATGGAAGCCTGTAAGAGACACTGAAGTAGAGGGCCCAGATAGACTGGACCTGGATTACTAACCACAGAAATTGTTGTCTCAAGCCACTCAGTTTTGTAACAGTTTGTCACAAAGCAGTAGACAGCTAATGCATATCTTGAGGTCTGAGGGTACCATGCCTAGAAGCCCTGAAGACTCAGTATCCTAAAGATTAGGACATGCCTCCTCCAGCTTCAGAGAAGCACAGGAACGTCATCTGGTGGCAATAAGTGATCTCAGTCATGGCACTGACCCTCTCTCTGCCTAGTTTCTCCACATCTAAAAAATGGGTTTGAGTTAGTACAATGACTTCAGTGAGTCACATAGAGGTTTTTCAGTGACCATTGCCTTCCTCCACCGTAGTGATTTTGCTTCCTGTATTGATTGGTCCAAAAAATACAAATGACAAAAAGCTACTTTAAATCAGTGATGCTGTAGCCAATTTTGTTAATCACAATAGCCCTCCCATGTATTTGGGAATTTGTCATCCCTTTTACTGATTCAATCTGTAGGCGTTTCTAGGCAAGGGATAGCTATGGGATGGGGATGGGGAGTGTGCTCGCTGAGAACAACTAAGACCATTTTGGATCCTGCAAATATAAACAGGTGGGGAAGTAGAGGTTAGGGTGGAGAAGCCAGAGTCAGAGGGCCGTGGCTTCACATCCCAAGTCTGCTTCTTCCCAGCTGTGTGCCACTTATTCACCTCTGAAGTGGGGATAATGACACTTACCCACAGTGTTATTATAAGGACTAAATTATATAATGTGCAGAACATACTTAGTGGCCAGTTATTGCTCAAGAGCGCACCTAATAACTCTAATAAGATATTCATCTTTGCTTCATTATTGACATACTAATGTACAAAAACTGCCATCTGTGAGTGTTTACCATATGCAAAACCTGGGGCCAAACTCTTTGTGCCATATTTCAGATGCCAACCTACAAGACTTCTGGTCTGGGGGGTGGCCCTGCCTATCCTCACCTCTTGGGAGTAAAGCAGACAGCGTCTTCCCCCGGATACCTTGGGTCACTTGGACAGGCCACCCTTTTAGAGGACATTGGGATGTCTGCTCTCTGGAGTCAGTCATGCAGTTGATGCTGTCCTGGGCCCACAGTCCAGCATCTCTTCTGCTCTCCAAGAGTCTGCTTCTCCCTGGGCACAGCAAGCGGCATCCAGAAGGTTCTGCTGCCCCAACAGGAGAGGTGAGGGGACTGTCACAGCCGAAGGAGGGTGTCTGGGACTGTGAAGATCCAAGGCCCCATCTCTTCCCCCGAGATCTGCACCTTAGTCGAAGTCTATCTGAAAATCATCCAAACCCTGACGCTTAACAGTAGTGTCTGAAATCCCTTCCTGGGTGGGGAAGAAGGAGAGGGTATTGTATAGGCTGAAAATTGTGGTGCTTTTCTACCCGCTGTCATTTCTAAAAATATGTTTCTTTGAAAAGACAGTAACACTCTGCTTTATGAAATGGAAAAAGGCAGATTCTGGTTTCAGACAGAGAAGCACCTAATTCCAGCTTTGCCATTCACCGGCTGATTTGAGCAATTACATCACTTCCTTACATCCTGGTTCTCCGTCAGTGAGATGGGGGTCACAGTCCGAGGCTTGCAGGACACCTTGCGAGGCAAAGCAGCAGCCTGAACATTAGGAGTTAGAATCTAATGCACAGAGTGGGTACCAGTATGTGACAGAGACTCACCTGGGCTTGATTCTCAGCTCTCTCCTGTGAGATCAGAGATGACATGAGACTTATCTTGCAGAATGTTATGATATACTCGGTTCTGGATAAATGTTAACTCTTGTGGTTATAATGTTTCTTATGGAGGTAGCTTTCCTCCCCCATTTCATGCCTGACTTCTGAGCCCATGATTTTCCTTCTATTCTTGAGAGGGCTGCTGCCATGGGATCCACAGGGAGGCGGAGACATTCTTTTTTTCCTCACAGTCCTAGAACTCCAATATTTAGCTGAGCACATGTTCCCACCCTGCTAAACACTATATGTCCCAGCTTCCCTTGTAGCTAAATACTGACATTATTAAGTCTACTAAGTTATATATCAGTAGATGCTTAAAGAGAGGGGCCACACCCTTCTTTGTTACTTCCTCTATCTGGCTGCCTGGAATTTGGATGTGGTGGCTGCAGCTCTCACAGCCATCTTGGACTGTGAGGATAAAAACCATACCTTAGAGAAGGAAGAGGGTAAACTGAAAGGAGCACGACTATCTCACATGTCATCATATAAGGTCTGTCTACTTCCAGACTTCTTTCTATGAAAATAAACCTCTGTCTCATTTAAACCACTGCTATTTTGAGTTTCTCTGTTATATTTAGCAAAACCTCATCCTAATGGATACAGATAGGAAGGCTCTCTTTTCCAAAAAGTTAAAAACTTTGTCTTCCGGAAATTTATCCAAAGGGTATAATCAGATAATACTTAAAGTCATGCAGCAAAGATATCCAATATGATTTTTTATTATTTCAAAAGAAAATGATACAACTTACATTTCCACCAATAGAGAAGAGCTTAGATGTAACATGGTAATTACTAGAACACTGGTTGAGAGTTCTGGGTGTAGATTCTGGAATTAGAAAGACATGGGTCTGAGTCTCTTGGACACTTCCAAGCTCTGTGACTGGAACCACTTCTACTTCAGCTCTTTGAGTCAGAGTTTGCTTATCTACACACTGAAATAACAGTTCAGGTCTATAATGTTGTTATGAGGATAAAATAAACAAGTATGTGAAGCACTTAGCACAGTGCCTAGCTCAGTGTAATCATAGGGTAAAAGCGGGCAGTCCCCCTCCCTTCCCCCCTTCCTTCCCTCTCTGTTTTTCCCCATCTCCAATGGGATGCTGTCCTGGAATTAAAGGTGCCTGCACCACCATCACTACTACTAACACAGTAACAATGATGAGAATATATTTCAGTGGAGATAAATAGGCACATTGCATGCATATTTGTACAGCATGATCCCATAGTGTGTGTGTATCTGTAGAAAAGCCAGGAGGGAAACACACCTGCAGTGCTTGTCTCTAAGGTGTGGATTTTAGTAATTTTATTGTCTTCTTTTAGCCTCTCTGTAATGTCTTCCTTATGGCAATGGACATGAAATATTGTCATAGATGATAATTAAACATGTAATTATTTCCCTATTATAAAAGCTAAGCATCCCTGGGTAAGCCATGCCTTGGAGGGGCTTTTTCCAAAGGGAGCTTGTGGACAGGAAGCCACCAGCTGGCTGACTCAGCGCTCCCTGGCCAGATGGAGCCTTCCAGGTGGGGCAGGTGGCTTGAGGGGTTGGAGAGACAGGTCTCCATTCAGAGCTGCCTGAGAGAACTCCACTCACCATCATCCCTCCAGGACAGTGCCTCTCAGCATCTTCTCTGACCTGGAGGAAAGGCCCCTGGACTTGATGAACACCAGCCAGCAGGGGAGTTCACTTCTCTATTCTCTGTAAGGAAGAAAATTATTTTGCCTCAAAAAAAAGGAAAAAAGGCAGGAAAGAAAGCAAGACATCAATCCAGTAGCTGCATGTGCTTAGTAATGTGCTGTGTATTTCGCAAATCTTCTTAGTGGGGAATTGTTTTATCTCCCCTCTGGCTGCGTGTGTTGCTGTGGTGCTGACAGATGCTGGCCTGGCCCCTGCAGACCAGGCTGGGCTCCGTAGCGCAGTTGCCTCTGGGCCACAGGCCCCTGACAGATGAGCAGCTGACCCAGGTGCTGCAGGCTGTAAGCCTTGGCTTTGACCGTCCTGGAGAAGCAGCCGTCTTCTTTGGAACAGAAGGCAAGGCAGCTCAGAGAGGTGGGAGGAGGGCCGCGGAGGGACCCAGCTAGGCCACTGGCAGTGGAGCACCAACCAGCTGGAGGCTTCCTGTTACCAGTAATTTATTTAATTGTCCAACAACTCAGGTCAGGACCTCTTGGGTTCTCTGTAGTTTTGGCTTATAGGTGATAAGTTTAGCCCATAGATTCTTATTCTTTCTAGGTCCCAAACCTTTCTTCTTTGAGCTACCATTCACAAGTATATACTGTATACTTAATAAATATATGCTCTTTGCTAAGCAATGTCACTACATGATGTAATCCTCATACCTCCCTCTAATGTTGTCCCATTTGACAGATGAGGAAAGTAAGGCTCAGAGAGTTAATACCACACAGATTGTGAGCCAGGATTTGACCCTAGAAGTGTCTAGTTGCAAAGCTTGTGTTCTGAACACAGTTCTTAACCCAAGTCACACATCAGAGTCACCCATGGAGCTTGTTGATTATACAGATACCAGGACTCCACCCCAAGCTTCCAGAATCACTGCCGGATGTTTTATAGGTAGTTCTGATCTATAGCCTGGTTGAAAACCACTGGATGCCCCGGTATCCTGAGCACTTGCATGGCTTGGCGCACACCTTCCAGCAGAGCATGGTGGGTGGCTGTGTCAGTAGGGGACGTGGCTCGGCTGGTCTTTAGGTGCTAGCTACCCTCTTTTTAATCCTCCTCTTTCCCCTCCTGGCTAGCCTCCTGCAGACCCCAGTTGACCCTTGGGCTATTGTGCTTCTAGGGCTCCTGACCAGGATCTCTGCACCCCATTGTTCTCTTTGTCCCTGCTGGACATCACCTCTGTCCTTCAGAGGAGCGTCATAGGAACAGACCAGGGGCCACCTGACAGGGAAATGTATGCCTCCTTGAGAAAGGCAGGCTGCTAGGGCCCTGGTCTCCAGAGGACCCGTAGGTAACTCTGTGGCTGGACAGTTGGCAGCGGAACACTTGTCAGCCCCGGAGGTCAGAGCGTGAGCTCAGCTGTCTGCTCCGTCTGTGACAGCTGAATTCCCTGGGGAAAGCTGTTTTCCATGTGTTTGTTCTTTTCTTATCTCACCTTGGCCATTTCCTTCAGTCAGTTCAGCAACTGACTGAAGCAAGCACCAGGCTCTTCATTAGGGCAGCCAGAAATGCAGCAGCGTCCAGATGCACAGACCCAAGTGGGTATGACAGGCTATAAACAGATCACCACGGTATGCTGTGTTTCCTGCTGTGAGATGGTCACAAACCCGGCTGTGCGAGCGAGCACAGAGGGGCCCACAATGAAGACTGGCAAAGGGAAAGCTCCTGGAAGAGGTGACACCGGCTGGTGACATACGGCTTGTTAAATATGTTGAGTAACACCTCTACATTGCAGAACATGCAGGAATACTTAAACATGAGCAAGCTGTCACCCGGCAACTGAGGGAGGAGCCCTGTCCAGGAACTGTTCTAGGCACAGCTCTATCTCTGTTCTCATAAAGCTTAAATTCATGGGCAGGAGATAGACGATAAACAAACAAATTATATATGTCTGTGTGTGTGTGTGTGTGTGTGTGTGTGTGTGTGTGTGTGTGTGTGTGTGTGTGTGTGTGTATGTATTGATAATAAGATTTATAGAGGAAAAAACAAGCCAGGGAAGGCTAATAGGCAGTGCTGGGGAAGGGGAGAGGGCAGCGTTGCTCTCAAGGTTTCTCTGATAAGGTGTTTAAGCAGAGGTGGGGGACGGCCAGTGAGACAGAGGGGAGGAGGGACAGAGAAGGAGGGGGCAGGCCCAATGTTGGCTTCAGAGGTCACATTGTCTCACCTGTCATCTGACACGGTGGATGCAGCTGAGACCCAGGAGAGAGGGATCTTTTAGGAACAGAATAACTGAACAGAGAGAATTTCCCCACTATTTCTCCACCCCTTGTAGTAGAGAGAAATGGGGAGCTATGGCACCGGGTGAAAATCAGGGTCGCCATGTGAATGTTTTTTCCAAATAAACTATTGACATATTCTCAGTATTTTTCTGCTTAAAAAAAGCTTTAAAAGGTTGAAAAATTCATGTTTAACTATGTGATTAGTTATCTGATACTGTGTAATACATTTTCCTGAAATGTAGTGGCTCAAAACTATAAACATTACTACCTCCTAGTTTCTAAAGGTAAGAATCTGGGAGCTGCTCAGGTGGGTGGTTCCGGTTCAGAGTCTGTCAGGAGGTTGCAGTCAAGAGGTCAGCCAGAGCCGTGCTCATCTGAGGTTCACCCAGGGTTGCAGGATCCACCTCTAAGATGATTCAGTCACATGCCTAGCATGTGAGAGCTGATGGTTGGAGAAGGCCTCCTGGGTTCCTTGTCAGGTGGCCCTCTCCAAAGGGCTGCTTGCACATCCTGACACCATGTCAGTTGACATCCCCCAAAGCAAGGGACTCAAGAAAGAGCAAAACAGAAGCCCCTCTGCACTTAATGATTTAGACTCAGAAGTCATGCCATTCCAGGTCTGCAGCACCATCTGTTCCCCAGGTCAGTGCTGTTTGGTGCAGGACAGGACCACACACTGGCATGCATACTAGGAGGCCAGGATCACGGGGGGCCATCTTGGACTCTGGCTTCAGTAATAGGCAACTAAGGAAAATCTTTTTTAAAAATGACATGAAATTAGCATTATTCCAGTAGATTTGTGATTAGTGATCACTAAAAACAAACAAAAAGTCTACTTGACTATTTTTGCTTAAAGCCAGGTTGGCTCCCATGACAAAGGAGGCAGCCCAGGCTTTGAGCTCATCTAAACCTGGGGTTAAACAGAGAATTTCACTGGTTGTGCTTCAACACATTACTTAATCTTCCTGTGCCTCAGATCCCTCCCCTGTGAAGCTGGAGAGTAATAATACCCACCTTCCTGGTTGCTCTTAGGATGGCACCAAAGGTAAAAGCAGGACCCATCCAGTGGGCATCTACTCCTAAGCACAGAAGTAAAGGAGTTGAATCCTGGTGTCACCAGATATTGGCTATTTGACTTTAGCAAAGTTTCTTCACTTCTCTTTGCCTCTTTTTCTGCTCCTGTAAAATGGTAATAATAATAGTCTCTGCTTTTACATCTATAGGGTTGTTAAGAGGATTGAATGCATGAATTTTATAAAGTGACCAGCACTATGTCTGGCACATTCTAAGTGCTGTGTAAGTATCTGTGAAATAAAACATAGTATATAGTAGGTGGTTAATAATGGGTAGCTGTCTCCCCTTCACCCAGGCTCTTGTCCCATGACAGAGATGCAGGTACCCAGACCATAATGGAAAATGGTTTGTTCCCCTGGTAGGTGGGAGACTTTAGAACACGGGGTGGGAGCCTCTCTGGAATGGTCCAGTGTGTTTGCTGTTCCTTGGCTTTTCACAGCCTCAGATTACCCAGGCTGTCTTCCTATTTTAAAATTTTGTCCTTATTATTCTATGGTCAGGCAAACAGCTGCAGCCCCAGGCCCCAGGGTCCATGTGGCTCTGAGCATTCAGGAGTCATTAATCATGGGGAGGGAGTGAATGAATTTTGGTAACCAAAAGGCAAGCCTGCCACCTGAACTTGTGACCTGAGAGCCAAGGAGAGAAAATTCAATTCCCTTCCAGAATGTCTCCTTTAGCCCAGGTCTTGCTCCCGAATGTCACTTGACAGAAAGTCCTCCACAAGGCCCCTTCTGCTGAAGTGCCACGTTGGGTTGGGGGATGCCAGTTTTGGAGCAGTGAACAGCAGAGAGGAGCTTGTAATGGCCAAGCTAAGAACAGCCACTGGCATTCATTTCTTGCTTATCCTGAGCCAGATACCACCAGAGCTCAGTTAGTGCTCACAGTCATCCTAAGGCCCTTTTACCATATCCTAATTTTACAGATAAGGACACAGAGGCACCAAGAAGTTAAATTACTTGCATAAGAACATGCGTTTGGGAAGTGACAGAGCCAGAACTCAAACAGAGGCAGCCTGGCTCCGAGCACCTGTGTGCTGCCCCGCTGGCCCCCGTCTCTCCAGGCCACCCCCATTCACCATGTGGCTCCTCTGGGGAAGTGGGCACCAGACCCAGGCATTCCTTGGCTCTTTTATACATGGCCCACTGAAGGCTGTGGCCAAATCATTGTACTTCTCCCTGCCTCAGTTTCCTCATCTACAAAACCAGGTCCCCAGCTGTCCCCTGAATTCCCAATGGGGAGGGCACAGGCTTTAGGAAGTAGGCACACTTAGTTTTGAACCCTGTCACCTTTGGGCAAGTCTCCTAAGTAACCTTTCTGTGTCCCTTCCTATAAACAGAGGGTGATTAAGCCAGCTCTGGAGAGGAACAGCTGGAAATAAATGAAAAAAATATGTACCTCAGGCTGATATACAGAAGGTGCTCAGTAAATGTTTTCTCTCTGTTCCCACCTACTCCCATAAGTAGGATAGAACTTTACTTAAAAAAAATCACAAGTCCATTTATTTATTCAACCAACATGTCCTCTTGCTATTCATCCTCACATTTATCCTGTTACATTTACTCACCTACCTGTCGGCCTGTCCAGTCATGCTCCCATCCATCCATTCACTCAAATATTGATTGAGCTATTACTGTCTGCTGGGTTCCAAAGACAAGCAAGCTATGGTCCTTGCTCTCAAGTAGCTATAGTCTGAGTTCAGCTGTGAGTACCACATCACAATCAGATGTACAGAGCTTTGCTCAACTAGATTTAACTGCTAGGTTGACAGCTCTGTTACTAAAATAGTTTTCCCCCAAGATTTTTCCTTACTTAGTAGCAAGGTACTATGGTTAAACCATTAAATTTCTCATCATGTTCAAAGCTGTGTTGTTGAAGTAAATCCATAGTCAATGTTTGTCTATTGCCCATTCATTTTACATGAATCCTATAGCCTAGCCGACCTGCTCAGGGCCCCTCTGGGTTGTTCTATTCTGAGAGGGCAGAGCCTGCATCCTGGCAGCCCAGCTGCCCTTGCCACTTGGGTAGGTGATTTCTCCAGGAGTGCCAACCTCATCTAATTGGCCTAAATGCTGAGCAATTAATGACGTGGAACCTCTTTGAAGGCACTATAAATAAAAGGCCAGGAACCTAAGATTGAAGCAGACCAGAGGTTATATAATGATGATGAATTGTTTCTCTAGGGGTTTTTGTAGTTGCAGTTTTGTTTTTTTTTTAAAGGAGCTAGTTAGTATCTCTCAAGCACAGTGACCCCATACCAGGGTAAAAGTGGGAGAGGTAGGGATTCTGTTTGCAGTTGTCTGATGGATGCTTGGAGGAAGAATTATAAGGAGTCATTTTTTAGGAGAAGTGAATAGCGCCTGGCACTTTAGTGTCAGTTGAAACAATGTGGGAATGCTTTCCAGAGTGGAGTGGAATGAATCTGGGTTTCCTGAATGAGATAGATGTAGCTTGGTGTCTTGAACCTGGGTATGTACACAGCTTAACATGGCCCAGTCTTGATTTCCCTGTGTATTAAATAGAGATGAGCAGAGTACCCACCTTTCAGGCTAACTTAAGTGAGAATAATGAGATAACATAATGTTCATAGCCATATGCCCATGACTGGCCTGGGCCTGGCACATTGTAGGAGCACATCACCTGTTGTGGGGGGATTTTGCCCCTTAAGTGTTTATATTAGAGATTCTATTAGAATGTATGTTCCCTGCATAAGATAGTTAATGTTTATCATTGTGTCTCTAAGGTGCATTTCTGGCTTACAGGAGGTGCTTAATGAATCTCAAGTAAAGATGATCCTGTTTTCTTTGTGGTAAATTAACTATATCAATGGCCCCAATTCTACACACATATACACACACACACTCACACACACAATTTATCCATGCCCTTTGCAATGTGTCTTTGCATTTCCTTTCACTAAAGAACCACTTTCTTGGTTCTACTGCTGGATGTGTAATATGTTTTGGTCAATGAGCTGTTAGATGTGGCACATGAAGAGGCTTGAAAAGACATTGGCACATTTCTATTCTTGCTCATGCTCCTATTCCATTGCCATGAGAAGATGCTCAGGCTTGCCTGATGGAGGGTAAGAGGCATGTAGATGAGCTGAGTCACCCAACAGCCCTCAGACCACCAGTTATGAGAATGAGCTGAGCCACAGCCAGCACTGCCCAGAATAAAGGACAGGCTCGCAGACTCGTCAGTGAAATAAATGCTTGTTGTTCTCAGCAACAGATTTTTGGGGCACTTTGTTACATAGCATTGTTGTGGCAAAAAAATAGCTGATACACTCCTCCCTCATTAATATGTGGACTGGATCTTAAAAACTGGCCACAAGAAATGATGAAGCACTTCTTGTCATATATTTCTTTTTGTCACTCCTGGAAAAATATTTGGTCAGGAGAAAACTGGCATTAATAGCTTAAATTATTTTAAGTATTAGGAATTAAAAAGTCCCACCATCCCTACTGAGCTGTCTCTCTTGCACAGAGTTTTGTCAGCTGGAATAATAATATTACTGATATAAAATATTAACTCCACAATGTACTTAAAGATTCAAAAACCTTCAGATGCTCTATCTAAATTACTCTGATGCCCTCAGAAGCACTAGTTCTAACAAATGAGGTGACTTGGGCAGGTCACACAGTGGATGGGAGAGAATTTTTAATACAAGGTTTGTTTATTTTCTACCGGTGCTGTAACAAACTACCACAAACTTAGTGGCTTAGAACAACACAAATTTACATATTTTGTGGTTCTATAGGTTAGAAGTCTGACAGGGCCTCAAAATCAAAGTATCAGAAGGGCTGTTTTTTTCCTGGAGGCTCTAGGAGCGAGTCTGTTTCTGTGACTTTTCTGGCCTCTAGTGACTACCCACGTTCCTTGGCTCATGGTCCCCTTCCTTCATCTTCAGAGCCAGCAATGTCGCATCCTTCTGAACATTCGTCTGTAGTCATATCTGTCTGAATTAACATAGTCATGAAAGTTCCTCCTCTTTTAAGGATTCCCATAATTAGATTGAACTCACCTGGACTAATCCAGGATTCTCTACCCTTGTCAAGGACCTTCACCTTAATCACATTTACAAAGTCCCTTTTGCATGTAAAGTAACGTATTCACAGGTTCCGGTGACTAGGATGTGGACATCTTTTCAGGACCACTGTTTTGCTTGCCATACAAAGAGTCATCTACATTTCCAGTAACTCATCTTGTCAGCGTTTGGCTGCTAGGGACCCCTTTCCCCTTCTTCTTCTTTTTCCTCTTTTTTTTTTTTTTTTCTGGACAGTGGTGCAGTAGCCATAGCTGGTTGTAAAATCTCAGTGTTGGCAAAACAGAGAGATATGCTAAGCATACTCCCTAAAATGATCTTAACACAGAGTTGCATTTGAGTACATTGAATCCAAGAAATTTTATATTCCTATATAAAATCACTTATTGTTAGCTACAGACATGTTTCTGATTAAAATGGACCAAAGGGCATATTCCTTCAGCATATATTGCTTACTCATCTCTCTTGGTGTGAAGAGACAAGATCCTGTAAGAGAAATGGATTTATTTTATGGCAGGGTAGCAGCAGCAGAAATTACTTCATGCAAATGAAGCTTGGCAGTGTGACTTCATGAATAAGAAATGAACTGGCGCCTCCTCTCCCCACAGGCTATATTGCACATTGGGAAATTAATTATGGCATTCGTTGGGTGGCCCCAGCTTCTCTGTCAGGGTTGCAGGCGGACACAAAGATGCTTCCCTTCACCCAATTGGATATGAAGTATTTATGTCCTTTATAGTTTTGCTCTATGTTGTAAGTGAACACTTGGTGCATCTCAAGTCCCCAGAAGCCTCTAGAGACCTTTCAGGACTTAAGAACTCATGGTAGGAGCCAATATGGCATTAAGCCACACTTAGTGGCCCTGAGTTCAGATCATCTCTGAACTGAACTAAGATGCTCTGGTTTCTTGGGCATTTTTGAATGACTGTGTGCCTCAGTAGTTAAATTCATAGTCTCAAGAGCAAAAATATCTGCGTTCAAATCCCTGCTCTGCTCCTCTCCAGCTATACGATTTTTGGCAAGTTACTTAATCATTTGGTGCCTCTGTTTCCCTCTCTATACATTAGAGACTGTAATAGCACTTACCTCATAGGGTTGTTGGGAGGATTCAGCAAGTAAATGGGCATAAAGCACGTAGAACCAAAGAACTCTATTTACACTAGGCTATAGAAGTGCCAGATAGTGATACTTTAACTAAAACTAAAAGGAATGGTGAGTACTCTTTGCTGCTGGTGGTTACAGGTGTTCCTAGTGTCAAGAAGATGAGGTAGAAAAGGAGGACTAGCAATGAGAAGTCGGGGGTTCCAGCCCTACTTGTTGGTGTGCAACTGTCTAGATAATTCACTTTTCTTATTCTTCCTCTGTTTGCTTATCTGTTGGATGGGATAATGATTGTTCCAGTTATATTTTACTGTATAACAAATCATTCCAAAGTTTAGTAGCTTAGAATAACAATCGTTTTATTTTGTGGATCATAAATTCAGGCAGGGCTCAACAAAGTGGTTCTTCAAGTCCACATTGCATTGTGTGGACTGAGGTCACTCAAGGAATTAACTCAACCAGTTATTAGCTGGTCTGGAGGGTACAAGATGGTTTCACTCACATCTGGTGTCTTGGATGATAGGATGACCTGAAGATTAGGCTCAGCTGGGACTGTCACCTGAAACACCTACATGTGGCTGTATACCCGCATGGTGGCTTCACAGCTGGAAGTCCAGTGTACCCAGAAGCAGTGTTCACAATCACAGGGAGAGTGGCAGCTGCCAGCTTCACGAAGCCTGGTTCTGGAAACTGGCACAGTGTCACTTCTATCATATTCTACTGGACAGGGTATAGCCCACCCAGATTCAATGGGATGGCATGTGAACTTCACCTCTGCATGGGAGGAGTGTCAAAGAATTTTCAGTCTTCACTCTCTGCCATGATCCTGATCTTATGAATGTGTGGACACAAGGTACTGTGTAAACATGGTGCTTGTTAAATGAATTATATGTTGTCTTCTCAGAGATCTCTTCTAGGTTTGTCTCGGTGACATACATGTGGGAGCTTGCAGGCTTTGATCCCGCTATGTTAGGAAATCTGGCACTCCCAGACTGTCAAAGATTCCAAGCCTAATATAGACAAGCTAAATGTTTTGTTCACATCGGAGTTATGTAAAAATGCAATGAGCTGCCTCTGTGAGGGAGTAAGTGTCCTGTCATCAGCGATATTCTACATATACTGAATGACCACTCATTACAGATTTTCAGAGTGGTCCAGTGTGAAAGGTGGAGCTATGCTGTCTGTGAGGGGTGCTTCAGGGATGAGAGTCTGTGAATCTTTGATTTCTGGGTAAGGCTTCTAGAGCTTGTTTTCTTAGCCCAGAGTGCTAGGAATGAGGACAGTTTGGAGGACTAACAAGGCTTCCTGACCAAATCCAGTGGGGCCTGGGGCTGAAGCAGAACCTGTCTCTATAGATAGTCCCCACGACCAGCATGGAAGACAAGAAGAGGGAACAGATGCTGGAGAGGGGTGGGGGTGTGTGTTAAGCATGTTATACACATGATTTCATTATATCATCACACCTGCCTTGAGAGATGGTGTTATTCCCCTGATTTCTTAGATGAGGAAACTGAGATCCAGAAAGGTTAAGTTACTTACTATGGAGTTCAAGTTCAAACCCACATCTGTCAGGCTCCAAAACTAAGCCTCTTTCCACTAATGCAGTCTAGCTCCCCTCAGTGGGAACACACTGTGCTAACTGGGCTTCCTTTTGTTACAAATGACAGAAACTCAGGTAGGATGGAATTAGATCACAGGGGGCATTTAATGGAAGGTACTGGATGAGCACATAGAGAAACTAAATCTGGGGAGCGTCAAAGAGTAGTTTAGCTCAAAGAACACAGAAAGCCATGCCTGGGATGGTCAGTAGGGTTCTTTCTGTAGTTCCAGCCTATCTTTCTCTCTCTTTGCATATTGGCAAAATTTTTCTCTCATATTGCAGACTGGCTTCATCTAGACAGCAGAAAGCATGGCCACTGACCACTCCAGATAGTATTAGAAGGAGCTATGGTCACTCGGGGTGGGAGGGTTGGGAAAGTGTGTGCAAAGAGAAACAGAGACCAAACCACTTAAGTCCCAAATTTAAAAATTCCAAAGGAGGGAGGAAGTCATTGGCTCAACTTGGATCAGGTGTCCTGAATAGGCCAATTGCCCACAGCTTGGGGTAGGGTGGGCGGGTCCCTGTGATCCGAGGATGGAGCAGGCAGAGGGAGAAGGAAGACACGCTGTTCAGCATGGCTGTCAATGACCACCATATCTCTCAGGTGGGGGTCATCCCTACAGCTGTGGGAGACCAGAGAACCACCATTCACACCTCTTTTCCAAGTAAAGCTTGTGGGAAGCTCAACCACACCCTGGGCTGAATGGGAAGACAGTTTCTGCCAGATGTGTCTTAGACCAGCTTCTCTAGAAAACAGAGCCTGAGGCAAAGGTTAAGGTTTGGCTGTTTCATTTGTGAGGTGCAAATCCTGAACAAAAGGGAAATACGGCAAAGAAGGATATGAAGCTATGGCTAATGGCATGTTGCCTTGCTGGCTACTGTTGCGCAGAGAGCCTTAGAGGAGCAGAGCAGGTCACCACACCAGGTATCTTGGTTGCCACATGGGACTTCTTTGGGTGGGCAGCAAGGAGAGGTGTTGTGAAGCAGTCCACAGAGAGAGGCAGCTGATGGAAGGGATGGACCTAGCTCCCTCTCAACTCCTATTTCCCACTGGATGGGGAACTCCTCTTCACTTCAAGTGAACTAAGTCCTCTTTACTTCAAGATTGTTTGCCCCAGTCCTGCCAGCAGTCTCGCTGGATGTCAGTTCCCACACCAGGCTGGATGGTATCTCATCCAAGTTTGGAAGTGGTCAGAGGAGTCAGGAATCTCTTGGCCCGTGACTGGGAAGGACTTGCACTCCTAGGACCTGTAAGTGGGCTGCCACGAATGGCACAACTGCATGGGCCCAAGTCAGGCACAGCTGAGACAGGGTGGGCAGCCTTTGAGAATGTCCCTAAAAGCTGTGTCCTAGGTGCGGTGTAACTGGGAAAGTCACTAAATTTTTCTGCATCTCTGTCCTCAGCTGTAAAATAGGCTTGATAGTAACTGCCCACCTTCCAGGTCAAAAATATCAGTCGCGGTTGAGTGTGGTGCCTGGCACCTAGCGGGTACATACCGAGCCAACATTATTTGTACGGTTATGAGTGTCTTCCTTCTAGTGATATTAGCATGGCTGTGTTCCCTGGGGAAGAATACTGAGTCTTGATAAAAACTCTTGAGCTAGAGTGTTGGGTGGATTGGCAGATCAGAGACCGGGGAGAAAATGCCATCCAGGAAGGGACTGCATGAAGTAAGTGTCCATTGCTTGCTTCTCACACAGGACCTGCTGCATGATTCGTGGAGCTCACTGCAAAATGCTTATGCAGAGTCCCTTGTTCAAAAACTACTAAGAGTTTCAAAATGTCATCAGCAGAGCATTAAACCAGCTATGGGATCCTTCTAAGCGCAGGGCCCTGCGCAACCAGCCCTGTCCCCCGCACACTTACCTGTTGCTAGAGTGAAGGCTGCGCTGCTGTGGGCCAGAGCTTGGCAATGTTCCCTGTTCCCTAGTAAACTCTCTTCCTGCCTGTGCTGGCTTGACAGGGTCTTAGAAACATCCCAGGATGGGGAGGGATTTTAGAGCTGATCGAAATGCCTCTACTGGGAGCCCTGATGGTGTCATCAGCAAGTTGGTGTATAAAGTAGCGATTAAGGGCAAAAACATAACGTGTATGTGTATATAAATTTTTTCTGTTGATGGGGAACCACATACTTACAGGAGAGTTGCCATGGTGATTGGCAGGGCCAGCTGTTGTTTCATTTCCCCCAAAGAATTGTATGGTAATGATGGTCCCCTGGAGAGTTCTCCTGGGGCAAGGAATGATACGAAAAATCTGCAAATCAATGAACAGGTAGTATAGAGCCTCATTCTCATTAGTTGTAATTAATAGGATTTTACAGCACTTTGATGAGAAGTGGCTAATTTGGGATAGAAATGTGGACTGCTTTTGGAGCCTGGGTTTGAATCCTCGCTGTCACTTAATTCCTCTGAGCCTCAGCTTTCTCATTTAGAAAATGGAGATCATCATACCAAACTGGGAAGATGCGAGCACTCAAAATTAAGGTATGTGAAATACTTAGCTCAGTTTCTGGAATATTGTAATGTGTCCTACATGGTTGCTATGATAATGATGATATTAATGAAATAATAATAAAGCTTCCATTTATTGAGGACTTCCATCTTTCCATCCTCATGTTTTAATCTCATTTAATCTTTGTAACAACCCTATCAAGTAAGTAAATTGTTATCCTCATTTCATAGATGAGGACACAGAATGGTTAAGAGACTTGCCTGAGGTCACACGGCTCATAAATGTAGATGTTGTGATTCAAACCAGGTCAGTCTAATACAAATCCCAGGATTTTTCTTAACTGTTATACATAGTGTCTCTGGGATGGGATTAATAATGATGAAAATCTTAAATAAATGCTGAGAGACATGCAGTCTAGATTTCAAGCGGTTCTGGAAGATTGGCCTTGATAAAATAAGAGTATGTTTCCTTCTATAGAAAAGGCAGTGGTAGGGCAAGAGTAGGGGAGATAGATGCTTTATTAATCATCCACTTGTTAGGGGGGCTGTTCTGTGGAGCAGCCTTGCTCAGACTTTCGAAGGTCTCTTCCTGGGACTGTTCCACTGAGTCCTCTGGAGTTGCAGCAACTCCTACCCTGGTCTGATACATGGGTCAGGTTCAGTGTACTGACTAACTTCCCTCCCCTGGGGTCCTTCCTCCCTAGGGCTCTGGGGCTGCTGCTGTTTGATCTCCTCCAAACTAAACAAAAACAAATAAGCATACAAACACAAAACCAGACCCTTGGTCTTCTAGTACTAGCTGGTTCCTTAAATAGGCAGGTAGCTTCTCTCCGCAGGGCCTTTGCACATGTTGTGCTCACTTCCTGGCTTCTTCTCCCTGCCCCTACTCCCAGCCCCACTTATTGGACAAATTCATCATCATCCTTCATATTTAAGTGAAATGGTGCTTTCTCAGGGAGGCCTTCTCTGACTACCCCTCACCCCAGGCTCTGTTAAGTTTCCCTGTTACATGCTCCTATAGCCATCTGCCTGCCTGTTGTATCACGTATCAGAATTTTAATTAATTATGAGTGTAATGATTTGTTTAAGGTATATGTCTCTCAGTAAATGCTTTGTTTACTATTGTATCACCAAATGCTTAAACAAAGGCTGACTTTGAATTTGGTGAATAAGTGGATGAATAAATAACACCTCCAAAGTCCCACCAATCTGCTCTGGGGGGAAAGCTGGTGCCTTGCAATGTGAGAACTTAATAACTTTCCCAGCTTCCTCAATATTCAGTAGTTTGACTCTGGTCCTGCTAAGTGTTCAGGAAAAAGCAAACAAAACAAAGTCATTGCATAGCAGGGTAGTGTGCAAAGGAGAGGAAGAAAATTATTAAGCATCTACTACATTTCAGGGCCTCTGTTTCTCATTGAATCCTCAAAACCTCTGCAATGTAGGGGAAATGATTTGCATCTGACAAGTGAGGAAACAAAAAAGAGAAAGGACAGAGCATGAATTAGGGCAACTTAGCCCTTGCTATGGACCCCAGGGCCCTGTTCTGGAAAATGAGGGTAGGAGAGGTGGCTGAGACAACCCTTAAGATCCCTTCCAACCTGGTCCTTCTCCAGCTGCAGGTTAGTCCCCTGTTGTTTAGTCATGTGTGTACATGTGTGTGCAAGCACACAAAATCATCTGGGATGGGAACGCTGCATCAGCATGAATGCCGGAGCTTCAAACTCTCAGAGGAGCACCTAGCCTTAGGTAATTACACCCCAGAGTTTGGACAGCAGTGTTCATGTCCTGTGTATCCTGGGAAGGCTGGAAAATCTTGTTCAGCTTTTATACCATTCCATAGAAAGGATTATAAAGGGATTAGATGCAAATGCATTTAAGATTTGCCTCAATCAGGCTTGTAGTCCCAGCAATGATGGTTGGGATATTTATTCAACCCAGAATCACAGGGTGCTTTTCCCCAGACTTTTCCTGCTGAGCTGCAATAAATGATAATGCAACCAGCAGAGGCAAGATGGGAAGATACTCAGTCGCCCCACCTCTTCTTTGCTGGTTATTTGGATTTCATCAATGTTTACGCCCTTAAGCTGCAGATTCACTGTCCCTAGAACTCTAAGGAAGAATTGGAATTTTATTCTGGGGCCTGGACAGGTTGGGCCCCTAACACTGGCTAGAATTGCTTTAATCTTGCTCAAAACATGCAGCCAGAAAGAAATGTTCTGAGCTGGATTTTGCAGGCAGGAACCCACCCCAAGAATGGGTCTGAGGGGCTTTTCTCATCCTTCCTCGGGCATTAGCATGGTCCAGGAGAAACTGTCTGCTGGTTTCCGTTCTTTGATTTTTGAAGGTGCGAACAGACTGTTAGATGGGATTGGAAAACTGGAGCCTCTTTGGCATATTGGAAAAATACCAGAAGGGCTTTTTAAATGGAAAATAGGGGCTGAGAAGAAGGTATACAGGAGAGAAAGTGAGAAGAAGATACCCAGGAGCCACTGTTGATCTGTGAGGGAATGAGGAAAGCATTTATGGGAAGTAATAATAAGAAATCCTCCTGTGTGCAAGTCTAGCTCTGTGTGCCCGTCCCTGTTCTAAGCGCATTATGTGTATGTATGAACTCACTGACTCTCATGGTTACACCACAGGTTTGGTACTATTTTTGTTTATTTTACACATGAGAATGTGTGTAACTGTTGAAAAAATAAATAGACATAAGGAAACTGAGGCACAAAGAGATGGCTGCCAGTGCTCCTTACTGATCTGCTGGACTCGCTCTCTGCAGTAATAATTACAACCACGATAATACTAAAGCGGTGGCTGCTGTTTACTGTTGCCCACTAGCCCAGCTCTCCACTAAGCCCTTATCTCAGACAATCCTAGCACACACTTCATGGGGTAGTAACTATTTTTATCAGGTGAAGAAACATTGGCAAGGAGGTGAACTGAACTGCCAGAGACAGAGCCGGCCTGTAAGGCCAGGACCATCCCAGTCCAAAGTCCAGGTTTTCTTTTAACACACAGCATTTTTTGTGTCAGCCTGCTTAGTGAGGGGGATCATTCTGGTTGCTCACCAAGGAGCAATGAGAAGCGGTTAGCTCTTCTTTTCCTGGCTTCTCAGGATAGTGTCTCTTGAGTTTGCCTGACTGCTGCATAATTTGCACATAGAAGAACACAGAGGAGTAAAGGTTGGGGAGCCGAGGTAGGACTTAAGAGTTGTCATGGTAGGAAGACCAGCTCTTCACTTTTGTTTATAAACTCAGAAAGAGTGGAGTCTGTGCTGTATTTATTTGCATATGGCTTTATGATGGGCAGGGTATGTGTTCACATGCCCCATCTTGTTGGACCCTCACCACAAGGCTCTGTGGTACTTACATATCAATCTCGGTTTGTGGCTGAAGGACAGGTCCAGAAAGTTTAAGTGACTTGTCAGAGTCTCACAGGCAGGAAATGACAAAACCTGCTCATTTCCCGCATTTCCTGACTCCCAGTCTGTGGGTCTTGTCGTCTGGGAGAATAGCAGGGAGACATGGGGACCATTAGAGAAAAGGCGTGGAGGAGAGAGCTGGCGAAGGTTCTGGGCCTGCCTCCTCCTTTGCCAGCCCAGGGAGCCCAGCCATGCCCCATGGCCCCTGGCAGGCACACAAGCTCAAAAGGGGGCTTTAAAAGTGCAGAAGGTATGATTCCACTTATATGAAATGCCCAAAAGAGGCAAATATAGAAACAGAAAGTAGATTCGGGGTTGCCTAGTGTTGGGGAGGAATTAGTGGGAAGGGTAGCGATGCTAATGGATATGGATTTTTTATTTGAGGGGATGGAAAATGTTCTAAAATTGATTGTGGTGATGGCTGCACAATTCTGAATGTACTAAACACCATTGAGTTGTACACCTTAAACAGATGAATTGTAACAACAGAGTTGCTATTATTAAAAAAACAACAAACTGGAGAAGACATTTGGGGGTGTGGAGCAGGGAGGACAAATCCATGAGGAGCAGTGGGCTGGGAGTAGAAGCTTGTTCATGCAGCCTTTCTGGTCCACAAAGCCTCTGGAAGCAGACGCTATTGGCTTCTCATTGAAGAGCATTGTTTCTCAATCAGCCTCCATCAGCCTGGGAGGTGATGCTGGAAGAAAGCACCAGGAGGAGAGCGCTGCCTCCCTCACCACCCAGGCCTCATGCCCCCTGGACCCTGGAGAGCTGAGCAGCCTCTCCTAGCCTCAGGCCCTGCCATCTGGCATGGGCACCAGCCTTTCCCTTCTGACCCAGGGCACTTTGCACAGCCAGCCCAGACTGAAACACAAAGTCCCATCCAAAAACTGCGTTTGCCAAATAAGAGTGGATGTAGCCAGTAACAACACATTCTGTGGTCTGAGAACCAGAATTCTGCACACTCTCCCTGGGGTCCCTGCCTCATGCCTCTTGTACCCCAGCCCAGTCTTTGACATTGCTCTGCTTGGACAGATTCCAAGGGAAATAGACAAACTCTGTCTTCCCTTCCCCTCAGGAAAGCTCTGCACCCAGGGGGTTGTATTGGGACCCTTAGATCCTCTTCCTGAGGGGTGGGAAGGAGGTGGGGATGTCTGGTCAATGCTAAGAACTGGGGGCCACAGGAGGAGGGGGTATGTTTGTGGTACTTTGCACACTCCTCTGACTTTATCTCCAGGGAAAATAGCCTCTTTCATCCACTTTAACTAAAACCCATAGCTGGCAGCTTCCTTTTTTAGGCTGCCACTGGGCACACAGGCCAGGCCTTAATTAGAAATGGAAGCAGGAGGGAAGTGTGAGGAGGGTAGGAAGCTATATGAAGTGATGCAAAGGTGTCAAATGCGAAGTAGTCCATGTGCCTGCAGAGCCAGGGAGAGAGGTAAAACCACAATGGGATTCTCATTTATTTGCGTTGTATTCTAGGTGCGTAGAGTGAAAGCTCAGTGCATTAGGATGGGGCAAGATGGCTAATCTGAATTTCTAGGCAACTCAAGAGTTAGACAGGAACCATTTTTCTGTTTCAACCTTTGCAGGAAAGAAGTTTGTAAATACCTTGGTCTCCTTCTCCTTGGCAGTCCGGGCTGGTTTTCCAGAAGTGTGCCTCAGTACCGACAACCCACCGATCCCTTCCCAGATGTGCCACCAAATTTTGATCAGACCCACATGTGAAGCTCATCTGAGCAGTAACAGAATACATGTACTGTTTATGCTGGTTTGAGTGAAGAAGGTATGAAGAGGGAGACACAACCTGCTGTGGACAAGAAGTAAAAACATTAATTCATATGCTTGCCTTGAAAGATGTGAGAATACAATGCTATTGCTGTGAAAATACATGTGAGAGCACAGGAAGGGCAATAAATAACTCTCCTCACACAGCAAGCCTTGCTTGGGGGGGTGGTGTGGAGCAGTGGCTGGAACCGTGTGATTTCTGAGGATGCTTTTATAGATTCTGCATGACAGGTGTGATAATCAAGCACTTTTATAGACAGGGTGAGACTTGATTCTGCTGCAGGAGCAGTGCTGTGATTATCGCTGACTTGTTTCATGGTGTTTCACATCTTTTTATTCCTTCAAGTGTGTTATGTTTTTGTATTTGAAGGAGTGTTATTCTCAACCCAAAAAAGTTGAGACTCACTGGTGTCAAAGACCAAGGGCAATGTGTAATGACCCTAATTATCCGCAGCGGCTGTTTGCATGGAAAACTGTACAGTGGGGGCCACTTTCCCTTGGACAGGGCCTGCTGGTTGTCCAGTCAAATCCCAGAGCAGCAGCACCCTGGTGGCCATGCTCCTGTCACTGAGCAGCAGTGACAGGGTGTCACGGAGGGGAGGGCAGATGTCCTGGGCCACCTGCGGCACCAGTGGCGGAAGCAGACTCGGCCCTGCCCTGCAGGGCCTACAGACCAGGGCACAGCCATGCACGTTGTATACAACCCCACCACCCTGCTCTCATGCTCCCATGATTTTTGTTTCTTTCATGGTCAACTCTGGTGAGTTGACTTATATTTCCCAGAAAGATATGTCGAATCCCAACTCCCAGTATCTCTGAATGCAACCGTATTTGGAAAGTGCATCATTGCAGCTGTAATTAGTTAAGATGAGGTCATGTAGGAATAGAATGGGCCCCTAATCCAATATGACATGTGTCCTTGTAAGATTAGGAGAGACACATACAGGAGGAGAACCCCATGGGCCAGCAGAGGCAGAGAGGGGGGGCGACGCAGCTGCAAGCCAAGGAGTGGCCAGGATGAGTGGCCTCCACCAGGAGCCGGGAAAATGCAAGGCAGGACTATACCCGACGTCCCAGAGGAAGTGCGGCCCTGCTGACACCTTGATTTTGGGTTTCTAGCCTTCAGAACTGAGACAGAATAAATACCACCTCAAGTCTCCCGGTTTGTGCTATTTTGCTAGGACATCCCCAGGATACTCATATGCCAACTCCCACTCTGCCCCACCACTTCCGCCTGACCTATGTGTCAGCTCCCCAGCCTTTTCTCCCTGTCAGGCCATAGGAGTCCCTCAGGTATGGCTCTCTTTCACACAGCCCAGAAGGTGCTGGTGAGACCGGAGTTCATTTTCTCCTCATCTCAGAGAGACTAGCTCACTAGCCTTTTTATCTGTGATAGTCTAGCTGAAGGTATGTTTGACATTTAACCCAAGGAGATGCTCCCTAATCAATTATGCATTTACCTGCTAGGACAGAATCACAGAGGAGAGGATTCTGGGTAGAAGGTCAGGCAAATTCCTACCTGCCAGGCAGGTTGGTCATCCCCAGCAGCTGTTCCAGGTGCTATGAACGCTTTCCCCACAGCAGCTGCTGCTTTTACGAGGGAACACTCTGGCCTCAGAGTCCACCTGCAGGAGGGGGCCATGGCCGAGGCAGGTGCAGGCTGTGTGCTGAACTGACACAAGGCTTGAGAGGACAAGTGCTGGGGGGCCTCTGAGCTGTTTAATTCTGCTTGTCTACCTTCTGTTTTAATATGGGGCAAGCTGATGGGAAATTTGGAAACTCAGGCTCTCCACTCCCAACTAAACTTATGACTTTGTAAAAGTAAGAAAGCAGTAGTAGTTAATAACATGGATTTTGAGGTTTGAACACCATCTCTGAATGTGACCAGCCATGTGCTTTTGGGCAAATTATATAACTTTTGTAAGCTTCAGGTTCCTCAGCAGTACAGTGGTGTGGAGTGGGGAGGGGATACCTAACCTGAGACAATTGGTGTGGAGAATAGATGTTACCATATTTATGAAGCACAGTGCACAGTGTCTGGCACACGTGAGTAAATGAAAGCAGACATTATTCTGACACCTCACCCTGCCTGTCTGGGCTTCTCTTTCTTCATCTTTTAAATCGGAGCTCGCAGAACTGAGAGCTCACATGTTCTGTGCCAGAGGAACCTGCGGGCCTCTCCCTCCTCTTCGTCAACCACACATCATATCTGCCTCCGTCTTTTTTCCCCCATCGTTTTATTTTTTGAACTAGCAATTTTTGCTCATACTGAGAATTAATTTTTTTTGATTTTAGAAAAGAAACACTCATAGAAAAAGAAGCTTAAATTGCTATAATTTTGGATCCCAGAGAACATTTTCAAATAAACTTTGCAATTTACATGCATCCTTTTTTACCTTACAATTTCATGCACAATTTTCCTGGGCACTTACTGATTGCTCTTCTGTATTACTTTAAATAGCTGTTCAAAAGTCCAGAGTATAGAAATTTTGACAGTTCTTTTATAAAATGTATATTTTTGGACACTAAATTAATTTCCAGTTGCCCCTTGGTACAAATAACAATGTGAGGTAGGGGTTATTGCAATAATTCAGGGAACAATGCCAGAGGCTGGGTTCGGGTGGAAGCAAGGAGTGGTGAGAAGTGGTGGGACTGGGATCTGTTTGAAGGTAGAGCCAGCAGGATGTGCTCATTGACTGAATGAGGCCTGTGAGGGGAAAAAGGGAATCAAGAATGACACCAGGGGTTTCAGCCTGAGCAACTGAAGGATTGATGTGCCGTTGACTGAGACTAGGAAGGCGGTGTATGGAGCGGGTTTGGAGAAGAATAATAGGTGTTTGGTTTAAAAACATTTAGTTGGAGATTTTCTTTAGACATCCAACTGGTCATGTCAAGTAGGCATTTGGATATATGAGTATGGAATTCAGGGAAGATATCCTGGATGGAGACAGAAAGGAGAATATTATCAGTGTTTCTTTGTGGATCTAAAGACGTGAGTTCATGTGATCTCAGGAGCAGCAGAACTCAGAATAGCTGCCACATCAATGGGGGACCTTTTGTCTTTTACTGCAGGGAAAAGGTGACATCTGCCCACTTCTCCTCAGCCCATGGTGCTGTCACAGTTTGAGCCTCACAATACCAAACAACCTTCTACCTTCGTTAACAACTTCCTCAAAGTCCCAAATTGCTCCTCTTGCTAACAACACTTTGGGCAGAAAACCACATAAGTCTTCCTTTGTGTGGATAAAAGAGGCCATATTGAGAACTCCTTCAAGGCTGATTTCTTTTCAGATTTCCTATAGGCTTATGCTCATTTGCACACCTTGGTTAATCCTTTGCCACCATAGCTCATCCTTGTGTTGAAAGCAAAATGAACCACATCTACTTTCACTGTCTTCTGTTTCTTTGGTCAATGTCATGGGGATTGAAGAGGTAAGAGAAGATGGCAAAATCCCTTGGCAGTTTTGGCTGGCTCCATTCGGTCCTTCTAACTATTGGTTAGCCTCTGCAGAGAGAGAGAATAGGAGAAATAAGGGTTGAAATAAAGCCAAAGGGCTCCCTGCTGGCCTTTTCACTTGGATGAGGACCTGAGTGGGCCAACACCGAGGTCACCACCCACAATGCCCCAAGTGTACCTCCCAGCAGTAGAGTTTAGGGGATAAATGCTGGGAATTCAGTGAATAAAGAAAACAGGAAATGACGATAGGTAAAGTTACCAGCAAAGTTTACAAGGTCGAATTTCAAGAGGGTTTTTGCAGAAGGGACTGAATTTGGACTAGCGAGAGCATGACAGCAGGAATCATTGCTAATCCCCTCCCTCTGGCCCCCATGGTCCACTTTCTCTGCTACCCCGGTTGCTGTGCAGTCATCTCAGAGCCGCATCTTGCAGAAACAGCCGCCCCCTAGTGCAAGCCCGGAGGGGCTCCGTGTGTGAGCTCACCCTGGGGGCTCTTCTGAGGAATCCCTCTTTCCCTGGTTCAAGGATTTCTGGTTCTGATCCTGAACACTTAAGTGTCCTTGGGTGAATTACCAAATCTCTTCAAGTCTCAGTGTCTGCATCTCTTAAATGGGGATAATGATACCTCCTTGCCTAACTGTTGAGAGGGTGAAGTATAACAGTACCCATAAATTGCCTGCCCATGCCTAGCATGTAGTTTAGGTTCATGCTCTCCAGACTCACATCTCCCTTGCCTGACAATAAGTGGCCGAGTTATTTATCCCTACAAGGAGGAAGTAGGTGAGTACCAAAGGGCTGGGAGTCATTCCAGAATTCCAGGTCAAGCTCACAGATGTGGACAATGCTCTTGGGCAGACTTATCCAGATGTTTCACTAAGCGCAAGTGACATGCCAAACAGCTGGAGTAGGCGGCTACAGGAGTAGTTCTCAACCAGGGTCCCGGGACCTCCACCTCGCTGTGCTGAGTACCCTTCACAGGTGAGAAAACCAATTAAGATCAAAGTAAAAGTAACTTGTTGTAACTGGGTGGTAGAGTCAGTATTTGAATCCTGACCATGTAGTTCTAGAAACCCCGCCAATAACTGCCATCCCCTGCTGCCTCCCACCACCTAACAGAGAGTGGGATGAACAATAATAATAGGCTGAACAAGTAGGCTGAATGAATGAGGGCATGCAAGAAGACCCCCAGTCCTGGCGTTCAGGAAGGCTTTCCTCAGCTTCACTGCCTTAGCTTGTGACCCAGCCCCGCTGCACGTCAACACACAGTATTATTCCTCCTGCCTCATTGGACCAGGCCCAGCCGGGCATGGGAATTCACCAAGGATGAGACCCGAAGGAGAATGTCCTTCAGCAAATAGTTCCTTGAAGGAAATAAGGCAAACTGCGTGGACACCAGAGAAGAGTGATTCACCAAATACTGGCTAGGCCCCTTGGGGAGATGCTGTGCCTTCTCTGGGGATGCTCAGTCTGGGAGTGGGCTGCGCTTTTGATAATTCAGCTGAAGCATGAACCTGCTAATTAGGATTGTCTGTATTTTGTGCTATGTAAAGCAGATTTGATGAATGGAGTAGGACAAAAGCATTTTGGGGGAAATAGCTTTCTTTCTGACTGAGACTTTCTTCAACTCTTCTCTGGGCTTGAGAGCCCTGAGGTCCTTACTTATCCGGACCAAAGGAGGCACAGGGTTTAGGGCACCATGGGCTGGGCCCAGGCAGACCCTGGCCTTAGGGACGACTGAAACGACATGCTCCCTCTAATACTCTGACATGCATAAATAGACATGCATGGCCATTTTACTGGACTATGGCTGAAGCTGACACTATCCTATTTTCTGACAAGTATAACCATTTACAGATGAATCAGTAAATGTTGGTGAAGTCTGGGAAAGCATTAACAGCCTTGCCAGTGCAGAAGCGAGGAAGCCATGGAATGCCTCCTACAGGACAAAATCCTCCCTATGGCCTGTGGGGCCGCCTGATTGTCTCTGCCCCACCTGTCCGGTGCTTCCCCACCCTCACACCTCTCTCTGTGTTCTGGATACACTACCTGCTTTCTGTTGCCATGCCAGCTCCTTCCTGTGCCAGGGGCCTTGCAAATGCTGTTCCCTCCTCTTCTTCCCTTTTCCCTTTCTCATCCTTTGAGGTCCCACTCCCCTACTTCATCCTGTCTTTGGAGACCTAAGTGCAGGCCTCCTTCAGAGAACATGAGCTCCCCAGTAACATCAAAGAGAGTCTGGATTATAGGAAAGAAGAGCAAGAGAGCCCAGTGACATGTCTTGAAGTATCCCTGGGTACCAGGCACTCTGCTAGTTTCTGTCCCAGTCTGGCATTCACAGGAGGCAGGGGTGTGGGGTTCAGGAGAGCAGAGGCTGCTGCCAGCTGCCACTGCCATTTCATTACTCATCTGCTAATTGTGGCAAATGAGGATTTTACAGCTCCCCCGGCCCTCATCGTGAGTTGTGGCAATGTTTTGATGGAGGGGGAAAGGAAGGCCAGCCTGAGAATCCCTTCCAGGGGCCCCTGCACCTGCCTGGCTAGTTCATTTGGATCCTGCAAGCCTGAGTCTGTGTCCTACAACCATTTGGTGATGAGGCAGGGAGGGGTGGTGGGCCTGGGGATGCACAGACTCCCAGCTAAACCCTGCTTCTCCCATGTGTTAGCAAAGCCCTCAGCATGAATCATTCACATTGGGTGGTCAGTGTTTACCACTGGGTTCAGAAGAGTGGCAGCTGCTCTGAGCAGTGGCGTGAGGGCTGAGTGTAAAGACAAGACTTCCTTATGGAGACTCGACCCAGAGGCCAGTCTGCGGATCCTGGGTGGCCGTGGGGAGGTGGCAGTGAGCCAGAGTGCAGGGGCAGGGCTCTGAAGACCATACTTCCTCTGGAGCCTGACAGATAGGAGCTGGCTGAGTTTAGCTGACAGGTTGTTTAGTCTGTGCTTCTCAGTTTTCTTACCTGTAACATGGGATAGTAATGCTCACCTCCTTGAGTTATGAGGAAATGAAATTAGATAATGTGTGTAAATGCTTAGCAATAAAAGGCAGTTGTCTGGGGAAGAAGATTCTTACACTTTGCCCAGCTCACAGTTCCATTCTTGGCTTAATTAACATGTTAGTGGGACTGTTTGAGGAGCTCTTATCTGATCGGAAGCTTTAATTAATCATAATTAATGAATTAATAGCCATTAATCAGAACTGCCATCAGTGAGCCTTTTGAAGGGCTTAAATAGCATATCTCTGATCCTTACAGCCACCCTGCAAGTAAGTCCTCTGAGATCCATTTTCCAGAAGAACATGCCGGAATCAGGGAGGATGAGTAACTTGTCCAAGGTCACTCAGGGAGATAGAAACCCAGGGCTGCCGCTCTGCCTGGCTTGGGACCAGGGGTTAGCTGGGATATTCCTTTCTCTTTGGCCACTCTCAGCTGGTCCCTTTTCTGAAGTGCTCCAGCCAAGTATTCTCTCTCCTGACCCCTGCTCTATGGCAGGGGTTACACCCGGGGTTTTGGAGTTCAGACAGGTGGAGGTCTGGATCCAGCTCAGTGCCTACTAGCTGCATGGCATGGACAGGTCACTTGCCCTCCTTGGGCCACACTCCCTGTTTGTAAAGTGAAGAGAAGGCCTGCTTTACAAAGGGGTCACAAGGGAGTAGAAGTGTTCAGAGATGTGCCAGGCCCAGAGACATGCAGGACCCCTCTCCTCTCCTCAGAGGCAGTTCAGGGCTTGGGAGCCTCTGCAGACCAGCAAGATGATGGGGGCAGGCTGGACCTGAAGCCATAGCGGGCCCCTCACAGAGGCCTCCTCTCCCTCAGCCTGCTCCAGGCCTGTCACTGGGAGGAGGGACCTGCTGCCTCACCCTTTTTCATGAAGAGAGGAGTGGTCCAAAGAGTAACTGTTCCTATGGTTACAGAAGTGTGGCCTTCAGAGGCTTCTGATTGGGTGAGGAATGACTGAGGGGATGCTGCCTTACACCTTCAAGGGGCCGGCAGCAGTGACTTCTCCCTCTCCCCTTCCTCACCAGCTGGGGGTATCTGAGCCCCCCTCACCCAGGCGGAAGCCCATGAGGTCCTTCTCAGGCTCCCGGTGGTGTGTGTCCAGGCTTCAGACCGTCACTCTGACCCCTACTGGCACTACATGGCCAGCATTTGCTGGTGTCAAAAGGAGCTTTCTTCACTGTGATGCAAATTTCCTGTGTAGGATAAAAATCATGAAACTTTGCAGGGGCGAGTTGCTGATATTCTGTAGGAGAGGAGAAAATGCTCTAAGATGTCATTCCACATCTGTGCTTCAAACCTTTTGCTGCAGGTCCCCAATGTCAACAAGATTAAGACTATGCCTGAGCTGCAGCATGAAGATCTCCATGTACTGTCCCCAACCTACCTTTGGGGTCCTACTGATAGTTGCTATTATTATTGGGAATAATGATGACCATTAATTAAAATAACCAGTCATCCATGTTTGAGGGCTCAGAAGGTGAGAGGCAATGTCCTAAGCACTTCACTTGAATTATGTCACTGAATTCTGATAGCAACTCTAGGAAGTAGATGTTAGGTCCTCATTTTCCAGTGAGGAGACTGAGGCCAAGAGAGGGTAGGGCTCTTGGCCATAGGCTGCTGGACTCCAGAGCCCAAGCCTGGGGCACTTTGCAAAACCATCTCCCTCACAGCCAAGGCCCCAGTCTCCTCCTCTGCACAAACTCCCCTCTCTGACCAGTACCTTCGCCATCTTCCCTTATGCATGTTTATGCTGCCCCTCTACCAGGAAGGCCTTGGGAGCAGCATGGTGTAATGAATAGGGCACAGGCTCCAGAGCCAGGCACACTAGGAGTTAGAATCATGGCTGTACCACTTCCTAGCTGCCAAACTAGTTAAGCTCCATAGGCCTCAGTTTTCGTCACCTGGAAAATGGGTGGGTGGCACAGCCTCATTGATTTGGTGAGTCAACATACATGAAACCTCTGACTAGTAACACCGGCTCAGCTCTGGCTTCTTCTACATTGAGACTGTCTCTGACTAACCTGGTCTGTTGACATTTCTTCTTCTTCCAAGCTACCCCTTACCAACACTGTGTCCTTTGCACAGTATATGCCCTGGGTCAGTAAGGCCCACATTGACCTAGTCCCATCCCTTGCACAGTGCAAGAGTGTGACTGAGGTTTGTGGAATAATTGCTCTGCAGGGCTCCTTGCCACCTGCACCCTGTCTCCCTCTCCAGCTTCTTCACTCTGTAACCAGGGTGCCTTCACCCTTGGCTCCCCCATCATATACCCAGGCCCCACCATACCCAGCTCCCTGCGCTTCCTCAGACGCCAGGCTTCTCTCTTACCTCCTTGTCCCTCTGTCTGTAATGCACCCCCCTCCATTCCTTCCCTGGGTAACTCCTCCTCTTTAAGATTTGGCTCAGGCATTCTCTCCTCCTCCAGAATTCCTCCTTGATACTCCTGGTGGATTAGGTACCCCTTTTATGTTCCACCCAACTCCTTTGTCACAATGTGTTTGCTATATTTGTCTGCCTGTCTATCTCACCTGCTAGGCTGTGATGCCTTGGAGGCAGGAACTGTGTCACTGTCATCTCTGGAGCCCAGGCACTTGACACAGTGTCCATAAAGCCAGTGGCTATTGAATGGATAGATAGGTGAATGAACAAATAAGTGCCTGGCTGAAAAATTCTCAGCGCTTGCTCTTTGCAGTATCTGCTGTTTGAGCCCATGATGTGACTTGACCACTTTTGCCTTTGTATCCTGGAGACCGAGCCAGGCAGTTAGGGGACAGTACTTCAGAACTCTGTCTAAATCTGCATGTGCATTTCGTGCCTCCAATTCAAACCTTGTTCATTAGCACAGCAATTAACAGCAGTGCCTAATGACAGATGGTCCGGCTGCGTGCCTGAACCCCTGGCTCCATGGTGGGCTTGGAGTGGGGCAGACACGTCTGGCAAGGTTGATGTTTTCATTGATGTCAGAGCAAGTGTCAGATGTCAGAGCTCCCAGGGCTGCCTGCTGTGGAGACAGTGAGCTGACGTCAGCACAGGCATGGGTGGGGGCTGGGCCTAAAAGGGCCAGGCCTTGGAACCAGCACTTGGTAAGGTGAGGGAAGGTGCCCTGCTTTCATTCTAATCCTGAGAATTTTCTTTTTTTAGGATCTGAATTTCATATTGGGGAGTCCCAGCACACCACCCCTAAATTTCCTTAAGCCCCATGAGCTCCAAGGAATTTTCCAGGAGATAGTATCCCTTTCCTTTTAATTCCTTAGAAACTTCTGGGCTTTCTACAGTTATTATTTAGAATTGTGATGACCAGGCCCCTCAGCCTCAGCTAATAGACACTTAGAGTTTAGTATTTGGAGTTGTGTGGCACTAGTATTTGCACAATTATATTTAAGCAGTTTATATTTAATTTATAATGAACATAATTATATTTAAGCAAATTTGGAGGAATGTTTTTTTCTTCCTGTGAATGCTTGGTTTGAATTGACTGGTGGGTTATTCCTTTGTGAACAATATTCATTTCTCCATAAAAGAAATATCAGTTGGCATTCAAATGGTTGTTGGGCCATGAATTCAAGCCAGAGTGCAACATCCTAAAGTGGAATAGATTTCAAAGAACTAGAGTCCATCAGAGCTAGAAAGGATCTCTTGTCCGACCCCCACCATTGAGAGATGGGGAAACTAGGACCCAGACAAGTACACTGATTTGCCCAAGAATGCACAGCAAGCTGGTGGCCCAGCTGGAACCTCTTTCCTACACATTTCAGATAATCAGAAGCATTCAGGCTTTGCCATGTGCCAGCCCCAAACCGCTCTGGCAGAAGTTCTTTAAGTGGTACGGGATATGCTTCCTTCACAGCCTGTCAACAAACTCAGTCTGGGTGAACTAGAAGAGAGGATGCAGGCTGAGGAAGCCTGTGGTCTGTTGTTAGTCATGCAGAAACCACACATCTTGTTTTGAGAGGTGTTGACAAGGAGCCACACTGGAGAAGAATGTAAGCTGAGGTTCAGAAGGGCCCCTGGGAGGAGCCCTTTGCCATGTGGACACTGCCCTTGGATGGGGAGCTGTGGACAGACCTGGGGGAAGGAAGGGCCTTGGTTCTGCTAAGTTCAGGAAGGAGAAACACCCCACACGACAACCTGCCCCCATCCCGCGTCTTCTTGTCCAGTGGATGGGCCTCCCAGAGGCCTTCCTTTGCCCTCTCTTTGTCTGAGCAGGTCTAGCCTTTCTTCCTCATTGATATGTATTCCCAGGTGTTCATTGCATGACTTGCTGAGGTTACTGCAAGGAGGAACTTCAATGCAGAAAAACCAATCTTCAGGCTTACGCGCAGCCGGGCACCAGGGGAGGCGGGAGGGGAAACCCCAAGGTGGATGTCACAGAGTTAAGGTCCAGGTGGTCTCAGTGACCCACAGATGGGCCTTACCTCTCCTGATAATGTCCCCACCTCCCTGTCAGGGGATGCCAGGGTTTAGGTGGGCATTGCCAAGTGTTGCCTGGAAAATGGGTCCATTCTCTCAGCGTTGTGCTGAGTGTCCTCACCCTGATGTCACAGCCGCAGACCTGTCCTTTCTGTCTTTGCCTTTTTCAAAACTTATCCCAGAGCCCTATAGATAAAGAAAGGTCCAGGCATGCATTTCCCTCTTATGATACAAAAACATGACCAAATTTATCCAGACAGTTTTTTTTTTTTGAGAAGGCATCTCTCATATTTATTGATCAAATGGTTGTTAACAACAATAAAATTCAGTATAAGGGGGTCAATGCTCAATGTACAATCATTAATCCATCTCAAGTCTAATTCTCGTCAGTCTCCAATCTTCTGAAGCATAACGAACAAGTTCTTACATGGTGAACGAATTCTTACATAGTGAATAAATTCTTACATGGTGAACAGTACAAGGGCATTCATCACAGAAACTTTCGGTTTTGATCACGCATTATGACCTATAAACAATCAGGTCGAATATGAATATTCGTTTGATTTTTGTACTTGATTTATATGTTGATCTCACATTTCTCCCTTTATTATTATTATTATTTTTATTTTTAATAAAATGCTGAAGTGGTAGGTAGATGCAAGATAAAGGTAGAAAACATAGTTTAGTGCTGTAAGAAGGCAAATGTAGATGATCAGATGATCAGGTGTGTGCCTATGGACTAAGTATTAATCCAGGCTAGACAAGGGCAGCAAAACATCCACGGATGCAGAAGATTTCTCTCAAAGCAGGGGGGGTGAGGTTCTGAGCCTCACCTCTATTGATTCCCAAATTCTCACCTGATGGCCCCCCTGTGACTGTGCCTGTCTTAGGTTGTTCCTCCCTTGAGGAATCTTACCCGTCTCTGGCTAACCAGCCATCTTCCGGGGCCATACAGGGAAATGTAAAGTTGGTAAGTGAGCGAGAAGCCATATTGTTTGAAAAGGTTAGCTTTTTACTTTGCAGATTTATGCCCTGTGGCTTCTATGCCCAGCACTTGTCTCGAGGTATCTTTACCACCTGGAGGAATTATGATACTCAGTAAATTCGATATGAGGCACGAATTCTATTAAAGGGTTGTAATTAGGAAGAAAGAAGAAAAGCTACAGATGTAGCATATGGAAGGAAACATGGGAGGATTGATTATTTCTTTGACATATCTTCTTGTAGAGTACCTTAAGTATGTATAGGTTTTAAACTACTAACTAATTTGCACACACATATTAACATAATAGGAATACAGTGACATAAACAAAGCAAATCTATAATTACCATCCATCTCCAGTGAAGCCAAGAAAACCATTTAGGCACCCTAGGCATTTGTGAAAATTTGTCTATGATATGATGGATATTGTCCAACTGTACTTGAACAGTCTGAGAGAAATCAGACAAATTAAAGCAGCCCATTTCTGGGATCTGTTCACATCCCATATGTTCTTTTAACCGTAGATAGTCTATAGTCATAAGATTTTGGAGTGCTACACCTTGCACCCCTCCCAACTCCTGGTTGAGTTCCAACAGTACAGATCCGGTCAAATTCGTTGTCTCACTGTATGCACATGCCAGCCTAGACATCTCCCTCCTAATTCCTATGGCAAGTCCAGGAGACGGTGGGCTGGATGCAGCCACAACCGCAACATCGTCCGGATCCCTGTGGAGGCTTTTTGATGATCATCCCCCGGCACAAGTCCTCCAGAGAGTGCTGATGCCAGAAGCTCCTCCTCATATCGTATCTTAGTTCATTTTCTGGGTATCCAAGCTAGGCCTTGATCTTCTGCATAGAAACAAACAGACCCTTTGCCCACACTTTGACATGCCCTCTATACCACTGTGCAGAACTCATTGGAGGTCAGCACACAGTAACTGCTTTTTTTTTTTTTTTTTTTTTATTAAGAGAAAGGAATATTATCAGAAAAGAGTACCTCCATACAGACAGTTTTTTTGAACTGTAAAGATGACAAAAGAAAATTTCAATGGGAAAAACATTTTTCCTATAACCCCATCACCTTATCATGTCTTTCCCCTCCAGTCTTTGCCTTGGCATATATTTTGTACATAATTCTAACCTTAGGATAAGTGTAATTTTTTTTTGTATTTTAAAATTCAGCATATATTAATTTAACTAGGGCTCAGAATAAACTTTGGTTACTTTGTGTAACCAAGAGCCCTCAAGGCAGTGGTTTAAACAAGACAGAAGTTTGTTTCTCTTTAACATCAGTGTCCAGAGCTAAGTTTCTATCTCTACAGCTGCTACTGTTAATATTATCACTATAACCATACCTCTCTGATTATACCTCTGTCACTTGCTAACATTCATTGACTATTCCTGTGCACCAAGTAATGTGTTCCGTGCTTGAAATGTGATGATTCCTTTGAATCCTGACATTTTCTTGAGAGGATTATTTTACAGAGAGGGAAAAGTCATTCTCCTGAGGTCCCTTAGCCAGCATGTGCCAGAGCCAGGGTGTGGCTTCAAATGTTCTGCTTCATAACCTTTATGTAACATAGTCACCAGGACTGAAATGGCTGGAGACGGGGTTCACACCAGAGTCACCTAGCCAAGCGTGCCAACCAGCGTGAAGACGGGATTTGGAGTCTCTGGCTGGAAACAAGCAAGGCAGACACCTGGGATGTGTGTATGTGTGTGGGGTGATGGCGGGGACTTGAGGCTGGCTTGGCCCACTGGTTTAGGGGACCTGAGGTAGAGGGCATATTAGTTTGGGTTCCCAATGACAAGAAACAGAAAGCACTACTCCTGCTGTGGTAAGGAGACAGATTCATTGACAGGACTTGACTTGCTGGGAGGCTGGAGGCCAAAGAAGGGGCAGGCAGGCAGCCAGGAGGGGCCAGTGCCCAGCCAGGTGCTGAGCCTCACAGCCCGTCTCCAAGGAGACCTTGCAGCCCTGGCCACGTGAGCTTGCATGGCTGTCTCCCACAGGCATCCTGGCTGTGACCAGGGTCACAGCTGCCACAGGCACCCCTGGACACTGGACATGCTTCTGATGCCTCTGCCAAGCCAGCAGAACACTCCTAGTCCCTGATTTCTGTGTAGTGCAGTCAAGCACCACTTACAGGATGAGCAGAACAACTTCAGTTTTCCTCTCACTGAGGTTTTTCTCCTGTCCCCAAATGAAAACTCAGAGGTCCCATGACTTCTCCACTCACATAGATATTAACTAATATCTTATGTCATTTGAAGTCTAAGGATACCGTCTGAGTTCTATAATTGGAATAACCAGTCTTGCGTATGAACTCCAACTCTGAATTTGATTTAGAGACCAATCTTTTCCACGTCCTCCAAGACCATTCCAGGCCAGCCTTGTCTTGGGGAGTGAGTAGGATCAGACTCTTCCCTCCGTGTTCCTCCTTCACTAGCAGTTTACTGACTGTGAGCTCCAGGGTTGGGCGAGGAAAGGGAGAAGGGGAAAATAGAGAAAAGTTCTTACTAAAGTGGTATGTTTTAACAGCCAGCTTTGGACTCCTTGGGCTGGCCTGACACATACAGCTGACGACAGCAGAGCATGCGAGCACTTTCTCAGAGACCCCAACATTGCTGGGGGCTCTCTCCTGCAGTTCTCTTGACCTGGCTGATTGCACTTGGTCCTCAGGTCACTGCTGGCTGGCAGCCCTGTAGATGATGCCTGAAGCTTTCTCTCTGCTGAGGTACCCTTACTTCCCTGGACTAGCTCTCCCTGAGCCCACATTTGGAAAATACAATTTTGTATCCACAAATCCTGGGAATAACTAGGAAATCCCAATCCTAGGAATAAGGCAGCCGAAACTTTTCTTTGATCCAGTTTGTCACCCATGGCCAGTATTTCTATGAAAGTCCCAGGTCCCCGACATTCATGGCCCCTTAATCACTGCTGGAATTATTTTTTCCCCTTGTAATAGCTTCTCTCTTTCTCTCTTGCCTTTAATTTTGGGGGCCTGTATCAGGCACCAGCCCAGTGAGCCTCCAGTCTCCAGTGGACATACTTCAGGCATTGAAACTACTTTCTCTAGGCTTCAGGTGGTAAGTCCCCCTACCACTCTACCCAGCAGCTCTCTCCACATACTGGACTCTTCTTGAATTTATCAAACACTGACTGTGAATGTCTGCATCTTGGTCTTTACTGCACTGTGCAAAGCGTATAACTTCTTTTTGTCTATCTTAGAGTCTTGGCTGAAATGTACTTTTACATAGCAGGTTGATTCACAGGCTGCGGGTCCCTTCTGAGTGGCAGAGCACATCTCCCGCTGGAACTCCTCCAGTGGGGAAGTCCACAGGCTCCCCTGAGTCTCCCCAGGGAGTTTGAGGATGCTGAGCAGCCCAGTCATCATAATCCTCCTGCTCCACCCCAATCCTGAGCATCAGACTGCAATTGTTTCTCTTAACAAATGGTGGGGATGTGGGATGGGGGCATTTCTCTAGGACCTTTATCACTGCTCTGTGATAAAGTGGCAGGCATGCTGGAAGATGACTGGTTAGCCAGAGACGGGTAAGATTCCTCAAGGGAGGAACAACCTAAGACAGGCACAGTCTCAGGGGGGCCATCAGGTGAGAAATCGGGGAACAACAGTAGTGAAACTTAGAACCTCACCCCCCCTGTTTTGAGAGAAAGCTTCTGCACCCGTGGATGTTTTATTGCCCTTGTCTAGCTCAGATTAGCACATAGTCTACAGGCACACACATGATCATCTACAATTGCTCTCTTACAACACTAAACTATGTTTTCTACCTTTATCTTGCATCTGCCTACCACTTCAGCATTTATTAAAAATAAAAATAATAATAATAATAAGGGGAGAAATGTGGGATCCACATATAAATCAAGTATAAAAATCAAACGAATATTCATATTTGACCTGATTGTTTATAGTTCATAATGCGTGATCAAAACCGAAAGTTTCTGTGATGACTGCCCTTGTACTGTTCACCATGTAAGAACGTATTCACTATGTAAGAATTCGTTCACCATGTAAGAACTTGTTCGTTATGCTTCAGAAGATTGGAGACTGATGAGAATTAGGCTTGAGATGGATTAATGATTGTGCATTGAGCATTGACCCCCCTATACAGAATTTTATTGTTGTTAACAACCATTTGATCAATAAATATGAGAGATGCCCTCAAAAAAAAAAACATTGCTTAAAAACAATCTACTGTGTAATCTATACTCAATAAATGCTTTCAAACTGAAAAAATAAATAAATAAATAAATAAAAAATAAAGTGGCAGGCATGAAGGATTCATAGTTTTTGCATTGAGGGAACACAACAAACACATTCTTTGTGCCTCTTCCCCTACCCCAACTGCAACTTCATAATCTTGGAGAGCGGCAAAGGGAATGAAAAAAAAACGGTAGCAAAAAATGGAGGTGTTTTAAGGAAGACCTTTTGCATAAGCCCACTGCGAATTAGCCCTCTTGGGTTCTGGGCAGTCTGTTGTCTTTCCATGATCTTTTCCTTTCCCCCACCCCCAGCAATTTGTGACAGTAATGAGTATTTGCAGTTTAGGGGCAGTGCTGAGTGAGCCGTGCACAGGACTGCGTCTTTTTTCCCACCCTTTTCTGAGACCGGAAATGCCTGCATTTCTCATATGTACTTTCTGACTTCTGGAGACCAAAGCCCCATCACTCCAGCCCCGAGCTGGCAGGTGTGCAGTGGGCCTCAGGAGGAATTTGCTATTTCCCTTCAGAATGGAGCCTATTTCCTTTTACCTTGTAGCTGCCAAGTAGAAAGGCTATGAAAACAGTGGTTCCCATGTCTTTGGATTTCACAGACCAATAAAATCTTTTAAGAAATGGGAAGAAACTTATTTTGCCAAGTAAGGACACTGAAGAAGAAAGAATGAACGTCTCTTAGCATTCATCATTTCATAAAAAAAAGAACATAGACTCACACGCCAAGCAGCCCTTTCAACGAAATGCATTAGATTTGTGTGAGAAAAGTGTTGTTTTTTTCTCATTTTGTTGGCAACCTATGAAAACTTCATTGTAGCCTCTTCCTCAGGTTAGAGCTTAGAGAGCATGAGCTCAAGTTATGGAATTTGTTGGAGGTTGAGAAGTGGTCACATATGTGAACAACCACATCTCACTGTACTTACTGGTGTCGGTGTTTAACACACATGTGTGGACTGCCTAGTTTCGTGTGGGGATGCACACTGCTCCCAGACCTCAAGGGGGTATGTACTTGAATGAGGGATATGGAGATGTCACCTTCTCAGAGAAGCCCTTCTAGACCATCCCATCCAAAGTAGAAGCTGAGACCACAACCCCAACTTGTCCGCAGTAATTATCTAACATGTCACTCTTTTCTTTTTCTTTGAAGCTCTTACCTTAATGGAAATTAAGGCCCATCTTTCCTCCCTAGAATGTAAGCCCCTGGGATGTCGGAACCTTTTCTGTCTTATTCACCACTGGAGCTGCTTGCACAGAGGTCAGGGGGATCCCCAGGACAGTTGGGGTGGGATGGGGTCCTGGTGGTGAGGGAGGAGTGTAGGATGCAGCACCGTGTCATCCTGAGCCTCTCATACTATATATATCCCTTAAACATTTTTTTAAATCAAAGTTTAGTTGACATAATATTATTAGTTTCAGGTGTACAACATAGTGATTTGGCATTTACATACATCACACCATGTTCTCCATAGTAAGTACAGTTACCATCTGTCATCACTCCAAGTTATTACAATATTACGAGTATATTCCCCCTGCTGTACCTCTTGTCCCTGTGATTTATTTATTTTATAACTGGAAGTTTGTACCTCTTGATCTTCTTCAGCTATTTCTCCTGTCCTCCCCGTCCCTCTGGCAACCACCAGTTTGCTCTCTGTATTTATGTGTCTGCTTCTGGGTTTTTTGCTTGCTCATTTGTTTTGTTTTTTAGACTCCACATATAAGTGAAATTGTGTGGTATTTGTCTTTCTGTGTCTGACTGATTTTACTCAGCATAGCACCCTCTACATCCATAACCTCTTCAAATCACTCAGTGGTCAGGCGAGGAGACTGGAGGACATCTGCAGTGGATGGGTGTTCTGACTTCTGAATTAACGGAATTCCAGTCAGAACATAATTTGGAGTGAAACAATAGTGTTTCTTTAGAGAAGGAGGGGAAATCTGCTTTATACCATTTACCTCCTTTGCTGAGGGCATGGAAGTTGCTAGAAGGCCATAGGGAATATTGAGAATGGAAAACTCAAAAGGCTCCCCATTGCCCTGCCCCCAGTGGAAATCAGTGGGCCCAGCAAAACATGCTGGTGGCAGCAGGAGGACCACAAGTACCCTCGCCAGGTCACCATTGGAAATGACAGGGGAAGTCACTGGCAGGACCAGAGCCTGGCATTAGCAGTCTACTCACCCTGGCAAAGAGGCAGATGTGGGGACTTCATCTGTAAGGCGCTGGGCATGGTGTAGGTGTTTCACAGGACATCGCTATAGTTATAGAAAAGCAGTGCAAGCTGCTTCCGCTGTGTGTAGCAGTGTGGAGGCAGGCTGGGGCAAAGCTCAGAGCAGGGCCCTGGGCATTAGGAGCTGGGAGTGGGCTCTGCATTTATGGGGGAAGTCAGTTAGATGGTAATAATGTGAATTAATATTTGCATAGAGTTTATTGTGGGCTCTTTGCATGCACCAGAAACGCTCACACGAATCATGTGATGTAGATGTGAGGTCATTATGTCTTCTTCATGCCTGGACACTGAGGCCCATAGAGGTTAGATGGCTTCTGCAAGGTCACACTGATCACTGATGATGCATGGTGTCATGAGGATTTGAATCCAGGTCTGCCCACCCCCAGTGCACACGCAGCTCTGCTCTTCTGCTCTGAGCTCAACTCCTGCTAAAATGTGTGATGCTTTCAAGACAAGGCCCAGAGCTCTGTGGCTAACTCTAGAGGCTGAAACAGCAATAGTAATATTGAGAAATAAATGACAACAATGGAGCACTTAATAAGTATCAGGCACTGTGCAGGTGCTTTGTGCATATTAACTAACTTATTTCATTCTCACCACAACCCTGAAAGGTACATATTATTATTCCCATTATGCAGATGAATCTCTCAGGTCACATAGCCATGAAACAGTAGATTCAGAAGTTGAACCCAGGTTTGTCTGACTTCAGTGCTCCCTTGAAAGCACCATCCTATGGGAAGTAATTCATTCAACAAATATTTATGGAACACCGACTATATGCCAGGTACTGTTCCAGAAGGTAGGGATTAGGCACTAAGCAGGAGGGAGGAAACCCTTGCCTTCCTGGGGCTCACATTATGGTGGAGGAAACAGACAATAAATGCAGAAAGAAAGAAATTTATGTCATGTCAGCTAATTATAAGTTATTGATAAAATGGAATAGCAGGAGTAATAAGTCAGGAAGTGGGTATAGCAGAGAGCTGGGGACATCAGGATGCCTTCTCTAGCCATAGGTCCCTTCCAGCTACTGAGAGGATACTGTCAGGGGCTGAGAGCAGGGGGTTAGGAGGCCATTGCAATAATCCTGGTGAGAAGCAAGGCTGACTTGGATCAGGGTGGTGGTAGTGGACTGGTAGGAGGTGGTTGGATTCAGGATTTATTTTAAGGGAATCAGCAAGATTTGTTGATAGATTGGATGTAGATTGGGAAAGAAAGTGAGGAAACAAGGTTGACTCAAGATTTTTATCTGGACAACTAGAGGGATGGAATTGCCAGTTGCTGAGATGGGAAGGCTGGAGGGTCAGGGATTCAATTTTATTATTTGCATTTGAGATGCTTCTTCCCCAACCAAGGGGAGATGTGGAAAAGCCATTGTGATTTATGAGTCTAGAATTCAAAGATGTTCTGCAGTAAATATAAACCGTATTTCATCAAATGTAAGATGCCATTGACTGTAAGACCACCATTATTTTATGTATCACTAAGAAAAAGCACTGCTGATTAAGCCAGGACACGTCCCAACTTGAGAGAGATTAAAATGTGTGTCTTTGAATCACGGGATATAGTCAGTTTGGGAGTGTCTAGTACATAGATGGTATTAAAGGTGGTTAGAGTGGATGAAATCACCAAGAGAGTGATAGAAGATAGAGAAAAAATGGTAGTATAAGGCCTGAGCTCTAGGACTGCAAAGTTTCAAGCAGGGACTCTCATGGCCCAGTTCTGGCCAAATGCAGTCAGGTAGTTAAAACTCTTCTTTGGGGCCAGATGCCATTATGGTGCCTCCCTGTGGGGTTTCAGACCGAGGATGTAGAGCTCAGAGTCAGCTGGCCGATATTACCCAGCACTGGCAATGTGGTGTTGTCTGGAAGGACCCAGTTTTGGGGCTCTTGTGGGTTCAAACCTGCTCTCAGTTTCCTCATCAGTAGTATATGCTTAGAGAATCTGCTCTACCCTCCTCAAGCCTGAAAGACAAGCCAATCTCTTTTTTTCTGGGCCTCAGATTCTGCATCTATAAAACAAAGATCTTGGACAGAGTAATCTCTTAGCCCTCTTCCAGTTCAGGCATTTTGATAACAATAATGCTAGCTTCAGCACTTTGAGCATCCATTAGGTGATTTGTATAATCATTAATCATCATAAACAATCATTAAGTTAAATATTATTTGTCCCATTTCACAGATGAGGCAACTGAGATCAAGAAGGGAGCAGGCCACTCATAGTCAGGGAACCAGGCTACAAAGCTGGGCATTTAAGGCCAATGGCTCTGGATTCCACTACCCTCATCTCCCTGCTGGGATTGACGTGTTATTGAACTAAACTTAATAGCACCATGGCCAGAGCCCAGGGGTTACTCCTTCCCATAATATGACAAGCAAACTTGCCCCATATAAACAGGGAATGTAATTTGTTTCAGGGGCTCCCATGCTTTTATGGAAATGGAGTGGCTCCTGGGGAGGCCAATAGAAAGGGAGGCAACTGATGTTGGGTGTGGAGGTAACTCATGCTCAGTCTCAGACTCAGAGCGCTGTGCTGTGCTCTCAGACCACATTTTTGTAAGTCAAGGGTAGGTGTCTACACAGAATGGTGCTGAATGGGGTCCCATTGGTCAGGGCGGGGCTGGCAAATGCTGCTTGGTCTTCTCTCTTGTGTGAGGTTTCTGAAGCAGGAGATGGGAGGGGAAAAGTGGATCTGAGTGAGTTTGACTGATGGGACAGAGCTGGCTACTGACCTAAACCTAGTCATGTTGCTGACCAGAGTCAGTTGCTATCAGCATTTTGACCAGGACTATAGTGTAAATCTGTGCTGGGGACTCTCCTGTACATGGTAGGCTGGCAGCATCCTGGTCCCCACCCACTAGGTGCCTATAGCAACCCCACTACCCCAAGCTGAGGCAACCAAAAACATTTTCAGGCATTGCCAAATGTTCCCTGGGGGGGCAAAGTTGCACCCACCCGCTAAGAGGTTCATCATCTGACAGCTTCCGGGCTTTCCTGAGACTCCTCCCTGTGGCACCTGACTGCATGGTACTCAGGTCCTCCCTGTCCTTTCAATAATTGTCCTCCTGAAGCCACCTCATACTGAAACCCTCTCTGGGACATTACTTTCTCTCATTCCTCCATTCCTGTCGGGCACCTTCTTCTCATTCTCAGGCTCACCAAATGTGTTTCACCTCTGGACATTTGCATTTGCTGTTTCCCTAGCCTGTGTGTCTCCTTCTCGTCATTCAGGTATCTGGTCACATGGCACCATCTCCTCCTGGACAATCATTCCAATTACTCCTTATTACATCTCTCTGCTTGAGTTCCTTCGGAGCATGTTCCACCCTCTGGTATCATCTTATCATTTATTTGTTTCTTGCTTTCCTCTCCCACTGAACTGCAAGCTCCCCAAGGGCAGAGACCTGCTCTAGTCTGTTCCCTGTGTATCCACAGTGCCAGCTGCAGTGCACCTAGTCTGAGCCAGGCACTGTGCAAGGCACTGAGAATGCCAGGGTGAATAGCACAGCCCCTGCTGCCTGGGAACTCGGTGCTTGTGGAGGCAAAGCAATGCAGGAGGTGAGGACAGAGCAGTATGGGAGCATGGAAAGGAAGCAGATAAGCATGCCTGGCAGGTGAGGAACCATCTCTGGGAGGTGATTAGAGGAGAAGGAGACAGCATGGCATCTACAGAGATATGGCAATACAGGCGATCATGCATGACACCCAGGGGACAGGGAGGGAGCATGACACAGAGCTTGGCACTGCTGGTGTACCAGTGTGATGTCTGAAGCGACAGAAGACAAGGGTGGGGAGTAGACAAGGCTACCTGTGAGAGGTCCAGGACCCCATAAAGAGGAAAACTTCCACCTTAGCCTGCAGCAAAAAGGAGGGCAGTGGAGGCTAATGGTTAAAAACGTAGGGCTTGAAGTTTAGTTCAGATCTTGGTTCAAATTCTTACTCTGATACTTCCAAACTGTGACTGGCCCAGAAATTCCATATCTCTTAACTTCAGTTTTCTCTTTTTTTGAAATGAGGTTAACTTTTGTCTTATTGAGTTGTAAATGTAAAATGAGTACGTAACACAGTGCCTGGCACATAGTAAGTACTCAATGAGTCATTGCAGTTCCTACCGGTGTGGTTTACAAGAAGCCATTGGAGGTTTCCTCTAAAATGGGAGATGTGATAGATTAGCATTTTAGCAGGATCTCCCAGGCAGTGGTGTGCAGGGTGGCTCGGCCGTGTCCCTGGGGTGAGCTGGGAGCCAGGGGGAACAGTTAGAAGGCTGCTGGAAAGAAAAGGCAGGCAGAGAAGGGAGACATGGGCCATAGGACTAGGAGCATCCACTGCGGTGAACTCAAGTGGCAAAAGATGTGGCCATAGTTTATCCTCAAAGGAAGGATGTGGAGCACTCCAGCCTGCCAGGTACTAGAGACCTAGATGGGGACTAGGTGGGAACTACGGGTCTGTCTGACTTGACCTGGGTTCATTCAGCAGCTCACAGCCTCTGCACTCCTGGAAGATGTCGCCCCCTCTGCATCTCAGACAGCCCTCCCAATGAGGAGTGGTTTGCCATTTAGATGGGTGATATTCTTTTAATTAAAATGGTAATCATTTGAGCATTCCTTAAAGTTTTACTTTGGGAATTTGCCTTCTTGCAAGCTCTGCCATAATTAGCATTCTCTTTATCCCTTATTAATAAATTATATCTCAGCAGTTTCATCCACCTCCTTTGATCACAGTCTTATCATTCCTGAGCCACACTCCATTCCAGGTTGATAATTAGGATACAGTAGGCCCAAAGCAGGGCTTTGAGAGTTAGAGTTCTCAGCTCCCAACAACGTGGGGTTCATCTTCTTGCTATCTCTCTGAGTTCCAGGCAAACACACAACATATGTGCTTCCTGAGGTCAAGAGTATGGAACCTTCTTGAGGGCAGACCTTCTGAGGAAGTAGCTAGAATTAGATGGACAGGCCCAAGGCATTTCAAGATTAAGTAACTTGAAATCAGAAATCCAGGTGATTTGTTGGGTACCTGCAATGTGCCAAGTCCTATGTTAGGTGCTTACTGTGCATAGCCCTATTAATATTCCAAGCCATCTAGTGAGGTGTAGGCAGTTTTGTCTCTAGTTTCCAAAAGAGAAAACCAAGTCCTAGTAAAATTAGCCAACTACTCAACTAGCAAGAGGCCCAATGGCATTCAAATCAAGGTCTGTCTGACTGCAAAGACTTCTCTCTGTTGACTGCACTGTGCTGATTGGATTAGAACCAGTTTCCCAACTTGAGCCCCTCTGACCTGTTTTGAGTCATCCTCATCTGGAGGGTATATTAGACCCTTGCTACTCAAATTGTGGCCCAGAGACCAGCACCATCAGTTAACTTGAGTTAATGTTACAAATGCAGAATCTCTGTCCCCAGCTCACACTTGTGAATCAGAGTCTGCATTTTGACAAGACCCCCAGGATGTGCTGACACCCATCAAAATCTGGGAAACGGACTGGAGATTTGGTATTTGTTCAGTCCCTATGGCTAATCCTCACAAACCTTCCAAGGTCATTTATTCCTACTGAACAGATACAAGGAAGCTAAGTGACTCATCCCAGGTCTTATACCCAGTTAGTGGCAGAATCTAGATGTGGTCCCCAGCTTTCACCCTGACCTGGAGTTCTAGAAGCTGAGGTCTAAGGTTATCCCCATTCCTAGATTGGTGTCCTTGGCCTTCGGGACGATGATAATAGGGCCTGGGAGCCACTTTTGGCATTCCCAAAAGCCCAAGTGGTGTCTTCTACTTCATCCTAGTCAGACCACAGGGACATAAACTTGGGCACAGACATCTTGCTTTTGGGAAGATTTATAATTGGCCAGCATAGAAACTTTTCCTAGAATTTTTCCTGGAGAGCAGTTTGGATTGGCAACCATATATGACCTTGATTAATAAAAAAAAAAATGGAGACATTATTTAATTACTTTTGAAAAATTTGACATTTCTAGGAAATAATGGCTTTCAAATTGTGAGGTTCATAGTGAGAAGGAGATTATAGAAGGAGTCCCTGGGGATGTAGTAACAACTCCTCGTCTGTGTTGAAGAAGAAAGCCAGTAGATCAACATCACTAATCATCAGGGAAATGCAAATCAAAACCACAGTGAGATATCACCTCACATCTGCTAGACTGGCTATTGTAAAAAAGACAAGGGAAGACAAATGCTGGTGGGGATATAGAGAAAAGGGAACCCTTATACACTATTGGTGGAAATGTAAATTGGTCAGCCACCATGGAAATAGTATGGTGGTTCCTCAAAAAATTAAAAAGAGAACTACCATATTGTCCAAAATCCCCACTATTCATATTTAGCAGAAGGGAATGAAAATATTAACTTGAAAAGATATATGCACCACCACCCCCCCCACATTCATTGCAGCATTATTTACATTAGCCAAGATACGGAAACAACCTAAATGTTCACTAATGGGAGAATGGATAAAGAAAATGTAGTGTGTGTATATATGTGTGTGTGTATACATATGTGCGCCCACACACATTGGAGTATTATTTAGTCATAAAAAAGAAAGAAATCCTGCCATTTAAAATACCATGGATGGACCTTGAGGGTATTATGTTAAGTGAAATAAGACAGAGAGACAAATACTGTGTGACCTCACTTTATATGTGGAATCTTAAAAAAAGCAAACTCATTGAAATAGAGAACAGATTGCTGGTTGCCAGAGGCAGGGGTAGGAGGAAGGAGTAATGAGTGAAGGTGGTCAAAGGGTGCAAAGTTCCATTTTTAAGAAGAAGACGTTCTGAAGATATAATATGTAGTCTGGTGAGTATAGTTAATGATACTGTATTGTATATTTGAAAGTTACTAAGCAAATAGATTTTAAAAGTTCTCACCACACACAGATACAAAATGTAACTATGTGAGGTGATGGTTGTGTTAACTAGACCTACTATGATAATCATTTTGCAGTACATACAAATGTCAAATAATCATGTCATACACCTTAAACTTATATAATATTATATGTCAATTATATCTCAATAAAGCTGGGAAAAAAAACCCAAATTTCCAAAGAAAATAAAAGCCAGTGGAACTGCAGGAGAATGTTGATCTAGGCACTGCCATAGGCAGCATTTTATTTAATTCTCACCAACTCTATAATAGCAACAATAGCAATATAAAATATTAATAGTAATGATAGTACTTAACATGAATAAAGTGCCCACTCTGTGCCACGTGCTGTTCTAAGCCAAGCTCCCAACAACTTTATGCAGAGAGTCTCTTATCATCACCCCATCTGACAGCACAGGAAAGTGGGACTCTGGGAGATTTAAGTAACTTGCCCAAGGCATCCCACCTAATAGTGATGGAGCCCAGATTCAAACCCTTCTCCGAGTCCCCTTTCCTTCCACAGTTCTCTGCCCCTCCTGTTGCCTAGATTCTATTTGCTGTACCTCTGAGGCTGACAGTTTCACCTAATATTTCAGTGATGGGGCTTTAGAATTGGCCATCCATCAGCACCCACAAAGTGGACTCTGTCTTTTCTTCCTGCTCTAAAGTGAATTCTGGATGTGGCCACCTTTACTATTTCCAGACTGGCTCTCTCTGTTTTGGACACAAGCTTACAGGTATATCAGGTCTATTTCAAGTGCCTCTTGAAAGTCAAACATACCTGGATTCAAGTCCTGGCTTTGCTACTTTGTATGTGACCTTGGCAAGTTATTTAATCTTCCTGAGCTTCAGTTTCTGTATCTGTGAAGTGGAAATAATGACAGCACCTGCCTCGTAGGGTGTTGTGAGGATTAAGGGGTGAAATATTTGTGAGGATTGGCCTGGAGGTCGCATTTTGCAGGGAAAGCACCTGAGTCCTGTAGGCAAGGTTATAAGGCTGCTTGTTGAGAGAAGAATGGGCCAGAACCCAGACCTGGGCCCCTTACCTCTCTGAGCCCTCTGCACCACCTGTGCTCTGCAGCAGGTTTCATGAGGAAATGCCCCACAGAAAGCAGCTCAGATCAGTGGAGTCTCCCACTTTGCTTTTTTGTACCCATACCTTCAAATTTCGTTGACATCGTAAATGCCAATAACCCAACCAAGCTGGGACATCTCTAGAGTGGTCTGGCACAGATGGCTCTCGTCCATCATTCAGCCTAACTGTGACCTCTTCTGAGAGGTCTCCCCTGACCAATTGATCTTTGGAAGCTCTCTGCTCATCCTAATACATTCCTCTGTCTTATTTTCAATATATAACTTTCTACTTATATTTTTATGCTTTTGTGCCATACTCTATGTAAGTTCATGTTTTATTCCTTTGTGCATCTTTTTTAAGTTAAACCATTTATTTTGAAATTATCATAGGTTGACATCTGTTGTAACAAATAATACAAGATCCGTGTTCCCTTTAGCCAGTTTCCCCCAGTGGCAATATTCAGCAAAACTGTAGCACAATATTGCAACCAAGACAGTGACATTGTTTATCTTTTAAAAAAAAATTTACTTGCACGAGAAATTAAGGATCACTAAATTAGTTACTTTTTATTGTTCAACATAATATTCCCAACATCTGGAATAGTACTGGTATGTGCTTAATAGATGTTTATTAAATATATGAATAAAAAATGTAATGCATGAGCCCTGTGTCATTGCTCATGGCCTCCTCTGGCCCCTCTGGTCTTTCAGTGTCTCGGTAATGCCCAGGCAGCCTTTACTCAGTGAGGTCACAATTGTCCCCCAGTTCTCTGTACCCAGTCTCATTAAGGTCAATTAGAGCAATGGTCTTCAAACCTGGGCATCTGAAGATAGTCCTGTGGTAAGTATGCATGAATAGTTTGAAACGATCAATTCCTGGATACTCAACTTCCTTTTCTACTTTTCCAAAGCTGATCTGCCCAAGAAGGAGATGGCCCCAAGAAGTATTCATAGAGGCTCTTCTCCCACTTGACAAAAGTAGATGCTTCCCATTTTCCAAATCTTACTGGGATGTTTTGCGCTTGGATTTCAAACCACCGAGGTGTCAAACAGAGGGATAAGTTGAAGTATTAGTTTGGAGTGAGCCGTCCTTAGTGATTAACTAGGTACCTTAAACATCCTGAGAGTCCTCTCTTTTCCCTGAGTGGTTCACATTCCTGGAACAGCAGAAGCGTGGCCCTGGAAATATGGTCTTTGTGCTTGTGTTGGGATGCTCTGAATCCACAACAGACAAAGCAGTGTAGGTTGGTGATTCTCATCTTTGCAAGGTGCTTGGAAATTTTTTCAGGACTACCGTTTTTTTAAGCTGTGATGTTAAAATCCATGTATAAACTTAATATGTGATCTCTTTCCAATTTGATGTGTTGTATTCCATTAAGGTAATGCAAACTTATTTTTTTTGAACCACATCATGAAATATTTTTTCCAGTTATACCTACGTCTAATTTTATTTTACCTTATAAAATGTATACTATTTCCTACTTGCTGTTAACACAAAGTAAGCTTACATGCTGCATGATGACAACTTTTAATTAATCGGTTTAACGATACACAGATGTGTTTTTGAGATTCCTTTTGCGGGGTAGGAGCCGAAAGATTGAAGACTAGTGAGATGACACAGCCATTTGAAAAACCATTATCAGCTTCCATTTTGATTCAAGATCTCACGTTTGAAGTCTTTTCATTGCATCCTGAATTTGATGCAATTAGTCTACTCCCCGAAAAGTTATCAAGCAGCAGCCAGGCTACAAATGCTCAGGGTTGAATAGTTCTCTTGAAAGAGGCCTCACTGTGTTCAGCTGATAATCAAACAAATGGCTACATTGAGATAGGTCACCAAGGGGAACCCACTGCTGCCCCATCCCTTATCCAAGCCTGGGCTGTTTCTCTCCTGATAGGGGCACATAATCCCATCAGCGCCAATGGGAGCTATGTGCTTGCTTTACTGGAGACAATAGGCTGTCTGAGAGGGACAATTGTTCTCAGCAACTGAGGGGATAAACACGATTGGCTATTCCTCCATGAAGGACCCGGCTGAGCCCCAAAGCCCTTTCTTCGTTAGACTACAGAGGACTTCAGGGGCTGCTACCCACCACCTTCGGTAGCAGCCTGTCCTTGAGGCATCTCTCAATGTCGCCACCAAGATTAGTTGCAGGAGGTCTTCCCAGCTTCTCTCCTGGCTTCTCACTCCTTCTAAAGACAAGCCTGAGGAGCTTTTTCTAGTTCATTCTTGACAATGAAATCATAACAGTATCAGCACTGAGAACTGCAACTATTTATTGAGCATTTATTATTTCCCTAGGCACTAAGCATTTTATATACATTTGCACATTTAGCTACAAATCCTCATGGCAGCTTTGCAGGGTAAATATAATTGTTCCTCTTAAAGGTGCCAAAAAAGAGCCTCAAGTAAGTCACACAGCTGGTAAATTGCAGAATCGGATTTCAACCCCCCAGGGCTGTATCAGTCTCCAGATCCCACCCTCAAATTATGCTAGTATTTCCTTCAAGACACTGAGACAAACGCTGTACAATATACCTGCTTTCCCCACCCCAATTCCTTTCTTGGAGATTCCCAATGCACTTTCATTTGTTAAAAGTTCTGGAAGTCCTGCAGGAAGGAAATTTGTTAACATGCTTAACTCGGTATTTCCTATGTATTTATCCTTTTCTGAATAACACAGCTTGCATTTTGTTAAATGCCAAACTGTGTTAAAATGATGCGGGGGAGGCTACCTAGAGGAAGTTATAAATGTGATTGGCTCTTGCACTCACAGCCACTTATGCCAGCAATGGAGGCAGAGCTGTTGACCGTTGCTTTGGACTTTGGGTGCCTGGCAAGGAAATCATAGCTAAATTCTCTTAGAGGGCCCTGGCAGCAGCACAGAGCTCCATCATCCAGTATCTATTGTCCTACCTTTTATACCAAAAATGTGACCTGCTTTCCCACATCAGGGGAAAAAGACAAATTCTTCCAGAATACAGGGAAAGAGAGAGAGAGAGGTCATATTGAGACTACTGCCTTGGGATGGAGCTGAAATTAGAACTCAGTGGAGCAAGAGTTAATAAAGATGAAAGGTGTGGGTCCTAGGTCCTCCTGCGAGGACTGGCAGCCCATGGCAGAGTCCCCATGTGAATCTGGCTGTCCCTGGGGCTCTCTACAGCAGGCGGCTGAGGCCAGGACTCCACCACTGTGCCTGGGGGCTCCTCCTCCACACTGGGATGTGCTCACAGCTGAGCCCCCTCATCTCTTTGTCCCTCTGGAGGGAAGGGGCAGAGCCTCAGGCATCAGGCAGAGCACAAGGCCCAGGCTGACATGGGGCATGCCAAAATGACATGTCATGGGGATTTGTGGGCCTCACTGGAGCCATTTCCTCCAGGGGGTCATTTTATTTAGTTCCAAATGGACCCTGTGATTGGTCCCAGCCCTGGGCCACCTGGTGTCCTGGCTCCATATGGCAACAGCTAGGAAGATGCCATTTTTCAATTGAAATATGCTTCTGCCTTACTGTGTGGATCAGTCTGTAATTGTCTTTGGCTGGAAAGGGGCTTTGGTTTTTAAAACTCAGCTGGGAAGTAATTTCCCCACTTCTGATTTGTGGGACTGACAGGTCAGTATCTTCGCTATTAATTCAAAATGAGAGTCACAGCATGGGAGTGACAGGCAGGGTCTTAGAGGTCGGCAAGGCCCACCATTGACTTTGTATGGGAATCCCTTCCATCCACGCTTGACAGATGGTCTTTTAGCCTCTGGCTGTGTACCACCACAGACAGGGAGCTCACTCACTCACCGTGCAGAGCTCTCTGGCGTTGACCACTTCTCAGTAAGTTTGATCCCATATTGAGCTAATAATGGGTAACCTTTAAGGAGCACTTACCACCTACCAGACTCTATGCTAGGCAGTTTATTTGCATGTCTTTTTTAATCTTCATAATAATACTCTAAGGTAGATACTTCTATTATCCCCAATTTGCAGAATGCATAAAATATGTCACAAGGGTTAAGGAACTGGTTCGGAGTCCCACTGGCAATAAGTGATGGAGCTGGTGAGTTCTGGAAGGATCATTCTAGAGCTCAAGCTCTTTGCACTTCACTCTGTGTCTTGGGTAAGAATAGCTAATGTTCACTGGGTATTACCTGGGAGCCAGCTCTGTGCCGAGGTGCTCCCTATATACTGTCTCGTTTCATTGTAACAAGCTGTGAAGTAGTTCTCACTAGGCCCATTTTAGAGATAAAGACTAAAGTGCCTGGAGGCTGTGATTCAGCCAAGACCGCTAGCAGAGCTCTGACTCTAATGAAGGTCTTTTTGACCCAAAGCACATACTTCATCAAAAACTATAGTGCTGCCATTCTACAGGTGAATGAATTGGGAATCAGGAAAATCGGAAATTTGCCTCAGGTCTCAAGCTAGAAGTGGCAGAGCCAGGAGGTCAGCTTTGCTCAGACCCTGAGCCCTCCTTGGTCTCCTGCTCACCTCTAACTCTGTCCCTTCCTGGTATACCTCTCCTGCCGCCTGGGTCAGAGAGGACAAGGCAGACCCCTCCGATGAGGGGTGAGCCCACTTCCCTGTCTCTCTAATAGTTTTGCTAAGTTTTTAGTACAACAGGCCAAGCCTGGGTCTTCACAAGAAGGTTATGGAAAATAATGTAAATCTGAAAGTCAGAAAGACCTGGGTTCAAATCCCTGCTCTGCCATTTCTTCTCTGTGTGACTTAAAGCAAATTGAATAACCTCCCAGAGGCTCAGTTTCCTTGCCTACAGAGTGGAGAAAAAATTACTACCTTTATAGTCAATCTGCCTGTTTTGGAAGAGTGGGCTTCCTCCTGGAAATATTTTCTAAATATATCTCTGAAGTTCCAGGAACCACGTCTTGAACTGTTGATGATGAGCTGCTCGCCAACTTAGGCAACCATTGTTGTCATCAACGAAATGTAATTGTGCGTGTCATGTCCCCCTGCACACTCCCACATCTGATACTTTAACTTTATCCTCACAGCAAAGCCTACCCAACACCACTGACACAGTCTGTCCAAGTTGTACTTCTCCTATCAGAAAGGCTCAGGCTGGTGTAGGAGTTAAAATCCATGGGTTTTGGAGTTAGCTGTCTTGTCTTTTTTCAGCCATGTGATCTTATATAAGTCAGTTAATCTAGCTGATCCTGGCTTCACTTGTCTGTAAGAAGAAAATAAAACTACCTACCTGCCCACCCCAGAGTCGTTCAGGCTTAAAGACATACCCATAGGAGGTGCTCAAACGTTATTTCTCTTCCTTGCCCTCTTCTCTTGTACTTTGTGAAATATGAGGCTGACCTCTCAGTGGCACCAAATGCTATTTTTCACCTCCTTTTCTTCTCGTATTTCCAAGCTCATGCTTGCAGTTTGAACTAGAGGATAATCTATCAGGTATTAGGGTGTAACAAGTGTATTTTGTAGCCTTACAGAAGGTATTATGCCAGTATAAGCCACTTGTTTTGCCCTTTCAGGCCAAAGTTTATGAAGGTACTTAGTATATAGCATCACGATTTGCACTGTATTCATTCATTCAAATACTATTTCTTAAGCACCTTGTTAGTGCTTAAACTTCTGTCTGGCACATAGTGAGTGCTCAATAAATGTTTGATTGCTGAAGAAAGGATTGAATGAATGAACGGATTAGTACTTCTTCAAGGTAGCAATAACATGGGCATGGCTGGCTGCCATTTAAACTGAGTGATTTAAGGGGCATGAGAAGGAGATGGACTTTAGACTCTGACTCTAAATCTTGAATTCTTTCTACTGTGAGTTCCCAGTGCAAGCAGAATGGGATCCATGCTGTAAGACAGCCACATGTTTCAGGGGGTGACAGTGTAGACAGAGGATACCATAGAGGCCAGGCTTAAATCTCTCATCTCCAAGGCTCTCTGCTTCCAGGGCACCGGTCAGGCAGAGTCTGAGACTCAATGTTCTAAGTGGCCATAAAGGCCTGAGCTGGGTTCTGATCCCTGGAGTCCACATTGCACATGGAAATTGAAGCCAAACAGGAAAGAATCCACCCTTTGGAAGAAATGGGGTTTACTGTGCAGCCTCTTCCCAGTTCCTTGTACCCAGTACCCCCTGGCTGCTTAGCTGGCCACCAGTCCTGCTGGAGACAGAGAAGAGATAAAGTGTGGGGAGCTGGAGGGGGAATTAGGAGTGCCGCAGCTGGAGCCCTGGCTTTGGGGCCAGGCAGAGCTGGAGTGGCCCGGCTCTGCCCCCTGCTGGCTGTAAGGCCTCAGGCAAATCGTCCAACCTCTCCCTCAACCCAAATCCTACCAAGTGACTTAAAGCAAAAGGATGAGAATGGGAATCCTTACACTTAGATGGCAGAAACTGCTAGATTCTCCACCTCGGCTCTCTGCTGTTAGCACAGGAACCAGGGAAGCCAACTCAGAGTGGAGCATCTGTTGTGTTCCAAGACCCTTTCCCCGGCTTAAAGTGGCCGCGAGCCTTGTGGTCCACATCCAGGCACCCATCCGTTTGTGGGCCTGTGGTGTCCCAGAGCCCTACTCACCCAGGCGGGCTCTCCTTACTGGGAGTTCCCAGGAGCGCCAAGCTGCTACCCAGACCTAACTGGCAACAGCTCTAAGATGTCACAGGCGGGCAGAGGGGTGTCCAGCGCTGCCTGCAGGGAGCTCGGCCTGGGCGTGGCCACCACCCCAATCACTGGCTGCACATGTGCTCTACCTCCATCCCTTCCCTCAGGAGAGGCTGGGGCCTGTGCCGGATGTGGCCTCTGGGGGCAGGGCTCCTCCCTGTGGGACAGCTGTACCCCAGCAGTTGTATGCTCCGAGGAGGAAGGTCCAGCTGTGATGCCACCTCTGAAGGGGACCTCCTGCCTGGAGGTGCCTCTCCCCTGAGGGGCTGGCGTGGAGCAGCTGGGAATGAATAGGCCAAAGAAGTAGTACCTTTTTTTTTCTCCTGAGGGTACTAAGCATTTGAAGAAATAATCTAAAAGCTGCAACTTTTTTAAAAAGCATTCGAGCCCATTTGCTGTTTGTCTCCAAATAAAACTGCATACAGTTACAGTACATAAATGTGTGCCATAATCGAACAGAGCAGCTGCAAATGTTGACTTTACTCTCACTGAGGACCTTACCATCAGCTGCTTCCAGGGAGCCCTAGAATTCCAAGGAGCTCTGTTGTATTTTTATTTTTAATTTTTTTACTTTTTCTTTTTTAAATTTTTTATTAAGGTATGATTGATATACACTCTTATGAAGGTTTCACATGAAAAAACAATGTGGTTACTACATTTACCCATATTATCAAGTCCCCACCCATACCCCAATACAGTCACTGTCCATCAGTACAGCAAGATGCCACAGATCCACTTTGTGCCTTCTCTGTGCTACATTGTTCTCCCCGTAATCCCCCACACCATGTGTACTAAACATAATACCGCTCAATCCCCTACACCCTCCCTCCCCACCCACCCTCCCACATCCCTCCCCTTTGGTAACCACTAGTTCCTTCTTGGAGTCTCTGAGTCTGCTGCCATTTTGTTCCTTCAGTTTTGCTTCATTGTTATATTCCACAAATGAGGGAAATCACTTGGCATTTGTCTTTCTCTGCCTGGCTTATTTCACTGAGCATAATGTCCTCCAGCTCCATCCATGTTGTTGCAAATGGTAAGATTTGTTTCTTTCTTATGGCTGAATAGTATTCCATTGTGTATATGTACCACCTCTTCTTTATCCATTCATCTATTGATGGACACTTAGGTTGCTTCCATATCTTGACTATTGTAAAAACTGCTGCGATAAACATAAGGGTGCATATGTCCTTTTGAATCTGAGAAGTTGTATTCTTTGGGTAAATTCCAAGGAGTGGGATTCCGGGTCAAATGGTATTTCTATTTTTAGTTTTTTGAGGAACCTCCATATTGCTTTCCACAATGGTTGAACTAGCTTACATTCCCACCAGCAGTGTAGGAGGGTTCCCCTTTCCCCGCATCCTCGCCAGCAGTTGTTGTTCTTCATCTTTTCAATACTGGCCATCCTTACTGGTATGAGGTGATATCTCATTGTGGTTTTAACTTGCATTTCCCTGATGATTAGTGATGTGGAGCATCTTTTCATGTGTCTGTTGACCATCTGAATTTCTTCTTTGGAGAACTGTCTCTTCATATCCTCTGCCCATTTATTAATTGGGTTATTTGCTTTTTGGGTGTTGAGGCATGTAAGTTCTTTATATATTTTGGATGTTAACCCCAGGGAGCTCTGTTTTAAAACCGAGGAAAGTTGTCCTCCAGAAAACCATACCAAAATGTTCAAGCAGACTCAGAAACAAATACATGTTTTCTTGAAAAGAAATCTCATCCTCCTTTGGTCTTGATTTGGAGTCTCTAACAAGGCCCGACTGAGTCCTGAAGAGCAGATGACAGGGAAGGCTGAATCCCCAGCTCAGAGACGTCCCCCTCTTTCACGCTTCTGAAGGCAAGACTGACTGACTGACTGGTGGGGGTCTGGCTGCTGTGACTAATGGAGGCCCTGTGGTGGGTCGTGCGGGGGCCCTGGGTGTGGGGTCTGGATGGCAAAGCCTGAGCTGCTGGGGGCAGGTAGGAAAGCAGCCTGGCAGCTGGGCAGTGCAGCCAGCTGGGCAGTGCAGCTGGCTGGACTGCCTGGGCTCAGAATCCCAGGCTCTCCAAGGCCACCTGCAGGGTGGGGTGACTTCATGGAGAATGGGGGAGAGGTGGTTGTGTACAGAAGGAGGGGCTCGTTCCCATGGTAACCACTCTGTTGTCCAGACTCCAGTGTTAATCACCCTAGGCTCTTTGAAGGTGTTTTCTATTATTTAAATTGCCTTGGGGGAATGTAGAAAAGATTTTATTTCCCAGGTTTCCAGCTAGCACTCTCTCTCTTTTTAAGAGTTCTCCTAAAGTAAATGTAAGCAGCTTAGGCTCTTTTTTCCCTCCATTTCTATCCTTGAGATGGAAAGCTACATCCTTAACATGTATCATTTTCTAACCCCTAGATGCAAACATCTCCCCATCTGTACAATGAGGAGCCACTAAGATCCTTCCAGCCATACAACTTCTGACTCATTTTTAGGTCAGGGTCTGGGGAATGACCCGCTGAAATTTAGGCCATAGCTACACATGGATTCTGGAAGCTCAGCTCTAGTTTAGTACCTTCCTCCTGAATGGCAGGTGCAAAATCAGGGGTGGCTGCACAGGGACTGTGTGGTATGTGTTGCTGTGGGGCTCTCTGCACACCCACTTCCAAAAGGGGCTCCCCAGCCCCACTACTGCCCAGAGACCGATCCTTCTGTAACTTTGGAGCCAGCTCTCCAGGTTGGACAGCAGTTGTTAATTAAGGTAGCTGGGGCTGGGAAGCCATCTGTGGAACCCAGCAGAGGGCCAGAAGCAGGCCCAGCAGATGGAGAGCTTGAAAGATGCTGGAGACACTTGAGTCCCTCTCAGCCACCCCCAAATGCAAGGCCAGATAAAAGCATCACTTTCCCATGAAACATAAAAGTGCTGACATGAAAATAGCTTCTTTCTTGTTTTTCTCACTGTGGATTCTGGATGAGTCATTGATGCTAGTTTTTCCCCTTCTCCCACCACTACTTTTTTAGCACCCCCTTGGTTGAGGTGCCTGGAGTGTGTTCTGCTCTGCACATGGGGTAATCGGGCACGGAGAGGAGGCTGCTGGACCTTGCTGCTGTTATGGCTTCTCTACCTCTTCTTGTGGCCTCCTACGTTTTCCCTTCATCTCCCCTTTCCTTGGGGCCATCCACTAAGGAAAATGTAGGAGCTGAGAGGCTGGGGGAGGAGGTCCCCTCCCTGCACACTGCACGTTCTCCTTCACTCCAAGACTGGGCCATCCTCATTTTGTGAATGAGCCTAATAACGATGAGGATAATAAGAATAATGATAAAGGGCCGAGAACTCACTTTCACTGCCAGGAGTGGGCTGGCTTATTGAGAAGTTTCTGGACTCCAAGTCCTCACTAATTAAAACAAAGCAATTGTAGCCTGGGTGGTAAAATTTCAATGTCTGCACCTTAGTGGGCCTATAAGGAATGTTTGAAAGATGGAAAAAGGTGGAGTGAATATGAGCATCACCTCTGATTTACAGATGGGGAAGCCCAGTCTCTGAGAGGTTAAATATCCTCACATCACCAAGCTAATGAGGATCAGGGTGGAAATCAGGCTCAGCCCCACTCTCTGGCAGCCATTGCTCCCCCCTGAGTATCTGTCTGGTCCCCAGGGTGGGTCAGTCACTTGACAATCTGATGGCCGTCCATACTGTGTATCTCCAAAGAGCAGTTCATAGCTGAACAAAGGGGAAAGAAATTCAAGGAAAGGGCATAACAACAACATAACACCCAGAAGCAGCAAAGGTGTTTAACAGAGGGAAGTCAGATGAAGGGCGAATTCAGTGACTACCATTCCTTTCCAGCAGCAAACATTCCTGCAGACGACCTTGGAGCCAGGTCTGCTTCTCAGCAACATGGCCTCCTGGGCTTCAGGATGTAGGACTGGTTCTTGTCTCCATTTTGCAGATTCAATAACTGAGGCAGAGAGATGTCAAGTTATTTGCCAAAGGCCACATGGATAGTGGAAGAGTAGGGATTTATGAACCTATATTTCTAGGGCCCCCGTGAGCATCAGTTCATCTGCCCACCAGGGGCACCACAAGCCAGGTGATGATGCATTTAGTCATGTCAGAATCTGCCCTTTTCTCAAAGCCTCCCATCCCCTTCCTCCAGCTCTCCAGGGGCCAGAAACGCAGGGCAAGTGGAGGGGAGATGGAGCAAGGAAAGCAAACAACGGACCCCTGTCCCTTCCCTCCTCTGCTGCACGCACAGCTCGCACCTCAGTCTGGGAACAGACATACGTGGAGTTGGAAAAGAGAGCCAAGTATTGACTTAGATTGCAGTGGACTTTTTGTAACCTGAAAATGAGATTTCCAACCAGAAAAGCTCTGGGGCCTGTGGGTGAGATATTGTCTAGGGATCAGGGAGGGAAATGTGATAGGACAGAACTTGAAGGAAGAGAGTAACGCTATTCCTGATGCTCATTTAATAAACTGGTCACATGAAGAAAATCAGTTGCTGAGAAACTGCAGATTTCCTTCCAGAGCCCCTCAATACCCATAAGTTTTAATAAGGAAAGAGGATGCACATTTATTGAGCACTTACTGAATGCAGGTGCTATGCTAGAACCCTGTGACTTAAATCCTCCCCCAAATCCCATGAGTTTGGGATCAACCATTTCTGTTTCATAGATGAGGAAACTGAGACCCACAGAGGTCAAGCGCCTTACCCAAGGGCAGGTCCACGTGGAATCTGGAGCAGAGGTTGGAACTCACTGGACCATGTGCCGCCCAAGGGCAGGACTGTGTGTGCTCACTGTTCTGTCTTCAGCACTGGGCACGTAACAGGTGCTCAGTAAATATCTGCTAAATGAAAGACTGCCAAGCATGTCTCTTCTCCTTGGCCTACAGCTTCTCTTGGGGACTGACACCAGCCCACCCCCTCACTTTTTTTCTGCAATTTATGCAAGACAGTATGGAGGTAGCAGGCTGACTTGAAACCGTGATCAAGTTCCAGACTGTACATACTGCCAGGGGACAGACTACATGCTATCTTTATGGGGTCTCTTCCACATGGACCTCCTTAAAGTTACCCCACAAGGAGGGGGTCTGGCTGGGATGAGCCAGGGAGATCAAGGCAACACATCCCAAGTCACAGAGCATGGCTCCTTGCTGAGTTGTGGACCCGGGTGGCCCCTCCCCGGCCTGCCCCCACCACGTGCCCCTCTCCGACCCTGCTCCGCTGCCCTCTGCCCAGCCTCGCAGCCCACCAGGTGTGGCAGCCATCAGCTTCCTCGGCATCGTGCTGCGGAGCGCTGGGATTGGCAGAGCTGACTTAGGCTCTGCACCACAGAGTTCAGGATAGCAGCTTAAGCAGATGTCTTGTCAAAACAGAATAAGAAACTGTGAAGAAACAGTCTGTGCAACCCAGCCATGTCCTGCTTCCTCTCATTTCTAGGGTAAAATAACCGTGGGAAAAAAATGTTTTTTTAGGTCTGTTGGAATAGTGCATTTCCCTCATGAGGCATGTATAACTTCTAGAATGGTTGTTCTAGGCCAGACACATCCTCCTACATTTTCTTGCCCTTGTCTTCCTTGTTTCTCTGCTCCTTGTCTCCGCCCCTGACTCTCCTCTCCTCTCTCCCCTCCTCTCCCCTCCTCTCCTTTAGAGAGGACATGAGCTGCCTGGCTCTGTAGCATGGGTTCCATGGCTTCTGAGGCCTACACATTCCGCTGTCCTTTGTCTGAGGAGCAGAGGGAAGGTTGGGGCATTACTGATGAGGGCTGCACTAAGGGCAGGCCTGGGGCTGAGCCCTGGGTGGCCCAGGCCCCTGGAAGGGCAGCAGGACTGGTTGGTTTGGGGAGCTGTGGGGTGCAGAGAGCCAGGTGTCAGGTGAAATTGCCCATCACCTGCTGTTGGCCTCTGGGTGCCTGGGGCTGGGGAGAGCACAACTGGGGTGACTGGGAATCCAAGGACAGATGGAGCCAGGAGAGGGGAGGTGTGTGTGTGACACATCTGTGGGGAAGTCACAGTTTATCGTCACTGGATGTTTGGCCTCCTAACTCTGCCCCTCTTCTCCTCTGAACCAATTCCCAGAAGCCCAGGGGCAGCACCATCATGGCTGCTGTGTTGGGCCCTGGACTGCAGTGCCCGCTCCCTCCCCTCCCACCCAGAGCAGGGCAGAATCTCCCCAGCCAGAACCCCCTTTGGGTGAAGGAGCACAAGAAGGGGCTCCATTTGTCCACAAGGCCATGGAACAACGTGAAGTGGGACTACTCTGTGGCATGAAGGACAGGGAGAACTCTAAATTATTCCATCTCATGGGCATTACAGGCATTTCGGAGAGAAAGTGAAAAAAAAAAGATTATTTCAGCACTGTAGTCTGAAAGAGCTGAACCACATTCATTGGCCAGCAAGCTGTGAGGATTTTCTGCCTTAAAGTAGCTTTCTCTGAGGAGCTGTTTCCTGGGCAGCAATTCTATCTATGGAAGAATTTGCTTACTCCTTTAGCATTAATATAGCATTGTGAGTGTGTGTGCCAGTGAGAGTGATCCACTCAAAACAGTGAAATTAATGCATAAGCAGAAATTCTTGTCCACTACATCAATGAACTGAAAAAGAAGGCAAATTCTGGCAGCCCTGTCTCTGCCCTCAGGAAGGCTTGTAATATGCTCGCTGTGGACACATTTGTACAGAAAATGTCACTTGGCGAGGAGGGGCTGTCCTGGTCTCTTGAGAGAGCCATTCTCAGCTGGACTCGAGAGAGAGAGGCAGCACTCCTTCAGTGCATGGTGCTGGCTCCAGCTCAGGAGGCCCCTCAGCCACAGCCTCTTTCTAGAAGGTCCCCAAACCTTTGCTCTGTTTCTAGGATCTGAGATACAGGAAATCAGCATATCCTTCCACCCCTACTGGGGCTCCTCACTTGTTCATTTCACCATCTTGAGCAGGATCCTGAGCTGTTAGGGGGTCATGGGGGCTCTGCGCCAGGGTTTGTCTAAATTCCTTGTGGAAGGGGGAAGAAAGGTGGGTAGGGGGTATTGCTGCTTCACTCCACCCTCCCTCCTGGTGCTACCACCCAGGGCTCAGGGCCTTCAGAGCACAGTATGCACAAACGCGGAGAAAGCACATGTACACACGGGAGCACACAGCTAGTCTGTCTGTCCATCTCTTCCCTCTCCTCTCAGCCTTCCCCTACCCCCAGGATGACTGAGTGAAGGCATTGGCCACCAGGCTGACAGATGCCCAGGAAATGGTGAGCTGGGCTGCTGGTGGCCTCAGTGAGTGAAGGCATTGGCCACCGGGTTGTCAGATGCCCAGGAAATGGTGAGCTGGGCTGCTGGTGGCCTCAGTCTGGTTTGAATCTCCACCTCGGGGCTGCATTGTTTGGAACAAATGGATGTGTTTAACGGAAGAATACATTCAAATATGCTTTGCCATTGCAAATTAATCCAGTCCTGGCTGCTGCAGAACCAGAGGTCTGGTCATTCCATTTCTGAGAAGACATGCCACAGCTGCTGGGCCCCAGGGAAAGAGGGGTTCAGAGGCAGGACCAGGATCTCTGTGGGAGCTGGGAAATAATCAGATGGTGGAGGCCCTGACTGGGTGACAAACCCTCCTGGGCTTTTGGCAGAGTGGTGCTGCCCTCTGCTGGTAAGACTGGGATAAGTCACGGCCCGGGCCCCGCAGATGCTGACACCTCCTGAACAGGCTCAAAGGACTTGTAGAAAGGAAGGCTGGCTTCTGTCCCACGGGCATTGAAAGAAGGGGGCGGAGCATTTCATTTAAGTTCTTCCTGAAAAGCTGCTAGAGTTCTTTCTTTTTGGAAATACTATGCTATATGCACAGGAGTTAACACAGAATCAGGGTGTCCAAAAGAACTAAGGCTAGGCTAGTGGCTTCTAATGGGCCTAGAAGTGCTACAAAACCTACACACACACTTTTATTTTAGCTAGAAAACAACTCTGGGGAATTAGATTTTGGAATTTTAATTTGATGAAGAAAGTGTGGCTCAGAGAATTAAATAAACTGGTTCCAAAGACACACAGCTAGCAAGCAGCAGAACCAGGACTGAATTTGATGCCAGTGCTCAAACTAGGATCACCTGATGGGTTAGGATTTCCTTCTGGATGTTAAAGTGCAGGAAGGGGAGATGCCTACACCTTGGGGAGACACTAGGCTTTAGGCCCTGCTTCTCCCCACTGGAATATGGAATAGGCTTCAGGCAATTTACATAATGGGTTACTCTGAACCCAAAGCTAGTGAGAGGCAGTGTGGTGGGATGGAAACGCTACTAGTCTGGCTTTGAATTCTAGCTCCCACGTTCATAGGCTGTGTGATTTTTAAGTCACTTGTCTTCAGGGATTCTATCTTCTCACCTATAATACAAGGGAGTAGGTGTGGATTGCGATTAGATGTTGCTGTTTTAAGCCACAAGGATCTTTTTAAAAATGGTTTTCTACCTCATGGATGCTGTGTTTTGAAAAAAATCTTATCTACCAATGTATGTTGTAATAATTTATCCCTTCTCTCATTTTTGATTAAGGATAATCAGTTGTCTTAGATGGGTTCCAGGAAGTGGGCTCCGAGGGGAGACGGCATGCGCTGGCAGGCCGCCTGTGCCGGCGTGAGGGAGATGAGCGGGAATGGGCAGAGGACAGGCTGAGTCATGGTGTGTTTGAAGCAAAGGCCTGAGCCCAGCCCCGGCAGGGCTAAGCGGTGAACTGCTGAGTTGGCTCCGCTGGATGTACCCTCACATGGGCCAGGCAGGGGGAGTCAGCTCCTTTCAGCCGGCACAGTCACCGGGGAGGAACGGAGCCGCCGCGGCAGCTAGCACTCCTGAGCTAGGGGCGTGAGAGCCTCTGTCCTGAATTGGGATCTGGCCAGTGCACTCTAATAACTATGTGCCCCTAAGGAACAGGAGATGGCAGTGACCATCAGCCTATAGAAGATGTATGTGTAGGGCCTCACTGAGGGTGTGTCAATTTTTATTAGATGATTTGGAAGTAAAACTTGCTCACTAGCCTGCAATTTTGCTTTCTAAGATCCTAGAGGTCCAGGGACACCAGGTTAAAAATGTGATTCCTCTTTTCTGGCATTCTGTGAGGGTATGATTTCTATATCCTGGAAACCCCAAGGAGATGTCACCACCAGGGCACAATTCCTGGTGGATTCCTTCAGCAGGCCTGCTTCTGTTCCCATGGTACCTTTGGAAGAACATGCCTTTCTCTGGGCTGCCAGCCGCAGCCAGCGTGCATGGCTTGAGCAGAACTGACTAGAGCTCAGCTCATGCTTATCACTTGGGTCAGGCACCCTTGAGCAGGGCACAGCCTGCACCCCTGTCCATGGTGGGCCCTGTCCTCCCCGTCGTCTTTCTGGCTCTGCAGCGTCCATTTCTTCCCCCCTTTCAAAGCCTTCTCTCTTCTCCCTCCCTCCTGAAAATGTTCACTGTGCTACTGCTGGGAATCTCACCTAAGGACAAAATCTAAAATATGGAAGACCCTTTGTGCAGGAAGATGCTTATCCCCATGTCACTTATGAAAGTGACAGGTTCAAACCATTCTAAATGGCATACCATAGGGGAATGGTGAAATATGGTGCATCAACACAATGGACTATTACATCACCATTAAAAATTATGTGTGCAAGATACACCATGAAAACATGTTCATGGTTAGTTAATAATGCACACTACAAAATTATACAACCTGAGTGCAACAATATGATATAAGTAATAGTTAAAACTGGGAGTAGAATCTGAACCATTCATGGGCTGGGCAGACACACCACGGTGGGTAGGTCTTCATCCTTTTTGTGCAATGAAAACCCTTTTATGGCTACTTAGTGAGTCCTTGGGCCACTTTCTGCATGTTTTTAAATGCACGAAATATAAAACATAGAATTTTAAGGAAAACCAATGATATTGAAATGCAGGTATGAAAATATTAAAATACATTTACAATATAGTAGTGCATATGCTTCCTTTTAACACCCTGAGCAATAAGGATTCTCTGGCAAAAGGTCAAATAACAGCTATACCTATTAACGAGTGATAAATGCACCTAGTATTTTGAAACACCTACAAAAACTAAAATGTGGTATAAGAATGTCTGAGATTACTGTCAGTGACAAAGTTGCTTGTACAGCTAAGACTAGTGTGATCTCATGCCTGTATTCATAATGGATGGCACTACTGTTAGAGTCCAATAAAATAAGTGTGCCACCCATTTTTCCCATCCAAGTTCATGCACCCTCTGAATGGGTTCTCTAGGGGTTCATGGACCCTGTAAACCCCTGCATCACAGTCTTTCTCTCTCTCTTTCTTTCAGTTCCCAAATTTTATGTAATAAACATATATCACTTCTGTAACATAAAATAGGGAACTTTAAGCCAACGAACAAAGAAAATATGATTCTAATGTATTGCTCTCAGGTGTCATATCATTTACTCCTCAGGTTAATTCTATGAGAGAGATGCTATTAGTAGAGTCATTTTGCAGATGAAGCCAAGAAAGGTTAAGAAACTTGCCCATGGTCACACAGCCAGTAAATGATGGAGCCAGAACTTGAGCCCAGGTCTGTCTTTCCAGGAGCCCAGCCACTGACCTGTTAGACTCCACTGATCCTCACCATCTATGACTAATGATGAGTTAAATGCTGGGTTTTTAGGTTTGACTGATTGTAGCTCTTTGAAGTAATCTCAATGTGAAAGTCACCCTTGAAATAAAGTTGCTTTTGATTAAATGGTGTCTATGTAATTCTTGGGTAATTGATGGTATGCAGGCTTAGAATGAAAAAATTGAGGATTTCTGGTAGCTTCAAGGCTGCTGATGGGACATTCTCTTTCTTCAGATGCTCTATCCGTTCTTCTTGGGGGCCTGGAGGCACCTCAACTTGAGCTTTAGGTGGGACACTTTCCTCTGTGCAGTGAACATGGCGAGCCCAGGATAAAGCAGGACTCAGACAGAACACAGGGGGTCTTCAGCTCTAGTTGGAAAGCATGGCGTGAGGCCAAGAGGGTTCCTGAAGGGATGACAGAATCTCAAACTGCCTCCCTGCCGCCATAGTTCCTGGTGGAATGTGATAGACCAATAGAAGGCTTGGATAGTCACTGGCCACTGGAGGGCAGCATTGAGTCAGGATTACAGAGGGGCTCCTGGTTGGGCTTATGTCCTCTGAGCCCATGTGCAGCTTCCTCCTGGAGGAGGGGGTACCCCCGTGGGACCACACTGGGAAGGGACAATCTCTTTAATAATTCTGAAAAGTATGCCCTTTTACAAAGAGGCAGTATAATGTGATACTTACAAACGTGGACTCTGGAGTCAACCTGCCTGTGTTTAAATCCAGCTCTGCCATTTATTGGGTGTGTGACTTTGGGCAAGTTATTTAATCTTTCTGTGTCTCAGTTTCTCCAAGGGATTCAGTTTCTTCTTGATATTAGGGCTAAATGAATTGATACAAATTAGGTACTGTTTCATTTATCTATTGTTGCAAAACACAAACCACCCCAAAAGCAACTATCCCTCATGATTATGTGATTAGAAAAGGGCTCTGTGGGGCCCAGCTCTCTCCTCCACATGACATTGCTGGACACAGTTCAGATGGGGGTGGGTGAACCAAGAGGTCTTCCTCAAATGTATGACACCTCATCTAGAGGCCAGACCGGGCCTTTCTTTCTAGCAGGGTAGGCAGAATAATTTTACGTGATGGCTCAGGACACCTAGAGAATGAGTGTAAGAGTTACCATCCCCTTAAAGCCTAGACCAGGCGCTGGCACAGCGTTACTTCTACCACATTCTGTAAGTCAAAGCAAGTTACAGGACCAGCCCAGATCCAAGGAGAAGAGAAATAAGCTCCACTTCTTTGTGGGATTAGTGATTTACACTATAGCTCTGGGAGGAATTATTGGTGGCCATCTTTGCAAACAGTTCCCCACAGACAGAACAATGCCTGGCATGGAGGAGCCCTCCGTGAATAGTAGCCACGGTCCCAGCTGAGAAGACTGAGGCTGAGAGACGCTAACGAGATTTTCCAAAGATCACACAGCTGGTAAGAGCAGAAGAGCTGAAATTTAAACCCAGATTTTTCTGAATCCAAAGCACATTCACTTATCACATCATCATTATAGGCTGTGTGTCCTTGGCCAAGCCATTTAACCTCTCTGGGCCTTGTTTTCCACACATGATGTCAGATGGATATAATAAGACAACTACCTCATGAAATTATTGTGCCAACTAAAGGAAGAAATGCCCAAGACGGCATCTCATGAAGCATTGTGGGGGCATGTGTTATTTTGACCTATCGCTTGATCCTCCTTCATTCACAATTTGTCCCCTGCTGGTAGAATCTGGATTCGTGTTTACCTTCTTTGGCACTAGCAGTGACACTAGGGTGACTGGTATCAGATGGGTGGATGACCAAAAGGAACATATAGTGTTTAACCCAGCAGCAATAGCCATTGCCAAGTCTCAGGGAGACAGCTATTGATGAGAATGTTGACTACAAACCATTCTTATCTGTTCAGTAAAGAAACTCCCAAGAACCTCTTTATTAGGACAGGTTAATCTGGAGCCTAGAAGCTGCTTTCTTTCGAAGCCTCTGGCCCTCTCCCTTTCCCAGAACCAGTCTGGTATTTGTACTTTCTCCTCTGGTGAATCCCCAGAGGCCCCTCCTCAGTAAACCACGCTGTGCCCTGAGCCCTCTGCCCTTTGGAGGGCAGGACAGACAGGCAGCCCACCAGGCCTGCCTCTGCTATCTGGAGTCTCCACTTCTTGAATACCCTCTCCGTTAACCATTCACCTCACGTGCTGGCTCTGGTCTTGCTGCAGGGACCAGAAGCTGTGCTTTTATTAAATTTCATCCTCATCAAAATTGCATTTGGTGGTTTTCCAAGTTATGACTTCCCAATTAGCTCTCTGTTGAAGCTATTTTCCATTGCTTTGCCCAGAATCAGTGGTACAATAGCCCCCATTTTCTTGACGGTTTGGCCTCCTTTGGTTATTTCCCCACTTGAAAAAAAAAGAAAAAAGAAGAGCAAGGGTGTGCGTCCTGAGACATCTGATAACTAATCACAAGCTTTAGAAAAACCCTGAGATTCCCAGGTTATCAGTTATGCAGACATCTTTTTTTTTGGCCTGCATGTAAACAATCTCTCTTTGGGTTGTGGGTAGCTGAGAGTATGGGCTGTGGAGGCAAACTTTCTGGGTTCAAACCTTGGCCCTGCTATTTGCCAGCTGTGTGATCTCAGCCAGGTTAATCAGATTCTCTGAGCCTCAGTTTTCATCTTTACAATGAGAAAGATAAGTGCATACTTCGGAGGTCTGCTGGGAAGCTCTACTGAGGCCATATCCACAAAAGCCTTACCATGGTGAATGCCCTCAACTATGTCAGCCATCTGGACGTATATTCTAAGGACTGAATGAAATACTGTGAAAGAATGTAAGTGTATAGAAAACTCTAAATGCTGTGAAGATAATGATTTTATTACTATTGAGAATAATTAGCTGTGTGGCCTTGGCTAAGTCATTTATCTTTCCAGGTATCTGGACTAGATAATGGGTTGCAAACTCAGTTGCCTTCAAGAGCCAGGGATGTACTGGAAATGAATAAAGTTGGACCTGATGAAAGAAATATTAATAGGCATTATTGTTTTTTTAAAAGTGCCTGGGGTGGGGAGGAAGTTTCCAAAGTTAAAAAAGTTTGGGAAACTCTGGGCTAAAAATTGAACAGGTCTCTGTATTCAGCACTCCTCAAAACCTTTAAAATATCTACCTGCACCATGACTTTCTAAGGGAAATGTGTGTAGTGTTTTCCCAACTCTGACCACAAACCCCTTTTTTTCCACTAAGACTAGTGTTCTCCTGAATGCACCTGGCCAATTCTTGGGTTCGTGATCTCAAACATCCCTTCTAATTCTGAAATTCAGCCAGCCTTCAATTCTGCTTGGGCCTGTACAGTTAGGAAGAGAGGAATTTCTCATAGTTAAAAGATAGGAAGTGTGTTTTTTCCCCTCTTAACTGTTGATTTTCACCAAAATTACAACTAATTCTATTCATATGATAGTATAGCTCAGTGCAGTTAGCTGTTGGTGAAACACATGTCTGGGTGTAGATGCTCCTAGCCAAGCTGGAATTTCCTTAGGGCAGTAATGGGGGAGTTGAGTAGGAGGCCAAGGAGCGGGGAGCGCGAGGGCCCACCTGTTCTTTGGGGAAAGCCAGGAATAGTCTGGACCTAGTATTGCTGGTATAACATGTATGAGATTCAGAAATCCAAGCCCTGCAGCAAAGGCCATTTGAGGCTGGCCTTTGTTTTCATTGATCTAATACCTTGAATGGATGTCTCCCTGTCAGTGGAGGGGCAAAGTAAATCAGTGAACATTTCTAAGTGCCTACTAGTACGTCCATAAGTTCCTCAGTCATCCCCGTCAAGCTGTTTCATTTAGATATATGTTGGTGAGTCTCTGAGATCTCAGCTAAATTACTGTAAACCCCAAATTTCATAGCCTGTGGATAGCTAAAGCCCTTCCTAAGAATTCTGCTTCTTGTATCTCTTAGACACTGAGTTCCTTGAGTGGGACCTCCTCTCTGCACCTTCTTTTAACCTGCTTGGATCTCAGTGAGGTTCAGTGACTTGGCCAATCCCCCACAGCCTGTAGGTCTAGTGGAGTCAGGTCCAGCTCTGAGCCCTGCCTAACCAGAGAGCCTTCTCCATTGCTCCAGGCTGCCATCCCTGGGGGAATGAGCTGAGGTCTCTGGCATGCCCCCATTCCAGTCTTACCTTCCCTCCTGCTCTCACCCGGGGTCCGGGTGCCACCCCATCCAGAGATGCAGACAGTGAACCTCCAAAGGAGATGGTCTCGTGCCTTCATACTTCATTTCATTTAATCTCCCAGCCATTTCCCTGACAGTGTTAATACAGGTTTCCCCCGCTATCCCAAAGTAGAGTGTTGCTATGAAACCTTTCACATGTTGCAGTGGCTTAAAGCAGAGAAGCAATCACCATTCATTTATATGGAAAATTTTTTTGAGCATTCCCAGACCCCAAAAATAATCTCTCTTAGGCTTTTTTTGATGCCTTAAGACACATCTTGCTAACGGATGCACAAAATTAATCAAGAAAAAGCACAGATGCTCACAGACACAGTTAAAAGCCACAGCAGCCTGGTGCTGAGATGCTGAGTGTGGTTCCCAGGGAAGGAGCTTGGTGGCGCCACCCTTGCTTCCCGGGCTGTGTACTCCCTCTATAGGGGCTTGCTGCAAGATAAACACTGCACACTACTTTCACTTTTTACCTTTTCTCGTAAGAGTGAAAATCCTCTCCAGATTTCTTTCAGTTTGCAGAACCAGGTACTAATGAAGGTCTTTTCTAAAAGTGAAGTGGCACAGTGCAAACTTTTGAAAAGGAGAGGATACCTGTATTGTACCCATTTTACAGATAACTTTATGGAGATTAACTAATAAAAAGAACAAAACCACCAGAACAATTGACATTTATGGGGCTCTGTGCCAAGTGTTAGCCACATGGTCTCGTTTATCTCACATTTCTTTGTAGGAAATACAGCGCCACCCAGTGGGGAGACTTATCATGACAGCGACCTAGTTCTGCCCAACGCCCCTCCCCTGGAGGTCATCCCCTCCTGGGTGGTAGCAAGCCCTGGTGACAATCAAAGTGGCTCCAGGAGCTACCCCACAAGCTTTTGGGACATCTCAGGGGCTCCAGGTATCCTTCAGGGCCAGACAAACCCTTTACAATAACCATCTTCTTTGAGACATGGGCTGGATCTCCATTTAACATTTTGACTCCTGCTGTTTTGTTTCCTCTTTCAATTTCAGGTTTTGGTGGCCCTGGAGCTTGGAGGGGGCTTGGTCACTAAATGAGAAAGGGTAGAATTCTAAGATGTTGACTAGGGATCGGGTCTGTTTAGAGCAGGCTGATTTAATAAACCTCAGAGTTCAGGAGGGAAGGGACATTGCTTCATTTACAAAGAGCCCATGAGCTGGTAAGGATTCATCCAGCACCACAGCAATAGTTCTGGGGTTCGAGTCCAGGCTCTCTGTCTCCTGGCCTGTTGATCTGCTTCCCTTAGAGCCAGCAAGACAGGGCCGCTTTGTAGTCAAGTTTCCACTCATAGTCAACCAGTACACATCAGTGATGTGATTGGTGGCAGGTCAAGGAATCACTGACCATTCGTCTAATCCAATGAATTAATCCTAGACCCTAAAATAACATCGCCTTTAAAACTTGGAGTAGGCCCTGCGAACTTGCCTTGCCCACCTGAGGAAGCATTAACAGCAAAGCCCTAATTAACTTCACATCTGGACCTACCAGAGAACAAAAGTGGAAAGACTGGACAACAGTGTGATTGCTGTGAGAACTGGCAGGAAGTCAAAAGAAAGACAAAGGCTTGGAGTATGGACCATGGGATTTTCAAAACAGAGAAGAGCTCAAATCTTCTCATTGCTTAGACAGATAAACCAAGATCAGGAGAAGAAGTGACTTTTCCAAGACTGCCCAATTGTCAGGCAGGGCCTCATCTGGCTCTCATCACCTCCCCCAGGCCCCCACGGGCAGCTCTCCAGCCGGAGGACCTGTCTGGGGGCCAGGACTCTGGGGTCAGAGCCCCATCGCAGTCTGGGTAGATACTACAGATAAACTTGGAGGCTGGAGGTAGAATTCAGTCATTTTCCCCTTTTGACCTGGAGTCCACATTCCTGTCTGTAGTAACTGTCAATTAAATGACCTCTTTGGATGGTATTTGAGCCCTTCGATGGGGGTGCAGTCCTGGGTCCTGCAGTGTAACTTGAAGTAGGATCCATGCATCAGCTACTCAGAAGTCACCACTGCACTTGTTAAAATGCAGGTTTCTGGGGGGCTTTACCCAAGACCCTCTGAATCCGGGTCTATGGGGGCGAGGCCCTGGAACCTACATTTTGACATGCATCCCAGGTGATCTGCATGTACCCTGAAGTTGGAGAACCATCATTATAGTGGAACACAGGCCCTGGAATCAGGCTTGCTTGAGTTCAAACCCCAGCTCTACCAGTCACCAAATGTACGACCTGCAGTATGCCTGAGCTTTGGGTTCTTCATCTGTAATATGGGGAGAATAAATAATAATTCCCTCACAAGGTTATGGAGAGAGTTTCATTAGGGAGGTAAAGCAGTAAAGTGCTTGGCACCTTGAAAGTGCTTAATAAATGTTGGCTGCGACCATGATATCATTCTTTAGAGACAGTCCCTGTTTGCGGTGGTCCACATGGAGAACATGTGGAGAACCTGGGGGTCCCAGGAACCGTCCCTAACTCTACCCAGGACGGTGTGCTGGGGTAGGAAGTATGGCCTACCTGCTCTGTCGCAGGCGTGTTGGTGCATGCAGTGACAATAGCCACCTGCAGGGGGAGGCATACACACACATTTTGAAGCACAGCCCGCTGGGATCCTTGAGGGTAGGGGCGCTCTCTGCAGGGAATGGGCTGAGGCTGGGCTCAGCATTTGTTCTCGAATCTTCCTCCCACAGTGGAGAGGAATTATCTTGGGATGTTCACAAGACAGGGTGCTGCTTTTCTTCCTGCTGTTCGAAAAGTGAGAACCTGAGCTGACTTGATGCTGGGTCTCTTCCGTGAGGCCTCAGAAAGCGCCTCATTAGCTGTTGATTTTGTTTTCACCACCCAGTCTGGCTCTGGCAGGCCCCCTGCAGAGTGCTGGCTGCTGTGCCTTCCGAAGGAGACTCTTGGCAGAGATGGGATCTGGGCCTTGTGTTCTTTTCCATCTATAGGAGCAGAACTGTGCAGGGTGGCTCACCACACTTAGCAAACTTTCCTCACCTCAGAGAGAGGGGAGTGGCCTCGGGGTGTACGGAGGTACAGATCTGCCCTCTGGTCCTGAGTTAAGAGTGAATTCCGTCGCTTCCATTTCTTATGAATCAAGGGATAAGAAAGCCAACCGCAGTGGCCTGAGCACCTACTATGTACTTTTCTGTAGCTCATGAGCATTCTGCAGAGATGGCACCTGAGGCTCAGAGAGGTCAGGTGACTTTCCCAGAACCACAGAGCTAGTGAGCAAAGATAATAATGCCTTGTACCACCAACTGAGAGCTGAGTACATTGTTGGCCTTGATGACCCTCTCGTCATACGTACTTAATCGTACAACAACCAAATTTGTAAGCCCCGGTGTTGGACCCTAGAGACCATGCTTTTCCCTCAACTCTGGGTCTGTACTTCCCCAGAACCCTTCAATGGACTATTCTCCTATTTCCTCAATCTTAAAAATTATTAAAATTCCCATTTGTCCCACAGTTAGAAAACCCTCTTTCCCCCTTAATCCAAGAGCACTTTGGCGAAAGCTGTAATAGTGGCTTAATCATATTTCCAATTTTAGATTTGCTTGCAGTTGTTAGTCTTGAAAGCACTAATTCCTTGCTGAGCTCTGCTCCTGAAAGCCAACGAGTCAGAACATCATCAGTGGAAAAGCCCACTCCCTTAAGCACCCCTTTTGTGCTGTCTGGCATAGGCTCAAATTGGATTTATTTTAACTACAGTGATCAATTGTCAGCCTCCTTTTTTTCTGCAGAAATTAATGCCAGTAAAATGACAGTCTCGGTCCACTCGCTGTTTTGAATACACCATTAAAATAGGCTGTCTGTGTGCAAACATATATGTCTTTGTGCATACCAAAGAGATGTGCTTTTCAAAGGTGCTGTCATGCAACATACACAACGCTGTGAAGACATTTCAGTTTTCTTTCCGGCTGTCTCTCCAGCTACAGATGAGATGCCAGCTGCGGCCTGATGTCTAATGGCAGCTGGAAGAAAAGAATTTGTGGCTTCAGGTTTCTCCTCCTGGGGGACTGGGCTTGCCCTAATTCACACTGGTGATTTCTGAGGTCCGCTGTCTGTGGGTTCAATTCCAAGATACTCCACAGGACCCTAGGTTGCATCCCCACCTAAGGGCTAACCACAGTGGTCATTTTCACTTACAGGTGTTACCAGCAGGAAAACGGACTCTGGTCTATAAAGATCTCTCTGAATTAAAAGGGGACCATGGCCGAGTTCCACTGTGAGTCTCAAATTCATCTGTAAACCTGAGTTCTGTGAAGACCATTTGGCTCAGTTATGAGATTCTCTGTTATTGTGCCAGCCACTCCCATGCCTGAGAGACAGGGGGCCCAGGCAGCTTGTGGCAAAGGGCCGAGTTTTGGTACTGCCCGGGGCACTCAGGTATTTCAGAGCTGCTGGTCATGGAGGACGTTCATGTGAGGAGGAAGAGCAGGAGAAAGGATCTACATTTATTGAGCACCCAGGCATTAGCCTGGACTCACTCCATCCCTGTAGTAACATAATGAAGGTATTTGTGTAAGCTCCATGTAGGTACAGGATCCAGGGAAACTGAGGCCTGGAGAGGAATGGAAACTGGTCCCTGGTCACCCAAGTAGCACAGGAAGTTCTGGGAGCAAATGCAGGTAGTTCTAAGTCAAATCCATGCATTTTCACTATTGCCAGTGAGGTAGAATTTCCCAGGTATCATGGTGGTCCCTTTATTTGTTTTGTGAAAAGGGGTCTACACTCTCTTTTCCAGTCTTTTCTGTAGGCAGTGAGAACACTGTCCCGGCGAGGGAAATCTATGTCGGACCAGAGACTGGACACCGGAAGGTTATTTCTGTAATATTTGTCCCTGCAAAGTAAATGTTTCTGTGTCCATGATAGTCCAGAATTTCCCTGTTGACAGTTTTACAGATTTTTTTCTCTTCTCTTGAGCATGTAGCCATTGTCAGGACAGGATGGCCAAGCACGACTGGTTCTTTTCACTTTTAATTGTGGACTTTTTACAATCAAAGGAAGAAAGGTGCAGGAGTGCCCCACCCCCCACCCCAGGGGATGATTGGAGGCTGGGGCTGTAGAAGGTGGGTATCAGGTTGGATCCCAAGCGGTGACCCTGGGGGAAGCCTCCCACACCAGGAAGCAAAGTGGGTTTCCCTGAACTTGTCTTACGGACTTATTTCTGTAATGTTCTCAAATCTGTTCCCTTCCCTCTTTTCTCACCAGCACCACTCAGAGAGGTTGAATAACTTGCCCAAGGTCATACAGCTGGTAGGTTCTGGCTTTCTGCCTCCCCAGTTGGGCGCTGACCACTGCTCTATGATTGTAAGAGGCCTTTTGTGAGAGGGGCCTGCCTTTGCCCCGGGCTCCTCTCTCAGGCGTCACATATCACCTTTGTATCTGCCCCTCCATCACACACATTCTTTCTTGTCTTAGGCCTTTGCATAGGCTGTTCCTGCTGCCTGGGACTCTTCTTCATTTTATCCTCTCAAAAGAAAAAAAAAAGAAAATGTCCTCAGGGAGCCTACTCAGTTCTACTCAGCTTAAAGGGCTCCTCCCCGGAGGGGTCTCCTATCCCTGATGCCCTGTTTATGGACACACTCACCCTGCTGCTCCCCCATGGCTGGTCAGGGGCTCCTTGCACTCCCCATCCTCACACTGACCACACTGTTCTGTAGCTGCTTATTTTATGTTCTTTCTCCACAACTGTGAGCTCTCTGCTGTGGGGCTTCTGCACAGTGGCAACCCCAGCGACTGGTGCAGGACCTGACTCATAGCAGCTGCTCAATAAACGCTGAGTGGCTGAAAGTGTGAGTGAGTGAGTGAGAGAATAAGCGAGTGCCTGTGCTCATCTACCCCGTGGTCCCGTTGGCCTGGCACACGCTCCTCCACTCTTGATGCATAAGCTGTGCAAGTTTGGTTAAAAGGCTTGGCTGTTCTGTGCCTCAGTTTCCTCACCTGCAAAGAGGGAATAGTAACAGTGTACGTCAGAGCTCCAGAACTGTGCCTGGCACATGATAGAGGCTTATAATTCTTGATATTAATTAGTATAATCACCAGGCAAAACCTACGGTAATGTGCTGAAGTTTGCCAAGGACAGCTTCCCACAAATTGCAAAACACCAAACCAACAGAGCACAGCATCATTCCTTCTGAAAAGCTGGCCATACATTGCATTTTTACACAATCTAGTGATTTTCTCATTGACACCTTATTTGGGAAATTGTTGGTCTTGGAAATCTAGGAGAACGCTGCCTTGGTGGTTGAGCTCAGGTGTTCCCCTGTCTTCAGGAAGAGCTCCGTGTCCTCTGCCTGGAGAGTTCTCGCCCTCACTCACCACCCCCAGCCGTCTGCAGGGCCCCCTCGTCCCTGCCTTCACTTCTCAGAAGCCGCCTGCTCAGCGAACCTGTCCCTGGGCACCCCCTCCAAAATGAAAGCTGCCCCTGGCTCCCTCCACTTACTACCTACCTTCCCAGCTTTACTTTCTCCTTCTTAGCATGTTATCTGACACACCATGTGACTTACGTCTTCATTTTGTTGCCTGTCCTTCTTCTTACCCAGCCCTCCATCAAGAAGGCAAGGGCATTGCAATCCAGGATTTTGAGCATTTTGTTCATTGCCTTTTCTCCAGGACCCAACACATGCCAGGCACAGAGCGTGGGCTCCATGAATGTTGTGTGTTTGAGCATGCAGGTGTGAAGGACGATTTGCTGGTGGGTTCTGAATTTAGAACTCACCTGGTATAAGTTTGCTCAGTCGAGAAAAACAGTCTTTACTGAGCTAGGCCTCCAGGCCAGCCTTGGGTAGCCCTTGACATCTGTCATTTCGTTTTATCTTCATGACAGCCTTTTGGGTGAGGAAATTGGGCTCAGAGAGATTAAGACACCTATCTGTCACACAGTTTATGGGTGATAGAGCCTCAGGACTGTGCCCTCCCCTCCCAGACAGAAAGCGATGCCCTTGCTCCCCTGGCCCCCACGCCCACGCCCCCACCTGTTGGGAGGCCTCCCTGGGTGGTTTCTGAGCTGGCTGCTTTGCAGGGCCAGAGGGGCCATCCCTCCTCACCTGCTTGTGTGTGGGAGCAGCTCTGGCATGTGTGCTGAATCAGGTGGCCCAAGCAGCTTTCAGCAGTCAGTGGTGGCAGGCTAATTATTGGCTCCGGGATGGGCTGTGAATTTTCTGGAAAATCTGCTGAGAGCCATGGCCTGGAACAGGGCTCCCTCCCCTCCTTCCCTGGGAGATCAGAGTACAGGGCAGGACCAAGGTAGCCAAACTCTATTCAGCAAAGGATGTTTTCTGTCAAAGTAAGATATTAGACAAGAATTAGCAGACCTTGCTTCTGATCCTGGCCCTGCCACCAGTTGTGTGACACTGAATACATTGAACATCCTGAGTCTCCCACATATAAAATCTCAGCAATAATTAGTGCATACTTCCTAAACTTGTTGTGTATAATCGATGAGACAGTATATGCAACATGCTTACCCCAGGTGCAAAAGAAATGTTAGCTACTTTATGTTTATTCATTATGAGCTAGAGTCTGTTTGTCTGTCAAATGAGAGGTTTCATTCAGTAGGTGTAGGCCTGGCACAGAGTAGGTGCTGAGTAGTTTAGTCCCCTTCCTCTTCCCTTCAGCACCAAGTCCCAAGCCTATGTTGTCCCTGGGGATGCAGTGTCCCTGGCCCTGGCCTGGAGGCTTTCAAAGGCCTAGCGGTTAGTGAGCCATCTTCCCAGCGCAGCAGGGCAGGGGTTGGTATGGTCATTTTGGAACTATTGTGTTATAAGCCCCTTCCCTCCCTCCCTCCCTCTTTCCTTCCTTCCTTCTAGTCAACTTATTTTTAACTAAGTACCTTCTAAGACAGGCACTGTACTTGATACTGTGAATACAGTTATGAAAAAGACAAGATTCTGCTGTCATGGAGCTTAAGTCTAGATGGAGTCAGGTAGGGAGAAAGAAAATAAATAAGCATACAAGAAAATAAGCACTGTGAAAACAGAAAATAGAGTCATATCATAGGATATGAGAGAGAGAGTAAAGCTACTTTAAATAGGGAGCCAGGAAAGGCATCACTAAGGAAGTGATATTTGAATCAAGACTTGAAAGATCAGGATAGGCCAAATGTGTTCAGCACTGGGAGAAGGGGTTTCAGGCTGTAGGAATAGGCATGTGCAAAGGCCCTGAGGTGGGATGGAACTTAATGAGGGCCCCTATACTTTTTAGTGGGAACAGTAGGCCCCAAAATGAAGCCACAGCTCTGACCCTGCAACCTAAGAAAGCAATCAGGCTTCATCTTCAACAGTTGACCGCACTTAAGATCCTGGGTACTCCTAGGATGTCCTTTCTTCCATTAATTTGCTACAACTGGCAGAGGTTAATCTTGTCCATGTTCCTCAGAGCCTGTGCCAAAGCTGGCATTTCTCACAGTTGCTGGTTTAAAATTAGAAGGTTTGCTGAAGACTAGATTTGGCAGTGATTAATTCCAAACTAGTCCTGTTTCTGAGCCCTGCTGATGGGCAGGCAAAAGAATTCAGGCTAGGCTAGCATCTAGCACAGGTGGGAGATGCCTGGTCTTGGCAGTTCACTGAGAGGCAAGTCAGACCCCAGCAGCCCTCGTCCTAAAAACTGTCAGGGCTCCCTGCCGCAGCCAGAACGCCAGCCAGACCTTCTGGTCTTCGCAGGCTGGTGCTCCCTGCCCAGCCCCTGCTTCGCCCGGGCCTCTCCCCACTGAGCACACTCTTCTGCCTGATTCCTGGGTCAGCCTGCCTTGCCTTCCGTTCCCACAAGGGAAGCTCCACCCATTCTTCTAGGCTCTGCTCACATTCTGCTTCCTATACTAGGTCTTCTGAGACACCCCTGCAGGGATTCTCCTTTCCCTCCTTTTCTCCTAATTTCTCTTAAGCCTTTAAGACATTGGTCATAGTGTGTATTGTGTTGGAGAGACTGGGTTGTAACTCCACTGTGAGCTCCCTGAGGGCAGGGGTCCAGGCCCCCATCTGTGCAGCTCCAGGCTGGCTCATCATTCACTCCATCATTCGCTCAGCAAATGTTTATTGAGGGTCCATTCTGTACCAGGCTCCATGAGAGGCAAAGAGGAAAACAGCTGTGTGTAAGCCATGGTCCCTGCTCTTAAGTTGCTTCTAGCCTTGCACAGGGGACAGGCCATGAAGAGAGCATTGCAACACAGAGGGTGGACACACCGGGGTGCAGACTCTAATGAGGGTTGCCCAGCCAGGAAGTAGCAACTAAGAAGTGTAGACTAAGGACAATGAGGCTCAGGGGAGTAAAACAGCAGGCCCAAGATGTTACACCTACCACATGGCAGAGTGAGCTCTCAAATCCAGCCTCGGCTCTCAGCGCCTTTCATGCACAGTCATCTGTGGAATGGGTTCCTCTCCACCTATACGCCCCCAAGTTGGCACACTCCTTCCTGTTTCTGCCTCCCGGGTAAGGAGGAAGAGCATCAGGCCCACTTGGCCAGAGCCTGGACAGCCTCACCACATTCTGCTGCGAATACTTCGGCTGTCAGGCTACTTTCAAAGTTTTGATGACTCACCAGGTACTCGGAGTCACAGAGACAGTGCGCCGAATCTGAGGTTGGTGACCAGACTTCTCCTCACTGTGGGACAGCTTTCTTCTTAGGCATGGTTGCTTTCTTTTTTTCTATTTCAAAACTAATATATACTTATTGTAGAAAATCTGGGGACAAAATACAAATCACCCATAACTCTACTACCCAGAAATAACTATTGTGAACATGCTGGTGTCCCGTGATAGCTATTTTGAGGTGTTACTTAGAAATTGCTGCAATATATAATTACCACTTATTAATTTATGCAAATACATGAATATGATTAAGTTGTATATATTTAGCTTGTTGTAAAGACTTGCACACTCTAGTGCCTGGAAATCTCAAAGGAAGAGATGAGAGGGAAAGTACTGGCTTTTATGGAGAGCCTATTATGTGCCTAGGTGCAATTAACACCCTTCATACTGATAATGCAAGAGCTAAATTTATGTGATAAAACAAATATTACTGCATTTATCCTGATGGCACCCCTCAGATGGTTATTGTGCTTATTTCCATTTTATAGGTAAAAATAAAAACAGAAACAAAAAAATGAGGCACGACAAGTAGGCCCTGTAACCAAGAGCACTAGGTGCAGGGGGCCTGGAATCGGATTCCTGGTCTGTCCTGTTTGCAGAGTGCTTGTTGCTTTCATCCCATTGTGCGCTTTCCACGGCCTCATCAGAGGTCTCAGAGAGAAGCACACGTGGGGGCAGAGGCAGAGGCAGCTGACGGTCTGTCCACTGGGAGCTTCCATCGTTTCTTTATCAAGCCCTCTGATGGGCCCAACCCTGGGCCAGCGCTCGGGGACCCGAAGGAGCAGGCCGACCCCTGTACTTAGGATGCCCTTCTGGTTACTGCAAGACCTCAATCCTCAGAGGAGGGAGGGGGCTGCTGAGGATCAGCTAAGAGTCATCACTGCATTTGAAAGAAAGAAACTGGGTCTGGGGTTTTGGAGTTGCTGGAAGACACCCTGCCTTGCCACCCACCACAAGGTCTCCCAAACCAGAGCGTTTGTCATGATCACAGCAGCCCAAGGCCCAGCCCTGTGCTTCTGGGGCTCAGAAGCTGGCTCATACCAACCGCCTCCCAGAAACCAGTCGATATTCTGGGCATGAAAGCATTGATTTGCATGGTGTTGCAGGCCGGATTCTCCAGATTGAGATGGGGTAGGAAGTAGCCCCTAAAGAAAAGGGCAGAGAGTGAGTTTGTGCAGCGGGAGACATCAGACAGTAATGTATTGAGGACAAAGCCTCTGCTAGCCCTGGAAGAGCAAGTACCTGAGCAGAGATGGCCATGAAAGGGGCCCCATGTCAGACAAAGGTGGCTGGGCCCTTTTGTTCTGCTGCCTTGCTCTGTCACTGGCAAGGGCTGCTCCCAGAAAAAGCATGTCTAGGGACACAGCACAAGCCCTGTATCCGGGCACCTGGGGGCACAGCTCACGCCCTGCTTTGGGCACCAGGCCCTTTCCTTGAGGCAGGATTTGAGCCATGCATCTCTATATCTTTCACACAAGGGAAATGAACTGTTGCAGGTCTGGAAGGGTAACTTCGGGTTCATCAGTGAATTCATACCCCATAGAACAGCAATATGGGGAGTCAAATATGATCAGAAGGCTACTGGCTTAGCATGGAATCAGAGCACAGGGATTATAAAATCCAAATTCTTAACCAGGCTAAGGTGGTCTGGCCAAGAGCTGACTGTCTTACTTCAGGCTTTGTCACCTGTGTTTGTTTGCTGGAGCTGCCATAACACAACACCGAAAACCGAATGGCTTGAACAACAGATTTTTATTTTCTCAGTTCTGGAGGCTGCAAGTCTAGGAGGAAGGTGATGGCAGGGCTGGTTTCCTCTGGGGTCTCCTTCCTGGGCTTGTAGATGGCCACCCTATTCCTGCACTTCATACGGTGCCCTGGCATCTCTCTGTGCACCTTAATCACCTCTTCTTATAAGTACATCAGTCAGATTGGCTTAGGCACCACCCTATGGCCTCCTTTGAACTTAATATGTCTTTAAAGGCTCTATGTACAGTCACACCAGGAAAGTTAGGGCTTCAACGTAAGAATTTTGAGGGCGCACAGTTCAGCCCGCAGCAAGGGTGGGCTGTTGGGTGGCCTAAGTCTGCCTGATGTAACGGACCTGGACTTAAGTCTTGCCTTGATGGGTCCATCCTGCCTCCACAGGGAGGGGTGGTTAATATGGGATAGACTTTAAAGAGATAGCTGGTCGTGAAGGACCTTAGATATCATACTAAGGAAGTATTTTCTCCTGAAAACCAGGGGGTGGGGCAGCGGCATGACCAGATGTGTATATTTGAAAGGCCATTCTTGCACATCCCTTGGAAAATGGCTTGAAGGAGGAAGGGAAGGGGAGAGAAGAGATGATCATGTTAGTCCAGAGAAGAAACCATGAGGCCTCAAGTGAGGTGGTTGCCAAAGGAATGAAGAAGAAAAGATGGCTTTCAGAAACTTTTTAAGATACTTCTTTCTCTAGTGCAGTGGCAAACAAAGTCTGAGGGGGGTATAATTCCCATGTCCAATATGCTCATCAGAGAACAGACTCTATGTTGCATGAGTCATCTTTGTTATATCAAAATACTTCCCCAGATGCAATTTTTAATGGGAGACCCTAATTGTAACAAATTACAATTTGAGGTGTTTTGGCAAAAATCATGGTTGGTGGTCCCAGATGTCTGCCCATTGGGATGCCCCATTATATCCCAGTGGTTCTGGAGACCTTGCCCCCATCCTCAGGGTTCCCCTCCCTCCATTCCTTCCTCCACCTGGGGCAGGCATTTAGCTGGCACACACTGGAACAGCCACCTGTAAGCCAGCTGGTGAGGACCCACTGCCCCAGGCCCATGACGTGCCCCAGCCTCCAGCCTCCAGCTATCCAGCCCCTGCCACAACCCCCTAGACTTCCAGACAGTCCAGCAACCAACGGGGCAGGTCTTGGCACACAGAGGGTTCCAGGACCCTGTTCTCCAAAACCAGAGTTGACAGCTGTTGACTGATCCCTTGCCCTACCAATTATTAAATGTGTTGAATACTAGCCATTCCCAACTACAGGCATTTCTCTCACAAACACCATGCTATTTGTTTCTTCTCATGGGAATGCCTTCCTCTCCTCTGTGCCTGGCCAGTTCCTGCACATCTTTTAAGACTCCGCTAATGTCACCTTCTCCATGAGGCCTTCCCTGCTGCTCCAGGGCAGCATTCATGGTTCCCACTTGAATGGAACTCTGCTGTGGTCCTTTTGGTGCTGAAGGGCATGTATCTCTTTATCTGCCTGTCTTTTCCACCAGATTGTGTGTTTCAAAAGGCAGACTGAGCCTTCGTATCATTCCCTCTCCAGTACATAGCACATAGTAGGGCCCACAGAGTTGGATGGACTGTCTCTGTGGCCTAGGAAAGGTGTTCTAGGGCCCTTCAGTTCAGCTGTTTCAGGGTGAGCACAGCTGGTTTTATACATCTACCGAGGGCTCTCCCTTCTCTGCTGTGGTCACTAAGAAATTAAAGGTCTTTATCTTCCTTGTCAAAGGTTCCCAGGAAAGTGCCTGGCACAAAGAATGCCCTTAATCCATGTCTGTAAAAGGCCACATGACCTGAACTATACCGCTTTGATAAATAGTATACAGATATTATCACTGCAGCCCTGTGATGTGGATCTAACACTATCTTTATCACATGAGGAAACTGAGGCTCAGAGAGGTTAAGTGGCTTGTCCAAGTTCTCTGTGTTGTAAGTGGTGGAACTTCAAAAGCCAAGTTCTTAGTCTCTTGCTTGCACTCCACCTGCTTCTGTCATGGAGCTGCTTTGCAGATCGCCATCCTCAGATCGCCATCCTGCATGGGGGGACTCACCTCTCCCCCCTTCATGGCTTTGTGGCTGAGTGACATAGCACAGGATTGGGGCCACTGACAGAGCACAGAGTGGCCCTGTGGGCCTGGCCTCCATGTGGCCGTCTTGGCCTCTGGCCTCTGTTGCAGCTACTTCTGGGCTCTCTGGACTGTCAGCCCACTTTGCCCTCCCTGTCCTTCACCACCTATCTTTTTCACAGCTCTGTTTCCCCTCTTGTCAACAGATCTCTCAACCAAATGTTTCCCATCATTACTGGCTATTTTTATCCCTTTATCAGAGTTATTTCCTTTGGTAAATAGCTTCCTGGCATGGGTGTGGGTGGGTGGGGGTGGGTGGGTAGCCCAGCTCAGACGCCAGCTAGTGCTGCAGGGCAGAAGGTGTAGGGCAGGTGGGCCTCTGGGAGAGGGAAATGCTGAGCCACATGGGCCAGGCCTGGCCTTTGGGGACAGCTTTCTGCTCTGCTGGCAGTGCAGCAGCAGCAGCAAGATGCTCATTCATTCCCCATTCCAATTTGATAAAACCATTCTTTGAGAAGGCATCATGTGCCCAGGGCCTCGGAAGCAGACAATCAGTGACAGGCGCCCAAAATAGCCTCGAAATCAGCAGCATTTTGCTCTGCTCCAGGCTTTTCATGTCTGCAAGGGGAGGAAAGAAAGGATCCAGAGCATTTTCTGCATCCAAACACACATCTTTTCTACAATAAGACAAATGACTCGTATTCCTGCTATTAAATCCAGCAGCGTCCCCTCCCCACAAGCCACCCCTTCTCAGAAGACCTCGCCAACATTTCCTTTTGTGGCTGCAAGAGAAGAAAATAGCAGCTCACCCCGTCTGCAGTGCAGTGTGCCTCTGCCTCTTTCGGCTCTGCCTGCAAGCTTGGCTTTTACAAGCTGGGATTTTAATGAATTAACACCGCGCATGCTGCTGCAGCTGCTATAACAGCTTTCTAAAAGATGCTTGTGAGCCAGGCCACTGGAGAGAAAGCAGCCAGTGATTTGCTAGTGGGAGCCTCTAGGCTTCAGTCAGAGGTTAAGTCAGGCTTCTGCAGAACCCTGGGCAGCTCCCAGGGTGTGGCCAGCAGTCACAGCTCTTCTAGCTGGACTGAAGGCAGGAATGGCCTCGACTTCTGGAGGAGACTCCCTGATGGCCAGGAGACAGTGTGTGCCAGCGGGCATCCCAAGGGGAGAGCAGGAGACCTGGACTCTGGTCCTAGCCCTGCCCTGACTCACAGAGCAGCTTTCCTCCTTAAGATGGTGGTCCAAGCCACCATCCTCCTTAAGAGCCAGTTCCTAGGGACTAAACTCTCAGAGTGAGGTGATACCTCTCTTTTATAGAATGTACACAATGGGAATTTAACACTTACTTGTGGACTATTTTGACCATCTAGATCAGGGGTCTGCATACTTAGGCCCTTGGGCCAAATCTGGCTATATGCATTCATTCATGTATCCCCTATGGCTGCTTTGACAATGCAATGGCAGAGCAGCGATTGGAAGGACCCCAAAGCCTAAAATATTTACTCTCTGGCTCTTTATAGGGAAAGTTTGCCAACCCCTGGTCTAGATGGTGAATACCACAAGAGCAGAAACCACGTCTCCTCTGAGAGGGTTAGGGACACACTCAAGATTCCTCAGCTAATAAGGGCTTAAAAATAGATATGAGTGGAAGCCTCAGCAGCCAAGACTGTCAGGGAAGTTATCAATTAACTGTGCAGAAACAGCACTGTGATTTGGCAAAAAATAAAGCTCTCCAAGAATAAAATCCATATGATGCATAAGTGGGTAAGCTCAGTGCCTAGGATAATGTTTCCTAGCAACAAGTCTACCCAGGCAGATCCTCCACCACTTCCTAGCCATGTGGCCTCAGGAAAGTTCTTCACCTCTCTGAACCTCTGTTGCCTCCACTCTAAAATGTGTATGATAGCAAGAATTATTTCGCAGGGCTGTGGTGAGGATGATAATTTAAGTAAAAGGCTAGCACAGTACCTGGCAAATATTGGGGGGGTGTCTCTCCAGGCCTGGCCCCCCGTCATTGGTCATACTTTTCAACTGAGCCCCCACTAGTAATGATGGCCTACCAGGGCATCCATCTGAATGTCCTTTCCCAAGACACTTGACATGACTAGACAGAGAAGTAGTTAGGGCCCTGGGATCATGAGTGGGAACCAAATGTAGAGACTAAAGGATTTTAGGGTCGTTAGACCTGAGTTCAAACCTTAGCCTTGCTACTCACGTACCATGTAACCCTGAGCCCACTGGCAGACTCTCCAAGCCTCAGCTTCCTCATCTGGAAAGTAGAAATAGACCTTCCCTTGCAGGAAACTAATAAAGATTAAATGCAATAATGTGTGCTACATATTTAGAACAAGACCTGGCACTCAGGAATAGTAAACAGTAGTTGTTCAGTTGTTGCCCCCTCTCAGAGGGCCTGTTTTAGGTAGATTCCAGCTTTTCACTGAGTTCTCATAGGAATGGTTAGCTTTGGCTGTCTCTAAGCCCCCTTATGGACCATACCTTGGGGGTGAAGGGCTCTGAAAAGTCCTATATTCTGTCTCACTGACATGGACAGTTCCATAAAACCCAGGCTGCAGCACACCAAAGCAGCCGCTACACTGTTCCATGGGGACTGAACGGTGACTTTGGAAATGTGTGTTTTCCTGGATAAAACCCCTAATTGGACAATCGTAGGTCTTCTGGCTTTATGTAGACTTTATGACTTTGAAAGCTCTTAAGCTGGGGCAAGGGAAAATTTGTGAATGGGATTTCTTTATTTCTGTAGCACTCTGACTCATGCTGTTGACCCAGTTGGGGGCTGGGCTCCCATTACTTGCTAATTTCTCTTTGCCAGGTGGTCTTAATTCTGCCTGCTCCCTCAGTGAGCCACCGACAGTGGGTACTGAAACCTGGGAAAGGGTTTCCGGCTGCTTAAAAAGTTGTCCTGGACCCAGATTGATTTTCCAGGCAAAGAAATATAGTTCCTGGGAATTTCTTGGGGGAAGCTTTACAGTTCTCTCTTAAATTTTGGAAGCATGTTTAACCAGGGTTTTAAGTCCCTCTCATAGAAAACCCTCATAGTGTGCATTAAAGGCACCAATCTTAGAGGAAGGAAAGATTCCTGGCTGATGAGCATTTCCTTTGGGTACCCACATCCAAGAGCTCTTTTGAGGTAAGCAGTGGAGCTGTAAAAATGTGTCTGGCCCAATGTAGCAGTGAGACTGACTTCACTTAAAAATTGTGTTAGTTAGGGTAATGTAAGCTTCTTCAACCGAAGTATTCAAAAATAGATAAAGGCTCAAACACAACAGAAATTTATTTCTCATACCAATAATAGTTTAAGGTTGCCATTTCTGGTGACAGTGGGTGGTTCTCCTCCATCCAGTGATTTAAGGTAACTGCATCTAGCCAATGGCAGGCAGAAAAGAATGTGGAGAAGGCTCACCCGCTTCAAGAAAGCCTTGGCCCAAAAGGGACTCTCATCACTTCCTACATTCCATCAGTAAGGTCACATTGCCATACCTAGATGCAAGGGGGACTGATAACTATAGCTGCTTGCTGGGACTCCTTCACAGGGACAACCATATATTGTGAAAGAGAGAATGTGAATTTTAGTGGACAATTAGCAATCTTTCCTATAAAAAGGGAAGGCAAAAAATTACATTTGTTGACCAGTACCTGGTCAACAGTGAGGACTGTCATCAACTTAGTCTATGAATCCCCAGACCTTAGAGCAGTGCCAAGCATACAGTAGGTGCTCAGTAAATGTTTGTGAAAGGAAATGAGTAAATGAATAAATGTCCTACCAGTTCTATTCCTTTGTTCCCTGGCTTGGGCCCTCTACTAGAAAGGCCAGATTCCTGGTCAACCACTGTAGGCCATGTTGAGGGAATATCTGTTGACCCCAGAGTTCAAGGGTTGGCCAAATGTTCTCCCCAAAAGAATCCAGACACTTTGAGTTACTTATTCAATTTAAAAACTGCTTTTATTGAAAAGAGTAAAATTTGTGTAAATTTGGGCCTATCCAAAACAATATAGTGTATGGATGTTGTGTCCCCAAATCTGTAGTATTTCTGACTGGGCAAACCACTTGAGATTGAGGTTGGAAGACCTAGATAAGGCAGTGATCCCAGCCAGGAACGAAATGGAACGTGACAGAGTGGCAGACCAGTAGGAAGAGGGTATGCTGGAAAATTCTCTTGGCCATCAAGAAAACTAAGGGCTAGGGACTGGTCAGCTGCTACAGCTACTTCTGAGAGAGAGAAGTGGAGGCAGAGCATGGAGTGAGGTACAGTTTGGTCTCTGAAAATAACATGCTGGCTGCTGAGCTTGATCACCTTTGCTGGGGAGGGTGGGAGGTATGAGCCAAATTTTACCCCCAGTCCTCAAATCGCATATTGAAGTCCTAACTCTCAGTATATCAGAATGTGATCACGTTTGGAGGTGGGGGTCTATGAAGAGATGATTAAGTCAAAATGAAGTCATTGCAGTGGGCCCTAATCTAATATGACTGGCATCCTCATGAGAAGAAGAGATTAAGACAAAGACACACACACAGAGCAAAGAACATGTGAAGACACAGGGAATGGAGCAGACAGCCAAGAAGAGAGGCCTTCGAAGAAACGAACCCTATAGATTAGTCACGGGGTTGAAAGTACAGCATGGAGAATATAGTCAGTGGTTCTGTAACATCTTTCTGTGGTGACAAACGGTAACTGCACTAATGTGGGTGAGGATTTAATAATGTGTGTAACTGTTGAATCACTGTGTTGTCTACCTGAAACCATTATAATATTGCATACCAATGATACCTCAATAAAAAATATATAAATATAAAAATAAATAAATAAAAATAAACCCTGCTGTCACCTTTTCTTGGATTTCCAGCCTCCAGAATTGTGAAAAAAATGTTTCTTTTGTTGAAGGCTCCCAGTGTGTGGTGCTTTGTTCTATCAGATGCAGCAAACTAACACAAGGGGGAAATGAAGTCTGCTGTTCTTGCCATGTTTCTCTCCAGGGCTTGAGCCGTGAGGCAGTTGCATGAACTTTATGGGCACTGGGAAAAGGGCTGGAGGCTCTCTGGGGCTCTAGGATGCTCTGGAACCTAGAGCTCTGCAGGCCCCCCGGGCACCATCCAGCCCATGCAGTGTCCCCATGACTCACCACCACCTGGTCCCTCATCTGTGCCTCCCTCTACTGGATGCTGGGGCTCCAAAAACACATGGGTCCTGGCCGCCAACCCAGATGGGCTCAGTCTGGTGGGAGACAGGGATCCTAAGATGACATTGATTACAAAATACTTTATCAACTCAACACAGTGTTTTGGGGGGTAAGAAACACTCCCGTATTAATGAGAAGCATGGATTGTCAGAACTATCCTAATTTTAATAAAGTAGAAATGAGACCACCTGCATGTCTTTGAATCAAGGAAGTGGTGTCAGTCAGTGGTTAGGGTACCAGGCAGTATGTGCTGTGACAGGAAGTGTACAGGGGAGGGTGTGATTGATTCTGCCTTGGAAGGGGGTAAGGACCCTAAAGAGGGGACATCTGGGGAGGAGCATTAAAAAAGTTGACTTGTATAAAGTAGTAATGAAAATGACACAATAATAATAATGAGAGCTAATGTTGATTAAGTACTCACTGAGGCACTGATCTAAACTCTTTACTAATAGTTCATCTAAAACAGAGGTTCACAGGAATTTTCAAAATATCATAGAGAGATCTTTTGTACCCTTCACCTAGTTTTCTCCAATGGTTTCATGCATCTTACATAATTACAGGACAGTATCAAAACTAGGAAACGGAAATTGGTATGATGATGTGTGACTATAGTTCTGTGTCATTTTATCACCTGTGCATATTTGTATAACCACCACCACCATCATGACACAGATCTATTCTTTCTCCACGAAGAACTCCCTTATGCCATCCCTTTACAGTAACTCCTGCCTTTCTCCCTTCTCCACCCTTAATTCCAAGCAATCATTCGTATGTTTTCCACCTGCATAATTTTGTCATTTCAAAAATGTTACCTAAATGAAAATGACACAGTGACACAGTTTGTGTGACCTTGTAAGGGTGGAATTTTCACTCAGCATAATCCATCAAAGTTGTTGTGTGCATCAACGTTCATTCCTTCATTGATGCTGTGTAATAGTCCATGGGGTGGATGTGCTATGGTTTGACTGTTGAAGACATCTGGGTTGTTTCCAGTTTGGGGCTATTACAAATAAAGCTGCTATAAACATTCATGTAAAGGTTTTATGAGAACATCAGCCTTCATTTCTCTGGGATAAATGCTCAGGGGTGCAATTGTTTTTAAGAAAGAGAAAACTCCCAGAGTGGCTGTATTATTTTACATTCCTGCCTGCAGTGATTCAATTTTCCCACATCTCTGCCAGCATTTGGTTTTATCACCATTTTTTATTTTAGCTATTCTAGTAGTTGTGTAGTGACATCTCATCATGGTCTTATTTTGAATTTTTCCATCAGCCAGTGATACTGAATATCTTCTTACAAGCTTATTTGCCATCTGTATACCCTCTTTGGTAAAGTGGCTCTTCATGTCAATTGCTCATTTTCTAATTGTATTGTTTGTTTTTTTTAATGTGGAATTTTTAGAGTACTTTATACATGCCAGATATGAGTTCTTTGTCAGATAATGTGGTTTGCACAGTTAGCTCATTTAGTCCTCATAACAACCTCTGTGGCTAAAATTACCCAATTTACTAGATGAGGAAGTTGAGGCACTGAGAGGTTAGCACTATGCGTGGCACACAGCAGATGTACAATGAACAGTTACAGCTTTATGCAGGTGGAGCTCAGACCAAAGGCACATCCAACTCCGGGTAATTTGGTAGATAGAGTAGGGCTGCTGGAGGTAAGGATGGGAAGATGAAAGCCGCAGCCAGCAACGAGTAGAGGGATTTAATACGAGGTCATCAGCCCCATTTAATAGACTGAGAAGTTGAGGCTCAAGCTTTAGAACAGACTTCTATCTGTCTGGAAGCCCCAGTAAGCCTGCTAAAATTGTTCCTTCTTTTCATCTGTGTCCTACCTCCCTCTCTCCTGTATCGCAGATTTGATGAACAGCTGGTCAGTTACTACTGCAGTGTTTTTGTTTTTGTTTTAAGGAAAGGCTTTTCTCCCATGCCTGCCCTTTCCAGAGTGCTGGGAGGCAGCCTGCTGTCATGGGAAGCACAGGGACTGGAGGTGGGATGTCATGTGCTGGTCCCAGCCGGATAGTGTGGGAAAAGGGCTTTACTTCCCTGAGTTTTCTATTTCCACATCTGTAAATGGGAGCAACAACAGTCACTAATTGGCAGGGTCCTTATGTGAATTTAGTCAAGAGCAGAAGTTGAGAACAAGGGCTTTGGTAACACACATGGATTCAGAATGAAGCTCTCCCACTAGGTAACCTTGAGCAAGATGCTTAACTTTTCTAAGTCCCAGTTTTCTTGTCTGGAAAATGGGAACAATCAATTCCTACCTTATAGGGTTGGGGTGAAGATTAAATGAGCTGATGAATATAAAGCATTTGCACAGATCCTGCCTCAAATGAACATGGTTCCTACAGGCTACCATTTGCTGAGCACTTACTTTGTGCCAGAATCTACTTGTCTTCAGTTCACCTGAAATAAGATTAGGCATCAAAGCAAGGATATAGTTGGAAGAAGTTTACTTGGGAGGGGATCCCAGGAAGCAGAGTGAGAGAGGAGAAGGGAGACAGGGAAGGGAGCCTGCTTCTGTGGGCAACTGGGGCTCAGTTCCACTAGGCACCCTCCAGGAGCCTGTGGGGGACACGCTCAGAACCACTGCCCTGGAGGGTGAGGAGGCTGCAGTATTTATCCAACATCCCCCCAGTCCTCATTGGCTGAGGTCACTCCTGGGGCACTAGTGCTACCACACTTTCTACCTGCCCTGTGTTTGGGCTAAGCATACTCCTGAGGCCAAAGAGCACCCTTGAGGAAGAGAGACTCAGGAAGCCATTGGCAGGAATAGCAAAGCTGAACTATCTCCAAGGGGACATGAGTGGGTGCTGGCAACTTCTGCTGTACTGCTTTAAGTACTTAAAATATAAACACATTCAATCCTTACAACTCTATGAAATGGATACAATTTCTATCCCCATCACAACCCAGCTTGCAAACACCTAGACACACACATTAAAGAAAAGAAACTTTCACAGAACAATACTAATCCTTGCTTTGTGCAGTGTACTCTGAAATTTTCTGTTTTGTTTTTTTTTATGATGTTATTTAAAAAATGCTTTTTGTCACCCGCTAAACTGTTTTCATAACCCAGTAATGGGCTATGATCCACAGTTTTGGAAAAGATGTGCCCTAACGTTCTGTTTAATAGGACAGTGTTGATGATGGTGGTGATGTCATAGGGCTGGCATTGGGCCTGGTGCCCAGAAGGTGCCCAGAGAATGTTGGTTTCCTTGCTTGCCCTTCTTGGCAAGCCAGACCCCGCAAGCAGCTGCCTCCCAGGCTTGCAGACAGAGGCCTGGGCTGGCCCCAGCAAGTCTCCTGCTCTGACCCAGACTTGCCCCAGTGGGGTCTGTGCAGCCTCCTCCCTGGGGATGGGCACCATCTTTGACTGTGACCTTCAATTCACCAGCTCCCCAGAAGTGGGCTCTTCCTTGCAAGGCAAGGCTATGCCCTGTCCCCACGACGCTGTCGCTTCCTTCCCCTGAGTCTTTCTGAGTGAGGATTGTTCCCCTAATCAGGATGGAGACGTAGCTCATTACTAGCTGGTGAGGCAATGGCTCTGTGCTCCAGGCCCGAGACAGGCTGTCTGGGAGTTTGGCCAGCCTCTCGCTGCCCCGGACACCGGGGCAGTGGCTGGGTTTGTTTGCCCCCTTCTCAAGGGACACAAGCCCACAGACATTCTGCTGAGACTTCCATGGCTTCCACTATTGCAAAAACTGCCACTCTCAGACAATGAGTTTCAGCCAACACTCAGTATGGCTTCCAAGAGCATCTGTATGGCATTGATAATAGTCCCTGGCACCTACTGTATGTTGAGCATGCATTAAGCACAAGGCTGCATGCTTTATATGCAATGTGTTGCAGAGTTGTTACAGCAAACTCTTTCGATAGTCACGATTATCCCCACTCTACAGATGCAGAAACTGAGGCATGGAATGTTTCAGTAACTTGACCAGCTCATCAGGCAGCTAGTAAATGACCACACATCCCCTATTTGCTATACCCACCGATTCCACACCTGCCTTACATTGCTTTGTTGCCTGTGAGAATGTGACCCTAAGTTTTCTCTTCCTCCTGTGTTCCAATCCTGGCTTCAGTCAGTGAGGTGGCCAGGTGGGTTCCCACAGGTGACCTCACCTCTCTGAGCCAAGGCACCCTCATCTCTAAAGCAGTTCCTAGTGGCACCTCCTTCCTAAAGCTGTTAGAAGGAATACATGAAAGAATGCATGTAAATGTATCTCCTGAAGCTCCTGACACATTAGAGGTGTTCAATAAATCTATTTATAAAAGAGCCAACTCAGCTCTTTTCCCACTGACTTGACATTACCCCACAGGCATGATGCCACCATCCTGAGGGAGATGGCAGCCGCTCTAGAAACCTCCATGTGCTCCTAGGCTTTTCACACTTGTGCCTTGTCTCGTCCTGCTGCCTGACCACACGCACTTCCCTGGGGCAGAAATCTCTAACATGACTAATATCTCTTGGAGGACTATGAAGAAGCCATTTATTTCCTCCAAAAAAGACCCTTACACCCAGGATGAGGGGAATAGTCGAGTGGCGGCTGCAGAGTCTGGTGCTGAAATCCTCACTAGCTGCAGTTTAATTACTGCCTGCAGTATAGGTTTTTAATAACACTAAGTCCCAATTAGTTGCTTGTTACTTCGGAAATAATTACTGATAGTAGCCCTTTGTCTTTGTTTTAATTTCAGCTCCATTTCTAAGCTGTGTGAGTCTAAATGAAAAAGTTGGGGTTCTGGGGTATGTGAGGAATATTGCACAGACTTGTGGGTTTAGCTGGGGTGCTTGTGTCTGTCTGGGATTAGTGGAGGAGTGGCAATGGCCATTTCTCACCGCTGAGGACACCTCTGCACAGGAAAGCACAGGCTGTTATCTTGGGTGAAGGATAGAGATGGAGTTCTGCTATCCAGGGCAGATGGGTCTGAGACGCACCACAGGCAGACCACAGAGCTGCTGGCTTCCAGTTGTGAACTGCGCCTGTGACATGCTGCTCTGCTGCCCCAGGGGGCCAGGCCCCAGCCACTAACCATGGCGGCAGCAGGCACAGCCAGATGGCAGAGCTGTTTTCCAGTGTGAGGCGAGAGTGTGCTGTTTCCTCTTCAAGGATGAGCCCCAGTCTCAGCCACACTTCGAATCCACAGTCTAACGGGGCCTTTCTACCAGACTGAAGAGAGCTCCGGAATGCCAGGGGCACCTCAGAGTTCTCATGGCACTTGTGGCACACGCAGCCGTCAGTCGCCGGGGCTCCATCTGAGCCGTGCACAGGTAAGGCCATCTACAGCTTTGTTCAAGGCATGACAGCCCCCTAGCTTCGCGGAATTCTTATTTGGTCTGAACTGCTTGTGTGCTGCTTTGCCTTTTTATCTTTTATTTTATTGCACCTGTGAGGATATTGTAGCTCCAAGGAGCCATTGTCTGTTGAAGCTGTGTAGTAATTAGAGCTAATGTATATTGGGTACTTATTATATGCCAGACACTTTTCTAGGTATGTTAGATGTATTTACTTATTTAATACTCACAGACAACTCTCCGTGATCTGCCCCAGTTTGCAAATGGGGAAACCAAGGAATGCAGAAAGGCTAAGTAATTTGCTGAAAGTCACCCAGCCCCCTTCAGTGGTATAGCTGGAGGACGCCTGCCCAGGCAGTCTGGCTCCACAGCCAAGCTTTGGATCACTAGGTAGTCCTGCCCGTGATTAAAAGAAATCAAACCTTAAGGGAACTGGGTGAATTGCAATATAAATACCCACCCTGATTTGTCTTTGGTCAGTTCTGAATAATATCTTCTTTCATGCCCAGGTTTTTTTTTTTCCTTTTCCTTTTTAAAATTCTTGTGTTGATTTTTCATTTCATCTCGGTTCTCTGAAAGCTTCTTCCCATGTGGACCCCCCAGGGTGGCTCCAGCCAGATGCCTTCATGTCTGTGCAGCTTCAGGGAGGAACGAGATGGGCAGGGACCTTTGGGAGCTGGCCCGGGGGCTGTGCCTTCAGCCACCCTCATTTTGAGGCGACAATGCCCTCTTCCAGCTCCCGGCCCTTTTGGGGTGTCCTGTCTTTCTTCCTTCATCACCAATTTGCCAAGGGAAGAAGTCGCACTGCTAAACCACTAATTGGCTTTTTCCCACCATGTTCTTCAGTCTCTTTCCCCCTGAGGATCCTTTCCAATGAAACTACAAACTGTTTGGCTAGAAGAACCTGCTGAAAATTCATCCTTTCTCATGTTTTCATTCTTGCCTCCTGTTCAGTTAGGAATTCTGTTCACTGGCCCAACGCACAATGCTGTCTCATTGTTAATAATCTGGGCTATTCTGGGTTTGGAAGTTCGTGTGGAAAACTGTGTCCACCAGGCAGAAATGTTCCACTTCATCCTGGACACAAGGGGTCCTTTGAAAGTGAAAAAGGTTTGGGATCAAGAAAGTGAGCAAGCAAACAAGTATGGCCTTCAAGGAGAAGAGTGTGGGTGGGTGGGGAGGAAACGACAACTGCCTCATAAACCTGTACCTCAGTTTACTTAGACAGGGGGGGCTTATTTATGTTTATTCTATGCTCATGTCCCAGAGTTTCAAGAAATGGCCCTGTAATCTACTCCAGAGATATGGGGGCACTTGTCAAAATCCCTTGATGGCCAATGTTTCTGACGTGTCAGGTGAAATGTGAGCTGAGGCACTGTTCTGTGGGAGAAATAGTGTAAGGAAGACCTGGCCCATTTCCCCAGCTTCTGGGACTGTTCCCTACTGTTTGAGGGCTTACATATGTCCCTCCTCTCTCCAGCTTTTTCCCTAGGAGTCTCTGTTCAGAAAAATCCCGGGCTTCCATGGGTAATATCTCTTCTTTTCTTCTCTCTCCCAAGTGATCTGCATTCCTGTCTTAGTCTAGGTCCTCCACACCAGACCCCGAGGGAAGGCTTGAGATCCAAGTCTTTATTTGGGAAGTGATTCCTGAAAGCATTAAGAGGGAGTGGGCATGGCTGAGAATGGAGAAAGCCAATAAAAATGTGCTCATGGAAGATAACTCTGGTGGGGGTCTGGGGCTCAGTCTCATGGGGGCACTTCTGAGGGGCTGTGTGGACACCCCTGATGGGGTGTTTATCCTCATGCCTCACTGGATGAGGGGTGCTCCTGGGCTGTGAGCACCCCAGCACTTCTGGGTTGCTCTATTTGATGCTAAGCGTCAATCTCAGAGAGAGAATGTCCCCATGCAGAGGGGCACTGTCCCTGTGGGTGACTCTGGGCCCACAGTAATGCCAGTGTGCCAACAGCATCTGCTGAAGCAACCAAATGCTCTAACACCGTGAGAGTCAGACAATAACAAAGAATAACAAATGGTCGATATTTCCTCTAACCTCTAGTAAGTTACATATCTATTAACCTTACTGGTCCCCAAAACCTTGGGGTAGGGCTGCTGTCATCATCCACCATATAGCATTGCAGCTGAGAACATGGCCTCTGGAGCCATAATAACTGGGTTCGAATCTCATCTCTGCTGCTGAGCAGCTGTGTGACTCAGACAAGTTACTTAGCCTCCTTGAGCCTCAGTTTCCACACCTTCAGTCGGAGTAACAAAATGAGGAAAATCTATTTTATATTATTGTTTTGAAGGTCAAAATGGCTAATCTCCATAAAAGCACTTACAACAGTAACTGGCATACAGTAGGTGTTCAATAAGCAGTAGCCATGATCACTATTCTACAGATGAGGAGATTGAAGCTCAGGGAGGTTATCATGAGCTGAAGGTTGTGCAGCCCCCAAAAGGTGGGTGGCTGTAGGACCTTAACTCAGGATTTCTGCAGCCACCAGCACCATTTTTCTACTATCCCACATGACTTTGTAATCATTAATATGTGAGGAAGCACTTTATAAACTGTACGGTGCTCCGCAGATGCTTTGGTTCCATGCTATTTCTTGGTCCTTGTAACAGCAGATACAATCTTGTTCTCTTAAGAACTCCAGTCTGCTTTTTGAATTCTGCTATGTATCGTCGCCAAATAACTGGCATCGGGCACAGTGCCTGGCCGGACATCAGCTGAGTGGATGAGTTAGTAAGGGCCCCAGGACAGGCCTCATTGACACCACGCATCAGACCTCCAACCCTGGAACTTCCGCTCCACTCAGGGTCTACTGCCCACAGGCCTGAGTGCTGCCTCTTCCTCCTCCCAACTCCCACACGCCGCACGAGGAAGTCCCCCGGGCTCTGCACTGCCTTCTGCCTGTTCCAGGGATCATTGTCACCCGCACGCGGCCTCTACACGTTCTCCTTCCCTTGCCTCGCTGTCCAGCCCCTGGGCTCAGAGCTGCCTTGTCTGCCCGCACCCTGGCCCCGGGTAGGCCTCATCACGTGCTGCTCAGTGTTGCTCCTGTGGTGTGCGGGGAAGTGGGCTCCCTACCCTGACTGGAAGATCCTGGAGGGCAGGGCCGTGTGACATTCCTTTATTTATCTACATATCCTTTGTGGTACCAGACCCTATCCCCCGCTGAGTAATTACTTGGGAAATCAGGACACACTGAATGAGATTGGGCCATGGCTGGGCCACCTCAGCTGTCAGTGTAGAGGTGGTTTGGTTGTAACAAGAAGCAGGCTTCTCAAGGAAAAGTCAGGTAAAGGAAAAGTAGGAGCAGGCTTGGAGCAAAGAGCAGGACCTTCCCCCTTGGCAGCAGGAGAGTCATCAGGACACCTGGTCTCCTTTTTTGTCCACGTCGGCCCTGCTCCTGTCCACTTGACTTCTTTCCCCCACACGATCCCATGTGGCTCAGCTCTGAGCCTAGATAACCTCCCCTAATCAGTGTTCTTTGGCTTCATTGTACAGCACCCAAAACACGTGACATTGGTCCATCCCTGGTTCAGTCAGCTTTGGCCAGGAAAGCAGGGAAGTCTAGTATAAAAAGGCTGCCTCAGTCGCCCCCAGGGCTGGGGGTGAGGACAGCATCTCTACAACAGGTTTGAAGTGGGGGGTGTTAATTTCCTGTTGCTGCCTTGACACATTACCACAAATCTGATGGCTTGAAACAAGAGAAACCTATTGTTTCATAGTTCCGGAGGCTGTAAGTCCAAAATCAAGGTGCTGGCAGTGCTGTACCCGCCTCCAAAGGCTCTGGGGAAGCACCTGTGCCTTGCCCCTTCCAGTTTCTGGGGGCTCCTAGCATTCCTTGGCTTGTGGCAGCATTGTTGCAATCTCAGCCGCTGTCTTTGCATGGCTTTGTCTTCTGTGTCTTCTCTCCATCTTTTGGATTTAGGGTCCACACTAATGGGTGATGGTCCCATCTTGAGATTCTTAAGTACATCTGCAAAGACTCTTTTTCCAAATAAAGGTCACGTTCACAGGATCTACATGGGCATATTGTTTGGCAGGCCACCACGCAAGCCACTCTCGTGAGAGTCTGACAGGTGGAGAAGGGAAGGGAGAGCATATCAAGCTGAAGGAACAGCATAAGCAAAGGATCGCCACTCAAGGATCAATGACACATTACTGCTTCAGGAGCACAGTCCCTTCCAGTTTGCTGATGGTAACATAGGTGCCTGATTAGGTGGGACCAGACCACAAAAGGCCCTCTGTGTGTTATGGTAGCTTGGCCCTGTGGGCAGCGAGGAGCCACTGGTGATTCCTGAGCAGTGAAGGGGTGTCATAAAATTTGTGTTATAGGCAGTCATCCTGGCCATGGAGCAAAGAGCAGGACCTTCCCCCTTGGCAGCGGGAGAGTCATCAGGACACCTGGTCTCCTTTTTTGTCCACGTCGGCCCTGCTCCTGTCCACTCGACTTCATTCCCCCACATGATCCCATGTGGCTCAGCTCTGAGCCTAGATAACCTCCCCTAATCAGTGTTCTTTGGCCTCATTGTACAGCACCCAAAACACGTGACATTGGTCCATCCCTGGTTCAGTCAGCTGAATACATCCTGTATTAGATGGGGGGGCTGTATTAGATAGGGATGGGAACAGAAGGAAGGCAGTAATTCAATAAATAGTTATAGAGCATTTAGTATGTGCTAGGCATGTTTCTAGAGACTTAGAGTATAACAATGGAGGAGAGGGACTAAGGTGTATTAGTGCTTGAAACTGAAGGAGGAAAGAAAGCAAAGAAAAAAGATTTATAATAGTAATTTGCAATAAGAGCTATAAAGGAAAATAAAGCAAAGAGGTGGGTATAGAAGCAGTGAAAGGTTTTTCTACAGGACGTTCGAGGAAAACCTCTCTGATGAAGTGGCATTTGAGCAAAGGGAGGAAGGGAGAGAGACATGAGGTTTCTGAGAGAATAGTGTTCTAGGCAAATGGAATGGATAATGCAAATGCCCTGAAGCAGGAGAATACTTGGCATGTTCAAAGGACAGCAAGGAAGAGCGCATGACTGGGTGGAAGTAATCAAGGGGAAGAGAAGTAGGTGAGGGCATCAGGGGGGTAGTGAGGCCGATCATAAACTTAGTAAGCCCCAGTAAAAACGGACTTTGTTCAGGGTGAGGTGGAGAGTGTTTGGAGGGTTTTAAGCAGAAAAACATACCCTGACTTACATGTTTTAAAGGATTCCTCTGCAGGCTGTGTGGTAAGAGCCTGCAACCAGGCAGGGAGAGCAGTAGGAGGCTTACCACAGTGGTTGGGATGAAAGATGATACCAGCTTGGAGTGGGGTAGGAGTGGTGGGGCTGTGCGAAGTGACCCCACTCAGAGTGTACTTTAAATGTAGAGTCAATGAAGTTTGCAAGTCGATTGAGAGGATGAGAGAAAAGGGGAGTCAAATGGTGCCCAGGTTTGGGGCCTGAGCACATGTCGTTTACCAAGATGGGGAGCCCAGGAAGCACTGGGGTGGGTGGGGTTGACAGGTGCTGATATGCTAGTTGTCAGATGCTTTGTGCTGAGAAATGTTCTAAACACCCCCCAGGGATTAACCCTTTGGCAGCTCACAGCAGCTCCATGAGGTGGGCACTGCAAATACCCCATTTGCAGGTGAGGAAACTAAGGGGCTGAGAAGCTCATTAATGTACCCAGGGTCTTATGGTTAGCAAGCAGCAGAGTTGGGGTGCAGCCCAGGCAGGTTCCTGACCACACAGGACTGCCACTGGCTCTTTGAGGGGCCAAGGGGTATTTATTTAGGAGAAAAACACCCAGGGGAGATGCTGATAGACTCTACATTCACCTAGATCTTTTGGTCTTTGGGAGAAATTCAGCCCAGCCCAGCCCCACCAATGATCTTCTCCCAAGGAGCATAAAGGAGCCTCCTCTATGTTGATTTTAAATGTATTTACCATTTCCTCTTGTTCTGTTTGTGAAATGCTGTGCTGTCTTTAACTGCTTAAAAAAAAAAATACAGCGCAGGAAAAAAATGACTCCATGGACATGTTTAAATTTCCGGGCCCCAGACCATTTCTAAATATTATTTTTAAAAACGGAAAAATAATGAAAAGCAGCCTAGGCTCTGCTTAGCTGAGAAGGCCGGTCCAACAGAGCATGTGAGGATGTGGGGCGCAGCAGGGGCAGGTGCCTAGCTTCACAAAGCCTTCCTGGCAGCAGCAGCTCTGCTTCCTTGGCTTCATTTGTTTGCCTGCAAAGGATTCATTCTGGAAGCTGTCTTTTTCTATGGGCTTCTAGCAAAGCCTCTGCAAAACGGGTCATTTATTTTCTTAGCTTTCTCAGATTTCAGATTTGGAAGGCCTGGGGATGCACGGCCTCAGCATGGCATGTTAATGTGCAGTCCCATGCAACCTGCTGCTCCTCTTGGAGTCATCTGGAGAGAGGGCTGACCGATTTTCCCAAGAAATCAGGGGCCTGTGGAATCACACCAGTTCAGACCAAAGCAAAAGATTAATGGGAATCAGCGAGAAGCCTGCATTCAGGACTGGTTTTGAATTCTATAATTTGGTCTATTTGAGTTCCATTTAGGTACTCATAATTACTCAAGGCAGTTATGCAGAGATCTGCGGGGGGGCTTGCTTTATTGAAAGGCTGGGAATCATTTGTGACTGGCTTCCTGGCAGCACAAGCCAAGCTCCTTTGTTTGGCCATCAGGGTCCCGCACAGGCTTATTTGCATCCTCTTTCAAATGTGTTGGGTACTGGATACTAGTATGGGCCAGGTAACTCGCTAGATGCTTTCACATTTGTTGCATTTTTTTCTTCCTCACCCTAATCCTGAGGCCTAATATTACACTGCTCACTTATAGAACGGGAAACTCAGGCTCAGAGAGGCCAGGGTGTTCCGGTGTCACAGCTGACCAAGTCCAAGCCCCGGCTCTGTGACCCCACCACACCCTTTCGCTGTTCTCACCTTTCTCTCCCTCATCTGCCTTCCCACCTCTCCTCCCAGCTGCTTCAGCTAAGCTCTGCGCAGTCTTTGCCTCTGGTGCTGCTCCAGTCAGCGGCTTGGTGTTAGTCAAATCCAAATCTTTAAGCCCGGTCCTTGTCCCAGTTTGTTCTCCAGAAGAACACAAGGGCCTCCCAATGACCTCAGCCAAGAGATATGGCACCCAAAACATCATAGAAGTTGAGCAAAAGTCTCTGGCAATTCCCTATTCTTGTTTCTGTATTGTTGTTTATTTTGACACTTTCTCAGGCTAACTGCAATCCCAAAGGTGGGCCGGCAGCATGGCCTTACCTGAGGTCTTGATAAAAATGCAGAGTCTCAGGCCCTCCCCCTGTGCCCTTGAATCAGAATCTGCATTTTAACAAGACCCCATGTGATGCAGCACATACATGTTGAAGCTGGAGGGGTGCTGCTCTAGCTGGCGAACTCCTGTCACACCCACGGGCCAGGTCCCAGGCCAGGGAAGGGAGCGAGGAGTTTACGCACAGCTGCTTCTTCACTGGTTAGAGGCCCTCTCTTGGTGTGTGCTCCTCAAGGCCTGGTGAGGGCACGGCGGAGAATGACTTCCACCACATAGTAGGTGGCCCAGCTTCCAGTTGGCCCTTCAGCTTCTGCTCACATAGGCCCCTGGGGGTGAGTCCTTCTTTACGAAACCTCCCCACTGTCTGCCTTTGGAACTGGGAGCCCTCTCGGCCCAGAGCAGAGACAGGATGATTCATTCTTAGATTCAGCTAGGTTTGGGTCCCAGCTCTGTTGACTGTGCCATCAGGAGCACTGGCAGGCCAGCCCCACCTTTGAGCAAAAGAGGGGCTGCCTTTCTAAGCAGAGCTGGGACAGCTGTCGTTTGAGACTGCAGTTAAATGTACTTCCGGCTGCTGCTTGACCAAATCCTGCAGGCTTCCTGCCCCATCACTGGATTGTGCTTCTTGCCCCAAAGCGAGGTATAAACAGGTGCTTCTCCTTGCAGGCTGACTCCCCACTCACAGCTCAGCTCTTTCCTTTAGCAGCCTCAGAGCCTCTAGTGAATGAGTAGGGCTAGGCTGAGGACACTATTGAGGGGTGAGAAAGAAAACTGGTCCATTGAGCAGGATGCAAGGTGGGAGCTCAGATTATAGACTTCTTAATCACAGGGTGGAAAGGGAAGCAAGGAGAAAAATAGTTTATGCCTTTTGGAAGCCTTTCAGCAGAGATTCCTCTAACAACATAACTGACCACAGGACCCCAGTCTTATTTTTTTACAATCCTCCATTTTTATGTTAGATCAGCAGACTAAGTGCAAGAGCTACCATGTGCTGAGAGCTACTTCTCTCCAGGGATGGTGCTAATGCTATGCACATAGATGCATTATCTCATTGTGTACCCAGAACCATCCTATTCTCCCATTTCACGGATGAGAAAAGAAACAATAACAAACCCAGGGGCCACAGCTAATACTCAAATCCAGCTTTCTGCACCTTTCTGTATCACCATGTTCTACTACATTCCAACAGAGCAAATGGGCTATTTTAGGACCTTTCAGGGCTCCATTTATCAAATAAAAGACATGGGGTCCTCCCAGTAGAATTCATGTTGCAGCTGTAGAAATGTATGTGCACCTGGAAGTGGTGAGGTGCCACTGCGACTGCGGCCTCTCCTGGGCCTCCACTCCCATCTCAGTTGCTCCATGCCCTCGCTTGCACAATTCCTAGAATGCCAGCCAGACCAGCAGATGTCACTGTGGAAAGAGCACAATGAAAGCAAAGCCAGCTCTTACAGTGCTTGCTAGTGCATGAGTACAATGATGGCCTGGACGTTTTCAGAGGCAGGCGTGTGCTGGCCAAGTCTACTTAGGCCTGCGAGCTTGAATCCACACAAGGGTTCAGTTGAGAACAGAGTGTCCATTTATTTTGAGGGAATCTGTCCTATGTAACTGTGATCTGGGGGAGGAAAGATATCCATATGCCATGTGGGTCAGTCCCATCAACACACACGCAGACACACACACACACACACACAAACACACAAGCACACTCACTCCTGCAAAATCTGGTTGTACCAGACACTAGGAAATATAAACTGTCCTAGGAGAAACAAGGTTTCCTTCTTTCTCTTCTGAAGCCAGCTGTATTAATTTCCTATTGCTACCATAACAAATTACCACTAACTTTGTGGCTTAAAGCAGCACATTTTCTGAAGATCGGAGGCTAGAATCTAGGTGTCAGGAGGATTTCTGGAGGCTCTAAGGGACACTCAGTCTCCTTGTCTTTTCCAGTTTCCAGAGGTTTCCCACATTTCACTTCTCATGGCCCCAGCCGGCAATATTCCCATCAGGGCCACCTTCATTTTTCTTGTCACATTTCCTTCTCTTACTCTTCTGCCTCTCTCTTCCATATTCACAGGCCTTTATGATTACATTGAGTCCACCTGCATAATCCAGGATACTCTCCCTGTTCTAAGATCCTTAACTTAAAGGTATCTGCAAAATTACTTTTATCATGTAAAGTAACATATTCATAGTTTTAGGGAATTGGCCACGGTCAGCTCTAGAGGGCCATTATTCTGCCTACCACACCAGCATAGGCCTGTGTAAAAGCAGATAACACATGAGACTTAACAATTAATTAAATAGATGCAGAGAGATCTCAGGGAAAATTAATGCAGAGATGCATTAATTAAAAGGCATATTTTAGTCTTTTTACATTACTACCAAAAGGATAGTAACCAATTTCAAACACAAAAACTGGAACAAAAGTTCAGGTTGAAAGTCAACAAAAGAGAAAGGAGGGGAGGGAGAAGAAGAGAATGCAAAATACATCAAGACCAAGTGGTTAGAACCACAAGCTAAGGAAGACTTGCAGTGGAGGGAGTAGGGAGAGCACGCAGAGATGTCTGAAGGGAGGACACAGGGAAGGAAAGGTGTTACAAGTGGAGGGAACAGCATGGGCAAAGGCCTAAAGGTAAGGCAAAGCCACAAACAGTTCCCTCCTCCTGCGAGGTAGCTGGTGGTTTGCAGGCTGGTCTTCCTTGGTAGACACTGAGCTCTTTGAGAGCAGGGACTGGGTCTTCACTTCTGTGTACCCGCAAGAGCTCAGCAGAGACTCTGACCCCTGCAAGCCTCACTGGCCTTAACTAGGGAGGTTGTTACCATTCATTATCTGGGATGACATGAACAATTGATTCTTGGCCATGTGAGCCTCTGTGTTCTCAAAGACTTCATTCCCACTCCACCCTAAAACCCCAGAAGAAGGGAGATGTGCTGCTCAAGCTGTCCATCTGGGATCTAGCACAGATTTAAACGTTTGAGCCTCTGAAACAGAGATCTTCAAAACATGCCTAGTGGCACAGCCTTCTTCCACTGATGGTTAGGCAGAACCCCAAATGATAAAGCAAATGAAAGCAGGACAGCTCTGGCGGGATGGGTGGGGGAATACAGCAAGGCACTGGATCCTGCTGGTCCTGCTGACTGCTCCTCACCATCCAGCCCCAGCCTCTGGTGGCCTTTAAGGCACCTGCCAGAAACTGCTTGGCTGGTCAGAACAGATGAAACCCTTGGACCTGGAGTAGTCATGTCTTTCTTTTGGCACTACACCAAACTCTTTTTAATTAATGAACTTTATTCTTTAGAGCAATTTTATGTTCACAGCAAAATGAGGTGTCCCACAGACCCCGGTGTCACTCCACTCCCCCCCACACAATCTTCCCTGATGTCAACATCCTGTGCCAGAGTGGTGCATTTGTTACAACTGGTAAACCTACACCAACACAACATGGTCACCTAAAGTTCACAGTGTCCACCAGGATTCCCTCTTTGCTGCCCACTGTCCCGCCATCCCATAGGCATGGTGGGTGCGTGTCTGGAGCAGGGGCCACAGTCGCCAGCTCCGTGGGCCAGTGGCAGAGACCCGGCTGAGCAGAGGGGCCTTCCCTGCAGCTGAGGCTTTCCTGTTCTCAGAGCTTCTGTCTGGCATTTCCTCGAGCACCTTCTCTACAGTGGCTGGCTGAGCCCTCCAGGTCACAGTGAGGATTATGATCAGGACTTCCCCCAGTCCCTGTGTGCCCTCTGTTTCTCGGAACTTTTCCTTAAAGTCCCCTCTCGCCATTATACAATTTTCATTTTTAATATCCAATGTGATCTGCTCCTTTATGACTTCTGGACCACCTCCTGTCCCATTCCTTCATGCTCAAAATAATATCCAAAAGAGAAACTATGATGGAGCCACCAGATGGCTGTGTGCCCCAAAGTGAGAAAAGTTCAGAATGGGCTATTTATATTCCTTGGCTGAGAAGCTGGGGTGGCTAGTGCCCACTTGACTGTTCTGGCTGATTTCCCCTGACAATAAATGTATATTACACACACACACACACACACACACACACACACACACACACACAGAGCACACACTTTTGAGCACCTAAATGAATTTACTTTCATATTCAAACTCCAGTTAAGAAAACAAGTAACTTCTCTTTGTCTCTCTTTCCTCATCTGTAAAATGAGTATAACAATTGTACCTCCTCATATAGTTGTTGTGAAAGCCAAATAAGATAATATGTGTAAAGTGCTTAGGGCAGTGCCTGGTGCTGAATGAATGAGTATTCAATAAACCTTTGTTGTTGTTTTGCACTTACTGTTATTACAAATGCATTTCATACGTATTATAGAAAATATTCCCGAGACAAACAGGGTCGTAATAAATCAGCTCTCACAGGGGCAACTTTGAAGGTGGCTGTGGAAGGATTCCTGTCCTTATTTCTTGTGGTATTGTGCGTTCAATCCTAACACCTTTTGTGTGTTGAATGCCTGTGATGTGTGAGGTACTGTGCTTCAAATATGATTTCACTGAGTCTTAGCAAAGCAACCCTGAGCATAGCCTTGCTTTTTGTTTTTGTTTTCCCTTCAGGAAACAAGACATAAGCCCATCCGCTGTGGGCTCCAGCTGCCTCTGTATCAGCCACTGGGGGTCCCTGCCCTCCACACAGCCCCTACCCCAGCCCTGTCAGCAGAGCGCTTGTCTCTCCCCTGCCTTGTTCTCTGGCTGTTTGTTTTCATGATCCCCACTTTATCTGACAGCCCACACACAGCTGCACAGCTCAGGGGCAGCTCTCCAGGCTGCAAAATTTTTATAAGCAGCACATAGTGGAAACATTGGCAGGTTTTTCTCTTCCTATTTTCCAAAATACAGCCCTGAGCACTGTGTGTGTCCACATGCAGGCCTACGTGTCCCTGCTGGTGTCCACAAGTGCAGGACACATGGTGTCTGGGCATTTACGTGTGTGTATTTTAGTGTGGGCACACCTCTCTTGATCAGTATTCAAAGATAACCAGTTCTGCCTTTGGGGGAGGGTGGGTGGGTGTGCATGTGCCTCTGCGAGTGGTATTAGGGATCTCTGGGCCAGCCTGCCTCTCCCAAGCAGTGTCCACAGGCTCTCTCTTGCCTGTGCGTGTGTGTTTCTGAGCCTGGGTCCATGCCCGTCTCTCTCCCAAGGGTGTCCAGAGACACGTGTAAACTATCCCTCACTTCTGTTGTTGAGACTCTCCTAGGACACTTTGGCCCAGCGGAGCACAGAGAGTTGGGAGAGGGTATGTTTAGTCTGAAAGGCAGGCAGGCAGGCGGCTGGAGACTCCCCGTGGAGTACCCAGGCGGTGAGCTGGCCCCCTGGGGCTGCGCCGCATGTCCGGGAGGGTGGGGAGGACAGGCTGCCCCGACATGCCTGCATCCAAGGTGCAGAATGCCACTGCTTGGGCAGCGCTGGGCTCAGGACAGCTGCTCGGGCATGAGTGCTGAGCCAGCCCTCTGCTAACCCCAGCCCCACAGGGACGAGCTCCTCATTTTTCTTGTTTTCCTTCTCCTGGTTCTTTTCAGTGCTTGGAAGAATAGAGTTTTGTGCTGAATTGAAGCTGGGTTAGCATAGGCCTGTAGGAAACACGAAGACTTGGTGTCAGACAGATTTAAGATGGAGTCCTGGCTCTGTCATACACGAATCGTGTCATGCTGAAACAGAGACAGTGGCTAAGCGGCTGAGCCTCAGACTCATCTGTAGAACAGGTATAATAACATGGCATCGCAGCCCCGTTCAGGAGCCTGAATGATAAAGTCTGTGTAAAGCCCCTAGGAAATTCTTGGTCACCTTTTGTTTCCCTTTTCTCTGTAGAATTCTCCAGGTAACAGCTTTAGGAGTGGACCAGCAGGGTAATGCCATAAATTTTTAGGAAAAGAGCTTCTCATTTTTGATGATCTGTTTGAAGGACAGAGAAGAGGGCCCAATTTTGCAAATGGTTTCCTTTAGCTTGTTATAACTTGAGTTTTGAGCTCTTGTCCTCAATTTTAGTGGGTGTTAAGAGGACATTTTTGGAGGATGGTAGCAGCTGGAGAAGGGGCAGGATTGAATTTTTGCAGAAAACATGTACCTGCCTTCCGACAGTTGCAAGGTTTGTGAGCCTGTGACTAGCCCCTCAGGGAACATCAAACTCATGTGCTGGTAATGCAGACATGACAGGCTACCTGCTGCTTTACTTTACAGAACTCAGACACTGCTAGGCACTATTCTAGACAGTGGGGAATCCACATTAAACAAGACAGACACAGCCTGCCCGCAACAAACTTCTACTGTGGTGGGTGAAGACACAAAATAAGCCCAGGACCCAAGAAAATCCATATTAGCCAATTTCCAGAACAACAAGTGCTATGAAGAAGATTAAGTATGGTAGTTGTGATATAGAGTGAATGGTGAGATATGGGTGCCATTTAGGTAAGTTGGCCCTAGAAAGGAGTCCCTAAGGAGACAACTTGGGTCTAAACCTGAATGATAAAAGACAGAAAAACAAAGATTCGTGTTGGGGTGGAGAAGCACCTTCTAAGGCTTTCTTCTTCAGAGCACAAATCCAAGACCTGACAGTGGCCATCAGGTCCCTATATGATCGGCTTACTCCTCTATTACTCTCCCCCAGGCAATCCATCCTATCCATATTGGCACATATCCACCCCAGGGCCTTTGTGTTTGCTGTTTGTTCTTCCTGGAACACTCTCCCTAGGGATATCCACATGACTAACTCACTCCCTCCTTTAAGTCTTGCTTAAATATCACCTTCTCAATGGGCTCTCTTACCTTATGCTATTTTTTCTTAGTCCTCGTCTTCTAATTTAGTAATTTACATATTTATTGTTTTTATCTTTCTTTCCCTCTAGACAATAAGATCCATAAAGGCAGGTATTTTTGTCCAGTTTTATTCTTTAATATAAACAAGTACTAGAATGTTGCCTAGAACATAGTAAGTAATTGATAAATATTTGTTGGAATGGCTGGATCAGCCCCTGCTGGTGCAAGGCCCATCCTCCTCAGTGGGAGAAGCAACGGGTATAGTTTGAGACTCAACCATGAGCCTAGGCCTGTGGTAAGCCGTGGTGATGGAAATCTGAGGCTTAGAGAAGTGGGAGTTAGGGGTGGAATAGGAACAGAGATAAGTGGAATGAGATGGAGAATGGCCTCTTGGGATAGGGAGAAGAGAGACCCATCTCTAGCCCACATGGGGTGGCAGGAAAAGGGCAGAATGACCCAACAACACAGCACAATACACACACCTGCCTGCATTCTTCTAAAGCAGTTGCAGGCGCCCATCTACAGAAGCACATTGATGACCCCCACTGGAGCTTGTGTGCTGCCTCTGCTCCTCACACAGTGTGTGTTCTTGGCAAGGAGTTTAACACTGTTGTGTCCCATCTCTGATCTTAGGCTAAATATTCCCTGCCTCACAGGAGTATTAGGGGGCTGAAATGTGATAATTTAAGTATTAAAAACATAGGCTTTGGAGTCAGGCCCAAGTTCAAATTCTGGTTCCACCTTTTATGAGCTGTGTGTCCTTGGGAAAGTGACTTAAGCTCTCTGATCCTGGATTCTTAATTATAAAATGAGAATAACATCTATCTTATAGAGTTGAAATGAGACAATAAGTGGAAAGCATACTAAGTGTTATATATGATGTGAAAGGGCTCAGCATATTATCTGACCCAGAGTAGGCCCTCAGGAGCTAAAGGGTGTTTGAGAAAGGTGAGGCTGGCTGAGGTGTGTGGGATCCAGTCAGGGGCCGAGAGACTTACTTACCTGCTGTGCTGGGCCAGGCCTTGAAGGCCATCCTGGTGTGGGAACAGCAGGTTTTCTGTGGTGAAGTTCCCTAGCCACAGCCCACAGTGGCTGCAGCTGTGACCTGGTCAGTCCCAGTGAAGGGGAGCAATTTGTGTAGAGGCCAGTGTGCCCTGGACCCTTATACAAAGCCTTTTCCCAAAAGGAGAGGTTGATAGAAATTATCTCCAAGGTCCTGTGCCATGGTGACAGCCTACCTGTCTCTGGAGCTTCCTAGGGGGCAGCCCAGAGCAGACGGCAGCCTGGCAAGAGAGTGCGTCCCCTCCTGGCTCCCTGTCGGTGTGCTGAGGGTGATGGCTGGACAGGAGGTGCTGGGCGTGCCTGCAGGATGAGAGCTTGGGCTCCAGAATGAGGGGCCTGGGGTCCCAAGGCTGTAGCATCTTGGCCAAGTTCCTTAACCTGAGCTCAGTTTCCTCATCTACTGAAACAAGATAATGGTAAAATCCCTAACAACTGAGGCCGTAGGGAGTCTTAAATGAGTTTATTCATGTGAAATACTCTGCTCGGGGCTGGCTCATGGCAAATAGCCAATAACTGACGGCTACTTTAATCACCCTGAGGAAGATCTCCCGTGGCTGACACTCTGGAGCCAGTGCGTCTCCCTCCCACTCTGCCCCTGGGGTTTGGCTCCCTGGATGCTCCCTGTCCTGGTCAGGAAGTGCCTTGCAGCCTGCCCCAGGCGTCAGGAGAGTTGGACTCATCAGGCAGGAGAGGAGCCAATGGACATTATGTTCCTTCCCAGGAATGGGAAAGTGGGAATGTTCCTGGGCAAGGAACAGGGCTCTGGGGCAAGTGCGCCCAAAAACATCCATTCCCCTTTCCCTGCTGCTCGGAGCCTTGCCATCCCTTGCCGGGCCCAGTAGGGAGGTGGCAGGGCCTGCCTCAGGCCCCTGGCATGTCTGTGCACACACATACAGAGTATACCATCTCACACATTCACAGATATCCCCACAGCCCTGCATGCACAGAGGCACACACCCGCTTACAAGCACTCTCAGAAATGCATTCACACATCTACATCCACATGACCATATACTCAGCTATATGCATTTGCACACACATAACCCACAGGTCTGAAGTCCGGGCCCATATGCACACACCCACACATACACACGCAATTTCATCATTCCCACACACTTAGCCATACTCACAAATACATGTCTACCTGCACAATCACACAGGTGTTGACACTCATGAGCACACTTATGTAAATATATATGCTATAAATGCACACACATGTGCCCACACACCATCCCTAGTTTTCTAGCCTCTGGCAGCATACATTACTACACTTTCAAATAATTCAGCTCATGCGCCACTACTCTGCAAGCACCCTCACCCCTGTACTCCCAAGGTGTTTACCTGCTCTGTCCAAGCTGCATCCGTTTTCCTGCCCTCGCTCTAAGCTCCTGAGACTACAGCCCTCTCTCCTGTGCCCTTCTTGGTCCCAAAATGCCACTGACACAAGGGTCTTGTGACCACCACGCTTTTGCTGAAAATATAAGAATGGGCAGAAAACAATTCAATGTTTCCGAAACAGCATGTGTAGGCCCTGTCTTTGTAGAGTACACCTCCTGCTCTGTTTTGGGGTTCTGTGTTCATTTCCTGTCATAACCCCTCTTTCCCACCATTTTTGAACCTTTGCTCCCAACTCTAAGGCCAGTCTTCACCAGCAAGCCTGGGGAGCCCACAGGGAACAAAGCCCATGTGTCGTTCTGTGCAGAGCAATCGAGCACCCTCTCTGGTTTCTCCTTCCCCTTGCAGAGCAGGGACCGAAGCAGCCCAGAAAGGCATTTTCTTAGACTAATAATAATAATAATGACCATGATGATGATGGTGTTAATAATAAAACTATGTCAGCACAACATCCCTGAAGTTAATTGTGACTCTCTCCTAAAAGGCAGAAGTAGCTTCAGTGTTTGATGTTGATGGTATTTTTTCTTAGGTATAGTCTCTTTCACGTACACACATACTTACACTCACACACACTTATACACACGCTCCTACACAACCTTGGAGAATTTAGTTCCTTTTTCCTGCTCTCCCCCACATGCCCCTGCCATCTTCACAGAAGTTGCTGGAAAGGAAGAGGCTGAGACCCCAAATAGATCCCAGAATGGTGAAGACGGGATAGGGTGGAAATATTAAGTCTTGCTAGAAAGGGAACAGTGAGGAGACTGAATTGATCCCAGCTTGGGAGTGCCCTGGGGTACCCTGTACTTCTCTGCCTCTAGGAACTTTGTTCTCAATGTCTCCCCCTTTGGGTTCCCAATACACCCACACAGCCTTGCACAAAGAATGCTCAATAAATAGCATATCTCTGTATCTCTGTATCATTAATACCTGTATCATCTATATCTCTCTACAAAGTAATTTAGAGCAGTAAAGGCTGTTTGCCCCAGCCAAAAATCCATGACCTCAACAATAACAATTAGGATCTAATTTCTAGTTCTGCCTCTACTACTTATTGGCTTTTTTATTTTCTAATTGAAGAATAGTTGACATGGATTGTATTAGCTTCAGGTGTACAACATAGCGATTTGGCAGTGATATACATTGTGAAATGCTCACCAGGATAAGTGTAGTTGCTACCTGTCAACATACAAAGTTATTACACTATTATTGACTATATTTGTTATGATGTACTTTTCATCCTTGTGACTTATTCATAATTGGAAGTTTGTATCTCTTTATCCCCTTTCCTCTATGGCAACCACCAGTTTGTTCTTTGCTTTGAGTTGGTTTTTGTTTTGTTTGTTTGTTTGTTTGTTTTGTGTTTAGATTCCACGTATAAGTGATATTGTATGGTATTTGTCTTTTTGGTCTGACTTAACTCACTTACCATAATACCCTCTAGGTCCATCCATGTTACTGCAAATAGCAAGATTTCCATTCTTTTTCATGGTTGAATAATATTCGTATGTGTGTGTAGTATAAGATCTTTTTTATCCTTTCATCCCTTTGTGGATACTTAGGGTACTTCCATATGTTGGCTATTGTAAGTAATGCTGCAGTAAACCTAGGGGTACATATATCTTTTCAAATTAGTGGTTTCATTTTCTGTGGGTTAAATACCCCACAGTGGAATCATTGGAACATGTGATAGTTCTATTTTTAATTTTTTGAGGAACCTCCATATTGTTTTCCGTAGTAGCTGCACCAATTTACATTTCCACCAACAGTGCATGACAGTTCCCTTTTCTCCACATCCTCACCAGCACTTGTTATTTCATGTCTTTTTGATACTAGTCATTGATTGGTTTAAGGTGATATCTTCCTATGGTTTTGATTTGTACTTCCTTGATAATCAGTGATATTGAGCATCTTTCCCTGTGTCTGTTGGCCATCTGTATGTCTTCTTTAGAAAAATCTCTATTCAGCTCCTCTGCCCACTTTCTAATCAGATTTGTGTGTGTGTGTGTGTGTGTTGAATTGTAGAAGTTCTTTATATATTTTGGATATTAACCTCTTATGGGATATATGATTTGAAAGTATCTTCTCCCATTTAGTAGGTTGTCATTTCATTTTATAGATGGTTTTCTTGGTTTGCAGAAGCTCTTTAGTTTGTATGGTTCCACTTGTTTATTTTTGTTTTTGCTTCCCTTGCCTGGGGAGACATATCCAGAAAAAAAATTGCTAAGGCTGATGTCCAGGAGTTTACTGCCTATGCTTTGTTTTAGGAGTTTTGTGGTTTCAGGTCTTACAGTTAGGCCTTTCATCCATTTCGAGTTTATTTTTGTGTATGGTGTAAGACAGTGATCCAGTTTCATTCTTTTGCATTAGCTGTCCAGTTTCCCAGCACCATTTATTGAAGACTGTCTTTTTCCCATTGTATATTCTTGCCTCCACTTATTGGCTTTTTGACATCATTTAGCTTCTCCAGATCTCTTGTTTCCTCACGTACAAGATGAAAGAGTTAAACAAGGACAGTGGTTTTCAAATGGGATTCCAAGGGACCTGAAAGTTCCGGGAAGATGGGATGGTGAGGACAAGGCAAGAGGGAGGACGGACGGCAATGGCTGGTGGGCAGGGCCCCACGTCTACCAAGGCGGTTCCCCCTTGCTCTGTTTTATCTACCATGGTTCCACACAAGATTGCATTTAAATAAGGGGTGCTGTTGTTAAACACTGGCCTAGTTCTTGTCTGAGTGACTTTCCAGCTTTGACAAGACAGAATTTGTCATCTATTTCACTCATAAAATTGTGCATGTAAGGAGAAAGCAAAAACAATTCTTCCTCTCTGCATTTAGGGCCATCTTCCCTTCTGTTTTTAGAGTCATTGGCCACCTTTTACTTCCCATCAAGATCCAGGTACACACATAACCTCCCCTTACCTCTACTTCGTTATCTAGTCAATGAGGACACTGACAGCATTTCAGTCTTGGGGTTTTAAGGAGAGACTAGTATTCAGTGAGTGATGGATGCAAACTGTCAGCCTGGAGTGTAGCACCTAGAAAGTGCCCTCTGAGTGGTGGCTTTGATGACCACTGGCGTCCCTGCAGATGGCGGCTTCTCTGGGCATCATGCCTGGCTCGTGGCTGGGGTTTTGCAATCTGCAGGTGGAGATTGCTCTGTGATTAAAAGCCAGTGCACTGTGAGACATCTAATTAGCCATCATCTTCCCAGGAGACAGTTCAGTTGTGTAATTTTTATTCCCATACTGCACACACCCTCCATCAGCAAGAGAGCTTGGGCCAATCTTTCACTAGCCTTGTTGTTTGTTTGTATTCTGTCTGTGCCCACAGACCCGCTTCTCATCTTTTCATGGCTCCCAGCCACCAGGGAACATGCCCAAGGCAGCCAGGGTCGGGGTACAGGGAATAGTTTGCACATTTTGTTTCAAAGACCCATCTCCAAGACCAATGCACTGAGAGCATGTGTATTGGCTGAATCTCCTGTCTGGCTCAAGGGGGAAAGGCCCGTGGCTGATACTCCTCTTCACCGCCTGTTTACAGGGAAGGCTTGGGGTGGTATAAGGGACACTAACAGGATCAATTGTTTTCATCACACAGGACCCATCTTTGTCATGGTCTACTTCACCCCTGTGAGCCTCAGCTTCCTTATCAGTTAAATCAGGACACTAATACCTTGCATCACAAGGCTGTTGCAAGTTCTATCTTTCAACATGTATTTATTATGTTCTCCCGGATGAAATAATGTTCATAGTAGAGCTTTGCAAACTGAAAGTGCTGTCTAGAGGGGAGTGATTCTCACAATTGTGGTTTGTCCTTGATTATTCAAGGACTTTTTATCAAGTTTAGATTATCCAGCCTCATTATTATGAGATGATCATGCTGGCCAACCTCTTCCCGCCTGCTGTTGCATGTTCTGTGGTTTTCGTCTGGGTCAGTTCAAAGAGCCTGATCCTCGGAGCAAGCTCAGTAGGAAGACACTTGCATCCTGAAGCTATTATTGATGGCGGCTGTTACTATCCCGTTGGGATATGTATTTGACCTCTCTCTTACTTAGGAAGCCAAGTGCTCAGTGCTGAACTAGAAGCCATGGGTACTATAAAAGAAATAGAGGTCCCTGAGTTCTACACACTCCTTCTAATTGCAAGGGCAAAGATCCATACAGCACTTAGGAAGCAGTGTCTTTATGAGCAAAGTACTTTCTAAGCACTTTTTCCCATAAGCTTCTCATCCAAACCCTGTAAGTGGGTGTTAGTAGTTTTACCTCATAGATGAGGAAACTGAGACCTTGAGAGTTTATCCCTTATCTGAGGCCACACAGCTGGTAAGTGGTACAGTCTGAGGAAACTGCCTCCCTTTGACATGATTCTAAGATTATCTGTCCTGTGTCTACTTCCCCTCTAGACTCTGGGCTCCTGGCGGGGGGCAGGAGCTATTTCTGTTCATCACAGTGCCTGGCAGAGGCCCCCTCTTAGGATGCTGGCCCTTGACATAGCTCATTCTAGGCCCCAAACTCCCCAGTTTCTCTCCTAACCTCCCCTTCTAGTCACATCCAGAAGGACTTTTGCCTTCCTGATCTACAAGCCAGCAATTCAGGGGCCTCTGCTCAGCTGCCAGGTTGTTGAGGCAAGTGAAGACTTGACCGGGGCCTGGGGTTCCTGGCCGAGTTCCTGGATCTGTCTTCCCAGACAGAGGGGGAGGTCCCTGGCATTCAGGACCCTGGGCCCTTACCTGCCAGCAGGAGGCTGCGCCACTCATGGCTGCCAGTAAAGACAGAGCCCAGGAGGCCTGGTCAGTGGTTGCCTGGGGGTTGAGAAATGTGCTGGCTCCATTCTCATTCCTTCGTCTGAGAAATCAGGGGAACCTGACCCAACAACCCAGCATTTGTTTCCGCAGCGTCCGAGACAGCCATGCAAATCAGGCCTGCCTGACAGAGCCCAGGCCCAGGGAAAAGCAGCCTATTCATTTACTTTCCGCCTCAGTCCATGTTCAGTGGGCTACTGCCAGGAGAAAAGTTCTGAGTGTTTTGCTTGGGCCAGGACAAATGTGCAGGCCTTCTCTCTGTGCAGGGCCTAGGCACTGGGTGCCATGGAGAAACCGGGCTTATCTGGTTTCTGCGTTTGTTCCTTGAACTGCACTGGGAGGAGCCCCTGCTTAGAAGACTTGTCTAGTTGGATTTCAGCTTGGGCACTTACTGGCTGTGTGACCTTGGGCAAGTCACATAACTTCTCTGAGCCTGCTTCATTATTTGCCAAATGGGGATAATAGCAGCAAACTTACAATGTTATTGTGAGGACAGACTCACTGAAATAACATATTTAAATTACCGGACACATAGTAGATGTTTAATAAGGGTACATCTTTTCTCCTTTCATGCCATGCCAAGGTTTCCTAACTTTCTCTCACCTATGTCCACAACAAGCAGAAAAACCAGAGCTCCTGCTTCTATGCTAACTACTGTTCAGCAGGTTTGCTGATTTCCAGATAGCCTGTGCTGCTACACCTAGTTGCCCCCACATTGTCCTCAGCACACACATGTGATTGAGGTGGCATTGTAAGTTATAATCAAGGAACAGCCATTCATAAGTCTATATACTAACATTCCATTTATTCATCCAGGTGTTCATTCATTCAAAAAATTTTTATTCAACTTCTTCTGAGAAAGGCCCATTGATGACTCTGCTATCCTTCACAGCCTCAGAATCCATTACTTCTAGCCATGTCTCTAGGAGGAAAATGAAAGAGCTTTCAGTGAGTACACAGCAGTATCTCCATCAACCTGTATGAAGAGTTTCTAGGAGTTGGGGAAAATTGGTACACAAGTTATACAACAGAGAGGCAAGGGATGTGGTTGTACTTGTGGGCAAGACTAGAGTGTGCTGGTGATACAGGCCAAGCTAAGAAGTTTGGATTTTATCCTGAAAGTAGTAGAGAATTATCAAAAATTTTAAGCAGAGGAGTGGTATAATCAGATTTGCTCTTTAGACCAGTTTCTCCAGCTACAGTGTTGAGGATAGATTAAAGAGAAAGGCTGGGGACAGTAGAACCAGTCTAGTAATCCAGGACATTTTACCTAAAGGATAGGTAAGAAGCGGGGATTGACAGAGGAGGAGGAATTGAAAGTTGTCCAAAGCGGTGGTCTCGGTCATTAACTGGTCAGTGGTTGAAATGTAGTGAAGCCTCAAATAGCTTTTGGGTCCAGGTCCAGTTCAACAGCTAATTGAATCTCATGCTCATGAAATTATAGTCAACACAGAGCAGCTTATGTGAGTGCTTTGTTTCCATGAGCCTGAATTTCATCTGTTGGGACCTGGTTAATAGATTTGGTCAGCATTTGGAGAAATCAGAGATATTTGAGTTGTTCTCTGAACATCTGTCTCTTTTTTCTGTTTTCTATGTCAGTTTCCCAAAACCTTTGTCTCCCCTTAGACAGAAGCAAGGACTTGCCCCTGATTTTCAGTGGGAAGATGGAGATATCCTTACCCTTGGAGAGGGCCTTGGGGTCTGTGGCTTTTTATGCTTGCCATCTTCTAGAAGGCCCCACCTGTAACTCAAAGTCATCTCACCCAGGAAGGGGCCCTGCTGGCCACAGGTCTGGAGCCCAGGAGTCTTCCAGCTTGCTTCACACTCTGAAAGAGAAGAGGTTCAAGTCTCCACAACCAGTTCTTTCCTTAGAATCTTTATGTATTCTTTTACTTACTCTGAATGATTCTAGAACCTCAGTCTTATACCTTTCAGTAAATATTCGAGATCCACTTGATATAGACCCCCACCTCATGAAATGTGATAATGAGTTTCCTCTTAAGAGAAGGGATCTTCGGTGCTGGAAGCTGAAAATATTTGAATGAGTCAGGTGTGGTCCCAGGGTTTCTCATCAGTTCCAAGTTAAGGCTTCTGTGAAGCAGCTTGTAAAAGTACCTCTGGCTCTTGTTTTTCTGCTCCATCCAAGAGTTGGGGTTTAGTCTCCTGGCCACATGGCAGGCTATGAACTTCTGCCTGGCCTGACCTCCAGTCTCTATTTCACAAACTACTGGCATTACCTCCATTTCGGTCTCTGATTCTCACACCTCTTTTCAGCCCTAGTGTACCTCATGCTCACAAACCCCTTACACCTTTCCCCGTCCCAAACCATCCTGCCAGTACTGACACACACAAGGTGGTTTGGGATCCTTTGTAATCAGTGGGAGTTTTTTTTTTTTAGTTTCCAGGAGACTGCTTAGAATTGGCTTTTATTTCAGGTATAGATTTCTGAGTTAGTAAACATAGCTATCACTTATTGAACACTTCCTATGTAATAAACACTCTGCAATTTATTTTACTGAATCCTCTCAATACTCTTGGGAGGTACATCTTGATGCTTGCAAGATTGTTTGTTTCAAACTCCCTTCTCTAGGAATTCCTTCCGCAAATCCATATGGTTTCAGCAGGAGCTACTAGATTTCTGTGTGACCCCACCCCTTGGGCCACGTGATTGATCCCAGGGGGAGCACCTGACAGAGGTTAGGCCATCATCCCCTTCCCTGGGAAGTTTGGTACTGGGACTGAAAGAATAAGATCAATTTCTCTCTCAGTGTCTGAACAGTAATAAGTAAAAACACAGTGATCTTCATAGCCTTGCTTTCTACCATCTTAACCAAAATAAACCCCAGCTTTGGGCTTTAGAAAGCACAACTTCCTGGAAGCAATAGTGTGGTAGAGTAAGACAGATATGGTTGAGTAAAACAGACCAGAGTTTGCCAATTACTGGCAATGTGGTTTTGGCCAATAACACTAACACTTACTGAGCCCTTACTATGTACAGGCATTGTTCCAAATAATTCACATGCAGGATTATATACATTATACATTTGTCCTCACAATAATATAAGATAATTTCATCCCTACTTTTTGCCCCTGAGAACACTAAGGCCCAGCATAGTTATCAATGTGCTCAAATGTACACAGGTGGTTAGATACATCTCTTTAAGTCTTAACCATCTGGAAGTAGAGAGAATACCAGCCCTTGTGTGGAAAAGAAGTAACATAGCAGGCTGAGACTGCTATTCTTAGAAAGGTCTACTTGAAAGTTGACCCTTATCTGGTAGATTTCTGGAAGGTTCCCACCATTCCCTGATAAGGATGGCTCACTATTTCTAAAATGTTTGTGCAAACAATATAGTTTTTACTTGAAGACTCCTGACATATCTCTACTTCAGCACTGTTGCATGAGGTAGAGGCTCAAGCAGACTCATCATTTTGAAGAGGGTTTGGTCACCAGGAGTGCCTATGAAATGATTAGACCCTTTGTGAGCAGTCCCACATGGAGGGTACAGCCTGCACAGTGCCATGAGGAGGCCCTGGAGCCCTTCCACCACCATCATTGTTACTCTTTTTAACCCCCCAACAATTCTTTAAGACTGGCATCCTACGTAGAAGGGCAAAATACTTCTAGATATTTTTTATTAACAAAGGAAGTATTTATTTCAAGAGGGTTCCCAGTTTTTAATAAGGTTGTGCATGGGGAACACACACTTTCCATTGCTGTATTTTTAAGTTGATTCTCTGGGAAACTGAGTACCACAGGCCTGCTGATGAGGTGGTAGCAAAAACAAACCCATTGCTAATAGAGGCCTTAGTGGTCTCCAGCATCCTTCTCAGAGGGGAAACGGAGGCTCCTAGGAAAGCAATTTCCTGGGTGTCTTATGGACAGCCCATGGCAGAGTGAGGCCCGGCTCCAGGGCTGGACACAGTTTTACCCTGTTGCCACCCTCTTCCAGTTGTCCCAGTGGAGCCAGGTGACCCCACACTGACCAGCTTTATGTGTGATCAGGGAGATGGAGTGAAAAGTGGGGAACATGTGGAGAAAAGGCCCAACCGTTGGAGTCCCCTCCTAGGAATTGGCAACAGGGTATAAACATTCAGTTCCATCTAAGACCTGGGTGGCAGCCAAGGGATGGCTTATGTGAATTCAGCAGGGCTAAGGGAAAGGAGTGAAGGTGACCAACGGCCTCCTGTTTTGCTCCTCAGAATCAGTGTGTGTACATATATAAAGCCAGATCTATAAGCGCCAATAAAGAAGGCAGAACCCGTTAAGCCAGTAATTGAATTCAAAACACCATTCGGGCTTTAAAGCATCTAAATGGTTCAGGACAAAGTGGGACATGGGGCTTAAGTTACCCAGATAACAAATTCCATCTCATAACTTGGTCATCTGGGATGGTATTTCCCAAACTGGAGCTATTGATAGTAGGTGTTCCAGGAAGAACAGTTGCTTTGGTCGATAAGTTTAGGTAATGCACTAGTCAACCAAGTAGAATGGCCATCTTTACTGTAAGATTTGTCAGAGCCAGCTCATGTGCATTGTGAAACTCTAAGACAAGGTGGGAGTATACTATTATAGTACAATATGTACATATGTATGTGCATATATATTTTTCTATAACATGTGCATTTATATATACATATATATATATGTATGTGTATGTGTGTGTATATATATATATATAATACACTGTATATAATACTGTATATTATAGTACACAGCATTGCCCAGACTTATTCACCTAAAGGTCTCATTTGTCATACAATATCTTATGGTGCTATCATTTCAGAGCCTGCTTTGGGAAACAAAGTTTTGGATGGTGTTAGCCATCCCTTAGACCTAAGAGAACATTTTAGGACAAAAAGATAATTCTACAAGGAGAATGGTAATGCTAAAAGGACAGGGTTTAGCCAGCCCAGTTTTCTGGATCAAGTGGCTGGGTTATTAGCTAAGAGATACAAAGGTAGGGCTCAATAAAGATGAAATCTTGGCTTCTGGTCCTTTGGGGATTCCCTGAGCCTGAAGTCCAAGATCCACACCCAGGTGTCACACTTATAAAGGACATTGTGACTGATAGAGCTCAGCACCACCAAAGGAGACCTCTCCAGGGATGGCTTTTGTCTACCTGTCCCATCGGCAGGCGGACTCTATAACTGGTCAGCTCACCATCCAATGAAAGCAGGGGCTGATGGCCTCCTGCGGTGGGGAAGGGTAAATTTACACTCTAGTGAGAAGTGATTTCGAAGGTTTCTCCCAGCCCTGGGATTTTTGACTCTAGACATTAGACTTTGTAAAATTGACTGATGATAGTATTCTTCAGTCTTCTTACCCACTATGTTCAATCTATTAGCAATTCCCTAATTTCTACCTGCACATGACTCTCAAATCCACCCACTTGTCTCCACCTCCACTGCCATTACCCTAGTCCAAGTGACCCTCATCTTCCACCTAGAGTGCTGCAGTGATGACTTAATTGATTTCTCTACTCCTATCCTCTTCTAACCTGTTTCTCAAAGCCATCAGTGGGTTAAGACTGTTGGAGGAAGGGCAGGCTCCTCACCACGACCCTCAAGGCCCTCCCTGAGCTGCCTAAGCCCAGCTGGCCCATCTCCCCTTTGCTCACTTTGCTGTAGCCATGCTGGCCTCCACAAACACAGCAGCTCTCACCACCTTCTGCCATCTGCGTTTGCCACTCCTTCATGGGAAGCACGGCTCCCTCTGCAATCTGCATGGCTGGCTCCTTCTCATCCTTCAGGTTTTGGCTCAACTGTCATCCCTCAAAGAGGCTTCTGTGGTCACCCTATCTAGGCTAACACAGCTTCCATCCCCATGGCCTCCATTTACTCTCTCAGTCTCCCTAGAACTTTGCCTGTTTCCTTCCCAGTACTAATAATAATTGGAAGTCTCCCCCATCCCTCCCTCCCATTGCCATCTGAAATGTAAGCTCCAGAGGGGCAGATACTTTGTTTATGCTGCTAGAATGTCCCTTCTAGAATGGTGCCTGCCAAATAGTAGGTATTGAAAATATTGGTTGAGTTAGTGAATTAATTAATGACCACTTTATATTTATTGGGGGACTGGCAAGGGGGGCAGGGGCAGGGATTCTCCTGGTTGGCTGCCTTAGGTGAAGAATGCAAGCCATGAGGACCCACGGGAGCTCCCTATGGCTCCATGTTCCCATAACAGGCTGTGCCCACAAAGGACTCCCCATCTTCACCTACCCTTCAAGTCTCAACTCACCCTGCCCAGGAACACTCTGAGGAGGGGGCCATGATCCAAATAAGTTCTGGAGTGTTTCACCAGCCCTGCACCAAGAGACAAAGGCTTTTCCTAAGTGTGAGAATTGCTCTTACTGCCTAAGGGTATCTTCCTCCCTGCAGGACTTTATAAGCAGACAGACTTGCATCTTTCTGGGACTGCTTTGAGCAGACTTCCATCTGGAAATGGAGAATGAGACAAGCTAGGGACTTAGATGACCTCAGGAATTCCTTCCTGATCCTGATGGCTCAATTCTTGTCAGAGCTGGAGTTCCGCTGCTGGATTCTCCCTGTCCCCTAAATTATCTGCTTTGACTTCTTCCTCTCCACCTGGGCTCTGGATGCGCCAAGGCACTGTGCACTGAGTCGACGGCTTTGATTAAGCAGCTTTGATCTCTGTTGAGCATCGGAATAATATCTTTGCTCTCAGCATCTGTGCCAATTCCCGAAATAGTTTAGCACAGCCAAGCAGGAGGGGGGCTGGTTTGCAAAGTGTATTATATGAGAGATTTAAAAAGAAAAGGCAGCTGCAAACAGTCAGGGGTGTGTGTGTGTGTGTGTGTGTGTGTGTGTGTGTGTGTGTGTGTGTGTGTATGAGCACGAGCTTGTGCCTTTGTATGTGTGTGTGCATTCATGTGAATGTGGGCACCCGAGGCCCCTGGGAAATGACTGCCACGCTGTCAGCATACAACACCCCTGTGTTCACAGCGGCTGCCTGCTGCGAGAGAGTGGGCAGCTTGCAGCAGTCAGCTCCTTGAGTCAAGTAGCAGTCCTGTTGGAGAAACAGAAACATCAAAGGCTTTTGCTTCCATTTACTTGTCTTTTGCTTGTTTTCACTAAGGCATTTGGTGACTGTGCCAGGTTACCTTCCACATGGCTATCCACCTGGTGTGGGCTGTGGGTGTGTGTGTGCAGGGGGAGTGGCCATGCATGTCACATATGGCTGTGTCAGTGCTTCTAAGTATCTGTGCTGTCTGGGCACATGCTTACTGTGAAACTGGTATGTAACCACCTCCATGTAATTAAACACGTATCTTGGGCTGGGAAGTAGGTATCCTGTGTGCATACACTACAATGCCCTCCTGTGTGCTCTCCCATCCAGGCATGAGAATGTTGATGCCTGGGGAGGAGCGGGTGGGTGTGCACACATATATCCATGGATTGGCATGCTGGGGTGGTGTGCACACACGTTCATGTGCATGTGGCTGTCTTTTTGTGGGTTGGGTTGTCCTGGAGGGGGATGGTGTATTATATGCATATGGCAGAAGGATGGGTGTGTGGTTACGTTTGCATGGGGTAAACTTCAGAAATGAATGCTAGAGAGGTGTTTGATGTCAGGGCATTTTGAACTGGTAAGTCGTCATTTCCTCCCATTTGGTGGCCAACCCTTGGGAGCTTTGTCCTTATCTATAGCTCCTCCACATTCACCAGTGGAAGAAAAACTCTCCGTCTGGGCCCCTTTGTTCCTCCATAGGAAGCATTCTTTGGTGCTGGGTGTTGCTGCAAGAAGCCTTTGTTCCTACAGTGGCCACAGGCTGGTGGGTATGAATTTATGCATCTACAATAACCCCTTGTGGTGAAGGCCTTTGTACTGAAGCTGAGGGAAGTGGGAGCCGGGAGGCAGGCTGCGGTCTAACATTCCTTCTGATCCAGCTATTCATGTGGGTTCCTTTGCTTAGAGGATCCCCCAGCTGTGGGTCATGGAGCAGCCATGGAAGCCAGGCCCTGGCTGAAACCAGGAGAATAAGACCCTGGGAAGCCATTTCTGGGGCCATTAAGGGGTCTGGGCCTACAGGCAGAGGTCCAGAAATGACCAGAGTGTGGACCTCAGCTTGCTGGGTTTCAAGCTAAACAAGGAGAAAGTAGCCAGCCGAAGTGGGACCAGAAAAGGTCCCAAATCAGGACAGATGGGCCATCAGGCCAGGGAAGACTATAATCAGAACACTGTGAGAAGAACCAGTTTATGGCATTATGTGTGGCCCAGGGGGGCCTTGACTGAAGGTCGCATCTGGTATTTCTCAGTGGTGGCTGCCTGGAGCACTATATTAAAAAGCCTTCTCAGGCCAACTACATTCTTAAGAGGAGAAGAAGATGAGTGTATCAGTTTCCTAGTGTTGTTGTAACAAATTACAGACATTTTGTGGTTTAAAACACCACAATTTCTCTTCCAATTCTGGAGGACAGACATCCACCCCAGTCCTCACTGGGTGAAAACCAAGGTGTCATGAGGACGCTGTTCCTTCTGGAGGCCCTAGGGGGGACTAACATTCCTTCTGATCCAGCTATTCACGTGGGTTCCTTTGCTTAGGGGATCCCCCAGCTGTGGGTCACGGAGCAGCCATGGAAGCCAGGCCCTGGCTGAAACCAGGAGAATAAGGCCCTGGGAAGCCATTTCTGGGGCCATTTCCTTGCCCTTTTTAGATTCCTTGGTGGGTGGCCATCACCCCACTCTTCAAAGCCGGCAGTGGCCAGCCAAGTCTTTTCACACTGCATCTCTACCCTGGGCCTACTCAGATTATCAGCATCGTTTCTTTATCTCAAGATCCTTAAACTAATCACATCTGCAAAGGGCTTGCTGTGGCACATGACATACTCACAGATGACAGTGACTGGAATGTGGCCGTCTTTTACTGGCCGTAATCCTGCCCTCCACAGTAGGGAGAGATTACTAATGTGTGTCACGGCCCTTGTAGGAGTTTGGGGTGATAAGAAGGCCACATGTTCACCAATCCTGGTCGAGTTAGATAAGGGACATCAGCAAGCCTGGGAGGGATGAGAAGAAAAAGGAACCAAAATTTATTGAGCCTTTATTATGTGCCAGGCATGCATTATATGATTCAAAGCCACATGTCATTTTATTACTACCACAACTCTTTGATAAGTAGTATTTTACAGCAGAGAAACCTGGAGCCCAGAGAGGCTGGGGTCTCAACCAAAGTCGCCGAGCTGATTAATGACAAAGGTAGAAATTAAAAACCAAGTCTGACTCCAAGCTACACCATGGCTGAGGCAGAGAACAGGGGCAGCTTCTGACATGGCCATCATGTCCTTTAGAGTCAGTTTGGCTGTGGGCCCTGGTGCTGCCCTGGACTGGTGACAGCACCTGACACAGAGCTTTTCTCTGGATCCATGCCCACCTTGCAGATTAGCCCCTGGCTTTGCAAGAGGAGTTGAGTGAGAGGCCAGGGCAGGGGGCTTCAGCCCCATCAGCAGAAATGCTAATGACCTCCCTAGTGAATGTCAGAAAACCGCACACCCAGCATCTATGAGTGTGACTTTATGCAAACGTGGTTTGCGTTCCAATTGTGTTTACTACCGACCTTGAGGGGCTGTGGAGTGAGGCCAACTGAGAAAAAATAGAGGTGTGGAGTGGGAACTATGTTTCCTTTCATACAAATATTCTAATTGGCACATCAGGACTATTTGAAATGGGGCAGAGGAGGCCATCAGGCTGGCTTTTTGTCTTCTGGGTGGAAGGTGTTGAGTAGATACATCTGGCAGGCAGTCATGTGGACTTATGACCACAGCTGAGCTGAGGCTCTGCGGCAGTGTGTGCCATGTGCTCCAAACTGCTAGAGGTCAGAAGGCAGAAGGGAAGGTGGGCTCAGAAGAGTAGGGTGCAGGGTCTAGGGAGCTCCCTGGGATAGGGTTATGCTGGAGACAACTGCTAAAGGATGCATATTTAGAAGAAATCATGCAACAATTTTCAAATAGCAGCTATTTTCCAAGTACCATGCTAGGTACTTTAAATATAAAATCCTCAGTCCTATTAGCAACACTATGGTGTATGTATTGTTGATTTCTCCAGTTTACACATATGGACCATGAGCCCCGGAGAGGTTAAGTAACTTGCACAAAATCACCCAGCCTGAATGTGGCAGAGGCAGCACTTGAAATGAGGTTTACCTTACTCTCTAGCCCAGGTCTTCTCAAGCACAGGAAGGTGACACTAGCCCCCCTGAACCCACAGACTCCAGAGTCCCTGAAGGATGTGCTACAGGCAGGGTTATGGGGTGGGCAGGAAAGCTGGCCCCTCCTGCACCAAGCAGAGGCAGGGTGAGAGATGGTACTTTCCCTCTGGGGCCCTGGCTTGAGCTGTTACGGCCTGCTGTCTGTGGGTCTGTGGTCAGGACAGCCCTGATACATTTCCCTTGGCCAGCTGCTCTCAAAACTAGGGTCTTGGTGGGGATGGGGCTGAGCATACACATGCCTGCATATGTGTGCATCTGTCCACTGTCACACTTTCACGACTCATGGCCTTCTGGCAGACGTGGAGAAGCCAGAACCATACCTCAGTTGATGCCACCATGAGACAGTATGGAGTAGTCCTCAGGTCAGACCTAGGGTTAAAGCTGCTCTTTGCCCCCTGAAATGTCCCTGTTGCCCTGATCCCCCCAAACCTAGAAATTCAGAAACCTAATTGCATACAAAATGAGCATCTGCTGGCTGGTTGGTATGTGTCTCTGACCCTGCACCCACCAGCAGCAGCAGCACCAGCACCATCCTCCATCATCATTCCAGCTTGGAGACAGGCAGTATGACCCCCTTCTACAGATGAGGAAACTGAGGCTCCGGAAAGAGAAATGGCTTGTGAAGCTTCTACAGCAAGCAGGGCGCAGCAACAGTGCTTGGAACCAGAAGTTCCAGCTCTCAGACCTGGGCGCCCCTCCACACCCTGTTGCCTCTGTGGCCAGTCCCTCTTAGGCAGTGAGCCCTGACCACTGATGGATGTGGAATGGAGGCAGGGTCCGGCCTCTGATCCACCTTTCCTGGGGCTGAAGGGGGGGAGAGGAGCTGGCCCTGTGGAGCTCTGGCTCTTCTGGTTGTGGCTGCTTCAGGGAAGATTTGGAAAGTACCCGTCATGGAGCACCTGTTGTGTGCTAGATACAGTGTAGGACTTTTAACATGCATGCTTCCCTCCATGTTAGAAAGATAGTATTAGTCTCATTTTACAGATAAATGAGAGGTGAGAGGCTCGGACAGTTTAGTAGCTTCCTGGTGCATGTGTGGGGTGGAGCCCCTCTGTGAGGGAGGGTGGCCTAATTGTGCGGTATGTGGAGCTGGCAAGGACCTGTGCATGAGAGCCAGTTGTTAATTTTGAAAGAATTTTGTGAGCTACTTGTTAAAAGCAGTCTTATTAAAAATTAAATGATATAACCTAAAATTAAATGCACTGCATTAAAAACAAAGGTAATAAATAACTCAGAACTCATCAACTCCTTAATTATTTTACTACTCCCTATGCTTTTGAAGTCATTTAGGTCTATTATTTTAGTTTGTTGGAAATACTACTTAAAAGACTAAGTAATGGTTTGCTGCATGCATCTATTTCCAGTGCCACACTCAATGATGTTACATTTGTGGCTTGAAATGAGTTATGGGAGTAGTATTTATACCATAGACATTGGCAGACCATCCAAGTCAGTGCTGGTTTTATTTTTCCAGGAGAGACACCTGTTAAATATTTACCTGCACACCACTGCCTGATAGGCCTCAACTGTGTCATGTTTCAAGATGGACCCAGTAATTCAGAGGAAGGGGCCCAGGATCATGAGACCGAGTAGCCCAGTCCCCACTGAGGTTGGCTCTGTGCTTGGCTGGGTGCTAGCTTTGATCCCACTGTCACTGCTGCTGGAGCTAAGATGTGCTAGGTAGGACCAGTCCTAGAGAGTGGCTGGTGACAGGGACCCCAAGACATCGTAAAGGTGTGCTCTTTCTGCTCTGTTCAGTATTCAGGATAACAAAGGTAATGTCAAACATTTGTCTTTTGAAAATCAAGCCCTGGCAATGACACAATTCAACACTTGTCCAATGATTAACTAAGTGTAGGGAAATCAGAGAATGCTGATAAGTCAAAAGGAAGTAAAAATTACCCAAATTTCTGTCACTTAGAAAAAAACTTCTGTTAACATTTTGACATATTTCTTACGTGATATCTTTCTATGCTTTCTGTGAACACTTGTAAAGGATAATATTTCACTTAATGTTTTATAACTGGCTTTTTCTTTTCATCCAACATTATAAGTATCTTTCCACATTAATTTTTATGGCATCTATTTTAGCGGCTGTATAGTATTCTATCCTATAGACTTATAATGTCTCCTGTTTTAGGGCATTTAGATTAATTCCAGTTTTTCTCTAGTATAAACCGTGCTGGAAGGAACATCTGGTCACTCAATCCTGTATCTCTGGAGGATAAGTTCTCTAGAGTCAGATTGCTGTAATAAAGGATAATACAATTCAATATTTGCATCTGGCAGTGGGTTAAACATTCATACCACTGTCACTATTTAATCTGAGATTGAACCAAAGAGGTGTAAGGGACTCATTTTTTTAAAAGGATCTGGAGAGAATATATTATAAAGAACAGTTATAACTCAATATTAAGATAAAAGTACAGTTAAACATTGGACAAAATATTTTATCAGACACTTGACCAAAGCAGGTATAGGAATAGCAAATAAGCATATAAAGACACTCAACATCACTGATAATCAGGGAAATTCAAAACAAAATCATAACAAGATACCTCTGTATGCCCATTAGAACACTAAAACACAAAAGTGTGACAAACACCAAGTGTTGGCAAGTATGTAAGGCAACTGGAACCTTTTTATATTGCTGGTGGCAATGTGAAATGAGGCCACCACATTAGAAAATAGTTTAGCTGTTCTTATGGAGTTAAATGTATATTTACCATATGTTATGGGTTGAATTGTGCCCCTCCGAAAGGCATGTTGAAATGCAAAGCCCTGGTACCTGTGACTGTGACCTTATTTGGAAATAGGGTCTTTGCAGATGTGATCAGCTTAAGATGAGATCATTAGGATGGGCCCTAATCCAATATTGCTGATGTCCTTATAAGAAGAGGGAAATTTGACACAGACACAAAGAAGAGAATGCTAGTGAAGACAAGACAGAGAGGGAAGGCGGCCACATGAAAACGGGCAGAAAAACTGGAGTCATACTGCCGCAGCCAGCGCTGGGCTGGGGCTGCCCGAAGCCAGAAGGAGCAAGAAAGAACCCTCCCAGCAGAGGCTCAGAGGGAGCAGGGCCCTGGTAGCACCTGAATTTCAGACTTGAAACCAACAGCTGTGTGAGATAATACATTTCTATTGTTTTAAGCCACCCAGTTTTGGATACTTTGTTCGACAGCGCCAGGAAACTATACCCACTTGACCCAGAGCTCCCCTGCCTAGGTATTTCACCAGAAGAAATGAAAACATAAAGTTATGCAAAACACTTGTTTCCATCTGATCATAGCAGCTTTATTTATAATAGCGCCAAAGTGGAAACAGTCCAAATATCCAACACGGAGCAAGGGATATGCAGGTTGTGTTACCTTCATGCCATAGAGTACTACCCACCAATTAAAAGGAATGAACTATGGATACGTGCACCAACATGAGTGAATCTAAAAAATATGCTAGTGATAGAAGCCAAGCAAGAAGACTATGTACAGAATGAGTACACCATCTGTACAAAATGCTGCAAGAGAAAAATACAGTCTTCAATGACCAAAACCAAAAAGTGGAGCTTTCGGGTAATGGAAATACCTGTATCTTGACTGGGGTGCTGGTTACACAGAGTTGCATTTGTAAAAGCTCATTGAACCGAGCACTTATAATGGGTACCTTTTATTCCATGGAAATTATTTCTCAACAAAATTGACCTGAAGAGGGAGAGCTATTTGCTCAGGGTCACACAGTTCTGATGGCCATGCCAGAACCTGAATTCCCATCATGTGAGTGTTAGTTCAAGGCAGCACTTGGGAGGAGAAAAAAAATCCCACCAGGTTTGCTGTACAAAGCCATTAGGTTTGCTGTACAGACCCTCTTGACACACTTGAAGAGCCTTTCCCTGGAAGGCATTCTTCACAGCTTGTCTTCAGGGAGGATGTCTTTTCTCAAGGGTCCTTTAAGAGCAGAGATTAACTAAGAGCTTGACTCAAGCATTTGCAACGTGCCCCAGGCCGCACTGGGGAGAAGGGAGGCCCAGGTGAACATCCCTTTGGGAAGAGGGATAGGAACTCTGGGCCCTGTGATGCCCAGTGGGACATATAATGTGGCATGTGCACAGGACATGCTCAGTGGGGTGTCCTGCACTGCACAGCTCACCAGGCCACCAAGGTTGTAGAGGGGCCCGCATGGCCATGAGCTCCTGCTGAACAGAGTGCCTCGGAGAGGCAGTACTGCTGAGCAGTCAAGAACCTTCCCCCCACTGCTTTCACCCTATGCTTGCTGGGCCTCAGTTTCCTCATCTGTAAAGGGAGCTCAGGATACAACTTTGAAAAATCACAGTGAGAAGTCACATAATATACATGAAGCACTTTTCTAAGTATGCCACAGAGTAAAGCTCAATGCGTGGGAACTTGTTTTATCATTTGAAATATTATTACCTATCCTGCTTCCTTTAAGAGCCTGAGGAGGATCCAAATGAAAATAAATAAATAAATAAATAAATAAATAAATAAATAAATAAATAAATAAATAAATAAATAAAATTAAAACAAAACAAAACAAAAAAAAAAAAAAACTGAGGCGGGTAGACCAGCTGGTTATCCACTTCAGCCTTCATAGCAAAGGCAGGGCAGATGGCAGCTTTGACAGATGGCATCTGTTTCTAACAACCATTTCTGGCAAGATGAATCACAAAGCATCATAAGATATGCTTACCTTCTGACCTAGAAGGATGAGTCTCTAGTTAGGCCAGATCCGTGAGTACCTTGAGTGCCAGGGTTTGTTTTAGAGTTTACATTACTGTATTGTAATGGCAGACCACAGAATATCCCAGAGCAAGGAGCAACCTGACAAGGATGAACCTAGGATATTAACAAATTAAATGAATCCTATTGGAAAAAAGGCCATTTGCACCCTTATAACCCCAGCTAACAGAAGCCTTCATCCGGAGTCTGTACCAGGGCTGGAGGCTCTGAGAGGGAGTGTTCAGAGGGGGCCCTGGGTTACCACTAGCATCCTCGGGACCAGCTCCCCCATGGGGCTGCTCTGGCCTGACTTGGGCATGGCTGAGTCACAGGGTGGGTTCTGGCAGAGCCCTGGGCCAAGGCAGCCCCCAGTCCCAGCCCCTCTGCAGAGGTGCCAAAGGAGCAGGCTGGGACTTGGCAATGAGGGTGGTGTGTGTGGACATTTTTCTGACCAAGACTTCCCCCAGACCCTGAGCATCCTTGATTGGATGGGCTCGAGTTTGGGGACAGAATTATTGGTTTTCCTCTCCTTTCTTTTTTTCCTTTTTTCCCCTTCACTTCCCATGGGATGCATATGTGACACAATCAATAGCATAGAAGGGTACATGACAGAAAGCAAAAGCGTGGCTTCCCGAATGCCCTTCCCATGGCCTGGGGGGTAACCACTGTCACTAGTTGTGTGCGCGGCTCTCGCGTTTTCATGCATATATGTCCATATACGACTACAGAGCTTTGTGAGCATAAATGGAACCATCCCATACACAGACAGCACTCCCCACCTTGCTTTTTCCCTTGGCAGCTTTCCCTGGCAGTATATATAAATTCCCCTCTTTCCTTTTAATGGATGCAAAGTACTCCATACTTTGCATGGACTATAATTTCTTTAACTAGCTTCCTGTTGATGGGTATTTAGGTTGTTCCCACCTTTTTTGAGACTACAAAGCATTGGTTTTTATGTGCAAAGCTCTGGGGAAGGCAGAAGGCTGCCCAGCATTGAACCTCAGCTCTAAGACAGCTTCTCAGCCCCCATCCTTTTCCTGTACTCTGCTTAGGGCTCCCCCTCTTTTCAGCCTCTCCTGCCCTCACCCTTAATAACATGTGGCACTTGGCACAAGAATCATAGAGCTGTGGAGGAGCTCCACTCTATCTCTGATGCACTGTGTTTCTTTAAGTGCTCTTGTTAATGTTTCATGATGGATGGCAGGGAAACCTGGAAAATGTACCAGCCTGGATTCTTAAAAGTATCTGCTCGCACTAACTTAATGTATTCATTTATTCAGTGTGACAGTAAAAGGGCAAAAAAAAGTAGTGTGAATGCAGAGACAAGCTCCGTAGGGAGGTAAAAGAGGACAAGAAGGAAGAAACTAACATTTATTAGGCCCCTGTAAGTGCCAGGCATTGTACATTCATACAGATCATGAATTGTCCTCATGTACATGGCACTTTGCTACTAATATCTTCATTTTGTAGATGAGAAAACTGAGGTGAAGCCACTTGCCCAAAGCTGTAAAGACAGGCAGAGCTGGGACTTGAATCTGAGCAGGTTGATGCCAGAGCCCCTGGGCAGAGCCCTTCTGCTTTCCTGCCTCTCACCTGAATGACCTGACAGGACACAACTCTAGGGGAGACTGCAAAGATCAGACAGCAGCCTCACACCCCTTTGAGCCACTGGTGGGAGAAGGAAGATTGCCCAGCTGCTCTTGTGGTTTCCCAAGAGTCAGGTGTCTGATGGGGGCAGGGGGATCATTTGCAGGGACTTGGCAGTGTCCGCTGGCCTCACTGCACTATGGCTATCTCACATCACAGCTTCAAGCTAAGTTTCTCTCTAGATAGCAAACAGAAATGACGAAATGCACAGCCCTGAGTGACAGTGTATAGGGACCCCCATTTCTCCCCTTTCCAGGTACAATGGCTGCAGGAGGAGCTCCAGGGCCAATACTCAGCAGTGAAGGCCCACCCCTCATCTCCTGTGGGAATCCATCTCGCTTGTTTTCATGGAGCTTCATGCTGTACTGGACTCTCTGGCTCAGCATTCATCTGGCATTAGGACCAGAAAATGCAAAACCCCTGAGACTGGAGGCAGCTTGGTGTGTCTGAGGACCAGAAAGGAGGCCATCAGGGCACAGCAAGGTGAGTGAGGGAGAGATGCTCGGATGAGAGGCTGGACAGGAAGCCCAGAGCAGATCATTCTGTGACCTGTGAATTAGGTGAAAATTTTGGATTTTTCTCCTTGTTTGAAGGGAGGACATTGAGGAGGTTTTGAGTGGGGGAGTGATTTGATCTGATTTACTTTTTGATGTCAATGTCATCCCTCTGGCTGCCGGGGAGTAAGTGGGCAAGAGTGGAAGCAGAGAGACTTGTCAGAGGGTGAATGCTTTTCTGAGTGGCCTGGGGACCCAGCAATGCTCACACCACCTGGAAACATGTTGGAAATGCAGACCCTCAGTTCTCTTGGCTAAGGCAGAGAAGCTAAGAAGGGATCAGATCCAGGGTATATTTTAAGAGTAGATGTGACAGTGTTTGCTAATGATTTGGGTGGAGGTGTGAGAGACAGAACTAAACCTCTTACCTGGGCTTTCAGCCTGAGCCACTGGGATAATGGAGGCACCCTGTGCTCACATGGAGAATGCTGAAAGGGGAAGGCCTGAGGGGGCTGGGAGGACAAGTTTTGTCTTGACTGTGATACATTTGAAACACCTTCTAGACATCCAAGCGGTGCTGCTGAGTGGGAAGTTAGCTCTTACAGATTCAGAGTTGAGCGGAGAGGTCTAGGCTGGGGTATAAATCTGAGTATTAAAATACATGGGAACTTCTAATGAACATGAGTGAAACCAGGGGCTCAGACCAGCCCTCCAATATTTGGAGTTGGAAAAAGCAGGAGAGGTCTGGGGTAGATTAAGAAGGCTACCGTGATGGCCACTCCTCTTTGAGCAATCAACTTACGGCAGGTACATAGGTATGTTTTTTGTTTGTTTGTACTTTTCAACATAACTGAGCAGGACAAACTTATTTTATACATCTAATATATGAAAAACAAAGTCTGTGGTTTAGAGAGGGTAGAGATATAGCTGAGAACTTGAACTAAGTCAACTTCAATGCCCTTGTTTGTTTGATTATGCTGCATCCAAGGCTGTTCTTCAAGTGGGCTCTATACCTTAGGGAAACATGCCTATATCTGAATTGTTGGCGTTTCCTACCAGCCTTGTGCTGCCCACTTCTTAGGCTCTCTGAAAGCTCTCCAGCCTTATATCCTGAGAGGGCCAGGAACCCATGGGTTAGTGATAGCATGCAGGATAAAGCAGATGGGGAAAGGCTGTGCTGATGTCCCTCACCTCCCAAGCAAGGCTCATCTGCTGCCCTGGGGTCCAGAGCCCTATGCAGGCAGGAAGTAGGACAGGGAGGCATGAAGAAGAGCTGGGTACCCCAGGATGATGAGACAAGCAACAGGCCCAAGCACCAAGCCTTTCCCAGGAAGAGGAGCCTGTGATAATGGATGGCAGCAGCTTTCTAGACATACCATCAAATCAGAGACAGAGGCACAGGGTGATAGAGACCCAGTATTAGATCTGGGACACAGGTTGCGGCTTGAGCTGAGGAACACAACCCAAGATCAGTTATTATTAATAATGAAGTTTACTATTTATCAAGCACTTACTGTATATCAGACATTGTGCTAAGGACTTATATACACACTACTGACATTTAATCCCAAATAGTAACAGTTTTTACTCTGTGTTAGGCATCCCACTTTTATGAACTCTTAATTTTCACAATTCTATGAGGCAGGAACTATTATTAGTCTACTTTATAACTTAAGAAACCAAGGCACAGAGAGGTTAAGTAACTTCCCCAAGGTAACACAGCTAATAAGTGGTAGAACTAGGATCTGAACCCAGGCTGTCTAATTCCAGAGGTTAGGCTTTAAACCACTACTCTATCGTGAGCACATAGAAACATACTTATGCATAATGACAAAAATGTAGGCACCATTGTCTCCACTTTACACATGAGGAAAGTGAGTCTTAGGAACCTACGAGATTTGTTCAAGGTCACATAGCAGGAAGTCAGGGGAGCTGGATTATAGACACCGAAGTCCAAACTTTGAACCACCATCCATAACACCAGATCGGTGCTACCTGGTCAAAGGAGGAGCTGGCAAAGATGGTGCTTCAGGCCCAGCCCTTTGAATGAGGAGGTCAAACTCCTTAAATCCCCTTACTAAAGATCAGATGGGCTCCTAAGTCCCCTGACTGAGGACCCAGATGGGTCCAGCAGTGTGCTAGAGCAGGTTTTGCTGGCTCACTAGAGCTAATTGCACACATTCCTTCCAGCTCTGAGCTCCTGACATCATACCAGTTACTTGAAATCAGCTATGGTGGGAGCGTTCACACCATGGAAATCAGCAAATGCTGCAAATCAGATTATTTTTTCCCAGAGAGCCGATGAACCGGTACACCAGTCATTAGACTTGAGCTGACATTTAGAAATCAACTTTGCTCCTCTGGAGCCAGAGCAAGTTTGTGGAGTCAGAAAACCAGGAATATCTCTCCAGTGATCCTGCAGAGACAGAAATCAGCAAAAACGTATTGCAAATGCACACATAGCAGCTCAAGTGTGCCCTGTAGTCATGACATTAGGCCATGAAAATATATCAGTCACTTCAGTAGACATGTCCCTGATATTGTGATGCTTACAGTCTGGTGGGGAAGATGGATAACATAAAGAAAAATAAAGAAACATAAGTGTAAATTTCAACTGACAGGAAGGAAAGAGGAGAATCTGGTTGTATAAGGAGTCAAGGGAGATGACTTTAAAGAGTTGATATTTAAACCAGAAACCTCTGAGATGAAAGGGAGCCAGAAAAACCCAGATAGTTGGAAGAATGTGTGTGAAGGCCAAGTGCTGGGAAGAAGCTTGGCAAATGTTGGAGGCCTGTTCAGGTGGAGTGGGCGGTGAGCAAGGGAGAAAGGAAGCATAAGGTATGGCCAGATGGTGTCATGCCTTGAGGGCATGGGAAGGGATTTAATGCAATGGGAAGCCTTTGGAGAAAGGGTTTTAAGTGGGAGTTGGTGGGGTGGGAGGAGGTGACATGCTCCAACTTTGATAATGCAAGATGACTTTGGTTCATGTATGGGAAGTGGACTGGGAGGAGAGTGGTCAGAGCAGAAGCAGGGAGATCTCTTAAGAGGAAATTGCAGGAATTTAGGTAAGAGATGATGGTGGCCTGGATCATACAGGAACACCTCTGAGATACATTTAGGAAGTGGAATCAACAGGGCAAGCTAATGGGTTGATATGGGCTTTAAGGCGAGAGAGGGGTGGAGTCAAGGATGAGTCCCTAGTGGAGAGCTCACTTTCCGTGAGACATTGAAGACAAGAGGCATGAACCATACTTCCTTAGCTTGAATCCTGACCCTACCACTTACAAGCAGTGTAGTCCTGGGCAAGCGACTCAATCCCTGAGGGCCTCAGTTTTCCCATCAGTGATGCAGCTCTGACTTCAAAGTGTTATTGTGAGGTTTTGATGAGTTTATTTTTTATAATATAGTATAATCTCTGAATATAGTGAGCACTACACAAAAAAGAATAATCACAATTATAATTATAATTATTATTAGTCTATTGATCATTTCTCTGCCTGCCATTAAGAGATTGAGGCTTTCAAGGCAAATAACTCTTGTTTGGAAAGAAAATGTTCTAGAGAGTGGCACCACCGGTGTCCCTTTCTCTGTGTTTGTGTTGCCTTCCGCGGTGTGAGTCTGGCAGGTGAAGCTGTTCAAAGTAAACACAGGTTCAGTGCCCCAGAAAATACCGAGTGAGGCAGCACGGCCAAGGCCAGACCAACAGCACTGCTGGACGGGAGGAAGCAGGCTGGCCTGGTGCCGACCTCACCAGGTCACTGCATCCCGGGGGCTGCCCAGCAGGGTCAGACCCCCCTGGCGGGTGGGGCTCGTCACCTGTGCTGTCTGGTCCCTTTTTGGTGTGGCTTGGGATGACTCACTGCTATCACTCATCACTTCCTGGACTGGACATTATGATTCACAGGTTTCTGAACTTGACATCCAGGTGGTGACAAGAGGTGGGGTCTGAAAGAAAGCAAGTGGGCAGTAGGAGACAGCAATACTAGGCTATGTCGGGAATAATTGGAGGTCTACAGGGAACTGGGAGGAGAGGATGGCAGATCCTAATAGAAGCCAGAGATTACCCAGCCACCTCCAGCCCCGGATACCTTGACTCAGGGTTTCTTATCCCTTCTGATCCCATGACCCACCAGCCTGGGAGATTTGGATAAGATGTATTACAAAATAATAGGTAATTCTGTTTGATTTCTAAATATGGAACTACAATAGTAAACATAATTCCTAAACCACATATGTCTGCTACTACAAGATATGGACATGAGCACGAGGGTGGTGTGGCCCCAGGAGAGAATGGAGAGTCACCCTGCTAATGACAGTAGCAGTATTAGTCATAGCCATTTTGTGGGTAAATGCTCTAACAATTGAGGGGAAATGGAGCCTTTGTGCAGTGTCACTCTTTTTTAATTGGAGTCAGATATACATAACATGAAATTTACTATTTTAACCATTTTTAAATGTACAGTTCAGTGGCACTAAGTGCATTCACACTGTTGGGCAGCCATCATTACCACCCATCTCCAGAAGTTTTTCATCTTCCAAACTGACACTCTATTCCTATGACACAATAAACTTTCTATTCCTCAGCCCCGGCCCCTGGCAGCCACCATTCTACTGTCTGTCTGCATGATTTGGACAACTCTAGACACCTCATGTAAGTGCAATCGTATAAGATCTGTCCTTTTGTGTCTGGCTTCTTTCACTAAGCACAATGTCTTCAAAGTTTATTACATCATAGTAGGTGTCAGAATTTCATTCACTTTAAATGCTGAATGATATCCCATTGTATGGATGGAGCACAGTTCACACATCCATTCATCTGTTACTGACCACTAGGCTTGCATCCACCATTTGGCTGTTGTTGTGATGTCACTATTGATGCTAGGTTTGATGACATGATTCAAAGTCAAAAAGAGCATAATAATAAGAGGCATGACTATCTTATGTTTGTACGGTGTTTTTAACTTGTTAGAGAGCTTTTGAAACTAAGGTCTGAAGGTGAGAATAGGAATTTGAAGGCCAGACAGGCCTCAATTATACTCCTTGCTTTGTCCCCTTTCTAGTTATGTGATTTGGACAAGTTCCTCAAATGTGCTGTGCCTCAGTGTCCTTATATGTGAAGAAGTGAGGACATTACGCCTGGTGTGGACAGTTATCATGATAGTAGATAAAAGAACAAGTGTGAAAATGTTGAGCAGAGTCTGACATTTATACTTAATGAACTTCAGTTAATTGCATATTGCTTCATTTTGTCCATCTGATTCAAATGAGAATGTGTAGTTGGGTAGGACCTGTGGCATTTGTCTCATGTAGTGGGTAAGGACATGAAGGCACTCAATTAATTAATGGCAAAGGTCAGATTGGAACCCAGGTCTCCTGTCTTTTAAGTGAGGGATGATCAGGGAGCAAATCACATTTAATTTATATGCCAACTCCAGTCAGTTGCCAGTGACTGCCTGGAACGCAGTAGTAGAAGAGTGCTGTGCTTGATTAGCAATGTCTGCCATGGGTGTGGGAATGGGAAGTGTGGGCACACCAGCCAACATATTTGCTACCTCTGGCCTAGATTATAGTTTACAGCATCTTTTAAATTCTGTTTGTAAAAAAGCTCTGAACAGAAGGATCATCTGCTGTGTATATTTTTTTAAATGTTTATTGCAAAAATAGTAAATAAAAATGATCATAGGAACATTAGATTTCTAGATAGCCTACCATCAAATACCAGAAGGTTGCTGTCCAGAGCAATTAAGAACAATCTTATGATGAGCAGCCGACCCCACAGCAGAAGCCGGCTTGCTGTGATAAGAGTCACTCTGGATTTCAGAGTAAAGCAGCCTTCCTAAGGAAGCCTCGTTGCCCCTTGGTAGGTGGGATAACTTCAAAGATGGCCTGAGGAGCCAGCCACTGGGACCATCTGATAGAAACTGGTTGGCGAGGTCCATTGTGTATAAGACCAGATCCCTGTGTCCTCAGGAAAAGAATGGCAGTTGTTATTTCCACCTGCCTTTCAACCTTTCAGACTCCAGGTGGGCCTCACACCCCTGTCTGTCCTCCCACTCCTGTAACTGCTGTGTACCAGGCAGCTGGAGGGGTGGTCATATGGCCCACAGAGCTGGCACCCAGTGGCACCAGACAGACCTGCCCTTGAGCCTCCTTTCCACTCAGGTACTTCCTTGTGAGAAAGCTGTGCCATCGGCTCAGGGATTCCTGTTGCCTGCACAGGGCTTCCAAGAGCATCGCCTATCGGTCCCCACACATGAGACACTCAGACCCCAGGTCCAGTGGCAGGTGAACTATGCCTTTTGCCTGCCTTCCCTGCCTGGTGTGCACTCCTGCGGCACTCCTGCCCACTTTCATGTACATGTGACCCAGAGACAGCCAGCATCCTCCTGATTCAGAGGTCCATCCACCACTAGCTTGAGCCCCACACTTCATGCCCTGCGGAGGTCCAAAGCTCTCCCCAGTTTGGGTCAATTCCCGGTTCGGTTCATGGTAAGAGAGCCACTGGCACAAACCCCTCAGGTCCCGCACTGTTGCCTCCTTAGCTTAATGATCCTTTTCCCACTCTGCCCACGTTGATTCTGCATCACATTTTCTGGGTTGGAAACCCCATGCCTTTCACATAAAGCAGTAAATGTGTACACAGTATACTGAAGATTTGCTGGTGAGACAAAGAGGGGATATGTATTTCAGAAATTCATGTAATTTCATATTGAATGTTAGATAAATGTGTGATAAATAAAAAAAGATGATGATTATAGGATGCTTATTACATGGTAGGCGTTGTGCTGAGCACTTTATATACATAATCTGATTTGATTGTCCCCATGAACCTACAATTAGACACTATTATTGTATCCAATTTACAAATAAAACTGAGGCTCAGAGAGGATAAGAGCTTGGAGGTTACACAATGGGAAGTTGCAGAGCTAAGGAACTGAATTCAGGCAGGCTGACCCCAGAGCCTGCCATCCAAACTGCTCCTGTGCTCCCTTGCGCCTACTGTGACTGGTTGGGGTGTTTCATTGTCTACTTCACCAGACCATCCTAGCCCCATGCCATCCTAGCGACATACTCTCTTTTTCCCACTCTCATTTCTTACCCTCATGTCCTTCCTTCCAGATGTACAAGGCAACTCCAGTGTTTTCTCCCTCTATTATTCAGAACAATTCTAGTCTCCCCAGCCCTTTGCTCCCAACCTCCTCTTCCATCTCAGATTCCACCAAAGTTCTCAGCAGAACAAAAGGCCTCACATGTAATAACATCAACAGACTTTTGAAGTAAGGTGTGTGGACTCATCTTATAATATGCATGGTTTCTGCTACAGGGCAGGGATGACAAGTATATTGCATGTGGCTGCCACTCCCTGCTCCCAAACCCATGGCAGACATCACTGATTCATGACAGCACTCTCCTGCAGAGCCCGGACAGCCTCAGTGTCCATAGCGCAGAGCACCAGAAAGCCACTGCCAACTGATGGGCTTTGTTGCATGAAATGAAGCCTTCCTTCCCTCCACTTGGTAAGGCCATGACTATACACAAGGGGACTAGACCACCCTTCAAGGCGGAAGGCAAAATGCAGCCTCAGTTGTCAGAGGAGACCGGACTTGAAAGGTGTCTCTTCAGCTGGCCCTTAACTCCTCTCCTGGGCCTCATACTCTAAGCCTACTCCCTTTTGGTTGAAGGCTCTTTTGAGTGAGAGGAGAAAGCTTACCATTTATCACATGGATACAGCTCCAATACAGAGGCAGCTACTGGGGACCCCAAACTGAAGGCAAACCAGATACTCCAGTTTGTCTATGGCACTGCCTTTATGTCCCTATTGTTATCCCTGAGCTTGTGGTAGTCATGTTGCATGTTCCAGCCTAGTTATGACTGGTCTGCAAGATATTAATGAGAGGTCATGAGTCCAAGGTTAATTTAGAGCCATTTAGAGGAGCACCCCCTCTCCCAAGGCAATATGTTGGTAACAGGGTTGACCAGAGGAATGAGTCTCCCAGAACAGACTTGAGTCTGCCATCCTTGGAGCTTCTAGCAAGCTTTGGAAAGGGTGGTTGTAGAACTCTGAATCTCAGTAGAAATTGAGAGCCAGGTATCACTCAATCCTTGAGCCTCAGTTTGCTGAACCAGTAGCTACATCCAGAGGGCTTCCACATGCTAGCAAGCATTGCCATGGAGAAATATGTTGAGTTCCACCTGCCCAAGGAAAGAGGGGTACTAAATGAACATTATAGAGCACCTACTATATGCTTTCAATGTGCAAGACATATTTATATTCATTCTCTCATTCAATCCTCAGAACTGGGGATTGAGAGAGCTGTCCCTCAGAGCAGTCACATGAGGGACAGATTTTCTCCACCCCACAGAAAAAAAACCTAGGACTCAGAGAAATTAAGTAACTTACTCAAGTCACAGCCGGTGAGTAGCAGAACTGGAATCCAGGTGTTTGTGAATCTGTTGTGAAACTTGAAAGCCAAGGAGTTTATCACCTATGCTGTATTTCCTGTGAGAGTGAGTGGGGGGAGGTAGCCCCAGGCCTCAGAAGCTAAGCTAAGAGACTGAGCCAAGAGAAAGCCATTGTGGAGACCAGCACTAAGTTAAGAGAACAAGATGACCACTTAAAAATGGGAAAGCAAGAGGCATGCTTACTCCCACTCCAGGGACCACAGCCCCTACCCTGGAGCTCTCTGGGCCACAGACGACCAGCCAGCAGGGTGCTGTCTTCCTCCCCAGCGCCATTACCCAGCACTCCGTTTGCATCTCTGGAGTGGGTGCTGCTCCTGAGGCTAAGAAGCAGATGGGGCATGGTCGCGGAGGTGGCAGCCTGACATCTCTGCTCACAGCTTCCTGTCAGCTCACGAGCCTTTTCTCCTCCGCACAGCAGCTCCATTCAGGAGGCTGAACCCAGGAAAGCATTATGGCTTGTTCTTTCTAAGGAAATGGCTGAGATACTAATAGGTACCTGGGAATGTTGATCATATTAGAGCCAATACATGTAAAAGCCTTAAGAGATTGCAGACACGCAGTCACCATGACTATTATTATCCCATAATTTCTGATTCTTAAGATGTAGATTTGAAGACAAACGTATCTCAGACTTCTCACCTCCAAAGTATTTACCATCTTCTTGGAACAACAGAAAAGCATGATAGAATTAATGTAATAACAAAGCATGTGGCAAAGTGTTCTTATCACTCTTCTTATAAAGAACTTAATGAACCAAAATATAAAAGGTGCATATGATATTTATGATCAAGTGTAACCATAATTGAAGATGGTTTCATTCTAGGATTATGAATCACAACATAATTTCAAAGAATGAAATATCATTATCATCATCTTCATCACCAACATTATCCCATCAGCATAACAGTTTTGCATCTAAGGCACTGGCCCCTTCACATCATTATTTTCCAATCTCTCACATGCCTGCAAGTGAGGTCCTATAAATGCCCTTTTGCAAATAAATAAAACTGAGCTGCTTTCTAAGAGGATAAATAACCACGCAAGTTCCAATGGTGGCTCTCTCCCTGTCCTCGCCTTCTACCTTGCTGAACCTCTTTTAGTTCCTAGACTATGCCATACTCATTTACAGCTCAGTACCTTCACACATGCAGGTCTGGAATGTTCTTTTTCCCTCCACACCCCTATCTCCACCTCCACCTTCATCCAGCTTAATAAGACTCCTCCTTGGCCTCTTACATTAGAATCATATGAGGAGGCTTAAAAAAAAAAAGATGATGTTCAGGCCCCACCCTAGACCAGTTGGATCAGAATTTCAAGGGGGGAGGCCCTGTCACCAGTATTTTTATAGCATTCTCCAGTTTATTTGTACATGCAACCAGTATTGAAGAATGCCGATGCTAGTTAGTTCCCACTTGATTGAAATATTCTTCTTACAGAAGGTCTTCCCTAGTCTACATCCCACCCCACCCCAGCTTCCTCATCCCCAGACTAGATGCAGCCCCTTTGCTGTCAGTTTTCATTGTCGGTACCCCAAGAAGCTGTTAGCTCTTGGGCACAGTGTGCCCCCCAGTTTCACTGGTCAGACTTCAGAGCCAGCACCTTACACACAGGATGTGCCTGTTCTGATTTCCTGGCTGATGGAATGAGACCAAACAGATGTTCTGAAATTCCACAGTTATTCACTGATGCCTGCTCTGTGCCAGACCCTATGCTGGGCTTTGGAGATTTAGAATTGAGTAAGATGTGACCCTTGGCCTTGAGATGCTCATAGTCAAGCAGGGAAGCAAATCTGTGACCAAATAATTACAATGTGGCATCTGACCAGGCACAAGTAGAAGGCTGGTGGCTTCCTCAGGCTTGAAGATACCAGTTGGGACAGCCAATCCTGTGCGTGTGCTTCCAAGGCACCAGGAGGTGGGGAGAGCAACAGTGAGGAGGCAGCTCAATTGGTGGTTTGCAGGGCCCAGGGCTGGGTCTGGTGGGCTGGGAGAGGAGCCATCCCTGATGTCCTGTGCTCAGCACAGGTCCTAGAAAATGCTAGGTGCTTGCTAAGAGCTTCTTGAGTGAATTGATGAGGAAATGACAGAGTAAAGCAAGTTAGTGTTTAGTCTCTGAGGAGCTGTAGAACTCCCTGGGTAAGTATCAGTGTGTGTTTTGTAGATTTCTTTGCCATGAGATTAGCTAGAAGCACACAGTTTGTGGAGCAGTAACCCCCAGGCTTCAAGCCTGAAGAGTGTCCTGGTTAAAAGAACACACTTCAGAAGCCAAAAGAAATTTCTACATAACTCAATTCCTTTATTTGCATTTCTCAAACACCATGCAAGGGACTTAAAATCAACACTCATGCCTCTCGAGCTGTGGGTTTGCTTTTTTCTCCAGCACCCCATCCATGCCCTCATTGCTCTCCGTTCCCTGGAAGCCTGTCTTGGTCAAACCTTCCCAGCTCCCCAGCCGAGGCCCACAGGACCACTGACTCTCCCACTCTCTGTCTTCCCAGGTCCAAGGGGACACCTCCGGGAAGAGAGAGGACAGAGGAAGGAGGGAATCTGAGCAGGCGGAGCAGGAAGGGAAATGTTTTGGAATGTATGAACGAGGACATTATTTTTATCACATATAAATATGATCTGCACATCCCATATGGAACATTACTTCCATCAATGGCTTTAAAGAGTAACCTGGGTACTTCAGCCCAGTGATCTGAAGTGCCCCTGAATGGTGACCTCATATCATCTCAGACCGGGTGGGATCCCATCTCTCCATCCCTCCTCATTCATGCTCTTTACTCACCTTTGTTTTGAGACTGGGTTAGGAGGGGGTTAAGACTGAGCCACCTTGCACTGGTTCACAAGCCATGGTTGCCCAGAATTCAGACTCTTCCCCATCAGCTGATCTGCTCACAGACCTGGGGGTGAGCCTGCTGGCTCCCTGGCCCTCTCCCCTGGGCCATTACATTGACTTCTGCTGCGGCAGAGCACTGGTAACTGAGGGTGTCCCATTTCCTTCTCATCAGGTGATTCCCTCTATACTTCAGATCTTGGGGAGACAATGAGGAAAGCTTGGGTTTTCGTCCATTGTCCGTCCACTTGAGGTGCCAGTCAATGAAGGGCAAGCAGATGGCTAGATGGGTGAATGGGGGGATGGACGAGTGGCCACACCTAGCAGCTAGAGAAGTGTACACTCTAGCCATGCCCCAGCTGCAGGGAGGGGGCAGCCAGCGGGTAAGACTTACTGAGCTATTCCTTACCGTCGGAATCTGTACTGGGCCTTTCTGTCTAAAGGTCATTGAATTGCACAAGACATCTGCAAGCTGGGCTCCACTGCCCATTCCCCACAGGTGCAGACAGGTCAGACACCTATATTCACTGTTCCTCCCTTGGTTATTGGCTCCATTTCACCTCACTTTCCTCTTCCTAAGCACCAGATGACCCTTCTCATTTCTTTCTTCCTTTCTTCATTTAAAATGGCTCTACTACTTACTTGCTGTACAGACCTGGGCAAGTTACCTACCTTCTCTGGGCCTCAATGTTAACATCTATAAATTGTAGATAACAGCAGCACCTCTCGCAGAGTCTTGGGATGATAGGTTAAGTTAATGTATGTAAAGCACAATGCTGGTGCACAGTATGCTCTGTATAAAGCTAGTTATATGGATCACCTACTAAGTGCCAGGCATTGAGCACCATGCAGTTTAGCCTTCTCCTCCTCCACTGGTGACATCCAGCCCATTTACGTAGGTCAGTACTTGGGAGCAGAGGCTTTGAGCCAGAGGCAACCACCGAGTGGTAGGCCAGGTACACACAGGTAGACCCAGCTTGTCCAGGATGACCCACAGTGGCTGGGTGATATCCTGGCTGGTGCCCAATGGGTTAGATGTGGAATCTCACCTGGCATTCAGGTCTCCAGTTTCTCTAAAATGCTAGTCTGATCATACCACTCCCCTGTGTTTGTCCATTGATGCAGTCCAGAAAAAGTCCTAATGCTTTCAGCTTGCCACAGAGTCTGAAGTGATCTGGTCCTGCCCACCCTGATCAGGGGCTCTGCCCCTTCCTCATCATGCCCACCTTGCACTCTGTGACCTCTCTGAACCTCAGTCCCTCAAATGCACACATAGACTCTGGCCTTTACTAGCAAACATGTTCCCTCTGCCAGTAGGCTCCACCCACCCCTCCGTGCTCACCTCCTGTAATTGCCCTTGATCCACTGTATCTCTGCTGAGGCCTCAGCAACCCCCATGAGCCTCAAGTCCCCAGAGTGCTGCCTCCCCACCTAACGCTGAACCCACTGGGCAGTCTCAGCCTTCTGGATTCCCTGTGAACTCTGGGAGGAAGGGCACTGGCCTCTTCTCCTCACTGCTGTGTCCCCAGTGTCTCTGCTGGGTGTCCAGGAGCGTGAGCTCGGTAAGCGCTCCTGGCACAAGGCGCCTGCCTTTGCCACGCTCCAGGAGCTCTGCGGAAGGGCTGGTGTGCTCCCTGAGCGGCCAGCCAGGCAGCAGGCTGTGGCTGCACTGAGGCTCCTCGCCCCATGCCACCTGTAGTCTCTCGCCAAGGATGTCTGCAGTCTTCAGGGACCAGGCTGGCAGAAAGGAGCTGCTGACCAAGCATCTCTCTGACTCACTGGCAGAGGAGGGAGGAGGTGGCTGCTAATTGCCAAGTCCCTCCCCACCCAAAGAAAGGCCCAGCCTTTGAAGCTACAGCTGGGCCACGGAGGGGGTGGGAGTGGCCAGTGAGGTGTGCCATGGCTGTGGGTTCCTCTGAGCCCACAGGAAATTACTAATAAAGAAATAACAACCATGGAGCACTTTGCGAGGGTAAGTAATGACTCCCTGTCCTCGCTGACAGCACGGCCTGAGCACTTTCCAGATACAACCTGGGTCGCGCAGCCCCCTTGGAACGCCAGGCCCACTGAAGGAGGAGCCCTGTGCATCCTTTCAGCTCCCCCACCCTCTCCCCAGAGCAGCCCATCTGGCTAGGCCAGCTCTCTTGACCCCTTTTCTCAAAGCCCATCCTATGTTAAGAGTCTAAAGATGGCAAACAGGTTACATCTCCTGCTTGAACTCCAAACAGGCAGAGGAGCTTGGAGCTTGGGTTGAGAGGCATTTTGAAGCTACATCTAAGCCTATCATAAAGGAGGGTGGTAACCAGTTAGTGCTGCTTGCTGTGTATCTCTGATCCAGTTCTTGTGACTGGCCTTGTTTTGGACTATTTGCTCTTGTTCTTGTCTCACCAATGACTTGTCTGCACTTTTAAACCCATTACATATAATGAACAATCTCCCGCACACATGTGCATATGTACACATACATGTCTCCTTAACTGATGGTGTGGTTTCTCTCATATCATCTTTACACAGGACCTCTTATTTCATTTAGTTTTTATGTCCTATCCTTCAGCTGGGATTACCCCTTACTTATGGTGACTTTGGGAATTCTACTCCCCTTTGGCCTCAGCTCTCTCCATGAAATCTCTCCCTAATACCCCTTCTCCAACTGGCATTGTTTGCTCTCTCCCCAGTTTCTTACAGTTACTGCCTATTCCTGCAGCCAGATTAGCTCCTTGGGGTCAGATTGAACCCCACTCATCACTGTAGCTCCACTGCCCCACCTGCCCCTCAAGACTTAGCTTCAACAGTTTAGAGCAAATTCTGGCAAGCTTTTTCTGAAAAGGGCCAGATAATAAGTATTTTAGGCTTTGCAGGACCACATAGGGTCTCTGGTGCATATTTTCATTTTTGTTTTGTTTCTTTGCCATCCTGTAAAGATATAAAAATCATTCTTAGCCATACAGCAGCCCTACAAAAACAGGCCAAAGGTGGGATTTGGTCAAAGGCTGTATGTAGCTTGCCAACTCCTGATTTAGGTAAGCAACCCTTTAGGCATTCCTGCTGTGTGCTTAGCAGGATTGTTTGGATGGGAAATACAAAGATGTATAAAGTACATCCATGTCCACAGGGAATGCCCAGACTGGAGGGAGAGACATTCATAAATAGGTATTACGACAGAGTGGTGGGTAGGAATGTAGGCTTCCTGGGGGTGGTTTTTGAGCTGAGCCTGAGATGGAGTGAGATGGAAAAGAGGAGGAATGAGATCAAGGCAGAGAGACAGGAGTGCAAAGGCATGTAGGGGTGAGTGAGCCAGCACTGCATGCCCCAGGAACTCCAAGGAGAGGGTGCCTAGCATGGTACCTGGCACATAGTAAATGCTCAATAAAGGGGCAGCACAGTGAGGGACCTCATCACAGTTCCCAGCCCAGTGCTGGGTCCTGAGTCAGCACTCAAGAAGTATTCGAGATTTGTGTAGTTCTTTGTTTCCTGCTCAGTACTTTTTCTTCCCAAAAAGTCACGGAGCCTGACTCTACATCCATCTCTAGTAGTTAGGTAGGTCCACTTGAGTATCAGTGTTTGTTGAAGGGGGGCTGTTGGAACACATTTTCTTGACCTGGGTTCTACTCCTGCCTCTGTCACTAACTGACCTTGATTGAGAAAGTTATTCCCCCTCACCAAGTGTTAACTCTCTACCCAGAAAGTGGGCATAATGATGGGGTCTGCCTCTTGGAGGTATATTCAGGAGTCAGTGACACCCTGGCAAATGGTGATCAGCAAGATTTCTTTGCCATCTGCTGGGCCCAGGGTATGGAGGGCAGGAAGGGTGCACTGAGGGTAACTGGCATAGTGGCAGAGCCAGTGGCAGAGGGAGGGCATGGGGAAGGAGCCTAAGAGAAGCTGAGAGCTGGCATGTCCCACACTGACCAACTCAGGCCTGGGGCGGGCCTGCAGACAGACAGAGTGCCCTCCATCTCAGAGTCAGTGTGGGTCAGGGGCCAGGGTACCAGGTAGCTCCTGGCAGGCAGCTTATGGCTACCTTCCAAGAAGAGGATTAGGTCTTAGAGAGGCAGACAGAGGGGGAGGAAAAGTTCTTGTGGTGCAGAAGGCAGATTTTTCAGGGTTTGTATGTTTGTTTACTTGCTCCTGGCCTTTCTCCAAGAGGGATTTGAGATAGGTCGCCACAAACTACCTGCAAATAAGATGGTTGGTAGAAAGAAAAGTCAGAAACAACCATAATCCAAGAGCTGGAATAAGCATTGAATCTGGTTCTGAACCTCTGAGTGGCTGAGGCATAAGCAGAGGCAAGGGAGAGGAAGAGAAAGAAAATTCTGAGGATACAGTGAGCACCATTATCCCATTATCATGGAAGGCATTTCCACGCAGCAACCCTGTGATGATAAATATTATTATCTCCATTTACAGCACCAATTTGTGTTTTATAAATATATTCATGTATGTCTGTGTTTATTGAGCATCTCTATATGGTAAGAACTATGCTTTATACACGGAAGTTAATTCTTCTGACAGTTCTCAAAAATAGATGGTATCATATCCCAATTTCAAAGGTGAGGAAAGCAATAAAGATCAGAGAGGTGAAGTGATTTCCTCCAGCCCACACAGCTAGTAAGTGCCCACACCAAGATTCCTACCTAGAGGAGTTTGGCTCTAAATGTCTCACTACTCTGTTAACCCACTTCTCTGAGAACAGGTTCTTTGCCACTAAATTCTATAAGGAATTTCCCACAGAGGCTTAAGTGGGGGGAGAAGAAGATATTGAGGGACACAACAGTCAGTTTTATAGAAATCCCAGAATTGGTTTCAGAGGGGATGATAGGACATTTGGGACATTATCTTTTGGTTTTGATAAGCAGCACATGCACCAAAGCCCTTGGGCCACATCTTTCTCTTTTGGAGACCTGTTACCTTTCTGCAGTGCGCTAAGCCTGGGAACAGCAGAGTGCAGGGACAGGGACTCAGAACCGTTTCAGGCCAGCAGCTGTTAGAAACAACATGTCCAGGATGATTTGAATTTACCACCCTGCCTTCCCCTTCCCCTTCTTGGAACTGTTTTTATGACACTTCAGTTTGCCACTTCTTGGGGCCGGGTGCCTCCTCCAAGCTGAGCCAGCCTTTTATGGCCATGGAGCTAATCAAATAACAGCGATGCAGGGGCATCTGGGGAACAGCTCTGGTCCTCGTCAGGCCTAGGCCACGCAGCCAAGTGCCTCTGGATGTGGAAGGAGCGCTTGGCTGAAAATCAAGTTCTTCCTCAGCCTCTTCCCTGCAGATGCCTGCTCACCTCTGTTCCCTCAGATCAGGAATACCAGAAGCCACTTCCCTGAGTGACCTAGGAAACTTCTGACACTGGCCTGAGGATTGCTGTGTTCCAGACATTATTTCCACTCCCCACTTGGGGTTGATTTTTGCAAAGACAGATGTGAGGATAAGCTCTCAGAAGGAGCACTGCTTATGTTTTCCTTCCCGGAAAATAGCCCCCCTGGGCACCAGCCTTTGGGCTTGAGGGCTGCTCTTGACAGGCAGGAATGGCTGCAGCTCCTGGTCAGCAGTTTTTCTCAATGGAAGGTTACAAACAACCAGCCCTGAGGTTGAATTCCTCCGCTCCCTTCTCTCAGTTTTGGAGTGGGCAGTTGGTTCTCAGGGGTGTTGTCATGGGCCAAGCTTACCTTCTCCAAGAAAAAGGTAGGGGCAGGCCCAGAAAGGAATCTCAATAAACATGTGGTGACAGCTGGAAGTTTCTGTGAATGAGGTCACCCAGAGAGCAGGTTTTCCTGAGCCTCCAGCTTCCTAGGTATTTCTTCACTTCTCTGCCCGGGACATCAGGCATTCCACCCTCAGCTTCCACCCACAGGCCCACTGCCCTCCTTCGACAGCACGACTTCTCTCCTGGCCTCTTTGAAATGTGCTCCCTGTCCACAGTAAGAAACAGCAGTCACTATGAGGGGAAAGAGCTAGCTTATGTAGGTTCAAATGTGGCATAGAACTTAACTAAGTAAGCCTCAGCTTCCTCATCTGCAAAATGGGGACGTCGTTGGGCCACCTTGCGCAGTTTGGGTGAGTATTAGAGCAGGGAATCCACGCAAAGAACTTAGCAGGGGGCCTGAAATAAAGGGTTCCTGTAGCCTGGTGGCTTCTGGCCTGTCCCCCGCAGGGCCTCCGGAGTCCTCACGATCATATCCCTCATCACACACAGCAGCTTCCTTCTCTTGCCTCAACAGCAGGATGCTCCAGAATCCTTAGCATGACTTAACAGGCCCAGATCACTTGGTCCCAGCCCTCCTTTCCATTTCAGCCCTCATCCTACCCACTCCTCCAGCGTTCCCCAATCTGCTCATGCATAGACACTTGAACCTTTAATCACACAGCCCCCAAATGCTCTATATCTTTGGAGGTGTTGGTCCTTCCTTCCAGTCTGCCCTCTTCCATTTCTCACTTGATAAACTCCTACTTTTCTTTTAAGGCTTAATTTAAATACCTCCTCGGAGAAGTCTTCCCTGCCCACTGTTATACCCCCCACTGTGCACACCCACAGTGCATGCCTCTGTGGGCAGCATCCTCAGAAAACTGTTGGCGTGTATACCCTGTCTCTGTGCAGTCTGTGAGCTGCCAGGAGCAGGGGCATGTACTATTCCTGTTTTCCTCCTGGCACAGGATGCAGTTCATGCTAGGTATGCAATACATACCTGTGGGACTAATGCATGCATCACTGTTCTCACTGAGGGGTGCATGGGAGGAAGTTGCCTCCCGCCCTCCAAGAAATCAATAAATCAGGGCTGCTATGTATAGCCATGTGACTTGTGGAATGTACCACCTGCATAGCTATTCCCAGGGTCCCACCACTAAGTTAGCCCCAAAGTTGCCCAGGTCCCCCTTAAATTAACTGATATTTGCACAGTATTTCATAATTTACTATTTCATTTTTACAGTTATTATAATTAATAATAGTAACAATAGCCAGAATGGTAGCATTAGTGATTAGTTACTTTGAGCCATGCAGAGGATGTTATACCCATTTTACAGATGTGGGAACTGAGGCTCAGACTGATAGGGGGAAAATGTACCTTACCCTCAGACCCTCTGATACCAAATCCTATGACCCTTCCATCCACCCAGAGAGCCTGGTGCCAGTGCATCAGAAGCTACCGAAGTCCTCATTCCTCAGCTCTCTGATTTCTGATTCAGCTCCTCCCTGGTCCTCTTGCTCCTCTATCCCACTTCCCTGCACCAGGGCCTGGCCTCATGATAAGAATAATCTGAGTGGCAAGACCTCCTGAATCCCAGTGTATATATTGGAAAGGAAGCAGCACTGGAGTATGACAGTCTTGGTTCCAAAACTGGCTCTGCCACCTGCCAGCTGTGTGTCAGTGAGCAGGTGTCTCAGCCTCTCCGTGCTTCCGTATTTTTATTTGCAAAATGGAGGTTATACTACCAAGCCTAGTGGTTTGCTATGAGGATTTTGAACCTAGCTCGATACCTGGTGTATAGAAAATATTGAAATATATGTTTGCCTCCTTACTACTCCCTGAAAAATCAACAGAAATCTTAAAAAAATTTTTTTTTAGAAAGCAATTTCTGTGACATTACGCTCCAGGAAACCATAGCAATCAGTTTCCTGCAGCGTGGTTTCCGGCCTTTCCCAGCTGTGTAGTAGTGCTGGGACACAGCCTTTGTTATCCTGATACCCCAGAGAAGAGGTGGAAGTCACGAGCTCTGTGGGGTGGAGGCATCTGCTGGGTAGTTTTGCCAGGCTGATGGTAGTGATATTGCCATTGGCTCCTTGGCTTTCAATGAGCAGAGGTTGTCTCAGTCCTGTTCCCTAGTGCTCAGGCCACAAGGATGCCTAGCTCTCCGCTGGTGACTCAGTTCACCTTCTAAGGCCTGCTTCACTGTGGGCCAGGCCAGAGCAGCTGGGCTTCTGTTTTTATGGGAGAAAAGCAGCATTTGGTTGGATCTGGGTAGCTTCCTGACTCTCCTTAGATCTTTAAGACATTTCCTAGGACATAAAGGCCATAAGAGTGCCTTGTGATTATGTGTGCATGTGTGAGAGTGTGTGCTGGGAGTGAAGGCATTGCCTCTGAAGGACAGAATAAAGGCCACCAGCCACCAAGAGGCACTCAGGGTGGCTCTGTAGGGTGGAGAACTCTGCGTCCCTCCTGGCCTCTGAAGCACGCTGTGGTCTGGCCCCAACCATGGTGACACCACACCCAACTTGCCCTGCCACCTTGCACTCTGTAGAGGTGTTGTCCCTGGGTGCCTGGCATAATCCCACATGAATTATGGATGATAAATCACAATCTACAGTAGAAATTGGTAGGGTCAAAAGAGAGGCATGGGTAGGATACCCGGAAAACAAGGAGTGCCATATTCTGGAATACTAGGTAGCCATTCAGACGTTCAGGATCCCAGGCTCAAAGGCCAGTGCTTGCATCAGTCATTCGTGTAAGAGAGCAAGGAGAGGCAGGGCCTGTAGAGAATGGGCTTGCACATTACCCAGGGCTAGGTGTTCAAATGAAGAATTTGTCATCACCTCCAGGAGCCAAACAAAACCTGTCTCAGGCCAGATAACTTGTGACCTCTGTATTATGTTGACTGATACTTATTAACATGGAAAGATTTCATAATATATCTTGAAACATAAAGCTGGTCACAAAATAGTCAGATTAACCTGTCTTGGATTTTTTTAAATAACATATGTCTATACACATAGATATATGCAAAGGAAGAGTTGAAGGAATTACTCCAAAATTTTTAATATATGGGGGCTATTGTTCTGCTTCCTTTTTTTTCCTTCATTTTTTCCCCTTTTTTATATAATTAGCTTATATTACTTGCCAAAGGTTTTTGGTTTTGATTTTGAAAGTTATTATTCCCAATCCACCATCTCCTGACTATGTCCTTCTTTTCAAGATTCAACTCCAATGTCACTTCCTCCAGGGAGCCCCTCCTCATTCCTAGAGTGGGTTAAGGTCTCTCAGAAGTGCCCTATGCTCCCCATGGCAGAGCCTGTCTTCTGTGGAGGTTATTGTCCAGTCACCTGTGTACGCCTAGTTCCCTGATGAGACAGACACTAAATATGAGCTTCCTGAGGTTGTGGACCACGTCTAAATCCATCTTTGTATTTCCAGTGACTCCCATGGAACTTAACACATACTATGTGCTCCATAAATATTTTAGGAATGAGGGACAGCAGGAGAGAAGGCCCCATGGAGGAGAGACATACACAGTGGGCCCAAGGGCCAGAGAGCCAAGGCCCCTGAGGCAAGGGGCAAGGACACCCCAGGCAGCAAGAGAATCAGGGCACATCCGGGCATGGTGGATCATCCCTTTTGGCTAGAATGTGGGGCGTTTGAATGAGGACAGAGAGAAATCAGGTTGAAAAAGATGGGGGTGGCTGTAGATGAGGACTGGAATGTCAGATCTGGGAGTTGGGATGTTGTGCCACAGACCAGGGCAAGGCTGGCTTACCTCCAGAAGCCTCTCTCGCCTCAGTTCCTCATGCCTCTCAGCCCCCATCCCCCTCACCAGAGCTTTTCCCTGCTTTTTTGGCACTGAAAGTGGTGCTGGCTTCTGGCCTGAGCAGCGTGACCTGCTGCCCATGACTCAGGGGCTTGGCCATTCCTAAGTGACTAAGGCTGCTGTTTCCCGCCAGTTTCCCGTAACTGCCTGAGTAAAGACTCAGTCTGAATCACTGTTTATTGTTTTTAGGGGTTTTTTTTCCCCTACAGTCCAGTTTTTAAATATCAACGATTTCAGCCAGGCAATGGAACTGAATGAATGCTAAGGAACCGGTGGACACCCCAACTTACCCGAGGGCACAGATCCCATTCTGTTTAGGGAAGCGAGGCAGTGTGGCTCTGGAGCCAGACAGACCTGAATTCCAGTCCTGTTTCTATTCCTGCCTGACGTGCTCCTTTGAGCAAGTCACTTCACCTCTCTGAACCTGTTTCCTCATCTATAAAATGGGAATAAGAATGCTTATTTCAGAAGCTTGTGAGGATCAGAGGTAAAATCTGTAAAGCAACTAGCACATAGCTGCCATTGTAGGAATGGAAATTATTGTCATAAAATTACGGCTCCTCTGCTTAGGATTGAGCTCATGCAGGGGAAAGATGTGGGTCTCCTGCCTTCTGCTCACCTGTCATTTCAGAAAGACAGCACAATAATGGGCTTCCTGAAACTCACACTTCAGGAGTTTATGCAGGCTGCTGATCAAATCACTTAGTTCTCTTATTAAGAGCCAACATTTATTGGGCACTTACTATGTGCCAGATATTGTTCTAAGCATTTTACACTAAGAAATTAATGATTGTAAGTCCATTTGAGGTCGGTTTTATCATTATCACATTTACAGACAGAGACACTGAGCACAGAAAGGTAACTAACTTTCTACAGTGAGAGGCAGAGGCAGGGTTTTAATACATACAATTTAGTTTCAGGAGATGATCCGTGCATGGTAGTGAGCATCTCTCAGGGACATCACTGGCCTGGCTGTCCTTCTGCTCTGCCCTAATTGGGTCATCATTAAGTAAATAACACTGTGACAGACACTGAACTAAGCATCATCGACTTTCAGCTTAATTTTCACATTTATAAAAGATAAGTTTGATTGTTTTCATTTACAGATGAGGAAATCGGGGTTTTGAGTGATAAGGAAACCCGCAAAGCCAGTTAGTGGCAGAGTCAACATTTGAAGCCAAGTGTGTTTCAAAATCTCAGAGTCAAAGTGATTATATCCTCCATGTGAAATGACTGACTGAGTTTTGGGAGCAGGTTGACTTTGTGTTTTTGAAGTTTATTGACCTGATTTTGTGGCATTAATGGCTCACTGGTCTGCTTATGTCCTCCTGAACAGGAGATCAGTCTGATGGGAGTTAGCAACAGATTCCCCCTTGGGAAGAGCCCGTGGTCCTTCAGGCCAATGGTCTGTGACTCTGAGAGGATCTGGCCAGCCTCTGGCAAGTGAGAGTTTGAATTCCAGGAATTCCCTTTGCTGGCACATGTCTGCAGTATTCCAATCCTCTCATCATGCCTAGTGAGCATTTCTTCCAGACCAGATGGTCAAGAAGTAACCTCAGGAATCTGCCGAGAGACCAGTAGCACCTCTGAATGGGACTCTGTGGGGATGGAATGCATCAGGTGGCTGAGAGCCTCAGGAGGCTGCATGTAGTTTCACACAGGATTTAAGACACTTGCACCTGACAGAATATACTGAGAAGGGAACTAGATGCCTAGATTGTTGGGAAAGCTTGTGTTGGCCACATGACCCTGATGCAGCACCTCAAGGAGGTGCAAGCCATGGAGTAACTTCACCTGCAGGGCTCCAGGGATGCTGGACACCGTCAGGGCCTCAGGTAGAGCAGTGGGCCCACTCCCCACTGACAGCCCCTTACCCACCATAAAGGGTACTCATCCATGGTGCATCCTACATGCTGCGGTTTTCACTTACCTGCATCAAGGAGCAGGAGACTTGAAAGGGAAGCAAGGAAGACAGAAACAAGGAGCTGATGATATGCTAATAATAATTGCTCTCATGTGCTTGCTATGTGTTAAGCACTGGGCTAAACCTTTTATGTGCATACATTATTTCCTATAGTCCAATTATTATCCCCACTTAACAGGCAGGAATACTGAGCCTTAGAGATTTAGTAAACTTCCCAGATGGAAATATGTTTTGAGAACTTTGTGGATAACATGTCAAGCAGAGTGTGAGGTGCATGGCCTAATTAATCCCTATGAGAATCCTGGGAGGCTGGTATTTATTTTTGCCCATTTTTCAAATGAAAACAATGAGATTCAGAGGAATGAAGGTTTGCCCAAGGTCACACAGCTATTTGGGGGAGGACTAGACTCAAACCTAAATCTGTCTGTGGATTGTCAACTAGGCCACCTTGGCTCTTTCTAGAAGTTAGAAGACCTGGATTTTAGTGGCTGCTTTGCCTCTTATATACAAAATGGGAGTGTTAGATGAAATGATCCTTTAAGTTCCTTGCTATGCTAATATTTTGTGATTCTCTGAGGAAGCAAGAGTAATCTGGAGTTTGGGAAACTGTCATGGGCCCTTGTAAGTCTGAGGAATGGGGAAGGGCAAGGAGAAAACCGTTTAGTGTTTCCTCCCTGCAGCATGGCCAGGGAGCAGAAAGCCCTGGGACAGCATCGTGAGTGTGCAGGTTCGGTGAGGTGCTTTCCTAAAAGAGAAAAAGGTCAGCTGCGTTGGGTCCCAGCAAGAGCTCAATTTTTGTGGACACTAATTTGGTGCAGAGAAAAACGCATGCTGAGCTCACCTCTGTGCTGGTGTTACTAGTCAAATCCTCAGCCAAATGGCTGAGCCCATTAAAGAAACCCAAGGGCAGGACAGTCAGGAGACAGAGAGGAGGCTTCCTGGAGTGTCCCAGAGAGCATCTAGAGATTCTGTGGGTCTCCTCTGCCCTGGCCACAGTGCAGCACAGCTGTGTGGGCATCTGGAAAGGCCAGGCTTTGAGTCAGGTCTTGGGTGAGCTGGCTCTGCCCCTTCCTGTCTGGGTGAGTCAGTCACTCAGATCCCAGGATCTCAATCTCTCCTCCATTAACCAGCACAAATGCAAGGTCACATCTCACAGGTCCCAGGGAGGTGAGAAAAAGAAACACATTCAACTGGGCCTTCAACAATGTTAAGTTTTTAAGTTTAAAAGACCAACATTTATTCTGATTGATTGCCTGCTATGTTTTAACATTAAAATATCCTTTCTTTTACCAAAAAGCTATAGTGAATATAGATGTATCAGTTTTTGGTTTTTTAATTTATGTGTTTATGAAAATTAAAGATATCAACCTATGCATACTCCTCCATTTTTAAAAAGACTTTCTCATTTGTGAACTCCGAAAGCTGGAAATTAACTAACATAGCCACCTCTAAATACTACCTTCTTCCTCTGAAAAGTGGGGATAATAATTGGTTCTATTTCCCTCAAGGGCAATTGTGATAGAAAAATGAGGTAATATATAATCTACAATTGCCTGAACTCAGTTGAAATAGAATATACTTCCTTTTTCCTGCTACCTGTTATAGCCCTGTCACTTTGTCCCCCTATCATTTCTGAGGGGTTTCCCAGGGTGCTGGCTCATTTGTGCTCCAGAGAGAGTCCCAGGGGCTCTTCTGTTCCATGGTATCTCTCTTGTCTCCATAGCACAGTCTGGGTCATTACTGTCCCATGTGAGGTCACCATTCGGCTGGCCCAGCTGTCACTACCACTAGCTATCTCTGGGACCCCAGAGGGGATGGGGAAGTACAGGCCTCAACCCAAGGGTTGGTCTTGGCTGCTCTCCTCTCTCAGAAGATGGAGGACACTCAGACTTAACCCCCAGAGAACCACCAAATGCTGATTATCGCCAAAACTTGCTGCTTCTTGGAGCTGGTGCTGCTTCTACCATGGTTAACAGTGGTGGTGAGAGGCTGCCCAGCTTCCAGATGCTTCCACATAGCCAAGGGCAGCTCATTGCCCCATGGCTGCTCACAGCCTCTCCTCACTGCAGATCTGGTGCAACTCCCATGGGTGCCAGAGTGAGGGGAACATGTCTCCCCCCTCTAGTCCTGAGGCTCATCATATTCCTGCACCCTCCAGGATGATCAAATATGGGAGCACCCATTCCCTTCAAGGAAAGGCCCTCCTGTTGCAAGGCTGGCTTCTTCACTGTGGCCTACAGAGCCACTGGTCGTTATAACTCATGGCCCCCAGCATAGGGACTGGCACATGGCAGGTGGGTAGTGAGTCTTAATTTCCCATCCTAAGTCCTTCACTCCATAGATCATAGGTTCAGACAGATTAGGACCTGTAAATTGCTCTCAGGAAAAGCTGAAGATTCCACCTGTGATTAAAGTGGAGCGGGGCAGGATGGGAGCAAGGCCCAAATGCTGACTTCAGTCCTGACCCTCAGACGAAGCCCCAGCCAGGAAGTCTCGCTGGGCCTTGCTTCCACAGCTGCCCCAGCGCCATAGTGCCAGGAGGCCCAGCTGACCTCTCAGCGTGGCACGTGTGGATGACTTGTCCTGCCCTCTCTGTTGAGAAGCTTTGCCATCTGGCTTTAACTCTCCTTAATTTCCAGCTTAGCAGGAGTTTTCCTCCCATTTCAAAGGTCCATGATATCATCCCTCCATAGGGACCAGTTGAGGAAGAAGCATTGCGAATTCCCAGACCCCAGCAGTAGGGGTGGAAGGAGACTGTCTTTGAGAAGCTGGAATTCCTGATGAAGTCAGGCTCTGTGGCCACACTCCTGGTCTCACTGCAAGTGCAGCCAGGCTGGGGCATCTAGCTTTGCAGACTCCAAGATAATGTTAAGGAAGAATGGAGGGAAGGGGGCAGATCCAGGGTTCCCATGTAAGCCCATGCACTTAAATTCCTTTATTCTGCAAAGATGTATTTAGTGCCTCTAGATATAAGGCCTGTTCCTGCCTAGTAAAAGCCTGTCAGTGTATTTGAGGCTAAAGACTTCCACATACACCAGTGAGACAGCCATGTGAGGCAGGGGGATGTTACAAGTGCAGCAGGAACTGTGCCTGGAGACTTGAACCACACCTAGCTCTGCCTCTAAGTTGCCAGATGACCTTGGGTAAGTCACTCTCCCTCCCTGGTTCTCAGTTTCTCCTTTTCTCAAATGAGGGTGCATCAGTCCCTAAGGACTTCTGCTGCATGCTGGTCCTTGTCATTGTCACACACTGGCTGTGACCTTCAACAAGATACTCCATACTCTGGGTGTTGGTTTTCTCATATAAACTAAGGGGGTTGCATTCGATTACACCATTTAGTCTTAAATGGGTGCTTATATTTTTGTCAGGCCTTGGGCTAAACCCTTTATATGCAATACAGGTAATTCCCACAGCAACCATCCAGGGCAGGCACTGTTATTAGCCCCATTTGGCCGATGAGAAAACTGAAGATTAGAAAGTTTATGTAACTTTCCCAAGGTCACACGGCTAGGAAGTGGCAGAGCCAGGGTTTGAACACGGGTTTCTGTGTCTGACTCCAGACACGCAGCCCTTAACCATTTTGCCTCTCCTCTAAGGACCTCGAAACTCATCATTCTGGGAGTATGAGTCTGCCCAGTTTTAAAAGGGACATTGCAACATCTAAGACCAACATGCTCTCAATACAGCTTCCACCCTGGAAGCAGGGAGCAGCGCAGGCCTTCAGCCTGGAGTCCTTGAAGGACTGGCAGCCCCAGGAGCTCTATGGCAGCTCCTGGCTGCATTAACATGAACCAGAAAAAAGTTAGAAAGATTCCTTACCAAGATAGCAAGTCTCCAGGTGACAGCTTTCCCTTTCAGCTACAATCAGATCCTGTGCTTGTTTGTAAAGTTAAATAAGTTAAATTTTCATTGAAGTATTACATACATTCAGAAAGAGCACACATGATACATATGCAGTTAAATGAATTATTTAAAAGTGAACATACCTGTGTAGCTACCACCCAGGTCAAGACACAGAACCTTACTGGCAACCCAGAGTCCCCATCATGTGCCCTCCTAATCATTACCTTCCGGGCCCTATGTGTTTTGATCTAAGAATATTCCCTGGAGCTATGGAGAAAGGCTGGAATAAGAAGTTAATTTTCAAATTATCCTTTCATCTCTAGGGAAATTGTAAGTCTATAGGAAGGAGGTGGAGGAGGGGAGGAATTCAACACAAGAAGTACTAAAGCCACAGACATGGCAAATGGATGCACGTTCTAGAGAAAGAGAAAGAGTGACTTGCATTCTTGGCCCAGACTGTGTGTGTGTGTGTGTGTGTGTATGTGTGGAGAGTGGTATAGTGGGGTAAGGACATGGCTAGGAGGGAGGGATGCACAGGAGGGGAATAGTCTAAAGGAACAATGCAAATTATAGTCAGGGCAGTCGGGATGCCAAAGTCAAAATAATGGGTCAGTTCCAAGGCATAAGTACAAGGACGCCATGAGATGAGGTAATGAACCTGGAACCAGGAAAGAGAGGAAACATTTGGGAAGAGGTGAACGAGGTGGTGGGAAAGGGGGACACTGGGAACGGGGCTCAGGTCAAAGGCTGTGACACAAGTGGCTGAGGGCTGCCACCAGAATGGACATGGCCTGGCTGGGGAGCAGGCACCAGCCAGGCAGGAGAAGCCCTCCCCAGACTGCATTCATATTCAGCCACCTAAACTGCTTTTTGATTTCTGGCTTTGGTGGCATTGCTATGATTATCTTATGAGTAGCTATTTTTACAAAAAAAGTTACTTGTGAGAGAAGAGAAGGATCCTAAAAAAGAAAAAAAGACTTATTTTAAGCATTAAACCTTTTCAGAGTATTTCCTTGGGGACAAATTAATCAACCAGCCCCATCCCTTAAAACCATAGTGTTTGTGTCCTGGGTATTGGTGTCAGTGTAGCAGCTGGACAGAGCGTTTTTCCCATGAGATTTCTGTCTTGTGGGTGCTGAGTTACAATAGAGAGACAGTCGTGGTCACCAGACACTGGCATCCTATGTGATAATGCTGACCATCCTATGAGAACCAAACAAATGCTGGTGAACCTAGAGTTTGGCCTTGTGCATTGATTTGATTCACTTATGTTTATCTTAATGCTTTCCTTTTTCATTCCTAGTTGTGCCACCTCCCAGTCTGAGGCTGCCCCTCTGGGCCACTCCTCTGTCCGCCAGTCATGAGTGCATGCCCACATCTGGGGGGCCCCGAGTCAGCAGGCAACATGCCTGTGATGCATGCTTGCTCCCTGGATGGAGTGGGAATATGGCACCCTGGCTGCTGTGCCTGCTGCCCCTTATCCACAGATAGGGAGGGGCTGGGAGGTGGAGGGGACAGCTAACAAGGGTAATATCCTCCAGGGTGTTGATGTCAGCAGTGTCAGGGAAAATGGTGGAGCCTGGAAACCAAAAGCAAGTGTGGCGAATTGATAGTAGGCATCCCTGGCAGACTGGGGGCTGAACACATGGTAAGGAGTTTCAGAACAGCCCAGAGGGAGTTATTGTTTTGGTTAAGAATGAAGAGTTGGGCTTAGTGGAATAAAATCCAAACTTGATCACTTACCAGCTATATGATTGGACAACTTAACTAACCTCTCTGTTCTTTAACTGCCTCATATACAAGAAGTTATAATGAACCCACTTTATCAGGGGCATTACAAGTGTTAAAAGAGATAACACATGTAAAGTGTTTAGAATCAGTTCTAGCACATAGTAAGTGCTTGACATACTACAATGGAAACATTAATTAATTAAAATAAAGTTCTCAGGACCCACAGAAGGACAAACTAGAACATATGTATTAGTTACCCACTGTATGAGGCCATTCTGAAGGGGACTGATGCAAAAGCCAGGGTGAAAACAAGCCTTCCCTCCCAATTTGTCTGGGAACCCTCAAAGAAGGAGCAGGTTAGCCATACCAGCTGGGTCAAGGAAAGGTTCTTGCAGGAGCTTTGAAGTTCTTCTAGTCCAAGTTCTTCATTTGTAGGATGAGGAACTGGCTCCTCTTTGGGACTCAACCAAGGTCACACAACAATTTCAAGGCTAAAGCCAAGAGAGAACTCAGATCCCATGACCTCTAGACTGTTACACAGACCAGATGTTTCTTTTTTGGGGTCTGTTCTGCCATAGCCCTCAAAGCTGCCCTACCAACCCACAGAAGCCAAGAGGCCTAAGGAATGACCTAAGTCAGGGCTTCTTAAATTTTAATGTGCAAATGAATCACCTGGAGATTTTGTTAAAAATGCAGATTCTGTTTCCAGTAGGTCTAGGGTGGGACCTGAGAATCTGCATTTCTGACGAGCTCCTAGGTGAGGATCCTACTGCTCTGGGGATCACACATAGAGTACCAAGGCTCTAAAAATTGTTCCTTTAAAAAATGATAATAGTAATGAGGCTCTAGGCCAGTGCTGTCCAAGAGAAATTATAACTGTAATTTAAAATTTTCTAGTAGCAACATTGAGAAACAGATGACATTCATTTTAATATACTTCATTTCACCCAGTATATCCAAAATATTCTCATTTCAACATAAAATTGATGTAAGAATTATTAGTGAGATACTCTGCATTCTTTATTTTCGATTAGATCTTCAAAATTCAGTGTATATTTTATATTCACTTCAGACTTGGCACATTTGAAGTATGAAGCGGCCACATGTGGCTAGTGGCTACAGGACAGTTTTATACAATCACTCAGTAGGTCCCAGCCCCACCCCCGCCTTCTGCACCAGTGAAATGTGACATCTTGAGTGTCCCTCTGGCTGTTCCACGTTGGCAGGCCCACCCGCCTGACTCTTGCACCCTTGTTACGTGTGAGGTCGTGAGGTCCACTCCAACCATAAGCCATGAGCAGCCCCGCCTCCCACCCAGTCCCTGCTGCCATGAGCACGATAGCTTCGACAGAGATGAGAGCAAAGAAGGCTAAAACCCACTTTCTCCCTTTCATTTCTGGGTGACACTGGGTATATCTGGGCCAGAAGACCTTTGTCTGTCTGTCTGGCACTGGGGTGTTGGAATATACAGTTAAATGCTTGAAAGCCTGCGCCTCTGCTCCCAATTAGAGAAGTGGGGCTGAGAATACTTTCCACACGGCTCAGACCTGCCACTGTCTGGCCTGGTGGTTTGAAGGGTTTTGTGTGAGGCCAACCATGATGACGAGAGACGCAGTCCATAAGTCCATGGCGGAGCGCCAGCTTGACATCTGTGGGCCCTCTGTGGCTTCGGGTGTGGCTCTTCTCCAGCCAAAGAGACATCAATGGGGTCATCTAGCAGCTCTGGCTGTGCTCCACAGACTCACTGCAAGAAAGCTCCACACCTGCTCAGGGCCCCACGGCGGGGCTCTCAGGTCTTTTCTGAGCCAGAAGGAAAGCTACAAGCTTCTTTCCCAATCTGTGACTTGCAGGTGACTCACCAGTCACTTCTGTTCACATGCACCCCCTGGAAACCCATGTCTGAGAAGTAGGGTCATTTGGCTCCTCAACCAAATGTTTGCTTTTGTTTGAGAAAGCTCATAGCTTGGTGCTACCTAATGCTAAACATATGAATATCTGGGAACATCTAAACACTACAGACAAAACATCCACAGAAGGATGTTCTCGTTAAGGGCATTTTCTGGTAAAGCAGAAACTATTCCTTGCTTCATGCCTTATTGTTACAAACCCTTCTAAACTTGGGTTGAATTTTTCTTGTCTGACTATAATGAGCAAAATTGAATTTTATCTAATGCTTCGGTGTCATTAGCTGCTTCCGCAGGCATTTTTGTGTATTGACCATATAGGCAATTATATTTCACTCATTCAATAAACAGATATGTATTGAGTACCTGTCATGTGCCAGGAGTTGTTCTAGGCTCTAGGGATGCATCAGAAAAAAATCCCTGCTCTTATAGAGCTTATATTCAAGTGTGGGCACATGTTTTACAGTGAGGGGAAGGACAGACATGGACAATGAACAAGCAAATAAAATAGAAATTATACTATTTTCTGGGTGAGGCATATCTGTGTGCTGGGCACACTTAATTGGCTTCAAACTGAGGTCACAGGGCAGACCATGCTCCCAGACAGTAGGCTGTCTCCCCACCCCCACCAGGACACGTTGTGCTGCCTGCCCAAGACTTGCTCTCCAAACTCAATAGCTCCCTGTTTGCCTATGGCTGGGACTTGCTGATCAAGCAAGCCATTTAGTGTCCCCCCATATTTTCAGGTTTATTTTATCTTTCACTTATCTGGAACCAGCCCATCTCTGCCTGGGCCCTTGGTTTCCTCTGTGTTTGAAGCAGTGACTGCGTGGGCCACTCACCCTCCACAGGGTTCCCTCGTGACAGGAGGCCAGGGGATGCTGTGTTTGGGGTGAGATAGCAGATGGATTGTTTGTGCCGTAAACTTTCCCCATTGTCATGAGGCTGGAGCAGTGATAGCTAGAGGAAATATAAACAACAATTTTCCATGCACTTTTTTATGTCACTGTCAGCCGGGAGTGCCACGTTGACACAAACACAGTATTCATTTGTTCAGTGTTTGAAGCTGAAATGTGCCATAAATACACCATGGCCCTTCAAAGGATTGGTTCACAACAGCCTACTTTAAGAGGCCACCAAAGTTATCTTTTCAGGAAAATATAACAGAAATATATTTACAAAACATTGCCCTGGGGGGAAGTTGAAAACATTTTTCTTGTTTATGATCAGGTCCTTTTCCATTTCACAAACATCGATTGCTCTCCCCCACCCACACCCCTGCTCTTTCTCCTGTTTAGGGTGGAGTTGAGTTCACATGGTCCTCTGGTAAAATAACAAGTGCATCTGTGCCCCGTCCCAGCCCAGTAAAATCCAAATGCCAGCAACTGGAGGTGGGGGCGGACATTGGAGGCTAGCACTACTCGAGGAAGGACAGGGAAAAATACACTGAGTCGAGAACCCACCAGGAAAGGCTGAGGTCTTTGTTAGAAAAATGTTCTCATTGTAGCTGATGGGAGAATGTTAGGAGACTGGGCCATAAAATATCCTCAGGTTGATGCCTATGAAATTACCATTTTTGAATCAAAGTAGTCATTATTAGCGATTTCATATGTTTCTATCTAAAAATAAACACCAGCTACCATTTACTAATTTCTGCCTGTGGGCCAGGCATGGAACTAAGCACTTCACATGAATCAGCGAATCATGTCATTTAGTGTTCACAGGAACCCAGTGAAGAGGTGTCTTATGTTAGGTTCCCCAGAAGTAGACACTGAGATGAGAATCTAGGATTTATTAAAGTGCTCCCAGGACAAAAGCAGGACAGCGGTGAAGCTAAGCAAGGATGTGTGGTTTCATGTAAAGTCTTAGTCTCAGCCTCACCCTGCAGGGGAGCTCTGGAGATTCAGTTATACCTCAGAGTTTGTCCCATCTCAAGACCAGAGAGCTGGGTGTTCATATAGCTGCAGTCAGCCACTGGCCATAGGCTGGTCCCAGGGAGTAAATGCTCAGATACGTGCAGCTCTCTGCATGCACATGGGAAGGGGCTCCAGTAGCCCAAACACAGGGTCATTGGAGACAAAGCTCACGGAAGCTGGGGAGGGGAGGCCCATGGAAATGCTAAGAGGGGGCCGTGGGCTTGGGCAGAGCATCTTCTGAAGCCACTGGAGGTAGGTGTTAGTTTTGTCACCATTTCACACATGAAGCAATTTAGGTTCAGAAGGGCAAAGTAACTTAGCTCTGGCCTCAAGGATGTAGGGCCAGAACTGTGTTATCCCAATTGGCCATTAAGTCATCTTCTCAACATCACTTTCAATGTCCTTGGTCACTGGGGTCAAGCTGGTGGCACCTGGCTTCTCCTTTCTTTAGAATGAGATTTTAGAACCAATTTGGCTCATGCACATAGATTGGAGGGGCCCATCCCAGTGCCCAACTGCCATAGCTTGTCTAAGTCTGTTTACCAACAAGCTGGACTCCTTATCATATTAGCTGTTTATTATACCTCTCTAGGGTGGCAGAGGGACTTTTCCTGCTGCCAGCACTGTGGGATCCACTGACATGTTCCTCTACTATCCCTGGAGCCTGGCCTCCCACTCATAGGCCCCCTGGTGCAGGCAGGTGTGACCTGCTGCTCTCCATGGCCAATGGCAAAGAGTTAGCCAACACTACCTCCTGAGAGGGCTCTTGCTTCTTGAGTCAGGAGCTCATTCCCGGCTGAACCAGACCAAGGGGCACCTTGCCACCAGAACTAGTGATAAGGGGATTCCCAGCAGCTGCTATACTCCCCCAGCCAGTACAGTCACTTGCCCTTATTTGGCAGCCAAAGGTGGCCTTCCCCAGGGAGCTGAATCAGAGCTCTTTGACCCAGGACATGCCACAGTGGGAAGGATACAGATTCTGGAGGCTTGGATCAGAGTTCACAACCCAGCTCAGCCACTTAACCACTAACTTCTTCATATCTCGATTCTGCTATCTATAAACAGGAAACAATATTCTACCTTGCCAAGATTAAATGAGATGTTCTCTGTAAGTGTCTAGCGCAGAGTAAGCCTTTGAGAAATGTTTGGTCAGTCCCAGCCTTTTTCTCAAGGCTTTGCTGGCACTGCTTCCTGTCACATTAGCTGTCTTAACTTTGGGTCACTGCATGCATTTGATTACAGCCTAGCTGCTCCAGTCTTGATTGGGTGCAGGGTGCAAGCTAGAGAGATGTGTCCTTTATTGTCATGTGTTTTGAAAGGTTTTGTCCTTTTGGGTTACTGTTCTGTCAAAGACCACTGGATGGCCTGCATTTTTTTTTAAATCAATCTTGACTAATGCAGATCTAACACCTGGCTCTCTGCATTGAATTCCATTATACTCCATATGCTAATAGCACCTCACATGAGGCTGTCTCAGAAAGCAGACCACAAAAGAAAAAGCAAAATGCCATATACAACTGAGATGCTGGGACATGCCCCCCTCCAACCTTATCCCCCATACATAGAAATGCTGTCCTAGTTTTCACAGCCTAATTGAACATCAGTCACATAAAAAAAAAAAAAGAACCTGGCTTGCCACCCACACCCACTGTGCTAAGAATAACTTCTGTCCCAGCAGAGCTGGTCAGAACCACTTCCCAGTATTTCCATCTGGAATTAGGTGTGAGGATTCAGAAAGTGTGTTTGTCCATTATGAGTCTAAAGCTGGCATGGGCCTGGAAACCTGGAAGTCTGACAAAAAAATACAAGAAATGTAGAGTAAGCATCCAAACACTGACTTACCCAAAAATCTGTCTCGTGTTGAAAGTCTCGTTCCCTTTGGCGTGTTTGCTCAGACAGGGCCCCTTTCAGCTCAGCATCCCACAGCAGAGTCCTCACCCAGGATCTGCTTGATGAGCAGGATCACAGTTTCCGGTTTCAGGCTTTAGGGAAAGGATTGTTTACCCTTTGATTTTCCAGATAAATAGAATAGAATTCCTTCAATATCTGGAATTTCCAGAAGATCAACTTTGTGCCAGGCACAGTGCTACCTAAGCACCTCAGCCTTGAAATACACACAGGGTGCCTTCTCCACCCACTCATTTGGAGATGACAGTCTAATACCAGATATTCCCAAACCCCGGATGCACTGTGGAATCATCTGAGAGCTTTTCAAAAGCACTCTTTACATTTATTTTCTTCTTTAATCCTCACAGCAATCCTAAAATTAAAAAAGTAAAAAATAGAGACTACTGTTGTGTTCATTTTGAAGATGAATAAACTGAGGCACAAGTTGGTTGGGTCCCTTGCCCAAGGTTCTGCAGCATTACAGGTGATCTAAACTGTCCCACCTCTTCTTGTATTGAAGCATGACAGGTGGTGGTGTATCTAGAAATGGCTGGAGCATGTGGCAAAGAAAAACTAGGGAGAGGAAGCAGGAGAAGGGCAGGGCAGGAAGAGCCTGGGGGAGACTAGACTGGAAGATGGACTTGATATTGGAATATTGGAATAGTACCAAACACCTGTATCAACCAGAGTAAGAAGGCATTCCTAGGGAGTGCGGGACACATTTCTGCACAGCAAAAAAGTCAGTCAGTGTCTTTGGGTGAGAGCGCTGAGGTACAGGCGCTCTGTGATGGTAATTGGTTCTGACAAGAGCTCCGTGCTGAGCAGGGAGGAATGTGAGAAGGGCCGCCTTCTCCTTTTCCCCACTGAGCTCTTGCTTTGCCACGTTATCAGGACCTCTGGGGTCAGCCCTGGAGTAGCTGGTTCTGTGCCTTCCTTCCCTGGAAGCTGCATCACCTGTCATGTCTGTGTCCACTCTGCTCACAAGCCCACCAGAAGCTGCCAGTGCCATGGCCCAGGGCTGGCCCATCACAGAGCAGAGGAATGAGCACAGATGGAGCAGTTATGGGGAGCTGGAAAGCCACCACCCTGCCCATCTCTAAGCCAGGAGAGAGGCTATTCCATCTGAAGCAGTAGGCAGTAACAGTTACACACATAAGCCTGCGTTCAAACACCAGCTCCACCACTTACTATGTGATGTGGGGCAAGTCTTTTGACCTCTGTGAAGATCAGTTTTCTGATCTATAAAATGCGATGACAGTCCTACCTTGCAGGGTTGTTTTAATAATTGGAGATATTATTCATAAAGCACCTAGTAAATGTGTCTAAGGCCCTCAATAAATGGCAGCTATTATTATGCCTGGTTAATGCCATTGCCATATCTGAAGACCGTGTAGGTCCAGAGAGCCCAGGTTGAGAGCCACTGGACCAACCCCCTCTTTTACAGCTTAGAAAACTGAGGCCTGAAAGGGATCAGTGGCTTTCCCAAGGTCACCTGGAATTTAAACAGTAGAACCAGCAGCAAGAGGTACCTGTGAGAAGCCTCACTAAGCAGGCTGAGAAGTTCAACTCCAGCTTGGCCACAAACACTCATGGCCTTTGCTCTGATTTCCTCCCTCCATCGTGGCACAGATATAACCTTTCTGGGGCGGTTGTGCAGATGTATAAGCTGTCATTCCAAAGTGCTGAAAAGTACTCCACAGGTGCCAAATCATGACTCTTCATGGATTTCAACACCTCAGTTGGTATATGCCTTTCTGCTAGATGCAAGTTGCATGAGGACAGTGCATGCATGTGTGAGAGTGTGTGTGTGTGTGTGTGTGTGTGTGTGTGTGTGTGTGTGTGTGTGGTTGTGTGTGTAGGGAATAAGGAAACAGAGGAGGAAGGAGAAGAACACATAGAAAATTCCAGCTTTTCCAGATACTATTTCCATACCTGAACTCCAGTGCACTCTGGCTTAGCCCACCACCCTGAGACACAGACAGAAGTGCTGTCTTCCTGCCCAGGCCCTCAGCATCCTACTTTCAGCCACCTGCTGGAGGAAGGTGTGAGCAAGGGCAGCTGGCCTAGAACGCCAACTCTGTGTCCCATGGCAAATCAGGGCCACACTGCTGATGGGCAATGATTTGCATAACCTTCAGCAAACAGGAAGCAGAATTAGGAACTAAGTCCATGGTTGCTGATATCAAATAGAGTATCTTGGAAAACCATGAATCTGAAAGCAGACAATCCAGGATTTGAATCCTAGTTCTACTGCTCGCTGGCTATATGACCTTGGGAAAATTATACTTTACCTTCTGTACCTCAGTTTCTTCATTGTAAAGGGGAGAAAATGTTCCAGGCATTATTGGAGACATTAAATGAGATGAAAACTCTGGCACATAACTGTTTTGTTCCTACCCCAAACCCTGCCACCATCCCAGTGGCCCTCTGCACCTGTATTACCATGGTGCCTGGGCCATGATGCATTGATTTTGATTGTGGATTTCAAAGAATCAGAAAGATACCAGGATGAAGAGGTAGTTGCTGAAAGTGAAGTATCCTAAGAGAAGGCATCTCCCTTGGAGATGATGGCCTCAGGCACCTCGGGCATTTGGGACAAAAGCAGCCAGTGGTGGTGGTGGTGAGGAGATACCTGCCTTTAACACTCCATGCAGAAAAATGTTGCAGCACTCCGAACAGATTTGTTAGAGAAATAGACATGCTTAAAGCCTGATGGTGCACCTCTCTTATTACCAAGTTTGGTAGGAGCCCATGTGAAGAGTGGGCAGATGTGGGCTCAGGCTGCAGAGAGAGGGTCTGACCCCTTGTGCCTTTCTCAGTCTGCTGAAATGCAAGGACATTTCTGTCACCCTCTCTGTAGCCTCTTTGCCTTGCGTGGCTCTTCTGGATGCCACAGTCCTGGGGGTTCAGATCCCTCCCCTAGACCCTGGATGCTGCCTGTGAGCCCCCTCACAGAGGTAGGGTCTCCATTGGGCTTATAGCCTCAGGTTTTGGGCTTTCACTCAATGTCTTAGCAATGGAAATTCACACACTTAAGGCATACCCACACAAGGGGTCATGTGGTGACTGGGACAGGTGGGAAAGGAATTGTGGCTTAAACACTCACTGTGTGCCAGGAAAAATGATAATCATAATGGTGGTAGCAGTGACCATGAATCAATCACTGATTTAGTGCTTCACACATATTAACTCATTTAATCTCTCCATCAACCTTATAAGAGAAGTACTGTTATAAACCCCATTTTACAGATGATAAGCCTAAGGCAAAGAGAGAACAAGGAATTTGTCTCTAGTCACATTGCTTGTAACTGGCAGAGCTCAGGCCATGCAGTCAAACTCATGCATACTCCAAAGTCACCCTCCTTTTAGCCACTATACCCTACTTTACTGCTGCTCATTTCTTCTTTCCCCAAAGTCCCAGGAGGTATGTATTAGTAATGACAGGTGAAGAAATGAGGTTCAGAGAGGTTATGTGACTAGACCAAGATCACACAGCCAGTTAAATGCCTATGCACATCTATGGGACTCTTTCCACTTACAAAGGAGCTTCCAGAGGAGAAATCTTGACATTGTCTTTTATCACATTGGTATGAAGGAGAGAATGTGGCAGGGTGTGCAGGGGAGAACCCAACTCCTTGCTCATTGCCCAGCCTCCACCCCAAGCACACTGGCAGGCAGGCATGAAAGCCCCCTTCTTGCCTGGTTGCCCTCTTTTCCTTTCAGACCTCATCCAACGTCATCCCACACATAAAATCTCCAGACACACTTGGCTGCCTTGGCAGTCTACAGGGGCCTAGGTTCTTCATCTGCTAACATAGCACGTGTCTCGGTTAGTAATTACACAATCACTGATGTGATTGTGTAATTATTGTCAATTTCCCTGACTATATTGCAAGCTCCATGAGAAAAAAACCCTAGTTCTTACTAACATTATAGTACGAGTACTTAGCATGTTGTCTGGCATTTAGTGGACTAAAATATTGTTTAAATGAATGAATGAGTATAGCACCAACCAGGTTCCAGACTCACACCAGGCCCTCTGCCTCTATTATCTCAAATCCTCACAACCACCCTGTGAAATAGTTATCATCACATAAGCTCATTTCACTGATGAACAAACTGAGAGGGTCAAAGAAGGGAAGTCACCTTTGCTCGGTCAATTGGAGGTGAGGCAGATTCACAGCCAGGTCTGCATGACTCCAGTCCCAGTGCATTCTCTCCTTCACTCCGCTCTGTCCAAGGAACCTGGAAACAAGCCCTGGGAAGAAGTTCTGTCAAAGGTCGTCTTCTGGGAAAAACAGAGGAAGATGGTACTGTGGAGACCAGACAGGATTGAAAGTCAATAGTAAATTATCAAAGGCAAGAAGAGAGCTAAAATGGTTGTAGGAGGGGATTCTAGAAACCTGTCTTTGATAACTCAGCAGGAAGTCAACTTTGCAGGCCAGATGCCATTGGAGACTTGCTTCTCCATCTCCAAACTCAACCCTCCGTGGTCCGCTCCTTGGGAAGGATAAAATCCTAAAAGCAAAGGATTGCGAATGGGAGTTCCTTCAACATTCCAAAGTTCAAAAAGATGGTCTTTGTGGAAACAATGATGCCAGAATGATGATGCTTAAAAGTCTTAGGTGCAGCCTGAGGGAGATGAACTTCGTGAGATTCATATTTGATGCAGATCCAGACTGCCTTGAGGAGAAAATTCTGATAAATTTGTCAGTGAATGTCTAAAAATCTTACACAATGTGGAGCTTCAAAAAAGTGGCCAGGCAATTAAAAAAAAAAGATTTAATGGTGTCATGTAAAACAATATCTAAGCCAAAAAAATAAAAGAAAATCCCTGTATATTTTGTTCTTTTCCACCCGTGGAGCTCTGAGGTTTTATTTGTCTTGGGTTTCGAAAGGGAGCGGAAATCAACACAGCTGTTTATGTTTAGTGGCTTTGAATGATCTCTGGGCACAAAAGATCCTCATGGGTGTCTGCTTTGTTGACGGCTTTTAGACCAGCTTTAAGCTCAGCTAAGGGGTAGTGTGAACTAGGATTCCCCTTTCCTATGTGCCCAGCAGAGTTCATTTCAGGCATACTGGGGCCCGCCTTCTTCTCCGTCTTCTCTCTTACAGAATGAAGATGGTCTTCAGGCCCTCATCAGTGGTTATATAGACAGCTTAAGTAGATCAGTGAGAAAAAATTGATTTCCCAGTCCCTTTGCTCAGGGGTGGTCTTGGCACTTCTCTAGAGAATGAATTTGTTGCGAGCTGCTTCCCTGAAAGGAAGAGAAAATAGGCAGGGTCTCTGGAGTAACAGGTCCTGGTTGTCTCAGGAGGATGCTGCTTGCCAGTGACTTTTGTTGTATAGAGAGATAACCTCCTTTTAACTAAAACAGGATTTTAGTGTTTGATAGCTCCAAAGTGTGTGTTTGTGTCTTTTGGGAGAGGGGCTCGTGTCTCCTTCCTGGAAAGGTGGAGGGCAGAGATGGAGAGTAACTAAGTGAACTTCCCTATCACCAATGTTTGGCACAGGGCTTGGTTCATTACAGGGCTTAATAAGTCTTCCCTGAATAAATAAAGGGTTAAAACAGGTAAACATATTAATTTGAAAAATACAGAAAACCTCATGGAAAAGTAAGTTGAAATCACCCACAATTCCAACCCTTTAAAACAATGATAATAAAAGAAGAAGAAATTACCAGACCCAGTCCCACAAAGGGCCTCTTGGGAATAACTGTTGTTGACAGTTTGATGTGATTCCTTTCTTCCTTCTCCTTATAAACATTTTTATTTCTATATAAGCAGATTCTAATAGTAGCCAAACATACATACAAATAAGATAAATGCCCCCCTAAAAATATTTTTTAAGAGAAAAAAATCACAAAATGCACCCCAAGGCCCTAAATGATTCCTCTTTTAAGTCATCCACTGTTGAGATTTTTCACCCCAGCACACCCATTTACAAGCACAGACTTCCAAGAGTTCACTCTGCTCCTCTGAGCACCCTGACTCCTGGGCACCACCCACCTCTCCCACAGGTCAGACATTGGCCAGGCAGTCCTCTCCTCACCTCTCCCAGTGAACACTCACTAGAGCCTGTGCCTGGTGCAGAGTCAGAGGGCAAGTCAGAAGCCTCCCAGGATGGTAGCAGTAACTGAAAGAGGACATTCAGTGGGGGATGCTGTGAAGAGCCTTGTCGCTCAGTGCCCTGAGGCCCACACCCAGCACTGATCAGCTGCTGGAGGCTATCCACAGCGCTGACTGGGAGGCAGCGTTTGGGCAATGGCCCGACTGTGTTTGGGCTGCAGGAACAGCTAGGCTGGCTGAGTGTCTCTCTCAAAAAGGAAATCTTGCTCAGAAAGTAATAGAAGGCCTGAGTTCCTCCAGTTGGCTGTCGTTGATTAAAATTGTCCAGGTTATTGCCTCAGTAATCCCTTAAGCTAACGTGTTGAAGAAGAGAGCAAGCCCTTCGTAGCGTTCCTTAAAGCAGTGCTTTTCCATTTGCCTGCACCCCAAGAGCTTAGCCAGCAGGCACATACCGGGCCCCATTCCCAGAGAGTCTGATTTCATTGGTCCAGGGTGGGGCCTGGGCAGCCTTGGTTATTAATTCCCCAGGTGACTTTAACAGACAGCCAAGACTGCAAAGCATAGAGTGAGGACCAGCTGATTCAGAGGCACCAAGTGCTTGTTTAGAGTGCAGACTCATGGATTCAAAATACTAGGTTTGGAGAGCGGGAGGGAGCTTAAAGACCTGTCCTTTACCAAGAGCCCTGTGATTCTTAGGCTTCTTGTTTAAGGGCCCATAGTGAAGTCATCTTTGCCTCCCAGAGGACCCCAGCAGGAGCCGGGTCAGGGCCTGAGCATGCAAATAAGGCTCCCCAAACTCGCCTGGCACTCGGGCCTGGCTTTGCTATTAAGACCACCATCATTCACAACCTAGGTGCTTACCAAACCTTTCTGCCTGTTCCCTCAACAGTAAAATGGAGCAATTGTGCCACTATACAGGAGTGCCCTGGGGATTCACTGCAGTGGTGTTAGCATTTCTATTGTTATTGTTATGATGGATGTTTCTTTGATGTGTACTGTCCGGTGTTCAGAGTCCAGGCTCTGGAGTGCAAGTGCCTGGGTTCAAATCCAATTTTTCAACTTAATTGCCTTGTGGGGTCTTAGGTAAGGTACTGAACCCTCTCTAGGCTTCAGTTTTCTCTTCTCTATAATGAAAATGACAACGATGACCCACCTCAGGGGACTGCTGTTAATTAGAGGTAAGATATGTGAAATGCTTACAGTTTTCCCTGGCACATAGTAAGGACCACTTCATAAACTACAGTTCTTAGCAGCAGCAGCATTATTACTGGGTCACCTCTGGTCATCTGCTCTAATGTGTGGGAAGAAGAATGGATAATACAAAACAAGGAGTATAATTTTTAAGAAGATCAGTTTGAAACTCAACTAACTAGACCTCTCAATTGTTGAATTTTTTTTCTTCATCTGTAATGGCGAAAAGTGCGTAGGCAATTGAAAATAAGAAGCAAACACAAAAGCTTGCAAGTAGGATCCAGCTGGAATCTGGACATATTTGGCTCAGTCTCCTTTGCCTTTGCTTCCTGCAGGTAGAGTCCTGGACGGTGCTCCCTCCAAAATACAGTAATCTTCACAAAGCCATGAGTACTGACTTGGCTATAGCCAATGGCATAGACTGGAGAGTCCAGATATTTTATTTTCTTCTCCTACTTCACCTCTTTGCCCACATCTACAATTTGATATTCATCTTTTATTTACATCTTCCCTGGTACCACCTCTTAGTCAGGAGACACTCCTATTTCAATTTTCTTGGCGATCCTATTGCACATCAAAGGGGAATTCCCTCCCTAGGGTTCCCCAAATCATTGAGTGAGGGGTAGGGGAAAAAAGAAGGGGGCAGGGAGGCAGTTTTCACTCTCCTGGCCATCCCTGACTCTGAATTTCTGCTCCTACTCAAGTCAGGATCTCAATCATTTCTTCTTGTCTCCCTTCTTCTTCAGAAAGAACCCAGATTCTAAGTCAGCTCTTTTTAAAAATAATTCTCCCACATCAAAAGAAAAATCTAGGCATTCAAGCATTTGGTAGCTCAGCAGGTTTTATTGCTATTTTGGAGCAAAGAAAGGGTTTTCCTATGCCACTTTGCTCTGCTTCTTCCAGCCCCCTGAGGGGGTCTCTTCACTGTGCTCTGGCTATGCCATTTTGGGGGGCTCTTCACACTAAACCTCTCCAGGAAAACTGACTTTTTCTCACTTATTATAGACAATGATATAGCTTGACCCCTGGGCTCTGGGCTGACCTTGAGCTATCCAAATACTTACTAATGTTATCTCTGAGACCATATACTCAGAGGCTCTTTCTAGACTAGCCCCAAACTGGCCAGAATATGAAAGGAAGTGATATGCAGTTTATGTTCCCACTGGTGCGATTTATTTATGCAACCTTCCCCCAACTACAGAAGGCAAAAGTAGTCACAGCCTAAGTTTTAAATAGGAATGTTTTCCCTCTTATATCCCTCTTATTATACTTATTCTTATTAATAGTCATTATTTTATTGAATATGGATTTTCCTCAAATCTTTGTGGAATGAGGCAAGATGCAAACAAAGGAGTATTTCCTAGACTTAAGTTACAAAGATAGGAGAGTGGACACATATCTCTTAGAATTTAACACTAAGGGTGGAGAAAGGAGATTTTTCTCCATTACTCTTTTGTTTTTTGTTGGTTAGAAAGTTTAATTAATCAAAATGGCTGCTAACTGCATGGATAGTTGATTCTCCTATGTGCCTCATTGATCACAGTATATTTTGCCCTGCAAGAGTACTAGTTTTACTATTTATCATTCATCTCCCCATTTACTTCCCTTACTAGACTGTGAGTTCTCTCAGCTTTTTGGTGTTGAAACAGGTGATCCTCAAGCTGGGAAACAGCAGATGAACCTGGAGAGCAGGGAACAAGAATTTATCCTGATTTGCTCTCTATCATAATGCCCAAAGCCTGGCAAATAGATGGCTCTCAACAATTTATTCATTGAATTAATGATTGATCCACTCAATATCTGATTAATCAACAGTTTGCTATGGTTTGATATTTAATAAGGGCCATTGCCTCAAATGCCTATACACACACACATACTCCTTTACACTTCAGCATCTGCAGGTGGGAGAACCCCCAATCTCCCAGAGATTACCATTGCACATATTGATCTGCACAGAGTCATCTGGAAAAGGGTAGATTAGACGGCAGTGGGCAGCAGGGTGAGCAGACTTTCTAAAGAGCTTTCCTAAAGTTCTTACCCCTGCCTCTGTACAGTCTGAGATGCGTGGGCCCTCAATTCAGCCACTACCAAAATATGGTCATTTGTGACATTTCTGAAATATGTGCCATAAATTGCCAACCCCTGTTGTAGAAAATTTAAGAGAAGCTTATTTAGAAAATAAGCTAGTGTGATTCTATTTTTTTTTTACTTCCAAATAAACTCATGAATGTTTTGCTTTTTATTTTATTCCAGAGACTTGCAACATACCCCTTTATCATTTCTAGCCAGGGTTTCCAAGAAGCCACTGACTTTTTCCCCAGATCCCTGCATTTTTTATGGTAGGCTGGGGTTTAGATGCTTCAGCTCTTCACAGGCCCGTCTTCTTGGGAGGTCAGGCACAGCCAGGGGGCTTTAACTCAGATGAAGGATGGGTTGATGGGGCTGGTCACTTGCAGGTCAGCTCTGAAGCCCAATTCACACTCAACTAATCAACAGTGGCTGCTGTTGAGGATCAGAAAGCAGTGCAGCTGCCTTATCCTGATCTGAGGATGACTCTTACAACCAGGGAACTCTGAACTCTGAGGATGATTCAGTTGTCCTGAGAGCTTTGGGAATAAGTTTCAAACTGGCCCATTACTGATTTGTGGGTGATTTAGAAAGTTCAGTATCAGACAGGAGAAAGAGAGAAGGGTCATTGAATTTGGGATTTTAAATGGTGGACTGACCATAGTGCATATGATAAAAATAATAATAATATTTTAAAAGCCTGGATACTGTGCTCTTTCCAAAGCAGTTTGCTATTCTCTGAACCAGGGGCTTCTTTGGCTACCAATGCTTGCCTAACATCTTTATTTAACACAACTTCTCTCATGTTAACATAGCTTCCATATGGAAGGAATAACTTCATAGGACATTTTTATAATTTGAGATTACCTTATTTAAGGAGGAATCTCACAATTATCTCTTTCGTCCCAGACAAAAAAATAGCTCCCCTCCCCTCCCTTGTTTGGTTATGATGATACATTATTTCGCTCTAAATAAGGAAAATGTAGTTTTATAGGAAAGATATAAAGGGACATGAAGAATGTTCCAGGAAAGAGCAAATAAAATTATTAAAGGGATGCCATTTTGAAATAGACTTAAAGACTCACTTGTCTTCCATCATGAAAGATGAGAAATTATCAGGTACTAGTTAGATAAATCACACAGGGTTAAGGTGAGTGCTCATACGTTTACCAAATCCTAGGGTGTTAGGAATAGGTACTTTTAATATACAACAATAAAAAAAGATGCACTGTTTTTCATATCAGTACATATTTGAGGGCCTTAAAACCCAAAAAAAAATGACCTTGGCAGCCAATTTAAACAAGAGATCAAAGATGGCAAATACATAGCATGAATGTCACTATTTTTCTTTCTGTACCCATGACAGACATTATTAATTGGTCAGGGTGCTAGTACCAACTAAACTAGATAAATGCACCCTCAGAATTCTTTTTAGCACAGTGTGAGAGAAAGTCACTTAACTACAGATGGCCTTTTTTTGCTACCTATGGTTGAGATGAAACCTTTTTGCTATGTATGGTGTAGCCCTACTATTTAAAGGGTCATTTCAGACTACCGGCTTGAGCATAATATGGGAGCTTATTCTGAAAGCAAAATCTCAGCCCCATTCCAAATCTGTTGAACCAGAATCTGTATTTTAGCAAAATCTCCAGTAATTCCTATGTATGTTAAGGCTTAAGAAGCCCTGAAAGAGCACTGAATGAATGATATATTCATTAGCATAGCATGGAAGTTCTCAAATTTTAGTATGATCAGAATCACTGGGTTAAACACTAGTTAAACTTTGCTGGGCCCTACCTCCAGGGCTTTTAGTTCAGTAGGTCTGGGGTGGGTTTTTCAGACAAATTTCCAGGTGCTGCTGCTGGGCACCATACTTTGAGAACCACTGCATTAGGGCCATGGAATTACTTTGAAATATCTCCATGACCTTTAGAGTCAAAGACTATAATATCTTTCCATAACTCTTGGTACATCTGTCAGAATTAGAATTCTGGGTAGGAGAGTCCTAAGGTTTAGTATCATGTAAAATTTCTTACAACCTTATGCTCCAAATCTAAAAGGCTCTCCTCCTGGAGAACTACTGCTAATATCATTCACTCATTCATTCAATAACAATTTGGATAGCTATTCTGTTTACAGCGTTAGATGCTGAGAGAACCTAGTGGATAACACAGTTCCTAACTTCAAGAGGCTTACCAAGAAGAAAATAAATATGGATGATAAATAACAAGGTGGTGTCAGATGGCAAAGGGCTGAGTACTAAGTCAGTGGTATGGACCATGTGTGATTTAATTTCAGAGGGAGGGAAGGATACCTGAAATATACAATGCTGTATTTTGGCCTAGGTAGAGTAGAAAGTTGCTGTATAGAATGGGTGGAAGACAAGGTCAGAAAGAGAGTAGGCCAGGCTAAAAAGGAACCTTCTCATTTCTTAATGCTGCTTTTAAGAGCTTGTTTTAAAACTTTGAAGTTTCTTCTGGTCTGGATAATGATAAGTCAGGTCTATCAGCTTTGTAAATTAGGCTGTAGGGTGCACATACAATGAAAACCTGTCATCTCAGAGAAGAAAAGACAAACGCTTATCAGCAGAGAACTGGAGGGTAAAGTAGCAGTAATTTAATAATAGGGATAATAATACCCAACTTCTTTTGGCCCCTTATATTGCCAGGCACCTGTAAACGACTGTCTTGCACTATCTAATTTAATCGAAACAACAGCACCTTATATAAAGGTAGTCAAGCCTCCTCCTTACTCCAACGAAAGCCAAAATTTTTTAAGGATGCATATAAGATTAGAGAATTTGCCCAATTTAAATCCAGGCAGTTCTACAGGGTGGGGGCTCCTTATACGTGAACAGCGAGGGCTCTGGCCTGCGTAGATCGTTCCTTACAACTCACACTTATTTTGAGTAAGCGCAACTTAAAGAGCAACCGAGAGGGGCGAGATCCTTTGGCGAAGTCGAGGAACCTGTGGGGCCAGTGTGTCCAAGGCGTGGACAGGGAGGGGCTCCTACATGAAACGCCTGAGCCAGCCGGGGTCACGGGGCCTCTCCTGGATTCCTCCGGCCACTCTAATTACAGCCTGTGGTAGGTTGCGAGGGGGAGCTGACTCCGGGCGGGAGGCTTCCCTGGGTAGTGTATTTGCCTATAAATATTTCAAATAGTTAAGTGAAATGTGCAGCCATTGAAAGCTAGAGGGGAAGCTATTGGGACGCCCCCCGGCCCGCCTGGAGAGAAGGCAGAAAAAAAGGAGAAATGGCTGGCGTATCCTTAACGCGGGAGACGAGAAACGGCCTTGCCCAGTCCAGCTGGGAGGCCGCAGGGCTGCAGGCGTGACTCCGGAAGACTCAAACCGTTAAGGTGACCAGAACAATTTGAAAAAGGAAACAAACTTCCCCTGAGCCTTGCCCGCTCGCGGGCGTTTGCGTTCGAAGGGGCATTTTTCAAAAGGTTTCAGGGACGCGGCAGCGTCGGCCCGCGGGGAAGCGCGCGTTCGCAGCAGTGCCGCACAGCGGCCACCAGCCCGCTTTGTACTTGCGGCCAAGCGCGGCCCCAGAGTTTCGGCGGCGGCCCCGGAGTAAAGGCCACGCCCCCTTTGCAGTGAGAGCTGCGGCCTCTGATTGGCACACCACGGACCAATAGGGGTGCCGGGGCGGCCCGGGCTGTCAGCGCGCGCCGCAGACTCGCGGGTAGCAGCCGGTCCAGCCTTTCGCAGAGCCCCGCAGCCAGCGAGCGCTGCCTTCCTGGGAAGCGGGCGGCTGCTCGCGAGCGCAGCCCTGCTCTGCCCGCCAGCCGCGCATCCCGGTGCCCGTGCCCCACGGCCACAGCTTTGCTGCGCTATAGCGCATAGAATATGTGCAAACCCACAGGCGCTAAGGTGCTTTCTGTGGGGCTTCTGGGCAGTGGTGACTATTACGCCTAGAGATACCTTTCGAGGGCTCTCGCTGCGCCTCTGCGTAGCAAGCGACACTGCGGTGCTCGGGATCAGGGCGGCAGCTGCCTCTTGGAGACGTCTTGGGCTCCGTGCACCCTCCCTCTCGTTCCTCCTCCGCTCTCTCCTTCCCTCCCCGAGCTGCTCGCTCCCTCCCTCGCCCGCTCACAGCAGCGCCTCCCGGAGCGGCAGGCGTGCGTCCCCGCCGCTTCTCTTCCAAAGGGGCCTCCTCACTTCCGAGACGCAGTGACAAGTTAATATGGGCATCCAAGCCTCGGGTCCCAGGAGGAGAATTGCCACAGTCAACCACCCCTGAGCGCCCAGAGCCCTTCAAGAGGCCTCCCAGAAAAGGCGTGAGACCGGGCTGCAGCATCTGTCCAGGTGGGACCAGCTGAGCGCCGCGACCCGTCCTCCTCCGCATCCCGGCATCGCGAAGGCGCGCTCTCCGGATTGCTCCGAGCTCCCCGACCCGGGGATTTTTTTCCCCTCGCTGGTGGTGGGCGCCTCGAGGGCCGAGGCCCGGCGCCTGCTCTGCTGCCCGCGCTGCCTTTAGCGGTCGCCTCCGCCACCGCTGCCAGGGACGTGCTGGGAAAGCCGAAGCCCCGGGAGAAGATGCCGGCCATCCTGGTCGCCTCCAAAATGAAGTCGGGACTGCCCAAACCCGTGCACAGCGCCGCACCCATCCTGCACGTGCCCCCAGCCCGAACCGGCCCCCAACCCTGCTACCTCAAGTTGGGAAGCAAAGTGGAGGTGAGCAAGATCACCTACCCTAGTCAGATCCCCTTGAAATCGCAGGGGCTGCAGGAGCCGACGGGGGAGGGGCTCCCGCTGCGGAAGAGCGGCTCGGTGGAAAACGGGTTCGATACCCAGGTGAGAGGCTCTGTGTGTTGGGCACTGTTCTGGGAGAGAGAGGTGAATACTTCTTTGGGGGTGCGGAGGAGTGGCAAGGTTGGATACCGTAGGGACGGAGAAGGGAACCTTTCCACCTAGACAGGAAGACTGGGGGATGCACGAGGAGAGTGGGTTGGCCGGTGGGTGTGGCCCTGGATACCCGAGGTTTGCCTTAAGGAGCTGAGTGAGACCAGGGTGCGGGCACGCCTGCAGCTTCTTTCTGAAGTCACGGCTGGGTGTTCTCAAAAAAATATGTGCAACACTGGAAATGTCAGGTCCTACATGTTGATGACTTGGCCCCTAAAAGGCAGTGTCTGCTGCAGCGGCTGTCTGTCTGTCGATTCAGCAAAGATTCTGTCCCTGCCAAGGAATGAATGGTCTGAGGACTTGTTGGGCTTGACGCCCCCTGGCCTGGCTGCAAGATCCAAAAAAAGGAGTCTGTGGGTGTCAGTGAATTGGCACTCCTGCTTGAATATGGCCTGCCCTTGCCCTTACCTTGGGCTGACAGGATTCTGGGGACAGTGCTGGGACTGCAGTGGATGTGCACCAGCTAAGGCAGGCAATCTGGGGACTCCTAGCTTCTCGGCTGACCGTTGTGCTGGGGGTGAGGGTGGCTGCCTAGAATGGCGGCTGAAGCTAAACCTGTTCTTCCTGGGTAGTAGATCCAGGTGCTGGCAGCCCCGGTGATTAGGAGTGGGGGTAGGGGTGGGGGCATGGCTTGAGGTTGAAGACAAGTGATGATTTCTGCCTTTCCAGGCAGAGCCCACATCACCCAATTCGGCTGGGTGACAGGCCCTGGCCATGCAATCTCTTTTAAGGAAATCAGCAAGGGCCAATCAGGTTTTCTTGGCCTTCTGCCCTCCCTGCTGCTTTATTTCCCTCTTCTGGTAGGAGAGAGCAGGGGCATGTTGAATTTTCTTGGCAGTTAGTCAGCAGGGGCTCTTGGGGACAGGCCGACCTGACGGAAGTGACTGTTGCTGTTAGGAGAGGTAGGAAGCCACAGGGGGTGGGGTAGTTTGGGGCTGGTGTCAGGGAAGTGGCAACAGACCAGCTGACCTTTTTGGCACTTACTTCTCTGCTGACACTGTCTCCACCTTCTTCTGGAGCTTTCTCTGATCAGAGGCTAGAACTCAACACATTCCTAGCCTTTCTGATGGAGGAACTGGAGCTGGGAGCTAATTGTAAGCAGACTTTTGGAACTCTGGGCTGGAGAAGGACCTCAAAGCAGATTAAGCTCCCATGCCAGGCTGATAAGCATGCCCCTCGCTGCTGTACTTGCTAAACATTTTTGGAAGCTGACAGGTCAGAGTGACGGCATGTGGGAAGGAGGCAAGATTTCCCCCAATGCTCCCAGGGCCTGTGTCTACTAGGGTTTTGTGCTCTGCTCTCTCTGCTGTTAGCCACAGGATTTGTTGTGTAAGCTCTAAAATAGGAATGAGGTCAGGGGCACAATCTTTCTAGGGTTTCCCCTCCATTCTGGGAGTGTGGTTTATGACACATGGTGGGTAGTTTGTGGGTGGCCAGAGCAGTGACTCTGGGATGTGACACACAGCCTGCAGCCTGAAGAGGAGGACCTGAGGAATGAGAGGGCAAGTGGCCACTGGGATCGTTCCAACCAAGCAGCTGTCTTGCCTTTGCCTGTTTGACCCTTCCTTTAACAGTGTCAGAGGACTTGCAGGGGGCAGGCTCTGGAAAGGTGATTCATCTCCCTCTTCCCTGAAAAAATGTCCTTCAGCTGCTCCCAAGGGACTGGCAGGGTCCCATTGCCTCAAGGCTTTGCTTCCCTCCCTTGTGCTTGGCTCACAGTCTCTACAAGGCCCCCATCCCACCTGCCTCCCTCAGTGGGGACTTGTGTGCTGCACCTCTTGGTGGTTTGGATGCACTGCTAAGGAAATGGGCCATTTCCCAGGGGACTCTCCTAGTTGTCACCAGCCTGCCCTTTCCTTCTCTTGTCTGGGCTTCTTGGGGCTCCTCTCTGTGGGTGGTGGCAGGTCCCTTTTCTCACTGCCCCACCCCGGCATCAAAGTGACTTTGGCAAAAGGGGTTTTCCCTTATTTGGACAGGTCTTCCTGCCACCCTGCTCAACACAGTGCCCATTCACCATCCGGGAAAGCCTCTCCATGATGACTAGAGGACTGTTTGGTTTGACCTCTGGTAGTTCCTGATCCAAAATCTGGCAGTTGTTACTAGATGATACTCAGGAAATGATGAGTTAAATGGCAAATGATATCTTGGAGCCTCTGTCTCCCCTTGTATTCAGGGTGTTTTAGGCAGAAGGCTGTACTGTGTGGTGATCAATAGCAGGGGGTTTAAAGTCAGTGGGTATCCACGGTGTCCTGTCTCTGCTATGTACTAGCTGTGTGAGCTAGTCACTTAACCTCTCTGGACTTCAGTGTTCCCATCTATCAAAATGGGCATGAGCACCCATACAAATTGTGAGGATTAAGAACAATAACACATGTGAAGCATTTAGCCCAGTGTCTGGCAAATACGGAACTCTTAACAAAATTAACTATTTATATTGATAAACCAAGAGATAGGGCATGTTGAACCTAGACCTATAGCCTCTAAGTGAGAAAAGGCATAGCTTATTCTCTGGATTGATTCTTTGAGAAGGTATCAATTGGTTCACAAGGATCTGTACAGCATCTATGATGTAGGCATTCCCACCAGGCACAGTGGGCAGGTGAGGGAAGGGCACTGCCACCTGCTGCATGTCTGATGTGCCAGGTTCTTTACATATGATCTCATTTCATTGTCTCAGTAACACTTAAAGCATATAGGAAATTTTCTAAAACAACAGTTTTCTGTAACACTAGTAATATAATAATGGCAAATCATTACACAGCACTTCCTATGTGCCAGGAATTGGTCTAAAGACATTACATAAAATACCTCACTTAATTCTTACAACAATCCAATGAGATAAGTGTTGTTATTCTCATTTTCTATATGAGGAAACTGAGGCAAAGACCCAGTTATTAACCTTGTGAGTAGCAGAAGTAGAATTAGAATTTGGACAATCTAGAGCTGGACTCTATGCCTTAACAATGATGCTATACAGAGATAACCACAGAGATCTCTGATTCCCTGCAGGCCCTGATTTATAAGACCACTGCTCTAACCACTGATCTAGAAGAGTGAGACTCAGCAAGGTAGAGTATAAGGCTCCAGGTTGTCCTGCTCCCATGTGGCAGAGCAGGGAGTCTGGCTCAGGCTGATCTGGCTTCAAGGTTGGTGGTCTTCCCACTCTTCATAGTTGCCTCCCTCCATCATGCTCAGGAAGATGTACAGGTAAATGAGACAACGCCTGGGCCTTAGGGACTTTAGAATCTAGTTGGGAGGCACAAACGATGTACTAAGGACAAGAGGGTACAATGCAGAGAGGGCTGAGAGGTGTGCTTGATGCTTGAAGGCAGGAAGGGCCATGATGGCTGGCAAAGTTCAGAGAGCCCCATAAAGGGGGCAGGTGGTGGGGCTTCAGAGATGGGCAGGAATGGTTGGGTGGGGAGGATGGGAAGTGAGATGAGCATGACAGGGAAGGATGAGGAGCAGGGCTGTGCAGTGGTGCAGAACAGGAGTTGATGTCATCACAGTGGAGCTGCACCTTCATGCAATAGGTAATTGCTCTGTATCCAGCATCTTTTAAAAGGTGATTATGGGAAAAGAACAAAGATTTCTCATAGTTAAAGGATTGGATTTGCATGTTGGCTTCTGGGGGGATAGTAATTCTGAGCATGCAGAGTAATTATGAGAATCTGGGGAGGTGTTGTCTATAAAAGACCTGGTTCATAACAGACCCTTGCAAAATGACAGTGATTATTATTATAAGCTTGGGGTTCAGAATATTCAATGTAGTTAAAAAGGAAAGAGGCAGTTCTCACGATTTCTTTTATTATACAGCCAGTGACAGTCCATTCTCCCCCAAGCCTGCTCTCCATCTCCATCAAGTGTGAAAAGACCTAAGGGAGCCTTAAGATAGCTCTTGGGTACAGCCCCAGTGTCAGCTCCCAAGACCCTCACCTTAAATCTCTCCCACTAACCTACAGCTGAGGCTCCATCCTCCCCAGTAGAGGGAACTATGCTCTGCAGCAGCACATCCTCCCAAATCCCGTTCCTGGTGCTGGGATACCTGGGCGTCCCCCCAAGAATGAACATTTATAGCATCTGTTCTGTTAACATCGTGTATAAATTACGACCATGTGCAAAGAATTGTTTTAGAGACATGCTCTGTGTTCGTTCAGAAACCCAGTCCAACTGACCTTCAGATAAGGAATGCTCGTGAGCTATTTGAGGAGAGGTTAGCCTATTTTTAAGAGGCAGTTGCAGGGGTGGGGTTGGTGGGGGATATATATATATATATATATATATATATATGTATATATATATATATATATATATATAATACTTTGATATTTCCTGTTTTTAGGAGCTTGGTGTTCAACTTGCAAGTCATTTCTTTAAAAAGGTAATTAGAACTGATTGCAATCCTCTGTGGGTGTTTTAGATGTTTAAAAAGAAAGCAGAGGCAAGGCCCCTGGGAAGAGAGCGCAGCTCCAGACTTACAACCTGTTGCAACTTTGCCCCATTGTGTTTTGATTAGAATCCTTGCTCCATCATGAGAGTTGATTATGGATTTGATTAGTGCATTTTTCTGTTATTGTGTTATTCCCTTTCTTCTCTTTCTCGGTTCTTAGAGGGGAATGTGTAGTGTGGTTATCTGCCAACATGCAAGAATGTTTATAGTTCACATATTATTGCTTATTCCATAGGTTAATTTTCTGAAGACACTTTAAAGGTGGGACTGGTGGCTTATTTAGGGTATCATTATGTGTGTGTATGCAGATGTATATAAATACATCTACCTCTAGATATGTGTATATACACATATATACACACACTGTACAAATATATACACATGGAACAGCTTAAAGTAATGAGCACATGTAAGCACTCGCACATCAAAGGCTGGGCTGGAGGAATTATAGCCCCATTTCCAGCTTTCAGAATAGCTAGATTTGCTTCCCTCTTCTCATACTCTCTTCCTCTGTGACCAAAATTGCGTCACCAAATCATGGTGTCCCATTTTACTTACTTATAAGACTTAAGAGCTGCAGCCTTGAGAGAGATGTTTTGGTTAGGCCTCCATGAAGCTCCTGAAGCTCCTGAAGCCAGTCTGAAAATGCCAAACCACCCAGTGAGATTTTGGCTTAAGGTTAGAGATTCTTATGTCTTAGAATCAGCCTTAGCAGCAGGAAAAGGAGCATTTATGGAGCATCTGCTATGTGCCAGGTAGTCTGTGGTTCGCTGTGTGCCAGGTAGTCTGTGGTTCTCTCTTTCTGTATGTGTGTGTGTGTGTGTGTGTGTGTGTGTACATATGAAATATTTTAAAAATACATAAAAATTTGAGACACAAGAAACTGGGAAAAATGTAAAGTGGTATATGTATTCTATAGACTAAGGAAAGCTATCACTTGGAGGCAGGTTTACATGGTAGTTTTGGCTTCATTGGGAGACAGACCTAGGTTCAAAGTCAGGCTTTGGGAGAATTACTTAACATTTCTAAGTATCAGTGTCTTCATCTATACAGCAGAAATGGTGATGATTATATGTTGGCTGTGAGGATTCAGTGAGACATACAGGTAGGCTGCTGAGCACGGTACCTGGCATATAATAAATGAAGAATATGTGGTATTGCCTATTTTTATTCCCCAAGGTCAGCTCCACGTTAGAAACCAGATCTGCCTTATTCCAGGCTCCTGTTCTTTCCACCCTACCTCTCTGCCTCCTGAGCAGATGGTTGATTACATGGAAAGACAGAGGGCTTGCACTCTGAAAGCAGAGGGCATTGCAGGGCTTTTTTCTGATTAACGGGGAGCAAAAATAAATCCAGAATAGTGTCCTCTAAGTGAGTCATAGCTAGAATTTGCAATGCAATCTCCACATTTTGGTCCCAGACATGCCGTATCTATAGCACTAGCCACTCTGAGGGGTCTGCTGCAGCCAAGCTCATAGGAAGCCCTCCTTTGTACCCTGAGTCTGCTGCCCCTGTGAAGGTGTCTAAGTGAAGCTGGCCAATCTGACAGCCCTTCCCAGGACCAAGAATGGAACATTCCCATTCACAGGGCTTCTGAAGGCTCCTTATTGTTCTGAGGACCAAGGGAAAGCCTTCTTCCTTTGAGGCCAGTATGACTGTGCTGGGAGCTGGACCTTGTGATCAGTTTGGTCATTAAGGTGTCCCAAGGCATGGCCAACTGCCCAGTGGTGTTTTACCAACAGCCACAGGCCGATGTCAATGGTAACTCTGTCTGTTGGTCATATTGTTCAAGGAGAGAGACAATGTATTCCTAGAATGTCTTGGACAGAATGGGTCATATGATTTTGGGGACAAAACTGGGTCAGGCTATTGTGTTTCAGCCCATGCAAGACAATAGTGAAACAAAAGTTTTCACAGGAACCCCAAGTCACCCACACAGAACCTAAAGAATGACTCATAACTTAACGTCTCTTTCCCAAGGAAAACAGACCCTCTCTTGTGTTTTGCAAACAGTGGCCCCACAGCTTCAGAATATTTTGTCTCTTCTTCTAAGTCTTAAGCCATCATTCCTTAATAATGAATTTAATAACTTAGTAATGATTAATACCCAGTGAATCTGGGGTTGTTACAACCCCCTCGTCTTGGCTGAGGAAGAGAGGATGGAAACGGGAGCTTGGTTGAAATAATGGTGAGCCTAGCTCCCAGGGTTCTTTGGGAACCTTTGAACAAAATCAGTTACTCCTGGCAGTTTGACGCACTGAAAATATGTTAATAATCACTGACACTGATTGAACATAACCTCTGTGCCAGCATAATACATCGCACCAGACATGTATCATTTCATTTAATCTTCACAACATACCAGGTAGATGCCACTTCCTAAAGAAAATTAGAAATGACAGCTCTGGGAGTCAGCACCTTTGGCTCTAGTTCTGGCTCTTGACACTTTACTGAATGACTTTTAACAAGTCACATTGTCCTTTAAGCTTCAGTCACCTCATGCATACAATGAAGGGGGTAACGCTTGCTTTACCTTTTTTGAAGAGTCATTGTGCAGCTAAACAGAGGTGAATCTTAAGAAAGAGACACTGGTTTAAGCATCTTAACACCATAAATACCCTTTAAGGAAACCGAGGTTGAGGGAGGTTAAGGTGCTTTTCCAAGTGGCATAGCTGGTAAGTGGTAGACCCAGAATTTGAAGCTTTATCTGTTGGACCCCAAAGTCAAGATTCTTAAGTAGCAAGTGTGGAAGTACTTTGAAAAAATATCTGAGAAGAAACTGTTAATACTGAATCCAAGTAAATTGCTGTAAAATTTTCTTTGGGTTAGTACATACAACATTTGGCTCCTCCACTCTGCCCCTGACTTTGGGAATATTGAAAATACTCTTTCAATAATGAGTAAATATTTGTTGCCTAATAATATCAGTTAAAACCCTCTGAAATTATTAAATTTGCTGCATGACTTTTAACAAATCACATTGTCTTTTGAGCTTCAGTTACCTCATTCAAGTGTTCTGAGGCCACAAGGTTCACTAAATGTTGTCACTGTAACTGGTTGGCCTGGTTCTGGACAGAGGAGGGGAAAAATGGGAACTTTGATCAGAATCATTGGTTGACATGAGGAAGCAATCAGATAAATTCAGACTGTGGGTCATTCTTTAAGACAACAGTACTAGGATCTTCAAAACTGACAATGTCATGAAAGATGATAAATTTAGTGAGAAACATGGAGGACTATTCTAGAAAAGGAGACCAAAGAGCTATGACAACCAAATCCAGTGAGAGATCCTTGACTAGGTACTGAATGAGCAAAGCCGTAAGTGCCAGAAATGTCATTTTGGTGACAACTGGAGATATTTGAATGCAGATTGTATGTTAGTTAGTATTATTCTATCAATGTTAGATATTTGGGCTATGTAAGTAAATGTCCTTTTTCTTGGGATGTACATACTGAAATATTTAGAGGTGAAGTATCTTGATGTCAGCAATTCTCAAATAGTTTAGGGAAAAAAGAGGTCAGTATACACAGACTCTGAGAAGGGACTAGTGGTTACCAAAGGGGAAAGGGATTAAGGGGCACTATAATTCATAATCACAATATAGGTAGGTCATAGGGAAGGCAGTACAACATGGAGAAGATAAGTAATGACTCTATAGCATCTTAGTATGCTGATAAACAGTGACTGCAATGGAGGGGGTGAGGACTTGATAATATGGGTGAATGTTGAAACCACAATGTTGTTCATGTGAAACCTTCATAAGACTGCACATCAATGATCCTATAATAAAGGAAAAAAGGTGAGTATATCTGCAGAGAGAAGGAGAAAGCAAATATCATAAAATGTTAACAACTGTGAAACTTGCACTTTTTCTGTGTCTGTTTGAAATTTTTCAAAATAAAATGTTGAGAAACAAAACAAAGCCCCAGCTCAAAAGTATGCATCAGCAATCCCCTTGACACCTGTGGTGCACCCCCGATGTAAGTGGAAAGAAGTGTGTGTGTGTGTGTGTGTGTGTGTGTTTATGTGATCTCACAATGAAGAGCCTGGACAACTTTTTATTTCACTAGGTTAAGGATCTGGTCTCTTTATCTCCTTTCTGGTATAGTACAAGAATCTTGGCTTCATTTCTGTTCTTTCATGAGAATGGGTGCTGGCATTTTATGGAAATCATAAGATCCAATTTGATTTGATAATCTCTTGTAAAAATCTGAGATGTCTCCAAAGTTGAAATATACAAGAAACTTTTTAAAACATTAAAAGCCCTCATTGCGTCCTACTCATATAGGCATGGAGAAGGTGAGGCATATGAGTGAAAGCGGCTTCTTTCTCTGTTTCAACCATCATTCTCTCCCCACTAGTTAGGTGTCCTTGGCCTAGGTAAATCCTCCCTACCCTTTACCCATTGAAGTTCAGGTTTAGTGTCACCTCCTCCAGGAAGCCTTCATGAAAAATGAGATGTCATGTAGGAGACTAGCCCGAAAAGGGTCATGAAATTTGTTCAGGTCGGGGACACAGAGCAGGCAACTTGAACAATGGCTGAGGCCTGTGCCAAAGCTTCCCAGTGCCAGGTCTTAGGCAAACTCATCCCGCCAATGGAAGCAGGGCTGTCAGAATGGGGTAATGGCAGTACAGCTGGCCAGAAGGGTTGAGAGGGAGTGACCATTGTGGGCACTGGGGGGCTTTGGCTGATCCCCACTCCCAACTTTGGAATGGGGCCCAGAGCAGGGTCTGAGGATTTGAGATGGTTAAGAGAAAGGGAGGGCTTAAAGAGTAGGATGGGACAAGCCTTTCAGGAATAATGGTGACAGCCACCATTTGTGTCATTTCCATATATAATCTCATTTAATTCTCACACTGACTTTCTGAGTTAGTATTGACCCTATTTTCCCAGTAAGGAGAAAAATGAGAAGTCAGGGAGGGGACTGGCTTGAGAAGGGTCATGGAATTTGTTCAGGTCATATAGCTGGAATGGACAGTGGGAAGACTTGAACTTGGGTGTTTCTGATTCCAAAATCTGTACTTTTAACCCCTGCCTCTGGCAATAATTGGAGGAGGCACCCCCAGTCCCACACTGACTCAGCTGTTGCTTTAGAAAACCAGACCTCCAAACTCTCTTCTCCTTGGAGCCTGCTCCCTGTTTCCCTGGCCTTGGCCTCCTTCTTGCTGGGGCCTCGTATGCCTATGCCAGCCTGTTGCCAGAGGCTCCACATTTATAGAATGACAAACCCCATTGGCTTTTGCCCACATCCTGCTGCAATCTGGGCACAGTCTCCTTTTCTCACTGCTGTGGCTGCTGTGCCCCAGGTCACCCCTGTTCTGCCAGGCCTGGCAGCATCCATGAGCCTCACAGCTGGGAGGACCTCTTTTTTGTCCTCCTGCCATAAGTCTGCGCGGCTGTAGCTATGCAGACAGTCCCCATTTCATGCTGACTTGCTTGATTCTTTTCAGACCTGGGGGTGACACATGTTAATGTCAAAATGTGATGGCCTCAAGTATACCAGAGCTGTCAGACCTTCCAATATGTGAACTTTGGTTGTTAACTGTCTCTGGACAGAGGAAGGGAAGCCCTGGGAGGGGTGCGGGGGAGAAGCACCATTTAGGTGACAAAACCAGATTTAGAATAACCATGTTTACTTGGGATGTCTGCTGAGCAATCTGTATGTCTGTGGACATCTGAGCCAGTGTAGACCTTGAAGATCATCTACTCCAACTGCTCCATTGTGCAAATGGGGAAATGGTGATGCATAGAGGGCCGTAACTTTCCCAAAGTTACCCAGCTCTGAGAGCAGAGTAAAAACTGGACTCCGGCATCCTGACACCTGACAGTGTTCTTTCCACCTCACTCCTGCTGATCAGATCTTCCCTCTGAAGGGCCTGATGGTTTAAAGAATTAGAACCAGCCCTAAGCCCTCCTTCTACCAAGTAGTTAAGGTAAGTATCCTTAATTCCTTCATATTAGAAAGTGTTCACCTTTGTCTCACTGAATCAGAAAGCCAGGACCTCTTTGTGGATGGTGTAATTGTGGTAGCAGATCATCATTGACACTTCCCCGGGGCCAGATAGTTTATTTACAGTATCTCATTTAAGCCTCAGAACAGTGTGATAAGAGTGCTGGCATTTCATCCATTTCATGTATGAGGCTCAGAGGCAGTCACTAAGTTGACTATGACCACACAGAGTCGATACTGGAACTCTCTGAATTTATGTCTGTGCTCTTTCTGCTCAGTCTCTTAAAGCCCCCAAGCTGGAAGTCCAAGACCCAGGTTAAGATCCTACCTCCCCATTTATTTACCAGGCGTCTAACTTCCCTAGTGCTAGTGCGGGGCCTGGGACACAGTGGGCACTCAATGAAGAGTTATTTTACTGCAGCTTCGACAAATCAGTCACATCAAGCCTCAGTTTCCCCAGGGAAAGTGTAGCACTTCAAGGGGCCATGCAGATTAGAGCAATTAGTGTTTGTCAAAGTGCCTGGCATGTGGTAGATATGATTACTTCTATTTCCTGAGCTCTTACTTTGTACTGCTTACTCTTCTCAGCATTTTTTATATGGATTTTCCCATTTAATCATCATGAAAGCAGTAACCTCTCAAGTGAGCACTTTTGTTATTGCCTATATTTTACAAGTGAACCAAGGCACCTAGGGTGTAAACAACTTGCCCAAGGTCACCCACCTGTATGTGGAGCCAGGCCTGAAACTGGGCAGAGCCTACATTACTCACTACATAGTCCTCCCTCTGTGCTGCTTCTAATTAAACCCAAATATAGTAGAGGGTGGGGAGGAGAGACATATAGCTGAGGGCACAGAGATGGAAAGCAACTTGTTTAAGATTCTCAGCATAAGAAGGAGTAAAACCCAACTAAGACTTGCCTTCTAAAGTAGCCTAGGCCTCTGTTAATTAAAAGATGCTGCCTCTCTAGTGGTAAAGGACAAACTATGTAGTCCTGGGAAGCACCCACAAACTGGAGATGGCCACCAAGGATCAGTGTCCCCAGCTTTCCCCATTGGTCCCTGTTTCTCATTTGGAATCACTCTTTCTCTGGATTGCAGAGCAGAAACCAATATAAATTTGACCTAGTCTCCAGAAATGTTTACCTGACTAAAAATATGCTGGCTTTGTTATATTTTTAGCCAAATTTAGATTTGAAGTATATGAATTGCCCACACCCATGTATTAGGCATGCAGTGTTGGTACATTCTGTAACAGGAAGCTGCTGGTTTTCCATTGCAGAGAACTGGAATTTGGTCAGAAATTTGTCATTTGCAAATGCCAACTCTCACCACATTCCATTGCTGTTTTTAAGAGTATCTTGTCACCTGGATTTGGAGGAAGCAGACCACGGGTGAGGCCAGGCTGGCCCGGCTGCCCTGGTGTGTTCTCCAGGTCTAGTGCCTTCCAGGCGACCTCCGCCTGGCTCTCCTCAGGCCCACACCATCTGCGGAGTGTTGCCTTTGGACTCATGTATGGGCAGACAGGGTGCTTATTTTAGAACTGGAAGGAGAGGAGATGTATCAGTCAAAAAAAGGCAGGGAAGGAAAAATCCATTCAGTGGTTTTAAAATATCTCTCCCTTAACAGGACAGATTATTTTTGTTTCTTCAAAACAACTGGTAATTTGCTCCTTGAAACAGAGTTGGAAAGAGAGATGTAGAAGGCTATAAAAAAGGAGGGGACTGTGAAGGTGGCCTGTGGGTTTCAGCAGCATGGCCCATGCACACATTTTCCCTAACCGCCAAACGCTCTCCCGCTCCTGAGCAGCAGACTCTCCAATCGTGGAGCCATATCACAAAGACCCTGTCTTCTTACCCCTTTATTTTATAGAGGAGGAAGTTGAGCCTCAGGTTCTTTCTGCCTGGGATGTCCTCCCCAGATACAGACTTGGCTTATTCCCTTTTCTGTAGTCTCTCCTCAGATGCCACTGTATCAAAGATGCCTTTTCTGACCACTCTATAGAAAACAGTAATCCATACTTTACTCCTTACTTTGCTCTGTTTTCCTCAGAAGACCAGAGCAGTCTTCTCCTGACATGTTGTCTGTTTGTTTATCATGTGCCTTCCTCTACTAGACCTTCAGCTTCAAGAGAACAGGGCTTTGCCTATCTTGTTCACAGCTGTATCTCCCGCTCCTAAACTGTGCCCGGCACTGCTTCCTAAATATTTAGTGAGTAAACAGGGACTTAGGCAAGATTTCAGGCAGAGCTGGGACTAGTATCCAGGTCTGAGTCCAAGTCCAGGGCTCTTACACTACTTCTCCAGACCCTACTAAGAAATCTACAGTGTGTACTTACCATACTAATGGGTCAAAATGTCATCCCTTCCACAGTTTGCTTCTTTCATTGGGGCTCTTAGTGAAAATGGTAGGTGAATATCTCAGCACAAAACATCAGTGTCTTAACACAAAATGTGGATGAGGTAGGTAGGCTGGATAATGTAATGTATTTGCTCAGGCTGGGGAATTCTTACCCTATGATCGGAGTCTTACTTTGTCCAAGTTTAGGGCTGGCTCTCTGAGATGCCATCAGGAGAATGTGGAAGTGAGAATTGCATTTGCCAACATGTACTGGTTCCATTTCATCTTCAGTTTTCCTTCCTCCCTTCCTCCCTCCCTCCCTCCCTTCTTCCTCTACCATCTTTTGTGGTTCAACTCTTAATAAAAGTATGGCCTATGGACCAGCAGTAATGGAACTGCCTGCAATCTTGGTAGAAATGCCAAATGGTGGGCCTAGCCTCAGGCCTTCTGAATCAGATTTGCATTTTAACAAGAATCCCAGGTACTTCATAAATTAAAATTAAAGAAACAGAGAAGCATTTATGCCCTCACTCCTTCAGAAGTAGTACTTGAGAAAAACCTCCTTCCTACAAAGTTCTGTCTGGAGGCAGAGGTCCCATTGCCTCTAATAACCCTACTCTGTGATTAGGCATGGGAGGAATGGCCAGAGCAACCCTAGAAGAGGGTATCATACAACAGACTTTAGAATCTGAGGCTGCTCCCTTTATCACTCTGTTCTGTCTTACCCACCTGTACACTGGGCTTTGTAGCTCCTGTTTGCTCAGCATGATATGAGGCTATAATCTATCTGGTAACTACAGAAGGAAGGGAGACCTAGTCTTTAACCTGAGAGCTCAGGATTAGATGACCAGGATCAGCTCTCCACTCTGCCCTGTGTGCTCTGGGCTTCTCCACATGGCATCTTGCAGGAGTTGAAAGCCATTCCACCCCAGCCCTTCCCACAGATGGTGATGAAATCCTCTCTAGCTCTTTCATCCAAGGGAGGACAGCCATCCCCACTGTCTAAACAGAGCCCACCTCCCATGATCCTTTGCCATTTGGAAGTCTCCTTCCAGTTCTCTCTGAATAGTGATAGGAAATTGCTTTGTATGATTCTGGTGTGTGGTTTCAGAGGAGGGCAGGATGCAACCTGGAGTGCCAAGGGAAGGGGCTTGCTTGAGTGGCAGTGCTGGGCTCTCACCCACCTAGGGAAGCCCTCTCAATGAGCATGTGCTGTGCAAATGTGAGCTGTCTATCTGATGAGACATTTCTTTCAATCATGCTGCAGCTCTGCACTGTTTGGTGAAAGCCTGTTGATAAAAGCAGAGTAGATTAACTGAACCCCTGAATCAGGCTATGAACTTATTTTCTAAGGTTGATGTTGGAGCTTTCACCTTGTTCACTGTAAACCAGGGCTATTTCAAAGCTGCTCACAGGGTCACCTAGATGCCATAGGAATCATCCATGTTTGTGCACACTCCTGTCTCAGTCAGGCATGGGCCACTGCAGGGGGAAGAAGAGGACATCACTTGGGAGTCTGCAGGAGGAAGGAAGGTGGAGGGCATTGAGGGGGGCTTTCAGTTCCTTTCCCCAGCTTCTCTAGACTTGTTTCATTTAAGTCATCTGAGTCACATAGAGGAAGGACATCCCCAGCCACCCTCAAGTCCAGACCTGGCCCTGAGTGGGGACAGAGAAACTTCCCTGTGACTGAAAGATGCTGAATATGACACTAAGAAGGTGTTTGTGTGTGCATGCACAAAAGTGTGACTGTGTGGGTGTCCAGATCCTCCTTGAGAGACCATAGAATATGGCAGTGGTGATGCTGAACGGACACTATTCTTAAGAGTCAAGAAATAAGTTATTTTTCTAGACCCTAATTTAACAAGCTGCATGACCTGGGAACATGTCTGGTGGCTCTTTGCCAGGAACATATGGAGCTGTCGAAACAACACCCATGTCCAGACATCTTCCTCACAGATTCAGGCCTGGAGTGAAGCTTCAGCATCGGTATTTCTTAGGTCTTTCCAGGGAACTCTGATGCACCCTCTGAGGTTAGATTTTCTGAATTTGAGACCAGCTTCATCAGAGAAGTCAAGATAGTGAAGTGGGTAAGTGCGAGTGGTCAGGGCTGCACAGAGCTGGGTTGGATTCCAGCTCTGCCCACCTAAGGTACAGCCTGAAGTGAGTTGCTAAACTTGCCCCTGGTTCCTCATCTGCTTTATAGAGAGGCATCAGAATAAAGTCCTTACAATGGCACTCTGAGCATTAAATGCCATCAAATGTATGAAGCATGTGGCAAGTGATGGCATGTGATGAGTTCTCCATAAATGTTAGGTCTTGGGTGTATGTATGTGTTTTCTTTCATACCCTAATGTATGGATAGAAACCTCTCAAGTAAGTCCAAGGTAGAATGCAATCAAGAAATGAGATGGCTGTGCTCAGTTATATTAATGTAATATAAGTAAACCAATTAATCAATTCATTCAGTTATTAACAGGAAAGGGAATGTGCAAAGAAAGGTCCTATGGGGCCAGAGAGAGATGTCAAGCTTTGCACCTCTTCCTCCCTGACAGTGTGTGTGGGTTAAACTACAGTGTGGGTCCGTCTTACTTGGGTGCTTGTTAAATATGCAGAATTCTGGGCCCCAGCCCCAAAGACTGATTTTACAGATCTGGATGAGGCTCAAAAATTTGTATTTCTGACAAGTATGACCAAGTAAATGTGCAGAGGATGGTATATATGCCCCTCTTGGACAAAGACTGGTCCAGAGTGAAAGATCCAATTGGATGTCTAAGAGGAGGAGGGAACTGAGTGGGGCAAGAATGGGATTCTAGATAAGATAAGAGGAGCTGATGTTTGACTGCATGCATGCAAGATCCAGAGAAAACAGGGCAGCACATTTTCAATTTGGCATGATTAGCAGATGGTGGCAGGCTCTGGGGGACAGGGAGCCCTGGCTCCTCTCCCTGCAGCCCAGGGCTGGGGTTACAGCAGGGCATCAGCCACCAGGAAGGGTTAACTGGGTCTCCTGGGGAAGAGTAGTGAACCCAGAGTGTGTGTCCTTTTATCCTCTGTTGGAGGCTCAAGCCAGCTGCCTATAAGTTGCCCGACAGTGCCCAGAGGTCAGCATCTGTCTCTGTTTGCTCATCTAGAAATCAGAGCTTAGGACAGGAGATCTGGAAATATAAAGTAGATGTGAGATACTCAGGACACTAGAGTGGGGTGGCAGAATGACCAGAGGTGAGGTGCTGTGTAGGTGAGTGCCAATGCTCCTTATTACAGGCTGTGTGAGCTGCGTGGGTCCACAGCTGGAGTCCCAGGTCTGCAAGGGATCCAGCGTCCCTTTGATAGAGCCTGAATCAGGATATCCCATCAGTGGCCTTTGGATATTCTGGTCATGGGAGGGTACATATTCTGAGGTCTCCAGTGGATAAGGAAGAGCTAGGACTTGGAAGGGATGGTGGGGAAGGGAACATTTACTTAGCACCTACTATGTGCCAGACTCCATGCTACATGCATACGTGACTTACCTTATTCAGCCTCCTCTGTAAGAAGCAGATGTTAGTCTCATTTTACAGATGGAGAAAGAGAGGCCCAGAGAGGTGAAGCAACTTGTCTAATCCCACACAACTAGGACTTAGCAAAGCCTGGGCTTGAACTCTCTGGCTCTGACGCATCTTTCTTAGTTCTCAGTAAATGCAAAGGATATTGGTGCTCTGTCCTCAGGCTCAGTCCTCTTGGAAGCCTGGCAGCCCTGGATGGGGTAGGGGAAACAGTGTGGACAGAGTGCCCCAGAATCTCATGACCTGTGGGGCATTCCATGCCCTCTGTCAACAATCCAGCTTTCAGTAATGTTGCCGTGGCTGTTGGCCGCTTTTACCACAGCCAGACCCCCACCCACCCACGCAGGTGAATGCTGCAGGCCAACGGCACCCTGGAGGGAGAGGAGGAAGTGCCCTCCAGAGGGGCCAGTTGCAAAGACCCTGAATGGCCCCATTGATGTGCTAGGCAGCAGGACAATGGGCCCTATGGGGCCCTCAGCCTGGGTCTGCTGAGGTGAGAGGGCTGGGGCTGGGCAGGCTGTGCTGGCGCAGAGGCCAGATGCTGACTTCCAGGGCGGGAAGCCAGCGCCTCTGACGTGCTCTGAAATGCCAGCTCTGCTTAATGTAGAGCAGCTGGGGCTGGCTCCACTTTTCTCCCCATGCCGGGCAGACATCGCGAACCCTGCTCCCCAGGCCACAGGCTGGCTTTCAGCCTCCTGTCTGCCTGGTGCTGCTCACCTGTTCTTGGGCCAGACTCTGCTCCATAGTCACTGGAGACTATGGGTGGCTCTTTCCAGTGTCCTTGATCCTCAGGAGCCTCCTTTTGAGCCCACTGGGAGAAATAAGCCCCCAACAGCATCTTAGGGTACCCACAGGTGAAAGTGCTAGGTGAAATGCATGGTACCCAGTTACATTTTAATTTCAGATAAACATTGAATAATTTTAAAATTAAGTATGTAACAAATATCAATAAATGATAAAACCTAAACTCAGATATGGATTTATTTGGCATATCATGAGACACACTTAGATGAAAAAAGTAATCAGTTGTTTATCTGTAATTCAAATTGAACTGGGTATCCTCTATTTTCAGTTGCTGAGCCTGACAACCGAAGCTCAGGGAGCCATGATGGGTGCACATGTGGGGTCAGTACCACCCAGCTAGGTTTTCCTTGAGGCCCCATCTTGAGGCTTTACCCCTTCTGGTCCCACTCTCCACCTCTTACTTTCCATATAGAAAATGCTGGAGGTTGCACTTAGTAGGTGCTTACTAAAAGACAGCCATTGTTCAATTGTTACTCACCCCCACCTCCAGGAGCTTCATCATTGTCCCCCATGTCCCATGGTAGGACAGGAAGCTTTGAGGGGCGTGTCCAGTTGGTGATTATTTACTGAGTACCTGCATATCACACTGGGCTGATCCCTGGTGATTTAATGGGGAACAAGCCACATGTGGTTTCTGCCTTTAAAGGAGGTTATAGGCTAGTAGGCAACATGCAGCGACTAAAAGAGGAACTGTAATGCAGCATACCATAAGCACTATGGGTCAGAGGAGTGGGCCCCAGGGAGGCCCTCTGAAGCCCCAGGAGGTCCTCTCACCCACACCTGCAGGGCCAGACTAACACAATGCATAGGAATCTTGGAGTTAAAAGATCCAACTTCAAATCCCCAGCTGTGTCACAGGGCCAATTAGCTATATGGCCCTGGATAGTCATTTAACCTCTCTGAGCCTTGTTTTTTTTCATCTGTAAAGTAGGAACAATATTTCTTGCCTCTAAGGACCAGTGTGAGATCCCAAGTATAGTGGTGAATGTGAACGTGTATTGCCATGTAGGGCTCTAGAGTGTGTGTGTGTGTGTGTGTGTGTGTGTGTGTGTTGGGGAGTGGAGCTAGGAGTTGAAAGAGAGGGGAAATACAGAGAGCCAGAAATGCAGAAATGCCTGGGCCTCATGCTTGCTCCCTGCCCCTCCATCTTAACACGTCAGCATCTGGTTCTCTGCCGCTAGGTACATCTCTGGGCATGATTGTCGGTCTGTAATAGCATTCTCCCTCTGGCTCGGCTGAATAGCAGTAACACAGATGTTTATATAGTGTTTTCCTGTTTGCAAAGCATAATGATTAAGAGCATGGGTTGGGGATTCAAAAGACCTGGGTTCAAGCCCTATCTCTACTCTATGAACTCAGGTAAGTACTTCTCCTCTCTGTGCTTTAGTTTCCACCTCTGTATAATGCAGCCTCGTCGGAGTGGCTGAGAGGATGAAAAGACACCATGCCTATGAAGGGCTGACATGGAGCCTGGCATTTAGCAAATGCCCTGGAAGTGGGCCACTGTTAAGAGGGTCCTACTTGAGTACTGTGACAACCTGGTGAGGCAGAAATTATCAGGTGGAGAATGAAGTTCAGAGAAGTTACGTAACCAGCCCAAAGAGGCATAGCCAAAAGGAGTGACTCTGGGAGAATATCTCTGGCTTCTCAGAAGGCCTTTGGTCATCTAGTCTTCAGGGGACTCTGTTTCTAGCATTCATCCAGATGCCTCTCCAGGGACGAGCTGGTCTCAGGCCCTCTGTGCCTGCTCCTGGTCTCGTGCGGACACCTGGGTGTCTGCTGGAGATCTTGGTAGGTCTTTTCATGCTAAGCCCTGCCCAGCCTCCTGGGAGGTAGGGAGAAGGAGCATCCTTTGGGAATCTGTGAGGATTTATGTGCCTCATGACACCCATCCTTTGCTGGGCTTGAAGTCTCAGATGTGGGTGTTTTTATTACCCTCTTAAACCTTTTTGTTAACTGATGCCCGCATGGTTATGCTTTTGGCATGGTTGCTAGTTTTATTGTCCTCAACACAGAGCAGCTTTGAAAAAAGGGGTCATTTCTGGGAAGAGGCTGGGGGTGGGCCTCTCACAGGTGAAAGCAAACTTCCCTCAACCATTTCCCCCTCCTGTGGGAGCAGGAGAATGAACTGCTTCTTCAGGCTGTACTCTAGATTCTAATAAAATAATAATCAACAACTTGTGATTGCTTGTTGCAGAAGGAGGAAGGGAAGCAACCTTCCCTAGCGCTTGCTGTGTGCAGCACTGTGGTGGGGTTTCTTTCATAGGAATTGATTGAGGTCCCTGATTTCCCTCTGGAGTTAGGTCTTCAACTTGTTTTACAGATGAGTGAAATGAGCTGGAGAGGCTGGCCTATTTTATCCAGGTCAAGTGGCTGGTAAATGGGAGCACCAGGTTTTGAGCTGAAGAGCATTGGGCTCCAGAGCTCATGCCTTACCATGACCCATGCATCTGGGTCTGCAGGCTTTAGGGCCTCTCTCTGTGTATACTCTTACCTTCAAAATCCCACTGAGGATGTAAGGTGCTCCACCTACTGCACAGTGGGCATTAAGCCATCTGCATTAGTGACCAACTTTGAAACAGGTATAACCCTTCTGAACGAGATGGGACAAGAGCCAATTTTTTTTTTGTATCATTAATCTACAATTACATGAAGAACATTATGTTTACTAGGCTCCCCCCTTCACCAAGTCCCCCCAACAAACCCCTTTACAGTCACTTTCCATCAGCATAGTAAGATGCTGTAGAATCACTACTTGTCTTCTCTGTGTTGTACAGCCCTCCCAATGCCCACCCCACACACTATACATGCTAATTGTAATGCCCCCTTTCTTTTTCCCCACCCTTATCCCTCCCTTCCCACCCATCCTCCCCAGTCCCTTTCCCTTTGGTGACTGTTAGTCCATTCTTGGGCTCTGTGATTCTGCTGCTGTTTTGTTCCTTCAGTTTTTCTTTGTTCTTATACTCCACATATGAGTGAAATCATTTGGTACTTGTCTTTCTCCCCCTGGCTTATTTCACTGAACATAATACCCTCTAGCTCCATCCATGTTGTTGCAAATGGTAGGATTTGTTTTCTTCTTATGACTGAATAATATTCCATTGTGTATATATATATGTACCATATCTTCTTTATCCATTCATCTACTGATGGACACTTAGGTTGCTTCCATTTCTTGGCTATTGTAAATAGTGCTGTGATAAACATAGGGGTGCATCTGTCTTTTTCAAACTGGGCTGCTGCATTCTTAGGGTAAATTCCTAGAAGTGGAATTCCTGGGTCAAATGGTATTTCTATTTTGAGCATTTTGAGGAACCTCCATACTGCTTTCCGCAATGGCTTAACTAATTTACATTCCCACCAGCAGTGTAGGAGGGTTCCCCTTTCTCCACAACCTCTCCAACATTTGTTGTTGTTTGTCTATTGGATGGTGGCAATCCTTACTGGTGTGAGGTGATATCTCATTGTGGTTTTAATTTGCATTTCTCTGATGATTAGTGATGTGGAGCATCTTTTCATGTGTCTGTTAGCCATCTGAATTTCTTCTTTAGAGAACTGTCTATTCAGCTCTGCCCATTTTTTAATTGGATTATTTGCTTTTTGTTTGTTGAGGTGTGTGAGCTCTTTATATATTTTGAATGTCAACCCTTTATCTTATCTGTCATTTATGAATATATTCTCCCATATTGTAGGATGCCTTTTTGTCTATTGATGGTGTCCTTTGCTGTACAGAAGCTTTTCAGCTTGATATAGTCCCACTTGTTCATTTTTGCTTTTGTTTCCCTTGCCCAGGGAGATATGTTCATGAAGAAGTCACTCATGTTTATGTCTAAGAGATTTTTGCCTATGTTTTTTCTAAGAGTTTTATGGTTCCATGACTTACATTCAGGTCTTTGATCCATTTCGAATTTACTTTTGTGTATGGGGTTAGACAGTGATCCAGTTTCATTCTCTTACATGTAGCTGTCCAGTTTTGCCAGCACCATCTGTTGAAGAGACTGTCATTTCCCCATTGGATGTCCATGGCTCCTTTATCATATATTAATTGACCATATATGTTTGGGTTAATGTTTGGAGTCTCTATTCTGTTCCAGTGGTCTGTGGCTCTGTTCTTGTGCCAGTATCAAATTGTACAAGAGCTGATTATTGATCTTACTTCTTTCCCTAAAGGGGATAAAGGATTTTGGATATATGGAAGGGAGGAAAAAAGGTTTTCTAAGGACAGAAAGAGCCTGTGCAAGGCACAGAGCAGGAATGACTATGGCCATCATGCACTGAGGAATGACAGTGAGGAGACCTGCTTTGACTGAGTACCAACAGGAAGGATGTTGCAAGGCAGGCTGGAGGCTGGGGAATGAGGGCCTTAACATCCAGTCAGGGACATTTGGTCTCAATTCCAGGAAGTAGCAAGGCATGATGGGATTCTGAGTAGTGGTCAGCAGGCTGGAAATAGTGTATAACGGATTCATCAGGATGCTGAGAAGGATGGAGACTGGAGGTCCAACCAGAATTGTTGGTAATCTTGTATTGCTACTGATAATGGTGATGGCCACTGTTTTTTGAGTGCTTACTATGTACTAGGTACATTAGCTTATTTAATGATTGCAACAGTCTAATAAGGAAAATGTTATTATTAGCCTCAAATGAGGAAACTGTGTCATAGAGAGGCAATAGGCCCTGGAATAGGGGTGGGCATTGAGGCTGGACAAGAACAAGTAGATCTAAGAGCCACTGAAGAGAGAAGGAGCCCAGAACTTGGTGCCCCGTGTTGATGAAGGAGGGGAGTCTCTGCAGTGACCCCAAAGGGAGCTACTTCTTTTTATAGGAGCCAATCTCCCAGCAGTAGTTATTGGTGAAGCTTCCACCCAGCCAGCAAAGGTAAGGAAGCAATTTCCTAAATGCCTGTATTAAATTGTAAATGTGATATTTGAAAGGAAGAATATAGTAAACTGGTGCCAGACACAGACACCTTACTATAAGTGAGATCATCAGCTTTATCATGGGGAGGATGGCTTACAAGAAGGGGACCCTGGATGCGTCAGTGCTGAGAAGGTTCGTGCAGGCCCGATCCTTCCAGTAGGGTGTGCCACCTCAAAACATGATGGCCCTGGGGCCCTGTCTCTCAAATCCCTTCCTTCCTATTCACACTCTGTCTGATACAAAGCAGTTCATGCTCAGGTATTCATGGCCAAAGCTGGGTAGGTGTCCTTCCTTCCAGGTCACATGCTGGCATTTTAACAGATTTTCAGAAGCTTGGCTAATGCAGGGCATGTTGTGAGTCATCCCTGTGGGCTGGACAGGAACAGGAGAGGTTCACCCATTTCCCCCAACACCCCCCCACCCCATACCACCACCAAAGAAAATGTAGTGAGAGGGCTGGAGTCTGTACCTGGGCTTCACATCAGCAGTGTCTGGAATCCAGAGGCCTTGCACCCAGATCCCCAGGAAAGTCCTGAAGCATGCACTGTCTTGGCCAGGTCCACCTGGCTGGTGGGAGGGCTGGGTCAGGCCCACAAGCCTCCTCTCAAGTTGTAAGTATGGAAAGCAACCCTCAGCACTTCAGCCCGACCTCAGTGGTATTTAGTCATCACAAGCATGCCCTCCAGTCACTGGGCCAGAGCTGGGTCCTGACCTCATGCTTCCTTGCTGTGTGACCTTACTTTTTCATTTGCAAAATGGGCATAATGATAGTACCTTCCTCACAAAGTTGAGAGGAGCAAATCAGAGAAGTGCCACTTCGAGGTGGCACACCCTAGTGGAAGGATCAGGCCTGCAAAAACCTTTTCAGCACTGACCCATCTGGGGTCCCCTTCTCGTAAGCCATCCTCCCCATGATAAAGCTGGTGATCTCACTTGTAGTAAGATCTTGCTTAGTCCAAGACCTGGTACATAGTAAGTGTTCACTAAATGTCAGCTACAGCAGTTGCCCCAGTCCCACTCTGAACCCCTCTAGGAGAACTAAGACTTCTCCATGGCTGTCATGACTAAGCCAGTACCTGGCAGCTGAGTGCCACGGGTTACAGGATGACAGTAAGCTCAGCCTGGGTCCCTGCCTGCCCTCCCTGGCTCTCTTGGCCAGGTACATTGGAGGTACTGAGCGTTAGTGTTGCCCTGGGAGCAGCCCTGTACCCTGGCATCCTAGAAAAGGCCTTGTAAAATTCCTTTCCAGCCTGTAAAGGTTTACATAAGAGGTAACAATAGATGTAGCCAATACTTACAGAGCACCTACTATGTGCCGGGCACTGGGTTGATTAATTTAATTCTCACAACCATTCCTTATAATAAACATGGTTATTATCTCCATTTACATGAAAGGGAACAGGCTCAGCAAGGCTAGTTCACCTGTTTGTGCTTCGAACTGCACAGCCCAGACTGGAGGCAGGACTCAAACACCTAACCTCTATGCCATTCTGAACAAAGGAGTTTGAAGCCATTCCTTCTGCATGATGCACAGAATTTTAAAAGCCTTCCGACATCCCAGGAGGTTTGCTGTTTTTCTGAGCACAAGGGACCAGAGCCATCTGTTGGGTGCTTTTTCAAGGGAGCTGGTGTGACTTGTTTCAGGGTAAAATGCAGAGAAATAGCATCACTTTTTTTCCCCCATGGTAAAAATAACCTGCAGGAATGGGAAGAACAAACGGAGGTTGGGAGGCTGACATCGTGGGGAGGAAGGAGCTCAAGTGCTGGGGGCCGCCCACACAGCACCATCTGCTGCCATCTGCCCAATTTGAGGGCCACATCAGCTTGACCAGCCAGTACCTGTCTGGCCGCCAGCATCAGCCCTCAGAAATGGAAACTCTTTCCAAAGAGGCTTTGGCCCAGGGCTGCTCAAAGGGCAGAGAGAGGTCCAATGTGACAGTTCAAATCCTACCGTCCATTCATAGGATGCATCTGTGACCATGTATCAGCCCCTCTCTATGTCAGCCAGCTCCAAACACAAACTGGGCATGGCTTTTGATCATTAGACATGTTTTCAGAAAATACAAAAACTAATTGGTGAGGTTGAGTTTATGTTAATGTATGCAGTTTCTCCTGCTTTAAGGATTAAAAATAACTTCCTTTTAGGAAAACCAGAGCTATTCCCTCTCAGTCTAGTCCACTTCTTGTTGGGTTTCTGGGTAGGTGGGCTGGGCACAGGGCATCATTATGAGAACCTCCTTGGCTGTCCCAGGCTCTGGAGCTTTGCTGAAGCAGAAGGTAAAAAGATAAGAGCAAAATTTTCACCAGTATGTTTGCTAGAATTTGATTTGCTGAGCTTCAGTGGGAACCCTGTCAGCATTAAACACCCATGGAAATATTGTAGACCTTCTTAGGGAGTATCTGTTCTATAGACTTAGGTCCCCCTGGGGTACCTAGTATTTTTGCTAGGTATATGCCCAGCAAATACACTGATTGATTTGGAGGTCAGTTTCAAATTCAATGACCATCATTTGTTCAATGCCTACTGTGGGCTAAGATATTTTTAGATAAGATTTCTTATGTGTTGCTCATAATAAGCTTACAAAGAAATTACAATTATATTCATTTCACAGAAGAAATAACTGAGTTACTCCATATAATTTGCTTGCAAAGCATCAGAGAACTCATTGGTGGCAGAGCTGAGATTTGGACCAGGTGTCTATACTTATAATCACTTTGCCAGCCTGCCTTCTCTAGCCATCTGGAGCCAGGTTACAAAATGCAAATAATCTGGAAAGATTTGGGGACCTTTAGAAAAGGCTACTACAAAGGTCTTATACCAAAGTGCTTACACTTTACTCCACAGGAAGGAGGGAAGTAACTTGCCCATTGTCACTCAGCTAGCAAATAAGTAGCAGAGCCGGGATTCATACTCACCATCAAAGCCCAAACTTATATGACATCTTCTCCTCCAAGCCTGCAAGTCCAGGTGTTGCTTACTGCTACCCTTGGCATTCACTTCAGTCAGGTTCCATCACTATAAATCATACTGATAGAGTCCTCCTTTAGGAACAGCATAGGCAACACCTCCCCTAGGATATTTAGGGGGCCCTGACAAACACATGTGAGAGGCTCCTATCTACATGAAAAGAGTTTCTTGCTGAAAACCAATGTGCCAGCTCCATTCTGACAGGCCCACCTCGCACGATCCTGTGAGAGAACTGCAGCCCCACCCAGGAGGACCGGCTCTCTTGCCCTACTGGGATTGAGGTCCAGTCATGGAGCCCAATCCAACACCCCAAATGGGGGTAATTGCTGGGGCTCCTTGGGGCATCTGGTGGATACCATGAACATATAGAAGTTCAGAGGGGGCCCTGAAGGGAGAACTGCAGGCAGAGACCCCCACAATTCCAGGTCTGAGTTGGGGCACTCTAGCTGACCCAGCCTTTGAAAATTTCTAGGAAGGCACTCCAAAGCCCTATTTTTAAGGGCAAGAGTGAGCACAGAAGCAAGAAAATATGAGGAAAAGAAAGGAAGTGGGGAGTGAGTCCGTTTATTTTTTAAGCGCCTTCTAGGTGCTAGGTACAGCATTTCACAGGGTGGGGAGGCTGAGGACAGTACAGGCAAACAAGGAGGACAGAATCCATGCTTTCATGGAAGTTACAGCCTGGTGAGGGAGACAGGAATGAATCACATCCTTAAAAGAAGGAGGAGAAGGGCAGAGGAGGGAGGAAAGAGGTCCATCTGTCCAGTAGATAATCCCAAAGCAGGGTAACACGGTGGAAGGTGGTGTATCATGAGCATAGACTTTGGGGTCAGAGAAACTGGGTTCAAGAATTGTCCTTGCTCCTTCCTAGCTCTACGCCTCTATGCAAGACATTTAAACTCCTAGCTTAGTTTCCTCATCTGAAAAATGAGGATAAGAGATCCTACCTCTCCCCGTGCTTGAGAGGATTCAATGAAATGGTGCAAGGAGCAAAAGCATGTAGCAGGGAGTCTGACACACATGTAGTGCCCAATATATGGGGGCACTTACCAGTTATTATCTGGCTTCTCAAACCTAAGCAGAGCCAAAGCAGTTGAACAGGAAGGCTGGGATAAATAGGGGCTCTGACAGCCCAGTCAACAACTGACGGTGAACCCTCTGACAGCCTGAGAGCAGACGGAGAGGGGACCAAAACCCCGTCTTACAGCCCTTAGAGCAATGAATGATGGTTTTGATGCTTCTTGGGCCATGAAAAAAAGATAAATTTCAGTTTGATGTACTCTAATTTTTGACAAGGTGAGAATAGATAACAGAACTTCACGGGGGATAAAAGGGCTGCAATAAAAGTCCGGGTGCCAGTTATGCTGTCTATTCTGTGTGGTCTGGGTCCATGCAGAGCAGGGGACCCTAGATGTATGTTTGCTGAGGATCCATCTGGAGCTCGTCAGCCTTGCCCAGGCTGGGTTTCCAGTTATATAGATGCAGATCATAAATGTGGGTGGCATATGTGGGAGAGGCACATCTAGGAGATGAAAAGACAACTCCATCTGCTTGGTTCTGGGGAAAGAGTGAAGTGGGTGATGCCTTTTCCTAGTGGGGAACTTGTGGGTGAGCTTTCACGGGGGTAGGTGGGGCTTAGAGCCAGTGCAGGCATCTAAACCTGATATCCTGGCCCCTGGCATGATGGGTGAAGTTGGCAGAAGGGGCTTGTTTGCTGAGGGAGAGCAGGGCAGATGGTTCCTGGCCACTGTGAGGAGAGTTCTGAGCTTTTCCCCAGTGGAGGAGGCCACACGGTTCTTTGAAGGTGTTTCACTACTGCAAGTGGAAGACTTCTGCTGCTTTGGTGTTTCTCTGCCTACAGCCATGCAGAGCTGTATGCTGGCACCCAGAACCATCCTTGTAGTTTGGCAAGTTAGGTTCTGTACCCTGGGCCACACACTGGTACCTATTGGGTGTGGAGGCAGTAGCTGAGGAGAACACACAGCTCATATCAGAGGATGTATTTTACCCTCTTCCCTTATAATCCTTTCACTTGGTCAGTACCCATTTTAAATCATTTATTTAACATTAGTATATATCAGATTCTATGTTAGTCTCTTTAGGTACTTTTTCCTTATTTAATCACCATAGCAACCTCTTGAAGATAGATTTGCATTTTGTTCCAATTTGAATGATGATAACATGGGTAAAGAGAGGGTAAGGTGTCCAAGGTCACACAATTAGGAAAGGACAGAGCAGGAATTCAAACTCAGGGCTCTTTATAACTGCAAAGTCATACTAAGACCCTGAATCCCTCTGTTTTGAGGGTCAGTGGCAAAATTTTAAAGCAAAATTGGCAAGTTGCTGGTCCTTAGGCTGAATTAGGCCTGTGGATACATTTGTTGGTTTGGCACAGTGTTTAAAATTTTTTTTTGAATGACATTAGGTCATTTTCTCTGTTTACCACAATCCCCACCACTCCCATTTGTGTTACAACTTGTTGACAGCTCAGCCCCTTTAGGAATTTGAGTTTACAATTCTTGGCTAACCCTTTCTCTTGCTTGAGTCAGTGATTGAGCCAGAGGGCTGGACAGTGTCCTGGGGTGGGGTGGGGTGTGTGTGTGGAACGCCTTCTTTTTCCTTCATAAGAGTGAAGGAGGGCTGGCCACTCCGCACTTGGCCAAGTGGGCTGAGGAACTTCTTGGGTTTTGCTTTTGTGCTCAGAATACAGCTTTCATGAATTCAGGTTTCAGTGTATCTGAGGAGGACAATGGAGAGGGAAATGCACCATCCTGTCCTTGGAGAGGAAAAGGAAAGTTCTCCCATATTTATCAGTGCTCCAAGCAGGCACACCTTGGCGGGCAGCCACTGGGCCGTTGGCAAGAAGTCATGTGCACTGTGCACTTTTGGGAGCACCTACTATGAATGAAGTCCTGTGTGAAGGGTTGGAAGGGACAACTGCCCACACGCATCTAGGGACAGGAAAACATATTCACCAGGAACTAAGGGCAAGTTGTACTAATTTGTGGTGGGCCTTGAAGTTTGGAGGTGTTTATTTAAAAGAAGTAGGGTAAGTGGCATTCTAGGCACAGATAACATCATGGGCAATGGCATGGAGGTCGGAAAACGTGCGAGACATACTCGGGGAAGGAGATTGATGGTTTGAAAGATGCAGAGGGAAGGAGCGTGAGGGGGAACCAAACTCACTTTGGTAGTCCAGTCAGTAATAGTAGCAAACGCTTTTTGAGTACTTTTTATATCTCCTGGGCATGTGAAAAGCATATTACATATGTTATCTCCTTTGATCCTCATAAAAAGCCCATAAAGTAGACACTATTATTATCATTATCGTAACATTTGCAGATTTGGAAACTGATGCAAAAAGCTTAGCATCACACTCAAGGTCACCTAGCTAGTAACCCAGGCAATCAGTCTGGCCCCAGAGCCTATGCTCCTAACCTTTGCCCTGTGCTGCTTCCAATAGCAGCCAGCAGCCCCAGTACAAGGCAAATGAGACTATGGCAAGAGATCAAGAGAGCAGTTTAGATCCTGACATGGCACCACTTCAAAGATGGGCATCAAGAAAGGCCCTTTCCTGGAAGGCTTCAGCCACCTCTTACAGTTTGTCTTCTCCCACTTAGCCTTCCCAAGCCCCTTATATATACTCCAGCCCAACCAAACTCTTAGAAATGTGTGAGCTTGGGATCATACAGATTTAGGGGCAACTTCTAGATCACTACTTCATAACTCTGATGACTTTGGGCAAGTCACATAACCTCTTTGAGCCTCAGTTTCCTCATCTGCCAAACATGGGTGATAATGGCACCTGCCTCAGAGTTGTTGAGAGAATTGAAGGAGGTAGGTGCCAGGCACCTAACCCAGGGTCTGGCACATGATCAGTGCCCACTAAATAGCCACATTGAGTACAGAATTGATTTCACATGTAGGCTCCATGTAGGTGTAGGAGTGGCAAGGGGATGGGTGTGGTTTGCAGTGAGGGTTCACAGGCTGCATACTCCCCACCCCATAAGGCGCTCTGGGTAGGATCCAGCTGCTGAGAGTTGATGTATCCTTGTTTCTCCAGGCACCTGTGCAGATAGATGGGGCACTGGTACCAGGAAGGTACTGGAGCTGGTTCCCCTCCACCAGGGCCTGGCCTGGCATCAGCACTGCCTGTCTCTAGATAGTGGTGCCAGGCAGAAGGGAACCAAGAAACTGCCCTTGTCCAGATGAATCCACTCATGGATTAGGAGCTGCAGCTCTGGAGTGCTCAACCTAGGGCACGGCAGACAAGCCCCTTTCCCTGTCCACCTTGGCTGCTGCCCTGGAAGCTGCGGCTGCTATTGCCATCTGGTGGTGTTTTGCAGCAACACATGCATGGGGACTCCTGCACTATCATCAAGGGCTATGGAGCTCGTAGCATCCTGGGAAGTGAAGGTCCAATTCAACCTGCTCATTGTACCGAGGTCAAAATTGAGATCCAGAAGGGTAAAACAGCGAGGTTTAGGAGAAAGAGCACTGTGAGAGGAGTCGTATGGCCTAGGTTAAAATTTTACTCCCCTAACTGGGATTTTAGACAAATAGATAGACTTACAGCTGAGTCTGTTTCTTAGTCTAAAATCTGCTTCTCCAGCCCCAGGAATGTGATGGTATCTGGACTTGGATATGAACCATTAGCTCATCCCTTTCTGCTGACGGACAAAGGGCCCAGTGTGCCGTGTCAGGCAGTCACCTCAGCAGCTTCTCATTGTCCTGCTCTGGCAGCTGTCTGGGCTGGTCCAGCCCAAAATGCCTGGAGTGTCTTTGCCCCACCAGCAGTGGAAGGTTGGATCAGACTGGGGCTACTATCCCCATCCTCATGCCCAAAGGTCCTGTTCAGGCGATGATGTGCTCCCTGCCCACAGCATCCCGTTCCCCCACTGGCTTCAGATACAGCTGATGTTTATTGAGTACCTAATATGTTCCAGACATTGTGCTGAATATTTTCATGGAGATTATCTCATTTCTTCCTCAAAGCAGCCTTCTAAGAGTAGGGTAATTGTTCCCATAGTATAGATGAAAAAAACTGAGCCTTATAGAGGTTGCTACTCATTTTTTGAAATAGGAGCTTGGTTTTAAGCCCAAACTTTGTGGCTCCTTGTCTTTATGCAGTCGAAGGGTAGAAGACCTTCCAGGAAGAGACATTGAATGAAGGCCCTTCCTAGGGGTGAGTCCCAGGCTTCACTGAGCAGAGAGGGAAGGCTCCAAATGACACACTTTGCCAGGGACCTAGTGAAATGTTCCCCTGCCAGTCTTGTCCTGACAAGGTCTTGCCCCCAACCCACTTCATTCCTGTTCTCCCAGCAATCACCTCTATGAACAATTTCTTATGCATCATTACAGAAATTTTTATACAAAAGCAATCCTATTCAAATATATCTATCGGTTGCTCTCCTGGTTGGACTCTCCCCATGCTTATTACCCTACAGAGGTCTTTCACTCTTCACCATCTCTTGACACAAGGATCAAATGCCCTCTCTTTAACTGCTTTATTGCAGTCTCTTGTTTGGCTGTTGGCTCTGTACAATCTTTTGGCCACTGCCTTCCTGATGGATATTTTGGCTGTTCTGGTTTTTTACCATCATGAATGATGTGTTCATTAGACCTTTATCTTTGTATAGTTGCACAGAAAAAACTGTAAGATGGATTCCTGAAAACAGAATGTTGAGTCAAAGTACATGCTTTTCAGATTTGCTAAATGCTGTCAAATGGCTCTCCGGAAAGTTTGTACCAGGTTATAAACCCACCAACAGTGGGAATGGAAAGTGTCTCCACCTGGAAAATGATTCCAGTGGTCAGTTTGGACAATGGCTTAGTTGGTTCCCAAGGCACCAAGAACCGCTTACCCCTCCCCTCCTCAGGAATTTCCCCTTCTAGGCTGCCATGGTGTTAGGGACTCTCACTCACTACTTGACCTGGGCATTGTCTGTGGAAGACTCAGATGTCTAGGAACAGACAGCAGACCTGGAAGAAGAAATCTGGGCTCTGGGATGGGTAACCAGGGAAGCCCAGTTGCCTTAACCAAGACCCACTTGGTCAGGCTGCATTATGATTCCTGGGGGTCCTGGGAACTTTTGCCTTTGTGGACCTGTTGCTCCATTTAAAAAAAAGATATTAAAAAGTATATTTTATGATTGCCTTATATAAAACAAATATAATCCAGGCTGGATTGTATTCATTTTTCTCATCTGATTACAAAAAATATGAAAACATTTCCATGGGCCTCTACAAATATCGTGGACCAATTGGTAAGTGATGCTAAGCTTGGTCCCAGGGTTAGCCCTGCACATACCTGCTTCCCCATCTGCTGTCATCCTCCCTCACCTGGCTTTTGACATTGGAAAGGTATGAAATTCAGGCCATTTGGGTATAGCTGACTATCACATAAAGCACCGGGCAGCATTTGGACCTGGTCAGAGCTGATAATAATTACCAACAGCAGCAGAACCATGCAGTTTCCAAAGTGTTTTCACCAGCATCATTATCTTAAACTATTATGCCCATTTTACATATCAGGAAATGGAGACACTGAGAGAGAAAAGAGAAGTGACTTGTCTAAGACATACAGCTTGTAAGAAATAAAATTGTAGAGTCAACTGTAGCCTTGGCCCCTGTTACACCCTCCTGCATGGCCAGCTCAGTTGGCCTGGTTCAACCCAGATATCATACATCTTTGTCTTTGAAAATCCTCAAGTGTGTGACTTTACAGAAGACAAGGCAATGACACGGCCACATCCTGACAGGCACTCAAGTGGAGCTCCACATATTTGGGTGACATATGGAAGCCAATTGCAGCCCTGCTTCCCAAATCTCTCCCTAAATAACTGACTTCAGTTTGTGTATGTTTTTTTTTTAACTAGAGTAAAATTGATTGCCACACATGCCTGGAATCTTATTTTTAATGTAAGTAGAGCATCATTTGAAATTTCAAATTAGATGGCTCTGCATTAATTACTTCTCTACTACACTTTTTATTTATGGAGTGTGTGTACTGTCATCAACTAGGAGAATGTTGGAAGGGCATGGAAGGAGGATTAATCAAAAGAAGGTGGATTTAATAAGTAGCTGTGAACAGAAAATTAGAAGTGGATTTATTTCTTTTTCATTTAAATTTTATCTGATTTCCACATTCTCCTGATTCATCTAACCCTTTGCCACATGCTCCTCCATTTCTCTCTTAGGAATCCTGCTGCCATTCTTTTCCTATTGCCCTGTCCACAGAGCCAGTCAGTAGTAGCCACTTCTAGGATGCTCTCCACAATCTGTACTCCTGACTGAGAGAGGTCACAAGATAAAGTGTTATAAAGCTAAGTTCTCTTCATGTCCCTCCCTTCTTAAAAAAGCCATCATGATTATACCATTGTTGTCTACCTTTTATGGAATACATGATGTCATCCTTCGTGTTATTTTACCTCCCAAAATTATTTGGGGTAAGAATAATTATACCCAGTTTATAGATGTGACACTTGAGGCTCAGAGAGGTTAAGTCAGTAATTTGAGGTCACGCAGCAGATTGAGGATGCAAATGAGTCACCTTCCATCACAATGACTGTGCTATTCTCAGGATGATCATCAGAAAGGGCTGAATAAAGCAAGCTCACTAGGTAGCTGGGAATGGACAGGACCTGAGACAAGACCCGAGCCTCTATACTCAGATCATTGAGCACCCAGGCTGCCCTTGGGGGGAAGCAAATCAACTTCTATCCATTCCCCACTCCCTCTCTTTCTCAGTGACTGTCTTGAGGCAATGGTATTGATCTGATTTAAAGTTGTTTGGTTTCTGAAAACTAAAAATCAAGCTGAGTTGGAGTAGTCTAGCCACTGAATACTTTCCCTCAGCAGTTATTTTCCTTCCAGGAAAGAGCCAGTGTCACTTTCCTTTCTGACAGAGATCCATCTGGAAATGGAGAACTGTGCCCAGATGGAGACCTGGAAAGGCCTGGAAGCCAAGGCTTCCAGGCCCCCTGCCCACTGCCCCCAGGGACCCCCTGACTGGGTAGCAGGGAGACTGCACAGCCTAGGAAACTTGAGCATGTGGGCAATTGAGTGTGGCATTTGTGGGACATACTGGGCATGTAATGAGACCTTCTGGAGGCTTGTGGGGAAGGATCTGGTGTGAGAGGCGGGAGCATGGAGGCCTTGGGCACTGCCGACCAGTGGCGTGGTGGGGCTACAGAGATAGAATTGCCCACAGAGCAAATCACCTCCAAGTCACATTTGGCTTGCTAACTTACTCAGATGCCCTTCCAGATTTCCAGATGCCTGCATGTACCTTGAGGCCTTTGCACCTGCTCCGGGAGACAGTGAGGCAGACCTGTTTACCCACATTTTACAGATTAGTTAACCAAGCATGGGAGAGCTCAGTTAAGCCAGCCTTAGTTACAGAGCGTCTGTGAGAAGGACCGGAAGGAACAAGAGACCTGGACCCCATCTTTAGGGAGGCTGGGAGCGGGGAAAGAGTTCCTGGACAGCTGGAAGTGAAACAGCTTAGACTGGGCTTGAATCCCACCTCTGCCCCTTCCCCTGAGTTAGACTTTTCTGAGTCTCAGTTTTCTCACCTGTAAACTGGGCATAATAGCATTTATGCACAAGCTCCTTGGAGATGAGGGCTGTGCCTGCCTTGTTATCCACCTTATCTCAGGCACCTACCATGGTGCCTGGCACACACAATGTACTGAATAAATATCTGTCAAGTGAATGAACATTGTTGTATTTACTGTAATGATGTGGGTAAAATGCTTAGTTAGGGGTTTGTGGGGGCCTCTCATGGATGGTGGCTTTAATACTCCTTGGAGGGCTGAGTACCACTTCTGTAGAGAGGTGCAGAACAAGGAGAAGCAGGCTTGGAAGAGAACGAGGACATCTCTCAGCCAGGTTTCCAAGGAAGATCACAATGCTGAAAGATAAGCTGTGAGTGAACATGATCAAGGGTATTGACAGGCAGAAATAGGGGCAACTTGACCCAGCTAAAAGGCTGGTAACCAGCAAAAGATTGAAACCCACAGATTCTAATTCTCAGCGTGTCATTTCTGGACCACTGAGGACTTCTTTTCCTCTTTTAAGTTTTACCAACAGATTGTTTAAGCATCCACTATAAGACACCTTAGAATTTCAAATGGACTCTTATTTTTAGAAACAGCATCATACTGAGCATTTGACAAGGATTGATTCATTTCTCAGTTTATTTTTAATAACCTTAAAGGCTATGGTTGATCATCGTTTAGGGACACAGTTAATGTAGCATTTATAGTTCTTGACTCCACAAGCCTGGACCTCATTGCATTGTCATTGAAATGATGAAACCGAAATGTGCAGTTAGTTGGGGGCCCCCATCCCAGGTTTGACCTCACCTCGGTAAGCTTCTGCACCGCTCCAGTCACTGGCTGCTGCAACTTAGTTCCCCATTTGACTAAACTGTCATTATATTTTATTACGACTTTATTCTTTCTGTTCTAAGCTGCTTGATTAGGAGCTGGAGGCAACCAGTAATTAAACTCACCTGTCAGTTTAGCTCGGTCAAAATGAACTACATTCTCTGACGTCCCCCTTTCATTTCCCTAGATGTCAAGGCATATGAATTAAGCTCTTTGTGGGAACAATATCTGCCCCCAAAATGTTAGAACAGGGGTTACCGAGCTAGAAAGTCAGTTAAGTTACCTACTTGTCATGACTTACAAGAGCTGTGAGTTCTCAGGCTGCTTAAACAACTACTCATTTGAAAGGAAAATTGAGTTCCAAACCATAATAGCCAGTGGAAGCAATTCCTGGGATTTCAGCATTCAGACTTGATATTCATTTGTCCCCCAGAGAAGAAATTCAGGCTAGTCCAGAGACTTTTACGAAAAAAAGTGCAAAGTCCACAAAATCTTTCCGTGCCATTAGTCGTCGGTGGGGAGGCCTGCCTCCTGTCTGTGGCTTTGGGGGAGCTGCATCGGGTACTTTGTTCCTTCTGATGGGCCATATGAGCCAAAGGCTCCATGAAGCTTTGTTCTTGACCCTCAAAAATTATAGTCTGAGATACTTCAAAGGGATTCTAATGGGGACATGGGCAGCACAAGGAACTCAACTTCGCAGATTCCGTTTTCAGTCCCATGCAGTTTGGTGTTGCTAGATTTATCTGGCCAACCTCTTTCTTTCTTCTTTTCCTGCACCTGTGAGGACTGTCTTAGAAGGCCTAACATTCTCCCCTTCCTGTTCCCTGTTTGCTCTGTATGCTCATCTTGTCTAGCATTTTATCAATAGCTCTTTTCTGAATTCTGTTTACATGCAAGGTTTGGCAGAAATAGCCTTCCTTTCTAAAATGTTGATTAAAGACAGTCTCTGAAAACCTATCAATCCTGAACCTACTCATTTATACAAATCTTTTCTTTCACTACTGCCATCTCTTCCGTCTTTCCTTTTTTCAGATGTGTGTCTCTTACTTCCCTTGACCTTTTGAACAATTCCTCGGTCTTTGCCAAGAAAAAACTCACTCAGGCATGCTGTCCTAAACTCTGCACACATGTGTCACCTCTGTCCAGGTAGTTTTTAATACTGAGAACTAGCAAACTGCGTCCCACCTTTACCATATCTTGGTAACCTGCAATCACTCACTCTTCTCAATTCTGCTTCTAGAACAGTCCCCAAAGTAGAAGGTTGCAGAATGTCCAATGTAGAACGGATTTTATTCATAGCCCTATCTCTTACTTCAGATGGAGTAACTGAAAACCCAGCAAGGGAAAGCAACTTGCCCATAGTCACACAGAAGGCAGAGACAGAGTCAGAATTAGGCCCCAGGCCTCCTGTTGCCCCTTTCTGCCTTTCCTTTGAAATTCATTTGTACATACACGTGCTGGGCCAGAATTCAACATCCTTACTGAATTAAAATTGCAACTCTCACTACAGAGCAGTAACTATGGGCCAGGCATTATGCTAAGTGCTTTTTATATATACCTCAATTATATGTGTATATACATATACTTCTCACCAAATACTCAGTGAGGTGAAATCCATTTTACAGGTGAAGAAACCAAAGCAATGGCATGCCAGAGCTGACTGGTACTGCTTGCAGGAGCCAACTGTGTGTGTCTCTTCCTAATTCTGCATTCAGGGATTTCATGTTGCTAGCTGTAATTGGCCATGGTGGGAGTATTGACACCACAGGAATTGGCAAATGCTATAAATTAGGGCTTTTCTCCATCCCCTGTCCTCCACCCCCACCCCAAGAGATCCAGTTTATCAGCACACACCTGAGTTTCACATAAGCTAAGCAGCTTGCCCAAGGGTTCACAGCAGGGATGTGACAGAGTTGGGACTTTTACCTGGGGTGTCCAACTTTAAAGCCTGAGCTCTTAACCATCACCCTGTACTGCTGGTCAACAGAACCAGGCTTTCAATAACTCATTCCCTCTTGGACTGGAAGTGGTGGTCAAAGAAAGCAGCTTCCTTGGGTCTGATATATAGGGTGTTGGCAGGGTGATGGCAGGGTGTGAGATGCCCTTATCCAGAGAGACCACATCTGGTTGGCTGGAGAGAGGTACCCCAGAGCATTTAGCACACCACACTCCACTCCAACACTAGGCTTCCTTGCTGTTTTTAAGTTTTCCAATCATTCTCCCAACTAGGGGGCTTTCTTGTTGCCATTCCATGATCTTAAATGCTTTTCCACAGTAAACACAGGGCTTGCTCCCTCATTGCTTGCCTGTACTCTTCCTTGACCAACCAACCCATCTAAAATAGCACCTCAGTAGCCTCATTTTCTTGAGTATGTTTTCCTAGTATTTACCCTAGTATGCACCCTCTTCATGGTGCATACACATTTGCTTTTGGTCTTTCTCTCCAGTGGAATGTCAGCTCCATGAAAGTTGGACCTGGGTCTTTTTCACCATTATTGCTTCAGAGGATAGAATAGGGAGGGATTAAATGGAGATGGTAATGAATCTCAGCTGTTCTATTGTGCATGCCACTTTCTTAGACATGCCTGAGGCAATTGATTACTAGTTTACTCACTTGGAAAGGCAAAGAGCTGCAGTATGGAGGTTCCTCAAAAAACTAAAAATAGAAATACTATTTGACCCATGAATTCCACTCCTAGGAATTTACCTTAAGAATGCAGAAGCCCAGTTTGAAAAAGACATATGCACCCCTATGTTTATCACAGCACTATTTACAATAGCCAAGAAATGGAAGCAACCTAAGTGTCCATCAGTAGATGAATGGATAAAGATGTGGTACATATACACAATGAAATATTATTCAGCCATAAGAAGAAAACAAATCCTACCATTTGCAACAACATGGATGGAGCTAGAGGGTTTTATGCTCAGTGAAATAAGCCAGGGGGAGAAAGACAAGTACCAAATGATTTCACTCATCTGTGGGGTATAAGAGCAAAGCAAAAACTGAAGGAACAAAACAGCAGCAAACTCACAGAACCCAAGAATGGACTAACAGTTATCAAAGGGAAAGGGACTGGAGAGGATGGGTGGGAAGGGAAGGATAGGGGGAACAAGGGGGCATTACGATTAGCACACATAATGTGTGAGGGGGTGCATGGGGAAGGCAGTATAGCACAGAGATGACAAGTAGTGGTTCTGTAGCATCTTACTACGCTGATGGACAGTGACTGTAATGGGGTATGTGGTGGGGACTTGATAATGGGAGGAATCTAGTAACCACAATGTTGCTCATGTAACTGTATATTAATGACACCAAAATAAAAAAAAAAAAGAAAGGCAAAGAGCTTTCTCCTTGACTCTGATCTCACGAGATCTTCAAAGTCAACAACCTGATCTTCTATCCACCCTGCCGCTTCTTTTATGTTCCCACTCTTCCCCTCTCACCACCACCCCCTAAAACAACAGTCACATCTGTCAGTGCTGATTTGCTGACAAATAATTACTTGAACATTTTAAAAAGGAACCTTTGACTCCAGGGACTAATTACATTCCCATTTGGAAGGCGAACATGGCTGTGTTGTTTAAACTGACTATTTAAGAGGATGGTTGGGGCTGAGTGAGTGCAACCTTGGCATAGGCAAGAGGGAATTCAGGTAACAGCCAGCCATGGGAACAGCTGAGGGATCCTAGGCTGGCTGGCTGTTGACTCATTCAGACCTAGAGGGTCACACTGATGTTTCCCAGCATTAAATATATAATTACTTACACACACACACACACACACACACACACACACACACACACACACACACTTTCTTATTTAAAAAATCTTACATGTCTGTTGTAGAACATTTAGAATATATATAAACAGGGTAAAAATAAAGTTAATGATCACTTGTAATCTCATCCCAGAGATAACAATTGTGAATATTTTAGCCAATTTCCTTATAGTATTTTTTTCCTACTAATTAACATCTGTGTATTTTCTGAACTACATTTTAATACATCATGAACTGCTTTCCATGTGATTAAATGTCTGTACACAGTCACTTTTACGAGCTGGAGAATATTCAGTTGTTTTCAGGTACTATAATCTATTTCACTCATCCATGACTGTTGGACAGTTAATGTTTCCAATGTAGATGCTCACAGAAAATGCTGTGATGGAATTTCTTGTTGATACGTCTTGGACAAACATGCTTATTCTCATAGTCATTAACTTCAGTTATTACAAACTCATTGCTATGAACTGAATGTTTGTGTCCCCATCACTCCCTGTGGCCCCCAGTTCATATGTTGAAGCCCTGATCCCCACTGTGATGGTATTAGGAGGTGGGACCTTTGGGAGGTAATTGGGTTTAGATAAAGCCATGAGGATAGAGCCCTTACGAGGGCATTAGTGTCCTTGTAAGGAGATGAAGGAACCAAAGGCCCCTCTCTCTACCCTGTGAGGATACAGTGAGAAGCTGCCATCTATGAACCAGACAGAGGGCCCTCTAAAGGAACCCCGTCATGCTGGTGCCAGCCTCCAGAACAATGAGAAATAAATGTCTGCTGTTTAAACTCCTGAGTCTGCGGTATTCTGTTTTGGCAGCCGCTTCACTGAATGCTCCACATGTACTTACTAGAATGGTGTCTATATGGCAATCATGATTTTGTTTGCAGGCCTTTGCACATTCTGTTCCCTGTGCTTGAATAGCCCTTTACAAGCTTCCTCACCTGATTATCATAGGTCCTTCCCCTGTTCCAAGTCACACATGCCCCTACATTTTATTTTTTATATTTTTGAGATGAGGATGAATCTAACAGTCAGTTTGTGTATTTGTGTTGGTAGTAAGTCATAGACTTTATATCATAACCTCTCTTCATCTTTCAAGGTTCAACCCAGGCAGAAATTCCTGGGGTTAAGTCTCCTCCACTGGTTGTCATACGCTTGGGCCACTCTCTCATTGACTGCTCACACTGCATTCTCCTTGCCTGCTTGTCGCTTCCCCCTACACAGGGACCTTCTTGAGAACAGCAAAAACGTATTTTTCATTTATCTATCTCCAGGTCCCAGCAGCTCAGGAACCTGGGCTCCAGGACAGGTGCTAAGGGCAGGCGGTAGGTGGGAACCGCTCCCTGGTTGTCTCCTGTCCTCCCTACGGAATGTGTAAATGGAGTTATTTCCTCGTTCCAGGCCCATGGAGAGCTCCTTTACAGAGCATTTCACCTGCCCCACCTTTGAGGTTCATGCCCATTTTAGGCCATTGGTGGATGTATTTATTTGCTCTGAGCAAAGGTGGGGAGAAGGCTTGGCAGGCAGAGGTTTTGGTAATTCATGCCCACACAGCTTTAGAGAGCTTCCAAGAAACCACAATACCAGCCCAGCAGTTGTTTTCACTGTGCTTCAGAATGACACTCAAGAGTTAAGGGAAATGTTTGAATTTCAGTTTTACAAAAGGGCCTGCTAGAGATATCACCTTTCCCTTCTGTCCCTCTCGCCTAGCCCAGATACAATGACCTGAATAAAACTGGCCATTTGAGCTTTTCAGTGACCCCGTCCTCCCAACTTCTCCCCTCCCCCAACTCCTTTCTGGGTCTTTCTCTTTGTTCTGAGTTCCTCTTCCCTTATGTGCCTTTGCATGACTTTTTGTGTTATCTTTTATTAACTCCTCCTCTAGAAAGAATACAGTGCCTGTGTAGGAGAACACACACTGCCCGAACTTGGGAGAAAGAAGGTTATCTCTAGCTGGCAAGGTGGGTGAAGACTTCCTGTGGGAGGCAGCTGATTCTTGAAGGATGGGTGGAATTCAAATAACTTAAGAGGCAGTAGAGGAAGGGGAAAGGCATTTGGAGCTCAGGCAGGAGCAAAGCACAGTCAGAAAGGTGAAGACTGAGGCTGAAGCAAACATTTATGTATACCATTTATGAAGTGCCTGTAATATGTCATCCACTTGCATGTGTGGGTAAACCAGATGTCCCCCAGGTGCCTTGTCCTCCAGCTCATGTGTCTGTGTAGGTTCACTTCACCTTTACCCCCTGACAACCCAGCCTGCAAACCTGGCACCTCTCTAAGTACAAACCGAAAGAATACATGATCATAAAACCATTGAGACCCAATTTAGACCTTACTGCATATTTTATAGGGGAGAGGGGGGAATGAGCTTATCTTGTATACATAACCATGGACAACTGAAAATATCTACTATACATTTCTATTGTCCCCCAAAACTCCTTAACCACACCTGTGTTTCTGTGTCTTCATGTGACCTTGCTGTAAGGACACCAGTCATTGGATTTAGGGCCCACTGTAGTCCAGTATGAAGTCATCTTAACTAATTAGATCTGCAAAGACCCTATTTCCAAATAAGGTCACACTCTGAGGTTCCAGGAGGACGTGAGGTTTTGGCAAGGCACCATTCAACCCAGTATAGGACCAGTTCACGGAGATCCGAGAAGGTAACGCCAAGAAATATGGGCTGTGGGCAAGAAGCAGTCACGCTGGGCTTTTGAGGAAGGAGAATGGCAGGATCCAACTGAAAATCCCTCCCCCTGCCACCCCGGATCTGACTGCTTCTGTGTGATTTCTTTCTCGCCGCAGTTCTCCGGGCCTTGCTGCTTTATTAAGGAATTAAACAGGGTGGGTTTCCATCAGCAGGTGAGTGTTTTCTGACCATGGCAGCCTTTTCTTCCTTTTGGAAACTTTGCTCTTTGGGAAACTACACTTGCCTCCATTGTGCCTTGGGCTGTTCAGTATGCTGCGTGAAGCTATTTAAAGCCTGATGCATTAGTCACAACAAATCTGCTCCCGCTGGGAGTTGAAAAGACTGAACAGGGCGCCAGTTTCTTTTTGGTGAGCACAGTTTGTTTGCCCCCTCACGTCATTTGCACCCAGCCCCTTGGATTCCTTGGACTTCACACCAATTCCCTCTCCTGAACTGGCCCTGGTGCAGCAAGAGCAGCCAAGGCCTGCTCAGGCCACCTCTGAAAACCTTTCCCAGGACAGGGGTCAGGGGCTAAGGCAGGGCAGTGGGTCAGACAGGGAGGGGCTGCTAGGCCATGCTGATCCGCTGGGAAGACCGTGGTACCCAGGGAACACACTGTGCCAGCTGGAATCGGCTGAAAAAGCCCTGGATGGCTGCTCCAGTGCCCTGCTCTGACCACCCCTGCCACTCCCCCAGCAAACATTGACTATTCTGATGTTGCTTTAAAGCTGGGGGAGCACTGGAATTTGACGCCTGCTCTAGGGGCAGAAACCATAGGCTTCATCTGCCTTAGTGGCTTTGCCAAGCCCTCGACTGGCCTACAGGGGAGCGGGCTTGGGGGAGACACAGTTAGTCTCAGTGAGTGTGCAGAGGCCTAGGGCTTCTGTTTATTTTGAACAGACACTCAAGCAGCATAGCAGGATTTCTTCACAGTGGGCCCAGTGCAATGTCTTCAGATTCTGGGACCATAGGCTGGGCAAAGGAGTAATCATAGTGTGGTGACAAGTAGAGTTTGGATTCCTGAATCAAAGGCTTTTCCTTCTCTGCTTCTTGTTCCTGTGTGATCTTAGGCAAGCTGCTAGACCGCTCTGAACCTCTGTTTTATCAGCTGTGAAATACAGTGGGTGTTTCCTGGCCCTCATAGGGTTTCAGAAGCATAAACTGAGAGATTTATGTCAAAGTGCTAATGGCTGTATGGTGCACAGTGGGTGGGAATAATGGAAAATGTGTAGCCCTGTATCTGGTACATAGTAACAGCTTGCACTTATTGAAGGCACAGTATATGCTACACATTGTTCTGAGTATTTTTCATCAACTGTCTTATTTAATCTGCACATGGCCCTAAGCTTTAGTACTATTATTATCTCTCTTTTACAGATGAGAAACTGGGTCCTAAAGAATTAAACAGTTTGCTGGAGGCCGAACAACTAATGCATTGTAAGGGCCAGATTCAGACTCTTGGGCCTGCAGACTTACACTACCTCTTCTCAATGCAAAATAATATTATTTTAAAACTTCATAGTTATTGGGACCTTGTCTTGACAAACCCCACAAATACCTTGTCCCTAATCCCCACAGAAGGCTTGTGATGTAATATCATCACCTCCACTTCATAAAGGAGGAATCTGAGGGTCAAGGCTATACTTCATTCATCCTACTGAGCACCTGCTACTCCACTCGAGGCCCTGGAGACACAGCAGTGAACCCAATGACGGGGGTTCCTGCCTTAATGGAATTTATATGTTAGTGCCGGGAAGACAGACAATAAAATGCATAAACAAAATAATTTCGGATCACGGTGAGGGCTGTGGACAAAATTAAACCGAGTGAAGTAGCAGAGTGACAGGAGGTCAGGAAAGCTGTTCTGAGGTGGGGCCCTTGGGGCTGAGGCCTGACTGGTAAAAGAGAGGCAGCCATGTGAAACATGGGACAGGTTGCTGTCTCGCAGGGGAACAGCGGAGGTCTGTGAGGAATAGAGGGGCCAGGGTAGCTGAGTGAGGGGAGTGAGATGGGTTAGAGGACCAGTGGGGTGGGGTCAGGGAGCAGGACACAGTTGCCTTGGGGAAAAGTGGGGTGACTGTTTCAAGAGGCAGTGCAGGCCAAGGATCCAGTCCTGCTGATGCCCACTTCTTGGGGCAATGGTGCTGCTGTATTATTGGCCATGTGTCCAGTGAGGGATGGTGGCCAAGGACAGCCCCAGGCCTGGGCAGGGCAGGATGGGCAGAGCAGGGCAGCCCAGAGCCTTGTGGAGCCCTCTCCACTTTGCTGCTGGGCACACAGGCAGCTGGCCTGGGGGCTGAGTTTTCCTTCACACCTCAGGGCTTGTCCTCACACTCAGGGAATGGCGAGGCTGGTAACCACCTCGTGACTAGACCCAGTGGTTGCCAAAGTGGGAGCCAGGACCCACCTCAACCCCCCTTCCCCCCAGGGAGGCAGAGCAACTTTTGCCCACTTTCCCACATGCCCAGGAGAGTGTTGATCTTAATTACCTCTCTGGGGGCTTGTAGGAACTCACTGTCTACAGAGAATTGATGGTCAATGTTCTAAGAACCTAGTAAGATTTTCTCCCCTCTTGAGAGGAGGAAGATGCTTTATGCAATGGATCAGACTGAAAGTGTAGAACTTTGGACCTGGAAGACAATTTAGAGATAATCTTGTCCAACACTCATTAATAAGAGACTAAGGCTTGGGTATTATTTTAATTGCGTGTTATGAAAAAAAGAAGTCTTTCTGGGAAAAAGACAACAACAATAGAAAAGTATACTTTTCCTGACTTAGTAAACAGAAAAAATTGACTCTTTCATTGAAGAGAGGCTGTCAGCAGATTAGAGTGGGGCTTCTAGTGCCACCTAAGGGTCTGGTTCCCACATCTGGTACTTAAGAGCTGCGTGTTCTTGGGCAAGTCACTTAATGTCTTGGATTCCTCAGTTTCCTGATCTATATAAGATATAGACAATTATGGATACCTATCTAATGGGGTTTTTGTGTAAACTGAATAAAATATACAAAGTGCTCATCACACAGTAACTATTCAATAAATGGCTAGTGCCATTACCATTTGGGGGTGCCAATGAGCAGTAATGTAGAGCATGTGAAAATGCTCAGTGATGGCAAGATGACCTACAAATAGTGCTGCTATTTTCCTGAGCTCGGGGCTCCATAACTTTCCTCAAAGTTGATTTTATTAATTCTCCCCCCAAAAGCTTGTTATCTTATTTGCCTCCATTTCCCAGCACTTCCAAGGCAATTTCCAAGAGGAAAAAATAGTCCCTAGTAATTAAGAGTCCCAGTGTATGCATTAGAATTTTAGAACAGAGTTTTATATTTATTTAATGAAGCTTGAGGCACTGCCGCTGTCAGAGACAGGCTGGAGAAAGAGGCGTCCAGCCTAACCCAGGTGTTCCAGTGCCCTGTCATTTGTCCCATCTCAACTCAGCCTTGGGAGGGGTACAGTAGGTTTGTAAGATGACAACTCATCTTATCCCACCAGCACCACATTTGGTTTCAGTCTATATCATCATGGGACAGTGATGTCTCTTATTAGTCATTTCCCTCCTGGCTTAGGGGGAGTCTGCAGGCACATGGAAGGGATTGGAAGACCCATGTACGGCAGCCACTGACTCACAAGCTTAGAGAACTGGTCATCTGTGGTGACTCGGCCTGACTTGTACCCTAGGTGGACTATGCAGGGGCCTGGCTGGGCCTCGCCACGTCCTGGGTCCTTCCCCTCTGCTGAATGCTGTTCATGCAGGTGGGACCTTCATGTTATGAAAATAGCATCTTTCCAAAATGAAATTAAAAAGAATAAGAGAAGAATCTAGAGCCCTTTCCAAGAAGGAATTTAGCTGAGAGAACCAAATCCTGTCCAATATCCTGAATTAAAAACAACCAGTTATGAACTATAGATACTGTTGACTTTGGCCCTGAAATCTATAGGGAAAACTAAAAAAAATAGTAATGAATAAGTGGCACAAGCAATATTTGCTTGTGAGCCCTTCTAGTCACGTGCATGAATAAGTAACTCTGTCCCTGGATCATATTGAGTTTGCTTTGTACTCAAGGTGTGGAGTTTGGAAAAATACCAGTGCTGGTGGTTCTGCTTTGGAGAATAGAGAAAAGGAAACTCCCTTGGGAGTGCTGTTTCTTGGAAAACCGTTCCTCACCTGAGCCCTGTGTTCAGATGGAGGCCTGAGTGAGTCTGAATGGGCTCCCGGGTAATCTGAGCCCCGGGGCTGCTCAGTCTGTGTGGTGGCCTGGCGCCCAGGGCATCTACATCACCCAGGGAGAGGGCACTCAGGGGAAGGGCTGATCTGTGGGGAGTCATCTATTCATTCTTCTTCTTTTTTGAGCACTGATTGTGCACCAGGCACTGTTCTAGGTCCTGGGAAACAAGAAAAGTAAGGTTTCTATTGTCAGGGGATTTACCTCGTGGGGAGTCAAGTCAACAAATGCACTGATGTTTATTTCAGAGAGTGCCAAGTGCTGTGAAGAAAGTGAAGGGGGTGGTGTGTTCAAGAGTGGCTTCGGGCATTGTTCAAGGAGTGACTCAGTGCAGCTTGCTTTGAGGAGGCAGCCCTAGAACTGAAGCACCCCCCCAGGTGAAGACCAGGGAGCCTCATCCAGGCAGGGGAATCACCAATGCAGAGGCTCTGGGTGGGGACAGCCTTGGCTGGTTCCATGCCTGATACAATGGCCAGTGTCACTGGAGCCTTATGAACTAATGTCTCCCTTCAGCTGTGTACCCAGTGTGCTGTGACCCCAACTGGAGTGTCCACGCAAACAGCCATCCCCTGGTGATCGGAGTAGGAAGGGTTATCTAGAATTGCTTTAGGGTCAAGCAAAAATGATCGGAGATCTTCACCTCTACATATGACCCACTGTCAAGCTCTGTGGGTTCATGCTCTCTGCTTTCTCTCAGGTGAGTCCACTTCCCTTGCTGTCCATTACCTTCACCCCACTTCTAACCACCAGTATCGCTCCCCAGGCCTACTGAAGAAACCTCTGGTCCTCACTCACCACACCATCTTGCCCATCTCCAGTCCACTCTCCACCCTGGTCAGAATGATCTTTTTAAAACCTCCTATCTGATCATGTCACATGCACACCTCCTTTGTACTTTTCCATGACTCCCCACTGCTCTCAGGATGAGAAATCAAAGCCCCACAAGGACATGCAAAGCCCTATCCATGCACAGCCCCTGCTTCTTCCCTAGCCTTGTCTCTAGCTTCACTTTCCATGCTCTGACTACATGGGCTTTCTTCTAGTTCCTCCAATATGCTGTGCTGGTCCTGGCCTCAGGGCCTTTACACAAGACTCAGTGGCTTCTAATCTGTTCTCCTTCCATCCTTGCCTCACCAACTTCTACTCAGGTCTCAACATTACCTGTTACTTCAGCAGGGAGGTCTACCTCATTCTTTGATACTACAGTACTACATAGGGCCTTTTGGTTACATGTTCCCAGTAATACTTCTTATTTATTTTTATACCTTTTGGCACACTTATATTTGCCTGTGATGTCTGCTTCCTTCACTAATCCATATGCTCCAGGAGGGCAGGAACCATATCTATCTTGTCTATTACTGTGTCCTCAGCAATTAGAGAGTGTCTGGAGCACAGTAGACACTTGGTATGTGTTTGTTAAAGCAATGAAGGAATGAGTACTCGCAAAGACCTTGAATCTTAAATGTTCTACTTGATTGTGCTACTTGCTTTCAACAAAACAATAACAGGAGACTGTATTTTCTGTTCCATTTCTCTATCCTATAGAGATGGTGATTGATATCAGGAATTCAAGAATAAGCATAGCAAGCAGGAATTCTGGCAGATGAACAACCTGCTTAGGAAGTCTGTTCTTGCCTTCAACTATCAGAACAGCATTATTTTCTTTGGCTCAAAGGAGTCTAAGACTGTGTGTACTCAGGGAAACAGTATAGACCCGCGGTGTGGAGTCAGGGCCAGGGGTGAGACTCAAATAATAATCAAGTGAAAGAGGGTTGTGTGAGGCCTGGTGGGGGACATTGCCTTTCTCAGCAGCTGAGGCACTGGAACATTCCCTCTTGTGTCAATGTGGAAGTGAATGAATTAAGTTCCGTTTTATGCTGTGCCTGGAAAAATACCAGTGCTTTACTTGCACAGTTTCTGAAAGCAGACCCCAAATGCCACTCAGTCTCAGTTCTATGAGAGAGTGTTATAGGAAGAGGCAACGTTCACAGACTACGGGAAATACCACTGAAGTGGAAAAAGAAGAGAGCTGTGGATTTTTACTTTTCTGAGGTTACATATCCCTTTGAAAATCTGACAAAGCAATGGACCCTTCCTTCCCTCCCTACCCCTTTCCCTCTGCAAAATGTATGTCCATATAGCATCCTCCCATCCATGGGGAACCCTGGAGTGCCATGGCCCTCAGGTATTCAGATTAAAAATTCCAGTTAATGGGTATGATTGGAAATTGAGCAGAAATAAGCTAATAAGAGGTGACAAGGAAGTAATATGTCAGACAATATTTGGTCTAAAGAATGAAATAGAAGTGCTCTATAGATTTTTCCATTTGTAATATTCTTCACTTTTTAGAACAAGTTGGCTAGCACAGGGGGCACCATGTGCAACAGAGGGAAATAAGGCAGAGATGTCTAGGGTCTGAGGGGAAGCGACTCCAACAGCTCCCTGGATTAGCCACCCATGGTGATCCATCCTTTAAAATGTATCCACCATGAGGCCAGGATTGTAGTCTGTCATGCTTACTGCTGATCCCCAGTATCTAGCTCAGTGCTTGGCACTTAGTAGGTGCTCAATAAATATTTGTCAAATGAATGAATCAATTGGGCTATCCTGGGTTGCCCTAGCTGACTCTGTCTTCCCCTTCATTTTGTTCTGAATTTAACAGATTCTTTAGTTTTGGTTTATTTGTTAGAGAAATATTTATTGAACACCTCCTGGCCTTCTGGTGGGCCATAACTGTTCTCCAGGCATAGGATGGTATGAGATTAGAGAACTCCTGCTCTTGGGTCCATTATGCCTGGATTAAAGTCTCAGTTCTGTTGCTTGGGTGTAACAAAAACCTCAGTTTCCTCAACTGTAAAATGGGGTATGACAATTAAATGAGGTCACGTAGTTAAAACACAGCACAATTCTTGACACAGAGATGCATGTTGTTTTCATAAATGTCAGCCATTTTTATTATTATTACATGGCTCCCCTGGGGTCCTCTTAACTTTCAGAGCCTAAACCCCAGAAACCAAGTATTGCTGTCTATGCAATGGATAAAGCATAGGCTTTAAAAAGTCCCAGACTATTCAATCATAGCAGTATTAAAGTATTGGGAACATTACTAATTTTCCCCCTTTCTATTTTTCCATATTTTCTATCTTAATTAATATGCATGTATTACTTCATAATTTTAAAAACACTGAATAATAAAATACATGCAATAAAAATGTGTTTATTTAATTTTACTAATTACTCAGAACTGACAAACAAGAATGTTCTTACTGTCTCTGGTCTGTAGAATTAATTCTAGGAAGCCAGGAGAACTCAGTAGGTCTGTTATATTGCCCGAATAAAAATGTCCAAACACAAGCACCCAGAAAGGAAGTCTGTATCCCTGAGTAGACATGGATGTGTTGTTCAGGTCAGTAGAACTTGGTTCAGAACTCGGACTCTGGGTTTTGTCTCCCAGCTCTCCCCCTCTCCCCCTGCACATGCAGCTTTGGGAAAATTGCCGCTCTAGTCCTCAGTTTGCTCAATTGCTCATCAGTAAAATGGGAGAGACAAATAAAGACATTTTTCCATATAGATTGGTGTGGGAATGAACATCAAATACTTCACATATAAGAGTAAGTCTTCAATATGTTCTTTTTTATTCTGTTTTTCGAATAGCATCAGTGACATGTCGTTCTTTCTGTGTGTGTGCATTTTGCATGTCTGTGTATATAATCTCTTCTCTTTGATGTATAATCATCACCTCAAAGTGATCATGACCAAGCCAGAGCTTTTGATTTCTCAAACCCATCTCGCCAACTGTTTGTCTCTTAGTTTTCTACATTTCAGTAAAGGCACCAACACTCACCCAGTCGTTCAAGCTAAAAACCTAATGAATTGTCCTTTACTCCTCTTTTCCTCAACTCCCATAGTCAATTTGACAACTCAGCGAATGTCTCACAATCAGCGGCTTCTCACAGACACTGCCACCATCCAGAACAAGGATGCTGCCTTCTGCCTGCGCGTTAGCCTCCCAGCACCACCCAGCCCCTATGGCTGTTTCCCCAGGGCAGGACCAAAGCTGAGCTGACAAGGGTGCCCCACCGCCCCATCCTGGCTCGGAGCCCGCCCTCTCCTCCCACCACGACTTCCTATAATACTGGAAATAAACCCCGAATGGTCTACTGTCCTTCAGATCTCAATATTAGCGGTTAAGCAAACTTCTATGAAGGGCCAGGTGGTAAATATTTTAGGTTTTGTGGGCCACCTAGGAGTTTGTCACATTGTCATCATCTTCTCCCTCTCTGCCTTTATCTTTGTCTCCATTTCTACCTCCATCCCTGTGTCCTCTTCCTTCCAATCCTTTAAACATGTTGCAACTGTCCTTAGCTCATGGGCTTACAGAAACACACCAAGGGCCATAGTTTGCCAAGCCTTGCTCTCCATGAGCGGCCTCTGCCTTTCTGCCCATCCTGTCTCTCACCCTCCGCCTTGTTTGCTCTGCTCTAGTCTGAGGGCTGTTCTTGCTGCCCTGGTGTGCACCAACCACGCTCTGCTCAGGGCCTGTGCTCTCCTGTCTCTCTGCCCTAACTATTCTCTCAGGTCCATTGCATGGCTTATTTCCTTCCTTTGTTTGAGTCTGCTTGCAGGAGCCTCCTTGGAGAAGCCTCTCCCAGCACAAGCAGCCCCTCTGACGGGCTTGACCTCACTCCGCTGGGCACACCCTGTTCCTCTCCTGGCTTTACTTTGTGGTGTTTATTGTACACTTACTTGATTGTTGGTTGGTTCTCTGCCCTAGAGTGTTAGCTCCCAAGGTCCAGCTTTGTCCCTTTTGTTCAACACTTTGCTCCCCAACACCCAGAAAAGATCCTGGCCCTTAGCAGTCATTAAAAAAATATTTGTTACATACACTAATAAGTGTGAGAACAGTTCTGCCCTCTAGCTAGAGAGTTTTCAACTCCTGTAACGCCACTCATTTGCAATAAGGCGGCCCTGTGTTAAAATCCTCAGCCCTGTTGGCTATGCCCAGTAACAAGGAATCGGAGAAAGGTGCCAAGCTATGCTCTAGACGACAGCGAGGATTGCGAGAACCCAGCTCCGTGTGCTGCCAGGGACTGAAGGATGGATCTGAGTGTGAGCATGGGGGTGCGAGGAGTCAGGGGAGGAGGGGGAGCAAAGCCAGGCTTTGAAGTGAGAGGAACTGTCCAGCTCTCAGGAAGCTGATGTCACTGAGGCATCCATGGATGATAAGTGCTCAGCAGAGCCAATGTCTTATGTCTGTTAAGGAGGGAGAGGAGCATCTCTTGAACCCAGAGGAAGAGCACTGAGATAAACTGTCCTTCCCAGGAACACACAGCCAAGTTGGCCTGCAAACCAGATAGTGCGGACATTGAAGGGATGGTGCTTATCAGACGTAGATGGGACATGGTGGAAAAATCTGGTATTTCTGGACTTGCTGAATAGCCCATGGTGACCCCCAGCCCCAGGCACACATCCCCCAGTATCTTTTTTTCTAGGGGCTTTCTGGGATTGGCAAGCTAGAGGGGTACATGGAGCAGCCAAGGATACCCTCCTCCCACTCCACATTCCTACCCTGCCTTGCTCAGTCCAGAATACTCAGGATAAGTGGGCTTGGATCCAGTCATTGCAAAAGGGAGGCTGGGCCCCTTCTTGGGGCCATTGTAGGAGGCTCCTTGGGGATGGACTCCATGGAGAGGTCCTGTGGAGGACTCCAGAAGGACTTAGTACCGTACATCTTCAAGTTCTGGCTCAGGATCAATGAGGCTTAGATTGGGCAGGGAGCCCAGCTGTAAACTGACTCTTACACCAGGCAGGGGCTGGATAGGCCAGATCAGGGAGTAATAAGATACAGGAATCTCTTCCTTGGATGCCCCTTAGGAAAGAAACAGGGAGATGCAGGACAGGGGAACCTGTACACTGTCCAGATTGGGGAATTTTATGACCAAGAGCATGAGTATAGTTCTTGATTTTAGAAAACAAGACAGCTATATAACACAAGGGAAAATGTGATGATAGTACAAATCAAACCCTATGAAAAGCTACACCTCAGGAGCCCAAGCTGGTCAGGTGGTCTGGGATCTGATGATGGGTCTGCTATGTGGCCTTGGAATAGTCACTTGACCTTTCTGGGCTTTGATGTTCTCACTTAAAGAACAGTAATGGTAAATCTTGACATTGACATCTCTTGGGTTATGGGATCAAACAAGGGAATAAAGAAAGTCTTTGCAAAGTTAAAAAGGCTCTACTTATGTATAACTTGATCCCTAATGAAAGTATATAAAACAGTAATACTAGTAGGAACAATAAACATCCAATGAGTATGACCATGTGCCAGGCACAGTGCCCAGTGTTCATATGCTTGTCTCTTATGGGCTTCACAGCAACCTCTAGAGAGAGACATTATTAAAATCCCCATTAGCAGATGAGGTCATAGTGCACAAAGAGGTTAAGGAACTTGCCCAGCTAGCCAGGTGAACAAAAATCTGAATCAAGCAGATTATCTGGAGAGCATATAGTGGAATCTCAAGGGGCCTATAGTCTGTATCACCAGGCCCCCACTTCAGCCTTCTTGGCTTCCTTGGGGAAGATAACCACAAGCCTGAACAGTGAAAACAGACCCATCACCATCTCTTCCCTGCCAGATGGGTTCAGTCTTGGCCAGCTGCAGAGAGGGTGCAGGGCTCTGACACAGCCTGAGGCACATACACCAACTCCGAGAGCCAAAGGTTCCGAAGGGGACAGTGAATCCTCGCCCAGCCTGGGTAACAAGGAGATGCCAGGGAGCAGGGGCTCCTCCAAATGACAGAGAGCAGGCCCATGTGGTGAAACGGCACATTGAGTGGCTCTGGGAAAAACATTTCCTTGAGAAAGCAGAGGCAAGAGGCAATCTCTGAAGGGCAGGCTGTCGTTTTCTATGTCCTCATCAGGAAGATAGGAGGGAAAAGCCGTCAGCACGGCCTCCCTGCAGCCACTCCTTCAGGCCAGCAGGCCAGGCCAGCAGCCCAGGGCTGTTTGCTCAGCTTTCCTAATATTATTCCACTGACTGGAGATTGGTGAGTTCAGCCAATAGAAAGTGGCAGATAAAGGCTTCTGGGCGTTCCTCTCTGAGAATACCTCCGGAACCTTTTCAGACAGACAGGGATTGCGAAAGGACATGAAAACAGGTAGAAGAGGAATTATTGATAGAGCTGTGGCCTTTGTCCTGGGTAAGAGAGGACCCGGCAAGCATGGACACCCTCAAATATCTGCAGGGCTGCCCTGAGACAGGCTAGTTTAGCACAGCCTTCATGAAGTAGAGAAAGGAATGGCAGGGAATAGCACAAGGAAGCACGTGGAAATCTCACAGAAGGAAACTCAGTGTAACAGGCAGAGGCTCCCAGAAGGGAAAAAACTTCACTGGGGGAAGTTAGCTCTCAATCACTGCAGGGGTTCAAACAGAGGCAGGAGGCCTTCTTGGCAGGGGCCTGCTAAGGGGGGGGGATGTGTACATTGTAGGAAGAGAACTCAGGAAGCCCTACAGCCTGCACAGTCCTGAGAATCTATGGCTTGGGGAAGGGGAAGAGCAGGGAAATGGGACGGAAAGGAAGGAAATGGCGTGGCATATTCAGGGCAGCCTAGGACCGTGCCAGACCCATTCTGGATTCCCTCCCTGTTCTGTCTTGGTGCTACTGCCCCAGGACCACCAGACCTCACTTCTACTTCTCCATCCCAGAATACCTACTAGCTCCCAGTCCCTGCCCTTCTGTGCCCGGCTTGTTGCTGGGTGACACAACAGGATAATAGCCCAGATGACTCCAGGTAACATGGTGCCACAATCTGGGGACAAAGCCCTTACTCCTGGAGCAGAGGTTCTCAGTCTTTGGTGAACATCAGAATGAGCTGCAGGGCTTGTAAAAAGAAACTATTGGGTTCTCCAGTTTCTCATTCAATAGGTCTGGAGTGGTGCCCGAGAATTTGCCTACCTAACAAGTTTCCTGGTATTGCTGATACTATTGGTTCTTGGGTCACAATTGGATCAACACTATTGTTCTTTTACGAACCACAGTTCTAGAAGGTCTACAAGGCCTATAACCTTAGGTCCAAGGCTATGGATTCAGACAAATCAGTGTTGGAATCCCAGCTACACCATTTATGAGCCAGGTGATAACTGGCAAATTACCTAACAATGCTATGCTTCTGTTACCTATTCTGTAAAATGTGATAGTACCAAATTTCAAAGAGTTACTATGAGGATTGAAAATGGTGATTTATAAAAGGGGTTAATGTCTAGGATATGCTAAGTATGCAAATATTCAGTAAATGTTGGCAATTTTCCTTATCAAAATAAAATGATGAGTATATCAGACACCTATGTGCACCTCCATAGGACAGTGGTGTCAGAGCAGAAGAAGGCAAGCTTTCTCCAGCTGTACCCCATGCATATAGTCAAGCCCCGTGTTATTCCTTATCCATCTGTTCTGTGCTGGAAGAATGGGGATTCATCATCAGTAGGGCCATCCTTCAAATCTTGGTTTTTGTGTCAGGGAACAGCCATACATTCTGAGTGACCAGCTTTTGGTGTGACTCTACAGGAATCTGCCTTATAGGAAGCAGATTTTGTGTAGGACACAGGAGTGTGGTCATCTAAGGTCTTGCCACATTTCTGTTGGAGCCCCAAGACCCTTTGTCTTGTCACTCATATCCTTTAGTGCCTGGAATGATGGCCCACATGGCCTTGGGCTGCTCTGAACGTTGCTGAAGAATGGGGACCCTCTGGGAAAATACATGCCAGATTCTACCCTGTAGGAAATGTATCCTATAGTATATTCCTTGAAGTAGTAGCTTGAGAAATGCTCCACCCAAAGAATTCTGTAGTTAGATAAATTTGGGAAGTACCCCATTTGGAATTTACTGCTTAGAGCTACAAGATGTTCGCTAGCATATTTAAGCCTTCCAGAAGTTCTACAGTGAACATGCTAAACTTTGTTTCCCATCACTTAAATTTAGGAAACTAGTTGTAGGAATTTACCATTCTCCAGGTACCTTCATATGCAGCATCTCACAATTTTCTAAACAACCCTGAGAGGTAAGTAAGATCGTACCCATTTTACAGAAGAGGAAGCTAAAGTGCAAAAAGGTTTATAACTTGCCCCAAGTCACAGAGCTATTTAAAACACTATATTTACATGATCTGAGAAAGAATTTGATGCATTCAGTGTGAGTTTATTTTTTGTAGCAGCAATCATTAAAACCAAACAAAAACATAAACAAGCAAAAAAGAAACCCACTGAATGCAAATGGCACCTATTATTCGTCAAAACCCTTTCGATGGAGTACATTTATATTATTTATTGATCTTAGGCTCACATGATGACTGTGATGTTACCACACAGCAGATAGAACAGTATGGGTTAAGAATGTAGATTCTGTAGCTAAATAGAGTTTAAATCCAAGTGATGTCACTTTCTAGCCCTGTGACCTTGGGCAAGATATTTAACTTTTCTGTGCCTGTTTTCCCCACTGCAAAAAATGTAATTTTAAAACCTATAAACACAAGGTCACCATGATACTTCACTGAGCTATCACACTCAGACTTTTCAGAATGGTCGCCGGCACACAGAAGATTCATTTGTGAAAGTATCAGTTATGGTTGCTGTTACTGCTTTTGTTAATAGCAATAACATTACATAAAGTCCAATTGCCTTGAGAATGTAAAGAAGGTATTTATTTAGATAGGAGCCATAAGTCTAAGACTTAGCTAGGCCCTCTCATCAAGCAGCTGTGCAACTTTGAACAGCTCACTTAACCTCTCTGTGCCTCAGTGTCCTCACAAAATGGGACAATGCCAGCCACTTAGTTCACAGAATGTTTCTAAGAATAACCACCTGGGTAATGGATGTGAAAGTGCTCTGACAAACATAAAACCAGGTCAAGTTCTCGATGTTGCCTTTGATTGGAATATGACCAGGAGGAAGCTGTGGAAGGGTGATGGCTCCAGAGAACCTCTCTACTAGCTCTGCTCTAGGATCTGAGAAATGCCCAGAACTGCTGAGGCCATTTGCTCTATGGCAGAGGTAATTATGACCAGTGTCATTTCATGGGCCCGCACAGAAGCCAAAAGCGAGTCATTAGCAGGGCTGGGAGTTTTCCTTTGCTAAACAATGGTGCCCTCATTCTGGGATTCCCCGGGCTGTCCTCTATTGACTTTGGAATAGAGGATGACTGTGTATACACATGGTCGCGGCTGATGCGTCTCAGCCATCTGTTTCCTCCTGTTTACCCTCATCGCGGGCCCTGTGTACCAGCCCTGATCCTCACCCAGGGCACTCATCACAGCGCCCCTCCTGGGCTGGGGGAAGCCTGGGACCTCATAGCTGGGTGTGTATATGTGCATGTGTGCCCGTGCACTTGTGTATGTGCACAGCAATCTCCTGTGACATCAGGATGCCTGAGCAAAAGTGCAGTTGGTTTACCTGCTGCATTTGTTCCAAGAGAAAAGTCTCCAAAGCCCCCATCGGGGAATAGTTTTTAGCTCATTTCAATGGTACTTGTGTTCCTTTAATCTCTCAAGCATGTAGCTTCTCAGCGAGAAAAAGCAACAGCATTTCCTACAGCACCAAGTGTATTAGGAAAGTACTCAGTTCCTCAACTGTTCCCAGGAAGCGTAGGCCACAGCCTCTAGGGAAGGACGCTGCCTCTTAAATTGCTAACCTTAATCCCTGGTGGCCAGAACTGGCCCAGAATGAAAGGGTTGATCCCACAGGGAAAATAAAATAAACAAAACCACATCACCCTCTCCCCCACCAAACCAAAACCACTGAAAACAAAACAAACCAGCGCAACCTGGGAAGAGTTTGAGGGCAACTCCATTCCAAACTGTTTCTCTGAATCATTCAGATGCAAAACCAGAACAGAGGACAAAAATTAGAAACCATTTAACTTTTTTAAGTGCTTTGAGAATAGCTATCCATAGTTCTGCACCCACAATTTTGTGGCAGACTTTTTTAAAAATTTGTTTTGGCCTTAAACAGTTATATTTCATCTTACATGAACCCCCAGCCCAACGGAGTGGACTAGGTAATCCTAAATGAGGCTTTAAGCCACTTCCAAAATCGTCTGCAGGTCTCGCTGCCCTGACACCTCACCGGGTCAGAGCTGCATGCTCCTTAGAGGGTGGAAGGAGGGGGAGGAGGGAGGGCTGGCAGGTAGAAACCCTTCACAGGGGGGTCAGAGGTCACCCAAAGATTGCACAATTTTGACCTTATCTACCTCACTGAGGTGGTGGGAGGTTGAGGGCTAGCCTAGGGAAGGAGCCCCCAGGCCTGGGATGTTGTATAGAGCAAATAAATACCAGGGGCACCTGGCAACTCTTGGAGTTGAGGGAAAAGCATGCCTGCCCTTCTGAGAGATGTCCTGGGTTGCTTGGGACCAGTCTGGCTGCCTTTTAAAAGTCAAAAGCTCTTATCCTGGAGCTTTAAAGTAAGTCTTTAATTATTCACTCATTCATCCTGAAATTTATTTTTATCTTCAGCTCCTGCTAAGTTTGGCAGTGTTTGGGGGGCTATAGAGAAATAAAACAATATTCGCTCTCCAAAGGCTCTCTTCTTAGTAATATTGGAAAGGAAATGTCAAGTATCCAGATTCCAGACAAACAAGTGAGTCTTTAGTCTAGGTCACCATGGATGTCTGATTTCCTCCTCAGGGCCTGCCCAAGATGCCACTGTGCTGTGTTTCTAGCTTCACAATTCAGTTGGATATATTTTCATTACATTTTGCACAATACAGTGGAAGGAGCTCTATACAGGGGACACATATTCTTCTGGAAAATTGGGGGAGGGACTGGATGATCTTTAAAGCCCTACAGTTCTGACATTCTGAATATATTAATTCTGTTTAATAATGCCAGTGATAAGCCAAGCACTATTGGGTGTACAAAGATGAATAGGATAAGGCACCTGTTCCTAAGCAATTTATAATCCAGTGGTGATAATATTAATAATCAATACTAACACCCATAACAGCAAATGAGATGTACTCTCCACCCCCAACTGCAAGAGGAGATGAGATGGACTGTTATAAAGGCTTTCGAGAAGATGGACACAACGTACTGGAGATCCCAGAGGAGGGAGTAAATAGCTCTCATGGGTGGAGGGATCTAAAAGGTCACCAACAAAGTGAAATTTGCTCTGGGTCCCGAGAGAACACAGTCACATTTGTCAGAGAATGGAAGGAAAAGCACTTCCCTGCTGAGGGAACAGCCTGTGCAAAGGCATGGAGGTGTGACTGTGCATGGCGTAGGGAGTAATGTACAGGCACATTGGGAGGAACACTGGGAGAAACTGCTGCACACAGAAATTCTCTACCACTTGACCCCCATCACTAGGAAGAAAAAAGTGAATTGTGCTCAGAGCCAGGAACCCACAAATTAAACCCTGTTCAGGGAACACACGAAAGGCACGGCATTTAGGGAGATGCCTTTACATAAGTCTTTATCTCAAGAAAAAAGAAAAGCAGTAGGGGGAGAAGAGAAATCCTTTGCTAGTCCAGCCCAGCCAGACCTTTCTAAGGGGCACATTCATTCATTTGTGGCTTGACAGTGTGACATTGTGTATGCCCTCCTGAAAGCCATACATCTTACTTGCAAACCCTCCAGTTGCCTTGGACCCCCTGCAGACCCCAGTTTTCCCAGTGACCTTTCCGAAGAAGTCTCACGTCTCTCCCAGGCTGGTGGAAGGGAGATGGTACCTCCTTGCTCAGACCTCCTTGTCCCAGCTTGCCAACAAGGGTCCTTTCTTCTCCAGGAAGGATTAGAGCTTTTCTTAGATTTGACTCTCAAGTTCTGAAAAGCCTGACAGCTGCATACTTCCATGAACCTTTTATTTTCATTTTTATATATCTTCTTCCTCCATATCCAAGATCTCAGGCCCATCCAGAATGGAAAGGAGACTTAAAATAAGCCTTAAAGCCACTTGCAAAGCTGTCTGCTCACAAATTGTCTTCATCACCCCAGGGACTGCATTTCCTGTATGTACTGTGACAATACTACGGACACTGCAGAGAAAGGGGGTCAGGCAGACAGGCCTGAGTGATACTCCTGTTTGGCCGCTTCTGCACTGGTTGAACTGAGCTAATCACTGTCACTCGCTGAGTCTTTATGGGCAACATGGGAAAAACGACCTTAGCATTGCTGTGATGAGTAAGTGAAAGGTGCCCCATACTGTGCTTAATAAATTGCTGCTAATGTGGCTAGGATCTTCATTTGATACATAATGCTAAACTCCTCTGTGGTATTTTGCTATTCAAGGCCAGTTATTTGAGGGAAAAATAATGGACTCCCTACATCAAGCTGTTTAACTGACTCCCCACCTCTGGGGTGGCACACTGCTTCTGGTCTTTCCTTTGTCTTCCTTGGGCCATGTAAAAGCTGACCGAGCTCCGCAGCCAGCCTCATGTGTGGGTGGAAAGGCAGAACATTTGGGACAGTCTAGAGAGCCCATTGTGTCTGATGTTCCCCAGGCCAGCCCCCACAGTGTCTGAACTTTCCCCCATTAGTCACTGCTTTGGCTGAAAGAGTAGAAGACCCCTGTTAAACTGAAATACGTTATCTGGAAAAAACATTAAGCTATTAACAGCTGGATGCAAATTGGTTTATCAGACAGGGGTTGGACTTGCAGAATGTAGGAGTAAGAAAGAACTTTACAGATCATCAGTTTGTAGGTGAGGGAAACGTCCATGGATGAGCAAGTCTTTGGGATCCCTGGCCTCAAACCCTGCTTTCTGGCCTGAATCTCCTCCCCCTCCTCATGCTGCCTTGGGGAGCAACATAGTCATTCCAGCTTTCATTCAGGAGATATTTATCACATGCCTCCTGTAGCTGGGGAGGTGTTGAAAGTTCAGAGAAGTATAAGAGTAGGGAAGACAGACATGGGAGTAAGTGAGTGCTGAACAATGTGGGACAGATCTCGTGGGTGCTGGGAATGGAAAAGTCTGGAACATAGGACACTATCAGCAAAGGTCAGACCCAGCCTCTGGGGGTGGGGAGATGGTGTCAGTGCTACCAGGGGTTGCACAATACTAGGACCCAGGGACCTAACTTATGCTACCATGACAGTATAAGAGAGGTCACACTCAGGGAGCCAGACCAAGTTGGGGGGTGGGGAGGGTGTCACAGCCTGCAAGGATCAGCACTGAATTGTTCTGCCCAGGGGATGGGTCAGAGGCCATGAGCTGAAAATAGAGGCCAACAGCTGGGAGGAACCAGACCACACTCCAGGGTAGATCTTCACTAGCATTGTTCCCACCAGCTTTGTCTCATGTGGTCAACACAGGCTCATCTCTTTCCCTTAGTGCACATCAAAGGCCTTGGTGGACGATTATAGAAATGGGAGAAAGGAGAAGAAAGGTTCTGGGAGAGGCAGCTTGGTGAATGATAAAAAAGCTCTTCAAGGTGTAGGAGGTTTAAAGGAGCCACTTCTGTCCATGAAAATCTGCCGGTCCTGATACCTGCTGGGGGAAACTCCTAGCCATCAGCCCTAGGAGCCACCGACTGCATCAGTGGATTGCTGATGATGTCAGTCTCCTTCTCCATACACCTCTCCTTATTCAGGCCCTCATTCTCTATCCCCTGCACGATTTCAACAGCCTTCTGACTGGCCTCCCTCCCTGTAGCCTCCACCTTTTCAAAGCTGTCCTCTTGCTGTTTTACTAGAGAGGTTGTCCTAAAATGGGAAGTTAGTCAAAACACTCCTCTGGTTATAAGAATTAAGGTCAGAATCCGCTTTACAGGGACCTGCTCCAGCCTATGAAGTAGCCCCTTGATCTCCACACTTTGACCACACAGAACCTGTCAGGCTTTCTCACCCTCTGCACCCTTGCCCCTGCTATTCCACCTTCATGGGATACTTCCCTCCTCTTGTCAAACCTGCCTTCATCCTTCCAGATGCAGGTCATGTCTCCTGTGTCACGTCCTTGCATGCTTCCTAGTGGTGTTCATAGGTGTTTTTCTTTAGGGCCCAGCTGTGCACTGTATAGCCCTCTCTTGTAGTGCCCAGCAGATGGCACTGCTGTTGATAGTGTAGGTGTCCATCTCCCAGTAGGCTGGGTGTGCGGTAGGGGCACACACACTTCAGAGAGGGACTCCCCTCTGATTGTCAATACCTGACACAGAGCTGGGAAGATACATCACTGTAGATGCTGAAGGACTTCTTGCAAAAAGAGTTAGCACACCTACAGTCCGAAGCGTGTGATATTTGAAAGGCAAGGCCACAGATTTATTCCCTTCACTAAAGCTTGGGCAAGTGCCTTCTATATCCCAACCCCCACTCCTCCTTGTACCATGAGTGGTATTTTCCATTTTTGGCCAGCAAATATTTTGATTGGGAATAATTGCTCATTCAATGACTTCCCAGAGATAGGTACTTAAAAAAAAATGTCTTGGGTATCCTAGAGAATGGGATAAACCTATAGATGCTTCTCTAGAAAATGCACAAATGCCCAGTCTCACAGCATTTTCATATAACCAGAAGGTTTCTGGACTTCATGTCGTCCTACCCAGCTCCAAGAACTCCTGGCTTAACATAGTTGCAATAGAGAGTTTGTGTTTTGCTCTCCCAGCCAGTAAGATTTTGTCAAGCTTTATTTTCAGGAAGAAAATAGCTATTTTAAAATCTTGTTTTTCCCAATACATTAAGCATATATCAATGTGGCATATGCCATCTCAAATGATATCCCCTTTCTGTTTCCCTAGGATGTGCCCCTTCCCTTGAGGCAGCAAATATCTCTGCCTGTGTTTCATTCTCCAGAAATATGTGTAGAGGTGTATATCACGGGGTCACTTGTAGTCCTTCAGTCCAGGTCAAGGTCCCAGGCAGGATGTGGGATGTGCTGCCGGGTCTGGCCCCATCCTGGTTGCAGAAGAAGTTGCTGGAATTTAGAGTAGGACAGTGTCAACAGACTTTGGAAAACATATAGTGGGCTCCCACTATGTGCCACATACTGTTCCATGCACTTGGGGACACCATGGAGGAACAAAACAGCTAAGGCCTCTGCTTTCATGGAATTTATAGCTTAGTGAGGCAAGGCAGAAAATAGATAAGAATACCATTTAGCTAAGCTCACACAACCAGCTGATAACAAAGGAAAGGCAACAGTAATGGAAGATGTGAGAAGGAGAGGACTACATTAATGGTCAAAATTTCCTCTGAAGAGGTGACATTAGATATGGGACTATAGGCAAGGCTGGGGAAACAGTGATCCAGGGAGAGAGACCATCAGGTGCAAAGATCCTGAGGGGGAAGATTTCGATGTATTTGAGAAAAAGAAAGAAGGCCACTGTTGCTGGAGCACAGTAGGCAAGGGAGAGAAAGTGGAAAGTGAAGTTGTAGGCCATAGAAAAGAGTTGGGATTTTTTTTTACTGTGCAGGGAAAACAAATCCTAAAAGGATTTGATCTAATGGGCATGTTTTAAAGATCACTTTCAAAAGATCAGGACCCATTTTATTACCTCCTCTGATTCTGAGACTACTGAAATGGACATGTAGTAAGCAATTCCATGAGTTCTCATAGTAGTTCTCTGTCAGCAAGAGACAGCTAGGGTATCTGTCCTAGACATCACTGCGGCCTAAATCAGCCATAGCCCTGAGGTCTGGCGGCCAGTGCTGTCTTGCCTTGGGGAGCTGAAAGTTTCCTAAGCCTTTTCAGGATACCCCTGGAGGGTCACTGCCAGATCAGAGGGTGCTGGGCACATGCCAAGGGTTGGGCAAGGTGAGGAGGTGCTCAGTCCCTCCAAATCTCAGAGGAAGACACAGGGTGGAGGGGCAGGCCCCTAGTAAGAGCGTGTGGCAGGTGGAAGCAGAAGAGGAAACAGACCACACAGCCTCTTCCCCTGTCCACATCCCCTGTCGTCACCTGTCCCCTCCTCCTCCTCCTCCCTCATGGGACACGGATGTCCATTCTGTGGCAGGGGCCAGGTGTGTTTGAAAACACTTGAGCTGTGTCCTCCACGTATGAGGAAATAAACGCTGCGGGGTGGCAGCAGTGGGCTGGAGCAGGGTGTGGGTGGCTTGGGGTTGGGGTGGAGGTGCTGGTGCGTCTGTCCTGCAGTCACAGTTCCAGCGGCTCTGTGGGCAGCGACCCGGAGTGGCTACTATCAGACAACTTGTGAGCTCCGTGAAGAAAGAAAATGTAGATGGAGCCAAGCACGCGTGGGGAGAGGCACGAGCTGGAGGCTGAGGACCCAGGAGCCACAGACTGCGCTCCTGAGGCCCCACCCCCACCCCACCGTACCCCCGTATTTGTGCCTAAGGCTATCCTTCCTGCAAAAAGCACAAAGTACCCACCCCTCCCCGAAAGAGTTAAGTATTCCCCCCAACCATCTTTGCCCCTTCCACAACCCCACCCCCGCAGTGGCGACCCAAGCCACTAAAGCGCCGGGAGCCACGCGGGGCAGCCCGCGGGCCCGAGAGGGGGCGGGGAGCCCGCCGGCCTCGACACCCCCCTCCGTCGGCCCCAGCGGCCTCCGCGCTGGAGGCGCGGACGCTCGGACGCAGGGGGAGTTATTTGATTTGGCGGAGGCGGGGAGGTCGGCGGGGAGCGAGCGAGCGAGGCACGAGAGCCGGGCAGCGCGGGCTCCGGGGTAGGGTCCCCGCGCGCGCTGCAGAGGCCCCGGGGCGGGCGCGAGGCGGCCGCGGACGCCCGGGATGCCCGCATGGGCCGGGGCCCGGAGGACTACTCGGGACAGGACGGCCTACCTGCCGGCGCGCGGGCAGGTGCTTCGGCCCCCTCCCCCTTTTCTCCCTTTTCCTCTGCCCTTCCTTCCTCGCCCTGAAGTAAGATGAGCGTGATGCTGTGGCGCTGGGAACAGAATAATGCCACCATGAAGCTGGTAAGGGTGGACTACAGACCTCACTCCCGGGGCACTAGTCGACTTTTTACCCCTACCCCCTATCCCATTAGGAATGGTCTCCCACGATGGAAAGCCCCTGAAATGCATTCCGTACTTGGTATTTCCCTTATTGTTTTGGAGATTGACTTCAGGGATTTTTTTTCCCCCTTTAACCAGGGAAAGTCCATGTGTGGATGTGTGCGTTAACGATTGAAGTGGGGTGGGGATGGGCTGCGATCTCTCCCGGTTCCTTCCACCAAGAATCCCTGGGTTCTCTAGGTTGCACACGCTAGGGCTTGCCTCCTGCGAGTGGCTGTGCGCTCTCACCGCCAGTCCCGGGTCAGTTTGGTCGGCCTCCCCTCCCGCCCCCATTGTGTTTTGATACTTGGGGATGCACGGGGATGTTTGCGTTTTGGCTTGTTTGGGGGGGAAAAAAGCCCGTGAGCCCAACTTGAATACGAGTGCTGTTCTCCCGTTCCTCACCAGGGCTTAGTTTTCTTTCAAGCTTGCAAGAACCATCAGGGCTGCAGGTACTTTTTCCCTCCTCCGTTTTAAAAAATAACCGCCCATCACTCCTGGGAGGGCTGAGCAGAGCAGCGTTTTCTTCAGCCGCAGGAAGCCTGGCTTGTTTCCCCAGCTCAAGGAAATATGTGATCAGAAGGCTCTTCTCTGGGTTTTGCTTTTGTGATTTGTTTTTTTTATCTCATGGTGTCAACTGGCGGGAACTCTAATTCCCCACTGAAGCCTTGGCCAAATCAGTAACCCTTCTGGATGTCAGTTTTCTCCTCAGTAAAATGGGGCTGGCTCTTACCTTGTAACATTGGTGCTAGGTTAAGAAGCCGTATTTGTAGGTTTCCTGGCACATGAGTACTCAATAGGGAACAGGTATTGTTAATAAACTTGAGTTGGTACTTACTGGGTGGGATGAGCTCTTTAAAGAGGCTACCAAAAAAAAAGTCAGCTGCTACATTGCAACCACAATGCTAAATCAACCTAAGCTGATTCTTCATATAATGAACTTATTTGTTGGAAAAATGGCACCTTGCTTTTCATACTTCTTGTGTTATGTTTGGCCTGTGGAACTTTAAGCTACTATTTTACAACTTTGTTTAATATGCTGTAACATTAGCAGACTTACGCACTTTGCTGCACTGTGTCAGGACTCCAGTTCCCTAATGCTTTCCTGGAATCTTTCTCCAACCAGACTGCTGTGGGAGAGCCCAGAGTTTCACATATTTATTCTCTGAGCCACCCCTGAGATACCACTCCAAGATGCAGCAAAGGAAAGCTGGATTCTGGTCTTGGTGGGATGGTGTCAGGCTGCCAACCCTAAATGCTTCAAGAAAAAAAGAAAAAGGATTATTTGCTAGGCAGGGAAAATGTGGAGCATCCCAGGGGACAGTTTCTGGAGCTTCGTGGCAGGTGGCTGTGGTAAAGGATGGGATGTCCTCACTGCTTCAATAGAGCTACCCTTTTAGCCTATGGAAGGAGCTTTCTCCAACACAGGTCAAAGGTCGGCCTTATTGGGTCCATCTCGGTCTTTAAACCTGAGTCTTATTTTTTTCAAATTAACTTGGAGGACCACCCAAGGTAGTTGTGGTCCACCAAAGTACCACCTACCCAGTGGATGAGGGGCTGGGGGAGCTCAAACCAACTGGAATCACTGGAGGAGGCAGCAGCTCCTGTCCTTGTCCACCCCACTGCTGCCAGATTCCAGGCAGGAAACAGCAGGGACTTTTCATATCAAAGGCATCTTGACATTCACATAGCCTCAGCTTGCCTCAGGATGGGCCTCAGCTTTCTTGCAGAATCCTAGAAACCACGGATACCTCATTAGTTGACACATTATTAGTTTGCTTTTTGTTTCATCATTTACTGAACAGTTGATTTACCGGTTATTTGTTGTGTACTTATGCTGTGCCTGGTTGTGGTGGAAGGCTGTGCTCACTGGGAAAGGCTTTGCTCTCAGATGATTTTTGGTTTGAATTCCAGCCTTGCCACTACTAATCCCTGAGTCAGTTTTCCTCTCCTGCAAGAGGGTTTTACAACCCTCTTTCCCAGGTTGTGAAAAGATAAAATGAGAATATAGAAACAGGATCCAGCACAGAGTATGAAACTTGGATGTCTATTAATGGGAACAACTGTTCTTCTTATTGGTACTTTCTTCAAAGGTAGATGAGACCCAATCTGGGTCCCTGCCCCCCAGTGTGCTGTTGGATGAATAGTTTGTTCTCCTAATGAGCTTGGGGAAAGCAAAATTTCCTTACCTTTGAATCATTAGTGGCCCTCAGTAGGAAGGAGCTCTTTGGGAATATCTTGGTAATCAACTATGTATGAATAACCATCCTAGAATGGGGCTTGGGGCCAAAGGTGGGTGTCTGAACTTTTATCACTGATGCAGTTCAGTAAACATGAAGTCAGTTAACCTACAGCTTGAATATTCACCGTTCTGATTAAATAGTGGAACCAAAGGTTTTGCTTCATGCTCTGTTTTAAGGCTAATCGGATCAAAATAAGGCCAAGAGTAATGAGAGGCAAAGCTTACATCTTTATGTGTTATCTCTGCAGGGGAATGTCAGAAATGCACCTGCCCACCCAGGGGAGAAGGCAGTAGCTGGTAAATCCTACCTCTGTCCATATCCCATCCGACAGGGTCATGGGGTCTTTGATGAAGGGAGAGAAGCTGACTGCTCCAGCCTAAAACACCCACTGGGAGGGGTAAGCTTTGGGCCCAGCTGCAAAGCATGATGTGTGTGGGTCTGTCATCCTTATCTTCCCAGTTCTCTTCTTTTAGATTCTTTCAGCTTGGGCAGGGAAAGGAGAAGCAATGAAGCCACTTTTGGGAGCAACTTGCATCTGAGAAGTGGCAGAGCCAAAAAATGGGGAGAGAAAAGGCATGGAGAGAGGCCACCCTTGCAGCCCATCCTTGGGTGCAGAGCTAAGCTTTCCAGCTAGAGTCCTGCAGTCCCAGCTCTGTCCAAGAACTGCTAGCCATGTGATCTGGAGCCAATTGCACCGCCTCTTCCAGCCTTGATTGCCTGATCCATAGATGGGTACCACAGTGCCTGAGAGTTACTGTGAGCATTAGAAAAGAGTGTCATTGACAGGTAGTGAATGGTTGCTCTTATGGTTAAGTAGAAATGGTCCAGCAGTGTGTGCATGTCTCTGTGCATGGAGAAAAAACTCAAAAGAAATACTCCCAGTGTTCATACTGGTGAGCTCCTGGGGGTGATGACCAGGGATTTTGTGTGTGTGTGTGTCTACACTTTTTCCTTATATTCCAAATTTTGTCAATGGCCATATGTTACATTTGTTATCAAGGAAAGTGAAAAAATACTACTGCTGAAATAATCATATTCATCGCTAACATGTACTGAGCCTTTACTTTGGGCTTGATTCCATTTCATCCTCTCCATAGCCCTATGAAGTAGGAGCTATTTTTATTATCCCCATTATTCTGATGAGGAAATTCAGGCTCAGAGAGTTAAGTGACCTGCCCAAGATTCCAGGGCTAGTAACCTGTAGAATCTCTTTTGTCTGATGGCAAAGGCTGCGCTTTGAACTGCTCTATGGTAGTAGCCTGGGTGCTCCAGGGAGCAGCAGGGCTTTCTGCCAGTCTAGACATGTGTAAGTGTGGGATCCACAGGTCTGGGCTCACCCCCATTGCCGCTCTGTCTGAGGGCCTCTGGGTGAGTTGCTAACCCCCATTATCCCCCATGCTCAGGGAGATGCTGCGATTGGGATGGAGAGGAAAGGGAACCCAGTGAATGCTGGGTCATCACCCTTCAGTGTCCTGGAAAATACTTCTAGGGCCCTTCCTTAAAATGAAGGAGAAAGTGGCTCAGAATGAAGAATAATTGAGAGTAATGATGGTGAGGGAATGTGCCTCTGACCTTTGACCTTTCCCCAAAGAGGCATTGGTCCAAGGGCCCCCTGAGCCTGTCTGCTGCTGGGCTAACAAGCAGATTAAAAGAGGTCAGTGGGTTAAAGGGCCCTCTGCCTTTCTGAGGTCATATTGCTCCCTCCCAGATGCAAGGGTGTTTATGGACACTGAAGCTCCTGAGCCCTTGGTTCTGTGCTTAAAATACAGCAGTTCTTCAGCTCTTATTTTTTTCTGTGCATAGACTGATTCTCCTCAGAACAACTTCTACCCTGAATAAAACTTGTTTACCACTCACCCGAAGGTACTCTTCACTTCTGCTGGAAAATATCAGTAATGTCCACTCTCAGGAACTTTCCAGAACTTTCTCTGTTTCCCACTAATGGTAACTGGCATAGATTTAATCATCTCCTAAGTACTGAAATCATCTCCATGCTCTGTTAATTCCAAAAATCTCAAGGGCAAGAAATTTTATCCTTTCCTGAAGAAACCAGGTTGAAATATATAGGAACATTTCCATGTGCATTTCTACTGTAGGTAATAAGCCATCATAACTTTGATACACTTTTCAGAATTGAAACCAAGGTATATGAGAAAGATTTTGACTCTGGTTAATTGCTGGGAAAATAAATAGAATATCAGGAGGGGAGGAAAGAAAAACTCTGAAATTAGTAAGTGACTTCCTTTGGGTGACATTTTCAAGTAAGACATTTTTAAGGAAGATATTTTCCTTCATTTTTGTGTTAATAAAGATGTAGAGATTTCTAGTTGCTGCCTCTGGTGATTAAGTAGTCCTGCACTACTTATGCAATTCTTTTTGCATGGAGCCAGCAAAAAAATAATTTTTTAAAATTTTGTTTCTGGCTATTGTCATATAATGCCAGCCACCCAGAAGGCATGTGGCTAAGCTCTTCTTCAGGGTGTCTAAGGCTTTCCAGGATGTGTAGACCAGACTGATCATCCATCCAGCTCTGAGCCTAGGGCTCCTGGCTCGGTGACACAGGGGCTATTCACAAGGGTTGTTCTTTTTGACTCAGAAGTTGTAGGTATGCTGGCTCTGATGTATAGCAGAAGCAGCCAGGGAAGTTGAGAGGCTGTGAAAAGAGGTCAGGGTTTAGAATGAGTTGACAGAGATTGTTTAAACAGGGTAATAAGAAGGTGTGATTGAGGTATTCAGGAAGGCTGGGAGTAGGAAAGGAGTGTCCTTGCCCCCAAAGATGCTAACTACATCCGGTCATAAGAGTGTGGTGTGGGACAAGGGCAAATGCCTGCATTGTATCTTTGCATGTTGTTATATCTTTGTCATAGTGAGAGAAGGGCTGTGTACTCATGGGAAACATGACAGGAACCAAAGTACAAACAAATCCACTTGAAGGAAGGTGCTTTAAACAGGGATTTACCAGTTCAAGTATATGCCTTGGGCTTAAGAGGATATATGTCTGCCAAGGGTCCCGGAGTGAGCCTTGGTCCACAGTTGTGGCCCCTGCTAACTTCTCTGGCATTGTTACGGGTGAAGTTTTAAGGAGTTGAGACTGCAGACTAAGTCATTCCCTGTCAGAAGCCCCTTGTGGAATCCTGATTAGTAGATGAACTTGGACTCCTCCATGACTTTCAAGGCCCTCTAGGTGACAGCAGTGTTTTAAAATTTACTCTGCAGGGTTTCCAGATAAAAGCTGTTTGTTCCAGTCAGCATGGGCAGCCCTGTGATTTCAGTGATCATTGTTTCCTGGGACTAAATGCTTCTTCCATCTGTCCATGTATTATCCCATCTTCCAAAGCTCAGATCAAGTCCTCTTTCTTCTAAGAAGCCCTGCCTGACCACACCACCTCCTGGCATCTCCAATAGACAGTAATGCCAGCATGCCTTGGGACCCACATGGCCCTGCACCCTGAGCAGCATGTGTGAGGGCTGTGTCTCTGCTGCCAGACTTAGAGAGTGGTTCGGAGCATGGATGCTCAGCCTCAGTTCCCTCTGAGCTCTACCACCCACTGTCTGTGTGTCCTTAGGAGAATATTACTTCATCTCTCTGAGGTTCAGTTTTTTCATCCATAAAATGATGATGATAATTGTTCCAAATTTGGGCTTGTTGGGATTGTTTGATAAAATATATCTTTTGAGCAGAACGTAGCATATAGTAAGTGCTCAGTAAATGTTAGCTGTTGTTGCAATGATGATGATTGTACTTGTTCAACAAATATTTATGAAACATTTACTTTATACTGGGGCATACGCTAGTAAACAAAAAGTAATCTTTGCCTGCATGGAACTTACATAGGTTTATCCTGCCATTGAAAAGTAGAGCGTTCTATGAACCTTTTAAAAGCTGAAATAGTGTAAAGGGAAGAAGCCATTACCGCTAATGTATATGGAAAAAGTTTTGAGCATTCCCAGACCCAAAAAATAACCTTGCTTAGGCTTTTCTCATACCTTAAGATACATCTTGCTAATGAATGCACAAAATAAATCAAGAAAGAGCACAGATGCTCTCAGACACAGTTCAAAGCTCTGGTGGCTTGAATGCTGAGATGCTGAGTGTAGTTGCCAGGAAGGGGCTTGGTGGGGCCACTGTTGGCTGCTTGGAGTGTGCGCTGCCCCTGTAAGGGCTCGCTGCAAACAAAATGGTAAGCGCAGTTTTCACTTCTCACCTCTTTTAATAAAAGCAAAAATCCTCTTCAGATTTCCTTTGGTTAGTGCAAACAGGTATTTACTGTAGGCCTTTCATAAAAGGCAAACTTCCAGAAGGCAGAGACACCTGTATTTTAGGGAAAGAAACAGATGATAAGCAAAATACGTATTACTTTTTTATGGTGATAAATGCTCTGGAGAAAAACATAGCAGGATAAGAGGGGCAGGGAGTCTGGGAGAGGTCACTCTTTAAGTGGGCTTCACTGCAAATGTGATATGGTTATATAATGATCATTATTATCATTTTTATTCTTCCTTAGGGCGGCTTTGTAAGTAGGTGACTATATAATTTACTATCCAAACCAGGACACTTGCAGAGTAAAAGGGGGTTCTGCTAACAATTGCTTTGAATATGGGTGTAAACCAGTCCTGTCCTAGGCAAAGAGAGATGCTATTATATTCACACTTGGTTATTCCAAGTAGAGAGGCTGGTTAAAATATAGTATGATGTCAGACAGACTTGCACTCAAATGCTGGATTCTGCCACCTTCTGTGAGGTCTGAGGTGAATCATCTCCTCTCTTTGCACCTCAGTTCCCTCATCTGTTAGGCTATCTAATAGGGATTGTGTGAGAATTAAGTGAGATAATGCAAGTAAAGCATTTCGTGCAGGACCTGACACTCATAAGCAGTCAATAAAAACTTGTCATCTTCATCATCATCAGACCAACGGCAAAACTATTCTTTTTCAATCAATCATATCTCTTACTGTGCCTGGGAAGGGGTTGAGGATATGCAAGATTGATTAATTAACGTTAAGGTTGAAAACTGAGCTGAGCAGTGGACTTGGGAGATGAGATGACTTGGATAGACTTGCCCCAGAATTGCTTCCATCCATATTCATTGAATGTACAAGTCACGTGTGTTTGAATGCTGGACTTAGAGTTAAGATGGGAGACTTCATGCCAAGCAGCCATAGGAAGAGTCGGGCAGTAGAGTAACAATCTTAGAATGTTAGTCTTCATGACTAGTGGCCCCCAGCAATCCACTGAACAATGGAGGAAGCAGGGATCCAGAGAGATGAATGACCTGCCCAAGGCCTCACAGCCTGTAACTCATTTTAATGCATCTGCCATTACCAATCCTGCAAATTGGTGCAACCAAGATTATAAAGAGCAAGAAGAGAACACTTAGAATTCCACCTGGAAAAGCCATGTTTCTTTGGAAATGAGCCCCCAATGACGTAACCCTGCCATATCCCATTACCCGGTACTTGGCTAATCTTTGTACAAAACTTGTTTTGGTGAAACTTGAGCCTGGAGAAGCCAACTAAAGTATATTACTTTCTCACTGTTGAATGCCTCCTGGACTTGGTCTAACATTTAATCTAAAGAGTAAGGTGATATTTCCTGAGATAGCAATGAGTTCATGTTTTGAAATTAAATGAACTGAGTTTATTGCATTGGTTGGTTTTTTTTTAAGTGCTAACTGCAGCAGTAAATGTTCTTTCCACAAAGTAATGTCTGGCTGCTGGATGGGAGGAGTGGGGAGCTATAGACATGGTAGTTTTCCCTCCTCAAAACTGTCTCACTGCCTCTCTGCTTATGTGCTTTTCCAGGTGGAGCCATATTTTAGATTTAGATTTTCTATATTTAAATATTTTGTATTTTTATTTCCAGCAGGACAATTTGGGGAAAACCAGATTTCTTTTCACTATATTTCTGAGCATATGCTACATAATCTCTGCCCTCTCTCCTTCCCAAGATGTTTATCACTCAGTAAACCATGGCTGCACACCCACCTTATCCAGGTGAGGAGGAGAAAAGTTCTATTCATGGAGAGCAAGTTAGTCAAAAAAGAAAAAAAAACATGTATATAATCAGATAACGCTAGGAATTTGGATGGTGCATTATCCTTTTTACTTAATTCATGAAGTGTTTTATATTATAAGAATGTGGAGATTGATATGTGACTTAAATAGACTTTGTCAAGGAGGCAATTTGGAGTTTCAAGGTGCACTTCTGGATGTTTCAGCTGCTAAGCCCTACTGATTATGTTGCCACAGTAGCCAAGGAATCCCTTTTCCCTTGCCACTCCCTTGCTTTCGGCTTGCCTGGACTCTGTAGACAGACTCCTGCTAAAGAATAAGCCCTGGGTGGGCAGGGATGGGGACAGCAACTGAGCCTCCATCATCTGTGCATGTTCCCCAGACCCCAAAAAGCATCTGGCATATACTACATGTTCAATTAAGGGGCAACTATGAAACCACCATTCTGATTTTTCAGCATAATGCAAAGTTGGATCATATAAAAAGCAAGGTTGTTTATTGTACGGTGAGTGAAACAACTGGAGTGATTCCAAGCAGTACCTGGCCGGATTCCTGGCTTCTGTCTGTGGGTTCCAAACCAGTCTTGGCCCAGGCTATAGTCTGGTTCCCTCCTGAGTAGATGTCTACACCAGATTCAGTGTTGGTTGAGTGTTTCAGGGCTATGTGGCTGCTTAGGATATCCAAGATGGTGGCAGTTATTCCAGAAGTTTTCCAGTGTAGTGGCTTCTGGGCGGCTCCCCAGGCAGACGGGGCCCTGGGGAGTACAAGGGATGTACTTGCATATCCCAAGGGTCCACTTCCTCATCTCCCCATCTTTCAGCTTCACCCTCCTTCACACACATACACATGCACACATACACACAGAGACACACACACAAGCACACAAGATAAGACCTTTCCCTAACCTCGCTGGAAATGGAGGACTGAACTAAGGTCTGGAGCAAATAACTAGGCCCTTTGTACTGGAATTCAAGTTATCATGAGGCCCAGTTATCTCAGGATTTTACTGTGTGTCCCAGGCTGGTAGATAATGGGTTCTGGGGCTCAGGTCACTGAAGCCAGGATTAATCCACCTCGGACTCTGTGGGCGGTATAGCTGTGCTCCGGGAGCAGATAGGTGTGGAGGTCTGATGAAAACCTTTTGATTCTGATATTTAATGTCACATTTGGTAGAAGACAAGCAGCAGCCCTTGTTGTCTGTCCCTCTGAATTTCCAAAGACTCCGTTGTAATTGTGGTTTTGCAGTTGTTTCAGGTTGTGAGCATTTTGCGTGCCCCAGGCACTGGGCTTGGTTCTGGGGGATACAGATGAAATCACAGCTTTCCTCCCAGGGTTTATGCTTCAGTGGGCTTCTGTAGACAGAGTCAGCGAAAGCTAAGGCGGCGGCAAGGGAGAGGCATCCTTTGGGTAGGAGTGCAGTTGTGGAGGCAGAAGGACAGGGCTGGCCCGCTGATTGTTAGTGGCCAGCAGAAAAGAAGGGAGTCGGAGGATTCCTGGGACTGTTAGCCTGGGAAATCTGGACGATAGCACTGTCACTGAGAGAAATCAGAAAGTCAGGTGGAGGAGCAGGTTGGGGAGAGAGGGGAATGAGGCATGATGGATTGGTCCGGTAGTACCAGGTTGGAGGTTACTGAAATCATTTTTCAAGTTTTATTGAATACTTATCTAAACTATGGCCCAAACTATGCAAGGGGAATGTGAATGCAACATAAATCAAGACTGTGCCTTCATCCATCTTCCCTCCTAAGGACAAAGACAGTGGCCTTTATTAACCTGGGTAAGCACCTCATAACTCCCCAAATCCAGGCCTTCTGATAAATTGTGAAGAACGCGACATGGGCCTGAGTTCAAAGGAACACTTCCTGACTTCTGTCCCATGAATTGGCGGCAAGGTTACCTAACCTAACTGACCACCTGGTTTCCCAGGTGGAGGTGTTAAACAGGGAGAAAGAGGCCAGAGGTACCTGCACCCCAAAAGTAAAAGAGACAGCCTGGAGCCGGATTCCTGCCTTTTAAACACAGCCATCCTACCCACCATTAAACTGGAGCCCTGTGGGTGATCACTGTCAGGTCAGATGAGACACGACATCTCCTGTGGGTGTGGGGTGGGAGAAAGGAAGTGTTGCAAAGGGAGGTCAGAAATACTGATGGTGCTTCCTTCTGGGGGAATCCAAGTATAATCTTGAGAAAGAGGGAAAGGGGAGAATTTCTGTTCCTTCCCAACATGCTCCCTGCTGTCATGCTCTTAACAGACTAGCTGGGGAGGCCAGACAAACACTAACTTCTACAAATTAATGAGCAAAAACTGTGTGCCAGCTACACGAATGTACAGGAAAACAGTGTGCCAGAGAGCTGTGGTCTGAAACAGGACCTAGGAGTCATGCAAAGGCTACAGATGAAGTGTTACAGAGATCAGAGGGAAGCAGCCTGTATAGTGCATTGATTTTGGGAACAAAAAGAACTTGGTCCAAATCGTTGTGGCCTTGGGCAAGTTACTTAATTTGTCTGAGCTTCAGTTTCTATAATCTGGAAGACTGGTGGAATCATTTCCTCCCAGGGATGTCAGGAATCTTAAAGAGATATGTATGTGATAGCATGCTGGCATACCTAGAGAGGGGCTGGCCCACAGTGGGTGCTGGAAAAGCTAGACTGCTCTGAATCCAGACATGGCAAGGATGGGTGTCTTTAGGGAAAACTCACCAATCTAGAACTTGGTACTGGGCTTCCAGAATAGGCAGAATGTGGGGTGGGAGAAAGGAAGGTTGCAAATTGGATGAATTGCAAGCATAAAGACTTACATTTTCTTGATTTTTATGAAATTTCTTTCCTAATTTAGCTAGCAGGTTCAAAGAGAGAGGACTCACCCTCTTTTCCTTGAAGGAGCCTGGGTGCCAGTCCCGCTTTTTACTCTCTCCAGTCTGAGAAGTGTGGTTCCAAGGACAATTTAACATGAGTATTTCAAGTTTAGTATGTCCCAGATGTGGCACTAAGTAACCCCTCAAACCATCTCCCCTCCTCACTCTTTCTGCTCCTTTAAGTCAGGCTTTCTCAGCCTCTGCACTGTTGACATTTTAAGCCAGGTAATTATTTGTTGTTGCAGCCTCCCTGGGCATTGCACAGTGTTTAGTGCATCCCTGGCTTCTACCCTTTGTAGAATATTTAGTACCAGCTCCCAAATCTGTCTCCATAAGTTTCCAGGTGTCCCCTAAGGGGCAAAATCCCCGCTGGTTGAGAACCACTGCAGTAATGGTCCTGCCATTTACCAGCTGCTCAATCCAGGATGCTTGAGGTAGCATCCTACATTCATCCTTTTTTCTCCATCTTCCTTCCAGCAGGTAGTAATTCTGTTTGAACCTCCCCAATAGATCTAAAACCTGACCACTTCTCAATTTCTCAAGAGACAGGTCCATCTTTTACTCAGGTAATGCAACAGTCTCCTGTCTGTTCTCCATAGGTTGACTGTTACCTGCTTCCAGTCCACTCGAAATACAGCATCAGAGTGGGGTTAGAATAGAAAGGGCACCACTTCCCTCTTCTGCTTCGAGTACATTTCAGTGGTTTCCTTTTGCACAAAGAATAAAATCCACATTCCTCACTGTGACTTAAAAGATCCTGCACCATCTGTTGTGCCTACCCTCCTCTCTGATCTGTTATCTCCTCAGGCTGTTGCCCAGGCTCCAGCTGCATGATCCTGCCTTGACCTCACCAAGTCTTTCCCACCTGGGGGAGTTTGGCTGTGGGATTCCCTTGACCTGAATGATCTTCTCTCTACTTTTTACATGACTGGCTCTTCCTCATCCTTTAGAACTCAACCTAAATGGAGCTTTCTCACAGAGACCTTCCCCGACCCATCTATTTCATGTAGTTATCCCCTTCAAAATCTCAGTTCCTTGTTTTTTTCCTTCATGACACCTATTGCAGTTAGTAACTGGCTGTCTCCTCAATCAGATTGCGGGCCTCCATGAAAGCCAGAATTGTGCTTGACTGCTATTAAATGTGTCTCCTCTACCAGGCACAAGATAGGTGCCCAGTATGTGTTGACTAAATAAATGAATTAATCTTATCATCCTTCTTGAGGAAGAGAGATGTCATTACTCTAGTTTAAAGTTAGTAACAGCACACCTCTGGAATTAGACTTCTGATAAAATAAGTAATACACGATTTTCTTCTCTTGGAACTATTAGCAACTGCCTGATAAAGAGTAGTTGCAGAAGAAATAGTTGTTGAATGAATGAACCACTTATTCTTGGGTAATACGAATTTATGTAATAAATAATACATGAATGCATAATGATTAAAATAAATAGATGTTAAGCAAGTAGTTGAAATCCCAAGATCTTTCCTTGACCCTTTCAAACCTTTGTAAGGAATGTTTATCCCCTGCTCCCATGTGCCTACCCCCAAGTCTAAGACACTGATGCTATTTTTAGCTATTATTATATAGTTTTTAGAAATAGCCAGAATGTACACATGGCATACTGCCTGGCCCATAGTAGATGTTCAATACGTGCTTATTGACTTGAATTGAATCAAGGCACTTAAGAAAAAAAGTACCTAGTACTCTTACTAGGCAGGTGTACAGGGAAGTGTATTGACATCTCACCTTAGAAATGAATCACTAAATCAATGGGTTTTGATTAGAGACAAATTTCATATCCTCTGAGAATGTACTGTCCAATGAGAGAGATGAAGACTTTGGAGAACAGGATAACATATAATTATACTAAACACCGTGGTACTGTTTTGAATATCTTCTAAGTTCCTTTGAATTTGTATTGGGGCTTTTTTCCCTCTTTCTGGGCCAGACTCTCAGCTGTAAGGAGCATGGAGAACTAATGAAGATTCTTTACATTCTCAGACTGCTTTCTGGGAATCCTGCAAAGTCTCGACTTCTTCTCTGATTACTCTTCTCAAGGCTGAGTTCAAGAGCATTTTGCAAACCCAAACTTTGAATCTGGGAAAATGCTTTATGACAATTTTTATGACCTCAAAGCAACCCACTAAGGCAAGATATTTCCCTGTCTTTGCCAAAAGGGAAAAACCAAGAGCCTGGTAAGTTGCCCAGGATCTCCCAGCCTCAGATGTTCACTTGTGGGCGGCTCTCATGCACCCGGCCACATGCATTCTGCTTCCATGAGACGTGCTTTGGCTGCTCTGGGAAGGGCCTGTCAGCAGTCCTCTTTCCATGGACTTCATGGTCTTCCTCAGGAAGGAGGAAGGCTATTTCAGAAAACCATATAGACTGTTAGAGTTATAAGTTTTCAGTACAAAGTTCTAGTCCAAACCAATCCTTTTATACTTGGGCCAACTGAAACCCAGAAAGGGAAAGTGATTTGCTTAAGGTCACAGCCCAAAGTCTCCTGGCTTCCTGCCTAGTGTATTTTGGATTCCAACACAGTTGTCTCTTATTAGAAAAGTGTCCTCAGCACCCATGAGATTTCACTTCTTAAGAGTAGAGGGAGGATAGTGTAGTGAACAGAGAGCAAGAGCTTTTTTTTTTTTTTTTGCAAGGTAGTTAGGGCAATGGTTAATGGTTCTAGCAAGGCTTCTGCCTCAGTTCAGTTCTAGCCCAGCTGCTACTATGACCTTGCTTAACCTGCCTGGGCTTCAGTTATTCTCATCTGTAAAGTGGGAATAATCTTAGTGCTTTCCCACCTGGAGTGTCCTAAAGATTAAATGGGTTAATATGTGTGAAGACCTCAGAAATATGCCTGGCACAGGTAAGGACCATGTAAATGTTGCTCCCAACATTGTGTGAATCCCAACTACTGCTCACAGGCTGTGTGACCCTGGACAAGTTAATCTGACATCTCTGACGCTTAGATTTTCCTCTGTAGGAATAAAGCTGGCCTAGCAGGATTATTGAGTAGATAAATGGTCATACATACAAGGCACCTACCTGTATATAGTAGATGCTGAGTAAATGGCCACATCTTTTACTGCCCCCAAAGTGGTGAGAATATTGTGTGTATAAAGCAGATGACATAGTGTCTGTCACCAAATTGGTGCTTCACTTGTTCCTCTTTCTCCCTGTTTGCAAAAGTGAGGACTACTGGGGTAGGTCTGCTGCAACCTCCAGGGCAGACCTGCAGCTTCAATGATGTTTGCTTAAAAAGTATATTACTTATATATTTTATCAATTAACATGTTTTGAATACTTGCTAGGTGGCAAGCCCTGTGCCTCTACATGCAGTGTCATTTAATCTGCACAATAGCCCTGTGACTTAAGTGCTGCAATTACCCCCATTGTATACATAAGGAAACTAAGTCTTAGAAGGTAATAATTTACCCTGATTTACGTAGTGACCGGGGTGCCGCACTATTGAACCCAGATCAATCTGGCTTGAAAAATCTATACCCTTAACCACTTACTTCTAGAACTGTGCCAGGCCCTGGCTGTAGACGTGTGCTGCCAGGGTTGCCACCCCTCACAACAAGGACACCAGAGGAGAATGGAGCACCCTCCCAGGTTAACCATTACCACCTCATCAGCTGCCAAATGAGAAGAGGACAAGGCAAAGGGAGTACATCCTGGAACTCCTCCCCCTTCCCTCCTCCTGCTTGCCACACTGCAGACACCCAGCTGCTGTAGCCTGGGAGCATACCCAGCCGGCCAAGTTCCCTTCTCAGCCCAAGTGCAGAGTGCATGGTGCGCAGACGCTGGGCTCCATGGGGAGCAACCTCTAGGCTTTGCACTGGGCAGGAAGAAACTGTGCCTGGAGTTTTTCAGAGGAGCATTTTAATCTGCAGAGGAGAGAGCACCCATCCCATTGCTGTCGGTAAAAACACACAGTTGCAGAGTTGGGGTGTAGAGGTCTGTCCTTCCCTTAGAAAGAGCTCCCAAGTAAGAACGTCTATGACTGGTCACCTTTCTTAAGCTAGGTAAGAGCTCGGGGCAAGCTGAGTGGTTGGGTGGACCCTGGCCTTAGTCATGCAGAGCAGGCTCTCCTCTCCTAGAGGAGAGACTGACTGGGGCTGAGAGCAGTGGCTCATAGGTGTGAAAAGTACATGGGACTTGGGATAGACCCGATCAGATTTCAGCTGTGCTACACACCAGTTACATGACTGGGCCTCATTTATTCCCCCCTGTATGGACAGTCATTCCTTCCTACCTAAGAGGACTTCTGGTGGGGTTACATAGTGGCCGTAGGTGGGCAAAGGAGCTAACACAGTGCTGAGCCCTTAAGAGATGTGTTGCAAATGTTCCGGTTCCTCTGTGTCTCTGTACAGCCCCTCCACTGGGTCCCATGAGGGAAGCTGCCCTGGGTGTGGGAAATGCCTATTCCTCACACGGGTGGCTAATCTATACACCTATGCGATAGTGAGAGGTGAGTTAATGCAGAGAAGGAAGGGCAAACCTCCTTTCCTGCCTGTCTCTCTAACACATACACACTTAGGTCCCGGTCACAGGGTTTAGGGTCTCCTGTGCCAGTGACATTCCTGCCATCCTGGGTCCCTTTGCCTCTCGCTTCTCCCATAAGTTCTGGAAATCAAAGTTCTCACCACCAGGGGAACTAGGCTCAAAGCTATGGAAAGCATGGCCTCCTCTGGATGAGAGTCCCAACACTATGGTCTGCTGCGGGGGAGAGCACTCGTCATAAATGGAAACCGATTTCCAGGACCACTGAAGACCCCACATCCTAACTGCCTGGCTTGCACTTGAGGCTTTCAGAGGGATGGAGGGAACGCCTCTGCTCCCCACTGCCACCTTCCCTTTGCTGCTCTTTGAGGAAGCTGGGAAGCAAAAGCTCTCCCTGCAAACTTGCCAGCAGTCGTGGAACTCAGCCTCTGCTGGATGCAGGCTCTGGTTTATGTCTCCCTTTGGGACATCTCTTCTTTATTCAGGACTTCCGGCTTCATTAATAGGTACCCTTAATGCTCTTATCTCAGCATGCCTTCTGGGTTTACTGAAGCATGATGCCAGAGCACATTCTTCCTGGGAAGTTACAGTTCGTTCTGAGGAGGTTTCAGGCTCTTAACTTTGAAACTGCAAAATAAGACCAGACTGGGATCGTGGGAGGAGCAGGGAGGCAGAGGAAGATGGGGTGTGACTGAGCCCATTTTTGAGGGAGCCATTTTTCTTTAACAAAGATGAGATGCTGCCCTGAGCTTGTTCCAGTTCATACTTTATATAACAACAATCGATTGTCGTCAAATTTGAGGATGTCGTTTGTTGCCCATCTGTGCTTTAGAACTAGTAGCTGTGTCTATAATCAGTTTCACTTTTGATTGAATTTAGAAAAGCCAGTCAAATCAGGTAGAATTCCAGGCAAGTTATAATTTATTCATCCAGGAAGCTTGGGTTCAGTGCCTAAGCGTGTCCGCTCTTTTCAATTGCTTTTCCTCACTTCCTTTGGCCTCCACTGCCATCACCTGGCCAAGCCTCTTGCACCTGGACTATTCCAGTAACCAGTTAATTGGGGTCCCTGCTCTCCTGCTCACCCCACTCCTCTGTCCTTTATTTTCAAGGCGGCCAGAACGACCTTTTGAAAACAGCTTGTGTTGCTCCCTATTTAAACCTTCCCGTGGCCGCCCACTGCATGTAGTATAAAACGCAAGCCCCCTGACATGGTTTGGGAGGTTCTGTGTTATCTGGCACCTGCCCTCTGCCTGATGTCATTCCACATTACCCCTTTCTCTTTAAGCAGGCTCCGGTGGCTCCTTTTGTTTTGTTTTTCACAACTTCAGGTCTTCTCTTTCCCAGCCCCAAGACTTTATCTTGGCTGCTCCCTTGCTCAGAATACTCTTGGCTCTTCCGTTGATGCTTCCTTCTCATTTTACCCTCAGGGAAGCCTCCCTGACCCCCGCCGCCAAACCATTCAGTCACTGCCTCATGTCCACTCTCTGCCCTTCTCTTGTAATACACCACGTGCACTGAAATTGTCTTGTTTCTAAATGTGTTAATTTGTTTATCGCCAATCTCACCCAGCTTGTGGGTAAGTCCCATGACTTCAGGGCCGTGCCTGATTGTCTGCTGAATTCCTGGTACCTGGCACAGTACCTGACCAAGTGAGTGAGTGATCGTACAGCAAACTACAGGAGCATGTCTTCTGAAATGGAGCACCTATATTTGGAGTATAAGGAGACCTCCTCCTTACTTCAGCTAAGCCAGCAATACAGCTCCTCCTCCTGCCAACTGTTGCAGGGATCTTGCTCCAAGTATACTGTTGTTATACTGATTATGCCGATTTGTGGTATCTTTCTCACGCTGTATTTCTCACATCCTCTCTGAGATCCTGATCTTGTGGACAGGCTCTGTAGCTGCTGAAGAACCCGACTCTGTTGCCTTATGCAGGAGGTGTGACCCCACCCTCCAAAACACATGTGAGCCAATGTGTTCTTTACAGTGAGTCTAACAACCATTTCCAAGAAGACTTTCTTCATTATCAAACACATTATAGGATGTGCTTTGTGACATCTCTGCTAAAAATGACTGTGGTAGGTCCGCAAGGAATTTGGCCTCGTCCTGTACTCTTGATGGTTCCTCTTGATATTGTTCCCAACCTTTTCTCTCATGCCTTCTTTGTTGGGTTTTGAGATACCTTAAGTGCCAGTGGTATTCTTATGGAATGACTGGAGAGAAAATCACCCACATCCTTTCCCTCTGCTTATGAATCTGCATCTTGGAGTTCCCTTAGCTTTATAGCCACAGCTCTGCGGCTGAGGGAGTTAGCCACAGACTAGTGCTGCTTTTATTTGGTGCCAACTGTATGCCAACACAGCTACTGTTTCCTGACTTCTTTGGAAGCCAGTTCCTCAGAGGAGAGCTAGTACATTTTCATCCCCCTGGGGCCAACTGGACTATAGACACTTGATCTTTGTGACCGCCCTTGTTTTAGCTTTAGTGGGGGGCATCTCCCCTCAGTCCTATCACATCTGGTTGGAAGAGAAGAAGCCTATGATTCTGCATATTACCCAGAAACGTTTATTCCTGTCTCTACACTAGCAGGAAGGGAAGTAAGTTGTTCATTCTATCTTCAGCGTCATTTATGTTCATGAATATTCACAAGGACCCAAAATAAACAAGTATTTTTAAAAAGAGTATATCCACATACCAACATTTTTCAGTTAACATTTCCCAGTTATTCATTTTTTTTGAATAATTTATTGCCTTTCTCCTCCCCCAACTCTAGGATTATATATATAAAAAAGTGCATTTAGATAAATAAATTCAACTAAAGACAGCCATTGAAATTAATGATTTAATTTAGGAGGTATAACTCCATCTTTCTGTCCTACCCAGCACTCTATGGAGTAAGTAGGCATGTTCAGTGTTCCTCTTCCAGACACAAGAGTGAAACAAATGAAGTTGAATACCCTGCCCAGTGCCACAGTCTGCAAAAGGCTATTGAAATCCATCCAACAATCTTCTTGTAAGAGGCCAAGAAGAAAAGTGGGACACAACATTATTTAAAACGAATTGTGAACATTCTCAGAGATATCTCATACTATTCTGATAAGCCAAGTAGATTAGATACTTGACATTCCCCAGAAATATATTTGTAAGGCTTGATTTAAATGCATGTCACCCAAGCTTAATCTTTCCTGTACCATATTCATATTTTTGCCATATTTGTCTACCACTCATGGTGCTTGTTTATTTACTAGTGTTTATCAAGTTTACTATTTAATTTGAAGGAATTAATTTATAAAGGAAACTGTTCCAACTATGTTAGGAAAAATGTTAGTATGTGAATATACTCTTTTTAAAAATACAAATGCAAAAGCAGTATCATTGGGCAAATATAAAATAATAGCAATAAATATGTAACTATTAAAATAAGATGTTTACCAATGTGCAGTCTAAAATCTTACAGAGCATACCACCAGTGGTTTGTCTACCACACCTTTTGAAACAGATTTATGAAGGAAATCTCACTCTTATTGACCAGAGGGGAAGGAATACAGACTAGGGGAAAGGAGGAGGATGTATCAAAGCTCACAGAATGGGCAGGAAGTTTTAGTTAAACTCTTAGTTCTGAGTTTGACACCTCATAGTGTGGTGAAAATTTTTCTCAGTTGCAGATCTGCTTTTGTTACCCAGCTTTGCTCTGGGGCAAACGTTGGTGATTATTTCTTTTCCCAACACATGATTTTATAGTTACTTTGAGCCATCCTTGGCATGGGCACTGCTGGGTAATACATACTCCAATCTATCAATTCCACAGACTAATGACTTTGAGGTTCCCTGGGAAGGTGCCTGTTTAGGTTGAGCCAGCTTCAAGGATGAAAATAAATCTGTATCTTGGATAGATTCATGTAGTAGCATGCTCCTATGACCACAGGTAAGTGTTAAACTGCATATAGATAATGTGATACATAATTACTGAGCTTGAAAGCAAATTAGGGACTTAATCAGCTGAGGTTAGTCCAGAATCTAGGAACTGTTTGAGGCAACTCAAGCAGGAAGGGATTTATACAGGCATTTGGTTACACACAAAATTGTTGGAAGGACAGAAGGTTAAGGGTGCAGTTGGTCTCTTAGTTTTAAGACCACACCACCATAGCCGAGATCTAGAGGGCCTGTTAGGCTGAGGCTGTTACATTACCTACTTCTCCCGCCCACTTATCCACCTACGTCTGGCTCCCATGAAGCTGATGACCAAGATGCTGAAACCTGGAATCTGGCTTCCACAATCATTCCCATCTATTGTAATTTGCTCGCCAGCCTCCTCTGACTCACTCCTGCCTTCCAGACCTCGTGCAGGTACAACTCATTGGCAGAACCTGAATCACACCCAGAATCCCAGCTGCAAAGGAGTCTGGAATATGCTTTTAGGTTCTGAAGTATGGAGGCGGAGGAGAACATAGGAGGGGGCAGGAATGAATGCCGAGTGCTGATGGACAATATAACCACCAGGAGATAAGACAGATACCTAACCAGGGCAAGTGTGCAAATCCCAGCTACATAGATATAAGCATTGAGTACCACAGCAGTCACAGGAAGGAGAGAACAGTGTTGGCTTGATCTGGACCTCGCAGAATTCTGGTTAGGGTGTGTAGGAGGCTGTGGTAGGGAGATTCTTGGTCAGGAAAAGTCAGAAGTGGAATGATACAATACTACCAACCTATCTCCTGGCATAAAGTCTTAAAAATCTCCTATCTCCCTTTTCTTGAAAGCTCGTTAGGTTTTATGCCTTATACTGAAAGTGTTCTATGTGCAGTGTCCCAGTTCCTCCTCTGAATGTTATTTCTACACACGTTAGCCTCAGAGAGCCTTAGGAACCCCTCCAAGGTCACACAGCTATGAGACAACTGAGCCACAATGCTAAACACAGGTGAGCCTGCCACTAAGGCCAGCAAGCCCAGTTGCTCAGCCACACTGCCTCTCTATGGGAGGCAAGGAGGATGGAGCTGAGGGCAAGGCCAGAATATGATGAGCCATGAATGAAGGCTAAGGATGCTGGACTTGAGAAGGATCTCAATGAGAAGAAGGGTCACAGGAGGTTGAGAGTGGGAGAGTGATGTGTTGGAGGTGTGCAGATGGTCTAGCAGCAGATGTGAGCTTGCCGGACACAAGTAAAGGCCCTGTCGCAGAGAGCGCTAGAGACAGCAGTGTAGGAGATTTTTGTTCTTTTGAGTTTTTTCCCTTCTTTTTCATTGGTTTTTCAGAGGGGGTGACTCTTTCCCTAACAATTCCTGAATCCCAGGTGATTTTAGGCTTTTCGTCAGTGAAACAGGTTCCTTCTGAAAAGCATTTTTCCTTTACTCACTGATAGTTTTGATCTATGGCAATGACTAAGGGTCACCTTTCCAACACAGATCATTCTCTGTTTTTCGTTTTTGTCCTCTCTTTTCAGTGACTTGACAGTGACATTAATGACTTATCTTCCTACCTGAGCTGCTCCCGTCATGGTGGTCAGAGGCAGTGGGCCAGTCTCTGTGGAAACAGACAATTAAATGTGCTGGTTCTGGTTGAAAGGGGACAGTTCTAGGACATTGGATGAGTTTTCGAATCAGAAATACCCGGTTTGAGTCCGTATGTTGTCACTTTGTGTTTGGGACTTGGCAGACTTGAACAACGGGCTTACCTCTCCTGAGCATCAGCCTCTTGCACTATGAAGTCGAGACAACAATGTTCGTCAGGTTGTTGCCGAGCTCAGTGAAGGTGGCTGTGTGACGCATTCCTCATGGTGGGCGCGCATAGGGTAGGAGTCCTGGAAATATTGTCTCCTTCCCTTTTCAGCTTTTTGAGATTTATGGGAGGTGGTTATGACCAGCTAAAGTCAGTTGGTGTGAACCTGGTCCTAATGAATTAGCGGTTAGGGCTTTTCTCTCCTAGTGAACCTGGTGTGACTCCCTCCCTCTGGTCCCTGGCAGAGGCCGCAGGTAGAAAGACACACATTCCAGACCCATCCAGGACAAGGGCCAATGAGCCAATCCTGGATCATGGTAGCCTCCCAGTTAAAAAAGTCCACACCAAATGCCAGTTGATGGTGTTTGAATTCATCTAGAAGAGGCAGTGTACCCACTTAGTCCACTTAGAATGTGCCTCTTCCTTTCTGTCATTGGCGAGTGCGCTCCCTTTTCAATCGAGTGAAACTCTGATGTGAGTTCCTCGACAACTCCCGCTTCTCTTCCATTGCAAAGAGCTTGAGGCTTTTGCAATTCTCCAAGCATCTGGCCTGTCTTATCCAAATGGCATTTGGAATTTTAATCTTCTAGTTATGGGTTTTCATAAATCTGGTTTGAAATCATCACTGCCAATCTCATCTGCTGTGGGAAAATGGCTTTAAAAAGATGTGGGGATCGGGTGGTTTGTGCGTTTGTGGGGGAGACTAGAAAGCGCATGGGGCATTGGTGGAAGGGAGGCTGTGGAGGGGAGTTGGCGCTCGTCCCTGACTGTGGCCCCAGTGTTGCTGTAGTGTAGCTCTGCTTCGGAAGCCTGGGTTGGGGCTTTGGGTCCAGAACTTGCACTGTGTTGGGTCCAGAACTCACTCTGTTGGGTATGTTACATAGATTATCTCATAGCTCCCTTACATGATTCCCATTGTACAGAGAAAGAAAAACTGAGGTTCAGATATATTAAGTAACTTGCCTGAGGTTACCAAGAGAAAGGTAGAGAGCATTTTTAAGTCTTGGTTTAACTGACTTCAAAGCCTGTAGCCTTTCTGGAACACCTGGCTCCCTCCCATTTATCTGTGGATTCTTGGGAGCAAAATTCCCGAATACACAGATCTGAAATACTGGGGCTGCCCCAGCTGGCGTTCTGTTAACCCCTGTGGCATCTGGCTGTCTCTTCTACTCCACTCAGGGAGTGAAGGAGGAGGTTAAGGTGGGAGAGGTGAGGACAGCCTGGACCCTGAAAGACTTTGCCAAGGTCTCAGGATTTGGGACTTCATCTCGAGGGTAATGGGTTGATATAGAAAGGTTTAGCAGGAGAGTTGTCTGAATCAACTTTAGCAGTTAGTGAAAGCTGACTTGAAAGCATTCCTATGTTCATGTGAATTCTCAGAGACCCTAGTGTTACATTTCCAGGACCCCAAGGGTCCTAAGGCCCCAGATGGGGAACTACCAGCAGAGAACATTTTTATAGGGTTTTGAAAGGTGAAGAAGAGTCAAGAGGGTATTCCAGATTACAGATCTTCACTGAGTCAATTCTGTAAGTATCCCTGTCACTGAAACTCTCTGCTAAGAATCAGCAACCCAGGCAGGTAGAGCAAACCACTCAGTGGGTCTCAGGGTGGACAGGCAGCATGTGCTTTGGAATCAGTTGCCCTGTACAGTGATTCTAGCATCTTCCAGGATTGATCACCTGAGGTGCTGGGCTGCAGCTGGCCAGGACATCTGTGCTGGTGTGGGACAGAGGGGAGGCTGGGGGATCTCCCTTGAGCTTCAGAAATTCTGTCCCCTGCCTCCACCAGGACAGTCCTGCGGAGGCTCTGCAGCCGTAAGGGAACAGTCACAGGTGCGGCTGCCAGCACAGCAAGAAGAGGGCAGGGGTGGGGTGCTCTTCAAACCCTATTTCTTTGTCTCCTCCCTGCCTTATTCCACATACACTGGCCAGAGCACCAGAGCCCAGGGAGACTCGACTTTGTGGGGACTCAAGCGACTTACAGCAGCTGAGAGGAGGCTGGAACATGTGACTCTTCAGGAGAGTAATTTGGTGGAGAAATTGTTTTAACTGCCTGCCTCTGGGTTTCAGCCCAGGGCCTCAAACTTGGATAGAAAAGCATATCTTGGCAGCTTCCTGGAGCCCAAGGGAGCCCCTCATCTTTTACACACTTCGATTAGTGCAGGTGTGACCTTCGTGATGGTTTCACTGTGCTTCCCCTGACCCCCCACCCCCATCTCTGCTGCTGCGCCTCTGTCCTCCCCCCAGCTTGCCTGACTGTTCCCCTGGCAGAATTGCATGTGCTGTCCTCACGGCAGTTCTGTATGGAGAGTGGCCCTGGGCCCACTTATGACAAGCTCAGGTTTTGTGGGTCCCTGGGTGTTCCAGCATTTGGGGGTGGTCCACAGCCTCACAAAGGGAAAGAGAGGGTCCCAGCTGGTTTCCAGGCAAGGCTGTCCCCTCCTAGGCCTATCTGTAGGTTACCTAGATATTTTCAAATCCTCAGGGTTTGAGAAGCAAAGAAAACTTCTGTTTTTCCCATTGTATTACATGTGAATTAGTTTAGGGTAGATGCCCTGAGACCTGCTCAGTAAATTCTTCCCCTGACCAAATTGTTTTACTCTGAAAATCCAGGCCCTGAACTGATCTTAAACCAGGTAATCCTGGGGTATAAGCTTAGTGTGACTCTAGCTTGGTGGCTTGTAGACTCCTTGTCTTTCTCAAGGGAGAGAGCAAAAAGGAGGGAAAATGGTGTGCCTGTGTGCGTGCATGTGCATGTGTGTAGGTGAGTTTGTATGTGTGCGTGTTTGTGTCCTGTGGAACCTCTTAGTGCTTTCATTGCACTGTGATTAAAACATACGAGGGTGTGTGAAAGCAAAGTCGGGGTCTTCAGACACCTGGGATCCCAGCCTGATCTCTAGCCTTTGGTAACTTATTTAAGCGCACAGCTTCAGAAAATTTCTCCATCTTAAACAAAGCATGAGGCCAAATGAACATTAAGGTCTAACCTCAGGACCCACATATATTCCTTAATTAGTGTCTAAGTTTCATCATGGAGTTATTATGGCTGCAAATTTCAGAAGCGCAAAAGAGAAATTAATTTTTTCATTGTGGTTTTCTTTTTTAACCCCTGAAGTAACCTTATAGTTTATTTTTCCTTGTCTGATTGCAATCTCCCAAGTTGCTGACAGTTTCCCTTTGAAATGAGTCAGCTTTGATCAGGGCTATGGCAGCCAGACAGGTCATTTTTACCGTCTGTGACTTAGTCCAACCAGTTTGGCAACAGCAGGGTCCTATTGGGCATGGGGAGTGGAAAATGGGACACCAAGTCAGCCTGTGATAAGGTGGCCTGCCCCTGACTATGAACAGTGGGCTGGTGCCTTCCCCCTGCACCCGTTGGGTCTTCCTGGGGCCACTCCCTGTGCGAGCCCTGGTGCCATGGCAATGAACCTTCTGCTGCCACTCCTTGACACCTGTCCCTTTGCTGTGTCTTCCCCAGGCCCAGCATTCCTCCAGATTGTTAAATATTTGTCTTCATTGCCTTCCATTTTCCTTTTCTCGTTCGTTCTCCTGACTTTTCCTCAAAGAGTGCCTCCATGGCTGTTCAAGATCTGTGTCTTCCCAGTAGAGGACAGTTCTGAGATCCACCAGTGGAGTTACAGTGTCAGCCACATGGACATTGGTAGCCCTGCATAACATGAACCAGGCTGACCACATTGGGGACTGTTTTAGCAGGATGTGACGGGGCTGAACTATATACCCCTTTTCTGGGATGGCAACTAAGAGGTCAGCCTCTGGCGTGAATCTGTGCATTTGGATCCTGACACCATCACTTACTAGCTCTGTGACCTTAGGCAAGTCACATTACCTGTAAGCATTGATTTTTTCAAAATGTAAAACGAACAGTATAATAATCCTGAACTTGTTGCTGTGAGGACTGAATCAAAAGTGTCTATACATCTCATAGTATAGTGTATGGCATGTGTTTAATAGATAAGAGCTAAGACTGTTGCTCTTATTTTAACCATTATCACTGCCATCACTGTCCATCATCTCCCTCTGTCTGGAGGAGAATAACTAGGGTGTGAGAGAATCAAAGCCTTGCTCTGTGTAGAGTATTTACAGGAAAGTTAAATACTTTTATCATATAAAGACTCCTGAGGAGTTATTATGCTGCCTTCTATCTCTGAAGGACTGAAAGGGTTCATCTCTGGGGTTCTCCTCAGCAAACTTAAGATCATAATCCAACTTAATAGAAAGAATAACTTTTTAAGGTAATGTCACATGGCTTCCTTAGGGCTTAGGGAGGTCTTCAACCCTGGAAGTTTGGGGAAACTAGGGATAGGGGGGTCTGTGCATCAGAGAGAAGGGAGGTTAGGCAAGAAGACTGTCTGATTCTTAGTTCCAGGCCCTTGCTGTTTGCTTTTCAGGAAAGGTTGCCTACCAGAACATGCCACATTTCCTATTTTTATAGCGACTTTTACTAGCAATTGCTGAGGCCTTCCCCTGACCACCTGTGGTCTGTGGACTGGCTTATTATTGTTACTGTCTTTTAAACAAGACAATGGCTATGCTCTTAATTTGGGTTTGGGTGAATGATTCATTCAGAATACTTAAGCAATTAGGCCTCATTGTACTGGCTAGGCTCGAAGTTGTATGTCAGTGTTTATCCATCTTGGGGATGGTTTTGTGGGAACAAGAAAGAATCAGTGGAGACAGGCAGTTTGCTGGAGTTTTGCTCTCCCAGACAAATAAGCCTGCTAGGAAAGCCTGAGTTATGTGAATTCAGAATATGTATTCATTTGCAAGAAGCCAGTAAGCCTAACTAGAGGACACAGACAGAGGCGAGCAGCCCTGTCCTCTGTTGTCATTTTGATCACAGAAAGAAAATTTTCCTTTCCATTCCTCTCCAGGTTTGTCATGTCCCTGTGCAAAGATGGCTGTGTATTCCAGGCTGGGTTTATTTTTACCAGCAATACAGATGTTTCTGCTTTTGTGCAAGATTTCATTAAATCTCAACCAGCGGTTTACCCTGGCAGGAGACTGCCAAGGTTAATATTTCTGCAATACATTCCCTTCTGTTCAATTCTTGGCACCAAAAAAACCCCAGGTGGGCATATTGTTCAGGTGCCGTATATCAAACTGATACAGTGGAATTACCACTGCATCTGCTTAACTCAGACAGAGCCTCCAGCTGCACAAAGGGTGTCAGCTTTGTCCTGGGAGCCAAGCAGGGGGACGTCTCCTCTGGTGAGTAAGAGTTGACCCTTCAGTGTCCCTCTCCAGCCTCAGAGGCTGCCGCAGCTACTCGGTTTAGGACGGGCAGAGGGCAAGGGAGCATTTGGCAGTGTGGAATGTTACGTCCTTCTAAATCATGTGGGGAATGGTGGGAGCAGAGCTTCATGATGGGGACCGATGTGGGTTCCAGGACTGTGCATCTTGGGCAGGCCTCTCACCCCCTTACACCGGGGTAGTAATCCTGCCTCAGAAGATGTAAGGATTAACTGAGATGCTGCATGTAATTAACTGAGTGAAAGCAGGGTGCCTGGCACAGGAAACGGCTCATGCAAGGGAACTGTCATGAATACTCGTGAGCTACCCAGGGGCGGAGGATACGGTACAGGCTGAGGAAGCCCCTCACTCTTCACTCTGCTTTTGTCGTGGAGAAACTGTATACAACAGAACCAGTTCTTCTACCTGTGAGCACACAGGAGCCAAGTTAAAAATAACAGCAGCCCAACTTGTTTGACATGTGTTTCCTCTGCCTCACCCCATCTGTGGCTTGTGGAATTGGGAAATGGTCAAACAACATGAGCCTTGTCTAAGAACGTTTGGCAAGGGTAAGGAGAGCTTGAAGGCCAGGGGCAGGGACTAAGGACAGGAGAAGAGTGAGATGCTACAATGTTATCTGTGTGGCCGGTGGGCCTCGTGACTTTTACTACTGACTTTCTGAATTCAGGTCTGCTGGTTGGGTCAGAGTGAGAAAAGCCAGACCCCAGAAGGTTCAGGGTGTGTGTGTGTGTGTACATGTCTCTCCTGTCATCTGAGTGAGAGCATGTAATGTGCATACTAGCTTTTTAGATTCCACTGGAGAAGGGAAAATAGAATAATTACTTATTTTCAGTTATGGTTTCACCCAGCATATGTCTAGTCATCTAGGATTCTTTAAATCGCTGCTCTGCAGACCATCCCTCTCACACACCAAGTGCAGTGATGGTTGTGTGATTCCTCACCTTAAGTCTTGCAAGGTATCCAAGTGCTTTGTGAATCATCAACAAAAAATAGTGTCTGTTGACTCCGCTTAAAATGCAAGATAGACTTTATTCCAATCTTGAGATCATCAGTTATCAGTGGTCAAATCTGTGAATGGTGTTGTGGGAGGAGCACTCTATTAATCAGAATACTGTGATAACCAGGACATCCCATTTCCTGGCTGTACTGGATGACAAATGACATAGTGGATAATGTGTTCCCTACTGGTTTCTTTGTAATCCATTAAATCCATCCATCCTTCTTTCTGACTTCCTATCATCCATCCATCCACCCGAGAAACACTTACTGGCACTTGAGTTTGCACTGAACTTGCAAGGCAATGTGGAGATAATGCCCTCAGAGATCCTAAAATGTAAAATAGGAGTCAGGACACTTAAGTACCTGAATAAAAAGCCCATGGGTAATATTTAGGGAGAAGAGTAGTATTTTGAGCCAACTGCTCTTGGAGAAATACACAGGATCCCAATTTGCAAAGACTTTACATTCCCCCTGCAGGAGTTAAGGCCCAGAGGCTGCAAAGTGTTTTTTGTTAAGGAACCACCAGTAACTGCACTGAGCTGAAGTGGAGGGCAAATGGAAATCAGGGGCACCTGCTTAAGTAGCAGTTCTGGGAAATCAAGTTCAGGATTTGGGACTTGATTTGGCACTAGAGAATGCTTTCACAGCAGGTGTGACCAAGGGAAGAGGCCCTCACTTGAACCTGGACACAAGCTGATAGAGTCTGAGAGGTCTGCCACTTTTTAAAGATTAGGTGTTAGTGGAGAGACGGAGCAGGCTCACTGAACGGGTACTGGCTCACTCAGTGGAGCCAGCCATGTGTGGCACCAACTACATTGCCTCCTTTCATGGCTATTTCTTTCAAACCTCTCCTTACTTTTCAGTTTTCCTCACTGTCACTGACAATTTTCCTGCTGTCTTCAGACATTCCTCTAAGACCTGCATTCCAGCCTCACCTCTCAGCCCTCTAGGAATCTGGGAGTTTAGAGAGAGGGGTTCAGCCTCCATGACCTCTTCTATCTTTGGAATCTGTCCCTTGGCTATAAATAAGGCTGTTGCTTAGTGCCAGTATTGATGGTATTTGCAGCTGGCCTCTGAGAGATGTACTCAGATGAATAACCCATTTTCAAGAGAACATGGCCATTAGGTGACAACTATTTATGGTCCCTATTGACTGAAGTCAAACCTGAACTGACAATGACATTAAAATTTCATGTGCCGTGAAGCTGCCGTTCCTTATCAGGCTGTCTCTTTTCATTTATTTGAAATATCTAACCGTATTAATCTAGGTTCTTCAAAAAGAGAAGCTGCAAAACCTTGAGGGCCTCTTGTGTCCTGGCTGCTGGGATTTCCTCGGCACACCTCTCCTCCCCTCAATCCCTTCCAAACCAGGGTACGCACCTCTCCATTTCACAGAAGAGAACAGTGAGTGTCAGCCACCAGGTCAGTCAGTGAGTGACAGAGCCGGAATTTGGACTGCCTTCTGCCTGGAATCAAAGGCTGCACAATGTCCATGAAACTGTGCATGTCTGATTGCTGAACCTGGACTGTCACTCCAGAAGGTTTTATTTATTTTGTCCCCTGACAGTTCAGCCACTTGGAGTTCAGTAGTTGACTGAACATGGCAATTTTTAAAAGCCCATTCCTGCTGAATTTGCTTTGGTAGCACAGTGTTTCATAGAGTTTCTTTCCTACATCCTTATATTCAAATAAACAAGGCCCTGAAATGTCAGGCAAGATTTCTTCTGGCTTTATATTCTAATGTACTTTGTAGGTGGCTGAATTCCCCAGAGAACATCTCATTGGAAAATATTCCTTTCCTGAATTCTGTTTGTCCATCAAAGGATATTACATAATATATGATAAGCATTTCTCCGTTGCCCTGACATGAAGTTCTGTGTGGGAAGTTATCCCCCATCGGTCACCTCTGCTGTCATCAGATGCCTTTCATCTCAAGTATCTGCACTTCTTCAGCTCAAACTTGGAGCATGATCAGGCCTGGGGCCAGGGGAAGGAAGTCTTGATCTCTACATTTATGTTGATTCTTAGAAGGAAGAAGGTATGGTGGCTAAGAAACTGGTCTTTGAAAGCAGAAGCCCTGAGTTAAATGTCAGCCCTGATTCTTGTTAACTGCTCACTGTGGGGCCTTAGGCAAATAATGTCTCTAAATCTCAGTTTTCTTACCTTTAAAAGGAAGATTCATTTCTGGAGAGTGGGTGGGAAACTGATTTTAATTTTCTCATATCGTTTTTGTGTACTACTGTGTGCTAATACTTTGAGAGATTAGAAAAAAAGCAATGCTAGAAAACAGAAGGAATGAAATAGCAGTAGACTCATAGGCACTGAGAAGGAACTAGTTAGTGGTTACCAAGTTGGGGAGCTTGAGGGGGAGGGGATAAAGGGGTACAGTAATTTACAATGACAATGTAAGTTGGTCATGGAGATGGTAGTACAGCATGGAGAATACAGTCAATGATTCTGTGACATCTTAATATGTTAGGAGATAGTAACTGCACTAGAGGGGGTAAGGATTTAGTAATATGGGTAACTGTTGAACCACTATGTTGTATATTTGAAACCAGCATAAGATTGCATGTCGATACTTCAATAAAAAAAAAAGAAAAGGTAAAAGCAATGCTGGAGACCCTCCTTTGTGGGATGTACTTAATAACTGTGCTGTCCCATTCACCCTTTAATATAGATTTTCTAAATATTAAGTAAAGTGAGTGTTGATGAAATGCTCCTCCTTCCTCCTTTCAGAGACAAGTACCCATATATCTATAAGCAGAGCATGATCTGATCACTCGCGGCTCTGCCTGGGCGTCAGAAGTCTAGAAAACTTTGAAAAGAACAAAAAGACAAACGTGTGTGGGTCATGCAAACCTACTTGAATCAGTCTTCAAAGGGGTGGGGCCTGAGCATTTGTGTTTTTTAAAAACTCCCCAAGGGGACTCTGACATGCAGCTAGAATTGAAATTACTCATGTAACCATGTGTGGATTGTGGACAAACCCAGTGAGGTTTTTTCTTGCCACTGGATGAAGGCTCTCAACGCCCATAGCCTTTCTGCTCATTCCTAGAAGGCCCCATGGTCACAATAATTTGCAAGGATAGTCTCAAATGAGAAATTAGAATATCCTGCTGTACAGTACTAATCAAAGTTGCAAACTTGACTTCCCGTCAGGTCCCTGCAGAGGGAGAGTGAAAGCAGTCAGCCCTCCTCCTCCATTCCACTACGCAGAGGAGAAAGATGCCTACTTCCTAAGCTGGTGTCCTGCTTTGTGGAAAGCTGAGTCTTTCTTTTTTGGGGCACTTTAAAGATCCCTTCTTAGGACCCAGGATGAACCCTGGTGTGCACTCTCTCCAAGGAGACATTCAAATCTCTTCCCCAGTGGTGGGGGCTGCAAGCCGACCCCAGCCTGTGTCTCCTGACTCTACCGCTGGAGCCGTCAGCCGCCTTCTCCCTCTGCCTCTGGAGTCTCAGGCCAGGAGTTAGATCTCAGACCACAGTGCCCGTAACTGCAGGAATAGTCACCTCAGACTCCCCAGTGGCCCCCCTAAAGCACCCCTCCCAGGTTTGAGTGGTGGGTGGAGGGGGTGTGCATAGCACAGTGTTTTCCAACCATACTTTCCCCTGGAAAAGTCCTCTCCCACCACACTTTCATTTCCTTTTAGATCTTCTCTTGGATGCAGCACAAAAAGTCTTTGAACCCACCCTTCGCTATTCCTTTCAAATCCTACATTTTGTACATTTGTCCCCTGCTTACTTTGGTGCCAGGCTTAGAAGCAGCCCATTCTATCATGCCTAGTTATCTGTATATTGGCCAGTGGCCTGGGCTATCAGGTCAGACGGGTGTGGTTTTGAGACCTTCAGCAAGTGTTTTAACCTCTCTGAACCTTACATTCCTCATGAGTAAAATGGGACTAGTTATAGAAAGTAATTCTAAGATTGTGGGGAGTGAATGTGACAAGTGCATATGTAGGGCTTAGTGCCTGACAGCTAGAAAGTGCTTGGGGTACCCATTACCCAGCTCAGTTCAGCTAAAACTCTAGCCATCAGAGCTGCGTTCTTTAAAACTTCATTTGATGTTGGACAGCCATCTGTAGAGGGTCTGAGTCACCACTGCTTCACAAAGAAACACTCCTTTGGCGCAGCCAGTTCCTTGTCTAAAAGCCACCAGGGGAAGGTCTCATTGAGAACTGCTCACAAAAGCAGGGTGACAAGAACTAACTGAATTAAGCAAGTTATCGGTCAGTAGAAAATGCAGTTAGATTTACATCTATGAAGCAGATGGCCAGGAGATGATTAAATTAGTTTTATTATGTTTGGGGAAATTAATTTGTCATTTTATTTTTTTGTTTTGTTTTCTTTTGTTTTATAAGAGATGTGATTTTATCTCTGGCAAAAGTGATTTGTAGAAAGAGTTTGTCCTTTCATAGAAAACAAGGGATGCAGTAGGACCTTGAAAAACCTTTGCCTTCTAGTTGCCTATTAAGAGTCAGTACAATTATGTAGAATGTGTCAAAGAGAACAGAAATGCTGCCACCTATTGCTGGTAAAAGCTGGCTTATGTTTCCAATCAGATAGAGGATTTTTTTTTCCTTCAAACATGGGCCATAGAGTACTAAAATCATTTTGGAAACATTTTTACCCTACTGGACTTCTTAGGATCTGGTGTTTTCTATTTTACACTGATAATTACAATGTCTCATGTCACTTTTGATCTGGTTAACTTGAGGGACCCTCAAGCATTTTGATTCCTTTTAAAGGTGAGGAAGAATCAAATGTGGTATCTTTAAGAACAAATGGGATATTTTGAGGAAGGGCTCAGGGTTGTTAACTGGGAGATTCCCAACAATTATTCTTGGGGCACAAATACTTCTTTCATGGCCGTTTTGAAAGGATCAAAGCACAACCTGGAGTTTTGAATGGCTTCTTTTTTGATAAGTCCTTTTATCCCTAACAGTTACTAATGAGCATTCTAGGAAATTCACTCATGCAGAAAGAGTTTCTTGTGCATAATAACTAGAGCATAAACTTTATACATATACCCATGTATGTTGTGTGTGTGTGTGTGTGTGTGCACAAGTGAACGATGTTTCTGAAATTTTGTGGTCTCAAACATAACTTCAGGCAAAGCATTCTGCCCTTGAAATGACTAAATCCACATGTTATCCAGGGGTGTTTGTGAGTTCAATTTTCAAACTGTCTGCACACTATATAGAGTTGTGGAGCTTTGTATTTTATCTTTTTTAATAACCTTTTTATTTTAGAGTAGATTTATATTTATAGAAAAGTTGTGAAGGTAATCCAGAGAGCTCTCATATACCCCACATCTAGTTCCCCTGTTGTCAGAACTTATATTACTGTGGTACATTTGCCAAATTTATTATTTTAAACCAATATTTAAAAATTGTCATGAATTAAAGTGCAGATGTTCAAATTTCCTTAGTTTTTGTTATTTTTAATCTGGTAATCTTTATCTGTTCCAGTATCCCATCCAGCACACTTTACCTTTAGCTGTCATGTCTCCTTAGCTTCCCCTTGGCCATGACAGTTTTCCAAACTTTCCTTGTTTTTGATGACCTTGGCAGTTTTGAGGAGCACTGGTGAGGTATTTTGTAGCATGGGCCACCCACTCGAGATTTATCTGATGCTTTTCTCATGATTAGACTAGGATTGTCGGTTTTGGAGAGGAGAACCACAGAAGCAAAATGCCATGTTCATCACATCATATTGAGGGTTTATGCTCTCAACATGACTTACCGATGGTGATGGTAATCTTGATCATCCAGCCCATGTAGTGCTTGCCAGGTTTCTCCTCTATGAAGTTACTCTTTCCCCCTTTCCGTGCTGTTCTCTATGCAGCTCACATTTTAGGAGTAGCAATTCCTGCTCCACTTCCTTGAGGAGGGAATTTCTACGTAAATTATTTGGAATTCCTTTTGCACGGGAGATTGTTCTATTCTCCCCCTTCATTTATTTATTAAGTCATGTATTTATATCAGAAAGGAATCATGGATATTTGTTTCCTACTTCAGATTTTAATCCAAAATTACTTTTTTGCTCAAATTGTTCCATCTTTGGCCATTGGGAGCTCTTTCCATTAGCTCCTGTATCCCTTTGGCATACCCCCATCAGCATGTTTTGGTGTGGGGACACATCCTTCCTTTCTGGCACTACATTATGCTCCAGGCCCATCTTAAATACTTTCTGTCTCCATGCAAGAGTCAGCAGTTTTTCTAAGGAGCACTGGTTCCTTGATGAATGGTATTAGAAACCAAGATGTGGACACTGAGTGTCCTTGTTGCTACTGGGGTGTCATTGTTTTTAGACCATTTTAGTTGATGGAAAAAGGAAATAAATGCGTGTGTACTAACTCATGTATGAACATATATCTATAAATATTGTACATAGATTAAAGTAACTGGTTGTTTTTAGATATTTTTAGTTGACAGAACAAGGGAATAAATGTCCTATACTTAACCCATATACATATATATATCTATAAATATTGTATCTAAATGAAATTAAGCATTTGTTGATACTAACACATTATATGGATCATTATATAGCTTATACCAGTAAACCATATTATCACTTAGTTTATAAGTTTAACTTATAATTTCCATAGCTTTTCCAACTCTAAATTAATTACCACCTGTATCATTCCTGCATTCTCCCTTTCTTGTTTGTAACCTTCCACTCCAGTGAAGCTTATTAAACATACGTGTGCCGGGCCCCCATTTCCAGAGATTGATTTAGATGCTCACCTTGGGCCTGGGCATCTGTATTTCATTCAATAAGCTCTGGACAAGTTGAATAATACCATCATAGGCTCATGCTGCCATGTACTCATCTTTATCACATTTGGCATGTTTGCCTTCTGACATCTTTTTATAGTATCTATTTGACATCCTTACTTGATTAATGTCTATCATTCCCTGAAGACAGTAAGTTCCATGTCTGTTGTGATCATCAGTCTATCCCCAGGAAGGGTGCGTAGTAGGTATTCAGTAACCATTTGCTGGATGCATGAGTGAAATTACACACACCAATAATGAAGAGGGCAAGAAAAATAATAAGATTTACTGAACCCCTCCTACATGCCAAATGCCTTTCTAGCTGCTTTAGAAATGTTTACCAGTTCAAGGATTTAAGCCAGGTTTGCCTGACCTCAGAATGCAAGCCCTTCATGTTATGGAGTTCCTACTGTGGGAAGCCTCTTGTTTCCTGCTTTGCATGTCACTGGATCTCCCACTGGCCCTGATGGAGCTGTGTGGGTGGCCCAGGAGGAGGCCCAAGAGGGAGAAATGGCAGCACCCATTTAGAGTCTCACCAAAGCCCCATTAGGAAATTGACTCCAATTTGGTTTGGGGAGAGGAATGCTTTTTCCTGCCTTTTCAAGCACACAATGAAGGTGACATTGATTTACAATTCAGCGGGTTGGAGAAGGGAAGGGAGGCTTCTGTGGGTAGAGAAGATCAATTAAATGATTATCCCAGCTGCTATACACTAATGCCTTTCTTACTGAGTTTCAGAATCAGGAAGCAGAAGGCCACCGCATTTAGCCTTTTACAGGAAATCTAATTGCCAAGTTTGAGATGCCAAGTTTTATTAGATTGGGAAGAGTGGATCTTAGTGGCAGGCAGTTTCAAGCTTATAGAAAGCTTCCCACTGGCCACCTGGAATGCTAAATGACCTCCTCCTCTTCCTTTGTGGGGTTGCCTTTGCTGAAATTTTATAAATATAGCACTTTTGTAAGTTACATCTTTCTATGATTTTTATCTGTGTTTCAAAGGGCTGGGGTTAGAGCCTGGCAAGCCATCACAAATACTTATTGGTTTCCTACCATGTGGGAGGCACTGTGCTCATGGCAGGGGATTCTAGCAGTGAGCAGAACCACAGGTCCCTGTTGTTTTAGTCTCCACCTGAAATGCTCTTCCCCTAGATCAGTGGGTCCCAAACTGTAGTGTGCATGAGAATCACCCAGAGAGACTGTGTGTACCCAGACTGCTGGGGCCCACCCTCCAAGTTTCTGCATCAGGAGGTCTGGTATGGGTCTTGAGAATCTGCACTTCTAAAAGCTTCCTGAGTGATGCCAATACTGCTGGTCTGGAGAACCACTGCTGAGTCTTTGCATGGCTGTTCCCTTCTTAGATCTCTGATTGTTACTGTCTCAGAGAGGGCATTCTTGATTTCCCTGTCTTAGTATCCCTCCACCCTTCATCGTTCATTCTCCTCTGCATTTTCTTCAAGCATTTCTTATTCTCTGATATTAGCTTATTAGTTTATTGCCATTTTGTCTCTCTGAATCCTCATTCTCAATAGAATAAAGACCCATGCACGCCTTTTCTTGATCACTGTTGACTCCTCTGAGCCTAGAAAGTACCTGCCACAGATTGTATGTTCTATGAATACTTGAGTGAATGAAATAATTCCAAGTGTAATGAGTGTTATGAAGGAGGTCAAGGGTGTCGTGGTATGTAACATGCAGACCTCAGGTGGAGCAAAGGCTTTGCATTCAACCTATGCTGAGCAGTTTCTGGGCATGGCTTATGCCCATGAGGCCCTAACCCTGCACACCAACGTTTTGCCCACAAGGTTCTAGACTATGGGATTTTTTGGGAGATGGCAGGGGCCCACTCTGGGTTTAGCTTTTCCATAGCCTCTCCATGGTCCTGTCCACATTGAAGAATGGCAATCTCAAGAGCAGACCAGAATTCCGTCAGGCAGGCAACCCCTGCACAGATTGGTGCAGTAAGCTGCCAGGTCCCAGGTGCTTGAGCATGGCAGGAAGGGAGGCCTGAAATGGGTGGCCTCTAATGCCCATCCTTCTGATGTCTACACTGGCTGAGATCTGGATTCCGGCAGCCATGCAGATGCCCAGCTAGCTTATTCAAAACATCTGCAAAGTTGAATGAAGGCTTACACTTTCTTCCTTTGCAGGAGTGAGACTTTTGGGTAGAAACATGCAGATTCCTTTCCTTCATCAGCCTTTTAGAGAAACAGAAAGGCAGCCACTGTTTTTCCTCCCTTTCACAGAGAGAATGCCAGGCGAATGACAAGACTCGTGTAGGCTCCAGCAGCAATGCAGACAAAGGTTGTCAGAGCCCAGCTTGAGAAGGTGAAGGCCCGCCTGCCTCCTGCTCCTGTGTGGCCTCAGCAGCTGCTGCCTGGGTGACGTGAAGCTTGCACTGCCCTTGGCCTAGATCTTCCTAGCTCAGCCTTTGCCTAGTGTGCATGAGTGGGGTGCCACCCACTCCCAGGTTTGTTTGCCTGGGGCAGCCAGGCAGCAAAATTTATTTCCCTTGAGTGTGTCATGAAAACAAAAGCAAGGCAAGTCAGATTATTTTGGAGGGCAACAAGAATGTGGTGGGGGGAGATGGAGATGGAAGAATTGTAGCAGTCTGGAGTCAGGGCTGAGGGCCAGAGGGCCGCCCAGTGGGCTGGGGTAACATAAGCTGCCACTATTCAGGAGGTAGCCTGTGAAAGAAAATCTCACCACAGCAGGAGCGTGACTTCAGCTAAAATTAACCTTTGAGGCTTCACAACTGCCACAGTGCTTTGAACTAGACACCTCGAGAGGGTGCAGGCCTTTGACTGCCAGGACCTCGGGGCTGTGGGTCGAGCCATGCCTATAAGCATCAATTTATGGGTTCCTGCCCGGGGCCAAAGTCGGGATTCCTGTGGCCATTATAAAGTGGTAAGCAAACTTGAGGGACTCAGGCGAGGTCTCTTGGGAGATGTGATGAGGTTTGTTTGAACTGGGCTTGTGTTTAGAGGTGGTTCCAGTTTATTGTCTCTGCTGGCTGGGACCACTAGTGCTCCCAGTGGGCCTTTCATCTGCCAACCGCTTCACTGAGCTAGGGGCCACCTGGGTGTTGTTTTATGTTTCCTGGGCCCTCACGATGTGAGGACACGAGGTGTGATTTTAGAGCAGGTAGAGAGGTCTGTCTGGAAGTTGTCCATGGCCTGAAAAAACTACAATTGTGTAAACCAACGGCAGCCATCAGGAGGGGCAGGAGGGTCATGGATGCCAACAAGTGTGGCAAATCTCCGTCTGTTTTCTCACTCGTGGGCCTCAGCAGGTGCAAGTGGGAAGAAGATTGACCCCCCGCCCCCATTAAGGGTTTGAACAGATAAAAGGAGCACTCTGAAGGCTTCACTGCTAAAAGGGTTTGTTCAGAGGCAACTTGCAGTGATTTCCTGTCCCGTGAGCCCCAGGAAGGGCGCTGCCGCCCCTGTGGCTTCCCGCTCGCTGTGGAGAATCCATTTGGGAGCTTCCGGCACAGACCAGAAAGGCAAGACCTCTTTCCCTTTATGCCTTCTGAGCCTTGAGCAGGTTCATGTAACTCCAAGGCTGATGGGCAGTTCTGATGCCTGAGGCAGATGTAATAGTCAGAATGGTCAGTTTCTGGAGCTCTGGTTTGACAGTCAAAATGGTCACTTTGTGTTTTGCTTAGCTTTCTACAAAAGGTTGTAATTTATCCTCTTTCTCCCAAAACTTACCCTTGACCCTTCCCCCAACCCAACATCCTAGGCAACATTAATGTTACAAAGTTTAGTAAGGGCTTATTTTCTAGGGAAAAGGATACTTCTCTTACTTGCTTAGTGATTATTGTGTATAGCTGATCTTGAGAATGGTTGATTGTAAAACCTTTGCTTAGGTGAGATATTCTGTGTTGCCTTTATCTGCAAGGATATGAATGGTGTTGGTATGAATGATGTAGAAAAAGATTTTCTGCACTAAGATACCTTTTGATGACATTTCAAGGCCATTTTCCATGGGAACCACTGTACCGAGCCCTCTGAATATTTTTACGTGCACTTGTTGCCCCATCCCCTGGGTGTGTTGGCTCATTAGAGACGGAGGGCTGCTGGGATGTTAGGCACACTGGTGTATCTTTTGCTTTAGAGGTCTAATGTTACCCAGACCAAGTATAATTAATTGAGATATCTGGGTTTATTATATTTTAGATCTGTGATCTAGGCTCACTGTCCTGTAGAAGAGATTTCTTTTGAGGTAGTTGTTAAAAATAGACACTTCAGTAGGAAGAAGCTATGGTATGTGGTTCTGAGCTTCTGTGAACACATCACATGCTGTGTGGGGATTTCCATCTCCTGCTGAACCTGGCTGGATGGAGACAGAACGGTTTCATCCTAGAACTTCCATCCCACCCCCACCATAGCCATCTGGTGACCTGGCCCGGTTTTTGGACTGAGTTTGAATACCTGGACTGCAGCGTTGATGCTGATCCTTGTCCAGCCCAACTCTCCCTTTCCTCATCTATGAAATGGGAAGAATGTGGTGTGGCTTGGATTAGATCTCATTTACAAAAGAGCTTTATCAATTGTAAGCACTGAAAATGGGAGGCAGAGGCTGTGCTGTTATTAGGACCTTCTTCTCCTTGAGATGAATCTATTGGGGCTTTCTTCCAGGACTTTGTAGAATAAATAGTATCTTTGTGCAAACTGTTCTTTTGTGCTCTGGGCCAGGTTGTTTCCTGGGTAGGGGAGGCACCCCTTATTTCTTTGGTACCAGCTTGGAACTGGTAGTCTTCCTAGTCAAAGCCTATTTTAAAAATATGAAACACAAAAAACCTGAGCTACCCCCCAGGCGTGCAAACTCTGACATTTGGGCTGGAGAAGGACCCAGGGCACAACAGCCACTTCTACTCTGGCCAAGTCTGTTGGCTGTGGAGTTGCTGAGAAAGGAAGGCGGCTTCTGAATGGGGGAAGGAGCAGACCAGTGTTTCCTTCGGCAGGGCAGCGCCAGCCATTGCTGGGAACTTCCTGCCCTCCAGAGATTTAAAAGCCTTTGGACATAACTTTCCCACAAATGGCACACCAGCATCTTTGCCAGGCCCTGGGCCTCTCTGTCCAGTGGGATGTAACTGTGGCCATTTATGAGGATGTCAGGCTTCTAAGATTCTCCTGGGCCCAGTGATTGAGCACCTGGACCTTCCATACTAAGCATCATTACCCTTGATTACCCATGTGCATGTGCTCACAGGTACTTCACGTTTTTCTTATTAAATCCTTTATATAAGCTTATGCTAGGTACTATTATCTCCTTTTTCCAGATGAAGAAACTGAACTTGAGGAGTTCAGGTAACTTGCCTGGAGGTGCAGTCAGGGTATGAAAACATAAACTGAGGCATATTAAAATTTTTTAGTTTATTTGAGCAAAAGCTCATTCACTTCAGGCAGCATCCAATCTAGCAGATAGAAAGGAGCTCTGAGGAAGGGCATAAAATGAAAAAACTTTTATAGGCAGAAGGGATTGCAAAGGAGAAAGTTATACTAGGCAAAAAAATGGGTGAGTTATTGCAAAGTTACTTCTGCTTAAGGGATGGCAGGGTCTGTCAGGTGATTATCTACTAACCAATCTGATCATATGATTCCTAATTGGTTTAGGATTCCTTTCCTGGGAGAACTAAAACTGAAATCTCACTTTGGTGACTGAACTTAGTGTAAATGACTTCATTTTCAGCCTGTTGTTTTGTTTTTAACAAGGGTTTGATCCTAGATCTGACTTCCACTTGTAACAACTACACAACATTTTCTCCTTGTCACTAACATAAAATTCAGGGAAGTTCATAGAAGTTACGCCATATGTGCCAACCATAAACCTGCTTGGATGTGGGGGGAGTAAAGAGACCTGCTACCCCATTTACTTTTCATAGCCTCTAAGCCATTCTGCCTCCCTCTTTGTCTAGGTGAAACCTGAGGAGGACCATACCACTGTGCCTTTGCCCTGTCTTCAATCACAGTCCCTCATGGAGGAAAAGGAACTGCCTGTATCTCCATGCTTGGGGTCTTCTCTGGATCCCCTTCTCCCTGATCAGTCAGGCTGCCGTGTAATATTCCTAAGAAAGCTGACCCAAAGGGAATCCTTAAACTATCCACTACTCAGGTTTTCTGGGTAAGGGATCATCCTCAAATAATCAAGCATGCACACAGTTTGTCTTGGTGTTATGAGTTTTAATAAGCAATGCACAGGTTAAATAACTGCTTACCTGCAGTGGTCTCATTGGGCCTAAAAAATCCCAAACCAAAACAAAACCCTTTTACCATTCAAAATAAAAAACTCAAGCTTGCCAGAGTGATTACATTTGCTCACTTTAATCTCCTGGCATTAAAGCATTGATGACTGTACTGGAAATGTAAATGTTAATGGGGAACAGTGACTCAGCAAGCTATAGCTGGCAGAGCTGTGTATCTGGGACCTACTAGCAAGTCCTGATGGAATGGAATGGAATAAGGGTCAGGTGAGTTCTGATCAGCTGGGTGAGGCCTGGCGTGCGGAAATAGGGGATTGTGCATTGTGAGCAGGGCTCATCAGGGCACCTTGGTGGATGGTGGAGCCAGTGTAGGGGGCAGGGAGGAGTAGGCAGCTTGTGGACCTTCGGGTGTTTGAAATGTTTGCCAAACCCAGCAGACTCCTGCAGGAGGAGGCATAAGGCAGCTAGGAGGCTGCTTTTCAGCCAGCATTCCTCGAATGAGTACCGTGTTAGGTGCTCTACAGGGCTGTAATGAGCCCACCATTCACCCACTTGGCCCTGCAGAAAACCTCATCACTCTATTAAATGGGGGTAACCAGACATGGCTCTGCTCACTCTTCCGACCCTTCACCCACTGGGAAGCAGGACCTGGCACATTCTTGGCAATCTTAAGGAGGGTTCCACTTGACCTATAAAGCACCTGTTAAAACGTAGATTTTATTGACGATTTCAAAGGAAAATTAGATCAAGTACGACAACTTCATTAAATGCCTCTGACTTCATTTTCACAGCTTTCCCTTCCTCCCACCCCACAGCCTCTCTGCTTCCTAGTCATCCCTGCAACACACCTCATCTCTTTCTCTCCTGGAATTCTCTTTTTCTCATGCAAAGCATTTCGCTCAATCTACACCTGCCTACATTTGCATCCTCATACTCCTTATACTAGGTAACAAACCTCCTCCACTTAGGAGGCGGGGCGGGTGGGGACTAAGTAATTTTTTTCCTGTCTCACCAGTGTGTGCCCAGTGGTGTTTAACAATTGGCTTCCAGCCGGGGTAAAAGCCGATAGGCAGCACTTGCTGATTTCCTTGGTAAGTTCTTCTGTGGAGGCTGATTTCAATGACAAATATGACATCTCTGATTTCATATTGTGAAATGATTACTCAGTTTAGAGTTGGGAAGAGATGTGCACCATTATATACAATTTACCTCATATGGATACAATAGATGTAAATCTCAAGACCATAAGCAGTAGTAAAATGTAGAAAAATAGGAAGTGATGAGTTGATGATTACCACCTTAAAAAATTGTGTATAATTTAAAAAAATTAATTTTTATCCAGTTCTAGAAAGCCCAGATGAATCTGTAATAACATAAAGAGGTCAGTGTTAGCCTTGAAACAGTAGTAGAAAAGTAAGGGATGGGTTATAAAGGGTTACAAGGAAGTTAGTGTTTTCATTTTCTTCGGAGAGGTACCCACAATTGGAATTGCTGGGTCACGTGGTAGTTCTACTTTTAATTTTTGAGGCGCCTCAATACTGTTTTCCATAGTAGCTGTACCAGTTTACAATCCCAGCAACGATGCCCAAGGCTTCCCTTTTCTCCACATCCTTGCCAACACGTAATTTCTTATTTTTCATAATAGCCATTCTAACAGGTGTGAGGTGATGCCTCACTGTGGTTTCTATTTGTATTTCCCTGATGATTAATGATGTTGAGCGTCTTTTCATATACCTGTTGGCCATCTCTAGTCTTTGTAAAAATACCTTTTTAGATCTTCTGCCCATATTTTAAATCAGATTATTTTTTGCTATTGAGTTGTATGAATTCTTTATGTATTTTGATACTACCCCTTATCAGATAGAATTTGCAAATATTTTCTCCTACTCTGTAGGTTGCCTTTTCTTTTTTTTTTTTTTTTTTTTTGCTATGCCAAGCTTTTTAGATTGATGTAGTCCTACTTGTTTGTGTGTGTGTGTTTTTTTTTAGGTGTAATTGACATGTATTCTATTAGTTCCAGGAGTACAACGTAGTGATTTGACATTTGTTTACATTGTGAAATGATTACTAAGTTTAGTTACCCATCTATCACCAAAGTTAATACAATATTATTGATTATATTCCACATGCTGTACATTACATCCCCATGACGCATTTGATAAATGGAAGTTCATACTTCTTGATCCCCTTCATCCATTTTGCACATCTCCCTGACGATTGCCAGTCTGCTCTCTGTATATGTGAGTGTGGGTTTTGTTTCTATTTTTGCTTTCATTGCCTTTGCTTTTGGTGTCAGATTCAAGAAATCATCACCAAGACCAAAGTTAGGACTTTATTGCCTGTTTTCTTCTAGGAATTTTTGGCTTTAGGTCTTACCATCCAATTCTTTACTCCATTTTGAGTTAATTTTTGTGTATGGTGCAAAATAGTCATCCTGTTTCATTCTTTTCATGTGGCTGTTAAATTTTCTAACACCATTTATCAAAGACACTGTTCTTTTTCCATTGTACATTCTTGGCTCCTTTGTTGTAAATTGGCCAGATTATGTGTGGATTTACTTGTCGACCCTCTATTCTGTTCCATTGTCTATATGTTTGTATGCCAATATCATACTGTTTTGATCTATAGCTTAATAATATAGTTTGAAATCGGATTGCTAATCTAGGTTTTGTTCCCTCTCAAGATTTTTTTTGGCTCTCTGGGGTCTTCTGTAGCTCTATACAAATTTTAGGATTCTTCTATTTCTGTGAAAAATGCTATTGGAATTTTGATAGTGATTGCATTGCATCTGTATATTTCTTTGGACATTTCATATAGATAGATAGATAGTATGGACATTTTAACAAAATTCTTTTCCAGTCCATGAGCATGGAATATCTTTTATTTGTGTCTTCTCTAATTTCTTTCATTAGTATCTTAGAGTTTTCAGTACAGGTCTTTCACCTCCTTGGCTAAAACATATTCCTAGGCATTTATTCTTTTTGATGAAATTGTAAATGAGACAGTTTTCTTAATTTTTCTTATATTTATAAATAATAGCTGTGTTTGATTTACATTACATCCCCATGACTTATTTGCTAAATGGAAGTTCATACCTCTTGATCCCCTTCACCCATTTTGTAAAGCTTGCAAATCTCCTGAAAATTTAGCAATCAACTTTCCTGGGTCCCTACAAGCCTGCTTTGTGTACCATTGCATGTTGTGTTTATATGGATATCTTTTAAAATAGAACTTTAATGTCCACTATCAGGTGGGTCTTACTATGATGCTAGAAATTGCTTCACAGCAAAGTGTTACCTACTAGTGCCTGTTCTGTGCTTTGTACTATGATCGGTCTAAAAGATACATGAAACATTGTGATTTCATAGACTTTATGATCTAGGCAGTGAAGGGGAACAGATTCATTCACCCATCCCATCTATTCATCCATCTGTCTGTGCATCCATCTTCCCATTTAATCATTCATCTGTCTTTTCTTTCACTCACCATCCGTATGTCCATCCATCTGAACATTCACCAGTCTCTCTCCCCCTACCCCACTCCATCTGTCCCTCTGTTTTCTACTCATCCGTCCTTCCACCCATTCACCCTCTAGTAAGTCAGTTAAGTGCTTGTTTGAGACCCTGTAGTGAGTCAGGCATTATGCTTGTGTTTCAAAGATATGTAAAACTTGTTCTCTGCTGTGGAGAAGCTCCTAATTAAAGAAAGATGAATAGACAGATATAAAAGCCATGAGAAAGGCCTGTGCAAAGTGCTTCTGGAACCAGGAAGGAGGCTCCAATAACTGTTGGGAATGAAAAAGTGGGTTGGTAATGGCGTTATAAGGACTAACACTGGGTTTTAAGATCTCAGGTATTTGCTAGGTGGTGAGGGTAGAGGCTGGTGCTGCTGGCAGAGAGAGCAGTGCAGCAAGAGCCCAGGGACTGGGACCGTCGCTGTTCAGTTGTAATATACTAGGGTTTTAGGGAAGGGAGAGAAGTGTGGCAGTCAGGGTTGGCTTCTAGGAGAAGGGACCATCCTGTTAAGTGGAGGAGATGAGGGAGGACATGCCAGACCAGAAAACCCACTAGCAGGGACTGAAGGTTAAGGTGGCAGGGAAGCTGTGGGGTGAGTGATGGATCGGAGGGATTTGTGGATTGGGACAAAGGAGACAAGGTTGGGAAGGAAACTCACATTTAAAGGCATCACCCTGGTGCCAGGCACTGTGCTAAGCACTTCACATATCTCTCATAGTAGATACTACAGTCCTCACAATATAGATTATCCCATTTTACAGAAGTGGTAGCAGAGACTCAGAGAGAGGTGGTTTGCCCACAGTCATAAACCCTTAGCATACACTGTGTCCAAACGATGTGGGGTTCTTTAGGTCTGATATCTCACACTCTCCGCTCAACTATCTTGTGAAGAGAAAGCCGAGGCTCAGAGAGGTTAAGCAATCTGCCAGAAGGTTTCCCTAGGGACTTGACTGGGCATGGTGGGCCAAAGGTCCCGGGGAGCCTGTACCTGGAAATCTGATCTGAGGCATTTGGGCTGGATAGGGACCACCAAGAGGCACAAATGCTGGCATCCCGTATATGTAGTCTGTACATGAGGGGAACTGTGGAGGTTTGAAGGACCAGATGGAGGCTAATACTTGAAAGGTCAGTTTATGATCAGACTAGAGAGAGACCAGTGTTATTGTCCAGGCTGTCACCAACCCCTCTGGGGTGGCCACCCTGCCAGGCAGCTCTGAAAAGCTCTTTTTTGAGCTTTGGGATGTTTGTCAAAAGTGTGTGTCGGTAGCTGCCCCCGGGCCTGCTGGGAAGGGCTGCTTCCCATCACAGCCACAGAGCAAGCACTTGGAAGGAGAACATGTCTAATTAGTCAGTAACTAAGGGATTCCAAGTGGGCTCTGACATTTAGCTTTCTTGGAGCTGCTAGACGACATGGTGAAGTTGCTCAGACCTTTCTTATAGGGTTGGAGTACTTCCCTATAAGTACTGCAGAGGGGGACCCAGTTTCATTCGGAAGCAACAGCTAATAGTTCCAGTCTGCATCCTTGCTTGGTCTCACTTTGATTTTCTAGGGATGCCCTAAGGAGACCTGAATACAGAGATTGCTATTGTGAGAGGTGGTAGTTGTGCGGCCAGGCTGCCTGGGCCAAAGGGAGCATTACATCTTCTTAGCTGCCTGATCTTGGGCACATTTCTTAACCTTTTTAGAGTTTCTGTTTTCCAATCTGTAAAATGGTGGTGATCATTCTTTTATTCAGCAAGTATTTAGTGAGCACCTACTATGTTCCAGGCACTAAACTAGCTCTTTGGAGAAATTTAGTGAGTAAAACAGGTAAGAATTCTTGTCCTCCTGGAGGCTGTCATACCACTGGGGCAAGACTGTAGATGCGATCAGCTGGCACATGGTGGGTTCTCAGCAGAAGCACTTACCCCCTTGCACATAGGTGGTGGTGACCAAGTGAGGAAATGAGTGAGAAAGTAGTGTGCGTCCTGTGAAATGGGGTGCAGAGCACTCCGTGTCCCTGGAGAACAGAGAGACAAGAAAGGAGACTCCTAGGCAGTGAAAGTGGGCTAACACATGGTGTGGAGTAAGCAGGCATCTACATGCTCATCCTCAAGATATCACCAGTACCTCCCAGCATGTCACCAGCCTGGTTTATTTTTCTAAAGACATAGTTTCACAACCTCTGGAGTTGCTGTGCACACCCACCTACGGCTTGTTCCTGTGGCTGACAATGCCACCATTGTGTGGCAGTGGGGCGGTTCCCAAGCACACTCCCTGTATCCATTGCTCAGTGTCCTGGGCCAGATTTGGCCTTCAGACTGGAGAACCTGCGGACTTTACTCCTGAGCACTGCCCCATTCAGATGCAGCCCTGCAATGATAATTCATGACACTGGCCTTTTTATTTTTGCTATAATGACACTGTTGTGAAATAGTTTGCTGTGGTGACGTGAGAAAGTCAGCACCCTTCTTGGGTCTGTTAGTCCTGAGTGACAAGTGGCCAGCTCTGTTCCCAGGGGCAAGAGAGGGTGACATGGTAATGGCTATTATGCAATAAGCCTTGCTCTCCTGTTTTTCCCACATTGCTGTGACCCTACCCTCTGTGGCTAGTGTTCCCTGCATGGGCCTCTTAGTAGCAGTGAGCCAGAGGCAGTGTTTTAAAACCCTGTATACTTGTCATGTGACATTGGGAGAGTCACTTCACCTGTCAGAACTTCATGTGTACAATGGGGAAGTAATACCTTTCTCATAAGTGAGTGGGGAACTACAGGAATTCATTGTTTGCAAAGTGTTCACATTATGTCAGTTATAGTCATAGCTAGCGTATGAGTCCTTACTAAGGCATTCTTAGATTATTTTTTGTTTCATAATAGCCTGGATAATAGGTAGTTGATCCATTTTACAGAGGAGGAAACTTAGGCTTGGATATGTTAACTTGCTCAGGAAAAAACTACTGGGAAGTACAGCCGAGGCATGATTGGAACTTCAGTGGTCTGACTCTCTAGAAGGTGTTCCCGTAGTTTATTGTAGCCATTTGGCCCACAGTAGTGATTATCCTGCAGGAGAGTGTGGCAAGAGCAGAACCGAGCTCAGGCAGTGTTTGCTTAATGCATTGAGGCACACATGCATACAGCTCTAGGCAACTGATCTAGCCTTGGTATTCAGAGATCAAGTAGAAGTAAGGAAGGTGGCCAGGATGTGGAGCAAGGTGGAACTCCAGATTAATGATAAGCCCTGCTCCTCTCTGGTCGCTTGCTGTGCGTGTGGCCCATTGAAATAAAGGTGTGCATGTGGGCAGGTATCAGGGTGTGTCTTTGGTGGTTGTGCAGTGAGGTAGATTACTACAAATAAAAGGGGAAACAGCAGTCAGTTCCTCTTTCCTCCCGCAATTGCCTTCTGGCTCCAGACAGGGATATATACGTCTTGGTGTAAATAAGTTCATGTTAGCATGTTATGAAAAGTGTGTTGAGAGGGAGAGCTGGCAGTACTAGTCCGTGTGTGCTCAGGGTTGGGGAATACAGAACCCAGTTCCATCTCGTGCTCCTGGGGTCTAGCCGCCCAGGAGCCTTGCCTGGCTAGAGACCCGCTGGGAGCCTTCCCTGCTGAACCTTGGAGCATTTCAGAGGCATGCCACACAATCCTTCTACCGACATGTTTCTCGATGATGGAAAGTCCCTTCAAGGCTCTCACTTGAACAGTATTCTCTCTTACTTTACACACATTTTAAAGGACTTTGGAACCTTTTAAGGAAGGCCTAGCAACTCAGCAGGCCATAAGCGCATTCTCATATGTATCAAATCACTATTATTCATAGTGATGTCCCTGGGCCTTCCAGAAAGAGCAAAATTAGGTAATTAAAAAAGCAGGGGTCATATGATAATCCATTTCGGAAAGATTACCAGTGGGATAGTTTTAAAAACATTCGGCACTCAGAAGAGTAAACTCTCAGCCATCTAGAAAGACTTATTTCCCCCAAATTTAGATAGCCAAGTATTTCTTCTTTTGAATATTAACCACCATTTATTTAATACTGTGTGGCGGACATGGTGTTAACCACTTATATACATGTTTTTATTTAGTCTGTGAACAGCCCTGTTTATCACTGCCGCTTGAGTGTGGGACACCAACTCAGTGTGGGGCATGGCTCATCAAGGGCCACCCACCTGGTAAGAGGCAGAGCCAGATCTTGGCCCCGGTCCACGCCAATCTCAGCTGCCCTGAGATTGCATACACACTGCCCTTGTGATTACTGTGGTTCATGAAAAATTACAAATGACCTGAGTAACTCACTGGGAGATGGCACAGAAGGGGACAGAAGGAGAGTCATCGCCCTGTAGGATGGGTGTGTAGGGAGCACTGAGGGCCTGGGGCAGAGCATGGCTCTTCTCCTGAGAAATCAGGGAGCAGGGCCAGTTTTTGGGCCCAGCCCCTCCTGTGCTATGTTATCTTGAGCAAAAGATTGGCTTCTCTGTGCTCCACCTTGTTCTTTAACACATAGGGCCGGGACGCCATTTCACCCATTTGAATGTTTTAAGGCAGTGTTTTAATCAAGGGTAGGGGTCTGTATTGAGAGAGGCTTATAGTGTCTGGTGGAGAGAGGGGAAGTGGGAAAAGCGCCTGGCTAATTTCAGCCCCCTCACTCCACCCCTTGCAGTAAAGGATATGTGGACATGCCGCTACACTTGTGCGGTAGGTACCATGGTCCTTGCTGCATACTGGGGATGCAAAGGTAAATTATTACCAGCTTTGCCCTTGATAACAAATAGTCTGTTTTCATTTTCTTAAAATTGTGAATAACTGAATGATCATTCTTTGTGCTATTCAGGTACTGGGTTAACACTGTATTTCCTTCTTAGAGATACGTTTTTTCTTGCTTTCAGTGAAACTGCTTTTCTCATGCAGTCCACTGCCTTCTGGACTCACCAAGCTGTCTGGCATTTTGGTCTGTCTGGATTTATAGTTGTTATGGCAGCAACTTTCGGTGTAGTAGTTCTGTGAAATTTTCCTTGGGTTCCTTACTTAGAGTGCTCCTCCCACCCGCTTCACGAGAGGGCTAATTGTAGTGTGAATTTGGCAACATTGTTATTCCTGCTGGTTTAACATGGTGCAATTATTATCCGTTTTCTTGTTACAACTAATAATCAGGTTCTTTGCTTCACTTGATCTGTCACAATTTTCCCTCTTTGATTTCAGCCCTTGTGATTTGGAATGATGAGGTGTTATAAGCAAACAAATGACGCACTCCTTGAAATTCTGTCAGGGGTAATGGAATTAAAATGAATTCTCTCTTCAGCTGTAGTTGCCTTCCTACCCCCTGTTATCTCTTCAAGCCTTTGACAGCAGCTTCTCTCTCCGTCATTGAGCATTCTGGAACACTGACGAGGGGGTGGGAAGAGAGGTAACTCAGAGAGAGAGGGATCAGAGTGGGAAAGCAGTGGGAAAGACTCCTCAGATACTAGTGTGACATGATTCTAGAGCCTTTCTCTAGAATCTTGTCTCTAGAATGATTCAATGATTTGGAGTTGGGGAAGGGATGGTGGTTTTGCTCTTTCCTGTGTGTGGCTCTTTGTTTCTACCGAGTTCACAGATTAAGGATCAATAGGCTCCAGGGTAAAAGCAACAGCTGCCCTAAGTCTCCAGAACTGGGTAAGGAGAAGTTCTGGAGAAATTGCTTCTGGATGCCTGAGACGTAATAAGCCCAACATGCTTTAGTCCTTGCTTAAAATTTTTCAAATGCTCTGCTCTGCTTTTGCTGAGTTGCCAAACCCAATGGATTCTGATTTTGTCTTTGATGACTGAGTAGATTGTGAGTTTATTTTCCAAGGGGTGTCCGTTTGGAAGAGTGGTACCAATTGTGTGAGCTATAGACACAGCAAGTGAGGGAGGTAGGGCTGAATTATGTCAGTGTTTAACATGGCATGTGAAAACTGGTTTCTAAAGTAAATCTAAGTGTTTTCTTGTGACTCACATCTTCAACAAGGTGAGTGCTGGGGACAGGGGAGGGGAGACTCAGATAATTAATGATTCTCATTGGATGAGTCCTAATTAATGAGCTTGAGCTGTGGAGTGATTTATTTTCCCAGTTCCTTCCTCTTTTCCATCGATACAAAGATTTGAGATCCTGGTTTGAAGAATTTGCTGAGAACCCACCTTATATAAGTTGCAAACATAATCAGTTTCCTAAAGATTCCCCAAAAAAGTGAGAAGCAAATTCCCAAAGATTCCCAAAAAAAGATTCCCATAACAAGTTTCCCAAAAATTTCATCGTTTTTCTATCTGTTCAGCTCAACCCAGCAACCAGCTAGCAACTTCTTGCCAGATGCCGCCTCCTTGAGTGGGCAGTAAAGATGGGCGAGACAGTCTCTCCCAAATCTGGTGGTGAGAGTGGGAAGGTGGACCAGTGTACAGGTTCCCTGCAGTCTGTGCAACATGCGCAGCTCAGGATGCAATCTGGGAAGAGTGACTTCCTGAGGCACTGGCATAGGAACAGAGCCTTGCCAGGTGGCCCCAGATGGAAGCACTCAAGTAGATGGGGTGGCATGAGCTCAGACAAGAACTTGTGAAATCCAGTTTCCCTGAGGATAAACATAATTACTGAGCACTTGCTTTGTGTAAGCATATTGTCTCCCTCAGTCCCTATAATACAGAGAAGCGAATTTTTTTCTGTAAAGAGCTACGTAGTAAATATGTGAAACTTTGTGGGCTAAAAGATTTCCATCACAACTACTCAGCTGTATGTATGCTTGAGGCAAGAAAGCTGCCAGAGACAAATTGGTGTGGCTGTGTTCTGATAGAGCTCTTTACAAAAACCAGTGGTCAGCTGGGTTTGACCTGGGTCACAGGTTGCCAGTCCCTGCCTTACAATATAGTTGGTATAATTCCATTTTATGGAGGATAAAACTGAGGTACAGAAAGGTTAATAGAAATTCCCCTGCCAAAGGCCAGCTTTACTTAGTCTCAAAGCCCCTGCTCTTCCACAGGCGCTGCCTCTCACGGGAGGAGGAGCGGTCTGGGGAAGCGTGGATGGAGAAGAATGCCTTGAATCAGCGTTGACAAGTCTGCCTTCCCTTCAGGGGGCAATGGGGAGCACTAATTATTTTTTTTGAGCAGGCGACAGGACTAGAGCTGTGCTCTGGGAAGATTAAGCTGGCAGCGGCGTGTAGGTAGATAAAGTTGAGAAAAGAGCTCTTGTTTAAAACAGCTTGGGGCAGAGAGGTTTACTTCTTTGGCTGAGCCACTTCTGCCCATTATAGAACTTGAAAAGTTCTCCCAGGTATACCAGCCACCTGACCATGGCTTGGGCGACACTGTGTGTGTGTCCTTATGTGTGCACTTTGGTCTCAAGTTTGCTTAACTTCAGTTTCCTGCTGGATTGTCAGACAGCTAGAGGGCTGGTTTTAGAGAGGACATCTGTTTTAAAGCACCCTTAATCCCTTAGGAAGGGACTGAGCAGGTACTAATATCACCACCTCCTGGGGTGTCCTTACCCAGAACCCTTTTCGCCTCCATTGATAGTCTTGGGCGAGACAGTCGGCTTTAAGCTCTGGACTGTTTCACTGTCCCTGAGACATAGCTGGGGGGCTCCCTCCAGGGCTTGAGGGCACATTGTGAGTGTATCTCCTCCTTAGGGAAGGAAGCCTCCTTCTATTCCCAGCCTGGCCAGTTTCTGGTCTGCTTTTTTTTTAAAAAAAAAAAACAGCCTACCATTGTGATTCCAGATTGGGAGGCTCCAGACTCTTGGGATTGATTGTGCCTCGTGAAGGAGGAGGGGAAAGAGTCCCTGAGTCATTTGTTTTTTAGAAGTTCCAGATAGAGGCGGTGGTTTGTTTTGTTATGGGCCATTTTGTAATGCGGGTTGTCAGATTTCTAATTACTACTTTTATTTACTGAGTACTTAGCATGTATGCTGTGTCCTTTATGTATGAGCTTGTTTCATCTTCATAACAGCCTGATGTAGGCATTATTATCCCCATCTTATAAATGACACCCAGGTCAAAGGTCACTGAGGTACTTGGCAACGTGGCTAAGATGTAACACAGGTCTATAGACTCCAGAGTCTTCCTGTTTGCCAACTACTCCAATGCTTCCACTTCCTAAGCCCCACTGTGGGTCAGGTCAGAGGCTTTGCTGTGGTACCTCACTGAGTCTTCTCAACCACCTTCTGAAGTAGGCCTTATGCTACCCGTTTTACAATGGAATAAACTAAAGCTCAGAAAAGGTGAGTGACTTACCCAAGGGCATTCAGACAGCAAGGGCTAGAACTGGGCTTTGGGTTTTTATTTTCTTATTTTTTTAAATTCTTTGAGAATGTAACTGAACAGAGAAATGAGCCTAGAGTCAGGAGAAGGGTGTCGTGGGAAGGAGTGAAGGATTTGAATGCCGTTTATCTTGTGCATGGAGAAAGCAGTATTATTATAGACTATCTGAGGGATTCTAGAGTCAACCTAGGTTCAAATCCTGGCTTTGCTATTTACTTGTGACCTTAAATTATTTTAACTTCTGCACTTCAATTTTCTCCTCTGAAAAACAGTTACAGTATTTACCTTATAGAATGAGGATTAAATAAGTTTATATAAAGCATTTATACTAGTGCCTGGCATGAAGTAGGCACTGTGTGATAGTTATTAAGCTCCTCTCTGTACCTTCTTTCCAAATATGTTGTATCACTCAGTCATCACAGTAACTGACAAGTAGATGATATTGATCCCATTTTATAGGTAAGGAAAATTAGCCTCTCAGGTTAAATAGCTGCCCCATTGCCATACACCCACCCATCCACAGATGCGGACTGAGAACTACCGTGCTTTGTGCTATTGGCAGCTGCTGGGACACGTCACTGAGTAAAACAACCCAGATCCCTACCAGTGCCTCCAGAACTGGGACTTGAACCCAGGACTACCTCTTTCTCCTTTTAGTGTTTTTCTCCCTCTGAACAATATCATTTAATGATCATTGACATTTCAGATTGGCCATTGTAATGACCAAGGTGGCCCTCCACTGCCTGAAGCTTTCTCAGTGCTTACAAAGTTGAAAATTCTCTTGCTTTACTAGGTTTTCAATATGACAGCTTGGGATTCATGGGGAAGGGATTGGATACTTCGGACTGAGGTGTGAAACAGAACATCTGGGGCATGCCTCTGGCTTGTGGGTCTCCACAGTGGAAGATCAGGCTCCAGGGTGGGGGTGGGGTGGACAGGGGGTGTCCTTCTTCACTCTTAGAGATGAACTAGAAAGTACACCTCTGCCTTGCCTTTTCTGGTGATGAGGCTGTCACCATCGCAGGTAGAGTAGCCAGAGTTGCCTCCCTAGAAGGGCCAGTCCTTTGCAAGTCCAGCCTGGTCCGCTGTCCCTATTGCAGGAGCCTTGAAGGGCAGTGCCCTGTTGTATAAGATTACTCCTGGGCCTCCAGAACAGAGGAGGGTGAGAGCTGGGCGGAGGATGGGGCTCTTTTGCGAGTCACAGGAGATCTGAGAGCAGGCCTGCGGCAGGAGGTAGAGGGATCACCATCATGCTGGAGGAGATGTACGGGTTAGTGTGAACCTGTTGGTGTTAATATGTGGACCAGCTGAGGTAGAAGAGTTCTCTTTTTAGAGCAGCCATTAGTTCATTTTACTGTGAGGAGGGAAAAAGGGTGCTGATATACAGGGCCTGTGTGTATATTCCCCATAAGCTCACAAACCCATGCATGGAACTTAATTCAAAATTGATGAGGTTTTTAATTTTGTTTTTGCTTATTTAATTTAGGTAGAAAGTTTTTAGGTGAATTTTCCTGTGCTGCTTGTCCTCTTGGAAGAAAATGCTCTTCTGTGCTGACAGATTCTCTGACTGAGAGGAGCAGATCTGTATGTCCCCCAAGGGGATCTGCTTTCCTGACCCCTTGGGTGACCCAGCCTCTGCCTTTTAGGGTGTTGTGCACGCCAATGCTGGTTTAAATATGTTGGAATTTGCTGGGTTTGATGTTCACAGAATCCCAACAATGAAGATGATGCCAGGCTTTTAAATTAAATGGATTAAATTTGAGATTATTGTGAGGCTATCAATAACCCCAGTCACACAGGAGTAATTGAAGGGCTTTGTGTTTTCATACTTGGCTTCTTTACAAGGGACGCAGGCTCCTGAGAACTCAGCTAACTCAATAGCCCTCCTTACCCCCGAGATGGCCCATTAAAAGATGCCTGTTTGGTGGTAACCTCCCCATATGTTTTCTCAATAAAGAGAAAAAGATGGGAAGGGGCGGGTGGTGGGTGGGGTGGGGGAGACTTTTCCTGCATTTAGAGTTGCAGCTCTCAAAGCCGTCTGAAGCATACTGTTTAGTTCCATGGGCCCTGTCGCATTCAAGCCCCTGCATGTTTTGAAGCTTTCTCTAGCTTCTCCCCGAGCCTTGACGGCAGATCTGTCAATAGGCCAAAGCCTCACTATGGTTAGCTGAATGCCCCTTCGGCTCGGTGAGCTGAATATTAATGGTGCTGGCTGGCCCACGGAGCTCGCAGGCGGGGCGGTGGGATGGCGGCTGCTTCACAGATCAAGCAGCTGCCTGGGCCTCCGAGGTGGGGTCTGACTGGGTTCCTAAAGCTGCATGTTCACTGTGTTGCAGATCTACACGGACTGGGCCAATCATTATCTAGCCAAATCAGGCCACAAACGTCTCATCAAGGACCTCCAGCAAGATGTGACGGATGGTGTCCTCCTGGCGCAGATCATCCAGGTTGTGGGTAAGGGCAGCTTTTATGTTGGCGACAGAAGAGTCCCAGCGGCGACCCAGGAGGGTCAATGTGCGGGTCGAGTTGGGCAAGGGGACCGGAACACCAAAATCTCTAAGAAAAAACCTACTGTGTCTGTCACATGTGTTGACAATTTATTTGACTGAATTTTTTGCTCTGGGAGTGTGGGTACCAGCTTGCTTTCCCTGATAAGATCGCCCACACAGCAGTCAGTCTCGTTGTGATTCTCCGAGAGGAGAGACTGCCCAGGGTTGGAGGGAGGGGCTGGTGGTTTGGGGGGTAGTTCCTGCCTGCCCCCATCTTTCTGGCTGTCCCAGTTCCCTGCTCTGGTGGTACTTTTCTTGTGGATTACTCTGGAAATAATTCAAAAAAAGAAAAAGGGGGGAAAAAAGGCAACATAGGGCTGGCTGGCTTAGTCCAACTTTGATTGGGTCTGAGAACTCAAAGGATCAGACCCTGCAGGGGGTTGGTTCTGGCTTAAATACTAGGGGAAGCATCCTGGCACGGTGGGGTTTTTAAGGCCTCAGTGTGCTGGGAAGAGCGGGTCCATTCCGGGAAGGCATGTGGGTGGAGGTTGGGCACAGCTTTGCCTTGGGCCTGAAGGAAGCATCCCAGTGGTCCTGCCTGAGAGCTCAGAGGAGGCGGGAGGTCAATTAGACGACATTAGGCTGATTGTTGTCACTGGCAGCACTGGCAGCTGACTCGTGCCAAGAGAGGAGGCAGAAGGGAAGGAAGCCCAAGCCCCTCTGGCGTGTGTTGTGGAATTGTTGCTTATCCTTCCATTGGGAAGAAGTGGCCTTTTCTAGTTGTAGCTCTGCTCACATCTGTGGAGAGTGTATCTGAAAACAGGCAAGCCGGCCTTAGCCTAGGATTGCCGCCGCCACTCAAAGAGGAAGAAATTTCCCGGCTGTCCTAAGATTGATTTCTTAAGACTAGTGTCCATTGGTTTTCCTTCCTTCTCTCCTTTTTTTTTTTTTTTTTTGCCTTACCTGTATTAGTTTTCTATAGCTGTCCAGAAAATTGTCACAAATTTAGCAGGTTAAAACACCATTATCTCACAGTTTCTGGGCATCAGAGCCCAGGCATGGCTCAGCTGGGTGCCTCTGCAGTCAGGGTGTTGGTCTGGGTTGAGTTTTCATCTGGATGCTTGTCTGAGGAAAGTGTCACATTCACTCAGAGTGTCAGCAGAATTCATTTCTTTTCAATTGTAGGGAGTGAGTCCTGTTTTCTCACTGGTTGTTCCCTGAAGGTCACCTCCGCTCTTAGAAGCCCCTCTCAGCTCCTTGCCAAATGGCAAGTCTCCCAACATGGCCACTTTGATTTCTTCAGAAACCATGCCAACGAGGGAGAAAGTTCCTAGAGCAGGTTGGCGAGCAAGATGGCATCTCATATAATGTTAGATAATCATGGGAATGGCACCGCTTTCCCCATTTGCATGTTGGAAGCAAGTCCTAGGTCCTGCCATCCTCAGCAGGAGGGGGTTGTATAAGGGCTTGAACTCAAGCAGAAGGACACTTGGGGCCACCTTGAAGTCTGGCTGCCACACTTCCTTTCTTGCCTTTCATCCTCTTCTCCCACTCTGTATCATCACTTACTTTGAGCTCTTTTAAAAATTTCTCACTTGATTTCCTCAACATCTCTATGAGTAAGTGGTATTCTCCCCATTTTAAAGAAAGGGAGGCCCAGTGAGTCTCAGTAGCCCAGCGTCACACAGGTACCCCTGCAAGAGGATTCACATGTGGATGAGATGAGTCTACTTCTAAAGCCTCTGTTCCTTTCCCTGCATTATACCCCATCTCAGTCCAGAGACACAGAACATGGTACAAGTCTCTACCTCCCTTTACTTCAGCTCAGTAACCATTTATTGAGTACCAACTGTGTGCCAGCATTGTACTCCTTGCAAGGAATAAAGAGACAAATGGGTAAGGCATGTAACTTTGGAAGAAAGAGTAACATCTTGGCAAGTTCCTCACAGAAGAGTGACTTGCACCTGACCTGGGTTTTGAGCTCCATGTCAACAGGGCCACAATAAGCATATGGGGCTTTTCTGGCTGAGTCTTGGGGCTGTGTGGAATGTTTCCAACAGAAACCTTCTCAGCTTTCAGCACAGAGAGCAAGAGAGAATGTGGGAAAGGATGGTACCAAGAGGCCTTTCTCTCACCCCAGGTCCATTGCTCCCAACTGTAAGACCTCAGAAGAGTCACTTTTGCCTCTGTTCTTCATCTTGAAAATGGGCATGGCCATGCCTGCTTTTTCTGATCTGTGGCAGTCTTATGAAATGCATCGTAGGTATCAAATATGAAACAGATTTGGAAACCTTGAAGTGTTCCTAGACAGCACTTGGTAGCCACTGCCTAGAAAGGTATGTGTAGAAGGATGATGAGGTCTCCATGTCAGTGTTACGGTGTGTCATGATGGACTGGTTATGTCTGTCAGGGACTCAGAACAGGTGAGTGTCAGCGTGTGTGTTGAGAGTTTCCTAAACATAGTGCCACAGGCATGTCAACTAGCACAATTTTTATCATTGCTCTGGAAGATGCTTCCCTGAATCTATTCAGATGACATGAACATCCCTAGGCGATAACCCCTTTTTTGGGCCTGGGCTGCTGGTCTGTAATTTTAGAGGCTCAAGTTAGTACCAGTACCGAGACTGTACCTCAGGCCACCAAGTTCTTTCTCTCTGCCTCCAGGAGAGACCCACTCCTGCCAGGGACTCTCTACATAAAAGCAGATGTCAGGACGTGTTTCTCTCTCTCTGACTGCCAGGTTCACACCCTTGCCTCTAGAGTGGAGAACAGAAGATGGGGAGCTGAGGAGACAGCCAAATGTAGGAGTCCTTTGTGACATCTTCTCTCGATTGTCTATCAGTCAGTTCAGTGTGATCCTGTGAACACAGATCTCTTGGCAAGGGCTAGGGAACAACATTTTCTGATCAGGATGCTGAACCGTTGACCAGTTGTACTCTTCACTTTGAAGTCCATGCTTTCTCCCACACAAGTGTCCATTAAAAGAAAATGTAGTAAAACACGTGAGTACATTGATTCAACATGCATATGTGTATGTGTGCCTATGTCTCTCTTCTCCTCGTTATCTTGCTATTGATCTAAAATTTTCTCAGGCTTGGAGTCTTGATGACTCTGCCTTGTGCTAGACAGAATCCTAGAGGTTAACAGTATTCCTTCGATTGGTGAACTCCTACTCGTTCTTAAAGTAAGTTTCTCTCTGATTCCTCTCTGAGCTGCTCCAGGCAGAGCTGGAGGGACTTCCTCTCTCATTCCAGGCTGCTGTGTTGGGCCTGGGCCTTCTCTTGTCCAGGGTCTGAGTTGTCTGCCTTTCTGAGTTCACAGCATTTAACATGGTGTCTGGCATGCATGGATGTTCAAGAGAAGCTGAGAGATTAGGGATAAGAATTTTACAGCAGCCCCTGCTCCTACAAGTCTGGGTTGTATTTCCAACAGGTGGCCTGGATATTTCCTCTTCTCAGCAGTTAGTATTCTTCTGAACATTCCTCCGAAATGTATATACTCTCCTTTCAGGATTCTGCTGCAAGTCTCAACTATAAGGTCTAGAAGGGACTTTTAAAAACCCCAACTTGATGCATGGATTGTGTTTATGAAGACCAGTCAACAGACTCTATTAAATACTTCCTGTGATGGGCAGCTTACTAGGTCCTCAGTCAGTCAGTTCTAGTGATGCAGAGTTGGGATCCTTCAAAAGCTCTTCTTTCATTAGGTCACTGCCTCCCAAAAGTACTAGTTCCGCCCTCAGGGCTATGAAGAACAACCTCATCCAAGACCACAGGAGCATCCAAATAATTGAGGACAGTTGTGGATTAGAAACTGGAACGAAAAAGGACCCTGCAAGTCTAAACTGATAAATAGATCAGCAGAGGAGTGGGAGGTCTCCACTGTGCAGAGCACTGACTGATAAATGTAGAGGGAATTGGGACTGTGTGGTAAAGACTCATTAAGGCAAAGATCCATGAAATCCTGAGGAGAAAATTCAATGAGAAAAAGTCTATTTGCATGGTCTCAAAGAAGCCCCCAGGAAGAACACAACATCACGTATACTGACAGGGGTGAAAAGCCTGAAACTAATCATGAGGACTCTAAGACAAACCCAAATTATGGAACATTCTATGAATATGGGCCAGTTTTTTTTTTTTTGAAACTAAAAAAAATTGCTGTGAAAGACAAAGGCTCAGAAATTGTTCCAGAATAAAGGCAACTAAAGAGAAGGGACTGCTAATTGTACTGTACAATCCTGGATGGCTCTGGATAGAGGAATAAAATGCTATAGAGGACATCTTTGAGTCAAGTGTCAAAATTGGAATATTGAAAGTGCCTCTCTGAATTTTATAATTGTACCATGAGATAATGTCCTTGTTCTTTGGAAATACCAAGTATAAGAGACGAAGGACATGGTCTAGGTAGTCTACACTAAAATGACTCTGGAAAAAGTATATGTATACCTATACAGGAGGAGGGAGAAATAAGAATGGGTGATGGCATATGGGAATTATCTGTACTATCCCTATAACTTTTCTATAAATTTGAAGTCATTTCAAAATGAAAAGTTAAAAAGAACACGTGTAAGTGAAGGTCCCCCCCAAACCTCCAGGCTGGGAGATTGTCCTTTTAATCATTAAGGGCGAGTTGTGCTATGAGACTGACCCAATGATTGGGCATGGGGGGAGGTGGGAATCAGGGAAAATCTCCTTGAAGAATTAGCCTATAAGCCAACACTTCAGCCTTGAAGTTAGCAAGGCGAAGTGGTCAGGAAAGGCATTGCTGGCAGAGGAAATAGTGTGTAGGAAGGCTGGAGGGCAGAAAGCCAGAGGGTCAACAAGACAGAGTAAGGCAGGGATTCCAGATACAAGGCTCTGAATTCTAGGCTTTAGCCAAAGAATAAAGGTTGGGGTTGGAGAGTTAATTTTCAGGTTGGGGAGTGACACCATCAAATGTGTGACTTGAAGGAAAACCTTAAATGCTTTTCACAGACACTGCTCCTGAATCTTCGACTAACCCAGAAAGATAGCTCCTGAGATCTTTAAGTCCATCCATCCTAGGAGCTGGGCTTCCCAGATAGTGGGATTATTTGGGCCATCACCTCCCAGCATTGCCTTCTGCCTATTAGGCAGAAATGGACCTTCTGCTTCCTTGTTTGCCCTTCCTTAAGTGACAAACCCTTCCTTTAGGGTCGGATCTGTGCATCCAACCTCTTATTAGTGTGATTATCGTCTTGAGTCATGAGCTGCCCGAAGCCGGCAATTGCCTGCCAGCCCATCACAGTGCCATCTCCATGAGTTATTAGAAGGTTTACGAGGCCAGGATAAACAGCATGAATCAAGAGGGAGAGACAGGCCTCCCTCCTTCTGCTTACATTGCTGTCACTCAGGGAGGGCGCCAGAGGGGTTAGAGGGAGGGAAGGAGAGAAGGGGTGGAGAATGGAGGAAAGTGGAGAGAGAGAAAGGGAAAGGGATGAACAAAAGAGGATTGGAGAGGAGGTGGAATCAAGGACTGAGAGGGAAAGAGTTACCATTAGAAGTGAGAAGAGACGGAAGAGCACTTTATTTTCCACTACCATTTGGGCTGCCTCTCAGCACAGCCAGGAATTTCAGAAACACACAGGCCTATACCTTCTTTCCATTGATGACCTACTACCATTGTGTGACTTTGGGTGAGTCATCTGCCTTTCTGGGCAGCTGGTTTCTTTTTCCCATTGGCCAGGCAGCCAACTGCATAGACGTGTGGGCAGGCAAATGCTCTGATCCCTTCAAATGAGATCCTCTGGGAAGTAATGAGCTTGATGCAACTCTTCTTATTTAAAAGGCACGCTGATGCTTTCCAGTTGCTTGCCACCATGTGTACAGAGAGGTTGCTACATTAGAGGGCTAACAGTGTCTTGGACACATTGGAATAAATAAGTTACCATTGGTACTTAGGGATGCCAGTTTTAATCACAGTTGAGGATTTGGCAGACAAATGCCTTTGTATCTTTGGTTATCTGCTTTTGGGTTGCAGCCATGGACCCCCTGTCCTGAGTTAATAAATGCAGCTCTGAAGGCCAAGCCCTCTTCCTTCTTACTGGAAGAATCAGAGCCGCTATTGTCATTCTAAGTATTTATGACAACCATAGACATTCTTGAAAATACATAAGTAAAGTAGAAATATTTAAATGAAATTGGAAACTAGGAGATTTCAAACCCAAAACCTGTTTTGCATTTTAATTAAGCATTTATTTTGAGCTTGGGTTTATTCATTTGATTTATCTCTTTTCATGTATTCTTCAGATTGGTTATAAATAGGCTGCACTCTATTGGTTTATTTTGAATGTTGTAAAATGAATGGCAGGCAGCACTAGGCTTTTAGGAGCCATGATATTTGAATTCAAGAAGAACCTAACTGGTTTAGGTGACAGACCAGAAAAAGGAATTAAGAGGAGTAATTAGATTGTAACAACTTGGTATGGTGATAGCTGGTACCTAGAATTATCATGTATATAAATGTTAAATCACTGTGTTGTACACCTGAAACTAATGTAATACTATGTGTCAACTACCCTTCAATTAAAAAAAAAAAAGAGGAGTAATTAGAACAAACCCTTTGGTGCTCTTTATCCAGATGGTATATTAAGAATCTTTAAAATGGTTTTTTGGGAGCACAGTTATCCATCCTTCACTTTAATGAGTGCTAATGACCTAATGCTGAACTGGGTATTGATCGGAGTCCAATGACTTATGACTTTGGCCATCATGAGTATCCAATTGGAAAATACTTGGACTGGCCTTAATTCTCAAAAGCCACATATTTATTCTCCAGTGTTGTATATCAAAATTCAAGGTGAGAGTGCAGGCCTGCCATAATTTCCCATGTATGAAAGAGTGTCATTTGTCAAGGATTTTTTTTCCTTTTTTTTCCCAATACATACATCCATATTTATAAGTGAAAGTACAGCTGCCTCAGGTTGTAAAACTTGAATTCTTTTGAAATGTTCAGAATACTCATTCTGAAAAATTCCACCCAACAAATGTTTGCTGAATGGCTGTTGTGTGTCAGGCACTGTTCTGAGCTCCGGGGTTATGTTAGGAAACAAAATGTATAAAAATTCTTGTTCTTGTGGCATTTACATGCTAGTGCTACATTCTGGTAATCGTTTTCTCGTGAACTGAAGGACAAATATCCATGAGTCATCCTATTCACTGGGCATCCTTTATGTGCTTTTGAAAGGCTTTATGGTACCTCTTTTGGGAGTAGGGGAAGCAGGAGGAAAAGGCTTCCTAAAATGCCTATCTCAGTTTCTTGAGAGTTGAGAATATATACTTGGATCTCTGAAGATTGAGATCTTCCCAAGTGGATGGTAAGCCTGAATATTACTTTTAGCAAGTTCTAAAGAAGGAATAAGATTAGGCTGAATGTATACTAACCAGATTGTTTCATGCTAATCGGGTTTTTAAAGAGTTTCCTGCCACTATCTGGCTTTCTTATTTTTTATTTCACTCTCAAGGTAGAAATACTAGGGAAAAAATAAGCCCAACTGAGGTCATGGGGAGCTGTACTTAGGTTCCGGTGTTCTAAAATCTTGGAGGTTTGGGACACTGATTCTGTTACCTTTTCCAGTTCTTAGTGTCTTTTCTCTTCATAGAAGCTTTAGAACAGCCTACGCATTAAAATCAGATGTGATAGGTATTTTTGGAATTCAATTTTGCAAAGACTTATTGAGGCCTCAGTATTCAAATGTGAAAAACAAAATCTACACGTCTTCCTGGCTCTTGTAGCATAGCTGGAGGAGACAGGAAAGGAGTTATACGTTAGATGATTAAGAACAAAACAGAGGTAGGTACAGGGTGCTAAGAGAGCGCAGAGATGATCTGAGTGTGCCTTGTCCTTCTGGGGATGGTGGCCGGGGATGCAGGGACACGGAATCGGGGAGCTTATAAAGGGTTCACAGAGGACGTAAATTCTTAGTTCTTTACTCCAGAGTCCTGGGTGAGTTCTGGGCTTAACTCGGAGACATCAAAAAGGAAATTTTTAGTTTATGTGGTTTACTTAGATGTTAATATAGTAATGGGTTGATGATAGCTACCATTTATACAACACTGCGCTAGATACAATGCCAAGCATTTTACTGGCATCATATAATCTGTTTCGCATAGCTCTTCCTATGAAGTAGGCTGTATCAGCTCCAAGTTATAGGTGAGGCAACTGGTCCAGAGAGGTTGAGAGGCATGGCTAAGATCACACAGCTAAGACACTATAGAGCTGGGATTCAAACCCAAGTATCTTTCCTCCAAAGCTGATATCCTAGTCTGTGTGCACACTGCCTGTTCTGTGCTGCTGTGGTTGCTAACTCAAGGCCTCTGAAGATATCCTGGGCTGTGGCCAGCAGAGCATCCCCCATACTCCACCATGAGGGCTGGTCCTATCTTCCCTTGCATGGTTATTTGATTTCCAGCTAATTCAATGTACTGTCTTTCTTTCACTTCTAAGTAGGTAGGTGTTCCAGATCTAACTTGGATTACTGTACGGCCTTGGATGAACCACATTTAAGTTTTATTTTTTTGTTTGGCACTTTATTATCACATTATTAGTAATTCTATTAATATGAAGCAGTATTAGTATTTCTGGCTAAAGATGGGGTGAGATGCTGTCATCCCCAGTCTTTGCCCCCAGTTGCTGAGTCGTGGTCGGAAGGATCCATTCTGAACCATCCCATCTTTTGCGGGAAGGTTGCAGTTATCTTTGTAAACGCCTGAAGTGCAATCACTGCTCAGTCCATTTCCCAGTCTCCAAACATTTCCATGATGCCCCATCACTCCAATACTGTCATCAATGCAGTTGTCTCTGCTTTAGATGACGACGACCTTGCCCCAGCTGTCCCTGAGGGATGGCAGCTTGATGAGTAAGTCCTGACACTTGCTAGATGTGGCTCAGTATTTCACATGCCTGCGCTGATTGGACAAACCCCAGTATGGGCCTTTGGTCTTGGTTGGCCTCAAGGGTGCTGACCATCACTACTCAAAGTGTCTGTGGTGATAATTTATTTTTCTGATTTGTGTTTCCTTTTTCAGCAAATGAAAAAATTGAAGACATCAATGGCTGTCCGAAGAACAGGTCACAAATGGTAAGTGGTACACAGGTAGTGAGTGTTTGTGTTATGTTGTTAAGCCCTGCCTCTAAATGATATTGACCATCTGGAAAATGTTCACACCATAAGCTTTACTCTAGGGGATTATATTAATAAACTCCCAGCCATTTCCAAGTGGCCATGGTCGGCTTCTCTGATATTTGTTGGCATTTACTGAAAAATGGCTGTGATTTTTACATAGGTTATGAGACAGCAAAAATGAAATAGTGTCCTTTCTCTTAGAAACAAATCATGCAGAACTGGTATAAACATGCACCTGTGGAGAACTCGGACGATTCTGACTCACTCTGTTTCCTCATCAATTCCGTTGTGCTGAGGCATGGATGGGGGGTGATGGTATCTTACTCAGAAACTGGGGCATGTGTTCTGATTGCCTTCAAAGGTTACAATGATGTGAAATCTAAACTGACAGGAAATGTGAAATTTGTGATTATATTCAGACCATTTTCAATGTAACCTTAACAAATGATATTTTCTCTGGGGTGATCTGTTAAGCTCTAATATTATAGCTTTGAAATAAAACCAAGCCTTTTAAAATATATTCTTGTTGCATGTTCCACATATAATCTTCAAATTAAAATTCATGATCACTGTTGAGTTTAGAAAACACTAAGTTGTGAGGCTCTGAATGCTTAGTTTTTCCATTCAAAATGCTTTTCAAATATAAATATTTATACAGAATTGGTATTACCAGAGTCTGTTAAGTTGACACCAATACCTGTTCTAAATATGCCGGTGGCAACTTAAGGACAATTTTTTTTTGCAAGGCATCAGTTTGCTTCCAGAAATCTAAAAAAAGGCGTAAGTTGTTCTGACCTCACCCCACTCCCTTTGAGTTGGCACAGTTTGACAGGCTCATTCCAGAATACACCAAAGTGATTGGCATTCCTGAGGTTTGCTCTTTTAATTTTCTGAATTGTCTGTTATCCAATGAATTGGACAGACACCATTTTCAACTTTTTTTCATGCATCAAAAAATTTCTTCTCAAGAGGAGTGAATGGGTATGGTGGGGGGGTCATTTTTCAGTTTACATTTTGAAACAAATTTCTCTTTTTTCTTGTTCACTGGAGATTGTTTCTTTGATCCAGAAAGCAACCACTCCTTGCCGTAGGAAAGTCCCCATGCATGTATCTCATGGTTGCTTTGACTTTTGGAAAAGCTTGGCTGCTATTTTTTGCAAGAGCTACTGCAGCTGTCTGGTGTATTAATAATTGAGAAAATTTGAGAGATAGAAGACAATGTTAGGGCAAACATTTTACACAGGCAGCCATATCTTCCTATGGAAGAGATGCAGTATTTCCCCATGGGACACATAACAATTCTTTGTCCTAGCCCAGAATAATGCATATGTAGAACTGACATTTGAAGGTAGTGAACCTTTATGCTATGGCATTTATATTTTCTGCACTTTCTGTTGAAGGTGTTTTTGTTGTTAATGACCATTTTCAAGCTTATAAACTAATAATCACTCAAATTCTTCTGTGCAAATTTAGTTATTTGCAAATATGGTCTTTATAAATGCTATCATAGCACCAATGCAATTTTGTGGTTTCTCCATAACTTTGAGCTATGAAAGTATTGGGGTTTTTTTTTTTCACGGACTGTGTTTTTTTTTAGAACACAGGAATATAAAATCCTATAATTGTGCGATAATTAGTTCCAGCTTAGGGGTGGAGAGGGAGACATGGTCTGGTGGTGAGTGTAGCAGAGAATAGTTCATTATATGGGATATGAGTCCAGGAAAATCTAAACTTCCAGCACAGTTATTCCATTCTGTAGGAAATGAGAAAGATGATGATAGGGGAAAGGACAATGGCCCTCTTGTCCTTATGTCACCAGTGACAAACCCATAAGGCAGAATTCACCTAGTGCACACAGGAGTGCTTACAGAGAGGTATGGATATGCTGGGCAGTAGGACACCTGTGTGTGTGCTTGCACATGTGAGCATGTACAGAGCTAAAGCATTTCCACTCACAGGAAGCTTGATTTGGGAATACGGCATAGTGTATGAGCTGCCATTTCTAAATTTCTAGACGAGTAAACTCCTAGTTAGGTTTATTTAGGGTGGCCAGTGATAAAGATTTGTTATTGTTGTTTGCTAAATAGCCTGTTTGGGTGTGGGGGCGGAGCTATATGGAGAACGGCATCTTGGCAAAAGGAAGATGGTGCACCCTGAGATGGGAACTTGCGGTGTGGACTTGATGGGATGATAATTGTGGATCCCTTGAAAATAATCAGCATGGAGTCGAATTGCTCACTCCCTAAGAAGACAGAGCATCTTCAGGAGCCTTTAATCATAGAGCCAAAGAAAAGCAGTTTTGTTTCAGAGCAGGAGGAGTGAGTGCTCTTCCAATTTTCAGAGGGCAGGTTCATTTCATCAGCTAATGGGGGAAGGAGGCACAGCCCTTTGCCTCTTTGTCCTGCCCCCTCATTTCTCTTCTTCCTCCTGACCCACCAGCCTGCCCCAGAGCTCTATTCTCTGACTCCCTCTCCAGACTCAGCTTCAAATCTGCTGACTTCCCAAAGGGAGGGGGAAGTGAAAGCAGACCCCGGTGGCATACAGACCAGAGAGAGAATTCCAGGCACACTGACACACAGACATGGGCATGACATTGCATACTGTGAGCCTACCAATCAGCACCTTTTCACTATGCCAGCTAATGCCAGGTACTGGGCTGCGCCAACTGAATACTCAGATGAACAAGATGTGATCCCTGCCCTCAAGGAACTCAGTGATGAGTGGGCAGGAGCCCAAAGAACAATAGAACAGTGCACCTGTTCCCCCAGACATCTGTGAGCAGCATAGCAGGGGCCGATTTCTGGGGCAAGGGGAAGCTTAAGAATAACTTCTAAAGGGTAAGTCTTGAAAAGCAAGAGGATCCACCACAGGGGAATGGTGAGTGGAAGAGGATTCCCATTTCTGGAGAATGTTTGCCTGAGGATGTCATGGACCTTGCAGAGAAAGGTTTTACAACATTTGTTCATCGATCCTACTGAAGTGCCATAATCTATATCTTATGAGAACTCTTCTGGGCCTCTCAGCACCTTTGTGTCCGAGGTAGGGGATGGGGCATGGAAGAGTGAGCCAGAGTACAGCAGACCCCACAGGCCTGGTGATCTTCTTAGGTCTGGGACAAGGCTTCTGCATTCATCATCGCTACCCAGATGTCTGCATCTTGGGGAGCAAACTCTACTGGACCTAGGGGTGAAGTTTTCTAAAGGAAAATACCTCTGGTCATCAACTCCTATGGACAGAAGTTCAACCATGGAATCTGGAAAGTGAAAAATGCTGTGTGGTGAGAAATGATGGTTAATATTTTTAATATCAGCACTAATGTGCTTCCCTGCAGTGCATTAAAGTTTACGAGCCCTTTCACACTTATGAGCACAGTGGATCCTGCTGACTCTGCTCTGGGCCAGCATAACACTCCCCTTGTCCCAGTGAAGAGACAAGGTAGTGGAGGGCTGTCCCCAGGGAGACGCAGAGCCAGGAGCACCTGCTGTAACCTTCTCACGGCCCTCGTAGAGTGGGACTGGGTCTGGGACCAAATGCAGAGAGACATGGCACTGACTTCCCTTTCCCTAGCAAGCCAGGCCTCAGCTTGTGTTTAAGGAGTCCTTTGTCCTGTTTTGGGCTGACCTAGATGCTTTTGGGGCCAAATCCTTGAAGATGGAGCTGTAGATACAGCACTCCTGACCCTGTTCCCTCCCCTCTACCGAATCCATCCATTTGCCCTTAAAGTTTATGTATGTGCATCAGAGCTGGTTTAAATGTTTTGTCTGTTTTACATTGTCATGGCAACCCAGGGGGCGCATCTTTTTGGCTTTTCAAGCGGTGTGTGCAGCAGTTAGTATTAACTTGGAGGGAAAAACATTGCTTGGAACCCAGCCGCGGGTGCTAGGCGGCCTCACTCTTTGACCCACTGTGCTCCACGACACTGGCTCACTTTGGAGCCTAGGAATGGCTGCCACAGGGGGTGGGTTTCTTTTATAGTCATTATTATCTTAAGTGGCTTGGCTTTCTGTTATAGATTAGGGAAAGTGCAAAGTTAGCAAGTGCTCCTGGTCCTGGCAGGGCAAGGCCTCCCCGCTGTTATCCCCTCTGGCTGATCTCAGGCCTGGGGTCATCCGAGCCTCCCAGCATTGCCTCCTCCTGGGGTCTCAGGCAGTCTTCTGTCGCCTTCTCTTGGTGCTTCTAGTCTGAGGTCCCTCCTGGGCTTGGGAGCCAGACAGGTCAAGTTTGAGTTTGTTCTCTGAGCTGCTGTGGCCTTGAGCTAATTATTTAACTTTTTGAAGCCTCTATTTCCTATTCCATAAAGTGGGATTGATAATAATACATATCTCATAAAGTTTTTGTGAGGACTAATGAGGCAATGAAAGTGATAATAGTGAATAGTAACAATTAAAATGATAATATGTGACTAAAGTCTAAAGAGTGTTTGCCTTATGCCAGGTGCCATTCTAAGTGCTTTGCAAATGTGCTGTTAGTTCACCCCCACCCCCCACCAGCACCACCACCACCACCCTGTCCCCCCAGCAGCCCTTTTCCTACATGATCTTATCCCCCTGCTCCTAGCATAGGAGTTTCTATGGTGATGGTGATTGGTTTTAGTTGCTCATTTGTTTTGGGACATGGAAGCTGCTGGCCCTCTCCTCATATCACACATACCCCAGAATTTTGCATACAGCCTGAGCAGATTGTGGATCCCAGAGACTGGCCCATGTGACACCTGGGACCCCATAGGCCCCTAAGTGCAGTGGTCCTGCTGCTCAGCGCCCAGCTCTCCTCCTCACCCCGTCCTTTCAGGAGGCAACCCCCAAGTTCCCAAGACAACAGGAGTTTTTACTTAGACACAGAGAAGGACAGAGCAGTGGTTTTCAAACTTTATTCCATGAGCAGAACCCCACTTTTTTTTCCCAAATGAAGTTGCATGTGGAGACCAAGGCTTTCAGAGGTCATTTTTGCCCCAGAGTACTCGGGAGGCAGAGGAGGTGCTCGAACCCAAGCCTGTCTAGTTTGAGAGTCTGTGGTGTTCACTCTCATGAAGAAGGGGTGGACTAAAAATAATCACCTCACCAATCCTTGTTCTCAATACTTTTCACCTGTAGATATAGCAGAATCAGCTGGGTTTAGCTGGGAGTTGGTGGAAAGGGAGGAGAATAGAGCTTTTCTGGAAACGGCTTGATTTGATCTGTTTTTGGGAACTCAAGCTGAAAAAGAGGAGAGGTCCCTACAGTCCCTAGTGAAAGGCAGCCTTTTGAGATGGCCTCAGAGTCCTGCGCCAGGTGCCTCCAACTGTGTTCTCTACAGAGCTTCCTGGGCCAAGGGAAGGCTGGTAGCTATGGGATCGGGTTTCCAGGCCCAGTGACCTTGAGCACTCCCAGCAGCTGAGCGAAAGCCGGCCACATGTGTAGGGAGTGTCTGCGATCCTTGGGCAGCTGAGTTGCCTCTTCCCTGGGCCCCTGGACCTATTTTTACACAGCCCTAAAGGGCACACTTGTAACAGAACCAAGAAGAAATGAAGAAAAGTCCATAAGCCACTTAGAATTTAAAGCAAAGAGGGAAAAGTCCAGGGTCAAGATCAGGAAGCATCCACTGCTTCCCACTCAGGGCACATCCAGTTGCTGCTGATGTTACGGTCAGCCTTCTCTTTCAACGGTGGTGACCACTTCCTCTTGGCTGTGCATGTAAACTCCCAAGTGGATACTGCATTTCCCAACTGTGTGCTTGTCTTATAATTAATATAAATTAATATATATGTTATATATATAAATTACTATAAACCCTGTAATTAAATTTTGAGACCTAGTCATATTTTGTTATTTCATAACGTCAAAGCGTTGTAATACATACAACATGTTTTTCATCTCAGTTCAATAAAAAAATCTCCATATTCCCAGCACCTGGCATGGTGCTAGGTGAATTGGAAGTGCTCAGCTAATGTTTCTTGGATGAATAAGCTAATTAATGGCCCAGTGGTCCAAGAGCTTCCCAGAGAGTAGGGGTGACGTTAATATGACATCAAATTTTAATATGTCAAATACGCTGTGTACTTCTAAAGGCTATAAAGAAAGTTGAGTTGTCCTAAGCCAAGAAATTCTCTGAAACCAATCTCTTTTCTCACCATTTTTGTATTTTAACTTCATTATAGAGGTATAGGGAAAAGAGAAAAATAGGAGATTTTCATTAGTAAGGGAACTTGTGTTGGGTGTGACAAAGCCGCCTACACCAGCGCTTCTGCTTTAGTGTGCCTAAGACTCAGCTGGAGGGCTTGTGCAGACAGATCGCTGGGCCTCGCCCCTGAGTTTCTGAGTCAGTAGGTCCGAGGAGGAGCTGGAGAATTTGCATTTTTAATAGGAGGTGATGCTGAGCTGCTGTCCGGTGACCACACTTTGCCAAAGTTGCCTTAAAGCTAAGTAAAAAAACCTCTTTTGGGATATGCCTGGGGAAACATGCATTTAATTTTGTACATTCTATTGCAGAGTTGTTTAAAAATTAATGGTATCTCTAAAGGGTTTATTTAACTTTAAATGTTTTGAATGAGCCAATCAGTTTGCTTTTTTGGAAAGGTTAGGATGCTTCAGATACCACATCCTCTTGTCTGAGAACTACAGTAAGTTCTAAGTTGATAGGATCTGGATTGTGCATGTGGCGATAGTCTTAGAGTTTGCAAGTGCCTTCACCCCTTCCAGCTCACTGAACCTCTGTGACCCTTGATTTCTTCCATTAAAAAATCGAAGTGATAATCCTTTAACACATTGTACTTAAACTGCTTGTATCCCACTAGACACTCACTTCTCTGAGGTGGTTGTCACATCTGTCCATCTGCCCATACTGCCTGGCACCTGGTAGTTTTGCTCAGTGAATATTGAAGAAATTCCCATCATACTTACCTTGGGACTGAGGCATTGTGAGTGGCAAAATGGTGTTCAGTAAGGTTAAAGAAACTTAGCGAATATGAGGATAGGCAGAGAGAGAAAAGGTACCCACTTTTTGAGCAGAAAGAAGTTGGTTGGTGACTTATAACCATGTAGATTGTGGTTTCTATAAAAGCCATCTGGACCTCATGCTTGGATCCACCTCTCTGCATATGTCTTCACAGAGTTCTTATGTTTCAGCCTAGCTTCAAAGGGGTGTTTTCGTATGTGTGTGTGTTTTTTATTTTCCATGAAACAGAACTCAACAAGGAATTTCTGTTTGCACTTTAAGGCACGATTTGCGTATGGTGTTTGCATGTTGGGAGCTGGTCAGTAGATGAATGCTAGTGTGCTCACTGAAGCAAAAGGGTAGAGAACATTGGGAAACAAGCTGAGTTCAGGTTCCAGAAGACCTTTTAAACAAAACAAAAACTGAATAGATGCAAACACATGAAAATCAACATACCAGATAAAAATTGATCTTCCAGCTTGGTTTTAGAAAAGATATGATAATTTGGCAATGCTGAGTTGGCATTCCCCAGGCAAAAAATAGCTAAAACTGGGTAGCAGCTGCCCCCTTTAGGTAGGTATGAGTTGCATTTGTCATACTCCCCATCATTCCCTATTGTCTTATATCCAGCTTCTGTTACTCATTTTTTTTTACCTGTCCATACCCTGCACACATTTGAGGATTTTGATCCCCAAATATAAGTACCATGAGTTTCCTGAGTAATCCTAAGCATTGACATATGGTAATTTGAAAGATCCCTGTTTGGAAAGCATTTTGACTTCAAAATTATGTCTGTAAGTGTTTATAATGTGTTTAATGATTTCTTCTAAAGATTTAAAACTCTATAAAGAAACATAAATATCTTTCACAAAACATGTCTAAGAGGATGTCAGAGAAGTCACTCTTTCCTCTGTGAAGTGTCCCTTGTTCTTTTGATGTAAGGATGAGATTTGGTTTGGATGGACTGATTACTTACTTGCCTTATCACACTGCCGAGGTAGAGGGTAGAGAAATAGTGAACCTCTTGCTGTTTAGTTGTTAATGTTCCATGTTTGTAGGAAGCTTTGTACCTTTAAAACACTTTCTTTTAAGTGTTCAAATTTCTGCAATTTAGTAAGTGCAATTTTAGGAAGGCACTCAAATGCTCTGTGCCTCCATTTCCGCATCTAGAAAGTGATAGGTACCCATCTCATCTAGTGGTGAAATTAACTGAAATAATGTATGGAAAATAATTTATCTGGTGCCTCATGTTTTCTGATTCCAAATACTTGTTTCTTATGGGGCCTCTATAAGACTTTCAAGAAAGGGATAAGTATCCCCATTTTACTGAAAGAAGAGTTGAGGCTCAGGGATATTAAGTACTTCTTGCATAGATAGCCATGAAGCTCTGAGAAATCCATGGTTGTCCACATTTCACCTCTGGTCCTGTGAAATCCTTTATATTCCTCTCCCTCATTCAGATTTTCTCTGCTTAATAGCTTCAATCACAATGCAAATGGTAACACTTTAACATGAGTTGGTTTTCCCCAGGGACTGAATTTGATGGGCAAGCGGGATTCCCACATTGGCGTGAACTTGGTAGCAGTCATGTCAGGTTTGATGGGGTAGCAGAATGAGACCAAAATCTCTTCATTCTCACACCTTCCGCTGGAGGAACAGTAAGGTAGGAGAAGGGCATGCAACCTGGATTTCCTTCACTGTTGCGAAAGATGATTAGTTACCTTGCATGGGAGGTTTTGTGATGAACAGTTTAGAATTAATGCCTTCCCCAGGCTCCATTCTGCTTCTCTAAGGGGATCATTCAAAGAAACCCTAATTAAAACAAAGGGCCTTTAAGGATTAGCCAAAAAATGGGGTGTTTCTTTTCACCTGATCTTTCCCCTTCTATATATTCATCAGTCTTTTGAGACTCCTTTGAGACTTGCAGAGATTTTATTCTGAGTTTCAGAATTTACTGGTGCTTTGTTTATAAATGGCTGTAAAATGCTTTTTATGATTACTCAGTCATTTAATGTTAGTCTTTAGGGGAGGATGTCTTCCTAATACATTAGCATATAGGTAGAGCCATATAAAATAACCAATATTTAACTATTTTTTACTTAGATAAAATATATAAGTATATATATTTTATATATATATGGTTCAACTGAGTGCTTGACAAGGGTAGAAATAGAAACAGATTAGCATTATGTGACAAATTTCGCTGTTTCCTCACAGGTGCATTAGATATCTTGTGGCCTTGGAGAGATCGAGGATATCCTGTAATAGTGACCTTCCTGTCTAATTTGTTCTCTTCCAGTGGACTTTGACCCTGCCTCTGACATTTTGGCTATGGCAATAAGCAGAGTTGAGAACTATTTTAGTTATTTTTAATTTGATATAATTTCTAGTTGGTTGAGATGTAGTCTTTGCCTTGATCACAGATTTTAGAATTTGAAACTATTGGCCAAATCTAGTTTCTTGGTGTCACTAGAAATACTGCTTATACACTACTTGTAAAATCTCCCAAGTGTTATATATTAATGATCACCAGTGGTCTACAAAGCAGGTTCACCTCTTTCACCATCCCCTCAAATGGCTTTTGAAATCAAGAAATCATTTGAGGTAATGTATGTACAAGATCCTAGTATTGTGCCTGGTATATAATAATCACCCACTAATTTCTAACAGCATCTGGAATTGGAATGGAAAGAGATGGACAGGTTTTGGATTATATCTCCTGCAGAAGTGAACACTATAAGGTGACATATACAGACAGAGGATCAAAGAGCAGTCACCGTCATTCCAGCTGCTGCCACAGTAGGAGAGCAGTCTCACAAGAGTCTGAATGGAGTATTAAAGCATTTAAAGTTATCTACTTGGCTTGGTTTCCCTGGTTATAAGTGTCACCAAGCTGTGTCTCACACTTGTATACCTTCTATCTGTGGAACTGGAGGCTTGAAATCCATGGATCAACTCTTTGTGAGCAACCCAGAAGAACCATAAGCTACAGACATTGGCAGACTGGCTGAGCCACAAAGCTGGATTGCACAGGCTGTTGTGAGGGAACTGGTCACCAAGCTGGTGAGCGAGTCTGGCTCTTGGCCTTGATATACAAATGATCCCATTACCCTGTTCCTTTATATACATTTGCTGTGTGTGTGAAATGAAATATTCTAGTGGTATTTCCAAAACTGAGGATTCACTGCACTCGTGATGTGTATCCAAGATCTACTGTGTTGGTTTATTTTGGTTTATATTCTGCTGCCTCTTGAAGACTTTGTGGTAGCTTATGGGTTTAAGCATGTAAATACAGTAAAGATACAAAGAGAACCCAGACTTTGTAAAGAGAACATAATGCCAGGCTTTTGAGTAGGTGATTTCATAGGTGTTAGTTAGCCCTTATCACATTTGTGACTAATGTTTAGTGAGGTGACATCTGCTGAAAGTCTGCTCCAGGAGGTGATTGTCACCACTGTTTCTCCTTCCCCCAGAGTAGGGCCTGCAAGAGAGTAAATACCCAGTCATTATTTTGCAAGGAATGAATGGGAATACCAAATTCTAATTAGTTCCTGAGGGAGGTGCTCCAGTAAGCGCCCGCAGTCCCACTGCTGTCCATTGGTTCAAGAGGCAGCCATGTGTCTGGGGTCCAGAAGTCAGGTTTTTCTTGTTAAAGTTGTAATCTGAGTTTGTATCATTTTCTGTAGTAAGGCCAAAGTTTTTTGCAAAAAAAAATACTTGATTCTTCTTAATGAAGCTATTTAAGGTGTTAGGGTTTCCCATGTAACTTAATATAGAATTTGACCAGAAAACTTTTTTTTTTTTTTTGACAGAGCTGATTCTGACAGGGTCAGAATGAATTCCAGCTGCAAAGAATGCATTTGTAGAGAGGCTGTGCTAGTGTTGTACAATTTTAGTGATTTTCAGAGTGACTCACAACTCCAGAACAGTCTTTCACTTTAAGGAGAGGCCATTGGTGTCTAATATTCTGCTGTTAGGGGATTGTATGAAGAAAGAGCCTGTTTTAAAGCTCCGACTATATAAAGTCTCAGACCTTTTACTGTCAACCCGTCTACTCCTCAGTATTGTTATCAGCATTCCTATGTAACATGATGAATTTGAGGCTTGAAGCAGTTAATAATCTTCCTAGGATTTTGTGGGCAGTCGGTAACGGAACCAGAATCCAGTATGGAAGAGCTCAACGTCTATATTCCTTCAACAGACACTGTCACCCAGTACTTGTGACTCCAAGGACTACTGGGTGAGCTACTGCATGGGAAGCCAGTAGGTCCCTTCTGCCTTGGTATGAATTAGTTATTAGCATCTTCTCAAGGGTCGTTGCTGAGAAGCAGGCAGACAGCAGGTGATGGAGAGGGCCCAGGGTCCTGGAAAGCTGGGCTTGAGAGGAAAGCCAGGAAGAGGAAATGTAAGACAGCCCACATAAGCTTGTCAACTTCTCTGTCTTGCCAGGGGCCAACCCCACACACAGAATTGGGAATGTCATGGCCTTAGAACTATTGCCCAGGGATGTCATGTCAAAAGTAACAACACAGTAACAAAAAGAGCCTTCCTGTGCACTTACTAAGTACCACACTTATATTCTCTCATATAATGACAACCACCATCCTGTGTGGTAGGTGTTACAATGCTCATTTTACAGATCAGGCCATAGGGAAGTCGCCAAATGTTGTAATTTAGAAAATGGCAGAATCAGGCTTTGAATGCAGATTTGTCTGATTCCAGAGCCTGTGTTATGTCCTGTAAATACCTCTCTTTAGGTCTAATCACCCCCTTTTAGCATTTGTGTCCAGTTCCTAGTTTGGAAGCCTTGACTTGGAACCATCCCTTTGGGGAATGCTAGGCTGTTAGGGGGCATTACTGAATTTGTAGCAGGAGAAATAATATTCAGAACAGTAAACTGAACTCAGCGCCTCTGTTTGGCTCTTTTGACTTGAGGGTTCCTGAGTGGAATGCTTCCACTTTTAGTGACTACTACCTCTAAAAGGGGATACTTTGCAGAGCTCAGCTGTAAGGGTGATTGTGGGAGCCTCCCAAGTAAGGACTGACTTCCAGAACTTCAGCTACAAAGGTTTCTCTCAGTGTTTCAAGGGAAAAATTGAGAAGTCAGGAAATAACAGGAAAATTAAATATTCTAGGCAGTTTGAAGCCAAGCAGCAAAAGATAGTCAAGGAATTTGAGATTCTTCAATTTTTTTTTCTCCTCTAGAATTTTTTGAGTCCCACCCATTTGCTATAAATACTAGTAGATTCCTATAAAGTTTTTTTTTTAAGAAGAATTCTTGAGAACATCTTAGGGAGCAGAAGTTACAAATATTGTAAAAGATAAGGTAGATAACATTGCCAAATTAAAGGAAGGAGCTGGGAAAGATATTAAAGCAGCAAGAGAAACAGACTGACATAGGGACTCAAGCCCAATCTGGCTGTTAAGTCCCACATTCTTAAGCTTTCTGTTTCAAAGCCACCATGAAAACTAGAGCTGACTTGCTGAATGCTTTGATGCTTGAGTGGTCAAAGCTGAGACAGAGGGCATGGAGCCCCTCATGCTACTGGACATAGATGGCCTTATGCATCAATCAAGCAAGAGGCAGCTTGTGAGGCTTACAAAGCAGGGGTGTTCCTGAAGATTTTCCCACCTAGAAGAATTTGAAGTGCCCCCATTTCCCTAATTTCCAGGGACCACTTCTAAAATGAAAACTGCATTGTCTGTGCTCCATCAGCTTTGTTCCATGGGGTTGTGCATCTCCAGGACCACCCGATGGCCCTTGAGGCATGTGATCATGTGACAATGCTGGGCCCCAACACTGACAGTAGGTGGACAGAAAAAAAAAATTAAGCTGACAAATCATGTATCAGTTTGTGCCCATAGGAACGCAGAGGAAGGAGACAGATAACACTGATAAGAGCAGTGCCCCCAAGTTTATTTTGCTTCTTGGTTTAGTTTCATGGTGATGGTGGCATTTCTTTTTCTTTTCCTGGCCTCTTTTCTATTTTTATTTTTGGAAAGGAACAGAGGAAGGATATCAGAGGACACGGAGGCCTATTAGGTATGAAGCTGACCTTCCTAGTATATGGGACCACAGATGCTAACCTTGCTTTCCCATCCCTTCCTGCCTCTGTGCCCAGCCCATATGCCACCGGAGCCTTCCCAGACACAAAGTAGCCCATCTGCAAGCTTTCAGACCAAAAGGGCTAGGCTTGTCTGCAGTTGCCATGGCAGTGCCTGAGGCCCTCAAGACTTCCCTAAGAAGAACAGGAGGACCCCTGCCTTCCCTCTCCCATGTCATCTCCTGAGTGTGGCCCACGTGGCCAGCCCTCTCTTCCTGCTCAGTGTCATTTCTCACTGCTCTTCTCCCTTGCCCACTGCCCCCAACTATTCTACTTTCTTTTGGTTCCCAGAACATGGTATGCTGTGCCCTGCATAGAAGCTTTCAAGCCTGAGGCTTACTAAGTTTGATATGTTTCTCCCCAATATTGATGCCCAGCTAACTCTTAGGTCTCAGCTCACATTTCCCTCCAATGAACAGATATTGTTGAGTATCTGTGATATGTTCCACACTGTTAAAGTACTTGGGGCTGTATCACTGAACAAAAAAGACAAAAAGCCTTGTCTCTGTGCACCTGCATGCTATCTCTAACTTAAGAAATTGTACCTGACACCCGCTGCCCCACCCCTAGGTCAGGGGTTGTACTGCATGACAGATGTTATCTGTACTTCTTTGTGCACTATTTAATGCCAGTCTTCCTCCATTATTAGACTGTAGTTTCTGTAAGGTCAGGGATTATTCACCACTGTGTACCCAGTAGCATCATATGGCCTGATACCCAGTAGGTGCTTAGTAAACAGGGGTGAAGCAATGGATACATGAAAAAGGATGAATAATGATTATTTTTGTTGGTAAGTAGTAATATCGGGGGTGAGGGTCATACTTCTGGAAGGAAATTGTTTGAATTGATGCACGAGGCTCATGGAGAAGCTACACTGTGCTTTTAAAATCCTCAGAGCTTGCAAGTTCTTGCTCAGCCTTGTCTGGGATCTAGGTCTCCCATTGCCTAGGTTTTAGGCATTTCATAATTTTTAGACAGTGGCTGTGACCATGCCTGACTTTAATGCAGTGGCTGTTTATCTCCCCTCCCAGGATGGAGATCCCCATGGGGCCTGGTGAGAAACTCTGAACACATGAAAACAGAGCCCATTTTCCTCACTATGCCCAGAGCCTCATCTTGCCCCAGTCTGTGGTAGCGCCCATAGAGATGGTCTTCATTTGCATTAGTCATTTTCATGCACTTTGCACTCAGCTACACTGCTATTCAGAGAAAAATGCTGCCATGACAACTGCCACAACAGATGGTATTTGATCAGTCTCTAAGCTACCAAGAAGATATACAGCAGTGCTTCCGAGCTTTGCATATTTTACTGTATCATGAGACTCAGTCCAGCCTTAATCATGATTGAAATGTGAAGTTTTCCATTTGCCTCCTACTCTCCCCCTTCTCTTTCTAGTTGTTTGGCATTTGTTAGATTTTCCTTGTTCTCGGGCTGTCCTGGGTGGAAATGTATTTCTGGATGTGGAGAGAAAGGCTACGACATACATAGTCCGTGGAAGTTGCCCTGCAGGTTTCAAGTTCAGAGACTGAGAAACTATTCATTTTAAGGATGGAGATCCGAGCTGAGACTGGGAGAAAGGTTTACCTGCATCCGTTTTCTTTTGGATGTATGTGGTAGAGACCACATACGGCCCCCAAACAAAGGGAAGCCTGGGGAGGTACATCTCCCTCCTTCCTCCAGCACCTTTCTGCTTCCACCGTCTCCAAGCTACATTGTGGTCCTTCTGGGCTTCCTACCTCTACCAGGGCTGATGCTACAAACTCCAGGAACTCGATCCCAGAGCCTTTTCTACAGCAATGACTACAACAGCTTTTGCATCCAGTGCTGTTTCCTGCCCTCTCTCAGCAACAGTGGAATGTCAGACTTTGCATAGATTTTTTTTCAGCTAATTTTGGAAAGTAGCTTATATTGGCTGCTCCATACTAATGAACAACTTTAGTTGTATTTACATACTTTGCTGGTTAAGAGACTTTTCCATTGCTCTTCAGATCCTCATCTCACACTGTGTCTGGATCACACAGGAGCCACAAGCCTTATTAACTGATGGGCACAAGGACACCCCTGTGCTATGAGTGCTGGGCTCCTTCCACTGGGATGTTCCCCATGCTGGGTATGATGGGAGCTTGCAGTTTCTACAGTATGTGAGGATGGATTGTTTACCTGTATGGTGCTTGGAAGAAAACTTCAAGGTGATTTTTAATCACAGTAGAGCCTGGATCAAATAAACAGTCTCCCCTTCTGATCTCATTCCCAGTAAAGCTGGAGGTTGAAATCTACATTAGATCCTATTCTGCTTCCCAGCCCTGCTCACTTCCCAGAATGCAGATCAAAAGAGCATGGTCTTGTCCACCTTGTAGGGAGGGATTTTTAACCTTAATGGAACATATTGAAGAGTGGATTTGGGACTTCAGGAGTTTTTTTTTAATTTTGGCATCATTAATCTACAATTACATGAAGAACATTATCTTTACTAGGCTCTCCCCTTCACCAAGTCCCCCCCACATATCCCTTCACAGTCACTGTCCATCAGCGTAGTAAGATGCTGTAGAATCACTACTTGTCATATCTGTGTTGCACAGCCCTCCCAGAGACCCCCACCCACACTATACATGCTAATCGTAATGCCCCCTTTCTTTTTCCCCACCCTTATCCCTCCCTTCCCACTCATCCTCCCCAGTCCCTTTCCCTTTGGTAACTGTTAGTCCATTCTTGGGTTCTGTGAATTCTGCTGCTGTTTTATTCCTTCAGTTTTTCTTTGTTCTTATACTCCACAGATGAGTGAAATCATATGGAACTTGTCTTTTTCCACCTGGCTTATTTCACTGAGCATAATACCCTCTAGCCTCATCCATGTTGTTGCAAATGGTAGGATTTGTTTTCTTCTTATGGCTGAATAATATTCCATTGTGTATGTGTACCACATCTTCTTTATCCATTCATCTACTGATGGACACTTAGGTTGCTTCCATTTCTTGGCTTTTGTAAATAGTGCTACGATAAACATAGGGTGCATCTCTCTTTTTCAAACTGGGCTGCTGCATTCTTAGGGTAAATTCCTAGTAGTGGGATTCCTGGGTCAAATGGTATTTCTATTTTGAGCTTTTTTAGGAACCTCCATACTGCTTTCCACAATGGTTGAACTAATTTACATTCCCACCAGCAGTGTAGGAGGGTTCCCCTTTCTCCACAACCTTGCCAACATTTGTTGTTTGTCTATTGGATGGTGGCGATCCGTACTGGTGTGAGGTGATATCTCATTGTGGTTTTAATTTGCATTTCTCTAATGATTAGCGATGTGGAGCATCTTTTCATGTGTCTGTTGGCCATCTGAATTTATTCTTTAGAGAACTGTCTATTCAGCTCCTCTGCCCATTTTTTAATTGGCTTATTTGCTTTTTGTTTGTTGAGGTGTGTAAGCTCTTTATATATTTTGGATGTCAACCCTTTATCAGATCTGTCATTTATGAATATATTCTCCCATACTGTAAAATACCTTTTTGTTCTATTGATGGTGTCCTTGCTGTACAGAAGCTTTTCAGCTTGATATAGTCCCACTTGTTCATTTTTGCTTTTGTTTCCCTTGTCCAGGGAGATATCTTCATGAAGAAGTCGCTCATATTTATGTCTAAGAGATTTTTGCCTATGTTTTTTTCTAAGAGTTTTATGGTTTCATGACTTACATTCAGGTCCTTGATCCATTTCGAATTTACTTTTGTGTATGAGGTTAGACAATGATCCAGTTTCATTCTCTTACATGTAGCTGTCCAGTTTTGCCAGCACCATCTGTTGAAGAGACTGTCATTTTCCCATTGTATGCCCATGGCTCCTTTATCATATATTAATTGACCATGTATGCTTGGGTTAGTGTTTGGAGTCTCTATTCTGTTCCACTGGTCTGTGGCTCTGTTCTTGTGCCAGTACCAAACTGTCTTGATTACTGTGGCTTTGTAGTAGAGCTTGAAGTTGGGGAGCGAGATCTCCCCCCCCACTTTACTCTTCCTTCTCAGGATTGCTTTGGCTATTCGGGGTCTTTGGTGGTTCCATATGAATTTTTGAACTGTTTGTTCCAGCTCTTTGAAGAATGCTGTTGGTAATTTGATAGGGATAGCATCGAATCTGTATATTGCTTTGGGCAGGATGGCCATTTTGACAATATTAATTCTTCCTAGCCAGGAGCATGGGATGAGTTTCCATTTGTTAGTGTTCTCTTTAATTTCTTTTAAGAGTGTCTTATAGTTTTCAGGATTTAGGTCTTTCACTTCCTTGGTTAGCTTTATTCTTAGGTATTTTGTAGAAATGTTTTTTGAACTCCTTTTTTTGAGCAGAGAATCATAGTAGGGGGATAATATTCAAGGTGCTTGACAGGCTTATGAACTGTCTTTTAAGTGGTGACCCATGTTCATATTTTTAGTTTTTAATGTTTTCTGAGAGTACGATCTGCCATCCAGATACTGTTCCCTGTTTCATATCCTCTTTAGAAGAAAGCATTATTGGTGCCCTTAGTCCTCCTCTTTCACCTAGTGAAGGAAGATCCCAATGCTTCCCTTGTTTATATGCTCAGATTCTCCCGGAAATGGATTGGGAGTCAGGGTGTGTGTGTCAAATGGCTCTGTGGACCCTAAAGAGAGCGATTGTGTAAATGTGGGCCCCTGGACGAGGAGGGGGACTCCAGACTACCACCTAGAGAAGAATCAAGCACAGAGCAGACATCCACTCAGTTACGTTGAATGAATGATTAAAAGAATCACATAATTCACATTTCCAAACCTTGACAATACTGACATTTTGGATTGGATAATTCTTTGTTGTTGGGGTGGGGGCTCCTGCACACTGTAAGATGTTCAGCATCCTTGGCCTCTACCCCCCAAATGCCTATAGCATCCCCTGCCCAGATTGTGACAACACAAAATGTTGCCAGCCATTGCCAGATATCCCCTGAATGGACAAAATCACTGCCTCTTTTCCACCACTCACCCAATGCCCGGTGGAGAACTACTGATTTAAATCACCAAATGTGTTGAAAGAGTGATAGGGTTTTAAAAAATCAACAGGAAGTATTCCAGGTAACCTACTTACAGTAATTCATTCCTTTAATAGAATTTAATAATAGAAGAAAGCCCGGTAGATGGCTGAATCAAAATGGACCAGGGCTAGGTTTACAGGATGCATTGAATACTCCATGAATGTGATGAATAAATGTACTTTATGGTCCTTGGAAGAAAATATCTATAGTTACAATACTGCAGTAGAGTAGTGCTTTTCTTGAATATGTTGGTGAATGTCTTGTCTTGTTCAATATCACAGTGCTGCACAATTGTTGATAAAACATAACCTGCCCATGTCAGCCCACCTATATAACACTTACCAGGATCAATATCATGTGCACTGTTTTGATTTTGCATTAACAGGTTCAGGGGTGGTCAGCTTTTGTTTTTCCCATTTTCCGTGGGGTCATAATTGCCAAAGCCTTGCTTTCAAGCCATGTGCAAGATACTGAGGAGAGTAGGATTATAGAAAGAGACAAAGGGTAGAGGAAGATTTTTATGATTTTATCATGGTTTAAAGACTAGTCCCTCTCTGTGAGGGCAGCAAATCCTTCTGAGTGGTTTGGTGTATATCCAGTGGGTACAACAGAGAAGGACTAGTAGTTTTCTCAAAAGTAGGGTTTTGTAACAGGGTGAAATAGCATTTAGGGATAGAATTTTTATTACACTTACAAATGCAAGCCGACTGCTCCAGAACAGCTTCCACATGGCCGTCCTAGCCATTCTCTTCCTTCCTTTCCCCTCCCCTCTTCCCTCCAAGATGGTAGCACCTGATTGTCCTTGTCAGTCATCCTAGGCTGGAAAGATGAGAGTTAAATGCAATCTCATTTTTCTCCTCTCTTTATAAGAAATGAATTTCTGCAATGGTGGCAGGCATAATCCATAGCATCAGTGTTCATTCAGTTTGCAGGAAATTACATTCTGCCCTTTTTCCTAGAGATGAAAAAAGTCTTCTAGATGAGGAGCCTTGAAGGTGAGTGGGAGGCTGGGAACAAGATGGGAGCCTGAGCTAAGAAATGCGAGGATGGAGCACCTCAAGCTCAGGGTTGAGTGGATTCTTATAAAATGGGTGCAGTTTTCATGAGGTGCCCCATAGCTTAATATAAAGCATGTGGAAGATGTGAAGACTGGGAGAAGAGAAAAAAAAGCCAGACATTGACAGAGGGTGGCTTTAGGAAGACTGCCTTGGAGCCTGGCTCCAGAGGAACTATCAGGATATTGCTTAGGGAAGAGGAGGGAGAATGGTCACATGTACACCATGAAAGATAGTCATTGATTCTAAATAAACCTCATGGGTTAAATACTGGTTTGAGTTTCTTAAGAATGTGGAATGGAGCCTGGGAAGTCAGGTGGGGTTAAGGGTTGTGAAGGTGAGGTGATGGGGCTCTCCATTTGTGAAATGCAAATTGTGTGAACTTTCAAAGATTCCGATTGCCAAGTCTAATGCAATTTCTTTCATTCATGGTCACCATCGACATTAATCAAGTCTGAACATTTTCCTGCAGACCAAAAAAATAATTAGCTCTGACAACTGAAGTCGAATCAGACCTTTGGGAATGACCTATTTGTTCTTTCCTGAGGGCTAGACATTTTGGCATGCCCTTGGCCACGGCATCAGCCCTGGCAAATCTGGGAAGGCTCTGAGACTCTGGCTGTGGGTCCCTTCTTGCCACAGAAAGCACAAAGTACAGAGGGGTTTGGTGAGGTCGCAGCCCTGCCTGGTTATCTGCAACGCCCGCCATCCTGAGAATTTGTGAGTAAACACTGTCCGAATTCCTGCTGAATTCCTGCTGAAACAGTGAAATTCCTGTTCACTATTTTTATATTTGACTGCCTGCCTCCTCGTTAGCTGGAAATTTCTTCCAGCTGCTTGGGTGGGATTTGACCAGCTCTTCCTTTTCCCCACCTCCATGTTTCTGGCAGTTGTTCAAGTTTTCAGGATGGTACTGGTGACAGTGATCAGCATAAGAGCTCCATTTCCACCCTGGTTATTTTTTGTAGGCGTGCACAATCCAGGGCCTCAACTTTGGTGCTGTGTGGTTTTGGGATATTAAGTAACCTTTTCCTGTGCAAGTTCAGACGGGGGTAACGGGGAGTCCCAACCTGTATCCATCCATCCGGCGTTTTCCTGTCTTTTTTTCCTTGTTGAGAACTGCAGCTAATGCGTGGTGAACCCTCTCTCCAACATAGCCCTTTACTCCTAGTGAGAGGTGGCTCTAGAGATGGCTGCACGTTTACTGAGTGTATATTGTTGGTTTTTCTCCCCCCAGATTGAAAACATAGATGCCTGCTTGCATTTCCTGGCAGCTAAGGGAATAAACATCCAGGGGCTGTCTGCAGAAGGTGAGTCACAGTGCTTGTTATGAATCTGCCTTTCCATCGTTGGAAATGCCTGCCTGTTACTTATTGGTGACGTTAATACAGTTCAGCCAAGGGGTGCTAGTGGCTTCTTCTGGCTTCAAGATTGCTCTATTCTTTTCTAGACTTGAGGATGCCAAATTTTTGACAACCTAAAGAATCACTCCAAGAATGCAGATTGAGCCATGCTGGCCCTGTCTGCAGGACACTGAGAGAGTGGTGAGGATGGTGCTGCTTCTCTCTGAAAAGCATTTAAACAATGCTGATTGGATTCACCCAATGAGCAATTCAGTTAATTATCAAGCCAGACCTTATCTGGGAGAGAGAGAACATTTAACCACAGAACATATTTAAACTGTACAGTTCCCAGGGAAAAATGCCTAATCCTTATCTCTTCTATTAGAAGCAGCAGCAATTTTCCCAACCAAAGAAAGCACCCGATTTATTAATGAGATGGTGCATTTTGACATCCTGATTAGTTTTTAATTAACTCCACTTTGGTGGCTAATTAACACATTAGCTTTTGCTGGTGGTTTGTTGTTCAGTTAGGTATTGGTCTAGAGACGGCTTGTCCAAATTCTCAGCCCCCTCAAGCAACATTGCACCCTGGAACCTTTCACACTCCCTCCTGTTTGTAAATATAAGCAGCTGCCAGCTCAAAAGCTGCTCTAGGCCCCAGCACCCTCCCGAACTCATTAGACTGCACCGGCCTCCAGCTTTCCTGGAACAGGTAAAGCAGTTTTGGCTTCAGATGATACCACCTTTCCCTAGCGAGGTCATTTTTTGAAAAGATGCCTGTTAGCATCAGCTCCTATGGTCAGAGTAGGGAGGAAAGGAGCAATGAGGAGGGAAGCAGCCCAGTGGAGCAGGTAAGTTTGCCGATGAGATCCACGCAGGGTCTGTTCCTTGCCTTTGCTTTGCTGTGCGAGGAAAGCCTGGTTTTCCTGGCTGTACTTTTGAACTGTAGTCGTTTCTGGTCTTAGGGGCAGGTGGCCATTATTGGTGCCTCATGAGTGTGTCGTGTTTCTGAATGGGACCTCGAATATGCTGGGCCTGTCTCAGGTCAGACACAGTCACATTTCTTCCAAGAGCAGCTGTCCAACGGGCAACCCTACTGCAGTCATGCTGCATCCACAGGTCTACACAGCAGCTGTTGGTGGTTAGATCTAATCCCAGCTCTGCAGGGAGGGTCCTTGGAGGATTCTCTTGTCCCAGGGTGTGGCCCCTCCTGCGTGGGGTTAAGGTCTGGGCTGATGGCATGTGGAATGCACTTTGCTGGGGCCTGGGGGTGGGTGGTTGTTGTAGGTGTTCCTGTGGATAGGTAGGGAAGTGCAAATTCCCATTCCAGGGAACACATTATGTCCTCCTGGTGGAGAGTTCTTGTGCTGGCTGGTAGGCAGCAGGCACACACTGATGTTTTCTGGGAGTGGTTGGATCCCAAGCCTGCAGCCCCAGCAGGGTGTCAGCTGGGGCTTTCACAGAGTCATGCTCAGCAGAAAGGGCTCTCTGGGATGTGGGTTCTGTGTATCAGCCTCATCCCATGTGGCCTGGAGGTGGCCCCTGGCTACTCTGCTGTCTGTCTACCTATTGTCCTGCTTTCGGCCTCTTTCCCTCCCACCCGTCCTGCCCCATTCTCTCTGGACCTTAAGACATAGAAACACTACTCAGTAAATGTTATTAACTAAGTCTCTGCACATGCTGCTGACCACAGACTTGCTCTCATGCTGCTCCCAGTACCTTGGTAGTCTTTTGTGAGGTTTGACCAGCTCTTCCAGCTCACCCCCAGCTGGTAGCCTCCGTATGCCATCCTCCGGCTTCAGGCGCCTCATTGTCCCCACACTGAGGTGGTCCTGGTGAGGGTGTAGACCTCAGCCTCATAATCCTGGATTATTCACCACAGACCCAACAGGAATGTTTGGGGTCCGTCTTCCACGTGCAGTTGTTGGGGCCGGCCTCTGGTCAGCTGGAAGCCCCCCACCGTACAGTCTCTCTCCAGCTCTTGGGCCAAGCAGCAGATCGGCCACATTCTCTGCTAAGCAGACGTCCACCTGGGGACTAGAATGCCAGCACCCCCACTTGGAGTGATTCTCTGAGAGCCTTCACTCCTTTGTCTTTGAGAGAGGCAAGGACCCCATCTTCTTGCTCCTCGGTGAGGGGAGGAAGTACCCTGTCCCCGTGACCATCAGGCATCACCATCCTCCCCCGGTCACAGTGACTTCCTCTCATCTGCACCTCCTTCCTTGGGTGTTAGTGGGGTGGGGGATGCTGATGTTGTTGGCTGGTAATACTGATTCTGAACTAGTACAGTCTGGGAAGGTGACCTGCCCTATCTTTTATCAACTTCTTGAACTTAGAAAGCAAGGGGTACTTAAAACCTTTTATCCTCAGATGGGCCTTATTCACAATATCAAGGTTATGGGAATTATCTCACTAGACATACTTTTAGATTATAGTAACAGAAACCATTTGAGGACCCAGGCATGTGTCAGTCACTGAGCTGAGCGCTGTGCACATTTTATGTTTTATTTAATCTCCACAGCAACCTTACAAGGTGGTATTTGTATTATCCCCATCAGACAGATGAAACTAAGGTCCAAGAGATTAAGTTACATGTGGGAAAAGGGAGGCCCACAAGGTCAGCAGAGGGTATAAGCTGCTCACATGTGCTGATTCCAAGGCATGGTGTTTCCTACTCTGTACCACTCCGGGCTTCTAGCCACCTGCATTAACTACTGGAAAAGCAGTACAGTGTTTAAAGAAATAATGATGTAGTCTTAATGCTTTTTGTTTTCCTTTTGAGGAGGATTAAATACCCTGAGGCAACTCCTCTGATGGGGAAATAAAAAACCATCAGCCAGGCTGGAAAGCCCCATAGGCACACCTCCACCCTTTCCCAGTGACTAAAGCTGGGCTTGGAACCCAGAAGGGTGGCTGTATGCACCTGTCCTTGAAGCATTTCAGCAACTCAGACCCTGCCCCAGCGTGCCTGCTGGGGAGCCCCAGGGAACCTTTGTTCCAGGGCAGAGGCTGCAGGCCCAGGTGGGGCCCGTGGAAATGCTGCTGGTTTGGGGTGCTTCCCCTGGACTAGGTCCTGCACCCTTCGTGTTCCCAAAGGTTGGACCTATCTGTTTGCTCTTGGGGACTTGTCAGGTCCTGTAAGCCTGGGCCTCACCCTGCCCTGGGTGATTTTCAAGATCCCTTCAGACCCTCCCCTACACACAGTCCACCTGTCACAACCTTCTGTACCTGCCCCTGTGAAGAAGGATGGCCTTTATCCCTGGGGGTTGTGAGAAATACCTGGCTGTGAGCCCATCCTCCTGTAATGGAGAAGTAGAGGTCTGGGGATAAGGCGTATCCTATTTAGCTCAGCAAACATTTGCTGGGCTACACAGAGAGTTAAAGTCAGCTGTATAAAGCTGTCCTTAAATCCAGTTAGTAAGAGAGCTATGCTAGTGGTATGTACTGCATCAGTGGTGCCCAGAGCTCTGCCTGGGGGCAGTGATGTTTCTCCTGGGTTTTACAGGATGAGTTGGCATTCACCGAACAAAAAAGGAAGATCAAGGGAAATCTAGCCAGGTAATGGGATGGAGGCAAAGGACCTATTTCTTTATCTGCCTTGCAGATTAGAGAAACAGAGGCAGGAAGATCCTTCCAAGTGCCTCCGGAGTGTATGCATTTGAAGTGAAATTGGTCACTGATTTGATCAGCTCAGACCTGGTTTGCTGCCCTGCTGGCCAGAAACCTAGGTGACTCTCCTGTCATCCTGAGCCAGAGAGCAGGAGGTCTCTGGGCCATCAGGATAAAAGCAGCAGGTGGGACGATTCCATTTCCTTCTACCGACACCCCTGAATTTGGCAGTGAGGGGACCATTTCTGTCCCTCAGCTGGAGGAGCCTTGTAGCCTCTGTTCCACCACCCCCACCACCACCCTGGCCTGCGTGCCACATCCCCTGTGGGCAGAGTCACAGCCAGGCCTAGAGAGCAGGACACAGAAGGGGCTGTGAGAAGGGGCTGGAAAGTTGTGTGGTGAATGTAGGTTATGTAGACGGCCTGTTGGGAGGAATAATGCCACCCACAGTTCTGAGTCAGCCGGGTGAGCCTTACACCACGGTGGCTCAAGGGACTGGAATAGTAATTCTGTGCCTCTGAGGTCTGAGGCAATCCTCCCTTTGGCTCTGAATCCCTTCTTCCCTGCAAAGCAGGTTTCTTTGTATTAGATTATTCCAGTATTTGTGCCTTTGTAAGCCAGGCCTGAGGTTTCTCTTAAATAATGTTGAAAGCGAATAACTCTATTTATCTTCCCCCTTTATGCCCAACATTGCCTGCAGCTCCTGTGCAGATTAGAGCCAGCCGTGAGGATAAAGAGCCCAGTCAGCCCGAGGAAATGAAGAGCCAAGGCAGCACTGAATTCCAGTGGCAGTAGGAATATGGCCTGTGTAGTTTGTTCTTCAGTTTACATGGGCCCGGCCCCAAGGAGAGAAAGGAAAACAGGGTTCCCATCCTGGCTCACTAGTGTCTCCTTGGACAAGTCAGTTTTCTCTAGGTCTGTGTTTTTTTCTTTCTCCAAAAATTAAGTGGATGAAGGTAGTTGATCAGGTACAAAATCATATTCTTTTTTCCAAAGGCTTGGGAAATGTCATGAAGGAAACGTTTTTGTGGGCTGATGGCTTTTGTTTCTAGACTGCTTGTGGCACCAGCTTACCAGGCCTCGTGAGACAAAGACAGATGCCATTTGGAAATATGGGAAGAACACAGTTCCAGCTATTTTGGACACTGTCTGTTCTAGACCACCCATGGCATACACTGTGTGGCTTCCAACCCCAAACAGCTTCTACCACTCATGAGCTTTTGTGTTCTGAAAAGCAACCAGTCCAAATGTCCACCAGCTGGTGAGTAGATAAACAAGATGTGGTACATCCATATAGTGGCTTGTTACTCTCCAATGTGAGGCAACAAACGAATGATATATGCTCTGACACGGGTGACCCTTAAATACATTATGCTAAGGGAAAGAAGCCAGATGCAAAAGACCACATATTGTGTGATTCCATTTCTATGGCATGTCCAGAACAGGCAGATCTGTAGAAACAGAAAGCAGATTAGAGGTTGCTTGGGAATGGGTTTGGGGTCTGAGTCCAGGTGAGCATGGGGACTCTTCAGGGTGATGGAAATTTTCTAAAACTAAGTGAATTGACGAAAAATCATTGCATACTTTTATGGATGCAAATTATACCTCAATAAAGCTGTTTTAAAAAAAACAGATCACCGTTGAGTTTTCTCTAACACACGATTATTTGTGGTTGATTTCCTTCTTGTCACTCATGACTGTGGCATAGCGGAGAGGAGCAGCTGCTTAGGCCTCCTGTAGGTGAAGAGCCCTGTGGTGAGTTCTGAGGAGGCTGCCGGTAAATTGACCATGTTTTCTGAACCAAAAAGGGAAGTACAGAGTCAGGCAGTGTCCTAGGTGCTTTGCACTCATTTTCTTGTTTGTCACTGAATTCTCGTAACAAACTTGTGGGAATGATGCAGCAAGGCATATGCCTGTTTTAAAGAAGAAAACCAAGGCTCAGAAAGGTTGAGTCTTGTGAAAACTCAGAGTCTATAAATGATGGACCATTGTAATTCAAACTCAGGTTCTCTGGCTCTAAATATCAGTGATCTTTATAATAAAAATGCTGCCTCCTATGAGAAACTGTATTTATGGGAACACTGTGCTCTTTGACAGGTAAGATGTTTCAGGGAATAATGCTAAGTTATGGACACTGACTTAGCAATCAGAGTAGGCAGAGAATATGGCAGCTGCCTCCATTTGTCTATCTTGGTTTGGGCTGGCAGGTTAGCGTGCTGATGCTGGACATGCCTGCTGCTTGTCCGGGACAACCCCTGAGCCCCAGGCATGCTGAATTGTTAGTTCCTCCCTTTGTTTTTCTTATGTGGTTTAAAGAAAGTATTATGGAATGTTTGGCATATTCCATAATAAAAGAAAACTTACAGAAGAAGAATAAAGCATAGTTATATGCCCACCAGCTAGCTTAATAAATGAAACATTATCTGGGATGCTTTTAAATTTGCCACACATGATGGGTGTACAAGTAAGTCAAGTGACACAGCGTTGGGAGACCAGGCTTTGAGCTGGAAAAATCTAGATTCAAATCTCAGCTCCAGCATTTATTACCTTGGAGAAGTCATAAAACCTTTCTGAGCCTCTTGTTTCTCCTTAAATAAAAGAGGAATACTACTGCTCATTTCCCAGCTTGTAGGGACTGATGAGACTGTGCATGTAAAGAGCTTAATCTGATACATATTAATTAGTAGCTCTTGTTATATTCTCTGTAACCTGATAATTGTAAAAGGCACTAAAACTAAGTCTTAGATAGATTTCATCTATCCCCAGATTAGTTCTACTTTCTTCCTCCAGTGAATTCCATTTTGAGGGGAAGTTGTCCATTTTCCCAAGTTCCTTCGTAGGTGCTAACCTGCATGCCAGCTCTGGACTCTGCCCAACTCCTGTCAGTGTCCAGCTGGGTGACCACAGATGGGTCATTTTCACCCTCTGTTTTCCCATGAGCAAACTGAGGAGCCCACTAAATCAGACAGTGCCACCCTCACACTCTGTGACAGATCCCCAGAAGCAGAAGTGGAGTGAGCCCCAGGTGTGCGGCTGCTCTGCTTTCCTGAGGGTGGAGAAGGGTTAAAGCTGAACTTCTCAAAGAAACCAGAGGCTTGGCTGCTCCCTCAGAGCCTTCTCTGCTTCCCTGCATTGCACACCATGCTTTATAAGCATCCTCGTGTGTCCAGGTCAGTCCTGGCTTATACCTGTTATCCTGACATAATTAAAGCCTCCCCTCTTTCACTCTCAAAAGTATCACAGCTTCCATGATAAATGACAAGGTCACCAGAGTAAAAGCTGTCATTTTTAAGGTCTGAAGCTGGACCTGTCTGGGAATCTCATACAGGATTCTGGGCTACACTTGTCACTAGGGACCAAGACCAGTGAAGGACTTCACTTTTTACAGTGTGTGTTGTACATGCTCTCATTTGATCTGCAGAACAACCTTATGTGAGGGGCAGCTATGTCAGTATTGCCATTGAGCCCAGAGAGATTAAGTGACCTGCCCAGGGTTGCACCACTAGTAAGTGTTGGGTACAGACTGGAACTCATGGCTTAGGTTTTCCAAAAGCTCTGTATCCTGTCAGTGTTGCCTCGCAGTCAGAACCTGCTAGCTCCCCAAATAGGGAGTGTGGGCTGGATTCTAGGAATTATGTTGTCAGTTTCTACATATCCTGGAGAGGGGGAGGTTCCAACAGGAAGTGATTCGGCCTGGCCTAAATCAGCAGATGACCCCCAGGACACTGGCCGGCTTGCCAGGGAGTAAGCCGCCTTTCTGAGGGGATCCCATTCATACCTTGTGCCTCTCAGCCGGTCCCTGGAGGAAACCCTTGTGCCTTCACCAGCAGTCTCTTGCCCAGCCGGGGCAGACATGTAGGTGTGCATTATCCACACAGGCCATGCTTCCCTTCCTCCAACCCCACTCCCTCTAACCCCCTTGCCAACACAGGAAAAGAAAGGCAGCTGAAGGTTGAAGTAAAGCAGAGGGAGCCTCCAAGGTTCCTTCCCTGGCCCTCGTGCTGGTTGGCCCTGTTACCTCACACCTATGGGCAGTTCAGACCCGGGCCATTGCGCCTGGTGTTGGAAGAACTGCAGGAGAGGAGAGAGTTCCCCCAGGAGAAATACTCTCTGATCTATAGCCTCTGCCTGTGAATAAATATTTTATTCCTTCTCCTCAGCTCTTTAAGCATGCCTTGGGGCAAATGTATTTGCACGTCTGAAAAATTCTGTCTGGAGTTAAAGTTTTCTTATCCTTCCTCTGCTCTAATTTATTTATTTTTATTGATTTTTATTTTGGTATGATTAATATACAATCACATGAGCAACATTGTGGTCACTAGATTCTCCCCCTTACCAAGTCCCCACCACATACCCCATTACAGTCACTGTCCATCAGTGTAGTAAGATGCTATAGAGTTGCTACTTGTCTTCTCTGTGTTGTACTGCCTACCCCATGCCCCCTCCACCCCCTGCCCAATGTTATGTGTGCTAATCATGATGCCCCTTATTCCCCCTCTCCCTCCCTCCCCATGCATCCTCCCCAGTCCCTTTCCCTTTGGTAACTGTTAGTCCATTCTTGGGTTCTGTGAGTCTGCTGCTGTTTTGTTCCTTCAGTTTTTACTTTGCTCTTATACTCCACAGATGAGTGAAATAAATCATTTGGTACTTGTCTTTCTCCACCTGGCTTATTTCACTGAGCATAATACCCTCTAGCTCCATCCATGTTGTTGCAAATGGTAGGATTTGTTTTCTTCTTATGACTGAATAATATTCCATTGTGTATATGTACCACATCTTCTATATCCATTCGTCTACTTATGGACACTTAGGTTGCTTCCATTTCTTGGCTATTGTTAATAGTGCTGTGATAAACATTGGGATGCATCTGTCGTTTTCAAACTAGGATACTGCATTCTTAGGGTAAATTCCTAGGAGTATAATTCCTGGGTCAAATGGTATTTCTATTTTTAGTTTTTTGAGGAGCCTCCATACTGCTTTCTGCAATGGTTGAACTAGTTTGCATTCCCACCAGCAGTGTAGGAGGGTTCCCCTTTCTCCGCATCCTTGCCAGCATTTGTTGTTCCTAGTCGTTTCTCTCTTGGCCATCCTAACTGGACTGAGGTTATATCTCATTGTGGTTTTAATTTGCATTTCTCTGATAATTAGCAATGTGGAGCATCTTTTCATTTGCCTGTTGGCCATCTGAATTTCTTCTTTGGAGAAGTGTCTGTTCATATCCTCCACCCACTTTTTAATATGGTTATTTGCTTTTTGGGTGTTGAGGCATGTAAGTTTCTAATTTCTTTCTTTTTAATGTATAAGAATTTTTGCCTAAGTTCTTTATGCAAGCAAATCTTATAGCCTATTCCCACACCCATCCCAAATTAAAATTATTTATTCCATGGAGAAGAGAGACACAGGGCCATGTATTTGAGGGAAGGACAATTAAGTAAAGCAATGCAAGGGTTTTGGAATGGGGCAGCAGGAACTTGGCATGCTCAGCGGGGCTTGAAGCATAAGTCACAGACTTGGAGAACAGTGAGTGTCCCCTGGGGCTCTGTCCTGATTGGTTGCTTTGCCTTAGGACAAGCACAGTCTTGCTTCGGACTCTTACTTTTTTTGGTTGTGTCCTTACTGAGAATTTCCTCCTGGCACTTGCCAGACAACCAGTTGCAACTTGCCTCATATATCCACTCTTATCCTAGTGGGGAGAATAAGCTAATTTCCTTGTGGTTTAGAGCTGACTTTAATTGACTGTGATACCAATGACATGTTGAGGAAATCTGTCGTGTCCTAGAGGAATTAAGCTGGTCTGAGGGCCGAAGAGCCCACCAAGCAAGAGCAGAAAGGATTCCTCCTCTAACAAGACTCTTTGCCCTGTCTTGCAGAGATCAGGAACGGAAACCTCAAGGCCATCCTAGGCCTGTTCTTCAGCCTGTCCCGGTACAAACAGCAACAGCAGCCCCAGAAGCAGCCCCTCTGCTCACCGCCTGCACCCTCCGCACCCCTACACCAGGCTGGCACTCCACAGGGGCCAGCTGCACTCCAGGCCCCGTGCCAGCCGCCCCAGCCAACACCACAGCAGCAGGCAAAAGCACAAGCTGACATGCAGTCCAGGTGGGGGCTCCTTGCCAACTGATAACTCTGTTTTTCAGGCCTCCTCCTCCACGCCAACCAGAGTCTAGCCTTCACTGAATGTGCTTTCCATTTGTGCTTCCTTAGTGCCGAGAACTGGTGGTTAGTGAAGCATTTGCATGACCCTGGAATGGATGGCGTTAGAGCTGCGTCAGGTACCTGGCAGAGATGTGTACTTTTAGAGGTCAGAGTGGCCAGCAGCCAGAGCTTATTAGTTGCTCCTGCCTTCACTCTGGCCTATTACATGCATGCTCTCAGGCAATAAACAGCCCCTAAAATAGACTTCAAACTTCTTTTTCATGTGTGCCCACAAGCTGGGCATTCAGTGTTATGTGTGCAAGCAATTTATCTTAGTAGAGGCAAGATTTCTCTTCTAGCAAATGCCTCTGTTTTGCCAGAAGAGAACCATCAAGAGCACACAAGAAAGATGGCAAGTGGTTCTTAGCAAGAGAAGAGGCAGCCACCTCCTTGAGTGGGCCAGCATGCCCTGATGGCAATGGGGTTGGTAGCTGTGCTAGCTGTGGTCATCTGCCTTGTAGTATTAGGGCCTGACTTTATTGATGTCCCCAGAGGGATTGATGCTGGCCAGGGGGACTCAGCATAGAACGACATGCAAGCAAAATGCCAGGGTAGTCACTGTCTGTGGTGTTACAACAGGAATAATTGTATTCCTAAACATCTCCGCAAAAAGATCACCTCGGAAAACACTTGTTTTAATGGCTGAAGAAAAAGATAAGGGTTAGGAACTAGAAAGTTTTTGACTCATGGTAAAATTCTAGAGCAAAGTCCACAGTGATTGTTTTTTGAGCTATAAATCTTTACCTATCAATTCTAAATGTCACTGACTAAAATGACTGCCTGATTTCATTTAATGCATGCTAAAGAATAATGGCTTTTTCTTTCCAGTTGCTGAGCACCAGCATTAGTAACCATAGGGCTTCTTTCACACTTCCCTACCCATAGTAGCCCATTGCAGTTGGCCAAAAGATGAGCAGATGCCTCATAGATGGTTATAGTTTTTTTTCTTTCCATGAGAAGTGCTCTTTCCCAACTGAAATGGTGTTAAAACCAGCAGTGATAGATGTCAGATCCCCTAATTAATTATGTAATTATATCCAGTTCACATTATGGAAATGTGTGGGCTAGCAAAGATGCCCGGATTAACTATGAGAAATAGACAGTCTTTCAGCGTCTGCACCCTTGCCCTGAAAAACCAACTGAATGGAAACATTCTCTGATCAGAAGTATCTGATGGACCTGGATCAGGATATCATTTCCCCCACTGCTTTCTTCACAGTGCTTATTCCCTGGATGGTAACTTGTTAGGGGGAGGGTTCAATGTGTGCGTGTGGGGAAGATTGGGAAATAATCTGGGTTAAATTGTTAAAGCGGTTATTGCAGGTCTACTCAGATGCTTGAATCTGCCAATACACATTTATTTAATTAGTGTGAATGCCTCTTGTGTGCCAGGCACATTCCTCTGCATTTGGAGTTGGGGGTAAATGAGATGGCCAAAGGGTGCTCTCTACATTCTAATGGAGGAACCAGGGAAATATCAGATAGTGTTATTATAAGATGATGAGATTCAGAAGGATTAGGTCAAATAACTTAAGTTGGGTTGATAGGAAGTTCCGAGGACATGACACCAAAGTGGTTATACAAATGACAGGAACTAGCCATGCAGAGCTCAGGTATGGAATAGATCGACCATAGTGAGCAGCTGGTGCAGAGGCCCTGTGGTGCAAAAGTAAGCTTGGCAGGTTGGAGGAGCATAAAGAAGGCTAGTGTGGCTGGAACTCAGTGAATGAGGGGAGTTGGGAAATGATAAGGCAGCTTGTAAACAAGGCTGCCACCTTTACATGGGTGATGGTGTGATTGGTGGCCCTGAGGTAAACTCGGTAGAGACTTTATTCCATTCTAATGGTGACAGGAAACTATGGGTGTATCTTGAATAGAAGAGAGATTTGATTTGATTTATAATTTTTTTTTTAATGTTAGCTTGTCTCTAGAGAGTAAGACTATGAAAAAGTTAAGAATGGAAGGGAGGACTCCAGTTAAGAGTCCTCTAGATGCTAGTGGCTTGGATCAAGGTGGCAGAGCAGATACAGGGCTGGTCCAGTTCAGGATAGTTTGGAGGTTGATCCAACAGGATTATAAATAGATTGACTCTCTGGAATGAGGAAAAGAAGAATCGTAGATGAGCCTGGATCTCTGGCTTGCGTGGCGACGTAAGGGGTGGTGTTCGTTGAGGTGAGGGAGCCTGGGAGAGGAGCACCCGTGCATGGTGGATCTTCAGAAGGAGGTGTAGGAAGCCTTCCTTAAGCTTAGTTACAGAACTCTTCTTATTTGATATAGGTCGTCTCACTGCATAGGGCTCTGAGGAGCATGTGCTAAGAAACATTAACTTGTGGCACTGAGCTGAGCTAGCGTGAGGCACCCATTTCCATGGGAGGTGTTTGTTTTCATAAAAGAACCAGATGTCCCAGTCAGGACACTCATCTCCCAGTAAGAAAAAAAAAAACAGCCTACTGTTAAGTGCTTTACCTAAAAAAGGGCCAAATTCAGGCCAGGTTTTTATATCCATTTACTCCCAAGTGGCTCCTGACACCACAGCATGTGGCAATGTGCACTGGGCTTTAAAGTTAGTCCTCACGCATCCTCCGTCTGGCTCAGGCTGGGCTATTGCCTGCAGATGACTGGTTTCATCCATTATGTTCTGATACTTTCTAATTTTACTTCCAGAGGATAAACTTATTCTCAAGTCTAGGGATAGGATATCCTGTGCTGACACTCTGGCTATAAACTTAAGTAAAATTGCCTCACTGGCTCAGTTCCATTGTATTTCTGTCCTTGAATTCTGTCTTATAGACAGACATAGCGTGAGTCCCAAGGGTAAAGGTTCAGACCCTTGATCATCAGCGTGAAATGTTGATGCAAACCTCAAATGCCAGCTTTTTTCAGTCCTGTGTTAGCACCCTGCCACATAGAAACATGGCTGAATATTGTACCTCTTGGGATAACAAATACTAAAATTTGGGAGCTTTTCCATGAAGTTTGTTAATAAAGGAGTCATGGAAGATGACAAAGGAAACTCATTGCCATAAAGGAATCTGAGCAACTCCTGTATGATGGCCAAAAGCAACTCCATTTTACCCCTTCACTTCAGCATGTCTCATGAATCTACGTGGTGGCAAGAATTTGATTCACATTTCATGTCATAAAGTTCCTCACCAGTCTAGTGTCCAGAAGAGGAGCATAGTCCCCAAGACTTGCTTCCCTCTCCATCTGTGACTACCTTACATATTACCAATATTTAACTGTTTAGGAAAGATCCAGAAAGTTGTTTTTGGGTCACCTTTATGAGGCAGTTATCTGAAAAGTTCCTGGTAGAACAAGCACATGAGCTAGAAGCATGTAAACGCCTTGGAAAGGTATAAAGTTTGTTTACTTGTTGGGGACCACTCGCTTTTGTGTCTTACTGTGTGGGAAGAAGGCCTTACAGTGATTGGTAGCAGAGAAGATACTTGGTGTTTAAAAAAGAAAGGAAGGAACAAAAGAAATCACAAAAGTTCTTGGATAATCTTGACAGCAGTATCTTCACACTGGGGTTTTGTCAAGTCAGAAAAGTTAGAAGAAGGCTGTATATTGTGGAAAAAGTGGGCAGAGGGTAAACTGGGCGCATTCCCATTGTTCTAAGGCTCCTATTATTTGTGCTTCTAATATCTCTTCTCTCCCTTCACTCATCTCTTCCGCTCTTTTCTTCCCTGTCATGCAGTGCATCATCCAAGGACTCACCTCAAAGCAAAATCATCCGCTTCACTCTGGGTCAGAAAAAGATCTCTAGGTTAGACTTTCACTGTGTCCTGCAAAGCATGGTTCCCATCTTGTCAATTGTTTTCTCTCTGTTTTGGCTAAGTTTCCTTTTGGTCCCTCTCCCCATTTCCTGTTTGCAGTTTGAGAAATCCAAACCTGTGTTGGCTAATGACCCAATGCTGGAGAGTTTTGGGAGTGGCCATGAGGTCGTTGAAAAGGGGGGGAGGGGTTGTGTTTGTGTGTGTGTGTGTGTGTGTGTGTGTAAGAGAGTGAAACTGAAATGCAGGTGTACCTGTTTCTGCATTTCTGGATTTTGGCTTTGTATGCTTGATCATCAAAAATCCCTTGTGATGTGGGGAGAGGTAAGTTTCTAGCTGGCTTTTGTGGTGGTTTCATGATGAATTTGACTCCCCACTCTGTCCTTGCCCTGATCCCACCTCACCTGCATCTTTTTTACATGTGTTGTGTTTTTGTTGGTGTTAAAATTACTAATGTGGGGTTAGTTTTCTCTTGAGTTAGGAAGACCTGTAGCATTAAATCCACTTGGTCAGAGGAGGCAAAGCAACAAGGCAGCTGTGTCTGTTTTCACTTTGGGGTGCTCTTACAAACCATGAAGAGATGGCCTCGGTTTCCTGAAAATAAAAATTAGTCTTGCTCGCTAACTAGTTCTCTGGACACAGAGTTTTGGCGTCTTCTGCATCCTGTAGGTCCCATTCCAGGGTAGGGCCAAGGCCAGTTACATCACTGTATCTGCTGTTATTCTAAAGGTATGGATAGCTCACATTTATTATCTGAAGGCTTATTCCCCAATCTGAGTGCATTATCTTATTTAATCCTCACTTCAGTCTTTATGTGGTAGGTCATGGTTATGCCCATTTTACAGTTAAGGAAACTGAAATTTTAGGAAGTTAGATGAGTTACCCAAGGTGACTTTGTACTTCCACACAGAAAGGGGAAAGCCAGGTGGTCTGACCTTAGGACGCTCACTTTAACCACTTTGTTCCACTGCTTCTTCCATCCCTTCCTCCGTGAATCCTGGCATTTATGTGCACGTTGAAGCTGATTTTTAACATTACACATTTCAACCACTGTTCTCAGCCTTTTGCCTCCCGTTGCCCTGGGAGCATCCTAACAGAATTTGATGCTAGGGTGGGATCTCCTCATTATGACAGAATTTGTTTTTCACTTCATTCTCATGTAAAGCTGAAGGGATGCCCACGTCCACTTGCTACCCCACTCTGTCAGGATCCAGGTGCCTTTTCTAACCAGAGTTTCCTTTTCTGAAAAGCTTACACATGGGAGACCCACCCAGGCTCTTCCTGGCTGCAGGGGAGAAGCCACAGGGCAGTTGTTTCTCTGTGAAACAAGTCAGCATGTTACACAGACTTGGTTCCAGGGGACAAGAGGGAACCTGCATTTATCACTGTTTCTTGCAGCCATGTGTCTTAGTTCAGGCTACTGTAACAGATCACCATAGACTGGGTTACTTAAAACAGCAGAAATTTATTTCTGACAGTGCAGGAGGCTAGCAAGTCTGCTATCAGGGTGCCAACATGGTCGGGCTTTAATGAGGGCCCTTTTCCTGGCTTCCAGATGGCTGTGTTCTTGCTGTGTCTCATGAAGGAAGAGAGCCAAGAGAAGAAACCAGCTCTCTCCAGTCTCTTATAAAGCACGCATCCCATCACAGGGGCTCCAACTTCATGAGCTGATTATCTCCCAAAGGCTCCATCTCCAGACACCATCCCATTGAGGATTAGGGTTACAATAGATGAATTTGGGAGTGGGGACAAGCAGGTAGTTCCATAGCACTGTGCTAGAGTGACTGTTTTCTCTGACGTCACAAAGGTCAAGTCAGACACCTCCTGTACTGGCAAACTGGGTTCCTAGTTTTCGAGTGTCTTGCAAGTATCTATACATAGGAATTTACCTCCAAATGAGGTAAACCGAGGCAAGCTTAAATTACCAGAAACTAAATTTATTCATGAATAGCCAAGGAATTACCATTTGGAAAATGCATGTTGTACCAAGCTTCAGATGAGTCCATTGAGGTTTGGGGGCAGGTTCAATTTATGAGCCAGCAGTGCAAGGAGGGGCAAGTCCTGCCAGAGTCCAGGCACTGAGTTCACTGGCTTGAGGCTGGGGAGATTCTTGGTGGATGTTCATTGGTTAGGAGATAGGTCTCCATCTCTGAAAACCAGACATTTATGGGAAAGCAAGTCTCAGTTCTTAAGTTCTGTTCTCCTGAGGGTGCATGTATGAGAATCTCCGTTTCCAATCCTCCGGTTCCATTTTAGATTGAAATCCTGTCACATAGGAAAGGAAAAGAGAGGAAAGAGGTGAGCTGGGAGGAAACTTGAAATCTAGTGTGTGTTCCCACGATGTGCTCGGTTCTGGAAGATAAAGAAAACGGGAGCTAGCTGGGAAAATACCTAATTGACAGCACATGCCCATCCAGAGAATGACTTGTTATCAGTTCCAGATGACGGAAAGAGCCAGTGGGAAGGGAGGCAGCCCTGAAGGATGAGGGCATGTCTGCCCCTCTCCTGAGGGTGTGCTGGACGCAGGGCTTCCAAGCTGACCAAAAGCCAAGGCCTGGCTTTCCTTCAGGGTCATAGCCCTCACCTAGAGTTTCTGCATTTTGTGTCTGATGAGGCCAGTAAAAGGAGGTTCTTGATTTCCTTGTATGCCTACTCACCTTCTGTACCCCACTTCCCTACCCAAGCCTTGAGCAATCCCGATAAACATTTTAGCTGATCCACACAGCTCTAAGTGTAGCAGTAAAGTTTGGTTGCCAGAAGAAACAGCCTTACCCCGTCTGGGTGAGTAGGACAACTCCCAGAGCTCTGGAAATAGGTCTCTTATTCCAGTGTAAAGGTTATTTGAACACCTGCCAGAGTGTAACACCTTGAGAGGCACCAGAGCTATTGAGCAGGGAAGGAACCCTTACCCTTGAATCTGGATGTGGGGAAAGGGCTTATGGAAAAAAGAATTGGCACAGGGATGAAGGATGTCCATGAATTTCTGCTTTTGACCCCTATTATTGTCCCTGGCATTTGTGCTGACCCCAGGTATTTAGGCTCATTGTACCTGCAGGAGACAGAGAAGCTTAGTGGTTAAGAGTGTGGCTTTGCAGGAAGACCTAGAGAGAGCCCATCTTCATCATTCATGGTGTTACCTAGACAAATTGTTTTCCATGAGCCTGGGTTTCCTTATTGCCTCCCTCACTATTAGGTGGATTAATGTCATTCCCCCTCCTCGTATACCTGCCCTGCAGTCGGTGCACAGTAACTAGCCGAAGGTGGTGGAGTATTGGGTCGATCTTCTCCAGCTAGGGCAACCGGGTTGCCTCTTGCAAATCCCACAGGGTTGATCTCTGTAGACCATCTTGTGGAATCAGTGGGGCTAATAGGTTGGTTCTCTCTGCCCCACTGCTGAAAAGCAGATGCCATGGAGATGAGAGATTTCACATTTAATCATCTTGTCTGGCAAAAAGCATTTCCGATCACCACCCCAGCCACCCGAGGTCCTGAGCATGTGCACACAAGCTGCCATCCTTCTTGGGAGGGCCATCCTCTCCCAGCCTTTGAAGTGGTTTTGGGAGAAGAACAGCTTTCTTCCCATCAGCACGTACAGTGTGTGGAGCCAGACATGCTGACAGGTTATGTGGCAGGGATGACAGTGTATCGCCCTTCCCGCTTGGATCTGCACATGTTGGAGAAATTGACCATGGCTCCAATAGCAGCAGGATTTTCCTTCTGCCTCTTAGTTATACCACTTCCCTTAAACTTATTTTTTAAAAAAGCAACATATGTATGTTTCAAAGAACCCATCTGTGTCCTCTGTTATTTTGTAACTGTGGTCAGACATGGAATGATCATGAGAAGTGAATTTCCTCTTGCAAAAGAGCTGTCAGAAGTCTCTGGCACTATAAATGAGGCAGGGTTGACTTGCCATGCTCTCCTCTCACTGCTTCTCTTGGGTGAGGCGGATACCGTGGGCAGAGTCTGTTGTGGTACCTGCAGCTGTTCCCCAGGAGCATGGCGCAGCTCTTTAGAGAGATTTTGTGCGGACAGCAGCTCCTTCCCAGTTGGGGCTTGTAGAAGCTCTGATGCACAAAGATGTTAACAATAATGAACTTCAGAATGTTAGCCAGAGGCCTGGGGTCTGTGTCACTGTAAACTAGAAGGCACTCTGTGTTTCACCTCTAACTCTGCTCCCAGCCTCCATATTAATGCCTCACAGCTGGAGAGCAGGACAAAATCAGAAATTCATACTGTGACCTACAAGGTCCTCCCTACTTTGGCCCTGCCTGCTTCTCCAACCTCATTTCCTCCCACTGTTCCCCAAGCCCCAGCACACACCTGCCCTGCCCTTCCTCTGCACTATTGTCCAGGCTTAGCTCTGCACAACACCTCTACCTCTAAGCACAATGCCCTGTCTTCTTGCCTTCTATTCACTTTCACATTCCACGTGCCACATCTTGCTCTGGATTGCTTTTATTTGGAAATTTCCCTGACCATCCCCCTAAACTTCAAGGTGATATTCTCCTCCTTTGAATTACTTCTGACCCTTGCATTTTTTTAATCATTATGTGTGTAATTTAGATGTCAGCTGGGGTCAGTCAGTCCTTTAAGATCTAGATGAGATTGAACTAGAATTCTGTCCTAGGCTGTTCTGGCTGCCTTAGCAAAATAGCACAGACTGAGTGGCTAATCAACAACAGAAATTTATTGCTCCATTCTGGAGGCTGGAAGTCCAAGATCAGGATACGAGCATGTTGAGGTTCTGGTGAGAGCCCTCTTCCAGGTTGCTGAGTGCCCACTTCTTCCTGTGTTCTCACATGGTGGAAGGGACAAGCTAGCTCTCTGGATCCTTTTTTATAAGAGCATTAATTTCATTCATGAGGGCTCTGCCTAATGATCTGATCACTTCCCAATGGCCCTACCTCCTAATATCATCAATTGGGTATTAGGATTTCATTATGAGTTTTGTTGAGAAACAGACCCAGCAAACCTCTAGTTCAATTTGCCGAAGTCCATTGTCCTTTCCATGGTTACTCAGGTATCTTAGGTTCTCAAGGTCATGTTTGTCTTTGAAATCCTGTGTAGACACTTCAGTCTGAATTAATTCAGTTTGTGAGTTGACTCACCATCCCAAAGAATATTTTGGTTCCCTCATAGATGCATTCAAACTAAGCTTTTTCCTTACTTCCCACCCACCATGCATTCATTCATGGCCTGAGTACAGGTGGACTTTGCCAAAAATTTCAGAGGGATAGAGGCTTACTTTAGGACAAGCAATTATCCAAGCCCATTTACAGTGGAGCCCAAGTTTTAAATCACAGTATTGACATAGGCACCCTCTGAAACTTGAAAGAAATTACTTGGTCTCCATCCAGTCTTCCCATTTGGTCAAGTTCAGGGAACTGTCCTGACTAGAGTGTAATGGTAGTAGGGGTAGAGGGTGACATGTATTGGCTTGAGCTTGTGGTGGCTTTTGATAGCCAAGTATGTGCCAACCAACCTTTATTCACCATGTCAGCTGCCCTCAAGGGCTTCAAGAACTCTTCCATGTCCCAGAAAACTTGGCACAATCCTGTAGCCATTTGAAGAATATGCCACCCCCATCAAAGGAGCACCTCTAGGTCCTTATTCAGTGAAGAGAATCTGATGAGCACCCATGGCAAACCCGGAACTGTCTTAGTTAATCCAAGTCCAGGAATGTTTAGCTCTGGGACATGGAGCCCACAAATGGCTCAGAGGTATCCCAAGTATTAGTCACAGATACTTGAATTAAGTAATTTCTCTTCTGGAATGTTCCTTAGGGAGATGTGGAGTTCTGTGTGCCAAATCCTGTCTTGACTCTTTGAAAATGTTGATCTCTGACTCTTATATGTTGATTTTTGGCTAGCTCTCTTCTGATACTTTTACCGAGATCCATCTATTTCCTTATTTGTCTATTTGTACCATAGCACGTTCCCTTTATGACAATGCCCAATTCATTTATGAAGTTATGCTCAGCACAAGTTGAGAAGGGGAACCAACATGCACTGAGTACTTACAACAGTCCAGACGTTAAGTCCCATTTCAAATTTATAACCATCCCATTGGGTAGTTTAATATTATTCTAAAGTTATAGGTACAGAACATGAATCTTAGATTATAAGACTGATCCAGTGTCATATGTGTGGGAAAGTGTGTATTTTATCCATTATACCATACTGCCTCACAGAACAGCAGATCACCTCCTAATTCAAGGTGGTGCCCACCCCATCCTATACTTTGATATCTTGCTTCTATAAAAGGCCCTGTACTGCCCTGAAAATTCCATAGTCCAGCCACGCACAGAGAGGTGAGGACTCTGCAGCAGCTTTGAAAGGAATGCAGCTTTTCCCTCTTGGTGATTTTTGATTCCCTACTCTTTGCAAATTCCCCAATGAAGGAACATGCTGCTGCTGCTTCCAGTGTTATCCTCCACCATGTACTACTGTTGCTGTGACATCACCTTGGAACAAGTCCAGAATCCTTTTCCAGACCTATCTGTGAGCATAAAGACTCTTGCAGACTATGGCTGGGCTAGAGGAACCCAGCCCAAAGGATCTCAAGTCTGCAGGTGCAGAAGCTCTGCTGTTGGTTGTTAAGTACCCAGGTAACCCTGACGTGGAGGGCTTGCAGGATGCTGTTTGCATTGGAAACAGAACCAAGAGGTACCAAGATCCCATTACTTGGCCTCCTTGTTCCCTTGTGCTGGCCACATGTAGTTCCCAAACAAAGGAACTGGCCCTGCTGGTTTTGCACCTCACTCTGTGTGCCTGTCTTTGAGTAGTGGTTATCTTCACTTAACAAGATGGGGTAAATGAACAGGGGAAATTCCTCCTAGTGCAGTGGGAAGTGATACTTTTCTGCTGCTGCTTGTTGGGGGAAGATCTCACTGCCTTCCTTCTAGCTCCCAGTCTAGAAGGAATTTGGGCACCTTCTTAACTATAAATTTTACAGTCTTCTCACACCAGCTCATGTTCTCTGTTTGCTCTACAACCATCTTTCTTGCTCAGCCAACAAGAAAAAGTTTAAAGTGATTGCCTGCTTATATCTAAAATGCTTCCAGATTGCAAACTTCTTTGGTGCCTACAGATCTGCATGGAAAGAGAAGGCTGAAAGTTATGAGTTGAGAATTCAGACTTATCACTAGATCTAATGCCAGTCAGCTGTGGTTCCAGTGGTTTTTAAACACAGCTAAGTGGTTCTTTGCTGAGAGATATAACTAAATATTTTATTATTTATTCATCTTGCAATATTAGTGATTGGGAACAGCCTGCTTAGTAGTCTCTGAACAAAAATTCTGATTTTGGGAGTCTTAACTCTTTGGGGAGTGGGCCATAATATCTTTAGACAGATTACAAAGAAGTCTGTTGACTTTTTTTCCCAAACCACCTCAGATGAGGTATTTTATTTAAAGGGAAAGTGTGCATTTGTCTTTAGGCTAACAGATTCCTACTAAGTTTTACAGCAAAAACATACGATTTTCTCCATCTACTGTGTCAAGAAGCTGGACTTTGGCCTCAAAGTAATGTTTGTGGAGACAAGTTGTCAGGTGTTGAAGGAAAATGTATATCTGAACAATGTGTCCATCCAAGCCTTTCACTGCAGGTGTGTCGGATTCTGAGTACTAGCAGGTTCCTTTCTGACCATTATAAATTGCATCTTTTTCTGAATACTTACATTTCAAAGAAGTCTGGATTATGGCAAATACCATATCAATACCTAGTGGGAGAGATATACACACAAGGCAGTTTGGAGTCTTAACAGGCCTTTATGTTCCGTGCTTTATAAAATTAAAGATGATGGGTTGATCCTATTGAAAAGCACAATTACTCATCCAAGAGAAATAGGAAAATAACCTTTATATTTTTAATCAGCAAACATATTCATATATTTTCCCTTCAAAGTTTCTCTCTGTGCTCAAAGGAAAACTCATGTTTTGCTGTTGGACTTTACTGGGGTCATTAGTAGCCTAGATGTTTGTAGTGATTCTACTAAATCCTTTGGCTGGTAAACCTCCCCAAACCCAGTGTCTTGAATGGTTTCTTTTACTTCCTGCATGGTTGCAGTGTAGTTCTTTCTTTTGAGACACTGTTCTCCTGAGACTGAATCCATTACTCTGTTGCTTTTGTATTTTAGACTGCCAGGTCCTACCTCGAGGGCATCCGCTGCAGGCAGCGAGGCCAAAACACGTGGAGGGTCAGCCACTGCTAACAACCGACGCAGCCAGAGCTTTAACAACTATGACAAGTCCAAACCAGTCACCTCCCCACCACCACCAAGCAGCCATGAAAAAGGTGAGTTACCTTCTTGAGGGTCCTGCTTGGCATCCTCCTTTATAGCAGATCCAGTTCCTTTGGGGGACTTTGGTGAGGGGTGGGGGCAGGATTGCATATAGGGTAGAAGGAATGGATCACAAGGACATACTTGGCTGGGAGGAACTTTGTTAGCAGAAGCATTAATAAAGTGGGAGACATAATCTTATGTTCATACTTGCCAGCAGTAATAGTTGCATTTGTTTCCATGGGGGCCCAGAAGACATCTGGCGGCAGATAGAAGCAGTATAGCACTTGCAATTTGAAAATAAATTTTCCTAGAAGATGCTCTATATTCAGTAGGTCAATTTCCAGAAATGCAAGTTTCTTGGACTGTGCATTTTATCACCTTGTAAGGATTTTTACCTGTCAGAAGTGATACGAGGGGAGTTAGGAGCAAGGGGGTTTTCACCCTTGGAGAAGGTCAGCAATGTGGATTGGTTAAATGAGTATCCTGGCTACATCTAGCAAGTGGGCAACATTGCTCTTGGTGTTCTGATGATGTAATTTTCACCCAAAGAGGATATGATTTTTTTTACTGTATGTAGCACTGAGCTTTTAGGATGGGGAGAAAGATGAGGAGCCCTGTGGGGGCTATTGCACAGAAGGTAGTATAACAAACCTTTGCTTGTTTCAGTCTGTCTCGTGAGACATTTGGGAAACTGAGGCAGCTTAGAAGATTCTTCAGTAAGACAGAGCCCTTCCTCATTCCTCCTAGGCAAAGTGGTCTAGACTTCTTGAGGGAACATGCCCAGGTCTCTGGGAAGCATTTCCTACCTGGCAGCATGGAAGCTTCCTATGGCTTGTCCTGGTTGTGCCCCTCTATCCCCCCAAGGCCCAGGAGAACTGCCTCCTGCTCCCTGAAGTGCTGCAGGAGCCCAGGAGACCCTCCAATTGTGATCAAGCTCAGAACTCCCCCTACCCGTCCCTCCAGTCCAGGCTGACTTGGTTTGCATGGACCTGGGTTCCCCCAACCCGTACCCCTACTCCCACCTACATTACCGAGAAAATATGGAAGAAATTTATATAGAGCTAATGTATAGATGGCAGAAGGTTTCCCAGAGGGGGCATCAGGAACCTTGCAAACTAGCACTACATTGTCTTTATGTTCAAGACTCTGTGTGTTCCAGCCTTTGGCTGCTGTCTCAAGCAAACAATGTTTCTACTTCTCTTACCCACCCTCCCTTTCTTCCTCACCACACCCAAAAAAACCCAAAAAAGTGTGTTTTTTTTTTAAACTGTGTTTAAATTACAAAAATAATATATGCTTGTAAAATGGTACAAGTATCAAAAGTTCTCCTTTACATGCTCCCTGAAAGATACAAATATAAATGATCCTATTTGTATCCCTCCAGTACCACTATATATATGTGTGTGTATGTGTAAATACATACTATATAGAAAGTTTTTATATAAATAAATAAGAGCTAAATTTTATTGAGTACCCACTGTGTGCATTATTGAATCCCCCCAAATAAACTATGTTATTATCTTCAGTTTACAAAGTATGAAACTAAGGCAAAGAGAGGTTAAGTACTTGCTGAGATCACAGCAGAGTTGGGTGAGAAGTGGAGTTGGATCTGAGCCCAGGTTCTTCGGTTCCAGAGCCTTGATTAATACTGTGCCTTCCCTAGAAGTGGAATGGAAATGCTTGAAGCCTTGCCCATTGAGGGCTAGTTAGAGATGTGCGAGAGGGCAGAGCCGGGAAGATGTTGGAGGAAGCCTACCCTCATCCCATGGGTGCTTGGCGAGAAACCGTCATAGAAAAAAGTATGAGGGATGGATGTTAGACCATTGTCCAAAAATTGGGAAAGTGAAAAGTTCCTTGTGGATGGAATAGATGGGGGGAGGAGTAGAGGGTTGGCAGCTAGAACCACGTCCCAGAGCCCACCGCAGAGGCGGGGCCAGTTAGGCAGCCCAGCCAGGTGCTGACCAGCTGGGACAGCCTCCAGCCCACCTCTGTCCTGGGCAGGGGTTGCCAAGTGTGCACCATGTGGCCGGAGAGCCATGAGGCCTCTCAAAGAGCTGTGGCTGCAAATTCTATGCAGGCACTGTCTGGGGGAAGACTTTGGTGTCAGGAAAAAAAGGCAGGTCATACTGAGTACCCGGTGTTTGCCTGGGACTTTGGTTTTTGCCACCTTCCTCAGTTCTCACAGACATTCTGTGAGGTAAGTATTATTGACCCAAGTTTACAGGTAAAGGAAATGAGGCTAATTGAGATTCAGTAACTTGCTCTCCCTGGTAACTGAGTACTGGAATCCATATTCAGGTTTGACTCCTGGATTTGAACTCAGGTTCTGTCCTGTCCCCTGGGAAGTCTGCAGTGAGGATCAAGTGTGGTACTTAATATGTGTGAGAATGTTTTCTGAGCTATGACTCACAAATTCCTATGAAAATTCAGAGTGAGAAAAATTACTGATGGTGGTTCCAGGTACATGGAAGGTGCATTTGTCAACCCTCTCCAATCCTGGGGAACTGGGGTGAAGCAGGCTTGGGCAGGCCTTCTGGGTATTCTTTACCATCCTGAGGTAAAGGGGTGGTGTGACTTTACTTTCCAAGACATATTTCCTTTTCCTTTCTCATGGTCCCTGTGTTCTTCCTTGAATCTGACCTTGATAATGAGGAGCCAGCTCACATGCAAATATAGTATGTGGAGAGGGAACAGAAATAACTCACTGTGGCCATGTGTAAGACATAACAGGAACCTGGGTGCATAAGAGAATCCTTCACCTGAGAGTACTTGCAGTTCGTGAGGTTGGTGCTGTAGTTGAGGTATGCACCACTTCCAGATGTGGTAAGGTCCATGATATCTCACCACCTGTCCTTCCTCAGAGCTTTCTTGTGAGTTAGTCAGGCCCTGATTGCATTGTGTCCAGGCATGTTACTCTCACGTGAACCAATTCACAGGGTTTTATGGGTAAACCATTGAGCCAGGAATTCCACTCCAGGGAATGGCTCTAATCACATCAGTAAATTAAATGAGAAATGCATTATTCTGTCATGAAATGACAAAAAATATTTCAAAACTGGGTCCTTATTTTTAAAAAGGATTAAGAGGAATAAAAAGGAATGGTAACAGGTAACTTTTGCAAACCCCCGGAGCACTTTATACTTTGGGGGGAAAATACTAAAAGATTCCTTTTAAAATCATGTTCCGAAGAAGTGAGTTCCCTCTTGCCATCACCACTGAATTTAGATGGTTACACTGAACCGTCAACTGAGATGAGGAGCAGAAGGAAAGTAACAGATAATATTCATAGCTAGAAAAAACCTAGGGACTCCCACAAAATTTATTAGTTTGTTTCATTAGGTGACCAAGTAAACAGCTGCTATGTGAAAACCAGGAATGTTCCTGTACAGCGACGCAGCCTATTCGTTTTCCTACAGACTCAGGCCCCAGAGTGTGCCTGCGAGGTGTGGAGGAAGGTCTGCAGATCCTTACCCTTTAGGAAAACCTGCTAGTGGCTGTGTCATTATTACTCTCGTGGTTAGGTCCACCTTTGATTCTTCCTCTCACTGCTGTGGGCACAAGTCAGGCACAAGTCAGCCTTGCCTGGCCCGCGGGACGTGTGAGCAGGTTCCGTTGTGAAGTGTCTGTCGAGGGCTGGCCGGGACACAACATGCAGCAGCTGCTCATTTCCTCTGTTGGCTCCAAGTGGCTTTAGGGCTTCAGACCACAGCCACAGATGTTCAGGGGAGAGGAAATGGCTGGGTTTTTTTTTAACATTTATGACATAATCTGTTTTCTCTCCCTTCCATCACCCTCACCTACATCCTCTGAATGGGTTAACACTGCCGGCAGTCTTAATCTACATTTCTAAAGTATTTGGTCCATCATACGAACTTGAAACCTTTAGTGTTCCACGACTGAATTCTATGCATATGGAAGATGTTCACTTCTGAATAATATGGTTTTCTTTATTTTATAGGAAGCATATGTTCGTTATATTTTCATTATAAAAATCATGTGAAAAAATGGTCAAACACCATCAAGTTACTAAAAGCGAAAAAGAATGCTACATAATACCACATCCCAGAAATAGCCACCGTTTACCACTTAATTTAAAGTCTTTATTTTCTTCGTGCATATACCATCACATTTTGAGAGAAATTTTTCCTAGTTGCTGTTTGCCAGGTGATATCCTAAGTGCTTTATACTTAATTTGTTTTTCTTAGAGGAGCTATAGACATATAATACACTCTCACACATATGTGTATGACTGTTAAAATCTTATACATTACATCAACAAATCACAACAGCCTTTTTATGGGCCATGCTCTCTTCTTAGTAGTTTCATAGTACTCCACTATATGAATTTACCTTAACATTTTTAACCACTTTCATTTAAGTTGCTTCTAATTTTTTGATATTATAAGCAGTACTGAGATTAGCATCCTTGTATGTCTTTTTTGCATGTATACACCATTTCAGTGGAATTGCTGCATTAAAGGGCATACACACTTTACAGTTGTTTTATGTTTGCTAAAATTTGCTTCCAAAAGGTTATACCTGTTTATGTTTCCATCAGTGATGTGTGAGAGGGCTAGTTTCCTTACATGCTTGACACCACTTTTATTTTTACTCTCTTGGGCAAAACATAGTCTGTCTTTGAAATTAGGGAAGTTATTTTTAAGAAGCTGAAATAACAAGATCATTTGCTAAAAACTAGCCTTTTCTACTGGCACCTTTCTGTGAGTTACAACTAGTGATCTTGGCATAGTACAAAATGCACTTGAACTTGAGATCAAGCTCTCTACTGATTAGTGTGACCTCACTCAAGATACTTCTCCAGGCCTCAGTTTCCCCTACTGTAAGGTGAGTCTGAGGCCATCCATCACTAAACCACTGTGAAGTGTGAATGAATTCCTCATTTTTCACTGGCCATTTGGCTTTGTCTAACATGAGCCCCATCGATGTTTTCTGATGGGTTCCCTCCTTTGGTCTTCGTTCTGAGACACTTTCTTCCTCTTTGTTCACTCCTGCCTATTACAGGCTGAAAAGAAGAGCCAGACATGGCTGGAGACCGAGTGTTACAGCCTTCGGCGCTGTGTCATGTCTGAGTAACATTGGTACCATTGATTTAGAACCTGTAAACTAGTGGCACTGTGCTTGGCAAAGCAAGTTATCTGAGTTGGTGACTGGGAGATGAAGAAATTGCCCATGTCCTGCCATAAGCCAGCATTCTGAACATGAAATTAGACTAAAAGGAATTAATTCAGTGATTCAAGTCAAGCAGAAAAAAATGTGGCTGGGGTGCCTCTGTTTTGTGTTGCTTCATTTGTTCATTCTCCTGTTCGTTAGGTCCAGCACTGGGCTTACTGTTGTGACAGAGAGAACCAGGGACACAGATTCTGCTTTCTAGGCCCCCAGCCTCAGGGGAGGGGGAGGCATGCCTGTCCAGTAATAGAGAAATGACCAAAATTGTGAGGAAAATGATGAACTTAGCCAAAAAAGCTCAGGGAGGACTTGAGAGAAGGGATGTCTTTTGCAATAATTTCCATCTCTAGATTTTTGCTGAGAGAAAAGGGAGGGAATTCCGGCTGGGAAGGAATGGCTTATCTGACTATGCTGGTGCAGGTGTTAATCTGAGAGGCCATCTGCCGGGGTGGGGTCACTGTATTGAACTCCTGTGGAGGGCCTGTAGAGGGGACCCTTCTGTAGAATCATTTCGGTGGTGGGGGTAGGGCCTCCCTTGGTTGTCCAGAGACCTCTGCCATCCCAGCCTCAGGGAGAGTTTGAGTGCTGTCAGTGCTTGGTGGGTCATAATCATCTCTGGCAATCAGCTGTGAAGTCTCCTTGACCCTCTAACTAGAATCCGTAATTGTCTGAGGGCTTAAAAAGGCAGTGTAGAGGTTTGAACCAGCGGGCTACCATTGAATTTAAAGAAGTCTCTCACGGGTCATCTAGAAATGGACCTCAGTGAGCTCTGAGACCAGCCACGGAGGTCAGGCAGGCAGGATGGATCAGCAGCTACTGCCACACTTGGGGATTTAACATGGTTCAGGAGGGAAAAAAGCCTGGTAAGTGTTTGAGAAGTTGCATGAGTCTTTTGGGCCAGAATACGGTTATCTTGGGAGAAAAGGTGTAGGGCCTGGAAGTAAAGAGAAAGTATTTAGCTTGACGGCACACACAGTTTGAGTTCTGGCCTTGCCACTTCTCAGGAGTGTGGCTTTGCGCGAGCACCATGCTCACCAGGGAATCTGCTCAGAATCCCCCTCAGAAGACCGTCATAGGCCACCCTTGGCACTTCTCTGCTCAGTCAGATATAGTCAGGAATCTCAGGTTGTGGCGTTTCTCTTTCATAGGAATGGTCCCTGCAGTACTTAGGCGGCAGTGCACACAGCTGTCCAGGTGCTTTCACTGCCCCCTCCCACCTCAGATGACAGCTCAGGTATGAGGGTGGGTACAAGACTCACAAGGCAGGTGCAGGAATCACTGTAGCTTAAGAACCACATGCCCCAAGGGAGCCAGTATCTCTTGTAACATCTCCATATGCATAACTTCTAGGGTTCCCACAGAATTAGGCCTGATAATTAGAGTCATGGCACTCATAGAAGCCAAAAATGATGGTGTCCCTCAAGAGGTATTTTTACTTCATTTATAGCTCTTCCCCATCCAGATGAGGTTTAACTATCAAGGGTCATTTTCACCATAAGCAATGTTGCTTAGTAACATAGTTGGCATTCCATCTTTATCAAGTTTCCAGAGGAACAGAGTTACAAGGTTAACCCAAAGTTGAATTCTCATACAGAAGTGGAAGAGATTTTGTTACTCCTATTCGAACAGCCAGTCATCTCACTCCTCGGAGATTCAGTTTATCTGTGAAGTGGCAACAAGCTGATCTAGCCCAAGTGATGGGAGGAAGTTAGATGCAAAGCATCCTCTCTCATTGTTTTGTGTGTAGCCCAATTCAGATTTTCTGTCCTTGTCGCCTCTGTTGGTTGTACACATTTCTGTGAAGGGTATGAATTATTTCCTGTTATCTGGAATTTATTGACATCATGAGTTTCATTTGCATCGTGTAAAAAAATTACTAAGTTCTACTCTTGAAATACTGGAGAGTCAGTCAGTTTTCTGTTAATGGTACCCTTTCACCAGTGGGCAGGTGGAGGTTAACAGCTCCTACAGTAAAGGCAGGTTTCATTTTCCTAGCTTGCATTTCACATCAGTTTCCTTTTGTTCTAAACAAATTATTGACATTGCTTAATTGAAGAGATGAAAAGTCCCGTTCTGGGGACACATAACACCTCTCTCCAAAATAATCCTAAACGTAACACGTTTCCACTCCAGCCTAGTATATGCAAATTGCCCAAGTGCAGTCCGAGAGGGAACAGGCCTGACATGGTAGGTCTCTGCAAAGTCTGAAGTCCCATGATCTGGTGAGATGGTAAATTCAAGACTTTAGACTGGTGTTTCTCAAGGTCTGATAAATGGACTATTGACACCATCCTCCTTTGAGGTAATTGCTGAAAACACAAGTCCTAGGCTTTATAAGCCTAATCCTTTTAATTCAGATTTCTGAGAGCCTGCGAGTCTACATGCTATGCCGCTGTAATCTTACAGTGCTGAAGTTGGAGAATGAACCCCTCTCCTAGGATGATCTGGTGGTCACCTTGGAAAGAGCACTCTGATTGTGCTTGAGTTCCCAGCAACTACTTTACTGTCTGTTCTTATGGGGAATGGAGATAATGTAGTAGGACACCCAGACTAATTCCTGGCACATAGCCGCAGCTCACTAAATGGGAACTCATTTAAATTTACATACATTTTGTTGTAAATACAATTTTAATTTATTTTCAGAGCCAGCAACTGATACTGGGTAGACTTACCTCCTCGTGTAGGTCTTCTTATCTTCTTTTGGTTTCATTCTATGGCCTCACTGATCTTCAGTGACGTTCTTACCTTCATTTAAAAAAAATACAATGCTATTTTGTTTCAGCTCTGTTAGTAGAAAATAAAGAAAAGGATTTTCATCCCACAGGGAAGCTGGAAATATATAAAAAGGAGTCCCTGTAGGGTCTAGATCTGGTATTTAGCAGAGGGAGTATAATGCAAGGAGGTGCCCTGAGGGGGAAGTCAGCTCACCTTTCCCTGATTGGACAATCCTCTGGCTCTTTCTGTATTGGGCGCTGGAGGACCGTGGTGTCACCACAAAAGAGCGCTATCTTATTCAGAGGAAGGGTGAGCAGCAATAAAGCTACCTGAGAGGGGCCTCAGTGATTCCCCTTCCTTCCGGACTCCATCCTAGCTGTTGTCCTTAACCTTTGGCCTTCAGCTGAAGTCAAACATGAAGGTGAAAAATCCTTTCTGGTATAGTCTCTCTGACCGCCTTTGGGAGCCATTTTCCTGATATACTGTGTAATTCAGAAGAGCCTTCAGAGAAGAAGGCACGTCAATCCCTGTCTTGTGTGAAACCAATAACTTTTAAGGCTAAAGCCATCCTTTTTTGCAGAGAATAAGAAGGATATAACCATGTTTGCTTTTCTCTAACTATGGATGTGTTTCAAAGCCAATGTATGAGCTTATGGTTCTGCTATAAATCTTTTCTCTAAATTACAATAAACCTGGCTTTTTGTAACAAGAAGAATGAGTAGAGAAAGAAAACAAATCATTTAGGAAGATGAAATATCTATTTGATTAGTTTGTGTCAGAAATAGAAAATGACTAGTTGATGTTCATCTGATCTTCAGGTGATAAATCCTGGCATTTCTTTTGCTTGCATCTGCCATGTGAAAAGCACTACACATACTTGAATTCAATTTAATTTCAAGGATCATTGGTAGAAGAAAGTATTCATGTTTCTGTGTGCTCCCATAGTCGTTTTTATCTAGGTGTCATCTGAAGTTGGGGCTTAATTTAGTCATTTAATTTAAATGTTCTTTTTTTTAAAAACTATTTTTCTTCTCCAGGTTAGGTATTTGACAGTGTTCATTAGCATGAGAAGATAAATACGTTTTGGAATAAAGGAAATGAAATTTTCTCTGAGCCCATATTCACAATGCAAAGATCAGAATGCTGGTCAGAGTAAGGGGAGAGCTCCAGAACAGTAGAACTTGACAGCCTGTGTAGCTGCAACAACTTGATCAGGAGTTTCTTATGAACGCATGTGGGGCTGCCTCTCTGTGCAGAGGACATGGCATCCTCAGGCTTAAATGAACCTCACAGATAAAAACCCCTGTTTCTCAGCTGTGGCTTTCTGTCACGATTGTCAGTACGTGTATTTCATTAGGATACCAATACATAATACATATGCCAGGGAACTGTCTTCTCCTGATAAAGATGCTAGATAAAGGAGGTCACAGACTATTTGTCTCCCAAGATAATGGTTGTAATACACCCACATCATGGTAAAAGTGATACACAAGCCATCTGCAGGTGTCATGCTGTGTGAATAAAGGGTCATGTTGGAGAGTGGTTTGTGCCAAGGCACTGTGGCCACAGTTCACATTCTTAGTGTCCTAGGAGCTCCTGCTATGATTCCTTAGCAGCAGCCATGTTCACTCATATGATTGGCTAGGTTCGTTGAACTTCATGGACATGCCACAGCTGTTAACTACTGATGAAAATCAGTGGCCTGGCTTCCCTCATGAGAGCAACATTAAAGATCTCTTCAATACCTAATGCTCCCTTTGCATTTTTCAAAGAGGGAGAAACACAGCATTTTTATAAAATATGAAATGGAGTGAGGAATCAATGACTCATAATAAACACCTGGGTAAAGCAAAGAAAAACTTGGTTTTGGACAGTAAAGGACATTGAGTCTCTGCTGCCTCCTACTGCCCAGGTTTTGTATCACGTCTCTGAGTGGCACCTTGGTTTTCCAGCCTGGCATTCTCAGGGTGTTCTGGGAGGATAATGACTTCTGGCTGTCTAAATTTTTTCTTCCAGACAGGGCCTCCCCACATTTGTTTCCCCAATTTTGGAGAATGTATTTGGACTGAAGAAAACCCACACTGTGGGCATGATCAGGATCATGTGGCATGAGGAACTGGCAGCAGGCCCAAGCTAAAACCTGTCTTCACAAGGCTATCCACCCCCGTACCTTCAGTGTGCCACCAGCTGTGGATTCAAGAATCTGGGTTAGCCCTAAGGATAAGGATCTTTGAAGGCACTAGTTGATTTCTGCTGTAAGAAAAATAATGCTACATTTGGCTTCATTAAGAGTCAGATCCTTCCAACCAGACTGTACAGTCTGGGGTAAATGAGTCTCTCTGCCTTCTTGTGCATTTAGGTACTTGGAACTCAGTCTTTTATCTCTTCAGCATATCACTGGGTGCCCTCTGTGTTCCAACCATCAGCCAATCACTATGCAAGTGTGAAAACCAGATAATGATCCCTGCCTCTTCGAAGTACAATCAGTGGACAGATATTAAACCACAGATCATCTCAGAACATTTTGTGATTAACTGCTCTTAAGAAGATTAGATGCTGTGAAGGAGAATAAAGGAAGGATGAACCTAATTCCGTGGATTAGTTAGAACTTCATAGAGGTGAGAACCAGAGATGAAGTTTACAGGCATCCAGTCTGAGTACCCATTCTCCCAAACTTCAGGAGACAGTTCTAGGGAGAAAAAACAGTTTCCTTTTAGAAATGCAAGTCTACCTGCTGGGCTATCTTTTTTTTTCCCTTCTGGTCGCCAAGAGTAAAACTAAAAAATTACAGGGAGGCAAACTTTCGCTGCATATTAAAGAACTTCTTCACCTTTGTCTTCTTACAGTTGAACAGGCTCTCATGGAAGTAGGGAGTTTCCTGACTCCACAGGAACAGAAACAGGCTAGATCATCACTCACTAAGTCTACAAGAGGTGAGGTTTCTTGTATCAGCAGGTAGATTGGAATAGATATTCTCTAAGATCTCTTGCAAATACGGGGTTTGATTATCCGAGGCAGAGGGTAGTGGTGGTGTGATTTCAGTGGGTCCTGGAAAGGCCTGGTAATGATATATATCCCCCATACTTCATTAGAGTTCCCCAAATCCAACCTCTGGATTGGTTCTTTTGAAAGCATGCATTCGTTCCAAAAATGCCCTTTACTCTTGATGGTGCTGCTTCCGCTCTAGGGTTCATTTGCGTGCCGATCAAAGCTGCATTTCATGCAGGTAATGGCCTGTGTAGGGTTTGTGATGACTTTACTCCACTCGCATATTTGGGGATGATGTCTGCCTTACCTTAAGAAAAGTTGTCTTGAATTTTCTGAGTTCATGCTCTGAGGCCATCAGAGAAGCAACAGGCAAGGAAGCAATGAATACTGAGAAGTTATTCATGGATGGTTTCAGCCACTTAACACTTGCATTCATTTCCTTTTCCTCTCCTGAGAAGATCCAGATATATCTTCAGGCAGTTGTCCATGCACATATGTGCGGTAGGGGGCAGCATTCGTTAAGGAGAACCAAGGGATAGCCCGCAGAAGCGAGGAATCATTTAGGCCTCATAGGGGAGAAACTGGTTTCTATTTGTAAAGATTTCTATACACCAGAGACTCATTCTGTCCTGTTGTTTAAATATGAATGAGACTTTGGTCCATTATTCAGTCTGGTTCTGAGGCAATCCCAGTGAGCACCTGGGAGGGAGTGACTTACCATGCTAGGGCGAGGAGTTCAACCTGCTCACCTGACTCCAAGCTGTGTTCTTTCAGCCAAGTTCTGGGTCATTTCAGTCTTGAATGCTCCAATCAGAAATAGTGATTATTTGCCCTGGAGCTTCTTCAAACCTGTGACTTCCTAGGAAATATAATAGCGAACTTGGGGGAGCTTACCTTTTTCTGGACTCTTCGGCCTTGAGAAGGTTGGTGAGCAGGCTGTGACATGGTGACCCCTATCTTCCTGGGCCCTAAAAAATAATGTTTTCAAATAGTAGCCGTGTATGTTTTTCCTGCAAGCTTACAAGATTGAGTTCTGTTTGGGACAGTTCTGCTGGGGTGGGCCAGGCTCAGTTGGGGTTTGCTGAATGCTGGCTGATCTGTAGTGGCCTCAGCTGGAACACCCCAGCTTCTGTACCCAGTCTTTCGTCCTCCAGCATGCCAGGCCAGGCTGCTCTCATGGTGCCGGACAAGTTTCAGGACAGAGGGTTAAAGCGTATAAGGCCCTGTGGGCCCTGAGGTCTGAAAAGGGACATTTGTTCTCGTCTGCTGCATTCTGTTGGCCAAAGCGAGGCACACAGCCTGCCGGATAACATGACATAGGATCCATATTCTACTGACTGAGGAAGGAGCTGCAAGGTCACATTGCAAAGCATACAAGACCCAGAGAGGGGTGGAGACGTGGGCTGTTTCTGTGATTCATCTGCCACAATAATGAAGTTGGACCCAGTAAGTACTATTGATGGATTGAATTCACTTGTCAAGGTGATGGTCTGTTTTCACTGTAGTCTCATGAAAATGAGACTATTCTGAGCTAATAAAAGGTAAACTGGGACACACCAGTAGTTTCCTGTAGGTAAGAGGACCTTTACCTTGAGAACTCTTAGGGGGGACAGTAGCTGAGGGATCCTTGGTTGCCCAGTCCCACAGAAGTCTTCTCTGAATAGCAATCCATTTGGTGAGGGGACACAAGCCCTGCTTGCTTTTTGAGACTCCCTTTGGCCAAGGCAGGAACTGCTTGTGACAGTGGCATTTTGCAAGACAGGTCTGGCTCTGCTGAAGCCTGTTCTCAGGGCTCTGGGATCTTGAGTCTTCCGATACCCATGCTCCTCTGCTTTCTCTCTCCCACACCAAGTGGCACAAGTTGTTCTATGATTAAGATGGTCTGAAAGCCAAACTGGGCTTCAGGACACCAGGGGTCTGATCCCAGCAAGTCTACTGGATGGGCCATGTGACTTTGATGGATCATGTAACATTTCTGAACTTTGAATTCCTTAGTTCTAAAATGAAAATGAGAATAGAACCTCCTTAAGTTGTTGTGACGATTATATGAAATGAAACATGTGGGAGATAAAGCCCTGAGTTATGTATCTATACTCTTTGTCAAATGCATGAATTCATGAGTGTACAAAAGCCCAAAATGACTGCAAGAGGGTGGAGGTTAGAGGGTAACCACAGCAGCTGTTCGGCACGCCTCTAGGAGCCAGTTTTCCGTTCCTGGTCTGTTGGCTCAGATCAAAAGCCCCTATATAACCACCTCTCCCTGCTCAGTACCATCTCTCTCAGTTAAACCCTGGTGAAGGGGGTTTTCGAAAACCAAGGGACCAAGAAACACAGAGTGACCTTTACTAAAAGAACAGCTTCCAGCAGAGGAGCATGTGTCATAGCTTGGTAAATATCCACCTGGTTATCTTTTGCTCTTGTTATCTTAGAAATGTCACCTATTGGTTCTTGAAATCCTTACTGCCACTCACTGAGGAAGGGGGAATTCAAGACAGAAGTATTTAGACAAGGAGGCATAATAGAAGAAGCATTAGTTACATTGTCTAAAACATTGTTTTTGTTTTGTTTTAATACATTGGCTAGGAAGGCAGAAGAAAGAAGATAGACCTTTTAGCAGAGTTTTAAGGGAAAGGATATTAGCCAACTTAATTATGGTCCTCTAAAGCAACTTTCAAAGGTCATGATTTAATGATTTTTACACAGTGTTTTAGAACAAAAGATCCTTTGATTGGTAAAGGTTTTTTTCTGAATGTGATTCCGATTTTCCTTTTGTTTGTCCAGCCAGCATCCTTGAGTTTGAGTTCTTTGATCATCTTAATGTATCCAAACCCACAGTTTGAAATAAGCTGCTGCCCCTTTCTTGGGAGCTGGTGACTGGAGCATTTTCAGACAATTAGAGGAAAGACATTGTAGCTGAAGTAAGGCCCAGGCCAAGGAAAGGGGTGGAGCCCTGACCCCCGGGTGTGGAGATTTCTGAGAGCTCTTGTCTGTCTGAGCATGCCAGGATGCCATGGCTCTGGCCCTGGGGTGTTGGTCGGCCTTAGTAGTCATGTCTTGGCAACTGAAGCATCCACTGCTGGCCAGAAACTGACCAGGACTGTTCAGTCTCATTAAGGAGCCCCTCAGATTACCTTCTGGCACCAAACACTTCAGAAATCATCAAACGGCTGAGGTAGAGGCTGGATTCCTTGAAGTGCTTCCAAAGGCTTTGGCATATCTGCCTTTTGGATAAGCTTAACTAAACAGAGACCTTTTCAGGTTTGGGGCTGGGGTGGGGGAGAAGGGTGCCTTGCAGAGAATAACACCGACTGGGGGTGGGGAGGGTAGGAGGAAGGGTTCTCTCTTCTTGGCCCACTGCTTGCTGCCTCCCTTCTCCCTTGAGCTGTTTCTTGCCCCCCCCTCTGCAGAGGTAACTTCCCAACACCAGGAGGAGCAGACATTTTGTAGAGAGCAGGTTTGTTGTTAATCAGCAAATGCCTCTGTATCTTCTGAACACCATCCAGTGGAACTTTCTGCAATGATGGTGTACTTTTCCATAGCTGTGCCGTATAATATGACAGCCACCAGCTAGCTACACATGGCCATTAAGCATTTGAAATGTGGCTGGTGAGAATGAGGAACTGAATTTTTAATGTACTCATTTTTAATTAAATGGCCACATATAGCTAGTGGCTATAGGATTTAATTGCATTTAATAGGGGAAAATAGTTGAGTGAGCTAACAGAAGGTCTGCTGCTACAGTCTGTCATTAGGAAATGGCTTCCTTGTCACGAAAGACCAAATATTGAATGATTACATTTAATATGAAATATCCAGAGTAGGCAAATCTACAACTTTATAAAGTAGATGAGTCGTTACCAGGTCTAGGGGTTTGGGTGGAGAGGCCATGGGGAGTTGATTGCTAATGGCTACGGAGTTCCTTTTTGCTGCAATAAAATGTTTTAAAATTAGATTGTGGTGAGAGTCGCACAGCTTTGTGAATATACTAAAATCCAGTGAGTCATGCACTGTAAATGGGTGAACATTATGGTATATGAGTTACATCCCACTAAGGTGGTTTAAAAAACGGCTTGCTTTCATGCCATATTCAAGTAGACGTTGTAACTCCAGTGCTGCACCTAGCCAGTAGTGTTTGTGGTTAAATGCCTCCCCCTCCCTAGGCCTCAGTTTCCCCTTGATAAAATGAGGCTAGAAAAAAATAAAGGATTTCTGGCCCTCCTTTCTCTCTGTATCTCTGACTTTAATCCAGATGGATGGCCCTGGGGCTTCTATAGAACACATCCCCCTTTTCTAGAGATACGCTTCCAGAAGCTGCCCCAGTTCCAGGAGAGCCCTAAGCAGTAAACAGTTTTGAGGCAGGTAATGGTCAAGACCACCCTGCTCCATCCATTCCCTCTGGAACCACAGTCTAGGAATTTTAAGTAATGGCTGAGATATGTATCTTTTTGTCTTTGATTCAGATAAAAAGATTGTAACTTTGAGTTTTCAATTGATCTAATGTGCAGAAACAGCTTTGCATACCCTCAGCAAGCAAAGATTCCCAGGGGGCAAGGAGGGGATTCTTGGTTGTAAAATGTCTTATATTAGGTTTTTTGTGGTTTGTGGTTGGGGATCCTGTGGAATCTCTGGGAAGTACAGTGTTTTCAGGAACAAGCACAAGCTGGTCTTTTTCTTCTCCTACCTCTCCTACAGGCTTTTGGAAAACAAAGGCCTGTCAGAGGACAGCAGACGGGTGATGTTAGAGGAAGTAATTGTTGCCATTCTCCTCCTCCTCCTCCTCCCCCTTCCCTTTCCCTCTCCCCGGCTACCCCTCCTCTCCCTCCTCCTCCTCTTCTTCCTCTTCATCACTAGCATTAAGCCTTGCATGTGGTCAGAAAAGCAGATGTTCTAAATGCCAGCCTTATAAATAAGTTTACGACCTGCTTTTAATGTAGGTGAGGAAGTGATCAACTGTGAACAGAAATGGACATTGTAGTGGTGACAAAAAAATAGTGGTAATGCATAGTCTCTGGTTATGGAGGTATTCTGTGTGCCTGGAGGTGTGCTAGGTATTTTGCACTCATAGCCCCATTTAATCCCTCACACCACTCACTGCCCAAGGGTGTCAGTACTATCTTCTCTGCTTCACAGATACGGACACTGCAAGGCAGAATGGTTAAGTAAGTTGCAGTGAGGAAAGGCCACAGCTGAAATTTGAACTAGGGTCTGCATGATTCTGAAGCTGGTATTTTGTTTTTAACCATCATACTATCCTACAAGCTAGATTTGACTAAGCTCACTAATCACTGAGCCTCTTTTATATGTCAGCTACTATACAAACTATGGGAGTTGCAGCTACGACCAAAACCAGAAATGCAAGGTGAGTGGTGAATTAACTATGTGGAAGGCAAGAAGCCTTCTGGGAAAGAGGGAATGGCATGTCCAAAGACTGGGGGGTGTGAGAGCATGGCCTGATCAAGGCAAAATGACTTTCTCATTTTCCTGAGCAGCTCTAGACTGAGTTCTCTGAGGGCAGGGAGCATGCTGTCCTGTTCATGAAGTCCTTGTTGCAAGAACAAAAGGTGGCCGAAATGGGATTAGAACCCAAGATTCATGAGCCCATTTAATGTTTTGCCAGGTCATCTTGGACAACCCGTGGGTTATTGCAAATTGGCCTTGGATTGTAGATGACTGTGATGCTGTGATTTATAATAAGGAATATATACTCAGTCTTCATCCCCATTTCTGGCATAAAGCTCCTAAAACCCTTGGACTTTGCTAAATGTTGGGAGCAATAAGTGTCTTTTATTATGTTAATGAGGTGACTTTTGGACCACCACAGGGATGGGGGCTGGTTGCCAGTGGAGCCTACCATGTGATTAGAGGGTTGGTTCCAACCCTGACTTCTGGGGAATGGAGAGGGTTTAGAGGTTGGGTCCAAGGGCTAATGGCCAATGATGTAATCATTCTTGGCTCTGTAACGAAGCTTCCATAAAAACACAAAAGGACAGGATTGGATAGCTGCTGAGTTTGTGAAAACATGAAGATGGGAGAGCAGAGGGCATGGAAGATCCTTGCTCTTTCCCTATATGCAACTCCTAGAGGAATATCTGTCTCCCAGCCTGGGGTAAATTGCCTTTGAAACTGAAATCAGTCCAAGGAAGACATAAAGTGAGAGAAACCCATTTATTACTTACAAGCAATCATCCTTTTCTATTCGCCCATGTCTCTCTCAAACCTGGCTGTAAAAGGACCCCAGCAAACCTCTCTGGTCCAGATATACCCTCGCACCCCCCCACCCTTGTAATCACCTATTGATATGGAGATGGTCACTTCTCTCCACCCCTTGGAAACACCTTTGATACAGAGATGCACCAAGTAAGGCCAGGTGAGAGATTCTGGAAATACGGCAATTTTATCCACACCCTACCTTGCCCTCTGCACCTCCTGCACCTGGCTGTTCCTGAGTTATGTCCTTTTATAATACACTGGTAATGCAGTAAGTAAAATGTTAATCTTTGAGTTCTGTGAGCCACTTTAGCAAATTAATCGAATCCAAGGAGGGGGTTGTGGGAACTTCTAATCTATAGCTGTCATTCAGAAGCCCAGGTGACAACCTGGGCTTTTGAAGGCTTCTGAAGTTGAGGCAGGCTTGAGGGGGTAGGAGAACAGTGTTGGGGGACTGAGCCCTTAACCTGTGGAATCTGATGCTGTTTTGAGGGTATATGGTGTCAGAATTGAACAGGACAGCCACCTGGTATTGGAGAAATGCTTGGATATATGGGGAAACCTAGCCCCTTCTCCTCCCCCCCCCATAGATGCTGGAATTGGTACTAGAATCCTTTTAATGACCTAGTGTGCCTCTACATGGCAGAAATCAATATCCATAGCTCTATGGAGTGAGAAATCCCAGCCGGGGGGGGTGGAACCACAGCAGGAGTACAGAGACTGGCCAAGTTCTGTCCAAGAAGCTTTGCTGAGCTGGTGGGCTTACAGTAAAAGGGAAGGCACACCATTGAACCATGACAGGTTTATTTGTGGACACAAGGAACCCGACATTGTCTGTGGTGAAGTTGTGGGCCAGCTGAGTCCCAGTAAGTTTCGGTGTCTGTCAGCAAAAGTCAGCTCTGCCGTTGTGATAACTTCTACAGCCAGAGTGACGATTCTAATTGGTGAGAGGATAGGTGGCAGGGATCTCACCACTGACCTTCTGCTCAGTTAGATGTCAACTGATTGACTCATGTTGGTGCTTACATTCTAATTTTTAAGCAAAATTTCTACTTTTGGAGGTAATTCTTTATCTCATTAAAGATTAGTGATGAGCTAGGGCCAATGTTTTTTGAAATGTATAGAGTGGAAATGGAATTTATATCTAGACTCTAGGATAGTTTTGTTTCTCCCTTTGCAGAAAAAGTGCAGAACAACTCTGGTGCATTTTCCTATCTCTTGAAAAAGGCTGTTCTGCTTTTAAACATCACACACTTTGAGCAAATGTTTATATTCCACTTAAACACATTTGGACTTTAATGTCTGTGCTGCTGGTTACTAAAATGTTAAATGAAACAGAAAAAAGTATTTAAATGTAGTATTTTAGAATGCCTGACTCCTTATCTACACCATGAGGTTGGTCACTGCTGATCTTTGTGTCCCCATAATCTGGCCCAGAATAGACATTCATGAAATGAATAAATGCATCTTGCAGAGTCCTTTCAAATGCCCATCTTCATGAAGACCGTTCCATCAGTTTAACTGGAAATCTTCACCCTTGAGAACATGGCCCTGTGGGTATGTTTCTTCCTTACCCTACAGTAAGGTTCCTAGGGCCCTAGACTATGATCTTATTTATCTTGGTATCCTACCCACCCCTCCAAGGAGCACAACTTTGTACAATTGTTCACCCATGTGTTTGCCTCCAGACTGTCTTCCATGAGCTGAAAATTTAGTGGCAACTCAGAGAGAAACTAGATTAAACGGCCACTTTCAGTTCATAGTTTTACTAAGGCAGGGACAGGGCATGTAATCTGAGTTGTTCAAGGGAACCCATGCATTCCTGGCTGCTATTTTAAGACTCGCCCCCCAAATTGATACCCTTTAGGTTTATTTGGTTTAACTCCTGCTCTGGAAGTTGGCTTGTTTCTGTGCCTCAAAGTTCTCATGAAAGCCGCTCCTCCAGGACTCTGGCCGGACAGCTGCAGAATAGCTGGCATTTTTCTTTCCTTTACTCTGTATTGACAGCAGGTTTGAATCACCCTGCCCTGTTTTCTGTAACATTACCAGGCCAGGAATCATTTGAAAAACATTCAGGATGCCTAATTTGATCTTCTTTTCAGTGAGAGGGAGGCATTGGCTGGTACATTATGTGTTTCTGAGTTTGGTGATTTATTAAGAAAATGAAAGGACCTCCTTTTTCTGCTCCTCCTATTTCCTGCTGATGGAAATGGTATGGGGGATCCTATCACAGTCAGGGATATCCCGTCAGCCCGCTGTTTCCACCAACATCCTTGGAAATTCTTGGAGAAGCCTGTCCTCTCATTCCTGGTTGGGCCTTCTCTTACTGTCATCTGGATCTCTGGCTGGCTTTTCTAAGCTCACCCGAATCCCTGGCAGGGCTCATTCCCTTCATACAGAAAGTCAGAAGTTCTCTAAATGGTCAGCTAGTAAAATGTGAAAACTTAGCTAGAGCTGCCTGTCCAGTAACAAGTCAAATTCATGTCTGCTTTTCCCTGAGAGGAGGACTTTGAGAAAGCACAGAGGAGATAGAGGCAGGCAGCCCCAGCTCTAGTTCCAGATCTGGCAGTAATCATGCTTTCCAGGCCAGGCCTCAGGTTCCTCCTCTTTCAGAAGGCTGACCAGCGCACTTCCTTTCAGCTCTGATGCATGGTGGTCACACCATGGCTCCCTGATGGATGGTGCCCACCGCTATGCCTTCCTTACCCTCCTACAGCTATTACCTAGGGTCTGAAAGCTAATACAACTCTGGATAAGTTTTTCTTGTCAAAGCCAAGACAAGAACTTAGTCCATGGAAACTGCCTTTAACCTAGATACTATCTGTGGACTTCCTGAGCCAGGAATACACGAGCCAGCTTGTACCAACTTATGAGAGCCAGTTTAAAGAAGTTTCAGGAGTTTCAAGACTGTTGATGCCATGTACGTAGCTTGAAATCTGCCATGGTGGGAGTATTTACACCACAGAAATCACAGAAGCCCAGTGCCCTTCCTAATCTTTCTGGAAGTGTTTTGTTGGGATGAGGGTGGGGCTACACACTGTTGGTCAGCATCCGTTTTGCCAAGATGCTTGAACTTGTAGATCATGGTTCTTACCATCCCATGTGCAATAGCCCTCTTTTACCCTCTGGAACTGCCCCAACTCATTTTCTCCTCAAAAAGAGTGACATAAGACTTTGGGCATAGGTTTTTCCTGAAAGTTTAGGGCCATGGAGGTGTTACGGTGATGCAATACGAACCACTTGAAATTGAACATTGGGTGTTTCTGTTCAAAGTCCTTCAGCTTCCCTGCCCCTGGGAATTTAACTTCTTAACTTCTCAGGCCACATTTTGTTTTGTTGTTCAGATTCCAGCTTCCTTCTGTATTAATCAGTTGTCCTTCACCTCTCCCTCTCTGTTTCTTATGCAGAGCAGTCCATCTCTGTTTTCTTGTCTGCTTACAGACCACGTCCCCAGAGCCTCATCTTCCACACATGGAGTGGCCTATATCCAAGGTATTTCCTAAACAAAGCTGCTAAGAGGAGCTCTGGTTCCAGCTATTAAAATCATATTGTTTCTGTACATTCTTCTGTCTCCAAAGCTTGGTAGCTGACTACCTCCAGTTAATAATAGATTTCAACTCAGAGGTGGTTGTGGGTAAAGCTGCAATATTTCCAGAATCTCTCTCCTGGCCTTAGTGCATCTCCATATCAGTAGGTGTTTCCAAGGTGGGGAGAAGTAGTACATCTTCATATCAATAGTGATTTAAAGGGTTGGGGGAGCAAGAGTATATCTAGACCAGAAAGGTTTGAGTGGGTCCCTTTTGGCAGCTGGGTGCCAAAAGGCACAGACAGCAGAAGTGGACAACTGCTTGTAGGCAATAAACAGGTTTCTCCTACTCTGTTTCACCCTTTGACTGATTTCGGCTTCAAAGGTAATTCGCCCTGGGCTAGGAACTTATTTTCCCCCCAGAGTTACAGTGGTGCACAGCCTTGCTGCTCCAGTTTGGCACATTCATTTGGTGCACATTTATTGAGTGTTGACTTTCTACCAGCATTATGGGTTCATGGAGTCCATCAGGAGCTTAGTTTTCAATGGTAGGAGGAGATCCCCAGTGAGAAGTTACCTGATTTTCATAGAGAAGAAATGACTTTTGTTGAGAAGCGGGAGCTTACAGTCAAGTGAACCTCTAGAAGATGGGCCTTGGAAACACTTATTACCATTTCCCTTTGCTGTTTGGCCATTTGGAGGGTGTGGACTCATCACCTTAGCCTGTAAACTGCCTGTGAGCTGGGCAGCTTTCTCATTCGAAGCCTCTGCCCTCTGGCATAGTTAGTAGCTGTGTGCAGGGGCCGGGTCCCCTCCCTCACCCAGTCTCTGTCTGTACTACTCTCTGTTTGAAATGCTGTCCACCCTCCTCATTCCTCCTCCTTCCCAGTTAATACAGCTTTTATTGTTTCAGGTTTGACTTTATTTCCTCTGAAAAGCCTTTCTTGACCCCTGAGACTGTTTGAAACCCCTTCTCTGAATTCCCATGCACCCTGGCCCTCTTCCTTGGTTGTCCTTGTCCTGCTCTGTGGTTGTCTTGTCCATCCTGCTTCAGATCAGGCACTGAGACTTATTGTCTTCCCTCTCTGCAGCCATCACAGTACTTGGTAAATGCTGGTAGATTGAATAAATGAAGGAGTGAATGAGTTACAGAATAATTATTTACAGCTGAGACACGAGCCAGCAGATGCATACCTGTCATTTGAAATTAGACAAACTACTCAACCTTTCCAAGCCTCAGTTTTCTCATCTGTATGATGGGGAGGTAGCAGTAATTAGGGTTATTATGAGGAGTAGATTAGGCAATAAGAATAAAGTACTTAGCACAGTGACTTTTACACAATATATGCTCAACAAGGTAGTTATTATTAATGATTAAAATTGCAAAGCAAATGATAGGGAAATAAGCAGTTATTTTTTATATATATACCAAAAAGCAGTAACTTGCATCATTTAAGTGGAAAACAAATTATCCTATTTTCAAATAACATTTACAACAACATCTGTGACTCTCAGTAATGGATATTAATGTTCAGAATTTCAGCCTGAAGCATCACGTAGAGTTTTCAGTTAAAGCCAAGTTTACTAAGGAAGAAAAATAGAATAACATGCTCTTGAAAAAAAAAAACTGAATCAATTAACATGTAAAAGCTTTTGTTGTTGCTAACTGGCTTAATTAGAAAATACAGTTAACTAGAATATTTTCAGTTTGTTCAAAGCATTTCTAATTAACTTTTCTCCATTAACCACTGTGTTGGGTTCTTGACCTAAAAGGTTTTTCTAACCCTCATGTATGCTTTCACCCCCCTAATCAAGCAACATGTATCATGTTAGTAATGGAGATAAAAAGATGAAACAGATAAAAAGTGAAATAAAAAACAGATAAAAAGATAAATGAAACAGAGTCCTGGGCCTCAGAAAACTAATATTCTAGAGCAAGGGTTGGCAGACTTTCTCTTAAATGCCAGATGGTAATATTTTAGGCTTTGCAGTCCAAGGGGTCTCTGCTGCAACCAGTCAATTCTGTCTTTGTAGTGAGAAAAGAGCTATAATTCAATATGTAATGAATGAGCATGGCTGTGTCCCAATAAAACTTTATAAATATTGGTGGCAGGCCACATTTGGCCTTCGGGCCCTGGTTTGCTGGCCTCTGTTCTAAGTGGGGAGATATGTACTTAGAGTAAGCTGAATCTTCCAGGCTGGCAGTAAGCACCAAGGGCCAAGAACTATGAAGGACAGAGGGTGAAAGACAAAGAAAAGGATGAGCTGGGCTGTGACTGCACAGGGGGAAATGAGTTAAGGAAGTGGCGGTGAGTGGTGTGAGGTAGAGGAGGGCAAACTGAGGCCGGGAGGAGGAGATGCATGGCTGGTCCTTGATGCAGAACTAGGCCATGCTGGTGGAACTTAGAAGTCAGCTGTCCCGGACCCCCACTAACCAGCCCAGACATGTTCAAAGACCCTTTTACTCTTGGGAGATCTGATTGAACAGTCAGGAACCCACTTTAGGATACCTATAAGTTGCCACAGACTGCTTCCCCTCTCTGCTCTCTCTGATCTCCATTCCACCCCAAGACCCTGAACTACCTCCTTCCTGATTTCCAAGAAATATGCACTTACAGCAGGCATTACTTATGTTTTAGTAATTTTGGTGATAATTTATTCTGATGTCACAGGGAGAACGCTGAGTATCGGATGTCCCCTAGCTTGCTTGTCTTGCCCACTTCTTTTGCCTTTTCTTTCTTAGATGTAACCAAGCAATTCTTTTTCTTCTGCAAGACAGTTACTTCCACATTCAGGTTCCCCCAGGGCATCAGCTTCTGGCCCACGTGACTTATCAAGGAATTCTATCAGAGACAACTCTTTCATCCTAACAGAAACTCTGGTGCTTTCATTACTCTAACAGACTGGCACTTCCCGGAAATAGTCTGCTATCCCCTTCGTCCCCCACAACTCCCCACTCCATAGCTTTAGTCCCACAGGTCCATTAATTTTTACAAAGGAGAATGAGGCTGAGGCAGTGAGCTGTAGCCCCCATGATGGACAGACATCGGCTCCAGTCTCACCTTTGTATTCACCAGCTGTATGAGCCTGAGTTTTACTGTCCTGTGAAATAGGCTTCATACTGCCCCTTCATACTGATTTAGGGAAAGAACCTGGCTGCCAAGCTCAGTCCTAGACTGGGTGGGTGTAACTCCAGGAGGGGAAATCCTGGGGCAAAATACCTCCAAAACCAAAATCAGTCAAAGGGAGAAATAAAGTTTAAAACCTGTTTATTGCTTACAAACTGCAGTCCAGGGTTGTCTCTTTCCTGCTAGACCAGAAGCAAGCAAGAACTCCCCCTAACCTCTCAGGTTCAGTTAAGCCCTCATCACCCAGGTAATTATCCATTGATATGGAGATGAACTACACAATCCACCCCTGAGGAACACCTGTTGATATGCAGATGCACTAAAGCCAGGGGAGACATTCTGGAAATACTACAATTTTACCCACAGTGGGGATAATGCTAATTACCTTTTACTGCCTTCATTTCCTTATTAAAGTCCCAAATTGGGAGTATAAAACTGCTTTTGTGTCTCTGTCTCTCATTTACATCTTTGTTATTGCTGTTTGTGTCTCTTGCTAGAGGAAGTTTAGCCAGATTGCCTTGAATTTGTGGCATCTGGATTGGTAGCTGAGAGGGACTGAATCACTAGTTTGATATTACTTGAAACCATCAACTTTGCTTTTGGCTTCTTAGCCAAATTTGGGAAACAATGAAAGAGTCCAGTCCGCATGCCTCTTTTTCTGGAGTGAACTGGGAGGTGACTAAGGAATCCTTCATTGCTGAAGCTAATTCAGTGCATGCACTGAATGAAGAGACTATGCGTGCTGGGTGAGCAGGGAGAAATAACATTCTGACTGAGTTATATGTCCCATTTTTCATTATGTCTGGATGCAGTGGATATACCCCCGGAATTCCTGGGTATGATAAGGATCATGAATGCATGTGGCTGGCCAGATTTTACTCTGATCAAGTGGAGAATCTGTATGTTTTGTCCTTCTGAGTTTGATTTTAGTCACTAGGTTTGGGTGCTTAGATACTTTTTTTCTTTTAATGCTTTTTAAAGAATTAAGTTCTAAAAGTTCTATGCAGGGTTGGGAAAACATGGCTGGAATGACTTCATTTTGCTTGCTCCGGGACCAAGTTAGGTAACCTGCTTTGTGATACACAGTGCCATAAACATTCCCCAATCATGACAGTTTTCCACTTTGTTGTTACTTCTACTTTATGATGTATCTCACCCACAAGACTTAGAACCCCTTAAAAGCACAAAGAACCCCATGTATTCATTGCTGTATCTCCAGCACCTGGGAAAGTACCCAGAATGGAAATGTCAAAAATGTTGGGGGGATGAGTTGGGTAGGATGGATAGAGAAACAAACACTAAGTGTTGTGGGTTTAGGATTCCAAGGAGAAACATAACCAAATAACTCTGAACCCCAATCATATACCTGGTTCACTCTACCTCCAGAATTCATTATTCCAGATGACAAAGATACCCTGGAACAACATTTAATAAACTTTGGCATGTGTAAGTGTGCATTAAAACCTCCAAGCTGCTTCATGAGTAAGCCTGATTTCCACATTATGTCTCTGAGCCCTGCATATGGGTGAGAAGCTCCTTGAATCCCTTTTCACTGTCATTCATGGGAAGAGCCCTTTGAGTCTTACAGAAACAGCAGATGTTGCCAGGAGTGTCTGAGTCATCACACCAGACAGTGAAGGCTGTGTGTTAGCTGGGTGGCCTCCAGTGAGCTTGGTGAGGGGGATGAGGCACACAGGCCAAAGCTGCCTTGCGCAGGGCCCTGGTCCGGAGAGAAATAAAGGGGAGCTTGCCTGCAATTTGCAGTCATCCTGGATGGGGCCATGGGGATCTACTTATAAAATGTGGGCATTTTAGAATGCACAGGGCCTCAGGAAGGGCAATTCTCTCCTCTATGGAGTTGACTCTAGAGGGCTTTTGGAGTATCTTCTTGTCCCACTCTGCTTATGGAAGACAACAATTCCACTGATACTTGGTATAGCTGTACCTTCATTTTAAGAAAGTCCAGTATTTGTAAGGGAAATGAAGGTCAATCTGTACACAGAGCTTTTTGAAGGATGCTCTCTCATCCTTACTCCTTTGCTCCGGATGTGAAGGAAGAAAGCTCTGGTCACCATCTCCATTTAGTGGAGTCTGTGGACTAAGAGCATGGACTTTAGTGTTCAAAAGCTATGCTTTTTACCCATAACCTTGGGCAGGTTACTAACATCTCAGAGCTGCAGTAAATCCACTTCCTAAAATGCTTATTTAAGGATTAATGAAACCATTAATTACATGACTTTGTTAATAGTTAAAAGTGATATTATTTCAAGCCCTTAGTATAGTACATGGTACATGGTGGTAATCGGTAAATGGTGGTTATTGGTGGTGGTTTAGTTTTTACTTATGAATAAACTGGAGCTCAGCTAGACTAACTCCAGTTTACCAAGCTATTCAGTTGGCCTTGAACTTGTGCACGAATTTCTGTGATGGCATAATTCTGAAGGTGGTGTGAGTAGCATAAGGCAGAATAAGGCAATTAACTTGACATTCTTTCCCCCTCTCACAATTATCTTTTTTTAAAAATATATCTTAGCCTTACAGAAGAGCTTACTAGGATTCATCTATAAATGAGTGCTCCACTTATAAGAATTCAATCTCCCCCCAACTTGTCACAGCCAGGCCTGTTGTATAAAGCAAAACAGACACCTGGTGGAAATTGCTTCCTGATCTGGGTGAGTAAAGCTGATAAGCAGTCTTTCGGGGTGTTTGCTACTTCGGCGTATTTAGTTTTTTCAGAAAAAATTCTGCTTTTTTGTTGAGAAGACAAGGGTCAGGTGAAAAGACTCAGAAGTCTGGTAGAGCTGTGTGTGGATCAGTGACATCCATGAAACCCTGAAATGATTTGATCCATCTGATACCAAGTGCCTACATACTTGGCAGAATCAGGATAAATGACTGCTTCTTTCTTCTGTTCCTGCACATTTGGGTAATATAATCACAGATAGTGAATAATAGTCCAATTCAGCTCTCAGTTTCTGCATGGATTCCCCAGAGAAATACAATAAGCCAGTTCTTTGGTTGGCTTCTGATTTTGATTGGCAGAAAAAATAACAGCAGCAAGATTACATTTTGCCAGCATCCTAAATTTTGAAGAATAAAAACCATACTTAAAGTATTGCTCAACTGTTTGACGTTCCCATTTTTAAAAAGAACCTCCATGGAGGGAAAAATTCTCTTTTTCCTCAGGGAAGGAGCTAAAGGTTGGAGAACTTTGCCGTAGAATCTCTAAAAGCTGTTGACTGAAGACTTAATGAAAATACCAAATCTGGTACCAAGAGAGGAGCACATACTTTGAGAATCCAGCTTGTTGGCTCTTCTCAAGGCAGCTGAAGTGTGTGGACTTTGAAGTAAAGTTGTCTGGCACTCATCTGTTGGATCTTGGGTAACCTACTGAAGCCTGGTCCCTCAGTTTCCTCATTGGTAAAATGGAATTCTCATTACCTACCTCATTGGATTTGTCCTGCAAATGAAAAGTCAGTACAGTAAAAATGTTTTCTGGCACAGTGTCTGGCTCCAAGTGCAGCTCCATAAATGTTGGCTGTTATTCTTATTAATATATGATTACTAATACCATTATCATTTTCTTCCATGGAAACATTTTGTGAAATAAAATCTTGCATGTAGAGAGAGTTGTTCTGGTAGAAGTGGAGCAAAGAACATATTAAAAACAGGTTGGGTGAACTCTGCTTTTCCACAGTTGCTGTGACTACTCCCCTGCCCCCCACTGCCTCTGCTGTCCCTAAGTTGCTCCGTGGATCCCTGGGGTCCCCCAGTGCAGTCATGAATCCTCAGCCTCTCAGTGTCCACATACTCCCGTTCAGAGCAGACCTGAGTCGTGGGCCTACCCTGACAGGTGTTGCTTTGCTCCCTTTTGGTTGTGGACCAGATCTAGCTCTGATCTGGGCTATGAGCAGTAGGATGAGATTCTCATCTCCCTTGTTCTGAAGGTCATTCCTGTATTAACACAAGCTGAGATCACAACAGTTTTCATGGCTACCATGTCCCAAGACAGAGTCACAGTGAGCCTCACTTGTAGAAATCTTCTTAGGCATACCATTGCACAGCCGTGACTCCTAATTGCTGTTTACATGGACTCTTTGGCTTTAGTGCAGAGCCTTACTCTAATTCTCTAAGTATAATAGAGCAGGTACATATTAAAGATATTCAATGCTCATGAAAGCATTCCATGATCTACTAGATTATACCTTCAGAGGGGAAAAGAGGGGGCATCTTTTTCCTTCTTCCTTGCATAGCTCTCTTGTTAATGACTGTTAACCTGTTGGACAACTGTCTTACCTGATTTATGTCATGTGCTCATTTTCTGCCCCCTCCATTAAGAGGCTGTTTACCAAAATGCATCCAATGGTAAGCCATTTCCTTAAGCTACCCCATAACATCAGTTCTATAACAAAAATACATTTAGGAATCATCCTATCTCATTATCATTTTGGATATTCCCACTACAAGTAAGCATATCAAAGGCTCTGAGAAGTACTACAGGCAAAAAACTGACTACTTGTTAGCCCTCTGTTTTCTAAACTTACCTTACTCTGGAACCTCTTTTCTCTGTTATTGTCTGTTTGTATTTTCCAGGGGAAAGCATTCTGGCTTAACACTGCTCTAGAGGCTTCTATTTTGGAGTGTGTGTCCTTTACCCCAAGAGGAAGCAGGTTGGGCTGGTATCTTAGGGGAAGGGACTTGAGAATTCCTTAATTTACTTGATGTTAGAGGGAAGTTACTTACAATAATGTACAACCATTGCACTCTGCCAAAGAGCTGATAGCTGTGGACAGTGACCTCCTGCAAGAATAAGATTTGTCCCCTGTAAAGTGTTTATAATCTCTTTGTGAAATTTCATGAGCCCTTGAAACAAGGGAGGTTTTCTACAGCCAGTTTTGTACTTTCTTATATCCATATATGGTACAAGATAGGAGATTGGCTTGATTAATTAAAACAAAAGCTTTCTCCTGTAACATATTGCTTGGAATTTTTAAGAAATAAGTTCAAGAGAGATGAAGGAGGTGTTCTGAAGGTTATTACAGCTTCAAAAAATGAAAGATAAAGAATCGGAACACTTTTTATTTTTAAAGTATCTTCCTTCAAATGTCAGCAGTCAAATGATTTGTTTCTTTATCCAGCTGAGTGGGAGGGTTTTAAAAATATGTGTAGGACACTTTTTGATGTCAAGGGTGTGTGGAAAGGAGAGGGAGATTTTAAGAATGTAGATTCTTTATGAGGTGTTATTACCAGGTCAAGCATAAACCCAACTGTATACTAATATTTCCAGTATGTTCAACTTTGTTTGGCTTCAGTTCTTTATAGCATTAAGTGGGATTTTAAAATGGACCTTGTAGAACTGGAGAAAATGTAGTGAAAACTACATAGGAAAGTGGTACTTCCTTATTTTCTTTTATGGCTTTTTAGCTAGCAGGAGAGAAACAATGACCTCATTATCCATAGTTTCACTTGGTTTTATCCAAGTGTAGAAAAAGAATTACCTGTCATGTATTAAAAAGAAACACAATTGTAATTGCTCCAGCTGTTGAGGGCTGCTGCTTCCATCTCCTCACCAAGGAAAACTGGGAACTTTGTGGCTCATGCAGTAAGAGACAGCTTCAGTCTATTAGGATGCTGTGCTTTCCCATTCTGCACACTTATTTTTGGTCACACCCTCACAAGATACTGGAGTATTTGAATGTGACCTTTTCCATGACCAAGTATAGCAAAATTTCTGCCATCCATAGAAGAAAAAGCATTGAAAGCATCACTAGGGTTCTTTTGAGTTCACTTAGCTTTAAAGAGAACTGCCATGATTAGCCAAGAGGGAAAAGCCAGGCACACCTGATTTTAATTCTGAGTCTTATGGAATCCACTGGGGGTAGTAGTTTTTATTTGTTTAATGATTTTTTCCAGCAACCATTTTTGAGCACCTGTTAGTGGACCAGCCATTCTTACAAGTAAGCCAAGTACAACTGCTCACACGGTGTAGGCCAACAAGTGTCAGGGACCCCAGAGAAACCCCGACAGTGCTCTTTAGCTGAGAAGAAATTACTTCTGGTTTGGGGATTCTGGTGGTTTCCTAGAAGAAATGGCATGGAAGGTAGACTGGGGGCTCAGGCTGGCTATGGATGTGAGGCAGTGAGGAAGGCGGTGAAGCATCTAAGTCAGGAAACAGCTTGACCCGGTGGCGATGGCCAGTTTAGGGGAAGGAGAAGCCAAGGAGTGTAATTTGCCTGCCTGCTAGAGTTTGTTAAAAGGGGCCACTCTTCTTTTGAATCAGAAGTTGTTTTTTAAAGCTAGAATAGAATAATACTGATAAATATCCAAAACTGTATGATTTCATGTGATTCATTAACTGTCACACTAACAGGGAAACTTGTTTTTAATTTAACAAACATTTATTGAGCTCTTAGTGTGTGCTAGGCCATGTACTAAGCATTGGAAATAAAACTGTGAGCTCACCTGTTTAGGCCATGGTGGTCAGAATTCTGTTACTTGTAGCCGAATACAAATGCTATTTTTTTTATTGTGGTAAAATATGTCTATCATATTTACCATTTTAACCATTTAAAAGTATACAGTACTGTGAGATTAAGTATATTCATGTTGTTGTGCAACCTTGACTACCATCCCTCTCCAGAAAAAGTCATCTTCCCTGACACTCTGTACTCATCAAAGACTAGCTGCCCATCTCCTCCTCCTCTCAGCCCTTGGCAGCTATTGTTCTACTTTCTGTCTGTATATTTAACTACTCTTGTTACCTCTTATAAGTAGAATCATACAATTTTTTTTTTCAGAACTGGTGCATTTCACTTAGTATGTCTTCAAGCTTCATGCATGTTATAACATGTATCAGCATTTCCTTCCTCTTAAAGGCTGAATTAATATTCCATTGTATGTGTATACCATATGTTGTTTATCCACTCATTTATCTGAACAGTAGCCATTGTTGGTCCATTCATGAACACTTGGGTTGCTTCTACCTCTTGGCTCTTGTGAATAATGCTGCTGCTGTGAGCATGGGTATACACATATCTGTTAAAGTTTCTGTTTTCACTTCTTTTGGGTACATACCCAGAAGTGGAATTGCTGGATCATAGTCTATGTTTAATTTTTTGAGGAACTGCCATTCTGTTCTCCTTAATGGCTGTACCATCTTCCATTCCTACAGTAATGCACTTAGGATTTCAATCTCCACATCCTCACAAACATTTTCTGGATTTTTGTTTCTTCTGTTTTTTTATACAATAGCTATCTTAATGGGCATGAAGTGGTAGCTCATGGTTTTGATTGTCATTCCCTAATGATTATTAATGTTGAGCATGTTTCCAATATGTGCATATTGGCCATTTTGTATATCTTCTTTGGAGAAATGTCCACTGAAGTCCTTTGCTCATTTTTTACCAAGGTGGTTGTGTTGTTTTTGAGTTACAGGAGTTCTTTATATATTTTAGATATCAATTCTTTATCAGATATATGACTTGCAAGTATTTTCTTTCATTCCATAGGCTGCCTTTTCACTCTATTGATTGGATCCTTTGATACACAAAAGATTTTAATTATGGTGAAGTCCAACTTACCTAATTTTTCTTTTCTTGCTGGTGGTTTTGGTGTCATATCAAAAAAATCATTGCCAAATCCAGTGTCATAAAGTTTTTGCCCTATATTTTCTTCTAAGAATTTTATAGTTTTAGCTCTCTCATTTAGGTCTTTAATCCATTTTGAGTTTAATCCATTTTTTAAAATATGGTATAAGGTAAGAACCCAATTTCATTTTTTTGCATAGGCTATCCAGTTTTCCCAGCACCATTTGTTGAACAGACTGTTCTTACCCCATTGAATAGTCTTGGAAATCATTTGACCATATATGCAAAAGCTTATTTCTGGGCTCTCTAGTTCATTGACCTATGTGTCTGTCTATCTTTATGTCAGTACCACACTGATTTGATTACTGTAGTTTTATAGTAAGTTTTGAAATTAGGAGGCATGAGACCTCCAACTTTGTTCTTTTCCAAGATTATTTTGGCTGTTCAGAGTCCCTTGAGATTCCATATGAGTTTTAGGATAGATATGTCTATTTCTTCAAAAAACATTGTTGGGATTCTTATAGGGATTGCATTAATAGAGCAACTTTCTAAAAATACTTGTTTATATAGATCACCATCCTTACTGTAACTTGGATGTTCTAGGAACCTATGGAAGTGTAGACACAAGAAGATCCTTAGGGTGTAAGGGTCTAAAGCCCAGCTCCCTCTCACTCCCTGCCTTCTCACTTTTCTGCCCACTTTTCTTGATAGTCCTCATGTCCCTTATTCTTCCTCTTTCTGTACTTCCATGGATCTTCTCCAAGGAGTAGGAGAGAAGAATATGTTTAAGTCCATGCCCTTAATATTAGGCATTGGTCACAACAGTGTTCAGAGGGCTTCTCCAGTCAGGCTCAAGGAATCCTGCAGAATGACTCAGTGGTGTGAGTGAGATTCACGTGCCCCTCTGTGGTCTGGTGGCTAACAAGGTTGCAAAGAAATCAACCTGAGCAACTCTGAAAACAATCTCCAGCCTGTGTGGCTAGAGTCCATGCATTTAAAAAAACTGGTTTCAATTATTCCAGCAAATTTGAATGCTTAAGATTGACACCTTGACAAATTATAGGAAATTGCAAACATTTTCCCAGGCCCAATAATCAGGCCTTTTCCTGAAGACTACAGAGGATTTAGGCAGGAAATCTCCCCAGGGCAGGTTTAAAATCACAGTAGCGGTGACAAGAGCTGGGATCACCCAGTCCAGAACACACTCCCTGCGTGCCTGCTGGCACTGGGACGAGACCACCAACGTCCCCTAAGAGGCTAGGGACAGAAGGGACTTGGGGCCAGTGTTGGCCTTCACAGAGGGAGAGAGGAAGAAGTGCTTATTTATCTGCCTTAGACAGTATTTTCATTTAGAAAGTGTTTTGGTTACTGTCAGGGAAGGTTAAGGCTGGTTGCCAGAAAAACCAAACTTTTCCCTCCCTACAGGAGGATTAATGCTCTCCCTAAACCCTAAAAAAAAAAAAAAGCCCTTTCTTCAAAGGCATGCTGTCTGCAATGTTTCAAATGAGACTTTTCCTTCTTGCAGTGGTTGTCAGTTGGTGGGAGGTGAACATTGTAAGTCAGTCTTTTAGAACTGAGGTGTTCAGGCCGCAGGATGCAGTCCACTGGTACTGGTGGGTCTTAAAATCTATCTGGGGTTCTGTGATTAGCATTTTAAAAAATGGACTAAGGAGGATACATCAGTTTATGGCATATGGTAGAGTATGTCTCGATATTTTTCAGTTTTATATATGGATATTTGGACATTTGTTGGATGTGATGTAATGTGTCATTTTTAGTATGTTTAGTAGTCAACAACTTGTTAAAGCCATTATTTTTTAAATTGTCTTTGGCTGAACAAGGCTGGGTCAAACAAGGCCCTGGTCTGGCCATTCTCAGCAAATGTCATGCTAAACAAAAACATAAACTCTAAAGAGTAGCCATTTCAGTTTGAACTAGTCCTGATTAGGCTTTCTGGTCTGAATTCTACAGTTGACCCCTGAATAACATGGGGATTACAGGGAGTTAGGGGTGCTAACCCCCACCGCACAGTCTAAAACCACATGTAACTTTGATTCCCCCAAAACTTAACTACTAATAGCCTACTGTTGACTGAAAGCCTTAGCAATAACATGAATGGTTGATTAACACATATTTTGCATGTTATATGTATCATATACTGTAGACTTACAATAAAGGAAGAGAAAAAATATTATAAAGATCATAAGGAAGAAAAAGTATATTTACAGTACTATTTTGAAAAAAGTTCCACATGTTAATGGATTGGTGAAGTTCAAACCTGTGTTGTTTAAGGTTCAACTGTACTTTGTCGATGACCTTTTCCAAAAGAATAGATTTAATATACAATAAATATTTATGAAATACTTAATACATATTTTATATATAAAATAAGTGTTTCTTGGTTTAATGGAACAATGTTTCCCCAACTTAAACCTTTCACAAACCTTCTGTGATTTTTGCTAAACCTGTGAACCACTTATGTTTTTATTTATTTAATATTTTCCTTACATCAACTCAAATTATAAATCTGCATTTAAAAGCCATGAAACTGTTGGCTTATATATGAGCTAGTTACCTGTTCCAATATTACAGTAAAATAAACATACACTTTTAAAATATAACAATGTTCATCCACGTGCCATGGAAAATAGTCTCACCTACTTCTGTAGTCCACATACCATTGTTGGAGAAATGCTGATGTTGAGAACATTCTCTTATGCTTTCACCCTCTTAGATGCCCTTGCTCTAACAAAAGTTCATACACATGAGTGAAGAAACAAGAGCTGTTAGTTATTAAGGAGAGGAATCCTCTTAATTTTTAAAGAATTCATCCTACCTTCCTTCCCCCATGTTCTTTTCATAGATACTAGCCTTTCTAATTCACAAGCACCTGATTCAAGGTTGACTATACCTTGACCCAACCAGTTTTCTCCTCCATTTATTAGTAAACATCTTAAGAGAACTGCAGAGGGGGAATATTTAAAGATGCAGAAACACCTGTAGTCACAGCACAGAATAGTTGTAGATCCTGGTGAGTGAGGGCTGCCTTCTTGGGACCCCATGGGACAGGATTGGCTGAGGCCTGGGCTCAGAGGGACTCTCAGAGATTCACTGAGATTTGAGTGGAAACAGAGCTGAAAAGATGCTAGAGAAATAGCTCCTCCTCTTTCTCATAAAAGGGATGACTGAGGCCCCAGATTGGCAAAATGGCCTATCTGGGATGACACCGTTGGTTGATGACAAAGTTTGTGGCTTGGCCTATACCCACACTTCTGCACTTATCTATTTCAGAAGCCTGCTAAGGGAAGTCTCATTCTAGGAATCATAGAACTCCAGCATGGGAAATGGCTGTAGTCCCAAGAAAGAGAACAGGTCTCAAACAGCCACTTGAGCCAGGGTCACTGGTATGCTACCCTAGGAATGATAGAAATGTGTCATGTGAACCTGGACACGACCACTCATGACCTGGAGCCCCCTTCACTATTAATGGGACTTCTGGCCATGACACAAGCACAGAGCATTGATCAGTTGGTCATCAGGTGCCTCCGTGTTCTATAGCCCTACTCAGGAAATGTCTGTTCTGGAAACCAAATTCAGAATCATTTCCAAGTGCTACCTTTTATAGCTGTAATGAGTAGCCTTGAAATGTCCCCATGATTCCATAACCGGGGGGACCCAGACTTTCCAAGTACAAATTCTGAAACTCTGAGTCCTAGTACTGGTTTTTTCCTATGCTTAGGCTGAAAAGTTTTAATAACTTTTATTAGTTAAATGACTAATCACAAATCTTGTGTTTCTGTTGCCTTAATATGACTTGCAAAATTAAAAACTACCAGCCAACAATTCAAAAGCCAGGCACTGAGTATTTCCTATGCTCCAGCAGGCTTTGGCATATCAAGGTAAATCAGGGAGGGTGTCTACCACAACGGAAGTCACAGACCAGGAAGTCATAACCAACCCAGAGCAGAAACGTGGCATGATAATGCAAGGGTCACCTCCTCTGTGAAAGTTTCCCAAATGGGAGAATCGTAGGTCCCAATCCTTGGGTCTCACGGTGCTTTGTGAAGCCCTTTGCACTCCTTCACATTGTCTCAGGGCTGTTTTGAGGTCTGTTGCCTCTTTGGACCTTTGGGCAGTGAGTTCCTAGAGGGTCAGTTATATTTTATTCAAGGCTGTATTCCCAGTGCCTGGTGAAAGTAGGTGGCCCTCCCAAAACATTTTATGGGGAGATATGGACCAGGTGCTAGGAAAACACAGTAAGGAAAAATAGCATGTGATGCGAACCAGGCAGTGCGTTTAGCTTGAGGGCCTCAGCCTCGTGGAGGAGAAGGCATTTGAGCTGGGGTTTAAAAGACTAGTAGTAGTTTCTCTCTAGGAGCCCTTTTGGGACAGCCTGAGGGGTGACAGTGTGAGTACCTGTCATGCCTGAATTTGTGAGCCTTTTCCCAACACTTGGCACCTTTCATCGGAAGGAGACACGTTATCTTCAGTTAGTCTGCATATTTCACTTAGACAAACTGGATGTCTGTTTAAGCCAGGGTCACTTGTTACCTAGTTAGTTGTTAATTTCTGACTGGGAGGGTAAGGATTAAAAGTACATGGACATGCTAGGGACATTTCTTGTCAAAACCATTTCAAGCTTTATAGGAGTTCCAAGAATGTGGAAGCAGAGAAGTCACCTTGATCCATGTCCTTAGGCTCAGGGGAGAATATGCCGAACACTTCTTTAGAAAAGAGGAAGGTACCTCTGAATGTTATATTGTAGTTCCTGTAAAAACATTGTTGCAGCTTGCTCCCAAAGACCTCCTCTTCCTTAGAACTTATTTCCTAACAAATGATAAAATTTATTAATGACATTAATTATCATTTGTTCCTTTCTACTAGAATGTAAAATCCATGGAGGCAGGGATTTTTGTTTTGCATGATGTATTCCAGTTACTAGAACAATGTCATATGCTAAGTGCTCATTGAATGAGTGAATTTTGATATGAATGAATATACTGAATAAGCAAATGAGTAACTCCTTCGGCCCCAGATCTGAGCCCAGGGACAGAGAAAGACAACTGTCCTAAGAGAAATGGACTCACCAGGAGGGTCGCTAGTGTTTCCTCCAGAGAGCCAGCCTCCATGGTATACAGGCTGCCTCCTCTCCAATGGCTGTTCTGGCTTATTGCCCTACTGTGGATGTCATGAACATATCTAAATAGAGAAAGTGATGCCTGAGAAGTGCTTTCATAATTTAAGGGCTGTTGTTTAAATGTACTGTTCATCAGTGAAAGTAGCTGTGTTGTAGTTCTAAGAGCACTGTGTCAGGAGACCTGGGTTCAAATCCCAGATATGTCCAGCTGGGTGATTTAGGACCCATCATTAGCCCTTGCCTCAGTATCCTCCCCCATAAAATGGGGGCAGTAATCCCATCTTCACGGTGTGTGTGGCGCTGCAGTCCCTAGCCCCCGGGAGGCCCCCCCATAAGCAGTGTCAGGCCTGTGGAGACCCCTGGAGAGGCCTGCAGTGTGGGTGAGTTCCACCAGCTTGTTTCCAAGCCAGTCCCCAGCTCTCCCCAGGAACAGATCCAGTAACGCCCTGTGAGTTTTGTTAGGGAGGATTGTGCTGCAGCCCCCCTCCAAACCCAAATCCCCAGTAAGTCAGGAAGATGTATGTGTTTTAAAACATTGGGAGGTCTGCTTTGGATCACCCTGGAGCTGTGGCTTCCCCAAGCCGCCGAGAGAGAGGGAAGGGAAGCCGTTCGGAGCTCTCCAGGCTCGGCGCTCATGTCCCACACAGGCTTTGGCGGCCGTTGACTTTTAAATCATAAAAAGCCGCTCTATATACAGTTTACTCTGTTGCGAGAAGGCAACGGAACCTAGGTATTAAAAAAAAAAAAAGGGCAGAAGAAGCAGCCGTTAATCCCGCCAGGCTTCTGGGCACTGGAGCAGTTGCGGATGACAAAAGTTAATTAGAAACATGAGCAGTTTAACCGAAAACACTTGTGACAATTGGAAGGGCAGCCTCTCCAGTTGGAGAATTTTTCCTAGGGAATCGTTGCTGGAGAAAGTGGCTTCTGCTAGGTAAGTCATGTCACTGGGACTCTGCAGACTCGATGTGTGCTTTGGGGGCTGCAGTGTCACATCCCGTCTGTCCTGGGCACCGGTGGGCATGGGTTGTAGATGGGTGTGGGCCTGGGCTCAGCCACAATGTCTTCCCCGCCATGTTCTGTATGACAGCTGCCCATAAGTGGGAGGTAGAGCTGTGTCGTCTAGTACTGCCTGAACAAGGGGCACCGCAGTTCACGATTCTGTGATACGGGCCATCTTGGTGCATGCAGAACTCCGGTTCAGAACCCACCCTTCGCAGAATAATTCCAGGTCTAGTTTGGAAATATTTTGTGGCTTTTCTGAGAGAGAAAAAAAAAGGCCGGCTAGGCCACTACTCCCTGAATGCCAAGGGGGAAGCCTTGACTTTCAGATAACCCGTATGTTTTCTTGCCTACAGTGAAGCCATGTGCATAGTTTATACTCTTAAGCTAAAAAGTCTCTTTTAAATTCATCCTGAATCATGTTTGGAAATCTTTAAAAGTGCCAGCATAGGAAGAACTTACATGCTTTGATAGCACTTAACAACTTCTGTGGGCAGTTACTCTTCTGTAAAGATTATGCTTGGTTTCACTTCTTTTTCTTTTCTTTTTTTTGGGGGGTGGGTGGGTAGGAGAGGAGGTCCTGTTTTAATGTCTCTGCTACATTGCTTTTTTAAAGTTGGATAATTCTCTATCATTTTGCATAACTGGGAGACAGGGCTGTGGGTTGAATAATTCAAAACGGTAGATATTTCCTGCATCTTTCCTACACTACCACAGTGGTAGTGTGGGGTTTTGCTTTTACATAAATTTGTGTGCTTCACTGTGCTTTGCGCATGTGATGTTGAGATCAGCAGGCATTCGCACAGTGTACACAAATGGTCCCGGGGCAAGGGGGTGTGAGCTGTGTGTGATGGAGAGCAAGAGCAAGTCGGTAGGATTTAAAATTTAACCACAGGTAAAGCATGAAGCAGGTAAAAGAGCTGTAGGGCACTTGGGTTGGGAGTGGTTGGCTGTGTAAATGTGGCTGACCCTGCCTCGTCTTGAGCACAGATCCACAGGTAATTCAGATTTCCTTCTCTCCCCGATCTCTGCAGAGCCATTGGCAAGCCCAGCCTCCTCCCACCCCGGAATGAGTGAAAATGCACCTGCCACTTTGGAGAATGTCAGCAGCTCCACCCCTGCTAATAGCGGCGCCTCCTCGGCCATCCCCCAGCCCGGCGCTGCCCCCAAGCCCTGGCGCAGCAAGTCAGTCAGCGTGAAGCACAGTGCCACGTCAGGCCTGCTCGTGGTCAAGCAGTCCGTGCCTGAGGTCCCCAGGCCCACGGCCGAAGCCATGAAGCCAGCCGCCAACAACCAGAAGTCCATGCTGGAAAAGCTAAAACTTTTCAACAGTAAAGGGGGTTCCAAGGCAGGTGAGGGCCCGGGGTCACGGGACACAAGCTGTGAGCGGCTAGAGATCCTGCCCAGCTTTGAAGAGAGCGAGGAGATGGAGGCCCCCGGTCCCTCACCGTGCACGGCGGGCCCTGCTTCCAGCAGCCCTAAGATTGCCCTCAAGGGCATCGCCCAGAGAACCTTCAGCAGGGCGCTCACCAACAAGAAGAGTTCCCCGAAAGGCAACGAGAAGGAGAAGGAGAAACAACAGCGGGAGAAGGAAAAAGAGAAAAGCAAGGACCTCTCCAAGCGGGCCTCTGTGACAGAGAGGCCGGACCTCAAAGAGGGGCCGAAAGAAGACCCCAGTGGGGCAGTGGTGACTGAAATACCAAAAAAGTCCTCCAAGATTGCCAGCTTCATCCCCAAAGGGGGGAAGCTCAACAGTGCCAAGAAGGAGGCTGTGGCCCCTCCCCACAGTGGGATACCAAAACCAGGAATGAAGAGTATGCCCGGGAAATCCCCAAGTGCCCCTGCCCCTTCCAAGGAGGGGGAGCGGAGCCGGGGTGGGAAGCCGAGCTCGGGGCTCCCCCAGCAGAAGCCCCAGCTGGACGGCAGACACTCCAGTTCCTCCTCCAGCCTGGCGTCTTCAGAAGGAAAGGGCCCAGGAGGGACCACCCTGAACCACAGCATCAGCAGCCAGACTGTCAGTGGGTCTGTCGGGACTACCCAGACCACAGGAAGCAATACTGTCAGCGTTCAGCTACCTCAGCCCCAGCAGCAATACAGCCACCCCAACACTGCGACAGTCGCGCCTTTCCTGTACAGGTAGGAGCGGCCAGGCACCTGCCCTTCCTGGGCCATTGCACAAAAATGGCTTTCTGGTGGATTCCAGGTCTCTGAGGGCAGGAATCAGGCCTGCCCTCTGGGAACATTAAGCAAATGACTAGGGTACCCTGGGTAAGCTCCTCAGGGAAGCACACACAGTGTGGTTGAGAGAACAATGAGCACAGCATGGCTTAGGCAAGGGCCAGAGAAAACTAGAGAGAGGAGGTATATTTGAGCTGGTCTCAAGATGAGCAGGTGTTCACCAGGCACATGGGGACCCAGAGACATGTCAGCAGCAGCAGGGTGAGCAGGCGTGGGAGGGGGTTTGGGGATCACTTGACAGCCTCCAACATCAGTCCTAACACATCCTGAATGTATTTTTCAAAATGACAAACACAAAAACCATCTTGCTGAATCTCTGAGACTTCTCACAGAGGTATTATCTTGAACTACTAGATCCTCACAGTTTCTTAACCACATCACACATATTATTTTTTCAGTCTCTATTGTGTGGGGGCACTTTTTTGAGGGTCGAGCAGGAAAAGGTCAAAGGGTAGTCCCTCCTCAGGAGAAGGAACCAGTTCTGGAAGTACAAAAGGACCCAGGCTGTACTGCAGAGAGAAGCCTGGGTGTTTGCTCCTGACTGTCCTTCTGTCTATTATCTGTCCCTCGGTCTTGTGTTGCTGCTGGCATGTCCCTAGGACCATAGGGCACATTATGGAGGCAGGTGCTACTTGCTCTGTGTGCTTCTGGCCTGTGGAAGTCTGTGGTTGCTCAGCCTGCCCCACACACCTTTGGGACACTGAGGACCCTGGCTCTGGGTAATACCTGGTACCCATGGATGACTTCTCTCCAGACAGACGGAAGCTCCCCTCACCCTGCTCTTACAGGTGGCTCCGAGCTTTGCTCACCTGGTCCTGTGTTTGGGGCTTGTAGTGCCTTTGGCCACACTGCACAGTGAATGATAACTAATACCTCTACGTGCTAATATGCTAGGCGCTTATTTTAAAGCTTCTACCTTAAGTACGGCCCTTATGCAACTGTATACACACACTCATAACAGTTATAATATACAAACACATTGGCAATCACAAGTAAAGGCAAAACACACATTCCGGTATAAAACGAAAGCACCCATATGTACACGTATGCGCATCCTTGTTCGTATGCATAGACTCATGCCCGTACTTGCAGTGTCCTATGTTTATGTAGTTCTCCTAAGAAATAGAAACTCTGTCTGTCCCTGCCTCAGTTGATTTTTTGAAGGCCTCCTACCATTCCTGCCAATAACTGGTGGAAAAAAAGCAGTATACAGATTCGATGCAATCCCTATCAAACTACCAACAGCATGCTTCAATGAACTGGAACAAATAGTTCAAAAATTCATATGGAAACACCAAAGACCCCGAATAGCTAAAGCAATCCTGAGAAGGAAGAATAAAGTGGGGGGGATCTCACTCCCCAACTTCAAGCTCTACTACAGGGCCACAGTAATCAAGACAATTTGGTACTGGCACAAGAAAAGAATAACTGGTGGAAAGACTGTCTTGGGCCATTGCAGAGGAAAGCCAGCCAGGTCCAGCCAGTGAGGGAATGTTAGGTTTCTCCTAATCCCTTTTCTTCTGTTCAGCCTCCCCTTCAGCAAGGCTCATGCCCAAACTTTTTAATTGGGAGCCAGTCATCTTTTTATTAAATCAAGTCATCAGCTCAGCTAGCAGTCCTGAGAAGAGTGCCAAAGCTGAGATAATGATTCAGCACGTGCCTGCATGCACAGCTTTTAATACAATTGTTCTCTGAACCATGGAGGCAACTGAATTGCTCCCCATGAAATTTTTATCATTCGAGTAACATTAATAGTCTTGAGATAATGCATATTCAAGCTACTGTTCATAGATTCTGGATTTGCATTTTCAAAATGAAAGTATATGGCAGTTTTTTTTTATCACCATCAATCTCCCTCCTTTTTGGGGGACTATAATCATTTGAAATATTGTAAAATATTTTAATCCTTTTGTTTTTTTTTTAATTTTAAGCTTTGCTATGAGAGGAAAAACTCTTGATAAAGAGCAAATGCTTGTCAAGTGGGAGGAAGGAGAAAATATCATGTGTGTCTGCCAAGCTGCGTTCTAATATTATGCTCACCCTGTGTGATGTCCTTCTGGCCCCTCTGAGGTGCCTTTCCTCTTTAGGTGAGACAGTGAAGAGCCTGGAAAGATCCCTGGGATAGGAGTCAGGACACCTGCGCTTTGTCTTTTACTAGCTTGCCCCTCACTGTGTGATCCTAGGACTTGGCTGCTGGAACAACTATTGAGTCGCACTAAGTCTGTGCAGACCCCCAGCTGAGAGCTTTGCATGCCTCAGGTCATCTAATCATTCCCACAACTCCATGAGCTAGCTACCTTTTTTTTTTGGATCCCCATTCTATAGATGAGCAAACTGAGGCCTAGAGCAATTAAATAACTCGGTCTATAAGTCACAGAGCCAATTGTGAGAAGAGCTAGTGTTTAAACCCAAGTCTAACTAGAGAGATTAACTTCTTAGCCATGAAATAGTCTTGACTATCTAAATCACTGCATCTCTTGAGCCTCATTATCTCCATCTATAAAGGGAGGAAATTAGACTAGATTAGAGGATTTTAAGAAATGGTTTAAATGCTAATGGTTGTGCTGGAAGATTCTCTTGCAAGTTCATGGCTATTTATAACTATGATGCTCTTCGCAGACCCTTTCCATGTTAGTGATGTTACCAAGGAATAAAAGGAAGCTAAGTCATGTTTTAAAATCACTCAGAAGGAATTGTATTTATTAATTCAGAAGTAATACTGGACACCTTAATCACTTTATGCTTTAATGAGTGCTTTTGTGCCATATCACATGTGGTTTTGTAACCACCAGTGAGGTGGGTTTTGGTACCTCCCCGTGCCCTGCCCCGTACTGATGAGGGCCTTGAAGCTCAAAGAGGTGAAGTGACTTATCAAATGTGCATGGCTATCCAGTTATAGACTCCAGACCTTCAGCCAGCTAACTGGTCACTCCAATGCTATAATGTTCCTTCTAGTACCCAGCATCTTTCTAGACTTAAAAATGTCTCAATTATCCATTCAGCACCCCTGCCCAAGTGCCTGCTCAGCACATGCATTCTAACCGATCATGATCTTACGTGAACACATCAAAAGAGCCAGTCTTTGCCTTCAGAGAGCTCTCAGTCTAGCTGAGGAAATAATAATCAGATCCCATTGCAATAAATAGGTATCAGGGGAATATGGAAGAATGCCGTTGAAACACATGATCCGCGATCATCCCTCAAAGAGTCCCGGGAGGCTTCCAGGCCACGATGACATAGGAGTTGCATCTTAAAGGTAGTTGAGGAGCAAACTAAGGAAGAAAGAGTAGAGCCTTTGGGCAGAGGTCTCAATAACTACAGAGACTAAACCGTTAAGGGCATGAGAAGATCTGGGAATGGAGAGAAGCCCCATGTAGGTGGAGCACAGGGCAGGGCTGTGTGTAAAGAGTTGAAGTGACAGGAGGTGGGGCTGGGAATGGAGGAGGGAAGAATCCCTTGCTGTAGGGCACCTTCTGCCACTATAAGGATTTCAGACCTCGCTCTGGGCAGCAGGAAACCACTAGAGGCTTTTCCTCAGCAGGTGATATGATCACATCAGTATCACGAGGCTCGGTGGGGGTGGTGGGGGGAGTGGACCCGTCTCAGGAAGTCAAGAATAAGAAGTCCTGGACTCAAATGCCTGATGGGGACCCACGAAGTAATGCAAATGAGTAACTCAGAAAGGAGGGGACTGTGGCAGAGGGAGCTCCACGCCTTTCTAGAGGAAACAGCTACCACTTGGCACTGGCAGGTGGCACCCTGTAAGAACGAGCTCAGTCAAGTTGGACTTTCTTGTTTTTACTGATAGTAAAAGATAGGAGACACAGGGAAAAGGCAGAAATTCAGATTTTTCTTGTGAAATCTCCCAATTTTTAAAAGTCAAGATTAATTCAAGAGCCTTAAAATACTGTGCAGACCAATAAGGATAAATATGTGGGCTGGTTCCTACACCAGACTGCCATTTGCAGTCTCTAGGCTGGAGGCAGCATACTTACTTACACAGGGCTCATGGGGCCTGGGCAGAGACGATGTGAGCTTGGACTATGGCCAGGGATGGGAAGAAGCACTGGGAGTATGGAAATCCTTTAAAGGTAGAGATCTTAAGAATTGGAAACTGATGCCTTTGGTAGGAAGGCACAGTAGGGAAGAACAGATGGATGACTCAAGGTTTGTCCCTTAAGAGCCCCCACATTTAAGACAATTCACATTCTTGGCAAACATCTTCTTTGTAGAGAGTGAAATCTGTTGAATTAGCTCTGGATGCTAATGAATTAATAATGGTACACCCAGGGTTGTGCATCTGAGTGTAATTACACATTTGCATGCCATGGCTACATCAGCAGAGGTAGTACGGCAAGCACACATTGCATGAAGCTATTGCCTCGATCTGCTTGACAAATAAGGGCATGGAAAATGTTTGGGGAAGTACAGCTTTCAGTCAAGTGTTGAAATAATGATCAATGAGACCTTTCATCTTAGAAGATCTGAGCTCTGAATCAGAGAGCTAGAGGGCAAACACACCTGCTTGGCACCCACTTCTGACTGGTTTTGCAGTCACCTTGCAGAGAGAGCCATGTCAGGAGATTTGGGGGGGGGTGGAAGGGGCCCTGGAAGCTGTCAATGGAGTCATCTTTATGCTTGGCTTGCTGGTGGTGCTGGTTACTTAGAAGCCGTTCTTTGGCTGGGTTAAATGATCCAAACCACCCAGGGTGCTGCAGCATTTTTCTGAGTAGACCTCGCTCCCTGATGGGGACTCAGAAAAGCATTCCCCGGTGAGGGATTGCAGACCCTCTGTTTGGGTGATGAATATTTCATCTTTTACAGTTCGGTGGCTCTCTCTTTCTAGGACATTGCTCCACATGTGCTAATGAATTATTTAGTGTCAGTCTGCTGGTCTGCTCTGTTCGAAAGCTTCTTGCTGTAGGAGGTGATGGTGGGTGCTGCGGTTGGACCACAGTGGCCCAGAAGTAAGAATTACCGCTTGTGACAAGTGTGTCTGCTTTGGTTTGCGTGTGAAGGTCCCAGACAGACACTGAAGGGAATGTTACTGCCGAGTCCAGCTCAGCGAGTGTGAGCATGGAGCCCAACCACTACACCAAGAGTGGACAGCCTGCTCTGGAAGAACTCACTGGTGAGTATGGAGCCCTAGAAATGGTCTGTTGGTGATGTAGCCTCCCGTATAACCACCTGCTGGAAGGGCATGAACCCAGCTTGATTTGAAGTTGCTTAACTGTTACCTTGATTGATGAGCTAAACAAACTTTCTTTCCTTATTATTTTCCTCCTCCTTTCTTTCTCCTCCCTGTCATCTTTCTCATACAACCTACTCCCTCCTCCCCACAATTGTAAATAAGTCTCTTGCTCTTGGCAAATCCTGTTTTAAGGTATGTTCCAGTTCATTCATGCAGGGGATCTGGGCTGCTCTGACACTTTGAATCTCCTTATTTACTTTTCAGATGAAGTTGATTTCCAACAAGAGCTGGAACTCTAAAATACTGACTTTTATTCTTTCCTAGATGGAAGTACTAATTAAAGATGTATATTAGTATCCTCCATTAACTGAAAAGATTAGAGCATGTTGCTTTGACCAAATACAAACCCCCCCCCAAAAAATCTATATTTTATTTAAGTATAACCTAGACAATGATGATTAAAGGGGCATATTATATAAAAACATAAAACCCACAGTTGTCACAGTTAATAATAGACATTGATTTATTAATGTTAATATTATTACACTCTTAAATTAGAAAAGTTCACATCTGAGTCAGAATCCCTCCTGTAGTACGTTCCAGTTTACCACCTCCACTATTTCTTTTCCCTGGTCCCAACTCTGTGCCCTACAATCCAGCAACTTCTTATCAGGGAAGTGAGTCGTAAACCACATATTTAACAGCAGACGTAGTACTTCTCATATCTTTATCACTTCCAGAGTTGGGTTAAAATTTGAATTCATGTTTAAAATCCATTTATTAGACTAAATGTCCTTCATCACACCATTTTAATAACTACCTTACAGCCATGGAGTTGGTCTGTGGCTCATATCATTGAATCATAACTATCTTACTATTAGGTCTGAGTATTAATTTCAGAGGATCTGAGCAATTTAACTATTTCCTTCTGGTTCTGCTGGCTGGGCACTGAGATGGGGCAGAGAGTTTTCAAGCCATTTGTAAGTGATCCATCTTATAGTGGTTCAGGCCACACATTTGGGACTGATTCTATGCTTCCTTCTCTTTAAGGCTTACAGCTCCCTTGCATATGAGGACATGGATAGCACAGGAAGAGGCCAGCTATGAGGAGAAGGGTGTGGAGTTCAGACGACTGCTTAAGTTTCCACACACATTTCAGATCATGTTCTTATGTGCACACATCAAAAGAGCCAGGCCAGTGCTTCAGAGCTTGGCATGTATCATATACGTCTCCCATGGAGTAGTATGGATTCGTGTCAGACATTGAGGCTCAGCAAAATTCACATTTGAATAACAAAAGCAGCAGCCAGAGAACATTCCACATAACACTTAAATTTCAAAGTGACAGATTACAGCCTGTGATCTTTCAGTAATTTTTCTTTTCCTCCCCCGTGGCTCCTCTGTATCAGAACTGTAAAACCAAGTAAGAGCTCAGAAAACCTGAGATGCTGTCAGTTGGTTTGGGGAACAGTCATGTCTGATCAGGCACTCTTTGGTGTTAATTCATTCATATGGTGTCGGTTGCTAATGGAAATGTCTTAATCACAGTGACTTGTCTTTACATTCAAGCAACAGAAATTACATGTGTGACTATACTGCAAATTATCCTATGGAGACAATGAATAGTAGCACAAGGTTGAGTTAACTTATCGACAGCCAATCTCTTGCAGTGATAACGAGTAGTGGGTGTATTTAGAAATGGACATTTATGAGACCATTTGATCAGTGGCTTAGTTCTTCCCCTTTCTTATACAGTAGGTGGATTTTCCCATGGTGCTTTGTTATTTACATAGCATAACAGTTGAGACATGCATCTTGGATTGTAGTTAGTAGGAAACACATGATTATTATCTGGTCCTTGAATTAAATCCTTTCTATCATTTACTGACAAATCATCTTTCAGTCTCTGCTTGAATATTTCTTGGGACAAGAAGGTTATTTTTTGTTGGCCTTAACTGGTAATAGAGTTCTTTGTTCTTACATTTCTAATCACTCAGTATGATCCAGCCTTCTAAAGCCCACAATTTCCATTCTTTTCCATTTAGGAGCATGTCTGTTAAGCCCGCCTCTTCTAAGTAAAAATTCCGGCTTCCTTCCATGTTTTTTTTTTATACCCTGATATCCTCCAAACTAAGGTGTGTTTGTTCAGAATGTGGTATGTTCTCCATCATGGCCAGTGGCTTGAGGGAAGCTGACCTTGGCAAATGCAAGAGAGCTGCAGGCGGTCCTGGAATAGCTTACTCAGTTTTTAAGATCTATGTGAGTAGAAAGGGCCCTCTGTTTCCAGCGGAGCACTGTTGTGTTTCTATTTTGTTGGCTGTTAAGTCGGAGGGGAAATCTTACCTTCAGGTCACTGTCCAAGGAGACAGAATTGGCGATTCAGAGTGTGATCGCCTGAGCGAGGCGAGTGGATCACTGGCTTGTGTTTCTATGTTGTTCTTGGGATCTGGTATGTGTGGGGCCCTGAGAGGGGCAGTGAGACCCCCAGAAGGAAACAGAAGCTCAAATTCAAGGATCCCTTATTTTGTGCCAGGCATGTATCTGTCACCTCATTGGATCTTCCCACTAACCCTCTGAGGGAGGGATTTTATCCCCATGTTATGGATGACATTCGGGAAAGATAAATGACTCATCCAAGGTCAAGGGGCTAAGAAGCAGCAGGGCCACGATTCAGACCTTTATGTGTTGGGATGTGAAGTATGCATTTTCTTCTTCAACCCAACACTGACCAAACATGTTTAGGAGAACGGATATTTCTTGGTCGTCTGTAGATTTGTGTAAGGATCACCAAAAGGAAAGGTAAGATACCACCTCATCTCAAAGATCTTTGAGTTTCTGAAAGAGATAAGACAGGCAAAAATGTGATTTGTAGAGACCTGGAGAAATAACTATATTTCTGCTTTTTGTGTGTGGTTAATTAATGAAGTAATTAAAAAACTTGTGACTACACTTAGTTTCCTAGTAAATATTCTTTAGAGGGCCTAGAGCTGTCCAAAGAATCAGTACCTATTTGGCCATTTTACATAGATAAAATGTGGGCATACTGGGAGTAAAAGATATTTAGTTGATGGCTGAGGAGATAGATGCAATTACATTCCTCCAAGGCCATCAGGGGAAAGTAAAGTAGGTATTCGTCACTGCCTTCATTTAAAAACATATATGTATGTATGTGTGTGTATTTTAAAGAATTAGTGGGATTGAAATGGGTGGGAAATGAAAGTTTGACCAATTATCCCTTAAGAGAGACATGCCTTTCAAATTTCTCCTGCTTCAAATTGGGAAGAAAATCGAAAACACTTTGCATTTTCAAGGACAAGTGCTTGCTATAGCAAATTTCCTCCATTAAATCACACACTTATCATTTAATCCATCCCCCAGCCTCCAGGTACCAGCAAGCAGAGAACAACTTAGGGAAGTCATTATCTGTCGTGGAAAGAAAGTGAAATCTATGACATTTCTTTGCTGCTTACTGCCCTATTGATGGAAACTGCAGGAAGTCCTACTTAGTGTCTAATGTAAATTCCACCACTGTTGCCCATGTGTGCTGTGTTCTATGTGGAGATTTCTTTAAATTTGTTGCTCAACACTTGGAACAGTCATAGGCTTTTAAAGAGCGTCGATTGTGGTCAGTACCCTTACTATTCCTACTTAGGGCTGTTGAATCCGAAGGATAGAGAGGCTCAGCACCTTCCCCATGGTCACACAGCCAATGAGTAAAGGAACCAGAATTTGAGGTAACATAATAAATCTAACAGAACAAAACAAACCTCTCTCTTTAGAGATATTTGTGATTTATAAGCACAGATCTTTTAGCCACTATAATTTCCATTTATGAAGTCGGGCTGGTGGACAGCAGCGTATATCACCATTGGGTGAGAAAGCAAAATGCCTCACCCACGTTTGCGTGGGCATAAAATGGTTCCTGGGAAGTGGTCAGACCTAACTAGTGTAAGTATTTATTGCAGACAGTATGTAAAGGTGTTTCTACCTCAGAATAGGTGCTTTGCTTCTCCCACAAGCTAGACTTCCCCTATTTCAGGAGGGACCTGTAAGGAGAAGAAAGATTTCTCTCCTTAGATTTAATAACTTCATTTGGGCATCCATTCATTCATTGATTTATTCTCAAATCCTTAAGCACCCATGGTGAGCCAGGCCCTGAGCAGGGAACATGGTTATGGCCATGGACATGATCACTGATCCCATGCAGCTCATGATCTATCAGAGAACTAAATAGCCTTAACCCTCATCTTTCCAGGGGAAGATCCTGAGGCTCGGCGGCTGCGGACAGTGAAGAACATCGCTGATCTGCGGCAGAATTTGGAGGAGACCATGTCCAGTTTACGGGGAACTCAGGTCACACACAGGTAAATCACTTTACTGAACTGGCTGGTGGCTTGAGTTTCACACAACTTCCCCTGTGTTTGTTCATGCCGCTAACAAAGAGATTTGGTCAATAATGGAATAAATTGTCTTGATCAACAAATGTTGTGGAATTCACAAAGAATGCCATATAGCATGTAAAAAAAAAAAAGAACCAAAAATTAGTATAGACAGATTCCTCCCTAAAGCAGAAGGCTGATAAATCTGTTTGACAGACAGTACTGCAGACCAGCTCCATTTAAAAATGAGCAGGTGAACTATATTTGACCTGTGTGATAAAGCAAATAACTTGAATTCCTACCAGGTCTTCTGATATGCAACACTCTATAATATTAGTCATGCACGTGCATGAAATATGTAAGGAATATTTATAAAAAGTTCTGATCATGTTTAAACTATGATTTAGTTGGATGAAATCTAAGATTATATTGAAACCATTTACCAGGTTGTTTTCATTGTTGAGCAAGAAGTTAAAGACGATGCAATCCTAGGACACCCTTCGTGCTTTGGCAGAACCACATTTTATGGTTTGTGTTTGGCTTTGATAACACAAAGTCCTAGTGATCCCAGTGAACTCCTAAGGAGTCTCCTTTGCTTTCCCAATTTCAGTCTCTGATGAATATTGGAAGGAGACTGCAGGGCTTCCTTCCCCATTGCCAGCGGTCTTGGCAGATGGGAGGTAAGCAGTGTGGGTTCTGTCTTATGTAAGACCAGGGCCCGAACCTGAGGGGTCCCCAGTATGAGGAGAGTGAGGCCACTTCTGGGACGGGGTGGAAACAAAGGCAGTTGAGCCCCCAGATTGGTTCTTCCAGAGGAGAGTAGACTTGGGGATTCTGATATGGTGCCCCCCTCAAACTTGAGATATTTGATGTCATGAAGCCAACTGCTGGACCCTGTGAGGCTGTATGGAGCATCCCTCTTTCCACCAAGATTACTGGAAGTGACCCAGAGTGGGTTACAAGTGTTTGATAGTTTTCTTGGCTTGCACTGGGAGGGTAATGATGACAAGAAAGAAAGCTTCGATGCTTTCTTCTGCCGTTAGGAGAGCCCAGTGCCCTTCTGCAGAGGTCCCCTGCCTTGCCTGTGCCATGAGCACCTGCAGGGCCCAAAAGACAGTGGACTGCAAAAGTCTTTCTGATAGCCAGGGATGGGCTCCTGGCAGACTGGGGTCCATGTTATTTGATTTATTATGGATCTCAAGCCCTGGCAATTATCACTCTTGTTGCCTTTTGCCCTTAGAGTTTATTTGCCATTTTATGTGGGATAAGCAAAAATATGGGGGAAATGGACTTTACCCCATTAGAAAAGGCCTCTCCCCACCTGCTCAGTCTAGAGGGAGCTGAGCTCATGAAATGAGACATTAGGAAGTCCGAGTGGATGGGTCCATCCTGCCTTAGGAAAGGAGACTGTGAAGTAGCGTCCTGGGTGAATGAGCGGGTAGGTACCTCAGTGCTCTATACTCATCATCTCAACATTTTCTGTTTCCTGGGTTGGGAAGAAGATTCCAATAGTTAAGATCACTTAATGGTGGTGGGTATCTTGTACCATGTTTTTTGGGGGGAAAGTCTCTGCTGAGCTGTTCAGAATGCTACATAGCTGTTCTGCTTCATCTGTGCTCAACAGAGGAAGTACACCAGGTGAGACATTGGTGCCTGTTTCTGAGACTATTTTGTATATGGGAAATATTTCATAGTTCTAAAAATTAAAGAACATATAAACTGCAGAGGATCCTTGGCACACTAGGGTCTAACCCAAGGCCGGTTTTGTTTCTAGCACATTGGAAACCACATTTGATACCAATGTCACCACGGAGATTAGCGGGCGCAGCATCCTCAGCTTGACAGGCAGGCCCACTCCTCTGTCCTGGAGACTCGGCCAGTCCAGCCCTCGGCTCCAAGCAGGAGATGCCCCCTCTATGGGCAACGGGTACCCGCCCCGAGCCAACGCCAGCCGGTTCATCAACACCGAGTCGGGTCGCTATGTGTACTCGGCCCCTCTGAGGAGGCAACTGGCCTCCAGGGGGAGCAGCATTTGCCACGTGGACGTCTCAGACAAGGCCGGAGGTGAGATGGAACTGGAGGGCATCAGTGTGGACGCGCCTGGCTACATGAGCGATGGGGACGTGCTGAGCAAGAACATGCGGACAGATGACAGCACGAGCGGGTGAGTTCCCTGAGGTTCCCCTCTTCTCCCGAAACAGGAGGAGACTTAGAACCCAGTTTCTCTTTGGCATGGCTTGATTTCAGGAGGAGATCAAACTTCCTGCTTCATTTTCTGCTGTGTATGTCAAAGGCTGTGTGGTGCGGAGAGGAACCTTCTGGCCTGAGGCTTGCAAGACCTGGGCCTCCAACCAGGTGTGACCAGTAACTCTCTGGGCAGTTCTAGCAAGGCTCCCTCGGCAGCCAGAGTGACACTTGACAACAAACCATATTGTTTCAGTCCTTTAAACCCAACCTCACACCTAGATTGGAATCTGGGCTCCTTATCATGAGCTACCTGGTCCTACTGGATCAGGCCTTTACCTGCCTCTTTCTCTCCTCGCTCTCCACCCACCTAGCTGCTCCGCTACAGCTGTTTGTTCTGATCCTTGGTCTCATCAAGCTCTCTGCTGCCTCATGACCCGTGCACTCTCTGTTTCTCTCTATGGATTCTGTTCCCCAGATCTTTGGTATCTGGTTCCTCTGTGCTGCTCTGCTGACATCTCTCTGGAGGGGCCCTTCTCGACCATTCAACTTGAAGTAGTTTATGTGGCCTGCCCCATGCCCCTAGTCCTCTCTGTCACCCTGTCTTAAGCAACTTTGAAAGCTTATCACTACTGAAATGATCCTGATTATGTGTTTATATTTTGCCTCCCTGCCCCCACCTGCTTGCGGTAATTGCACCACAAAGCGGGAACACTCTGGCTTGTTCACTGCTGAATCCCCCAATGTGTTGTATATATAGAGGCTTATAAATACTGCTGAGTTAATGAATGCACAGATTGATGGGCGAAGGAACAAAGCCAGCCTCCCAGGCTCTCATGTGGCATTAAGGGGAATGATGAGATGTTGTCTAAGCCATGCCGGGACCATGTGTAGCAGGAGGCTTGGCTTCCGGTTTTTAGCTCCACTACCGGATCGCTGTGTAACCTGAAGGTGCATCTACTTATTTCACTTGCCTGAGACTTCTTCCTCCATTAATCTGACTTGTAAGAAGCTCTCCAAGATCTTTTCCTCCTCTACCATTCTAGCAGTCAAATGACAGGTAAAGAAATTTGGTATAATAATGCCACTTATTTCCATGAACATAGAGATCAAGAACCCCATGGATGAGTCAATGTTTTCATAATTTCAATAATACCTTAGTCACTCACTATGTGCCAGGCAGTCTGCTAGGTGCCTTATCTATATATATTACCTTGTTCTATCCTCACAGCAATCCTTTGAGGTAGGTGATATCATTATCCCCATTTTATGGAGGAGTAAACTGAGGCTCGGGAAGGTTAAATAGCTTACTGAGGGCCCCACAGTGATTAAGAGGCAGCCTAGGGTTAGTAGCTCCAGATCCTGTTCCTTCACCACCATGTTACATCATCTTGCCCACTACTGCTGAATTGAAATAGCTCAACTATTGAAGTTTATTTAAAAATTAATTTACTTTTGCTTAGATCTACCTGATTAGAAGTGTTCTTTCATTTAATTAAAAGCTTAGCGGAAGAGGTGCTTTGACTTTCTGCCTGTCATTTTTAGAACCATTTTGGGTAGTGAAATCATGGAAGACAGGAGCCACCAAACCCTGACAATGTAACAAATTTCTGCTATTCAGAATGACTGGGAAAGTTTAGGGAGCTGAAAATGAGCTGGTTAACTTAGAGTATCATTTTGTATTTCTAGTTTTCCATACATAAGAAAACAGTAAATATTACTAAAATTGAATGTAATTTAATCTTTTATTATTATTTAGAAAGCTTTTGGTATCCAGCATGGCCTCAAGACTATATTATCAATTTATACTGGACACTGCTACCAAAATATTTTTGGGTTCTGAGATTTTTGTGTGTGTGTGTGTGTATCCTATAATAAAGGCTTGGTGTAGAGTCAGTCCTTTAATCCTCAAGGTCAATGTATTTATTTTGATGTAGTATTCACAGCTTCCACAAGGTGGAGACATTGAAACACTCTAAACTGAAGCCTAGTGACATCACAGTGAGAAATCCCTAGTTTTTTATTTATCAAACCAGAACCTTTACCCAGGCTAAAAAGCACAGATGTTTACATTTCAGTTCCTGCATTGGGAAGCTTACATTTTTAGCAAGTGCGATAACACTTTAAGTAAGTGTAGATAAAAGTGTAGAAATGTAAGCAAACCATCCAATTATTGAAATCGGAGAACTCTGGTCTGATTCCCTCTCCCCACACCCCCCGGCCTCCCATTCCATTTAACATAGAAATTTACCTTCAGAATGAGGAGCAGTAAGCCCAGATGGCATTGAATGCTCTATCTACTTGTAACATTATAGATCACTAGTTAAGTGTGACTGCATTCTGGAAATGCGTGCAAGTTTCTGCTTTGAGGCTTAATTATCAGTTTGCTTTTACATGCTGAGTTCAGGGCATGTTTAATGTCCTCTGTACTCATTTCATTTTCCTCTTATAAACGTGACAAGGTTTAGATATTGAAGGACTAGTCTTTTATTCTGTGCTTCAGAATCTGCTGAATCAGTCATATTGCTGAGGCAATTGGTGGAGTAGAAAGAAAACAGACTGAGACATCAGACTAACTGAGCTTAAACCCTGCTCTGCTGCCTCCAAGATCTGTGCTGTTAGGCACATCATTTAACTTCCCTAAGCCTCAAGACATTACAATTAGTACGGCTTTTAACCTTCTACAATTAAGTATTTCTCTTTGAGGTTGTATCTGATGAATGGCAAATATCTGATACAGGCATAAAGTTTCATCCAGGGTCTAGATGTCTTAGCAACCTGAAACTTCTAGCTGCTCAGAAACCCTGAAATGATTAAAGTTTTCTTCCAGATGTTTGTTTGACTTAGTGGGAACAGCGTTGATGTTTGAGTGATACATAAATCTGTATGGAGGTTCTTGGAGGGAAGTTCTTATAAAAGCTCACAGCAAATTTATTTAGAATGCCTGATATGGAAGTAAATTCGGGTTTCTGAAAACCCATGACCTTTGTTTTTAAAATGACTCTGTGTACCTCAGCTTGGTACAGCAGCTGTTTTTTGATGTCTCCAGTTCTCTACTGGGTGTGTATGCACGTGCACCTGTGTATCATTCACTTCTCCCTGAGGTGAACCTGAAATTACTTTATTTCCATGGAGTTCAGTTAAGAACCCAGTGTCGAACACCTTTTGTCTTATAAAGTGTGTATGTTTGTAGGTGTTTATTAAACCCTTCTAACACACTAAGTATGTATCAGGCATGTCTAAGTACTTTACAAGTTTTTACCTGACCTTATCACTTCTATTAGATTGATAAATTGGGCTTTTCCTGTACTTACTGGCAAAGAAAGTGAAATAACAGGTGAAGATGGCTCTTACTGAAGCCAATACATCTACTTATCTTCTAAAATTTCAGAGTGCCATATGGTGTAGAATAAAATTAAAGGGACAGATTTAGCATCCATATGTTTGGAAAGATTATTTTTTCTTTTTAGAGTAAGTACTGAGTTATGAATATATATCCCTTCCTGGAAAAAAAAAAATGACCACGTAAGTTTAACATCAGAAATTTCTCCAGGAACTTTCGATGGCATCCTCTTGCCTGTGGGAACAAATCTCAACTTCTTAACATGAGAGACTCTTGAAGGTCTTTTTCTCAGATTCCCTCCCTGCCTTAGCCCTGGCTCTGTCCCTTCTCACACATCCCACACTCCCCGCTGCTCTAGGCTACCTGCCATTCATTACCAAAGGCTGTTGCCTGCATTTGCAAAGCTTTGTGCCTTAGGACAAGGTACTTTCTCCCTGGAATTCCTTTCATCTCACTCCTGTCTGACGGATCTACAAAAATAGTCCCCTCTGTGGTACCTTCCTGGGCTCCAGAGTCAGTGCCGGCTCCTGTGTTTGTGCTCGCCTTGGTTCACACCCCACCTTCTGCGTGCCCCTTCTGCTTTGCATGGTAAGTGTTTGAGAAGTGCTGGGTTGTATAGAGGAGAGCACCATTTTAAGAGGAAAAAGATTTGAGATTTAATGCCGGTTCTGCCAAATGAACTTTAATAAGTTCTTAACTTTTGGGCCTTAGAGAACATGAAAAGCATCTAGCCAAGTCTGGGATGCTCAAGAAATGTTGGGCACTTTGTGTGTTATGTGTTTCCTCCTCCAAACTTGGAGCTCCCAAAGGCAGATGCACCCATTATTTTTCTAAAATCAGAGACTAGCACAAGTAGGTATTTAATAAATGTTCTGCAAATGGTTTATTCTCCATTCCTACCCTCACAGGACCTTGGGCTTCTGTAACTTGTTATCACCAGCTGTGAATCTGAACGATTGTAGTACTTACAGGACGCTTGGAGAGAATCAACTTCGCCTCCCATGTCTTTTTGGTGTAACGCGCAGCTCCATCTAGTGGCCAATAGAGGAAGAGAGGAAGTGATGTGGTTTTGATTGCTTTTAAGAGTCTTTTTATTGGTTTTGACTCAGGGCTGAGGAAATAGAGATTGTAGCAATTGGCTTGCCTTTGAAATGTGGCCTGGGCAGTAGTTTAGTATGGGAGAGAAAGCAGGGTTGTGAGCCAGCTGGTCTTCAATGCTGGTTTTTTGATGGCTGAAGCCTCCTCTCTCAGATGTCAGAGATTTCTCCATCAGCGTAAGCACTGGTGCTGCTGGGAGACAGTTCCTTGGAAGTTGAGGAACCCATCCCTGCTGAATTACTTGTAGCTCATAAATATGTCAGGGCATGCCTTAGTTCGAGCTGCTTAGCAAAATACCACAGGGGGTGCCTTAACGAACACACATTGATTTCTCACTCTTCTGGAGGATGGAAATCCCAAGATCAAGGTGTTGGCATGGTCGGGTTCTGGTGAGCGCCCCCTCCTGGCTCAGTGTCCTCTCGTGGCAGAGAGAAGAGGCTCTGGTGTGTGTTCCCCTTCCTATAAGGACACTGAGAGTATCACGGGACCCTGCGTTCATGATCTCATTAAACCCAGCTACCTCCAGAGGCCCACCACCTAAAACCCTCACAGTGGGAGTTGGGCTTCTACATATGAATGGGGAGGGTGAGCACACGCAAACATTCAGCCCTTAACATGGAGTTTCATGCGTCATCTGCATGTGCAACACCCTGTGCTTTGATTGCCTTTCCCCTCATGGCCTGCCAGGTCACCCACCTCCTCACAGAAGCTTTCCCTGCTGCTCTTCAAGCGGAGGTGGTGGTTTTTCCTCTGAGCTCCCTGGGTATTTGATGTGCCTGCATATATAATGCACTGATAACACTACATCCAAGTTGTTATAAATGTGTGTGTAAAATCAAAAAAGTTGCCTATACAAAGTACTTTTTTAAGCTGTTCCACTTCATTAATTATGAGGAAGGGACAGAGCCCATAAGCTGTTACAGCTCTCAACGGTTAAAGTCAGATCTTAGATTGGCTGGCACTGGGCCTGGTCTATAGTAAGTAGTCAGTAAATATTTGTTGCATGAATGTGACAGCTGAGCTCCAGTGGAGCAAGAGCAGTCATGTGCCTCTGAAAGAACGTGTCTACAATCGAAGTCCCTTGAGCTTGAGACCCCAGCCATGTGGTCTTCCCTCTCCTCAGCCCTGTCGTGTATTGTCTGATTGATCACGTCAGACCTCTGACCACCTGTAACCCCGTGAACTAGACATTGACCCTCCAGGAATGAAAAGGCATCCCAGAGTCCCAGGCCCATATGCCCGGGGGCGCCATGGAAGTGCGCCTTCTTCCTTTCTCCACTGACCGCCATGGGACAAGTGCGGGAGGTGTTTCTCACCAAGTCAGCATAGAACATAGCCGGCAGCACCAGAGTCAAAAAAGGCAGCATTCATCGCAGGAAAGTTTCTTTCTTATCTGGTGAATGTTTCTCATGGTCTTTCCAGGCCAGAACTGAGGCAACCCTGACAGGCTGTTGTTTCTGGCGAACTGACAGGAGAGGAAGCCAAAATACTCCGTACAGCCAGAATGCACCCCGGAGCCAAGACAAAGGTTTTTAGGTGAAGCCATGCTGAAAGACACTGGGTCGTGGCAGGTTCCAGCAGGGTGTGGTGGGTGCTGCTGGGGTTTGAAAAGGATGCACTCTTCTTTCTGCAGGTTAATCCCTCTGGAATGATCTTGCCTTGTGGAGCTCTTGAAAGGCTTGAGAATTCCAGGTTGCCAGTCAGCCACTGTGTGGATCTTGGTGGGGTCAGGAAGGTTGAATGTCAAGGAAAAGTAAAGTCTCAGCTCTGTAGACTGATTGTTAGGGCCTTGGGTGAGTCACTTGCCCCTAAAGCACTGCCGTCCTCTCACCACACACACACACACAAACACACACTTAAAAACATACAGTGGAGCTCCAGCATGCAGCCACAGGCCCAGAGTAGCCCAGTAGGTTGGCAGCAGGCCTGAGTCAGGCCCCAGTCTGGGGGTCTTCCCCTCCTCTCTGCTTCCCTCGGTGCTTCCTTGCCAACAGGTCTTACTAGTGTGTGAATCCACAGAAACTGTAACTACTTCTCCCTGTCTGGTATCTTTCTTCATGTTCACTATCCCTGGCAAATACAATGACCTCTGTTTTCATAAGCGGCTGTCTGGGTAGAGGAAGCAAGGACAGAGAATCATGCAGGGGTCAGCACTAATTCCCCTAAGTGTTGCCAAATAAGTGACAGCTTTCCCCACGTGCTTGCGATGTCCTCTGACATGGGCGGTTTGGCTGATCAATGGCTTCTTCTACCTATGTCAGTTGTCCCTGATGGCTGGGGAGGTATCTGTTGTATGGCCTTCTTCATCCTCAGTGGACCCACTTGATTGACCAAGTGTGGGAAGTCAGTCAGTCCTGTTGCCAGCTAGGCAGGCAGTTTTGTAGGGGAAAGCACAGCAGAGCCAACAATGTGCCGAAAGGGGGAAAATTCCCCCTCATTCCCAAGCCCGCTCTAGCCACTGTTGGTGACGATAGATTTAGCAGGCGGAGACCCAGATTTAAAAAAGATTTACTGGAGAACAGCCTCATGGAGAAATGAAGTGTGGTCCAACTTTGAACATGGGCAGCCCCGGCTGCCACTCATAACTAATAACAAATGTTGGCCTAGTAATTTATGGGAAGGGTGAGAGAGAGAAGGGGGTGTCTTTTCTTCTTAGAAAATTGGGCTTACGCCCTGACTTCTTGAGCATTTCCTAGTTTGCTTTGAGATTCAAATTCCTTCACGCCTTGTCCCAGCATCCTGTAGGGGAGGAAAAGTGAGAGAGGAACAAAAGTGGCTGCTTTGAGAGAAGCAGTCTCCCCCCAGCCCTTCTTGAGTGGTCCCTGGAGGCGCTGCTCACTGCTGCCCTGCCACCCTCGGGCACATTCCCCCCACACACCCCCAAAGTTTTCCAAAGCATGGCTCTCCTGGAGTTGGAAACTGGAGACCCATCCTTTGGTCTGCCTTCTGGGGAGGCTCCAGGCAAAATCAATACAATTCCACTGAAGAGTGTTTATTGAGTTTTTCAACTATGCTCAAGGCTCTGAGGCCAAGGGACAGAAACAGGACCCAACCCCCAAGATCCTGATAAGCTAGAGGGAAGCTCATGCAATGGGAAAGTGGTTAGGTGGGTAGAAGAGTGCTGAGCTCTAGAGGCCAGTGGGGACAGCTAATGGGAAATAAAGAGCATGCTTGGAGGTAGGGGCAGTGGTATAGTGTGGGCTGTGGAATCCGACCTGGAGTTCAGGCCTGGCTCCACCACTCTTACATGTGTGTCCTTGAGCAAGCAATTCAGTTTCCCCACAGCCCTCTCCCAGAGTTGTGTGGCTTTAGTGAGATTGTGCATGGAGAGATCACGTTCTCTCCCACAGTGTCCACCAGTAGCAGTCTGGCGTCTTCAGAGCACGTGAGTTGGATAAACAAGTGGCCAGGAAGGCCAAGATCAAGATCAAGGGCTTGAGGACCTATGATCATGGGGTATGTTTTTATGAGAATGATGCCTAATATGGGTAGGGGATTCAAGGTTGGAGTAGGGTGGGCTCAGGTTAGAAGCTGGTAGAGTCTAGAGAGTGGTGTGGCTCTGGGAAAGGCTGAGGCTGTGGGAAGACATGCGGAGGAGTTACACTTCCCACGTTACACTCAGCCTGAATGGGGGTCAGATGGGCAGGGGATATGCAGGTGCCAGAGAGAAAGGATGACTCCCAGGTTCTGGTCTGTGCTGAAACTGCTGGGAAACCATTGCCCCTTGTCCTCAGCACCCTCCATCCTCTTCTACTTCCCCTCTTGCCTGTGACCCTGAGATTGTCTCAGGCCCTCGAGCCAGCCCCAGACCAGGGCAAGCCAAATGTGTAATAGGGTACATGACAGTCCATAGAATGTAATCCCTGGGCTCTAGGAAAACCCCAACCCCGCAGCCTTCCAGCTGTTGCCCTGGAAAGCTCAGGGTCCAGTGCAGGCAACTGTCCTGTGCTCAATTAATTCTAGCGCTAGGCAGGTGGTGATAAATATGAGCACTGAGAGGCAAAGTATGGGAGTTTTGAGGTGGATCTCAGAGTAGGGCAGGCCCTGTGGGGGTCTTTTATGTTCTCACTTTATCCTCTGGGAAGCCAGCTTTTGTTGTCCAGGAATGAGATTAATAATGCCCAGAGTTGCAGTGAATGAGATAACACATGCACAGTGCTGGGGACAGTGCCTGGGGCATTGAAGATCCTTCCAGATCATCCCTATAATAGTGATGGTTGCCAAGATTAAACAGGATGGGATGTGCATATAATACCTAGTTCAGTGCCTGACATAGGGTAAAAGTATTTTATATATTTCACTCTTTTCCATCCTTACTCATCCCTGAACTACAGTGAGACATCAGGCAATGTATGGGGCTTGATACCATAACAGACAGTCATGTGGGAAATAGAATACCCCGAAACACTGCAGCCGACAGCCGCGGTGCTGGGTTGGAGAGCCCTGCCATGGCGATCAGGCTACACAAGGCTCTTGTCCCACCTCTGGGCTGTCTGCTATCTTAGCAGAACAGACTTCCTGCCCTTCACAGGGCTCTTCATTGGTAAGTAATGTCAACAAAACACTCAGCTTTTTGGGCATTAACTCAGATTGGTGCCAGGTGTTTAACCAAGGGAAATTCCATCTGGGATCCACTTATTAATGCTACAGAGAGACTCTGTACCTTAGTATTTCAAGTCAGCAAATATTTAACAAGTGTCTCCTCCATCCCAAGTTGTGCTCTAGGCTATGACTGACAAGATTTGTTCTGCAGACTGAACCAATTAGTACTCTTTATTTTGAGGGCTCACTTTTGACCGTCATAGGTCCTCTTCAGGGTAAACCTGGGACCCATGACCCCACATTTTCTGCAAGGTACTTACACATACAGGAAAAGTATATTCCAGCTCTGTAGCTCTCGATGGATGACAGGGAATAGAGACTAATGGATATGGCACCCCATCTGTGCACTGAGTGTGCACTTATAACCCCCAAACTCTCACTCTATATGATAACATTTCATTTTACTAATGAGGAAAATGAATACCCAAGAGGGTAGTTGTTACTTTGTTGTTTTTAAGCCTGTGGAAGAGATGAAAAAGATGGCCCACCACTTTGTTTCCTTTCATGTGCTGGGATTTCCACGTTACTCTGTGACTCCCATGCTTTGCTGTAATTGGGTACGGTGTGTCCTGCATCCTTCAGGACGACCCTTTTTGCTGAAGTGCCCTGGTCTGCAGGTTCCTCTTGCTCTATTCAGTGCTTTGCCAGTGTACCTTGAACGCCAAGAACAGATAGATCCGAAGGTCCCTTGTTTTTCCTGTAAGGCTTTTGTATGGGTTGCATCTAGAAAAACCCAGCCTATATCTGTTTATCTTTAGCAAGTCCATGTTTCCTTTTATCTTATGCATATAGATGACTCAAGACCCTTCCCAATTATTTTTCGAGGGTCAGCAGCTACAGAGTGGCCCAGCAGATTTATGATGGCAAGGTTGGAGAATACCAAGTTCAAGTTGAGGTGAATATGAAAAGAAACATTTGGATGAGGTTGGGAGTATTTTGGCCCTGAGACAGTAAGCCCATGTTGGAAGACTCAAACAAATAGGCCATATGTGCCTGTACTCAGATCAAGATAAGAAACTTAAGTTTTTTTGGAAACTCATGATCCTCTCATGATGCAGCTCTGGAGGCATGGTATGATAAAGTAACTTCAGACTTTCTTCCATATTCCTGGCTTGCCAGCTGTGTGAAATTGGGAACTTCCTTTTCTGAGCCTATTTCCCAACTGTTGAACGGTAGCCTACTTCTTAAGTATGTGATAAAAGAGGAGAAAGTGTTTGTAAAGTGCTTGACACATATACAGAATGCTTGTATAGTTTCTTTTAGGCTTCCCAGAGTTACTGCATCTATTTGCCTTCCTAGTCTTTTGTGCTATTTAGAGTATTCACTAAGATGATCTCATGGTATTTCTTAGTCTTGAGTATACTGACCAGCTATCTGCTGGCTGCATCAGAGCTGGTTTGTGTATTAGGTTCTTCAGGGGAAAAAGTTGATAACATTTCATTTTACTAATGAGGAAAATGAATACCCAAGAGGGTAGTTGTTACTTTGTTGTTTTTAAGCCTGTGGAAGAGATGAAAAAGATGGCCCACCACTTTGTTTCCTTTCATGTGCTGGGATTTCCACGTTACTCTGTGACTCCCATGCTTTGCTGTAATTGGGTCTCAAGTCTAAAGACAGCCTGGGAGGAATTCCCAGAATTCCCTCTTTCTTGAAGAATGTCAGTCTTTTTTCCTCTCTCCTCCTTTAGCTGATTGGACGAGGCCCACCCACATTATGGAGGGTAATCTGCTTTACTCAAAGGCTACTCTTTAAATGTTCTCCTCTTCACGAAAAAGTATCTTCATAGCAACATCTAGACTAGGGTTTGCCCAAATATTTGACATCATGGCCTAGCCAAGTTGACATGTAAAATTAATCATCACAGTCTACATTCCTACCTTACAGCACGGTTGGTCGGAATGAGTCATCTGGGGTAGGCAGCAACTTACCTGTGGCCCAGAGACAAAGAACAACACATGAGCTTATAGAAACATCTGTGAGGGCTCAAAGCTAATGTATCCCACCTGGGATGGGACCACAAATCAAGAGTCTGTGCATGCCTTGGAAGAATCATTGCATCCCTTCCAGAATCCCCAGGGTCCTGAAAAGAAGTCTCGCTGAGAAATTGAAGTTTTGACCTTTCCTCTTAATCCTGAAATAACTGCAGAGTGAGACAGACACCTTGGCATGAACAACTCTGGAAGGCTGATGATTTTTTGAGACCCCGAAGTGAAATAAGATTCCAAGTCTAAGGAGAGGCCCAAGTGTGTGCCCAGAGTCTGCCAGCTGTGAATCAGGCCCACATTCACTTCTTGATCTTGGGACAAGTGGGAGAAGGGGGTCTGTGGTTCTCTCTGCTCTGTTGTCAGAGTCCGAATCCCAGTTCTCAGAGCTTTGAGTTTGTAGTCACCCAGTCATCTGTTTTGAAATGAGAAAAATCAGATACTTGAGCAGTGAAGTTTAAAGGGCAATGTCAACTGAAATTGTCAGAAACCTGGGACAGAATAAATGTGGTATTGGCTCTGCAGAGAAGGGGGAAGGCCACAGAAAAGTTGACTAACAGTGCCTGCCAATATAGCCTTCTTTGCCCCTCCTGCAGCAGTGGTGCTGTAATTCATAACAACTAAGCTGCTTTTAAGTCTCTGTTGTGTTAGCCACTGTGTTGAGCTCTTCATATGCATTGCCTCATTTATTCTCTACATCACTTCCTTAAGATAGAGGCTGTTTTTCATCCTCTTTTTACAGTTGAGGAGACCAAGTTCAGAGGTTAAATTGCTTGAACAGGTCACGTGGGTAGTAATGCTAGAGCCAAGTATTCACCCAGGCTGAATTCAAAGCCTGTGCTCCAAGAATCCTATCGTATAGCTTTTCACTGGAGCTGGAGCCCATGCTCTGAATAGATGGAAGGGAAGACCACCATTGGGCACCCTCTGGACAGTGGAAGCCCTGGATATAACCCTGTGCCATTTAGGGAGCAAGAAAGAGAGGGAAGGTGGTGGTCAGAAGGGTGAGGCTCAGAGGGCTAAGTTGTGTGGGAACTTGAAAACACTTGGCAAATGCTTGCACGAGGACCGTGGGTGCTGGTGTGGGCAGGAGCAAAGGCAGGTACTTCTCTTTGCCTCGAAAGCATTGCTGAGTGTTTCATTTCAGTTAAATGTCACAGGTCTTTACTGTAGCATGAGAAACACTTGTGTCAACATTCCCTAGGTGCTTGTGCAGAAAGTGAATGGAGGTAAAACTGGTTCTGTGTGTGTTGGAAATGAAAACTAATGAGGTGGTCAGAGACAGGAAGGTTCAGATCGGGGGCCTGTTTTGCACAGTGATTTACCGAAGTGCCTCACCGCAGCGTGGCTTCCTGTTGTTCTCCTGAAAGTGGGCATTTCAGTCACCTACGGTTTCCATCCTTTGTAGATGTGATACCTGAATTTTTCTGAGGAAATTCTACTCTCGTAGCCCCCCACCCACTGTGAACCCAAACAAAAAAACACAGTTATAAACTCAGCACCACCCGGAGGCCTCAGAACCACACCGGGCAGGTTAGGGCTTTATTAATCCAGTGACTTTTGCCTTACTCTGGGGGAGTTGTTAATTAAAACCACTCAACCGTTGAGTTGGGAGAGAGGGAGACAAAGACTGAGGACAGCTAACAGATCGGCTTTTCTCACTCCTTTGCAGGCTGGTGTAGCTTTTTTAGAAGTTGACTCGGACTTTACGGTTGAATAAACCATTCACCAGAGATGTGAGGTTCCCTGGGAACAGTGTTAATTTAATGCCGTGCAGCCGGGCCCTCCAAGTACAAAGAACCTGTGTGGCCTCTGACCAAGTATGCATCAGTTAATATTAAGAATCACTGTGACAATAAGAGCAAATGCTATTTCCTGAGCACTTCTGAATGCAAAGGAATCACTGGGTGTAGCCCTTTATATGCCTCATGCCATCTCATCCTGGCATTTATTGATGTGGTCTTCTTCCCATTCTGCTGATGAGGTGGCTAGACCTGGAGCGTCAGTAAACTTGTCCAAGGGCACAGAGATGGTGAGTTAGGGAGCCGAGACTCGGGGGCGGACAGCCTGACTGCATAGCCTGAGCACAATCACTGTGTTGCAGGTTTCTCACTCAAGCTGTGTGAATATGTCAAAAAAATCTGACGACTCCTCTTCTCCCTAAATCTGTTCCTCCTCCTGTGTTTCCACATGTATTTCTCTTCCACCGCCAGGACCCGGAAATAATCTGAGACTCTTCAGTTTCCTTGTCTCTGCAACACATCACTGAATTTGAGGGAGGGTGCTCTCTGCACTGTCTCTGGCTGCAGTTTTCTCTCTAGCCTTGCTGCTCATTTTTGCCCCCAGATGATTGCATGCATCCCTGCATTTTTTCCTTACCTCTGATCTCAGCACCCATCCAACAAACCCATTCTACACTTTGATGAGAAAAATCTGCCTAGAGTACATATCTGCTTGCTTATCACATGCTTATAATTCCTCACGGCTCCACATTGCCTGATGGGTAAAACTCTGTTTTAGTTTCTATTGCTGTATAGCAAACATCTCCAAAATCTAGCTGCTTAAAGCCACAGCTATATTATGCTCACGGGGTCTCTGTGTCAGGAATTGGGACAAGGTGCAGTGGAGACAGCTTGTTTCTGCTCCACCATGTCTGGAGCTTCAGCTGAGAGGCCTCCAGGGCTGGAATTGGCTTGATTTAGCCCAGGGTCCACATCATTCCTAAGCTTGTTCACTCACATGTCTGACATGTGATGACTTGAAGGTTAGGACAACCATGGCCTCTCCCTGTGGTTTGACTTCCTCACGACAATAGGCCTCGGGATTGGCAGACGTCTTCCCTGGGTGCTCAGGGCTCCAAGGCAAGCATTACAGTGACAGAGCAAAGCTGCCTCACCTTTTATGGTCTCCCCTCAGAGTCACACAGTCACTTTCATTGTACCGTATTGGCCAAAGCATTCGCAGGCCTCCAGATTCAAGAGGACGGAACATAGATCCCACCTCTCAGTGGGAGAGTGGCAAGGTCACCTTGAAGAAGAGCGTGTGGGATGGGAGACACTGCTGCAGTCATCTTTGGAAAATGTGGTCTGCTGCATCCTACCACCTTCATTGCCCAGCATGGCATTCAGGGCCCTTCATGGTCCCCACATTAGAATGTAAACTCTGTGGAGGCACGGCCTTTGTCTCTCTGACCACATATCCCCTGCCTAGCACAGTGCATGGCCCATGGCATGCCCTGCCTTTCATTTGGGCAGCTAATGAATGATCTACGTGCCTATCCTCATTTCTTGCCATCTTCTCACTAGCCATCCTCTCCCCACATTCGCCGCCCCCTGCTGGGTTTCAGGCTGAGACCTAAAGAATTTTCTAGGTTTGCAAGAGCTCTATCAAGCTAACCTTCTTTCTAGTGGATTAATAGGAGAGTAGCATGGGAGGCAACAGAGTATTTTAGACAATGTCTCCTTTGTTCTCAGAGCCGGGTCTTAGGGGTTCAGAATCCAGCAGAGATTTGTTTAGGGAAGGGTAACAAGCAAAGTGAAGGGTTCAAAACCCAAAACATAATAGAAATGTTTGTAGAAACTGGATATCCTTGGCATGGAAAGAACCTAGGAGAGCAGTGGGTCCAGAGGACCAGGCTTGAACCGTCAGTGGAAGTTGGACTTATGTTTTTCATTTTCTAAACACCAAGGGGACTGTCAATCATTTTGAAGAAAAATATGCTGTCAAAAAGTGAGCAAGGGTGTGAGCCTCCTGTTCCTGAGAAAATCAAGCAGACTGGAAAATTATTTGTCTGCATGTTGCAGAAGGGATCTCTACATGAGGTGAGAAAGCTAAGAGACAGGACCTTTAAAAGTTCTTGCAGGTGTGAGATTCAGGATGTCCAGGCTTCCATAGAAATCATCGAATCACTGAAGTTGTGTGACAGATGGTCATGCCCGCCTGGGAGTGGTAGCGCCAAAATGCTTTCTTTTGACAGTTTTCTCACCCATGCCCCTTCTGATAAACACACAAATGGTGCACACCTCCTTCCCCTGCCCTAGGTAACCTGGACAATTGAGGGGTTTGAAGGCTAAGTGAGCTGCGGCTACTGAGAATCCTTGGAAACCCAGGGTCTGCACACCGGCCAAGTTGATGGTGAATGTTGGTATCTGCAGTTGTATTGAAAATTATAGGGTTTTTAAATGTAAAAATGTTATGGTACTGAATACACTCACCTAAGTAGTCAGGATCCCAGGACTCTGCTTTGCCTCAGCCCCATTTCAATGACTCCTTCAGCTGGGAGGTCTGCAATTCTTGTGAAAGTGGAAGCATTTGAACAAGCTGAAGAGCAAGAAAAAAGTCAGGGACCCTGTTCTTTGTGCAACACCAGACAGCTGTTATGACTACAGTTCCTCCTGCACTGATCGAAGGTAATTTGAGTATCCTGTAGGTGACCAGCTTTTGCCTAGTTCCTGCTCTGGAGGTCACTGGCCTGTGTTTCAGCTCCCTCTTCGCCTGCCCTTCCCACCGGAGCACTCCAGCTGCCGCTGGGGTGCCCCTGCCACTGCCAGTTTGCACTGCCCTGTCCTGCGCTCTGTCTGTCCACAGGCTGGCTGGTTTGCCTGGATGCTTGGCCACCAGACATCTGGTGTCTCACCCCTAAGTTAACTCCAAAGCTCCAGCAGCCGCCCTGCTCTGTGGAGAGAGGTGCTCATCAACACAATTTGTGCCACACCTGTCCCCTTGTGACACGCCTGTGGCGCCATCCAGGCCCATACTTGTTGAAACTCTAGGGTGAAACACAGTTTTTGCCTTTCAACCTGAACTCCCTGCTTTGCTGTTTTCACTTTCTACTCCTTTTTTAAAAAAATCACACAATGAGAGAGGATTTAGCCACTGGGCAACGAGGCTGCAGTCAGCTTAGGTTCGGGATGTCACAGAGTGCAGCACTGACAGTGCTCCCTACACAGGGACCCTGCTCATGCCATGCTATTCTTTGAATGGGACCGTTGATCGCTCCCTTCAAGCCTTTTCTTACTGGTTTCTGCTCCCTTGAACACCCCCTTCTTACTAGTAAGAAGCCTTCCTTGGAGTCTTAGAGTAACAGAGACCACTTTTAATCGTGTTCAGCTTATATCAGAATAGATGCAAAAACGTTTCATTTCCCTTTATTTCCCAGATAATTAACACTATGCATAAAAACAATTTAATTGGTTATTCTTTCATTCAGTTCCACCAAGAACATTTTTCAGGACCTATTCTGAGAGCTTTGGGCACAGTTCTAGGGACTGGGGCTATTAAAGCAAAAATACTAGTCCTAAAACAATGACGACAATAATAATAGTAATAATGGTCCTACCTTTATTGAACTTATTGGGTGACAGGCTAGAGTGCAAGGAAATAGATAAGCAAGCAGTTACAATAAAACGTGAGACAAGCCTCAATTTTATCCCAAAAGACTGATTGATTGAACACAGTAAATTTATTGAACGAAAGCAAATTAAACCGAAAGCACAGCAATGACTACTCTCTAGGTGTGTCCTTGTGCAAATCACTTAAACTCCAAGTCTCAGTTCCATATCTGAAAAATCTTTAGATCAAGTAATCCTTGAACTGCCTCCCCCACCCAGATTTAATATTCCATAGATTCATGAGACTGTGTATTATTGGTATTCTTTTCTTAATGTTCAGTTGCATTCAAGGTAAAATCTTAAGAGATACAGCCTTGTCATAGTGGGAGGTGGGGAGATCTTCAAAGGCATCCTATATATTTTAACACTAAGACTGGATGAGGTAGCCCGGGGCCGACCAGGGGGTACCACACATGAGTGTGAAGATTAGCACACAGTTGTAGTCATTGAGGAATGCATCATCTGTTTTTTTTTAAATTTTGCCCTGCATCAGACCCCACAGGCACTTTTTGAAGTAGGACACACTTTTGCTGGCCTTAGTAGGCAAGGGCATTTTTCTGGGGCTTGCATGAGAGGGACGGCACTTCTTGGGCTGTGCCCCGCTCGAAGCCGGAATGCATTTTCTTATTTCCGATGGCCCCCAGTCGTCGCCTAAGTGAAAGGATGTCTTTTCACTGTAGGGTTTTGTTTTGTTTTTAAGATTTTTAAGCATTTCTTTCATGGCCTATTGACCAGGATTATGCAGTGTAGCTTTTTTGGGACCCCGAAGAGGGAGCTGCCCATCTGGCTCGGTGTGGATGGGCCTCATCTGCACTGTCTCAGCCCTGGCCTTTTCTCTCCAGATGAATATATCCTAGGCCACATTTGTGGATGTACTGCACATTTTTGGATAGTCTCTCTTAATACAGAGGCCTGGTGCTTAAGTCATTCAAAAGCTGAGCTTTCCAGGAGGAAATGGCCGGTTTTCAAACTCATAAATTTTAACTCAGGTTGTCAATTTTTTTTTCTTTTAATCACATACCCCTTTCTGATTCACACGGATTCTTTGAGAGGGCAGTGTGGTGAGAGAAGAACAAAGGTGACTTTTGAGAATCACTGTTTCTCTAATAGTTCCACACTAACCAAAATTCTGTCAAATTTGAGAGACTAGATTGTAAAAACCACTGGGCCTTTTTAGTTGTTTAAAATGGTTAATTTGTAACATTAAATATGCTTTTACAAACCCCTGCCCCACCTCAGAGGCAGGCCCACTCCCACCAAGAGCCAGTGTTCAGGCTGCCTGGGTACTGTTTCTGAAGGCGACCCAGTGCACATGAACACACGGAAAAGTGAGCAGGGTCAGACATGTGTGCGTCAGCTGTTGTATCTGCTGGTCTTGCTGGATTTAATGGCAGGTAATTTGAGCATCCTGTGGTCACCCAATTTTGGCTTAATCCTAGACCCTTGACAGAGGCCTACTATCTATTTCTTTGTATGGGAGTACATTTATTGAATCCCATTTAGAATGAATGCCCAGAATAATGATTTTCTTAATGAAAATGTTACCTGGTAGGGAAGTTAGCCTCTAAGACCACACGATGAATTTATTGTACATTTTAGATCCTTTGTATTTGCACACATATATCTCTGTGAACTACCTTGCCCCAACCCAAGGCTGCTTGGCCAACCACTCATTCCTCAGGATGCTCCCTGAGGGTTCCTTCCTTCCCTTCAGAAGCTTTTTCTGGTGCGTCTCTCTGCTCTGGCCTTTGCTGAACCTCCTGCAAACATCCCTATGTCTGTTTCCCCCACTCAAGGTCCAGCCCCTCAAGGTCAAGGACTGAGTTTGATTCTCATATCTCCAGCACCCAGGCCAGTACCTGCCTTACAGTAGAGGCCATATAGATGAATAAATGACAAAACATGGGCCTTTTCTAGGGCGACAGCCTGCCTATGGCTCTAGTGCTGCCTGCAACCCCTCGGGTGCTTCCAGAAGTCAAACTGTGTATTGAGGTTGAGGTTTGCACCCAAGACTGCCTTAGGCTTCAGTCTGCAGGAGGGGTTGTCTCCCAGTTCGAGCCAGTCACCTTCCTCCACCTGCTCTTCCTCCACCTGCTCTCGGTACATTTCTTCCAGCTGCCACTTAGATGAGGCAAGGTGAAACCTGCGTGGGCCTTGAGCAAAGCGCCCGCTGGTTTCTCCCCAGTTTGGTAGAGCCTGTGGTGATTACCTGGGGTGTCTACATGAAACCAGAAGAGAAAGAGGCTCTGGATGTCTGATTCCTACCCCCAGAGGCTCTAGTAATCTCTAAATGGGAACCCATAGTCCTAAATGCCAACGTAAATTCCACAGATCTAATGCAAAAAGCAAACTTGTGTTGCAGGGTGCTTTGGGTGTTGAGGAGTCATGTCAGAAATCACAGGAGCCACCAGGTGTAGCCTTAGCCAGAAGACTGGCAAGCGCATCTCAGAGTAGGAGAAGCGCCTGGGAGGAAGGAGCCTTTTGACAAAGCGGAAGGCTTTCCAGGTAAGGGCGGCTAGTCATGACGCCCCTGCTGAGGTGCCCACATGTTGCCCACAGTACTTAGTATTAAGTGCTCTAGCACGGCTCCCTCTGTCCCTTCTCTGTCCAGGCTCCCACAGTTGGACTGTTCTGAGGCCTATAGGCCCAAGACCATGAGTTAACTGATATTTCAGAAGAACCTTAGAGTTGTAACAACTCTTATCAAGCCTTTATCTGAGATCGAAGGCCATCAACTACTCCTAACGTGCACTCTGTCCCCTTAATATCAAGGGCCAAGACAAGTTGTTATGAAGATTTGACATTTAAATTACCATTATACTGTAGTCACATTATACTGTAGTCACTAAATAAATGACTTTTATTTAACTCTTAGGGAAACTGAGGCCAGCCTAGCTCACAGTTCCTCCATCCAAGACTCAAGATTAAGGCAGCATTTCTGACAGTTTGGTCCTGACTACCTGCAAGGAAATTACTTAGATGACTGTTAGATATGCAGGTTTGGGGGAAGGGATGAATAAGGGGAATACAGAGCATTTGGGGGGCAGAAAGGTATTACGTATGACACTGTAATGGTGAGTACATGTCATTATGCGTTTATCAGAACCCATGGAGCTAAACAACACAGCGTGAACCCTAATGCAAACTATGGAGTTTAGTTAACAGTAACGTGTCTGTATTGGTTTGTCAGTTGTAACAAATGTACAACACTAATGCTAAGTGTTAGTAATAGGGGAAACCAGTGGCAGAGGACAGGGGATGGATGGGAACTCTCCTTCCTGCACAGTTTCTCTGTAAACCTCAAAATGCTCTAAAAAAACTAAGAAGTCCATTTTAAAATGCAGAGTTTGGGCCCCATAATGACATTCTGTCTGTGAAGCTGGGGCCTTGGAATCTGCATTTTCTGGTAGGGTCTCCAGGTGATTCAGGTGTCTTCTAAGGTCTGCGAATTCCTGGATATCAGTCAATCTCCTTTCACCATCTGTTTCATTCCAAGAAAGGGCTTAAAGAGGCTTTGTCTGGGAGCCGTCTCCTGTGTGTTACTGTGTTTCATCTTTCAGTAGGTGGACAAAAAGCTTCCTGCTAGTGCTAGAAATACTTGCTGCAACACCACACTGACAGCTGAACCACAATAAAGAGAATTTAGGCCAGACCAGATTCCAGATTGGGGACTGTAAAATTTCCACAGTGTGCAACCTCTCTTCAGAAGCATGCCCTGCCAACTCCCATTTTAAACCAGCATAGTTACAGATTATAATGAAAATTTTACATATATGCATTTACTTAAATTGGGGTAATAAATGCGATTTCATTATAATCCCTTGCTCTGTGTAGTTAAGAGTATATTTTATTAGAAAATTATGGATTTTTCTTTAATTAAAATGCTTGTGGAGTTTACTTGTGCATAGTTCTTAGGTAGGTTAAACCACAATGCTCAGGAATTCAGTGCCTGATAGAATTTTTCTAAACTTGTGAAAACTCACACTGAACTTTGCAAAAGACACAAGGACCTTGGCAGCATGTTTCATCACCACAGAGGAGTTGCCCCACTTGATCAGTCACTCCTCTGTTAGGAGTTTGGTGAGAGCAAGCTCCAGCCCAAAGCAGTGGTGAGATCGAGTCTGTATACTAAAATTCAGGGTGACATGTGAGTTTCAGCAAAGCCCTGCTGCAGCTGAGTCAGTTTATAGCAAACACAGACTGAAGTTTTGGTGTGTGGAAATTTGCAGAATATGTTGAAGAGACCAGCTCAGCCAGGATCCACTTCTGCCCGAACTCAGCAAAGGGACTGCTCCTCCACCCCCACCCCTCCTGGGGCTGGTAGGCATCTGGGAGCTGCTGAAACTGGATGAGATGCGTGAGATAGGGTCCATAGCTTTCACCAGTTTTGCACATGAGTGAGATGGGGTCCATAGCTTTCACCAGTTGCTCACAGGGGTCCATAACTTAAGATGTAGGGATTTCTGCTTTAGATAGTGGTCTCTCAACTGTTGCTGGTTGTGTAAAAAAAAAAAGCTGCTTTCCTTCATGAGACTTGCCTTTTTTAAATATATATGTGCCATGTTACTGAGGTACTGTGTATGCTATAAAACGTCCACAAAGCATTGGAATTAAAAAGGATATGATAAGAAATGTAAATCAAAGCTCTTTAGTTTTCACCCCTGTGGTCATCTGATGCTCCCCACTGCCGGGACCCCTGCCTGAGGCCAGTGCTTCCCATTCTTGCACCACCTGGGGATCGGGATGAACTGCAGAGTCTGACTCAGGACCTCTGGGATACTGCAGTTCTGAAAGGTTGCCAGGTGATAGTGAAGCTCGTGGTCCATGGCCCATATTTTGAGCAGCAGGTAGAGGGTGGGGCACATGTTGAGTTTTGTTCCAGGGACACCCCTCCGCACCCCAAGAACCTTCTGTTCGCTTCAAGCAGCTTTGCACACCTAGCCTTAGTAAGCCTGTGATTCCAGTTTTCCCCAAGGAGGGATAAAGGAGGCCCCTGGGGCCCTTTGACTCCTCCTTTACTCAGGCCGGCCTTTTCCTGCTACTGCCTCTGTCCCCGTGGCCCACTGGAGCTGAGCTCTTGTCTGGCTGGCTTAGCAACGTCTTCGCAGTGCTCCCCAGAGAGGCATGCTCTGGTGACTAGGCTAGCCAGAGTAGACTCCAGATGTCTTTGGCCCAGCTCACTTCTGCAGTAGGCTTGACTTCACAAGCACTAGAATCGGAGAATTGAGCCGGTTTTCCCAGTCATCTGTCTCACTTCACACCCAGGATTAAGTGAAATGCAAGTGAAATGCAAGTGAAATGCAGACAAGCCAGGGAAGGAACCAGTGCCCCTTGAGCTGTGGATATTCCTGGTTAGTGGCTCATGGCCACTGACGGAACTTTGCTGCAGTGACATCTGTTTGCCGTGGACATGTCCTGTGCTTGGAGCCGAGTTGGCTCGCACTACAGCCTCAGGTGGCTGCTCCAGCCTTGAGTGAAATAAGGGAAGAATTTTCTAGGGATGAAAATTGAACTCTTGCATCCTCTTAAAAAGAGCAAGATACCAGCTAGGCGGTGTCCTAACGAGCACTTTGCGCACAGTAGGAAACGGCCCTGAAAGGTGCCCCAGCTCCACATCAGGCAGAAAGGTAGGAAAACTGGTTGGGTTCTCTATGTTCACATCTCCCCTCTGCGTCTGCCAGCAGTTGTGGGAGGAGAGACCCCCCAAAAGACATGAAAGCCAAAGAAACGTTTCTTGATCATTTGCATTGTGTAGGCTGGGTTATTTGTAAATTTCTATATATTAAAGTAAAACCTGAGAAAGATGCTCCAACCGTAGACTTTCTCTCCAAAGCTGCTGTTGGTTTTGTTTCATTGTGTGTCAATTTGGGATGACCCATAACAGAGAAGCAGCACCATGGTCTTTGACTAGAACTCACCTTTTTTTAATTTTAAAATACAAAGGATATGCTGTGAGTAGGGTATTAGAGTCACTCTATGATCTGTGTCTCTACCTGTCACTTGAGGTGGAGGCTTGGTGAGGGGTGGGGTTGACAGATGAAAAATGCTACAGTTGCCTCGACTTTTGTGCCTAGAATCTAGGGCAGAGTGGTTTCCGAGTGTTTCCTTAGTCGAGTTTTAAGTGTCTGCCTAAATTTTAGTGCTGCACTTTTATATTTAGCACTGAGAAGTTAATCCCAGTTTTTTCCAATCATATGTATTTTTTTGCACTTCAGATGCATTCTCTTCTTCCTGTAAGTCAAATGTGGCGGCTTCTTTTTTGTCATAAAGATCAGCTTCCTTCAGAAGGATTTAGGCAGCTTTGTTAGACTAGCTTCTCAGTTTGTCCTTCCGTGACCCAGAGGGAAGTTTATTCATCTGACTTCTAAGAGGCCTTAAACTAAAGGGATCCTTTTACAGGTTTGGCTAGAAATTCAATTTACATCCTAATAAACTTAGAGAAGAAACGTCATGCCGATGGTAATGGAGCAGAGGAGCACTGTGAAAGCCCATGTCCTCTGGGGACTTGGATGTTGGTGAAATGCTCAACTTCAAGGGCTTTTCATCAGCCCACATCATTTTTTTTACCTTATGCAATAAAGTATGGGTTGATATATATGTTCATATATTTATATTGATATTGGCAAGGAATTTTATGTGTGTATATTTTTTCCATTTTTCTTTGCTATGTTCACATTTAAACCACGAGTGTATCCAAAAAGTATAGACAGGTTGATATGTCTTTTAAGAAAAGTAGTCACCTAGGCTTCATTTTTTTTTTCCTGTTTGTGCTGCAGTTGACCCTTGAACAATGCCTCACACAGTCTGAAATCTGCACGTAACTTTCATTTCCCCCAGAACTTAACTACTAATAGCCCTGCTGTTGACTGGAGCCTTAATGGCAACATGAATAGCGATTAGCACATACATTTATTATAAACTGTATTCTTACAATAAAGTAAGTTACAGAAAACGTCTTTCAAATTGTTGCAGATCACCAGATCTCCAAAATACTTTTCCAATGTATTTATTGAAAAAAATCCACAAAGAAGTGGATCAGTTCAAACCCATGTTGCTCAAGGGGTCAACTATACTTCATTTCTTGTGTGTAAGGGTTTTTGTTTGTTTGCTTCTAATAATGCTCTGCTAGAAATGCGCTGAGCTACCAAATCAGGTGATCATGTATCCCTTTCCCTTCCGGTCTCCTCTCACCTCCCCCAGCTCTTGACAGAAGGCTATTTTCTTTTGAGCTAAGTGAAAGTCAGTTGTGTTCCTTATGCAGACTGTGTTGAGCTGAGAATGAGGATCCATCTTTTCCTCCTTCTGAAGATGACTCACAAAGCCAGTTTCTCTTGTTCCACATTGTTGCCTCCTTACATTTAAAGGAAAAGAGACCTATTGACTTAAAACCTAGCACATGTGTTCTAACAGGTCCGATCACATTCCATAGCTTTTTCATAGCTTGTGTTACATAGGGTGCACCTATTGTGTCAAGAAAGTTCCTTACAGTAGACACGTTGCCTTCACAGGTCTCTCTTGGCTTCAGGGATGGTGAGGTCTACCCGCAAGTCTGGTCATTCCCCAAAGGTTTGAGATGACTCAGACAGATTTCAGACAAGTGGTGTGTTCTCAAAAATCTGTACAAGGAAATATCAATGAGAAAGTGCTCACCAAATGGAGTATCGAATGATGAAAATATTAAAGAGTCTGTGCTCTCTTTGAAGCAGAAGCCAGAGCCTATTACTCATTTGCTCCATTCACAGCTACCCTGGCTTGCAGGCAAGGTGTCAGCCCCACCCAGCATCCAGTCCCTTCTGGCTCTGTCCCAGTCCCCATGCAGCACAGCTTCTGTCTTGGTTCTGATGCTGCAGCAACAATGAACTGCTCACCGTTGTCGCTACTTACCCTCTTCTCCATTTCTCTCTGCTTCTGTACATGATATTCACGTGCCTCCATAGATCCTCCTCCTTTGGCTGGCAAACTCCTACACACCCTGCAAGGGCCAACTTAAACAGGACTCCTCTGTGACTCCTGTGTGCTCAGAGCCTATCACACATTCGTCTGTAATACCACCCTTCATATAGTAGTAGAATTATCTGTTCAAGGTCTGAGTCCCTTGTGAGTTTTGAGCTCCACCAGGGCAGGACAGGAACTAGGTCTTTCCATCTCTGTAACCTGGCCTGGCACAGAACCTGGTACATAGCAGTATTTGTGGGCCTGAAGAGGAAGAAGAAAATGTAGTCACTATTCTGCGATATGGGCAATCACCACTGTTGCTGGCAATGGCAGCTAATAAATTTTAAATGCCTCTGACATGCCAGGCACTGGGCTTTATACATACTGCCTCATTTAACTCACTGAAGACCTCTGAGGTTAATCTGTAGTTTCATTCATCTTGCAGAGGAGGAAACTGAAACTCAAAGAAATTATACCAAAATGTGACAAAGCTGGGGTTTGAATTCATCTACTTGAACTGTGACCTTGACCCCAGTTTTGCTTTCCTCATCTGGAAAATAGAATTTTGTAAGAGTCTTTTCAAGAAGAAACATCATCACTTATGTGAAGCACTTAGCACAGTACCCAGCAAGCATCCATGCCTAACAATCACGCACGCAGGTCCCTTAGCTAGCAAGGGGCTAGGGAGATGTTTAGAACCCAGGTCTCCCTGACAGTAAAGCTATGTTCCTAACTAATGCTTGTGGGCCACCCCAGGATGGCCAGCTTTGAGAAACAAGAAAAACACCCCACAGACACCTTACCCCTTTAGAAAAACCTCCTGAACTCTCCTTCCAGGGGCCTCTGGGTAAGTCTGTGGAAGGTGGAGGAAACGAGCCCCCTCCACCCATCACTGCAGAACTCGGGAGTGTTAATGTTGAAATTGTTCACTTGCTTGGCAGCTTAGGCAGGACCCGCCAAGCAAACATGAGGATGTTACCAGCACCTCATTAGGGCTCCAGCACTAATTACTTATTTCCCCAAGGAGAAGGAAAGTGTATGGTGTTGGTGCTCAGGGAGTCAGTCCCTGGATGGCTGGTTCCTTTCTTTGTGACCTCAGGTGAGTCCTTTCCTATCCACCCAGGGTGACTCTCCCTAAAGTCCCAGAGATGGGGTGTGGCCATCACCTCCCTGCTTCCCCAGGCCTTCAGGACCACAAGCCTTTTTAAGCCCACTGGACAGGGGCTGGTGACCCAGTGACTGCTTCATCTGGACATTATGCTTTCTTGAGGGATTAATTTGATTAAGGCTGTCTGTATTAATATGTTTAGTAGCCAATTCCTATCCAAATTTGGGTAGGAAAAATGTATATGTTCATTAAGAGTAGAAGAGTTATTTAAAAATATGTATGGAGTGTTTTGTAAATCAAACTATTGAAATTGTTGGAAAATTTAGAAATATTTTAAATTAGATGAAAGAGTATGAGGCTGAGGCTGGCTTTGGTGAGAACTTTCTCCAGTGCTGGTTATCTCCTAATGAGAAGACGTACAACAGAATTTATTTTGAAGAACATTACAAGAAAATATATGATTGAATACATTTTTTTATAAAGCTCTGGGAAAAGAGGTAAAGTCCCGATTTTCTTCATCATTCCCCCCCAATTCCTTCTCCCTCCTCCACCCCCACATACAGTGAAACTGGATCATTGACAGATTAATTGCATTCAGCTCCCTGGCTTTTTAGGTCTTAGTGTGGTTGAGAAGGCAGAGGATGCTTATTTATTCTTGCTTTTCCCCTCCTCTCTACCTAAAAAAATTCAGATTTCCCAGCAGCCATTGACAAGCCAGGTGAGCACATCCCGTCCCATCTCTGCAGAGCCCTTCTACATTAGCACTGTTAGTTGTCTTTTCCCAATACGATCACACTGCTCCCAGGCGCAGCCAGGCCGGGGGCTGCAGCACGTCTCAGCATTCCATCTCTGGAGTTGCTCACCAGGCTCTGCTCTCCAGCCTTCACAGAAAGCCAGGGGAGCATATGTGTGGGCCTCATCTACGTGGCTGGGTGCGTGTAATTGCCCAACCATGTCTGTTGTTTCACCAGCAATGAAAATCCAGCAGGGAAATGAATGCTAAAATTAGTTTGTCCTTTGACAAGATCTCCCCAGTTGAAAATTTTTTGTTTCACTGTATGGCTGGGCAGACTTAACTGGCTTTGCCTAATGGGGCAACAGACTGTGTTTTTGAAGAGCTTCCACCGAATTGTCCTTGAAAGGACACTTAATCTAGGAAATTTAGCCGGAGTTACTGCATTTTGGTGTAGATGGTTTCTTTCCTCCTTGTACTAGTTGTAGGAAATGTACCTGTAGCCCACCAGTGGACCATGGGTTACTACATCTCTTGGATGTGTGGGTGGATGGATAGATGGTGGGCAGATGGGTAGACTGGCAAGTAGGTTCATTTGCCTTGCCATATGTCTTAGATGTCAAGTTTGCTGGCATGCAAGAGGAAGGAAAACTTGTAATTAGAGTCCCCGAAAAGTTTTTGCTAAACCCCACCCCATAGCTGTGTTTTTAGGTGTCATTCATTCAACAAAACAATACTTCCGAAGCACCTAATGTGTACTAAGTACATGTGATACAGATTTGAACAAACTAAGAAAAACCTCTGCCTTCAAGGACTTACTGGATAGTGTGGGAGACAAACATTGGAAAGGAATTATACATTATACAAATAATTATATAACTATAGCTGTATCACTGTATTTTTTTGGTTGTTTCTGTGGAATTTTTTATTGAAATACAATTCATATACCATAAAATTCACCAGTTTAAAGTGTACAATTCCATGGTGTTTGGTATAGTCACAGTGTTCTTTGTTTTCAAAATGCTCGGGTTGAGTGAAAACTTCCTTCTGCTCTGCTGTCGTTTTCTTGACACAACCACAAACAGTTGGTTTGACTGACTCCGGCAGACTGGCATTGCAGTGTCTCTGGTCATTACTGTCATAAATTGTGGGGAGGAGGCATCAGAGAAGTTCAGTTCAGACATGGTGTCCTGGAAGCTGCACTAAGGGAACGCCCTGTTGACCCGCAGTGGAAGCTCCTTCTCAACCGGGATGGCTCCAGTGAGAACTTTCTTCTCGGCCCCTAACTTGAACTTACTGTGGGGGACAACCTCTGCAGTGTCCTGTAATTCCACTTTTCTAAGACTATATCCTAAAGTGAGGTAAAAGAAAGAAAAGAATTAAAATCTCTCAGGATCTATCGCATAGATTCTAAAGCTAAAATGCCAAATGCAGTGAAACACACTCTGATATAGGTCAGCAGTTTCTGGAAAATCAGCACTCACTGTGTTCCCAGCTGAATGTGTTGTGTTTCCCCGATTCCTCTTGAAGGAAAGAATTCGATCAAGAGACAGACTTATGACAGTTTTAAACAGTAGGAGTTTATTAAGCAAAGCATAAGTACAGTTTCAAGAAGGGTGGAGAGCGGGCTGTCGGAAACTAGAAGCAGCATTGTTATTGGATGTGCAATTTTAGTTTTTCTTAAGGTGGCAGGAGGTCCTGCCCTGCATCTTATGTCATTTCATTGACAGGTTGATTGACAGCTTTCGGTTATATAACTTTTTCTCAGTGCATAGCACCTTACCCATAAGTACCTGAGTGAAACCCACAGTGGGGCCAAAACCACAGTGCTATAGATTTAGATGTTGTTTTAATGAGGTGGGGTTACTTTCAGACAAGGTCTTCAGACCTTGCTCATGCCCTGTAATCAGGGAAGCCCCTGTGGTCTTGGGCCTCCTGACAATCTAGGTATCCTTGACTGTTGGGGCCTCCTGATAAGCTAGGCACCCTTGACTGTGGACCTGGGAAGTAAGGAGGGCTTAGGGGTTGGCCAGGGAGGAGTCTTCCTTGGTGATGGGCTGGCCCTTTTCTCCTGCTTACGTCTAACTGCCTACTCTAACAATTGGTCTTCTTACTACGTATTATCTCACTAGAAGTGTAAAATCCTTGGGTTTTCAGATGCCTGCAGGTCTATCTGATGGGGCCCATGTAAGAAAGAATTCAATGGATCTGAGTTTGGTTTCTTGTCTGTCCAAGTTTTGCTCTGCCTTCCTATTCTCTGAAGATGGGGGTAGTGACACAGTAGTCTCTTTCAGGGGGTGCTGGAAGGAGCCAGGGCAGATGAGGTATTGCTCCTTTAGACCTGAATGATCTCCTCCTGGTGGCTAACCTCTCAAGCTGGTCTGGTTGGTGGATAGTCAGCCATTTATACAGGAGAAGTTCCATAGGCCCCTTCCTTCCCCTGAAATCACTGATTTCATCAGATGTTAGCTTTGTGGCATCACCAAGAGATCCGGAAGAGAGTAAATTGGTATTAGTGTTATTCAGAGTTTCATGACAAGCCCCTTAAGGCATCAGTATCAAAGGTGAAATTCACCATTGAAGGCACATCACGATGATGACAACCCTAATGACGTCCTCCGTCTTTACGGTCTCACGCAAACCGCAGGGCACTTTCATCCTCATCTCACGAATTGTCATGTACACTTTGTGATGCAGGAAGGCTGTGATACTCCCACAGTTGAAATGAAAAGTCCAGGCTCCAGAGAAGTACCTTGCTCATGATGATGAAGGTGGCTCCTCTATCTTCTGTCTTTTCTTTCCACCTCTCCTAAAAGCTTGGCTACTTTCTCCACTGCACTGTTCAGTAACATATTTCCCCATGATTTGCTAATGACTTGTCAGTTCCATTCACATTACTTACGTAAAACACCTGCTTGTATAATTGCTGACATTAAAAAGAATGTCATGAATACATCTGACAGCTAATTTTATTCACCAGTCCCCTTCTGCTTCATAGATTCCTGTGAGTTTGAGTTAATTAAGCTGAGTTCTATTTTTGCTAGCAAGCTGGTGATCCTTTGGGTTGAATCCGTGGCTGAGTTATCCCTGGGTTGTACTCAGTGACAGAGCCTCAGAAAAGCCTCAATTTCTTGCTGCTTAGAGCACAGGATGGCCATGCAGGGCTTCTGGCTATGAACAAGACTGTGCACGACTTGCTTTCACCATACATTTGCACTGTCCTTTGCTTTTGAAGGTACATGACCGATGGTGGACTTGGCCTCTACACCCGTCGCCTGAACCGGCTTCCTGATGGGATGGCTGTGGTGCGGGAGACCCTTCAAAGAAATACCTCCCTGGGTCTTGGAGATGCTGACAGGTAAGTGTGCTCTTCCTGGGGCTGGCCAGGTGCAGAGGTCATTCCAGAGCGTCCTGAGAAGTGAAGGTGTGGTATTGAGAGCAGATGGGTGCTGCTTTATCCCACCCAGAGGTTGGGAGGTCTTGAACCTGTGCACAGCAGGTAGGAGGGGGCTGCTGAAGGGTTCCTGGGTCCTGCTGCTTGGTTACTGGTGCTTCTGACAGCAAGGGCACAGGAGTTAGGCTTGGGTAGTCTGGGTGGTTGCTTTGACTGTTGCTACTGCATCTTCGTCAGTTCAGCAGGCCCTGGGGATCTGCTTTGCTTCCTCGGTTAGGCAGCTTTCTAGGTATTGCATCTTGGAACAGAGTCCCTGGTGATGCGCAGAAGGGAGCTCTCCTGGCTTGGCTGAGCAGGCTTCCGCCTAAGTCCCCTGTTGCCAGGTAACGGAGACAAGTTTTACAGATGTAGGCTTACCACCACGTGCCAACGAGTTAACATTACCGGCTCAGCCGGTCTGCATTGCTGTCGCTGTCAGAGACAAAAAGAGCTTCAGAAAACACTACTGTAAAGAAGGAGGACTATTTGCCTCCGAGTTTCTAGTCCTTCCTCTAACACAAATGGTTCCAAGACCATGAGCAGCTTATTTGGACTATATGATTTCCAAGATCCTTTCCAGCTATATATATATCTGTATTTCTAGCTTTCAGTACTGTTTAATGATCTGACTAGTGAAGGATTTTTCTGGTATACCTGAGCTCTTTCCACATCTGGAGTAAAGAGAAAACATGGAATTTATAGATGTGAAGGGTTTGACATCAGTGTACTTGTTGGGGTGCTAAATTTCATGTGCCAGAAAGCCAAATATCTGTAGCAGGGGTGCAGCCTCTTGCTGTTCTCTTAGCAGGACATGCTTTTTACAGAGAGCTAGGTGACTTTTGTCATTCTCTGGCCTCAGAGAAATAGAGCAGCATACTAAAGAGACAGACACTGAAGTTATCCCCAGAAATGGAATTTGCTGAAGAGGAATCTTCATCTTCTCCCAGGGAAGGCTGGGAAGCTTGGGCTAGTGCAGAAAGCATTGAATTAGTTGTCAGAATCTTGGGATCAGGCCCAGGCTCTGCCACTAAATGTCCTTCTTAGAGCCCCTCACAGTATCCAGGGTGGTGATTTATACCAGAGATGACAAAAGGCCTATCACTCCAGTGCCAGCTCCAGTCAGCTTTTTTCCTGTAATTAGTTTAAAAGCCTTGGTTTGAAAACTCTATAGAAAGATGAAAATGGCTCTTTCTAAGGCTAGAAGTCTCTACAACTAAAATCTTCAAAGTAAATATTACCAGGAGAAAATATCAATTGCTGTAACACCCCCCTCTGGAGATTTCACAGTTTGCCAAATTAGTTTGCTTATTTGTGTTTTCTTGTGAACATGGAGCTGGTTAGTAAGTTTATTAGAATAAAATGCAGGCCTTACAAGATACATTTCCCCTTGTAGCCAGAGAATCTGCCCTAGGCAGTTTAATTGAATGCTTCATTGCAGGGCTAATGGAATTATTATGGATCACAGCTGAGCTTTCTTTCTGCAGTTGGAGGTGGAAGATTTGGGTGGGGGCTGGAAAGATGGATAATGTTTGTTATGTCATTGCCATTCAGCCTGTATGGTGGGACCAAATGGACCACAGGGTCTGGGCTTTGCCGCAGACTGGAATGTTCACATGTGATCTTTAAGACCGAACAGATAACTGACCAACTTTTAAAGAAAGAATCCAGGTGGCTTTATTAAAAAAAAAAAATTTAATAATGCTTATACAATTCCCTATTTCATAAGTTTTAACCTGTAGGCAGTAAGATACTTTCAACTGTTCTGGATTATGTTAAATTTCTTTAATCTCTGAAGTTATTATCAACAGACCATGGTAATGCTTCATCTTTGGCTAAGCCGAAATAGCAGTAGATTTGCTTCTATAAGGTTTTTCATGTAAATCTTCTTCAAAAACTATATTCAGATGAGTGTTACCCAAAGTGGGAGAGTAACATTAGTAGTACAGGAAATAATTTTATATGGTAGTCGGGGAAATAATTCCTTTTAACAATTACATTTTGAAGTTAATATTTTTAAAAACTTAAACTAGCACATCAAACCCATGATTTTGCAAAGATTGCTTAGGGTAAGGATAGTGTAGGCTTGAGACAATTTAATGTGAACTATCAAGGAAGAATATCACAGGTGGTCTGCAGATACACTTTTTAAAAAAAAGATAATATGCAGATGACTGCAGGGTAGATAATCCTGCCTTGTCCCTATAATTGGAAATGTGTTCTTTAAATAATTAGAAGAGTGAAAAAAGGCAGAGAACCCAGCACCTTTCCAGAATTCTTCTCTTTTAACCTGGAAAAAAAAAAGATACCAGAGCTGAGGTTTTTTCCAGGACGCTCTTTCTAAAAAGACAGTCCAGTCCTCAAGGATTCATACGCAGCAACCGAGTACATGAGTTCTGCCAAGGGCCTAGTAAAAGTACTGAGAGGTGAGACCTGATTAGGCCCCAGCAAAAGGCAGACAAGCATAATAAAGCAGAACACCTCCCCGTGTGAATAGGAGTATCATTAACCTCAGCAGAGCAGCTCTGGAAACAGCTATTCCAGGCCCAGGCCCGAAAGGATGCTGACCTACCCAACAGACTGTGGCCCCTTGCAGCTGGCTGTGGCTGGGGTATCTTCAGGGCTATTAAAAGTAACTGATAGGAATGTCTACCTTCAGAGCCTGGGAGATAGAGACCATGTCAGCTAGTGAGTCTTGTATGTCACCAGTGACTTCTGAGAAATAATAGATGATGATAGTAAATTCAAAATGCCAAGTCTGCCCTTGATCTCCTGTCACTCTTGAGGGTTGCCACCCCTAGGCTTCAGGTTTTACCTGATAGTCATCAGTGGCTACTTCCAGCAAACTAGAGCCAGCCGGCTGAGACAGGAAGATCAAAAGGGACAGATGGAGGTTGCTTATTACAAGTCAGAGGTCCCAGATAACAAAGAGAGCTTTGGTATGGGGGTCTCCGAACTGGCAGCCTGAAAGGAAGAAGAAATATGTCAAGCAGGGTTTGAGAGATCAGGCTCACGGACAGTCAAACCATTTGCTGAACTTGCTCCAGTTCCTCCGTGTGGTGCTGTCCCCTCAGAACCCATCCAAAGCTCTTGAACTCCAGGAAGGTGAGTGCTTTGAAAGTTTCAAGCTCAACTCGGGGAATGTATTCACTCTCAACCCCCCTTTCTTTACCCCTCTAAAGCATGTCCCTCTGAATCATGGCCATTTCTGCCACCATCCTTGTGCCCTTCAGTGGCATCCCCGGGTCATATGTCATGGATGCCACAAGAAAGGCAGGAACTAGGCTTGTGCACATTGGAGTAGGAGGAGGACTTTGGAATTACTTGGTAACTTCTAAACCATTAGAATGCTTATTAACCTCCAGTGGCTATTATTAGTTTAGGTGGTAATAAAAATAGCAAAAATCTCATGCTGTGTGGTAAAATGTCAGCCTTACACTTCATGCCAGGAAACCAAGCAGAAAGGATAAACTGTTTTCCCTGCTTGTTACAAGGTATTCATTGCCCTCCAAATTCTGGTCTTAAGATTTCACTTTCAGTTAGGATTCACAGTCATTGTACAAACTTCACTGTCTGCATTTGGGGCCCTGGCCTTGGTGCTCAGAGATGTCCCAGTTTCAGCTTGAATTGGGAGTCCCTGTGGTGTGAGGATGTAACTATGCATCCTGGCATTTGAGTGGCCTGCCAAGCCGAGGAGCCCTCCTTCCTCACCGGGAGTGTCACAAGATCTCTAAGAGCCCAGGCACTGCTTGGCTTTGTGGTTTGTGTGGAGCAGGGAGGGCTGCTGGTGCCAAGCAGTGCATTCAAGGTTCAGTCCCGCCCTGGAGAGGAGTTTAATCCAAGCCAGAGGTCCCCAGCCAGTAGATGGAAGTGGTAGGAGCCTTTTCCAGGTGGTAGGTCCCCTACCCAGTATCTCTTAGGCGTGGCCCTGTGGGTATATGCAGATGAGAGGAAGCACAGAGGGCAATGCAGTGACTTCTCACCTTGCCTCCTTTTGAAGCCTGTAGGCACAGTCCCCACCCCCGGGGTCCACGGCCTAACCCCCAGAACCTGTGGATATGTTTGCTGCATGGCCAAGGAACTGAGACAGCTTATCTGCTGACGTTCAGATAGAGAATCCTGGATTTTCCAGGGGGTCTGATGTAATCACAAGACCTTCAAAGTACAAGAGGCTGGAGAGGCGGGCAGAGTGATGAGATGGGAGAGGCTCCACCAATCTGCCACTTAGAAGATGGAGGAGGGGGCCATGGCCAGGGAGCGCAAGCAGCCTCCATAAAGAGGGAAAGGCGAGGGAGTGGATGGCCCCCAAGGGCCTCCAGAATGAGTGTAGCCCTGCTGACACTCGTGGTTTCAGTCCATGAGACCCAATTCAGACTTCTGCCTCACAGAACTCTATGAACTAAAGTACGATTTTGTTGTTTTTACCCACTAAGCTTGTAATAACTTGTTCCAGCAGCAATAGAAAACGACTACAACCTTGTACTGGCAAATAATAAAAACAATCATAGTTGCCATTCCCTGGTGGATCACTATGTGCCAGGAACTGTGCCAAGTACCTTACAAACATTAGGTCATCTACTCCTAACCCTGACCCTTTGAGAAGAGAGATTTCCTAGCCTTGAAGCAGTCTCAGAGAGACTCAGAGAAGGTACTCAGAGAGGTCAGTAACTTACTAAAGGTTACAAATACAGCCAACAAGTGTGTAAGCTGGGACTGAAACCCTGGCTTGCCAGGCCCCCCAGGTGCGCTAACCAGCTACATACTGCCACCTCTTCCATTCCCCAACTACGAGCCCTTATCTTGGTGTCATCTTTTCAATGAACCCCTGGTCACTAAAAATGCAAGCAGTGCCCAGGAATGGTAAACTTTGTCTTGAGGGACAATGCAAAACATTTTACATTGAGGGAAAAAAGAATATTTCTTGACTCCTCTCCTGCCTCTCAGATGTTGTGCACTGGCCCTGCAGCTGGGCTTGCTCTTACCCCTTCCCCATCCCTGGTCGCGAACCACAAGAAGGGCCAGTTTCCTCCTTGGCCTCCTTGCAGGTTGGAGTTACGATGCTGAATGCTGACCTGCTGCAAATTTGCAGTGTTGATTGGGGGAGGAACCCACAATTTCAAGATCTCTGGCGGGGGTTGATGCTTCCCTTTAGTGGTCCAGAGAATCTAGGGCCCCGGAGTCTACAGAGATTCTGCAGTCATTCAGAAAATTCTCTTCCTGGTCCTGGCTAACTACTGTATGGCCCCTGAGGCATTGCTGCCCAGAGCTTGGAGGTCTGCATGGCTGCGCCATGGTTTAAGGAGGGTCCCTGCCCGCTTGCTATCTCCACTGTGCTCTGTCACTTCCTGATCTTCCCACCGTCGCCGAGTAAGGCAAGGGGGAGTTTTTCCTTCTTTTACCACTAACCCCACTTCTCCGCCATCTCTGGGTGCCAGTATGTGAACCCTATTTCCCCAGCATCCATGTGGTGGGAGTGAGAGAATATAGATCTTACTAGTAAAAGATGGCCTTTGAAATGTAAAGTTAAAGAAACTTAAAAGTTAGATTTCTTAGTCACACTAGCCTATTTCAAATGCTCAGAAGTCCCACGTGATTGGTGGCCAGTGCAGACAGAACACGTCCACCTTTGCAGGAGGTTCTTTTGGACAGCGTTTATGTAGACCACCTAGTGGTATTTCCTAAGGCAGCTGTAGATAAAGAGAAGGCATGGGGTTTGGTGTAGAGACCCTGGTTCTGGTCCTCTCTCTCTCAGGCAGTTCATTTACCTGAGTTTTGGGGTTTTGTCTCTAAAATGAGGGCAGTATTCCCATGTGTCTCATAGGACCATTGTGAGGAGCATGCGAGGTGAACATGGTGAAAATGTTTTGTAACGCACTGAACAAAAAGATAAATATTCTGATTATCCTTCGGTCTTACAAGCCATTCGGGGCAATCTGGGCTCTGCCGCTTCACAATTCCCTTTTCTTTATATTTAATTAACTAATAGCCCTCTTCTTTCCATAACAGCTTAGAGTAACTACATATAATAAAAGAGCAATCATAAATTAAAGGAGTGAAGCCTTAGGACTAGTGGGATATCTTAAGTTAGAATATGACAGGTAGAAAAGGAAGAAAATTGAGAACATGAATTCACTAACGGTAAGGCCCTACGTGATCACACACTGGAGTGGTGATTCCGCACTGAGCTTCCTGCTGGCCTAGCTGAAAATGGCCTTTCCTTGCTTGCCACCCCTTCCTGGCTTCTCCCGTAGGGTTTGTCTTTGTCTCTCCTTTTTGAGTCACTCAGCTGTTCTCCCTCTCCTCCGTCTCTCTCACTCCCAGCCCTTCCCCTCTCCCTCTCCCATTTTCCTTGCCTCCTCCTCTGACTGCCTGATAACTGCCGGTTATACCTGCTAGTTTCCCTGATCATTTTCTTAGTCCTGCATTTAAGGGTCATACTCATTTTCTTGGGACAAAGAGATACCTCTGGTACAATACCCAACAGCCATAATCTTCACTGTGTCACCTTCCATTCCTTTTCCCTTGCCCCTTCCTTCTCCCACTTGTGTTTAGCAGTGGGAAACAAAGTAGGAGACAGTGAAAGTCACTTTCATTCTAAAGCTCGTAAAAAGAGCCCTAGAGGCAAATCTCTGTTTCCGTGGTAACAGGGTGGTAATTACTGCATTGGCCTTTCCCAAGGGCCTCTTTTTTGCTGGTGCCACTAGCTTCCTTTTTAAGTGAGTGCTGCTGCTCGTGGAATGGGTGGGCTGGGGCCCCCTGAACGGATCAGGGGGGTGGTGCTGACAGGAAGCAAACCACCTGTACCTTAAACCACAGAGGAATTCTCCCCCAGGTTGTAAAGGGAAGAGAAGCCTGCAGTCAGTGGAGGATCATTTCTCATGCATGCAGAGCTTTCACTTACAAAACAAAAGCAGGATGGCGGCCCCATGAGAAACTTCCACTCCCTAATGTTGCCAACTTCATAACTTTGTTCCAGGTTTGCTACAGTAGAAGCATAGCTGAGAGTGTGTGTGTGTGTGTGTGTGTGTGTGTGTGCGCGCGTGCACACACATGCACATATATGAGTGTGACAGACAGAGTGAGCATGTCGGGGCAGGGGAGCATGAACACTCCCCCAAAACACATTTTCCAAAAGTTTAAAGGTGATTTGTGGACTGGATAGTTCTAAGTATGGATGAAATGACATCTGGCAATATGAAAGCAAGAAGAAGTCAAAAAGGAAAGCAGAATGGGGCACCTCCTTCTGTGCTTCCTCCCCAGCAACCAAAGCATAGACCACCAACCCCAAGTCAGAATCTGACTACCCCTGTGCCCTGCAACAGAAAACAACATCATGTGTTTTAGTCCAGGTACCTGGGCGAGTCTTTGTATCAGTCAGGATAGGCTAGGTTGTGCTGTGTAACAAACTCCAAAAACCCCACCCTCACTTCTGGCTACTGTAGGTTAGTGGGAGGCTATGTTGTGCTCTCACTGTGTGATAGTGTTCTCAATCTAGGACCCAGGGTGCCAGAGGGACTACTATGCTAAAGCATTTACAGTCCCCATGGCAAAGAGAAAGAGAGCATGGTGAGGCACACACTGTCCCTTAAAGTTTCTGCCCAGAAATAGCCCGTATAACTTTAACTCACTTGTCATTGGCCAAAGGAAGTCACATGGCTACACTTTGATTTAAAGGTGAAGAGAAGTAAAATTCTACCATGTGCCTATGAGGACAGAAACTTCATGGTGAACTGCACTCTCATTGTTCTATTACATGCAAGTGACAGCCTTTGCATAATGCCACTCCATTATTTAACCAACTCTGGATCATGCAGTGGATCACATTTTTACTATAGACTTCTCAGATGCCAGGCACTGTGCCACCCAGTCTGACTGAAGGCCTCTAGTAGCTCTTCTGGGTTGGGGAGAGTGAGCAGATAGGGGAGGAGTGTGATGACTAAACTGGTTAAGAAATTTTAACCATGCTATATATAGATAGTTGTATTTCAACAAAGTGTTTGGACTGCGTTTTGACCTGTTCCAACTTATAGAGGATACTAATGAGCACCTGCTGGGCACCAGGCCCTGGGCGTCAAAAGATCAGTAGAACATAGCCCTTGCTCCCAGCTCTCAAGAAGCTTGCAGTCAAATAGAGGAGAGAGGAACCTAAATAAGCCACCTAACTTGATGTGCTGTGCTGTAGACACTTCCACTGTGCACCCTGGGAGCCAGAAGAATCAGGAGTGTTGTTGGGGGCTATGTGTCGTCCTGGTTTGGGAACTTGTTGCGTAATAAAATGCAGAAGGTTTCTTTCCTGTCGGTGATGATTTGAAAGATCCTTTAGAAACATTACCCAGGTGTCAAAATAAGCCTCCTTATCTCATTATCCGTTTGGGATTTTCTTTTTGTTTCCTTTAATATCCTTGTCACTTTTGAAGAGTAGCCTAGCCATGGTTTCTGCTACAGACATGCAGGAGCTAACTGAAATAAGCCCTACTCTGGCCTGTGTAGAAGTGTCCCTGGTTGCATTGTGCATTGTAACCTTTAGATGGGCCATGCTGGACAGAGGTGTCTGCCCAGAGCTTTTTATTCAGGGCTACCTTGCATGTAAATGTTTTTTTCCCCAAGGTTGCCTCTTCCAAGCCACTTAGTGTTAAACAGACGCATACCCTGCAGGGCTGGTGCAAGAGACCTTCCGAATCATCCTGTGCAGCCCTCTCGCTTTACCAGTGAGGACAGTGGGGCCCAGGGGGATTGTTAGTGGCCCCCTGACCACTTAATATCCTCCGGGCTTCAGGGAGCAAGGTCCTGTCAGTGTGAGTTTGTATAGTATGAACTGCTACATGCAACACGTTCTCACTTTGTTAATGCTTGTGAACGTACCTCCTGCAGTAAGGGAAGGAGTGCTAGGCACCAAGAAACCTTGTTCTAGATCTGGCTCTGCCGCCAGTGACCATTCCAGACAAGATGCCCCCTTTCCCACCCCACGTTTCTTCATCTGACCAGCTAATCTAAGGTTCCCAAGCTCCTGTGAGGCAGAGTTCTTGTTTGTCACTCCCAGGCAGTTGACAGAATGACTCATGAGTGTGCCTCATCCATAGAGGGCAGAAACCCCAGGAACTTTTTGTCTGTAGTCATGACCTGTGTCGTTCCAGGAGGGTGTTTTTGGGTAGAATTGCAGTCGTTACCCAAGGGCTCTGGTGTGCGCAGGTCTGGCAGACTGGAGGCCTCCTTCTGCACACAGCTGAGCTCTCCCAGAGGAGAGAAAGCCTCAGGTGTCCATCCTCGCTGCTCTTCAAGGCTGAGCCTGCTCCAAGCCTCTGTGCATGTGCTTGGAAGAGTGTGAGAGAGGAGGGTAGCTGCTGTTACTGATGGCAGGGATGGAAGAATGCTCAGAGTTTCAGGACCACAATGAAATATTCTGAAAGGGACTGTAGGGTGGGAAGAGCTGTGGGTGAGGGTGGTGGGACCGCGGACCTTCCTGACACTTTGGAAGATATCTGCAATAATAAACTGCAATGGATTTTGCTCTAACTTGGAGCTTCACCAAAATTATACTAGGAGTTGAAGCTCATAGGATTATAGTCCTATTTTCATCGAGATAAAATTCCAAGTGACTGATATAAGCAATGAATTGTACTTACTTGGGTGGGTGTTTTGACTCAGGATTTAATTAGACTTGGATGTACACTGTTCCTTACATCAGCATACCAGTGGGTGCTGCCTGTCTAGAGGGGGGTGGTCAGCCTTGGGAACAGGCATTGGAGAGGGGCTGTGATTTCTTCTCTAGTTGGCAGGCTTTGCATGGCAAAGCAGAGCCCTGGAGGGCAGAGTAGCACTTGGAATGGGTTTCTGCAAGGAGACCATGAGACCTTTACATAAAAGGGAACAGGCTCCAAGAGGTGATGTTCCCTCCCCAAAGCCACAGTGTTCTAAGGGGCAAAGTTAGGATCTGAATTGGGGTCTCACTGGGCACTAAGCCTTTGCTTTCTGTCATTGTTCTTGCCTCCTTCTTTGTTCAAGGCTCACTTGCCGTCCCTGCAGGGGAACCTCACTTGGAGCTGCAGAGTAATTAGTGAGCATCTCCTTGGTGCCTGGCACCAAGTGAGGTGCTTGCAAAGGTGACAGCATCTAGACTTTTAAGTTTAGACCTTTAAGACAGTCCTCTACCCGGGTCTCAGGCTCTGCTGCACTCTCTTACTTAGGATGATCTTAGGGATGCTTGAAGCTGCAGGTGTAATATTTTCCTCTTAAGAACATGCCAGAAACTGCAGCAAAGGCTTCAGAGTTGCCTTTGTCCCACTGATCAACCCTGGGGACCTTCAGGGTCTGCCTTCCACTGTCTTCTGGGTAAGGGGCCTTTGCGGCAGACCCCTGTGGCGTTTCTGTGTCTCAGGATCACAGGAAGAGGAGGCTGGCTTTGTCTGCTCCTACAGCCCTGTTGTTTTCCCTCGTCCACTGCATACTTTGATTTCTCTCCCTCATTAATCCATGGTGCTCAGTACTCTAAAAGTGCCTTAAATGAGATCTGAAGGAAGACTCTAATGTTTTGAGGGATGTTGTAAGACTGTGTGGAGATTAAAAGGGGACCGAGGGAAATGAGGTGGTTGCACGGCCCTGTGGGCTCGAGCCCTCCACACAAGGATTTCTACTGCCACCTCTCCCTTTAGCTTACCCTGAGATTTGGGGCATGTGACTCACGACCCTACTGGGGCTTAAAACAGTCCTCCCTGGCTGCTTCTCTGGGCTGTCAGTGTGCACGGTAGGTATCCCATGAGTGTGCAGCCACTGAAGCTCAAAGGGAGACTAGCCACAGAACCACAGGGCGTTTTGGTTTGGGTAGGAGTCTGGTGGGTCGCCTTTTACAGGGTGCACAGGTGAGCTCTAGACGGCAAGTGCAGGAGCCACTTTGGGTGCCCTGCCATCAGCCAGAAGCTGGCTTCACTGGCTGGGGACCACGTGCACAGACAAGGGTGGATCCTTGGTACTGTAGGAGGTCCTGTGGGGAGAAGGGATCCATTTTCCTATTGTCAGTGTAGGAGCAATCTATGAGAGCTCCAGGTACACCAGAGAGGGAGATCCTTTGGACTCCTACACAGGACTCCTGGCGGTCTGCAGTCTGTGTCCTAGTCTCTGAGTCTCACTGCCAAAAACAACTGACCTCATTTATTGTGTCGTGGAACCACTGCCTTCCCAATGTCCTCCTAGATGCCTTGCATTCACTTTTACTCCCCAGAGGACCTACGAAGACAGGAGTTATCCATGTTACACAGATGAGAGATCCTGGCTCATTGAGTCTAAATACCTTGCCACGGGCACACAGGGTGCGGGTGGCCGAGCTCTAGCTCCAAGCCAGGTCTGTCCAACTCCAGCTCCAGTGTTCCAGGACATGATGCCGCCTTTCTTGAAAAGGGGAAGGTGGGAAATGATGAGTGCACAGATCCAGCTCTCTCTCGGGATAATCAGGAATAACCTCCCGGCTTCCTTATCTGACTAACCCCCACTCAGGCTCCAGGACTGGCTCCAGCCCTGCCTCCCCTGGGCAGCTTCCTGCCTTCTCCCCTCCTCCTCTAACCCCAGACAGGGTCCTGTAGGGCCTCTCATTGACCCAGGGTCTCCCTGTAACCTGCACTTTGTGGTAGCACTTAATCTGCTCTGAAATGTCTGCTCCTTGGTGGGGTCTTCCTGCCACAGTAAGAGGAAGGAACCAGAACAATAGCTTATCTTCCTGGCATTCCCAGGCTTTGAACAGAGCCTGGCATATACAATAGTAGATGTTTGCTATGTATTAATTGATTATTCTAAGAATGATTAAGACTTGTGAATATATAGGTTCCCTCTCCTTTTCCATCTAGTCCGTTGGCAAGTCTTGGGCAGCATCCCTCCAAATGACCTCTCAAATCTCTCTGTTTCTCTCTCTCACCTGCCCACATGGATCCAGGCTGCTACCATCTTTCCTTGAGCTCCCACTGCAGCCTCCAGACTGGGCTCATTGTCTTCTCTGTGGCCTTCATGTGGTGCATTGTCCTCTCAGCCATCATTTTGATCTTCTTAATATGTACATCAGATCCCCTCTGCCTAAAACTTTACCACAATGAATTTCCACTGCACATGGAATAAAATCCAGACTCCTAATCATGTGCTCCCAGGTAGGGCATGTTTTAACCCCTGCCCATCTCTCTGGCCTCTCCTCATCCCATTTCCTCTCCCTAATTCATACGCTCCCCCACTTCAAGTCCCTTGAACTTGCCAAACCCTGTCTCCTATCCAAACCTTTGCCTATGCTGTTCCCTCTGCCTGGAATGTGCTTCCCACCCCTCTCCCTTTTTCTTAACGTGGCTCACTCATTCTCCTCCTTCAGGTCTCAACTCAAACATCACCCACCTCTCAGAGATGCCATTCCTTGCCACTTGATCTCAGGTCTCAGCTGTCAGTGTCTTCTGGAGCAACCAGTCTGTTTATTTCATATTCCTTATTTGCTTTTGTGTTCATTTTTATTTTTTTTGCTATGTCTTCCCACTAGACTATAAATACCAGTAAAACAGAAACTAGGTCAGTTCTTTCTGCAATTGAATCTCCTTCCTGGCACAGTGCCTGGCTCAGGGGGGTGCTCATTACATATATTAAGAGTGAGTGAATGACTGCCCAGCTCTGTGATGCAGGGCTAATGTGCAAAATACTCAAAACCAATGTGATGCAGGCACCAGCCAACCAGAACAGGGCACTGAGGGATCAGGATGAGGCATCAGTGGTTGTAAACAGCTCTTATCACTGACACAGATCAGCCAGTGGTGCTACAGCCTATAGTGAACCCTCCCACTCCGTCTTCAACTAGTCCTCCAAATAAGTTAACCATGGCCACCGCAGTCTGCCTTCAGGAAATAGGTTTGTTGTATCCAAGAGCTTCTCCTATGGGAGACTGTATGGTTTCCCCCAGCCCACTGCCATTTTGGAAAAATGATTTCAAATCTGTGACCAGCCGTGCTACTTCCCAGCTACACAACAGAGTTCACTTCACAGCTGTCTTGGGCCCCGTGTCCTCATCTGTAAAGTAAAAATAATGAGCCTACTTCCTGGAGCTTCTGTGAAGAGTAAATGAGAGTGGAGCCAGAATAGTGTTAGCACAGGGCCTGAGCCCAGCTAAACACCCCTGGTCAATGGCAGCAAGCTTTATGTAGTAAAGGACTAGGGTCCCGATTGCACAGATCAGGAAAGGAAGCACAGAAAGATTCACGTGCTAAACTGGGAAGCCATAGGTAAGTATGGATCCTTTTGGCCCCATGTCCAGTGCTGTGGCCACCTGCCCGCATCACCCCCATGGCATAGCATACCCTTCATTTTGTGACTGCTTTGGGAGGTGGTCTAACTCAGCTCTTGGTCCCCTGCTTCTCCTGTCCTTGGGGGAACTCTGGCAGAAAAAGTAGATTTAATTTAAGGCCTGAGACCCCAGTGAGTAACTGGCAAAAGCTAAAGCAGTCCCCACACTCCACATCCTGGCAGGAGGTCCCACTCTCTGGAACCAGCAGACTGACCACTACAAAACATCAGAGGTGCACACCTGTTTAAATCCCCAGCAGAGGGCTTGAACAGGACTTGAAAGGGTTTATGACCCTGTGAATTTGAATGTCTCTCAGCCAAGCTATATAATTCCAGCTCTGCTTTTGGAAGCAATGATCAGAGCTGTGATTTGAGGAGGGCTTCGGAACACACACTGATTATGTTTCAAGACACAAGATGTGTGGTGATAAGCTGCAGGGGGAGGGTCTGTGGGGGGGTTACTGACTGGGCAGGGGGTATGAAGGGGAGGGGAGAAGGGAGTAAAGCAGGGTGTCTAACGGTGGCAATTAAATGTCCTTCTTGCTTTAAACAGAGGCCCTGAGGTAGCCTCTCAGATGGTCATGCTCTTAATGATCTGGAATAAAGAGGTGGAGAGCAAAGCCAGCAAGCTGGTAGGGCTAATGCAGGCGCTGGCCTTGAATGTCCCTGCAGGAAGCCTGATGGGGGTGGGGAGTGTCTCTGCCTGCCAGCAGCATTTGTCATGCTAATGACACAGCCACTCTGGTGCCACCCAGGTCAGCTCTCTGATTTCAGATCTTAGCTCCACTGGAGCCGGATTGCCGAGACCCCTTCTCTCCGCCTCATCCTGCTTCATGGCATATTCTCATGCACTGTGCTTCCTGGCACAGGACTGTGCTCTCCCTGCCACTGTCCTGTTCCTCCACGCATCATCCCCAGCACAGCCACAGTGCTCTTTCCCAAATGCAGGTCTGACCATGTGCATCACTCCCCTGCTCACAGTCCTCTGGCTTCATGTCACCTGCAGGATAAAGTGGTCCTCTGAAGTGTTCACCCCGCCCCCTCCCACATCATAGTGCGCAGCACCCACTCTCAGCAGTCTCCAGCACTCTCCGTCGTGTCCCAGGTCACTGAGCCTTGGCCCTTGGAACGCCCTCAGCTGGCCCTCCTTTGACCAGCTAACGCAAACACCCTTGCAGTATGAAGTTCCAGTGTCACCTTGCTGGGCATCCCAGACTCACTTGGTTTCCTCCCTTGGAGCTCCAGAAGACCCTCTGCAGTCTTCTAACTTTGAACAAAATCTTGCTTTTTCCTTTTTTCTTTTTTTCTGTGCTCAGCTTGAAGGCAGGCAAATTCTCTGATTTATCATAGGGTTTCCAAGACATAGTAATACAGTGTCTGGCACATGGTAGGTGCTCAGTCAATACTTGTTGAACTGACTCCAGTGTTAGTCAGATGAGTTCTGTCTCCCCAGCTGGAGGCCTTGGCCTTGTCACTGTGAACACCGTGGTTTTTCTCACTCTCAGTATGGGTTCAGCCCTTCTCAGGGTGGTCAGCACAGAGAAGGTATTAAGTGAAGATTAGGCACAAGCCTGACTGACCGAGGTGACTTGGGCATGTGGTCCCACCCATCTGGCAGGGGACTCACCCGGGACTCACCATGTGAGGGGTGCTGTGCAGTTGCTATGGGTTCCCAGAGACCTGTAGTGAAACCAGCTTTAAAGACACCAAAGCCCTCTGATTTACCTCTAAGACCAGGTATGAGCTACTGAGGGAAAGAGCAGTGCTTCCGGTTCAGAGGTGAGAATGGGAATGCTGTAGTGCAGGGCAGATGGCAAAGGACTCCCGGAGGAGGGGACTTTCAGGTGGACCTTGATAAACAAGTGGGTTTGTAAGTGGTGAGCAGAAAGAGCAGTCTAAGTTTGGCAGGGAGGAAAATGGGGTGGAGGGAAGAGGAACACCTAGGGATTTCATTTCTGGGGCCTGAAGTTATTTCTCTGAAGACTGAGTATGTGTTTTCCAAAGCTGGTAGGTGATACTTAGGGCCTTACCTCTAGAAGCCATGTCCCACCCTGCCCTTCAAAAGTCACCTCCGCCAGCTCCAGGCTGTGTCAGAGGTTATCCCTGTGTTCTTCAAGAGAAGCCTTCTGGAAACAGGCACTGATAGGCTGAGGCAAATAGCTGACTTATTTGCAGATGCCCTGGGCCTCACAGTATTAGAACTGGCCACCTCCTAATGATTAAACACAACACAAACACCCAAAGATCAGGGTGTCCCACCATAAATGGGCTGTAAACCAGAGTGGGCAGCAGCTGTCCCACCACCTGGGAGAAGGCAAGGCTGGACAAATGCTTTCTGCCCTAAGCAATAAGCCCACCAGCAGGCACCCAGAGAACAGACCCAGACCTTTACTGCAACTGGGAGGGCAGTCGGGGACGGGAGAGTGGGGGGAAGCTGAGGTCACTGGGAATGGGGGAGAGCAAGTACTTCCCTCCCCTGCAGCTCTAAATATGCTGTGCGTTAGTGTGCGTCACAACATGGGAGTTCGCTGCAGATGGGGAAAGACCTAATAATCAGTGGATTCAGGTGAGATCCATCCTGATGTTCCATTTCATCTGCATACCCACTCGTGAGGAAAAGCTATCACCACTGCCCTCAAGTTAGATGATGCAGCTGACTCAGAGGGGGTGGGTTGCTTGAGTCACACAGCAGGCAGGACTCCAACCCAGGTTGTATGACCCTTCAACACAAGCCCTTCTCCATTATCTCAAATGACTACGCTCTGACCCCAGCCACTCTTGGGTCAAATGACTGAAGGACCAGGTGTGGGACATTGCCTCTCATATCTGTACCCACTTTGTGCCATCTCTAGGGTAGCTCCACTTGAGCACAACCTGTCACAGAATTGCACCTGCTTCTGCGTGCTGCCTCTCCAGGAGAGAGGCCAGTGGGCCCTACTGGTGGGAAAGGTGAGGCTTCTTACCCACCTCCCTGTACCCTGTATGTACTCTCTCAGATCAGCGCTGTGGATGTGAAGCAGACCCTCATTAGCCTCTGGAAGCCAGGGTGAGAACAAATCCCTCACTTGTCACCAGCCATCATGAATTACTAGGATCCACTGCTACCATTGCTACCATTCTCCAGTGAGAAACCAACCATTCTGTTAATTGGATTTGGATTATCTAGCTTCTGGTTTTGTTATATTGTTGACAATAATATCTCGTGGCTAGTGGAGAGCATGGAGGGCCTGTGTGTAGAGTTAGAAACATTTGAAAAAATATTTAGAATTCTGTCCAGTCTGAGTGAGCCTCCAGCCTTCTTGCTGGCAGACCCTTGCAACCCCCGAAAATTGGTTCACAACCCACCACAGCTCTTTGAACTCCAGACTGGAGCTACCTCCTGGCCATCCAGAAGCTTGCCTGGAATTCCCAGCTGCAGCTGTTACTGCACTGGCCCTGCGTTCCCCCCCCAGCGCATTTCCAAAAGCTGAATTTGTTCCTTCTTTGTGTTGAAGGGTAAACTACTCCCAGGCTGAAATGTTCTTAGGAGGAACATTTGCAGTGCTGCCAGGCTCTGGCCAAACCAGACTGAGCTCTCCCTGCTGCCATCAAGGAAGTGACCGTGGTGCAAAGGTGAAAATGGACATAAAACAGCGGGCGTAAGTGCGGGCCTTGTGATGTTCTGATCAGGTTACAGTTAATTCTTGCAGAACCTCCTTCTGTGAGAGGCTGGGCCTTGTTGCCATTCTCATAAATTCTCTCTCCCTGCCTGTGCCTTACTGTGTAACTTAAAGTGGTGCTGAAAGAAAATAACATCTAAATGCACTGGGTTGCTTTTTTCAAATTGCTCACATTCACCCCCACCCTGGCCTGAACTGGCCACAGCTCTCCTGCCAGATGGCACCAGATGGCCTTTGGGGAGCAAGATTTCTCATCGGCCTTTTTTTCTCATGCTTCTTCTGATGCAAGACCTTGAACCTGAAGCAGTTATACTGTAGTGGTAGGGAAAAGAGGCTCTGGAAGACCTCTTACCCAAATAATTTGGCTGGAATAACCCAACCCCAGCTCAGAGACTTTCTAACCAAATGCCTTAGAGTAAGTTAATGCAGATAACAAAAGTCCTTTCTTGATGGGGTTGGTACGAGACCTACCTATAATAATCCCAGTTAAGGATCACTGTTATTCTGAAAGAAGATTCAGCTCCAAGGCAGGACAGGAACACAATTGCCTCCTGATTTGTTCCCACTAAACTGAATATAGAGAACCTCACTGTCTGTCTGAACACTCTAATAGCCACAGACTGGGAAGTTAACTGTCATGTACAAGAAGCTCGATAAATGTGAATGATTTCAATCTCAAGTGGTGCTTGCTTATTTTTTATCATTTTTTATAAACAGAGCAAGGGGAAATGGCTCCCATCTGGAATGCAAGAGGTTTTCAATAAGGAGAGGAACATAGATAGGCCAAGGGGACTGACATTTCAGAGGACTTCCTGTGCACCTGGCAGTAGGTTAAATGCTCCAAGGCTTTCACCTCATGTCATCCTGCCAGACTCCTTCCTGCAGACTCAATGTGACCTTTATTTTCCATGTCAGGAAACTAAAATGAGGCTCAGAGAAGCAAATGTGTCTGACATCAGACAGCTGGAGAAGCTGGGATAATACTAATAATAATAGTAGCAGGAGCAGCAACGTAGGTCGTACTTGCTATGAACCAGGCACTTTACTGAAATTTGCTTGTTTAATCCTTCTGACAACCCAGTGAGGTGTTGTTGTTTTACAGATGAGGGAACTGAGGTGCAAAAAGCTTAAATGATTTTCACATAGTTGAAGGAGTAGCTGAGACTAGAACCCTGGTCTTCAAAAATAATTTTCTTCTTGTCTCCAGAAAGCATTAGTGAGGACTTTGTAGAAACAAGTTTTTGGAAATAAAAATTAGGTTGTTAAGCAAAATGGTAGCACTTTCTTTTCTGGAAGTCTTTAAAATTAGACTTGCTGTCCACATGCCCAAGATGTGCGACAGGAATTTTTTTCTGGTGGGGTGGAACGACAATGAGCGAAACTTTGCCCCTTGGGGCCCAGCCTCCTCTCTCCACATTGACTAGGTTGGCAGTATTACATTCACTGAAGAAACTGATCTGCCCTTCTCTGGAGCAAAATGGTTAGAAAAGGCCCTCATAGTCTAAATTTAGCCAGCAGAGTATATTCCTGGCCACCAGGAATAGATAGGTTTGACAGTTTGGTTGGAGGACAAAAGCCAGTCCTTGAAGAAATCAGTCTTGCTCTGAAAGAGAAGTCAGATTCAGTATCTACTTTGAGCCTGGCAAGTGAGGCCATTGGTCAGCAGCTGCAGTGGGAGCAAAGTGTGGTGGGTACCAGGGGGCAGAATTGCCGTCCCGCTGGGGCTTCTGCTATGATCGTACTCCAGCATCACCCAGCATTGGAGTAACTGCCTACACACCCAGCCCCACCCCTGGATCCTTTGTTTTACTGTGCTATTTAGAATTTTGTCAAAATTTTGTATGTCCACAAATTGGGAGAAGAACATCATTGTTCTTTATCCCTTGTGCGTGTCTTATGAGATTGTTCAATCCAGGAGCCCTATGTTATGGAAGGAAGGAAACAGAATCCCTGGGCTTCAGAATCCTCAGCCCATGTATTTTAAGATTAAACACTGCTTTCCTATTACTAGGCCTCCCTGTTTAAATTTGTATGAGATTTTCAATTTCCTCTCATGGTGAATTTTCATTGTCACTAAAAAGTATGTCTGCTTGGGTGTCTTCATCTATAGCTATGTCTTTTCCCTCTCATTTTCTCTTTCCCCCTTATCGTCCTTTCCTCAGCTACTTCCGGCCATCCAAAAACCTCCAGTGCTTTTCCTGCCCCCTGACAGCCACAGAGATGTCAGGGACACAAGCAAAGGCTGCTTGCAGTCAGCACCATCAGCTGGACCCTCAGGAGCCTGACCAGGCAAAGATAGCAGCTTGTATGAAAATTACTCACATTGCGGCTGTGTCCACACAACAGCCAACAGACCCTGGAAAAGATGACCTGGTGTGGGGATGACTGAATTTAGACATGTGTGGGTTTTCTTTGCTGCTTATGTCTTTGATCCACTTGGCATTTGAAAACGGAAGTTCCTCAGCTTCTTCTCCTTGACCCGGCCCCAGTGGTTTTGCCAGGTAAACCTTTTGCCCAGAGTGGTATGTGTGCCTGCCCATGCTTAATTTCCCTGGCATCTGATAAGTGTTTTGAAATAGGGTAATGCTGGAAGATCTTCTCATTACCTTCAAGTGCTTGGCATAAATAACTGATCTTTTTCCTCAACTGCTGTGATGTTCTTTCTTTCTTTTAAATCGATAAGATCACTCTAACTAGCTTCCTTTCTTATCACTTCCATCCTGTTGGACCACCTTTTCCTATCCTTCCTGCAGTGTTTACTGGCAAATGAGATGCCATGCCCCTGCATGGCTGCACAGGTGTCTGTAAGACCTCCCTGACATTGGGATGAGAATTTGGAGTCCTTATTGAGATGGGAGTGAAACCAAAAGCTGGGTCAGTGGGGTCTGGAGCTCTGAGGTCTAACTTTCGATGGTCCACTAAAGTGTGTGACCCCAAGGTACCCTCTGCTGAGCTCACCTACAAAACAAGGGAAATGAGCCAAGTGGCCCTAAGTTTCTTTTCAGATCTGAACCTCTAGGATGACTTCAATTTACCAGATAGCCTGTGTAAGATTTGGGGTTTGATTATTGAAAACTGCATGGAGGTAGTAGGTGCTTGTTGAACTCAGTGGTGTCTAAATGGAGACTAGAACTTGCAGTAGATGAGCTGTGAGATAGTGGTGCAACCTGGAGCTTTCCATGGGGTGGGTATAATTTTTAAAATGTTGAACTGGTCAAAGAAATGAGATAAAATGCAAACAATAGAGGGAGATTTCTGAGCTGGGGAACACAGCTGGGGTAATTTTCCTTTGGTATGTCTGTATCTCTGCTTCTAGTAGCATTTCCAGAAGTTGTATTGTGTCTGAGCTCCCCAGTCCTCCCTTGAGATACAGTTCAAACTCTATTACTGAGCTTACTATGAGATCTGGCAACATTTTTTTCTTATCCCTTCTTCCCCTCATTCTAACCATGTGGAACTTTCTGTCATTTCCTGAAAGCTATCCTCTCACTTCATAGCATTTGCAGGTGCTAATCCCTCTACCTGCAATGCTCTCCACCCTTACCTGACCACAGCTTGGCTCTTATCCTTTAGGGCGCGCATCACATGTCACCTCCTCCAAGAAGCCTTTCTTAACTAACCACTCCAATCTCCAAAACCACATTGGGTGACCCTCCTATTTGCTTATGTAGTATCCTAAACTTTCCCTTTTCATCATACCAAATATATCCTGTTGTAAATGTCTGCTACTCTCCTGTCACCTAACCTATGCTCTGAGCATCTTGAGGGTAAAGACCTGTGTTATCATTGTATCTTCATTATCCGGGCCAAATGAGGAAACTGTTCAGACAGGTAGATGAGCCCCAGTTCATACAGCTTAACTTGTTCACAGAGTCAGAAGTCACTCCCAAAGCCACCTACCTACCTACAAACCCTTTTCCATGCTAAGAATTTTCACGTGACCCCCATCTTCCCCTGTGGTGAAGAAATCTTCTCCCTTGAAATACTTTCTATGATCTCATAAGAAATAGTGGGAAAAAATGGAATCTGTGTCTCATTTGTAAGACTGTCTTCCCCATGTATACAACTGAGCATGAGAACACTTACCTCAATTGACTTAAACAGCACGGGACCTAATGGAGGCTCAGTAACAGGAGTTTCCTTTTCTTCCTCGAGTTTGCCACGACATTCCCGTCCCAGATGCATCTGCAAGATAAGTATATCAGGCACTTTTATTTCTTTTTTTTTCTTTTTTTTTTTTTTTTGAGAGGGCATCTCTCATATTTATTGATCAAATGGTTGTTAACAACAATAAAATTCAGTATAGGGGGGTCAATGCTCAATGTACAATCATTAATCCATCTCAAGTCTAATTCTCGTCAGTCTCCAATCTTCTGAAGCATAACGAACAAGTTCTTACATGGTGAACGAATTCTTACATAGTGAATAGATTCTTACATGGTGAACAGTACAAGGGCATTCATCACAGAAACTTTTGGTTTTGATCACGCATTATGACCTATAAACAATCAGGTCAAATATGAATATTCGTTTGATTTTTGTACTTGATTTATATGTTGATCCCACATTTCTCCCTTTATTATTATTATTATTTTTATTTTTAATAAAATGCTGAAGTGGTAGGTAGATGCAAGATAAAGGTAGAAAACACAGTTTAGTGCTGTAAGAGGGCAAATGTAGATGATCAGACGATCAGGTGTGTGCCTATGGACTAAGTATTAATCCAGGCTAGACAAGGGCAGCAAAACATCCACGGATGCAGAAGATTTCTCTCAAAGCAGGGGGGGTGAGGTTCTGAGCCTCACCTCTGTTGATCCCCAAATTCTCACCTGATGGCCCCCCTGCGACTGTGCCTGTCTTAGGTTGTTCCTCCCTTGAGGAATCTTACCCATCTCTGGCTAACCAGTCATCTTCCGGGGCCATACAGGGAAATGTAAAGTTGGTAAGTGAGAGAGAAGCCATATTGTTTGAAAAGGTTAGCTTTTTACTTCTTTGCAGATTTGTGCCCTGTGGCTTCTATGCCCAGCACTTGTCTCGAGGTATCTTTACCACCTGGAGGAATTATGATACTCGGTAAATTCGATATGAGGCACGAATTCTATTTAAGGGTTGTAATTAGGAAGAAAGAAGAAAAGCTACAGATGTAGCATATGGAAGGAAACATGGGAGGATTGATTATTTCTTTGACATATCTTCTTGTAGAGTACCTTAAGTATGTATAGGTTTTAAAGCACTAACTAATTTGCACACACGTATTAACATAATAGGAATACGGTGACATAAACAAAGCAAATCTATAATTACCATCCATCTCCAGTGAAGCTAAGAAAACCATTTAGGCACCCTAGGCATTTGTGAAAATTTGTCTATGATATGATGGATATTGTCCAACTGTACTTGAACAGTCTGAGAGAAATCAGACAAATTAAAGCAGCCCATTTCTGGGATCTGTTCACATCCCATATGTTCTTTTAACCGTAGATAGTCTATAGTCATAAGATTTTGGAGTGCTACACCTTGCACCCCTCCCAACTCCTGGTTGAGTTCCAACAGTACAGATCTGGTCAAATTTGTTGTCTCACTGTATGCACATGCCAGCCTAGACATCTCCCTCCTCATTCCTATGGCAAGTCCAGGAGACGGTGGGCTGGATGCAGCCACAACCGCAGCATCGTCCGGATCCCTGTGGAGGCTTTTTGATGATCATCCCCCGGCACAAGTCCTCCAGAGAGTGCTGATGCCGGAAGCTCCTCCTCATATCATATCTTAGTTCATTTTCTGGGTATCCGAGCTAGGCCTTGATCTTCTGCATAGAAACAAAAAGACCCTTTGCCCACACTTTGACATGCCCTCCATACCATTGTGCAGAACTCATTGGAGGTCAGCACACAGTAACTGCTTTTTTTTTTTTTTTTTTATTAAGAGAAAGGAATATTATCAGAAAAGAGTGCCTCCATAGCTGATCATCTGACACCCTTTAAGTGATCAACATTAAGGATATTTAAAGCATGCGTTGATCTTTGATTTACCAATAGTTTGATCCTATCAAGGAGTAATCCCCCTTTTCTTTCTTTCTTTCTTTCTTTTTTTTTTTTTTAATTTTCAATCTACACTTACATGAAGAATACTATGTTTACTATGCTGTCCCCTATATCAGGTCCCCCCTAACAACCACATTACGGTTACTGTCCATCAGCTTAGCAAAATGTGGTAGAGTCACTACTTGTCCTCTCTGTGTTGTGCAGCCCACCCTCCCCTTTCTCCCTCCCCCCCATGCATGCTAATCTTAATACCCCCTTTCTTCTTCCCCCTCCTTATCCCTCCCTGCCCACCCATCCTCCCCAGTTCCTTTCCCTTTGGTACCTGTTAGTCCATTTTTGGGTTCTGTAATTCCGCTGCTGTTTTGTTCCTTCAGTTTTTCCTTTGTTCCTATACTCCTCAGATGAGTGAAATCATTTGGTATTTCTCTTTCTCCTCTTGGCTTATTTCACTGAGCATAATACTCTCCAGCTCCATCCATGTTGCTGCAAATGGTTGGATTTTTCCACTTCTTATGGCTGAGTAGTATTCCATTGTGTATATGTACCACATCTTCTTTATCCATTCATCTACAGATGGACATTTAGGTTGCTTCCAATTCTTGGCTATTGTAAATAGTGCTGCGATAAACATAGGGGTGCATCTGTCATTCTCAAACTTGATTGCTGCGTTCTTAGGGTAAATTCCTAGGAGTGGAATTCCTGAGTCAAATGGTAGGTCTGTTTTGAGCATTTTGATGAACCTCCATACTGCTTTCCACAATGGTTGAACTAATTTACATTCCCACCAGCAGTGTAGGAGGGTTCCCCTTTCTCCACAGCCTCGCCAACATTTGTTGTTGTTTGTCTTTTGGATGGCAGCTATCCTTACTGGTGTGAGGTGATACCTCATTGTAGTTTTAATTTGCATTTCTCTGATAATTAGCAATGTGGAGCATCTTTTCATGTGTCTCTTGGCCATCTGTATTTCTTTTTTAGAGAACTGTCTGTTCAGTTCCTCTGCCCATTTTTTTTTTTTTTTTTTTTTTGAGAGGGCATCTCTCATATTTATTGATCAAATGGTTGTTAACAACAATAAAATTCAGTACAGGGGGGTCAATGCTCAATGTACAATCATTAATCCATCTCAAGCCTAATTCTCGTCAGTCTCCAATCTTCTGAAGCATAACGAACAAGTTCTTACATGGTGAACGAATTCTTACAGAGTGAATAAATTCTTACATGGTGAACAGTACAAGGGCATTCATCACAGAAACTTTCGGTTTTGATCATGCAATATGACCTATAAACCATCAGGTCAAATATGAATATTCATTTGATTTTTGTACTTGATTTATATGTTGATCCCACATTTCTCCTATTATTATTATTATTTTTATTTTTAATAAAATGCTGAAGTGGTAGGTAGATGCAAGATAAAGGTAGAAAACATAGTTTAGTGCTGTAAGAAGGCAAATATAGATGATCAGATGATCAGGTGTGTGCCTATGGACTAAGTATTAATCCAGGCTAGACAAGGGCAGCAAGACATCCACGGATGCAGAAGATTTCTCTCAAAGCAGGGGGGGTGAGGTTCTGAGCCTCACCTCTGTTGATCCCCAAATTCTCACCTGATGGCCCCCCTGCGACTGTGCCTGTCTTAGGTTGTTCCTCCCTTGAGGAATCTTACCCGTCTCTGGCTAACCAGTCATCTTCCGGGGCCATACAGGGAAATGTAAAGTTGGTAAGTGAGAGAGAAGCCATATTGTTTGCAAAGGTTAGCTTTTTACTTCTTTGCAGATTTGTGCCCTGTGGCTTCTATGCCCAGCACTTGTCTCGAGGTATCTTTACCACCTGGAGGAATTATGATACTCGATAAATTCGATATGAGGCACGAATTCTATTTAAGGGTTGTAATTAGGAAGGAAGAAGAAAAGCTATAGATGTAGCATATGAAGGAAACTTGGGAGGATTGATTATTTCTTTGACATATCTTCTTGTATAGTACCTTAATTATGTATAGGTTTTAAACTACTAACTAATTTGCACACACATATTAACATAATAGGAATACGGTGACATAAACAAAGCAAATCTATAATTACCAGCCATCTCCAGTGAAGCCAAGAAAACCATTTAGGCACCCTAGGCATTTGTGAAAATTTATCTATGATATGATGGATATTGTCCAACTGTACTTGAACCATCAGACAAATTAAAGCAGCCCATTTCTGGGATCTGTTCACATCCCATATGTTCTTTTAACCATAGATAGTCTATAGTCCTGAGATTTTGGGGTGGTACAACTTGCACCCCTCCCAACTCCTGGTTGAATTCCAACAGTACAGATCCAGTCAAATTCGTTGTCTCACTGTATGCACATGCCAGCCTAGACATCTCCCTCCTCCTTCTTATGGCAAGTCCAGGAGACGGTGGGCTGGATGCAGCCACAACCGCAGCATCGTCCGGATCCCTGTGGAGGCTTTTTGATGATCATCCCCCGGCACGAGTCCTCCAGAGAGTGCTGATGCCGGAAGCTCCTCCTCATATCGTATCTTAGTTCATTTTCTGGGTATCCAAGCTAGGCCTTGATCTTCTGCGTAGAAACAAACAGACCCTTTGCCCACACTTTGACATGCCCTCTATACCACTGTGCAGAACTCATTGGAGGTCAGCACACAGTAACTGCTTTTTTTTTTTTTTTTAATTAAGAGAAAGGAATATTATCAGAAAAGAGTATCTCCATAGCTGATCATCTGACACCCTTTAAGTGATCAACATTAAGGATATTTAAAGCATGCGTTGATCTTTGATTTACCAATAGTTTTATCCTGTTAAGGAGTAATCCCCCTTTTCTTTCTTTCTTTCTTTTTTTTTAAAATTTTTAATCTACACTTACCTGAAGAATACTATGTTTACTATGCTCTCCCCTATATCAGGTCCCCCCTAACAACCACATTACGGTTACTGTCCATCAGCTTAGCAAAATGTGGTAGAGTCACTACTTGTCCTCTCTGTGTTGTGCAGCCCACCCTCCCCTTTCTCCCTCCCCCCCATGCATGCTAATCTTAATACCCCCCTTCTTCTTCCCCCCCCTTATCCCTCCCTGCCCACCCATCTTCCCCAGTTCCTTTCCCTTTGGTACCTGTTAGTCCATTTTTGGGTTCTGTAATTCTGCTGCTGTTTTGTTCCTTCAGTTTTTCCTTTGTTCCTATACTCCTCAGATGAGTGAAATCATTTGGTATTTCTCTTTCTCCTCTTGGCTTATTTCACTGAGCATAATACTCTCCAGCTCCATCCATGTTGCTGCAAATGGTTGGATTTTTCCACTTCTTATGGCTGAGTAGTATTCCATTGTGTATATGTACCACATCTTCTTTATCCATTCATCTACAGATGGACATTTAGGTTGCTTCCAATTCTTGGCTATTGTAAATAGTGCTGCGATAAACATAGGAGTGCATCTGTCATTCTCAAACTTGATTGCTGCGTTCTTAGGGTAAATTCCTAGGAGTGGAATTCCTGGGTCAAATGGTAGGTCTGTTTTGAGCATTTTGATGAACCTCCATACTGCTTTCCACAATGGTTGAACTAATTTACATTCCCACCAGCAGTGTAGGAGGGTTCCCCTTTCTCCACAGCCTCGCCAACATTTGTTGTTGTTTGTCTTTTGGATGGCAGCTATCCTTACTGGTGTGAGGTGATACCTCATTGTAGTTTTAATTTGCATTTCTCTGATAATTAGCGATGTGGAGCATCTTTTCATGTGTCTCTTGGCCATCTGTATTTCTTTTTTAGAGAACTGTCTGTTCAGTTCCTCTGCCCATTTTTTAATTGGGTTATTTGTTTTTTGTTTGTTGAGGCGTGTGAGCTCTTTATATATTCTGGACATCAAGCCTTTATCGGATGTGTCATTTTCAAATATATTCTCCCATACTGTAGGGTTCCTTTTTGTTCTGTTGATGGTGTCTTTCACTGTACAGAAGCTTTTCAGCTTAATGTAGTCCCACTTGCTCATTTTTGCTGTTGTTTTCCTTGCCCGGGGAGATATGTTCAAGAAGAGGTCACTCATGTTTATGTCTAAGAGGTTTTTGCCTATGTTTTTTTCTAAGAGTTTTATGGTTTCATGACTTACATTCAGGTCTTTGATCCATTTTGAGTTTACCTTTGTATATGGGGTTAGACAATGGTCCAGTTTCATTCTCCTACATGTAGCTGTCCAGTTTTGCCCGCACCACCTGTTGAAGGGACTGTCATTTTGCCATTGTATGTCCATGGCTCCTTTATCAAATATTAATTGACCATATATGTTTGGGTTAATGTCTGGAGTCTCTAATCTGTTCCACTGGTCTGTGGCTCTGTTCTTGTGCCAGTACCAAATTGTCTTGATTACTATGGCTTTGTAGTAGACCTTGAAGTTGGGGAGTGAGATCCCCCCTACTTTATTCTTCTTTTTCAGGATTACTTTGGCTATTCGGGGTCTTTGGTGTTTCCATATGAATTTTTGAATTATTTGTTCCAATTCATTGAAGAATGTTGCTGGTAATTTGAGAGGGATTGCATCAAATCTGTATATTGCTTTGGGCAGGACGGCCATTTTGACGATATTAATTCTTCCTAGCCATGAGCATGGGATGAGTTTCCATTTATTAGTGTCCCCTTTAATTTCTCTCAAGAATGACTTGTAGTTCTCAGAGTATAAGTCTTTCACTTCTTTGGTTAGGTTTATTCCTAGGTATTTTATTCTTTTTGATGCAATTGTGAATGGAATTGTTTTCCTGATTTCTCTTTCTATTGATTCATTGTTAGTGTATAGGAAAGCTACAGATTTCTGTGTGTTAATTTTGTATCCTGCAACTTTGCTGTATTCTGATATCAGTTCTAGCAGTTTTGGAGTGGAGTCTTTAGGGTTTTTTATGTACAGTATCATATCATCTGCAAATAGTGACAGTTTAACTTCTTCTTTACCAATCTGGATTCCTTGTATTTCTTTGTTTTCTCTGATTGCCGTGGCTAGGACCTCCAGTACTATGTTAAATAACAGTGGGGAGAGTGGGCATCCCTGTCTGGTTCCCGATCTCAGAGGAAATGCTTTCAGCTTCTCGCTGTTCAGTATAATGCTGGCTGTGGGTTTATCATATATGGCCTTTATTATGTTGAGGTACGTGCCCTCTATTCCCATTTTTTTTTTTTTTTTTTTTGAGAGGGCATCTCTCATATTTATTGATCAAATGGTTGTTAACAACAATAAAATTCAGTATGGGGGGTCAATGCTCAATGTACAATCATTAATCCATCTCAAGCCTAATTCTCATCAGTCTCCAATCTTCTGAAGCATAACGAACAAGTTCTTACATGGTGAACGAATTCTTACAGAGTGAATAAATTCTTACATGGTGAACAGTACAAGGGCATTCATCACAGAAACTTTCGGTTTTGATCATGCAATATGACCTATAAACCATCAGGTGAAATATGAATATTCATTTGATTTTTGTACTTGATTTATATGTTGATCCCACATTTCTCCTATTATTATTATTATTTTTATTTTTAATAAAATGCTGAAGTGGTAGGTAGATGCAAGATAAAGGTAGAAAACATAGTTTAGTGCTGTAAGAAGGCAAATGTAGATGATCAGATGATCAGGTGTGTGCCTATGGACTAAGTATTAATCCAGGCTAGACAAGGGCAGCAAGACATCCACGGATGCAGAAGATTTCTCTCAAAGCAGGGGGGGTGAGGTTCTGAGCCTCACCTCTGTTGATCCCCAAATTCTCACCTGATGGCCCCCCTGCGACTGTGCCTGTCTTAGGTTGTTCCTCCCTTGAGGAATCTTACCCGTCTCTGGCTAACCAGTCATCTTCCGGGGCCATACAGGGAAATGTAAAGTTGGTAAGTGAGAGAGAAGCCATATTGTTTGCAAAGGTTAGCTTTTTACTTCTTTGCAGATTTATGCCCTGTGGCTTCTATGCCCAGCACTTGTCTCGAGGTATCTTTACCACCTGGAGGAATTATGATACTCGGTAAATTCGATATGAGGCACGAATTCTATTTAAGGTTTGTAATTAGGAAGGAAGAAGAAAAGCTATAGAGGTAGCATATGAAGGAAACTTGGGAGGATTGATTATTTCTTTGACATATCTTCCTGTATAGTACCTTAAGTATGTATAGGTTTTAAACTACTAACTAATTTGCACACACATATTAACATAATAGGAATACGGTGACATAAACAAAGCAAATCTATAATTACCAGCCATCTCCAGTGAAGCCAAGAAAACCATTTAGGCACCCTAGGCATTTGTGAAAATTTATCTATGATATGATGGATATTTTCCAACTGTACTTGAACCATCAGACAAATTAAAGCAGCCCATTTCTGGGATCTGTTCACATCCCATATGTTCTTTTAACCATAGATAGTCTATAGTCATGAGATTTTGGGGTGCTACAACTTGCACCCCTCCCAACTCCTGGTTGAGTTCCAACAGTACAGATCCAGTCAAATTCGTTGTCTCACTGTATGCACATGCCAGCCTAGACATCTCCCTCCTCCTTCTTATGGCAAGTCCAGGAGACGGTGGGCTGGATGCAGCCACAACCGCAGCATCGTCCGGATCCCTGTGGAGGCTTTTTGATGATCATCCCCCGGCACGAGTCCTCCAGAGAGTGCTGATGCCGGAAGCTCCTCCTCATATCGTATCTTAGTTCATTTTCTGGGTATCCAAGCTAGGCCTTGATCTTCTGCGTAGAAACAAACAGACCCTTTGCCCACACTTTGACATGCCCTCTATACCACTGTGCAGAACTCATTGGAGGTCAGCACACAGTAACTGCTTTTTTTTTTTTTTAATTAAGAGAAAGGAATATTATCAGAAAAGAGTACCTCCATAGCTGATCATCTGACACCCTTTAAGTGATCAACATTAAGGATATTTAAAGCATGCGTTGATCTTTGATTTACCAATAGTTTTATCCTGTTAAGGAGTAATCCCCCTTTTCTTTCTTTCTTTCTTTTTTTTTCAAAATTTTTAATCTACACTTACCTGAAGAATACTATGTTTACTATGCTCTCCCCTATATCAGGTCCCCCCTAACAACCACATTACGGTTACTGTCCATCAGCTTAGCAAAATGTGGTAGAGTCACTACTTGTCCTCTCTGTGTTGTGCAGCCCACCCTCCCCTTTCTCCCTCCCCCCCATGCATGCTAATCTTAATACCCCCCTTCTTCTTCCCCCCCTTATCCCTCCCTGCCCACCCATCCTCCCCAGTTCCTTTCCCTTTGGTACCTGTTAGTCCATTTTTGGGTTCTGTAATTCTGCTGCTGTTTTGTTCCTTCAGTTTTTCCTTTGTTCCTATACTCCTCAGATGAGTGAAATCATTTGGTATTTCTCTTTCTCTGCTTGGCTTATTTCACTGAGCATAATACTCTCCAGCTCCATCCATGTTGCTGCAAATGGTTGGATTTTTCCACTTCTTATGGCTGAGTATTATTCCATTGTGTATATGTACCACATCTTCTTTATCCATTCATCTACAGATGGACATTTAGGTTGCTTCCAATTCTTGGCTATTGTAAATAGTGCTGCGATAAACATAGGAGTGCATCTGTCTTTCTCAAACTTGATTGCTGCGTTCTTAGGGTAAATTCCTAGGAGTGGAATTCCTGGGTCAAATGGTAGGTCTGTTTTGAGCATTTTGATGCACCTCCATACTGCTTTCCACAATGGTTGAACTAATTTACATTCCCACCAGCAGTGTAGGAGGGTTCCCCTTTCTCCACAGCCTCGCCAACATTTGTTGTTGTTTGTCTTTTGGATGGCAGCTATCCTTACTGGTGTGAGGTGATACCTCATTGTAGTTTTAATTTGCATTTCTCTGATAATTAGCGATGTGGAGCATCTTTTCATGTGTCTCTTGGCCATCTGTATTTCTTTTTTAGAGAACTGTCTGTTCAGTTCCTCTGCCCATTTTTTAATTGGGTTATTTGTTTTTTGTTTGTTGAGGCGTGTGAGCTCTTTATATATTCTGGATGTCAAGCCTTTATCAGATCTGTCATTTTCAAATATATTCTCCCATACTGTAGGGTTCCTTTTTGTTCTATTGATGGTGTCTTTCGCTGTACAGAAGCTTTTCAGCTTAATGTAGTCCCACTTGCTCATTTTTGCTGTTGTTTTCCTTGCCCGGGGAGATATGTTCAAGAAGAGATCACTCATGTTTATGTCTAAGAGGTTTTTGCCTATGTTTTTTTCCAAGAGTTTAATGGTTTCGTGACTTACATTCAGGTCTTTGATCCATTTTGAGTTTACCTTTGTATATGGGGTTAGACAATGGTCCAGTTTCATTCTCCTACATGTAGCTGTCCAGTTTTGCCAGCACCATCTGTTGAAGAGACTGTCATTTTGCCATTGTATGTCCATGGCTCCTTTATCAAATATTAATTGACCATATATGTTTGGGTTAATTTCTGGGGTCTCTAATCTGTTCCACTGGTCTGTGGCTCTGTTCTTGTGCCAGTACCAAATTGTCTTGATTACTATGGCTTTGTAGTAGAGCTTGAAGTTGGGGAGTGAGATCCCCCCTACTTTATTCTTCTTTTTCAGGATTGCTTTGGCTATTCGGGGTCTTTGGTGTTTCCATATGAATTTTTGAATTATTTGTTCCAATTCATTGAAGAATGTTGTTGGTAATTAGAGAGGGATTGCATCAAATTTGTATATTGCTTTCGGCAGGATGGCCATTTTGACGATATTAATTCTTCCTAGCCATGAGCATGGGATGAGTTTCCATTTATTAGTGTCCCCTTTAATTTCTCTTAAGAGTGACTTGTAGTTTTCAGAGTATAAGTCTTTCACTTCCTTGGTTAGGTTTATTCCTAGGTATTTTATTCTTTTTGATGCAATGGTGAATGGAATTGTTTTCCTGATTTCTCTTTCTATTGATTCGTTGTTAGTGTATAGGAAAGCTACAGATTTCTGTGTGTTGATTTTGTATCCTGCAACTTTGCTGTATTCCGATATCAGTTCTAGTAGTTTTGGAGTGGAGTCTTTAGGGTTTTTTATGTACAGTATCATATCATCTGCAAATAGTGACAGTTTAACTTCTTCTTTACCAATCTGGATTCCTTGTATTTCTTTGTTTTCTCTGATTGCCGTGGCTAGGACCTCCAGTACTATGTTAAATAACAGTGGGGAGAGTGGGCATCCCTGTCTGGTTCCCGATCTCAGTGGAAATGCTTTCAGCTTCTCGCTGTTCAGTATAATGCTGGCTGTGGGTTTATCATATATGGCCTTTATTATGTTGAGGTACTTGCCCTCTATTCCCATTTTGCTGAGAGCTTTTATCATGAATGGATGTTGAATTTTGTCAAATGCTTTTTCAGCATCTATGGAGATGATCATGTGGTTTTTGTCTTTCTTTTTGTTGATGTGGTGGATGATGTTGATGGATTTTCGAATGTTGTACCATCCTTGCATCCCTGGGATGAACCCCACTTGGTCATGGTGTATGATCCTTTTGATATACTGTTGAATTCTGTTTGCTAATATTTTATTGAGTATTTTTGCATCTACATTCATCAGGGATATTGGTCTGTAATTTTCTTTTTTGGTGGGGTCTTTGCCTGGTTTTGGTATTAGGGTGATGTTGGCTTCATAGAATGAGTTTGGGAGTATTCCCTCTTCTTCTATTTTGTGGAACACTTTAAGGAGAATGGGTATTATGTCTTCTCTGTGTGTCTGATAAAATTCCGAGGTAAATCCGTCCGGCCCCGGGGTTTTGTTCTTGGGTAGTTTTTTGATTACTGTTTCAATTTCTTTGCTTGTAATTGGTTTGTTTAACTTTTGTGTTTCTTCCTTGGTCAGTCTTGGGAGGTTGTATTTTTCTAGGAAGTTGTCCATTTCTTCTAGGTTTTCCAGCTTGTTGGCATATAGGTTTTCATAGTAGTCTTTAATAATTCTTTGTATTTCTGTGGAGTCTGTCGTGATTTTTCCATTCTCATTTCTGATTATGTTGATTTGTGTTGACTCTCTTTTTCTCTTAATAAGTTGGGCTAGAGGCTTATCTATTTTGTTTATTTTCTCAAAGAACCAGCTCTTGGTTTCGTTGATTTTTGCTATTGTTTTATTCTTCTCAATTTTGTTTATTTCTTCTCTGATCTTTATTATGTCCCTCCTTCTGCTGACTTTAGGCCTCATTTGCTCTTCTTTTTCCAGTTTTAATAATTGTGATGTTAGACTATTCATTTGGGATTGTTCTTCCTTCTTCAAGTGTGCCTGGATTGCTATATACTTTCCTCTTAAGACTGCTTTCGCTGCATCCCACAGAAGTTGGGGCTTAGTGTTGTTGTTGTCATTTGTTTCTATATATTCCTTGATCTCTATTTTGATTTGTTCATTGATCCATTGATTATTTAGTAGCATGTTGTTAAGCCTCCATGTGTTTGTGAGCCTTTTTGTTTTCTTTGTAGAATTTATTTCTACTTTCATACCTTTGTGGTCTGAAAAATTGGTTGGTAGAATTTCAATATTGTGGAATTTACTGAGGCTCTTTTTGTGAGCTAGTATGTGGTCTATTCTGGAGAATGTTCCATGTGCACTTGAGAAGAATGTATATCCTGTTGCTTTTGGATGTAAAGTTCTATAGATGTCTATTAGGTCCATCTGTTCTAGTGTGTTGTTCAGTGCCTGTGTGTCTTTACTTATTTTCTGCCCGGTGGATCTATCCTTTGGGGTGAGTGGTGTGTTGAAGTCTCCTACAATGAATGCATTGCAGTCTATTTCCCTCTTTAGTTCTGTTAGTATTTGCTTCACATATGCTGGTGCTCCTGTATTGGGTGCATATATATTTAGAATGGTTATATCCTCTTGTTGGACTGAGCCCTTTATCATTATGTAGTGGCCTTCTTTATCTCTTGTTACTTTCTTTGTTTTGAAGTCTATTTTGTCTGATATTAGTACTGCAACCCCTGCTTTCTTCTCACTGTTGTTTGCCTGAAATATGTTTTTCCATCCCTTGACTTTTAGTCTATGCTTATCTTTGGGTTTAAGGTGAGTTTCTTGTAAGCAGCATATAGATGGGTCTTGCTTTTTTATCCATTCTATTACTCTATGTCTTTTGATTGGTGCATTAATTCCATTTACATTTAGGGTGACTATTGAGAGATAAGTACTTATTGCCATTGCAGGCTTTAGATTCGTGGTTACCAAAGGTTCAAGGTTAGCTTCTTTAGTATCTTACTGCCTAACTTAGCTCGCTTATTGAGCTGTTATATACACTGTCTGGAGAGTCTTTTCTTCTCTCCCTTCTTATTCCTCCTCCTCCATTCTTCATATGTTGTGTGTTTTGTTCTGTGCTCTTTTTAGGGGTGCTCCCATCTAGAGCAGTCCCTGTAGGATGCCCTGTAGAGGTGGTTTGTGGGAAGCAAATTCCCTCAGCTTTTGCTTGTCTGGGAATTGTTTGATCCCACCATCATATTTAAATGATAGTCGTGCTGGATACAGTATCCTTGGTTCAAGGCCCTTCTGTTTCATTGCATTAAGTATATCATGCCATTCTCTTCTGGCCTGTAGGGTTTCTGTTGAGAAGTCTGATGTTAGCCTGATTGGTTTTCCTTTATAGGTGACCTTTTTCTCTCTAGCTGCCTTTAAAACTCTTTCCTTGTCCTTGATCCTTGCCATTTTAATTATTATGTGTCTTGGTGTTGTCCTCCTTGGATCCTTTCTGTTGGGGGTTCTGTATAATTCCATGGTCTGTTCGATTATTTCCTCCCCCAGTTTGGGGAAGTTTTCAGCAATTATTTCTTCAAAGACACTTTCTATCCCTTTTCCTCTTTCTTCCTCTTCTGGTATCCCTATAATACGAATGTTTTTCCTTTTGTATTGGTCACATATTTCTCTTAGTGTTGTTTCATTCCTGGAGATCCTTTTATCTCTCTCTATGTCAGCTTCTATACGTTCCTGTTCTCTGGCTTCTATTCCTTCAATGGCCTCTTGCATCTTATCCATTCTGCTTATAAATCCTTCCAGGGATTGTTTCACTTCTGTGATCTCTTTCCTGACATCTGTGATCTCCTTCCGGACTTCATCCCACTGCTCTTGCATTTTTCTCTGCATCTCATCCCACTGCTCTTGCATTTTTCTCTGCATCTCATCCCCTTGCTCTTGCATTTTTTTCTGCATCTCTGTCAGCATGTTCATGATTTTTATTTTGAATTCTTTTTCAGGAGGACTAGTTAGGTCTGTCTCCTCAGGTGTTGTCTCTGTGATCTTTGTCTGCCTGTAGTTTTGCCTTTTCATGGTGATAGAGATAGTTTGCAGAGCTGGTACAAGTGACCGCTGGAAGAGCTTCCCTTCTTGTTGGTTTGTGGCCTTTTCCTGGGAGAATAGCGACCTCTAGTGGCTTGTGCGGGGCAGCTGTGCGCAGACAGGGCTTCTGCTTCCTGCCCAGTTGCTTTGGGGTTTATCTCCGCTGTTGCTGTGGGCTTGGCCTGGCTGGGGCTGTTCCTCCAAAATGGTGGAGCCCCGTTGGAGGGGGAGCGGCCAGGAGGCTATTTATCTCCGTAAGGGGCCTCTGTGCTCCCTGCTGCCCAGGGGGTTAGAGTGCCCAGAGATCCCCAGATTCCCTGCCTCTGGTCTAAGTGACCTGTCCTGCCCCTTTAAGACTTCCAAAAAGCACTCTCCAAACCAAAACAACAAGCAACAATGAGAGAGGGAACAGAGAGAATGGGAAAAAAAAAAAAAAAAAAAGGAAAAAGCAAGCGATTTTTTTTTTTTTTTTTTTTTTGTCCTCAGGTGCCGGTCCCAGGCACTCGCTCTCTGGTCCTGCTGCCCTGTCTCCCTAGCACCAGGGTCCCTGTCCTTTCAAGGCTTCCAAAAAGCACCCACCCACCGGTCCCGCAGGGAAGGAACGCTCGATATTCTTTGTCCTCAGGCACTTGTCCCAGACACCCGCTCACCAGTCCCGCCGCCCTGCCTCCCTAGCACCGGGGTCCCTGTCCCTTCAAGGCTTCCAAAAAGCACTCGCCAAAAAGAGAGAAAAAAAGGGGAAAAACGCGCGATTTCTTCCGTCCTCAGGTGCCGGTCTCAGGCACCCACCCACCGGTCCCACAGGGAAAAATGCGGGATATTCTTTGTCCTCAGGTGCCGGTCCCAGGCACCCGCTCACCAGTACCGCCGCCCTGCCTCCCTAGCACCGGGGTCCCTGTCCCTTTTAGGCTTCCAAAAAGCACTCGCAGAAAAGAGAAAAAAAAAGGGGAAAAACGCGCGATTTCCTCTGTCCTCAAGTGCCGGTCTCAGGTACCCGCCCACCAGTCCCGCAGGGAAAAACGGGGGATATTCTTTGTCCTCAGCGCCGGTCCCAGCCACCCGCTCAGCAGTCCCGCCACCGTGCCTCCCTAGCACTGGGGTCCCCGTCCCTTCAAGGCTTCCAAAAAGCGCTCGCCAAAAAGAGAAAAAAAAAAAAAAAAAGGGGGAAAAACGCGCGACCTCCTCCGTCCTCAGGCACCGGTCTCAGGCACCCGCCCCCAGGTTTCGCAGGGAGAAACGCGGGATATTCTTTGTCCTCCGGCGCCGTTCCCAGGCACCTCCTCACCGGTCCCGCCACCCTGCCTCCCCAGCAACGGGGGCCCGTCCCTCTAAGGCTTCCAAAAAGCGCTCGCCAAAAAAAAAAAAAAAAAAAAAAACCGCTCCGGTTTCTCTCCACCCGCCGGGAGCCGGGGGGAGGGGCGCTCGGGTCCCGCCGGGCTGGGGCTTGTATCTTACCCCCTTCACAAGGTGCTGGGTTCTTGCAGGTGTGGATGTGGTCTGGATGTTGTCCTGTGTCCTGTGGTCTCTATTTTAGGAAGATTTTTCTTTGTTATATTTTCATAGCTCTATGTGTTTTTGGGAGGAGATTTCCACTGCTCTACTCACGCCGCCATCTTGGCTCCGCCCCTCTCTATTCCCATTTTGATGAGAGTTTTTATCATGAATGGATGTTGAATTTTGTCAAATGCTTTTTCAGCATCTATGGAGATGATCATGTGGTTTTTGTCTTTCTTTTTGTTGATGTGGTGGATGATGTTGATGGATTTTCGAATGTTGTACCATCCTTGCATCCCTGGGATGAACCCCACTTGGTCATGGTGTATGATCCTTTTGATATACTGTTGAATTCTGTTTGCTAGTATTTTATTGAGTATTTTTGCATCTACATTCATCAGGGATGTTGGTCTGTAATTTTCTTTTTTGGTGGGGTCTTTGCCTGAGTTTGGTATTAGGGTGATGTTGGCTTCATAGAATGAGTTTGGAAGTATTCCCTCTTCTTCTATTTTGTGGAACACTTTAAGGAGAATGGGTATTATGTCTTCTCTGTGTGTCTGATAAAATTCCGAGGTAAATCCGTCCGGCCCCGGGGTTTTGTTCTTGGGTAGTTTTTTGATTACCATTTCAATTTCTTTGCTCGTAATTGGTTTGTTTAACTTTTGTGTTTCTTCCTTGGTCAGTCTTGGGAGGTTGTATTTTTCTAGGAAGTTGTCCATTTCTTCTAGGTTTTCCAGCTTGTTGGCATATAGGTTTTCATAGTAGTCTTTAATAATTCTTTGTATTTCTGTGGAGTCTGTCGTGATTTTTCCATTCTCATTTCTGATTCTGTTGATTTGTGTTGATTCTCTTTTTCTCTTAATAAGTTGGGCTAGAGGCTTATCTATTTTGTTTATTTTCTCAAAGAACCAGCTCTTGGTTTCGTTGATTTTTGCTATTGTTTTATTCTTCTCAATTTTGTTTATTTCTTCTCTGATCTTTATTATGTCCCTCCTTCTGCTGACTTTAGGCCTCATTTGTTCTTCTTTTTCCAGTTTTGATAATTGTGATGTTAGACTATTCATTTGGGATTGTTCTTCCTTCTTCAAGTGTGCCTGGATTGCTATATACTTTCCTCTTAAGACTGCTTTTACTGCGTCCCACAGAAGTTGGGGCTTAGTGTTGTTGTTGTCATTTGTTTCTATATATTCCTTGATCTCTATTTTGATTTGTTCATTGATCCATTGATTATTTAGTAGCATGTTGTTAAGCCTCCATGTGTTTGTGAGCCTTTTTGTTTTCTTTGTAGAATTTATTTCTACTTTTATACCTTTGTGGTCTGAAAAATTGGTTGGTAGAATTTCAGTATTTTGGAGTTTACTGAGGCTCTTTTTGTGAACTAGTATGTGGTCTATTCTGGAGAATGTTCCATGTGCACTTGAGAAGAAAGTATATCCTGTTGCTTTTGGATGTAGAGTTCTCTGGATGTCTATTAGGTCCATCTGTTCTAGGATGTTGTTCAGTGCCTCTGTGTCCTTACTTATTTTCTGCCCGGTGGATCTATCCTTCGGGGTGAGTGGTGTGTTGAAGTCTCCTGAAATGAATGCATTGCAGTCTATTTCCCTCTTTAGTTCTGTTAGTATTTGCTTCACATATGCTGGTGCTCCTGTATTGGGTGCATATATATTTAGAATGGTTATATCCTCTTGTTGGACTGAGCCCTTTATCATCATGTAGTGTCCTTCTTTATCTCTTGTTACTTTCTTTGTTTTGAAGTCTATTTTGTCTGATATTAGTACTGCAACCCCTGCTTTCTTCTCACTGTTGTTTGCCTGAAATATGTTTTTCCATCCCTTGACTTTTAGTCTATGCTTATCTTTGGGTTTAAGGTGAGTTTCTTGTAAGCAGCATATAGATGGGTCTTGCTTTTTTATCCATTCTATTACTCTGTGTCTTTTGATTGGTGCATTAATTCCATTTACATTTAGGGTGACTATTGAGAGATATGTACTTATTGCCATTGCAGGCTTTAGATTCGTGGTTACCAAATGTTCAAGGTTAGCTTCTTTAGTATCTTACTGCCTAACTTAGCTCGCTTATTGAGCTGTTATATACACTGTCTAGAGATTCTTTTCTTCTCTCCCTTCTTATTCCTCCTCCTCCATTCTTCATATGTTGTGTGTTTTGTTCTGTGCTCTTTTTAGGGGTGCTCCCATTTAGAGCAGTCCCTGTAGGATGCCCTGTAGAGGTGGTTTGTGGGAAGCAAATTCCCTCAGCTTTTGCTTGTCTGGGAATTGTTTAATCCCGCCATCATATTTAAATGATAGTCATGCTGGATACAGTATCCTTGGTTCAAGGCCCTTCTGTTTCATTGCATTAAGTATATCATGCCATTCTCTTCTGGCCTGTAGTGTTTCTGTTGAGAAGTCTGATGTTAGCCTGATGGGTTTTCCTTTATAGGTGACCTTTTTCTCTCTAGCTGCCTTTAAAACTCTTTCCTTGTCCTTGATCCTTGCTATTTTAATTACTATGTGTCTTGGTGTTGTTCTCCTTGGATCCTTTCTGTTGGGGGTTCTGTGTAATTCCATGGTCTGTTCGATTATTTCCTCCCCCAGTTTGGGGAAGTTTTCAGCAATTATTTCTTCAAAGAGACTTTCTATCCCTTTTCCTCTTTCTTCTTCTTCTGGTATCCCTATGATACGAATATTATTCATTTTGGCTTGGTCACATAGTTCTCTTAGTGTTGTTTCATTCTTGGAGATCCTTTTATCTCTCTCTATGTCAGCTTCTATATGTTCCTGTTCTCTGGCTTCTATTCCTTCAATGGCCTCTTGCATCTTATCCATTCTGCTTATAAACCCTTCCAGGGATTGTTTCACTTCTGTGATCTCCTTCCTGACATCTGTGATCTCCCTCCGGACTTCATCCCACTGCTCTTGCATTTTTCTCTGCATCTCTGTCAGCATGTTCATGATTTTTATTTTGAATTCTTTTTCAGGAGGACTGGTTAGGTCTGTCTCCTTCTCAGGTGTTGTCTCTGTGATCTTTGTCTGCCTGTAGTTTTGTCTTTTCATGGTGATAGAGATAGTGTGCAGAGCTGGAAGAGCTTCCCTTCTTGTTGGTTTGTGGCCTTCCTCACCCCCTTCGCAAGGCGCTGGGTTCTTTCAGGTGTGGATGTGGTCTGGATGTTGTCCTGTGTCCTGTGGTCTCTATTTTAGGAAGATTTTTCTTTGTTATATTTTCATAGCTCTATGTGTTTTGGGGAGGAGATTTCCACTGCTCTACTCACGTCGCCATCTTGGCTCCACCCCCCCAGGCACTTTTTTTTTAATATGTGAATTTTGTAATCCAAACTCCTCTGCCTTTTGGATTCCAGCAACTTTAAATGTCCTTGGGTTTTGTAGAAAGCAGCCCAAGTCTGTAATATATGTACAGCTGTGGCTCTTATCAAAATGCAGACATGCTTCTCATTGCTGTTAATTGCAGCCCTAGTACTGGGTGATCTGGGCTCAAACCTCCTAGTTCTATGACTGATAACCTATTTTATAGCATTGACTGCATATGGTGTATTATAGTACCTTCCCGGCGGCTGCCCTTTAGGTAAAGTATCTGAGAGTCTTTTTCCTTCTCTATGATACTTGTCCTGTAACAGGCTTTCATTTAAGGCTGTGCAAGGCTCATTTCACCAGATTACTATTTGCAAGTTCTACCAAAACACCTTTATGTATAGCCGCGTATAATACCCTTAATCTGCTAAACTTGAGGACAGTTTAAGCTAAGTGAACTGTTACAAGTGAAATTAGGCTTTCACCTCTCTGTACTCTCTTCCTCTCCCCAGCTCTGCCTGTGCGTCTTCAGGACCAAGGTGCTGAGGTGCAAATTCATTCTTGCTATTAGGGCACAGTACTAGAAAAAGCCAGGAAACACCAGGCAATTTATGCAGACTCCAGGTTTGGTCATTACCTGGCCTGACCCACAACTTTTTTATAAAACATGTTTTGGTGAGGTTTCTGTTTCACATTAAAGCTTAGGAATTTTAAGAACTTAAATGTGATTTCCTTCCTTATTAAAGAAAGAAGACATAATATGTCTTATTGTGGAAAAATAGAAAATACGGATAAGCAAACAATAGGGGAAAAGTAATGGCCCAGAGAAATACACTGTTAGCCCCTTGGTGGCTTTCAGACATTTTTCTATTCATGTAAGCACTTAAGACATTTTATTTTGTAAAAGATCAAAAATATCTTGGGTACTTGCTGTGAGTCAGGCACTATTCCAAGCTATTGATTCATTTAATTTTTACAGTAACTTGAGCAAGAACCCATGTACAAATGATGTAACTGAGATGTACATTGCTTAAGCAACATGTCAGCTAGAAGTGGCAGAGCCAGAGAGCATGACTCTGTAGTCCTTAATTTTAACTGCTATACTTTATAGCCTCAAAATAACTTTGGAAATTTGATACTACAACAGGAGAATCTTTTTATATCAGGATTCATCAACATCATTTTAAATGGTCACACAGTATTCCACCCTGTAGAAGAGCCACAATTGCTTTAACTCTTTCCCTACCTATGGAAGGTCAGAATATTCTATTCCTTTTGTTCTTAAAAAACAACAATGCAAAGGCCATTCTTGGAGTTAAGTGTATGCATGTTACCGGGGGCTGCAAAGAAAGCCTGCATTCTATGTTTTCCTTATAATTCTGGCATTTGTGTGTGCAGAGGATGCTCTTGAGGCACTGTAGAAGAACATAGTCTCGAGTATGTTCTGGCTGCTGGTGATGGGGCTGCCCTGAACCATTCACACACTTTTTGTATGCATACTCCATTGTTCCTGGCACCATGTTTGGGAGAAGTTTGGCTGAAGAATGGAGTTTCTGTGTAAGTCCAGCTAGCTGCCTGCAGCTGAACCTACAAATGTAGTGTCAGTTTGCACTGTACTTTGAACAAATGAGTTTTTATCTTTCTCTCTGAACTTAAATGAAAGTACAGAACTTGGAGCTGCCAAGATGTTACTTACCCGTGGATTGAGTGACTTACTCCTGCAGAGAGAGGAAGGCAAAGAAAAGGAAAAGGCCTTGTGTGATGGCTGTTGTCAGTGCACTCTTAATATTCCAGCAGCAAAGTCCCCTGTGTCAAGTACCAGGCTCAAGGCAAAAATTCATTTCAATCATGGGCTCTGCTTGGTGGGATCTTAACCAGCAGCATGGCCTTGAGCAAGTTACTTAACCCATGGCTTCTTAATATGGGCATGTATATGGGGATGATAATTCCTACTACATAGGGATTATCAGAAGGATTAAATAGGACCAGAGAATTTACCACAGTAACCTCCATGGTAAGAACTCAATAAAAGACGAGAACTTTAAAAATCTTTAAACTTTAAAAGAAGATTGATGTATGAATTGGGCAGTCTTGTTCTTTAGCACTTAGCTGTGTGACCTTGAGCAATTTACCTAACCTCTCAGAGTTGTAGATCATTTGTGAGTTGGGGATAATAAAATCTGTCTCATTGGGGGTATTGTGAGTTGTGGTATCAGCAGCGTGCATTCCCAGGACAAAGTGGGTTTCAGTACCCATAGCAAATCTGTAAACACTTAGTACGTACCAGTCACCCTGTTTTATTTTTCTTCCCCCATGTAAAACAGTTTTTCTCTTAGAGATTAACAGTCAATGGAGGGAGTTTAATTCTTAACCAGTGTGTAACTTTTCAGCTAGCTTTCCCATTAGGCAAATACCTAGAATGAGTTGGGCTCTTCGCCAAACTGTTTTTTCCTTTTGACTTAGACAAGATCGTGGTTTAGAGATTGTGGACATTTCTTTGTGAACCTATTTTATAGTCTCTGTAAACTCAGAAGGGAAACAGTGAAATACCAAAGCTAAGGTACATAACAGGTTTGCTTACAATAGATTCCCTCATGCGGTGTGGGCATTTACATTATTTGATCTAACACCCGACTCCTAGAAAGGCTGCAGTAAATTCAAGGGTTGTCCCCACCAGGGGACAGAGGGGAGCATGCCTCGAATTCACAAGGCAAATGAATTTTCTTTTGAAAAAGGATTTCAGTGGGAGGTCTAGGGTGTAGACTTGTAAAACCTTTATGCTTTGAGAGGTCTTAGAGAACCCTGGGGTGGCAGTTGGATCATTGAACCGGCAAGCAATCTAGAATCAGGAAGTGATTTGGCCAAAACTGGCTCCTGTTTACTGTTTCCTCCACTGCTAAGCAGCGCACCTCCATAGTCTGAGAGCCACGTGACCTGGGGCCAGTGGGACAACTTTGGGTGTGTGAAGTCAACAGAGACTAGAGTCCTCAAACTGTTGGCTTAGATCATAGTCTGTTCAAGGCTGCCCTTGATTGGGATGTACACATTTTTCTCTCCAGTCTCTCCCCCTCCTCACCCCCCAGCTCCTCCTCCCCCCACACCCACCAGAGGACACACCCAAGGGTGTCCTTGCAGGCAGATGCACGTTAGAAAAAGCCAAAGAGTGGCTTTGAACTTTTATTCACCACACATCCATCTTAATAGAGATAATACTCCAGCTGGAAAAATAAATATTTAAACTCTTACAATTCTCCCTATGCACCCTTAACACTATTATAAAAATACAACTCTATAGCCAATGGTATTATTTTAAATTTACTTTTTTTTTTTTTTTTTTAAGAATAAATTGCTACATGGCTTTGCCTCTTTTGGTTTCATATCTTCTTCTAAATAATCAGGTTTGTCACCATGAACAAAGGTGCAAGAAGGCCTGGATCCAAATTGTTCCCTAAATACTGGATGAATTAACTTATCTGCTGTTACTCCATATTGGTCCTGGAGACAATGACACAGGAACCTTTGTGGCTACTGTTGAAAGCTAAGGGTATTTAGGAGGGGGATGGAATAATCTAGATTTCACTATGTAAAAAGCTATAGCTAGGCACAAAGTTTTAAATTTTTGCCGAATTGTCAACATTTAGCATTACACAACATTCCAATGCGGTGTGCACAGATCTCTCCGACATTATGGACAGTAATCTATACTGTGCTCCCTCGACTTACTCTTCTTTTCTTTCATGGCATGTATCATGGTTTGCAATTAAATGTACATGTTTTTCTTTATTGCCAGACTATAAGCTCCATGAGGGGGGAGAGAGACCTTTTCTCTTTTACGTATCACTGTTCCCCCGGCATGATGCCTGGAAGTCAACACCCAGCCAGTATTTTAAGAACAATCAACTCAACTGGAAGTGTAGAAGAAGCAGTGATACCATGGGATTTTGTGAAAGGATGGATCTAAATTGGACCAAGCCAAGTATTAGAAGCAGCTAAAGGACTTTGGGGTAACCTGTTAATGCCCTGGCCCACTTAAGTATCTGTTGATATAGTGACCTGGAGGAAACTCACTCCTCTAGGCAGTATGGCGTTAGGGAAATTGACCGGGATTTAGCATCACCAGGCATAGGCTTCAGTCTGCCTCTCAGCAGTTGCATGACCATAAATAAATGATCTGAATTCTCTGAGTTCCAGTTTGTTTTTCTATAATATAAGGATAATAATACATGTTAGCACAGTTGAGAATTAGGTGAGATTTATAGGCAGTAAAGTCTGTAAATCTATATTATTGTTAATGTTGAAAATAACTTTGCCCTCACATGTCCCTCATCCAAATGCTGGAGTTGATTTGTAGTCGATTGGCGTCCGGTTAGAAAAGGTGTCTCTGATGTTGGATTGAGTCTGGATTTTGGCTTTAGGCAGACGATGCTAGCACCCATGGTCATGTTCTCCAGCCTCCTCTGTCCAAGTTTTTGTTAACAAGCCTCTGGTTTCTGAGTCAGAATGGGAGGGGAGTAAACATGGACAACAGATTGGATACTCTTCCTGATGAATGAAGCCTTTGTTTAGAAGCAGAGGAGTGTGCGTGCTCCTACGTGAGAGTGCCCCCAAGGGTGGGCTCCAGAAACCCCCACAAATGAGCTAATTGAAGATGACAGAAACTGTAACTCCACAAGATGGGACATTTTAGCTAAGGCAGCTCATTCTGCCTTTGTATTAAGATTGGTGGACAGTGTCACCTCCTCACTGGGAAAGCAGGGCAGGATCCACGATCTGCGTAAATGCAGAGAATAAGCCAGAGCAGGACCAAGTGAAAGCAGAGATTCTTCAGAAGCACCAACAGGAAAGGGGAATTTCTCACATATCCGTAGGTCCAGAGCCCCAGAAGAGAACTGAGAGACTGGAGAAAGGAGGCCGGAGGTGCCGCAGCACACTGGCTGCCCCTCCAAAGCTCCTCATTGACACCTCACCACGATCACTTGTTGCTAACGGGTGTCACCACCCAGCCAGGCTCTGAGCATGGTCACCACCCTTCGTTTCCTCACACACACAGCTCTTCCCTCACTCTGGCCTTTGCACTTGATGTCCTCTCTGCTTGGAACACCTGGGTTCCCTCCTTTTGCTGGCTGGCTGGCTGGCTTGCTCTCGCCTTTCATAGCTTAGCTTAAGCATCACTTCTTGAGATGACTCTTCTGCCCACTCAATTTAAAAGAACTGCCTCCTGTGACTCTCCTCCCCAGAACCCTGTTTATTTCCTTAATTGTTTTTACCAAAGCATCCAGAATGCTTTTCCGAGCTAGCTCCCTCAGAGCTGGGGCATTTTCTTTCACGCTCCGTCTTATTCCCAACATCCAGTCCAGGGTCTGGTGCAGGTTAGGAACTAAATGGCTATTTGCTGAATGTTGTTCATTTCTGCCCCAGAGCTACCTAGTTTCTCGCAATTTTTGTTAAAAAATCACAAATTCTTTATGAAGGCTTTGCAAAAGCCTCCTGGAACATTTCTCCATATCCCACTGTCTACGGCAAGATCACTCTCGGTAAAATTCCATGGCAGGCAGTGTGATGCTTCTCATTTACACAGCTTTTCTTTTAACCTCTTCTCATTCTTTTTCATCCATCCGGGGAAGCTTCCTTCCTTCTTTTCTCTTTGTTTTGTTATTATCAAGCTAGAAGAAAGCAGTCTAAATGAGTATAAGACTGGCCCTGGAGTTAAGGAAACAAAGACTCATAAAAGTGAACTACACCGTGTATGAAGTCCATACCATAAAACTCAAAAGCAAGCTGCCCTTAACCTGGAATTTGTAGACATGCTTTAGAGGGTCAGTGAATCCCCTGAAATTGTATGCAAAATGTCTGCATGCATTTTTTAAATAGGGAAATAGGCCTGTTTCTATCATTCTCAAGTGAGTCTGTGACCAAATAAAAGATTTAAAAAACCAGTGGGCAAAAGTCCTTGAAATCAAGTACCCAAAGTCCCCAGGAGACCACACAGAACATCCAGTTCCCTGCTTTGTCCTCCTGTACCCAGTTGGTCCAGGACCACACCAACGGTGCCCTGCGCTGGGAAGAGATCGCTCAGGACAAAAGCAGACAGCACACCTGTTCTCAAATTGCTTACTTATTTTTTTGAAATTACTTTTTGTTGTCTGTTATAGAAAACAGCACCCTCCCTCAAAAAAGATAATAGGCTGTAAACCCAGTTCCTATGGCCAGCTCTCTCTCCAACCCGTCAGTCAGACTTGTGTCCCCACTACTCCACTGAAACCATGTTTTGTTACTCCGAAGAACATCAGTAAATACCATGAAATATCATGTGGTGGAAAGTAGCCAGGCTGGAGTTTAGGGAGAAATCCCTGAAGAGGAGACATTCCAACCAAGACCTGAAGTGTGAGGAGACAGCCAAGGGAAGATGTGAGGAAGGGCGTTCCAGGCAGAAGGAACTGCCGAGCAGGGCCTGTGAAGTGAAGCAAGCCCAGATCCTGACTTTGAACATAATGAAGGAGAAAGGCCGAGGGACAGAGGGAGTGGGCAGGAGCCAGATCCCATAAAGCCTTCTAGGCCAAGGGAACAAATGTGGGTTTTATTCTGAGTTCCCTGGGAAGCTATTGGAGGGTTCTAGGCAGGAAGGTACTGCATTCTGATGGGCCCTCGAAAAAGATCCTACCACTACTGTGAGGAGGCTGGAGTCCAGCAGGGTGAGAGGGAAGGTTGAGCAGTCAGGGATGTAGCTTTTGGAGATGAGAGATGATGATGGCTTAAACCAAGGTTATCTTATTGTAGATGCTGTGTTGTGATCGGGTTCAAGGAATATTAGGAGATACAGCCAAAAGGATTTGTGAATGGATTATAGAGGAGGCGATAAGGGATGAGAAAATTAGGGATGGCTAATGGATAGTCACACATTGACTTGATGGGAAAGACTTTAGATCAGGATGCAAACAGATTGGAAGTTGAAAGCAATGGTTTTGTATAAGGTGAATTAGATTTGAGATGTGTTTAGCACACAAAGGCTAGGCTAGAGAAACAAACTTTAGAGTTGTCTGTCTATATGTAGTATGTGAAGCTATGGATGAGATCTCCTAGGAAAAGAGTAGGTAGATAAGAAAAGGGTATCAGGGACAGAACCCTGGAGGTCTGGAGAGGAGCGGAAAAGGGTGATCAAAAGAGACTGAGAGGCACAGCCAATGAGGGAGGAAGAAACCAGGTGTGGATGAAGCCATGGTAACCCAAGAAGAGACCCTTTGAAGAAGGAAGAAACTGCCAGCCACGCTGCATGCTTCAGTCAAGTAGGATAAGAACCACTGGCTTTGGCAAGAATTAAGCTATTGATGGTCTTGAGAGTAAGAAAACATGGTTTCAGTGGAGTCCTGTGGACACAAGTCTGACTGGGGGGTTATAAGAGAGAATGGACCATAGGAGTTGGGAGTACAGACAGCTCTTTGGAAGTGTTTTGCTATAATGTGCAACAAGGACTGCATGGTTGTGGAGGAGAATATGGACATTCGGTAAAGAAAATTTTGTTTTATTTGTTTAAGTGATGATGTTTCTTGGCCAGTGGAAAAGAGCCAGCAGAAAGGGAGAAATTGATGATACTGGAGGAACAACAGCAAAGTATCTTCATTAGTACTGTTTTAGTACTCATCAGAAATAACAGCTTTTTAATTTCAGTGGTTTTCTGTTTTCTCTAATTACACACTGTATTCCAAAAATAAAGGTTTCTCCTACTCTTTAATACCTGGGTAGAGTTCTCAGCTACTTTTTGGTTTAAAAAAATGGTTCTATGAGTTAACATCATTGTTAACATTGTTTCTATGGAAAAATGTTACGAGTTCTACAAGATCTTTGGAATGTGGCTTGTTTAGAAGTCAGAAAGGATAGGGGAAGATTGGCTTTTTGAAAAGCGCCAAAGGGCATCTGCTTGCATAGAGTTGGCTGCCCTACCTTCCTTTTTTCTCTCTTCCTGTTGCTGAATCTCTTAGCCACATTGTTATCTTTCATAGCGTGGAAAAGCCCTAGCTACATTTGAATCTCCAGCTTCAAAGAATTCAGAGCATTAAATAATAAAGGTGTGCTTCTTAACTTTTAACCACAGAAAGAGGATTGAGAACCCCCTAAGCACACTGTCTTGTGCAATAAACTCACCCTTGTAAAAATTGTGCATAATCAAAGTGATACATTTAGGGTTGTAGGAGATTTACAAGAATTTTTATAAAAGGAGAAACTGCATTTATTCACCCTCCAGTGCATCCCTTCCCACAGAAAAGCCAGTATGCTTATGGCAACGCCAGCCTCTCATCAGTCACCCTCCTCCCTTCATTTACCTCTTACTCTTCCACCTGACCTCCCCATAGACTACCTTTGCTTCACTGTTCACTCTGCTTTAGCCACACTGGGCTCTAGGTTCCTAGAATGAATGTGCAAGTTGTATCTTGTCTCAGGACCTTTGCACTATTTCCTCTCTTGGAAGGCACCTATCTCCAGATAGTAACCTAACCAGCTCCCACACTTTCAGGTCTGTAGTAATAGTCATCTCCTCAGCAGGCCTTTCATACTACCTGATGTAAAGTTTCAGACATTACCCCTTGACAAATCACATCCTCTTCCCTATATTTCTCTCCTTAGCTCCTTAGCATTTATCACTAACACTGTATAATTTACATTCTGTCTCACTTATTTTATAGTTCTACCACAGAGAAGAAAGTAACATTAGCACAGGGGATTTTTTTGTGTATTTTGTTGACAATTGTATTTTCAGCACTTGGTTGATTGACACATAGTAGGTGCTCAATAAATATCAGTTGAATGGATGACTAAATAAAGGATAGATAGCCCTTAGTTTATACCAGTGGTTAATCTCGATTTTTACATACTATATTTGCCTAAAACAAGGAATAGCTATAGTAAACAGTGGAAATATTTTTATGTATATGTGTTTATGTATGTATGTCTCCATGTACACAGTCACCATCCCATTCCACCCAAATTTTCCCAGAGGTCATCCAGATTCTCACACAAGCCATGCTGTAAAGATCAATTCCTTTCCAGGGACAGTGTAGAAGGTAAAAGGAGTGGTTTAAAGTGTCTTAGAGCTTGGGTCCATCCTGACTTTTTGTCTCAATAAATCAGGACTCCACCCGCCTCCCCAAACTCCCCTCTGCCCTACCCCTTGGCCTCTGCCCCTTGCTCCCATTGTGGATGTTGGCAGCAGCTTTTCAGGTGGGGGAGGGCCCTGAGGGATGAGATGTGAATGATTAACTTCAGTTGGGACTCCTTCAAGATTACAATCTCTGCTCCTGGACACGTTTGCTTTTGCATTCACCTGGGAAGCCCCACTAGACCCTATTTCCTCTCTGAGCTGACCTTTTTATTCCCTCCCTCTTGGGGTGGGGGAGGAATGGCTCTTCGTTGCCCTTTGAAAGGCTTCTGTTTGCTGAGCAAACGCTGACCACACAGAGACCCTGCTTGGAGCCAGGTTTTGCTTCCTCTGCTAAGGCCCCCACCCCAACACATTCACTCATGACCCACTACTCCTCCTCCTGAAGAGGCAACCCGGGCTGGGGAGAGAGCCTTTCTCAGGGGAAAGTCTTTGAAAGCTGCCTGAAGCCAACTGGTAGCATTTTTGGAGAAGGAGTAGAGGTTTGGGAGAGCATCTTAATCCTTTTTCATTTTGAAATAAAAGCTTGTGGCTGTAACAGTTTTGCGTTTGAATTCTCAGTAGTAAAACAGTTGTTCATTGTTCATAGCATCTGTTTACATAGTTCCTTCTGAATTCCTTGATTACAGGTTTTAGTAGACATTAGTTAATGCAACCCCTTTCCACCCCAGAACCGGGACTCTCTCCCCTACCAGACCCCATACCATAATATTTAAGGTAGCGATGCATACACTGAACTTCTTTTTAAAAAGAAAGAAAACTAACATGTGGCATTAATGCTTATTTTCCTTGGCACTGCATCAAAATTGACATAACCAGAAATAATGTATCATTATTAACTATATAAATAGGTGTAGTTCCCTTTTGGGTTAATGTGTTCTTTCTGTAGGGTAATCATTTCAATCAAATGTTTTGCAGTCAACTGTTAGTCGAATTCGATAAATACTATCATTAATGTTTTTCAGTCATTATTAATAGTAGCACTTTGGGCTATAAAGACTTTTTACAACGTTTTAGTACAGTCGGTGGGTATTTAAAACGTTTTTTCGCTTCTTGAGTTTATTCAACTTGACCGGAAGTTACAAGCTCCCCTGGGACCGTATCGAGGGCGCTTCCACTCGGTGCTTTACGGTAGCAGTTTCCGAGTTTGGTGTTACTTGTACTTTGCTGAAACTTTTCACAGCTGACTTGATAGTGGCACTCAGGCTTGACCTCCGCTCCCTCAGCACTTTAGGGGTTAATTTTGTTGGTGGATCGGATTTCTTTCCTGGGTAGGGGCATGGTGGTGATCCCCTTCTAGCTTTAATAGCTTAGCAGAGTTGCGGGGTGCCTGGGATTCCCTGGCCCAGCAGCGAGCGCTGGCGCGGCTTCCGAGCTGCCTTCGTGGGATTCATTCAGCTGCTTTGTACGCTTTCTCTAAGGACCATAATGTAGAGAAATGCTCTTGCCTAGGAACCTTACAAGGTAGGACGATCTCCTAACATTTTTGGGGCCTGGGGCGGGTGCGGTGTGGGTACTGCCTCCTGGTTCCCTGGATAGTATGGAAAAGCCAGGCACAGCCGGCCAGTGGCACAGCTGCCAAAATCCCCTTGGGCTGCCGTGGATGAGTCGTTGGGGACCGTCAGCGTCCATCTCCCCACCATCCCAATCCTTTTTTATTCTCACCTTGATAGTTTCAGAGGAAGACAGAGCAGGACCCAATGCCCTTGATCCTACTGGACATTGGGGGTTGAGTTAGATCCTTATTTCAGGCATTTTGGGGGAGACCTTTTAGCTTGAGGGAGGGGGGCTACAGAAAGGCAGAGCCAGTCCCCAGGTCAGGGCTGCTAGTTGTTCAGAGGACCCCGACTAAAATGACTTACAGCTGAAGGTTTTGTTTGGATTCTAAGAAGCCAGGTGAACTTGTGGTTGTGTTTACTAATACTGCAAATTACTGGGTGATTTTTTCTGGTGACTAGGCTCCAGAAGAAATGACATGGGAGACTTAAGTATGAGTGCTTTTTTTGTTTGTTAGGGCTGCTATACAGCTGCCCCAAAAGGAGCATTTGTATGTTTAAGGCAGACAAGGGGAAGAGAAAACAATGTTCATTACTACTTACTACATTGTCTAATTTAATTTTCCTGGCAAAACCAGCAATGTTATCCTCAGTTTTGAAGAAAGGCAGTGGGAACTAAGGGAGGTTAAGAACTAGCTCAAGGTCACACAGCTAATAAGAGGAAGAGCTGGAATTGGAACCAGTGTCCATTACACCACTCTGACTTTCTTGGGCTTGGCTATGGCTTGGGATGGTTTTCTCTAAGTTGAAATGTGGGTTCAGTTGAAGAAGGGAGCATTCTGTTGTGGAGGACTCTCCGAAGTGCACGCGATGCTCTGGAGCATGCCTTTCTGGACTTCTCCGATTCTGCTTGTTTCTGAGAGGGAGGGGCTGGTACATTAGGGAATCAACTTTACTTTGGCCACAGGACCTACTTGGGAGTTCTCTCATCTCTTTGAGGCTTCTGGGCTGATACATGAATATGTGGCTGAATTTGTGCTTGTACCTGGTTCAGGGGGGCAAGTGCTCACCTGGAAATCAAATCTGAGAAGGCCAATGGCTTTGGGCTGCTGGGACTGTGTCCTGGAATTGTGCGGCTGCCTCCCCAGAAGCTGGGTCTGGAGGGAAAGCTTGTACACCCAGCATGTTAATGGTGACCCAGGCTTGACACTAGCTGCTCACATGTGTGCTGGGGTCGCTGATTAGCTAGGGCCCAGCTGCTCTTGGGTTGCAAAGCTGATTTTGAGTGGTTGTTTCATGACCTGAGTTCCCTTCCCCATTGTCCCAGAAAGGGTAGCTTAAGGGCAGACAGACCCCTGACAAACTGCAAAGTGAGATGGGCTTGGTTTTGGAAGACAGACACCACTCTTAGCTGCCCTGAAGCAATGTGGTTATGTTTTATGCATTCAGTTTCCCAGGCCCCTAAGATGTATTAGGAGCTAAGTATTGGGTGGGGTAGATAGTGGGAATGTTGGGGGACCTCACGCCTGCCTTCTCTTGAATCCCAGCTAATGCCCTGGCTGGGATTTGCTTCTCCCTCCTACCCTTTAATTACTTGGGATGTTTTAAGAATGATTTGACTGTATTAAAAAATACCCTGAGCATTTTGGATAACAAATGATAGTTCTGAATTCTTATATGATTATATCTCCTTAAAAGCCTCTTTCCCTCTGCTTTCCCTCCTAGGTTAACTTAATGTGGTTAAGAAGAACTTCGGTTTTAGAATCTGGCAGCTTTAGATTCAAATCCAGCTCTATTAGCTCTGCCACCAAGGGCAAGTCAGCTGGCCTCTTTAAGCCTCAGTTTCCACATCTAAGAAAAGCAAACATTAATAGTTTGTGCCTTATAGGGTAAAGAAAAGGAGCGCGTGGGATAATGTATGGAAAGTGCTTACTTAGCAAGTTGCCTGGGGCCCAATATTAAAACTTTTCACCTTGTTTAAGGAGGTATTCACTGTGATTTTCACTTGCTGTATTGTTCTGAATCCTGTTCATGTTTAGGGTACACGTATCAGGTAAACAAAACACCAGGATGGGTTTGTTGAGATCTTTGCCAAAGCCTGTGACCCTGGACCAAGTATCAGAAGCCCTCTCTGGAGGAGCCTTGGAAGAGGCTCTGTGAGGCTGAGGTCAGCAGACACCCTGGTGCCTATTGTGACAATGAGGGTATAAGGCATCTGGACCAGAGCTCTGGGGTTTTTAACCCAACCAAGCCCCTGGAGCCAAAGGGAGGAATTTCACGCTTACTCAGGGGACCACCTACTTGTTGAATGAATGAGTTACCAAAATGGGACAAAGGTGCTGTGGGATGAAACTCAACTCCAGGGCATTCTCAGCACTGCTAAATCCCCTTGGAGCCCGCTCTATGGGGGTTGTGTTTCCCCCTCTCCACCCCAAATGATTGGCCTTGCACCTGGCACCGTCTGTAGAAGCTAGGGCTCCCCTGGGACACTGTCCATTTATGGCAGCGAGAAGAAGCAAATTCTTGCACTAGAACTTAATCTGTTTCATGATGTGGGTCTGCATCTCCTTCCTGCAGCTCTAGTAGGTTCCCTGAATCCTGTACAGCAGCCTGGCGTGAGCTAGCAATCTCCTGTTTGCCTGGAGGTCTGATTTGGTCTCCATGAAAGGCTTATGACTGGGTGTCAGCAATATGCAGAGGAGGAAACCTCCATCTCCTGGAGGTGAAGGTGCTCTGACAAAGTAAGTAACAGAGCCAGGGTTCTGCCAAATCTATTTTACTTTTTTCTCCAGGGCTTGTGCTGCCTCCATCTGGAGCCTCCAGGGCTTAGTGGTACCCTGCTAGATAAAACTAAACTTACTGGGATTAGTGTGTAACTCTGCCTTTGTTTTCATTCGATCTCAAGTTCTGGGTCATTTTGCACCTGAACTGCAAACCATGTAGGCTAATCCCAGAGGAGAAATGTAGAGGGGGCTTTTTTTTTGAGTAACTTTATCTCTTGTGTGGAAAACATTGCAGTCCTTAAAATACACATGATAGATGTTCATTAAAGTATGTCAAATGAATAAATAAACAAAGTGGTTGAACACCCTTGGATCTGTGTTTGAATCCCAGCTCCAACATTTCTTAATTATAGGACTCAGACCCTTCTTTCCAAGCCTCAATTGCCTCATCTCTAAAATGGGTATAGTGTGAGTTTCTGTCTCATAACTGGGAGAAAAAAGTACCTAGGCCTGGCACATAAGTGAGCCATCAATAAGTGGTGTTATTTTTATCATGGAATTGTGAGAATTAAATGAAATAATGCACATAATATAGTTAGCACAGGGTCTGCCACAACTTTAAACTGCATTTAAAGCTGGCTGTTATCTTATTACCATTCCATATAGACAGTGAAAGGTAGGATTCTGTGGGAATCATGTTGCATTCTTTGAAGGTGGATTTTTTTAATAGGCCCCAGCAGTGGCTCAAGGAGATGATGCCGTTGAGAAAATCTCCTGGGAAGGAAATAGTTAACATACCTGTCTGGTGGGAAATAAAGGTAGCCAAACCCTTTCCCTTCCCCAGGGGTTAGGACTTAAGCCTGCAGTTGGGCCTGCTCACTCATCCACACCAGAGGATCTCGTTCTGCTTGGGCCCTGGGGTTTCACAGGAACAATTGCCTTGAACAATAGCCAGAAAACAAGTTCCACCAGTATGCACTTTTGCAACTGAATACAGCTGTCTGGAGGGAACATGGGGCCCAGTAAATGGGCTCAGCCGTGATTCTGGAGCAAAACTGGAAAAGTGAGCAGGTAAGGCCTGGACTCAGGCCTCCGATGGCTCTGCTGCGAGAGAGTTCAGTCACCAGGAAAGAGGCAGAAAGTGGGAAGGGGCTGGCCAAGACTGTTTCTGAGGACCATCTGGAAGTAGACCCTGTCTTTGGGATCTGAGGGGCGATTAGGACAGGTTGCTTTGTGAAGACTGCTTTTGAGAACCATAGTTCTTGTACTTCATCTCTGCTAATCTGCTGTGGTTTATTGGTGACCAGAGAACGAATATGTATCTGCAATCTGTTTGTTTTTACCACATCATTTAGCATGTCTTTCTCTTGAATAAACAACATTATCTCACTGGGAGTCCATTTGAAAAGTGTAATGACCTTGCAGATGCTTCGGTAACTCCTCAGAGTTGGAGTGTTTTTCTGAAAGTCAGGATTCCTTGTTCCTGGGTGTGTAAATCCTAGTGGAAAAATCTGTTTAATTATCCCTCTAACCTTGGGATCCTGCTTTGGCTTTTTGCTTCATGGGAGATGAAGTTGTAAATATAAAATCCCATTAATTCAGGACCATTAGAAATTCCTGCTGCATTTGGATACTTCCCAGAAGAGCTCAATAATAAAAATTTGTCCAAATCAGAGGTGGTTTCTCAGAGGCTTGGGGAAGGCAGGTTTCCTTCCTTGGTTCTGTGGAATGCTCACTTCCCACAACAGTGAAGAAAACAGGGAGTGTGAGAAGCTGAAATAATTTATGATTCTTTCACCTGCGTTTTTCATAGCAGATAGCTTGTGTTGGGGCTGTTAAAATTGTGCTTTAAGCCCTCTGAGTAGCATTTGAATTCCTGACACAGTGATGTCAGCATCTCTTCTAAGACTCTGAAACTGGATCTCCTGGTTTTATGGGCCTTTTCATTTTTGAACAGATTTTCTGGTCACTTTTGGAAAGCCTTTTCACATCTGTATTTCTCCAGGAGAGAGTAAACAGACAGGTGAGGCCTTGAGAACCTTGGTTCTGGTAAAAATGCTGTGTCTTGCCAAGATGGGGTCTCCTCTTGATGCACTCAGTTGCCATCAGTAAGTACATAGAGGGTATTTTGTGATGAGGCTGGTTAGCAGACAGATTTTGAAGTTGGTCTGTGTGTACTCTCTTTGTGATGAGCTGGAAAGTTGCATGGAGATCATTAGACCCTGGTTTGAATCCCATCCTTCTGACAAGCTCTGGACCCTAAGCCTCCATTTCATCAGGTGGAAAATGCGAAGTGGACGGATGCCTGTAATGAACCTAGTACAGTATCTGGCATTTGGTAAGCACTATCATGGGTGGCTGTAAATGTTAGGTAAGATTGTACCCCATTCCTTTGTGGATAAATAGGATGGTCCAAGCAGACTCTCTGTTGTGAATTACATGAGGGCTTGCAAACTGAAATGGCAGGGCCAATCAAGCAGCATATATGAGTGAAAAGGCTTAGATGGGGGTTGTATCAAATGGAAAAGCACATCTCTGTCCAAAGAGGGCAGTAACCAGTCAGGGCTGGCTAACTGTCTCCTGTGTATAGATATTGGCACCTATTCTAAATATTTAAAAGACTGTGTGGACTTAAAAAAAATTTCTGAGGTATGAAATCAGCAATGGAGAAGTCCATAGACTATGAAGTGCAGTTACGTGTTGGCAGCTTATACTTAATGAGAAGAGATGCTCTGAGTCCAGTGGGGACCATCAGTGTGCCCATATGCCTCTGTACCAACTTTTCTCTGAGCTTGAACTCAAATGATGTCAGTTAGAAGGCAACCTTTGGGATGGCTACATCCCACTCCCTTATTATTTGGGAGACTGGGGCCTAGGGAGGAAGTGACAAGTCTGAAGACTAACAGGAAGCAGTTCTGAGGAAGGCTGCGGCGGGGCCCTGGCTGTCCTGGCTCCATGCCGTTGCCATTTCCATGCCTTGAAGGAGAGAGCAGCTCAGCAAAGAGCCTTGGTGGGCCTGGGCTTTGGCACACTGCAGACTGCCTTGTGCTGGCACGTCTGGTGGCTTGAGGAGATACTGAAGGCTGTAGAAATGTCGGGAACCAGTACAGTTCACACTTGGTTGCCTTTGCTCATCTCCCTAGTTTACATTCTCATTTGTGTCTGAGCTATGTATTCTTTTCTGTCACATCCGCTGGCTTTGCAGCCAGGGCTAAGGACAACCCTGAGTCATGACTGTATCCCTATGCTTTGCGTGGTGCCTGGCACGTAGAGGGCACTGACTAGGTGAGTAAGGAATTCGAGCCTCCTGGCTCAGGATCCAAAAGCGTTGAGTTCAGAAGTCTTGAAGAAACATAGCAATGTTTGGTGGAATTCCTTCCATCCACCCACTGGCTAAAAATAGGTGAAGACGGTCATTTTCAAACCTGATCACTTAGGACTCTCGTTGTGACAGTATATGGCTGCACCAGTGGAGGATGTTTTTTTGAGTAGAGAAAAAGGGATGTGGCTGCAATCTGGCTTGGAAATGAAGTTTTTGTGTTTGTTGATGGTCCTGAGGAATTGATGGAAGCATCTTCTTGCCATTTCTGTAGATGTCTCAGCCAAAGAATTTATAGAACATAAACCTGATATGCTGTCTTGAAATTTAAAAGGGAGGGGGCAATAAAAAAGCTGTGTTCCATATCTCTTTGAGTTCCTTATGATAGAACTTGTGAGGCAGGAGGCCCTGGGGTTCTGCTCGTTGCCCAAATCTGTCAGGTACCATGCTGTTTGCACTAAGATTTCGGGAACACTTTCAGAGTAGCTTTGAAGTCTTGCAACATAGAGCAAAGGGGAACTGGAGTTGGAAAAAGCTGGTGAAGAGAGGAGGTGTTCTCGTGGTTCATTTTTTCTTCTGGTCATTTCCATAAAAATCATACATTCACAAAATGAAATCTTTAATATTTTTCTCAATGTCTGAAGAGTGCTTTTGTGCCTCCCAAAATGTCTTAGAATTAATTAGGTTTTACTATTCAACTTATTGAAGCTTTAATTATTAAACTTAGGTTGTCTTACACATCTTACCTATAAATCAGCTCTTTTGTGTATATTAATATCATTTCCACTTGTTATTTGATTAGTATTTTATTAACTTAGACTTAACAAATTGAATTTAAACAAGTAGAACTGTTTATAAACTTGGATAATTAAGTTCCCTTAAATATTTTTGAGTGCATTCATAAACTTAACATGGCTAAGTTCCTCAAGCTCTTCAAATATCTGACAGGGGAGGCTTACCAGCCTAGTAAGCAAAATCTTTCTAACCACTTAAACAACTCTTGCAAAACAGTAACTTAATTTATGACATTTGTAGCTTTAATTTATCATAAACAGTCTAAATCCTTTTACAGTCTGAATCTAATTCTTAAACCTTTCATTGTAAAAATTTCAAATGAGAAATCAGTACTCATTTGAAATGGAGATCACAAAAGTATACTTTCAGATTCTCTAATATACCATCTATTCTTTTAAATGTTAGGAATATACAGGTTGTCACAGTGGTCACAAAGCATTCAGTCATTAAACTTAAATATTAATATTATGATTTACTTCATCATTTCCCTTCATCATTTTAAACCTTTCCCTTTCCAGTGGGCTCAGGACCACTGTATGTTTTTTCTCAAATTCAAGAGGAGAATGCAGGGATGATCACATCATATTCCGGAATGGCTGTTCCAGAGCCATAGTGGATGCGTGGTAGTTCTTCTTGCCATGTCATCATGGCCCTCTGAGCCTTGTAAGCTGGAATTTCGTTTCACCACACAGTCAATACAGATCTGCTGGATTTCTTTCAAGTTTCAGCTGTAATTGGTTTTTGTGACCTCTTTCAACATTTATTGCCTGACTTGGGTCAATGGACTTCCGTACCACACCCCACCTTGCACCTAACCTCCTTTGCCACTTGTTTGACTCAACTAATGTTCTTACTGCCTGAATGAGTTCTGCATGCTTTCCACATTTTTTCTGTCTGACTCTCAGCCGCATGTCTGGAGTCATTTTACGAACAAATGGCAATTTTGTTCATTTAGGTTCCCATTAGTTAGCACGAGTATACCAGGTGACAAAAATCTAAGCAAACTAGTTCTGAGCAAAAGGTAGGAATCCATTCTCAGTTCGGTCTTGGAGGGGTGCCTCTGGCTTTAGGTCCAGTTGGCCCCCGAGCTCGCCATGCTGTTGCTGTTGACTCTGCTTCCCTCTGTGCCAGCTGCCCTCTCAGACAGGTGAGGATGGCGGCCACAGGCAGCTCAGGCCTCATTCACTCTTCCTCCAGAGATGTGTTTCAGCCTCAGCACCTCCTGTGTGGTCATACAAGGTTGGGCAATGCTATTTTAGGCAATGTTAAAAAAGATGATAGTTGTTAAAGTTCAGGGATAATGTGAATCCGAAGAGGAATCGAAGAGCCAGCATACCTCACATTCCCTTGGTGCAGCATTATTACCAAGCAGCTCATGGAACTAGTTTTCTTTCGAATATATCTTAGAATGATCTTGGTGGCTCAAGACCATTTAGATCTGAACTTGGGGGCAAGGACAAGTTGGAACCAAGTGGGTTTTTTTTTGTTCTTTTAAATTATTTATTTTTTTGGTATCATTAATATACAGTTACATGAGCAACATTGTGGTTACTAGATACCCCTCATCAAGTCCCCACCACATACCCCATTACAGTCACTGTCCATCAGTGTAGTAAGATGCTATAGAGTCACTACTTGTCTTCTCTGTGCTTTACTGCCTTCCCCATGCACCCCTTCACATTATGTGTGCTAATCGTAATGCCCCGTTTTCCCCCTTTTCCCTCCCTTCCCACCCATCCTCCCCAATCCCTTTCCCTTTGGTAACTGTTAGTCCATTCTTGGGTTCTGTGAATCTGCTACTGTTTTGTTCCTTCAGTTTTTTATTTGTTCTTACACTCCAGCTGCCCTTTCAGAGGCCCATATCTGTCAGGTACCATGCTGTTTGCACAGAGGGAAGCAGAGTCAACAGCAACAGCATGGCGAGCTCAGGGGCCAGCCGGACCTAAAGCCAGAGGCACCCCTCCAAGACCGAACTGAGAATAGGTTCCTACCTTTTGCTCAGAACTAGTTTGCTTAGATTTTTGTCACCTGGTATACTCCTGCTAACTAATAGGAACCTAAATGAACAAAATTGCCGTTTGTTTGTAAAATGATGAATCAAATCATTTAACACTTGACTTTCTCCACTTGGCTTATTTCACTGAACATAATACCCTCTAGCTCCATCCATGTTGTTGCAAATGGTAGGATTTGTTTTCTTTTCGTGGCTGAATAATATTCCATTGTGTATATGTACCACATCTTCTTTATCCATTCATCTCCTGATGAGCACTTAGGTTGCTTCCATTTCTTGACTATTGTAAATAGTGCTGCAATAAACATCGGGGTGCATATGTCTTTTTCAAACTGGGCTCCTGCATTCTTAGGGTGAATTCCTAGGGGTGGATTTCCTGGAACCAAATGTTTTTAAATGTTGATAGACTTGCCAGTTTCCCAAAAGATCTAGAAGGGAAGGAGCCTTGGCTAGGGCAGCTTTGGTTTCTGGCACACGGGCTGCTCTAGGGGACACCGAGGCTGCTCTTGTTCAGTGTGGGCTTCCCTCATTGTCCCTGCTCCTTTGTCCCCAGCACTGGTTTCCCCTGCTCCCACTCTTCTGGAGGGTGGATCACTGGCCTCTCCCCTTCTGGGTCAGCTTGGTTTACAAGGACTTCCTGTGAACTCAGGCTGTCTCCACAATGCTCCAGGCACCACCGTGAGAAGAATCGTGTGCAGTAAGTGCCACATGCCCCTCTGGAAAGATGCCTTGGTGTTAAAAGGCCATAGGGAAAAAGTAGATATCATTTCAAAGCAAAAAATGTGGGGTTTGGAGTCATGGCATCTGTTCCTAACTTCCCTCCTTCCTCTCCGCCAGCCACACTCCTCTCCCGTCAGTCCCCTTTCTTCTTCACCAGATTATATGAAATTTTAGATTTATTAAATTCCTACCTCCAGGGAGCAGATGCAATTAAAGACACACAGGATTTTCTTTTAATTGTGAGAGCAGATTTAAGTCCTTTTCCATCTGTTAGGGGTGCTTTCCCAGCAAAGCCTTATATGGTCATCCCTGTGTCAACCCATATGGAAACTGAGGCATGGTGTCAAAGAATGAAGCGGGACATGGAGCCCAGGCATTGAATGAGCACATCCTGTGTGCCTGGAGATGGAGGGGACGTGGCCCACGACGTGAGGCTGACATTGCTGCAGTGTTACTCTGCAGGTGGGCAGCTGGGGAGAGGTAGGTTTTGGTGTCAGGTAGCTTTTCACTCTCAGCTCGGCCATGCATTTGCAGAGTGCCCCTGGATGACAGTTCTCCCAGACTCAGTTTCCTCATGAAAAAAGGGTAATAGCCACCTGTGAGTGAATAGGAGAGTTGGTGAAAATATGTGCAAACATTGCACAGTTAGTGTGTGGCAGGTGCTCAGAGAATGGCCGTTATTGTGAAAGGCAGCATGGTGTAGGCTAGAGGGAGCACATGTTCTGAAATTAGACAGGTCTGCATTTTAAACCCTATTCCGACATTGAATGGCACTGGTCATGATACTTGTTCTTTCAGCCTTGATTTCTCCATCTGTAAAATGGGGGCATAATAGGTAACTTGCAGGTGTAAAGATGAAGGTTTGAGAAATGTATATAATATGCTTAAAGTACTTGGCATTATGCTTGACACATGGTGCACTTAGTCACTGTCACTTAGCAGGTCCCTGCATCTGTTTGGGAGGTAAGACTGCCCTTCACAGAGGGAGTAACTAGAAAACTGGTAAGAGCCTGTGGAAGTGAATCCCAGCCTGTGGGACTGTGGGAATTTACTGTAAGGGTGTTTAGGGTGGGCTGGAGTATTTGGAGAAGGCCCTGCAGGGAGGAGTTGGACCAGATGGAGGCGGGGCCAAAGCAGTAGAATCCTGCGAGTGACGTTGTCTAAGACCCTGGAAACATGGGACCTTCTGGACCCTTGTGACTCATCCACAATAAACCACTTCTGAACCCTTACACCTCCTGCCTTTCTCCTCCATGCTTGGGAACCACCATTACACATTTCCTCTGCATTTATGTGGCACTTTTGGAAGCCAAATGGAAGTGCTACAGGGAAAGGTGATGAAAACAGGTTTTCACTAAACCTCTGTCTTCCTGCCTGATCAGTAGAGATCAGGCAGGTGTCTTACAACCTGGTGGAATGAACTAGAACTTCTTTTGGATTACTCGGAGTGGGTGGGTGCTCTAAGTCTCATCCACCCGGCATTTTGGAATGCCATTTTGCATCAGGCCATCAGGCTGCCATTTCTCAGGTCTTGGTGGGGAAGGCTGAGTGACAGTGTCATTAGTCAGCGCTTCATTTTCAGACCACCCCAGGTGTAGATACTGGCCCTGCTGCTCCTGCTGTGTGACTTTGAACCTGGTGCTGTCCTCCAAACCTGGGCTTTGTCCTGAGGAGGAGGGCCTTGTCATGTTCTGGGGTGCACTGAACAATGCCAGGATGGGAAGTCATCTGGTGTCACAGTACAGAGGGTGGCTCTGGAGTCTGGAGTCAGAATGGCTGATCCAGGTCCTCAGCCACTGTTTACTAGCTGTCTAGTTTAGTGTAAGGGATCTTACCTTTCTAAGCCTCCATTTTTCCACCTATACAATCAGCAATATCTTTTTCCATGAGATCAATTAGAACAGTGTTATGCTTATACTGAAAGCTCACCTTATAGCCTGCTAGACTTCTCACTCTGAGTTTAAATCAGCAAGGGTTTATTGAGCATGTACTATATATACCTGCCACCCTGCATCCTGACAAATGGGAAAATGCAACGGCTCAATGGGCAGTGGGGGAGGCACCATAGATGGAAGGACACGGGAAGGCCTTTCAAGGAAGCAACACTTCAGATGAGGAGGAAGCAGGAACAAGTGTCCAGTAAGAGGGACAACAAATGCAAAACCTGCTGGCTTAGAAGGAACGGAAGTTCATGTGAGCAGAGCCAGTGAGCCGTGGAGAGGTGGGCAGGAGCTAGGACTGGAGAGGGAGGCTGAATACAGGGTCAGAGTAAGGAGTTTGGGCTTTTAGACACCACTTGATGGTATTAAGCATAAGTAATAGGACCTTATTTATTTCAGAAAGATTCTTATGGAGAAAATGATCATTACGGAGCAGAAGTGGAGCTCAGGGCCCAGCTGTCCTGTTTGCTGTAACCTAGGTAGAGCTGTATAAGCTTGAACTGCGGGATGGCAGGAGAGGTAGAAAGCTGGCCATACTGGGGTAGTGGCAGGGCCAGGTGATAGATGAACTGTCTTGGGGTGGTGGGGAGTGGGAGATGGTAAGGAGGAAAAGAAGAATCCTTGTTTGGGGATTTACTGGAGCAGTGGGAGATGGTCTCCATGGATTTGAAGGGTGGTAAATGAAGAACTCTGTTTGAGATGTGTCTTGGGATATTATGAGAATTAAGACTCCTAATAGAGTTTGCAGTTTCTGCTCACTTTTGCATCTTTCCTTCCCTTGGCATTTCCTTCCAGGAGTGGAGTCCAGATAATTCGTCCAGCAGCACTTCTTCCCCCTCTGACCTCCAGGGAGGTGCCACGCTGGGCTCTTTCAGCTCTAGTCTCCAAACCTGCTTGTATTCCTCTGCTGGCTAGGCCTAAGGAGTAGCCATTGGCTTTTATAAAGTTCCAGATGAAGTTAAGGATGGGGTGGGAAGCGGGTAGTGTCTTTAGCCACATCTGTTCAGGGAAGCACCCACCATTTGGAGGAAGGTGTGCATCAGCCACTTCACCCAGCTGCTTGTCCAGAGCAGCAAGGATGGATGGTACTCTTGAAGATGAGTCACATTGGAGGCAGAAGAGCTTTATGACGCAGGCAGTCCTCCAGGCGATGTGACTGACCATGTGGTTAGCCTGAGCCAGGGCAGCATGAGGCTGTGCTGCTCAGCATGTGTTTGTCTTGGCAGCTGGGATGACAGCAGCTCCGTCAGCAGCGGGATCAGTGACACCATAGACAACCTCAGCACTGATGATATCAATACCAGCTCCTCCATCAGCTCCTATGCCAACACTCCTGCCTCCTCTCGCAAAAACCTGGATGTGCAGGTAAGGAACAGGGTCCCCCCGCCCACCAGCCTCCCCCAGAGGCCCCTCCCAGGAGGGAGCCTTGGGGTGTGGGCCACGGGGGCCATCTGGGGTTAGCAGAATCCCCATGTCCATGGTCAAGGCTGCTTGCTGCCTGCAGGGAAAAGGGGTAAGCAGCAGGGTGCTGGAAATGGGGATGGGCAGGCCTCGCCACTCTCCCTGTGCTGACTTAGTGAAATCATGTTTCCTTCCCAGACTTCAGTTCCACAATCTGGTTTTTGTTTCCTTGAAAAAAAAAAGGATGTTAGACTTAGTTGGCTATTCTTAGTCTGGAGTGTGTGTCTCATTTTAGCCGCAGTGAGCCACTGCTATCCATGGGCTCGTGCCTGGTCCCTACAGAGTGACGGGGTGGGAGCAAAGATTGAGAACTCTGGACCAGAAGGCAGTATATCCTGACCATAGGCTGGGAACTGTTGAACTGTAGGTCACATCCTGCTGTTGTATTTCCTTTGGCCCATGGCATTATCCTTTTTTTAAACCAGATTCCTTGTCAAAAATTTTTAATTGCATTATTTTACGTGAAAATGAGTATCTGGTTTCTCTTTAAAAATCAGAAGATATTGCCTCCTTAAGCCTACATTCTCCATATGGCAACGATCACCATATATCCAGATGCTCCCCCTTCGGAAAGGGCACGGGTCCCAGTGTGCCACGGCAGCCCCCGCCAGTGCGCCGTTCACATACCTGCCTGACCTCAAAGCACCTGAGTTTCCAACCCCTACCTGGAACTCCCAGATATTATGTTTCGGATATAGTACTACCTTAAATTTGCTTCCAAAGATGTTTCCTGTGGCCACGTTTACTTGCCCTCACAGCATTCTTTAGTGGTCAGAGGGGCTGATTCCAGTAAGCCCATTTTACTCGTGAAAAAGTGAGGAGCCATCCTCATGACTAGTCCCCAGGTTGGTGCTGACCCTACAAACACTAGTCAGCTGTGGTGGCACTGGCTTGTGTGGACCGGAATCTGTTTCATTACGGGGCCTTTCCACCAGAAGGAGTTGCTGCCTCTGGTGAACCCCTGTGAAGGTCTGACTGGCACAGACTGTCTCCCAGAAGGGCTTTGGGGAGGGCAGAACTGACTACTTCCCTTCTTGCCTCCCACATCCTTTTCCTTTCTCAGCCTTCTCTCACTCTGTACAGGTATGAGCTGCTACGGAAGCTTCCTTGCTTTCAAAGATATCTTTTCTTCAAGGACGGGGTTAAATGGAAGATGTCTCTGAGTGGGGGAGTAATTCTGGCCCACAGAAATGTATACACTAGCTCCCTGATGAAACGTGTTAGGTGTTGCCTCTGGGATTATCTGTGACTTCTTACATTTTCACTTTAGCCAGAATGCCTAATTATTGTTGGAGAGTAAGGGTGGATAATGAGAGTTGTTAAAAAACAACAACAACAACAACAAACTACCCAAATAAAATGGGCAGAAAGATTTTGGAGGCGCTGGTAATGTTCTGTATCTTGATTGGAGTGGCAGTTACATAAGTGTGTTAATTTTATAAAATTTATTCAAACTTAATCTTATATACTTAAAATTGTATATTTAGTATATGTTATACCTCCATTAAAAAGTTGGTTTAAAAACCACTAAGCCACACTGCCCAAGAGGGATCACTGTTTAATCAATGACAGGACACAAGTTAGAAGCACCCAGCCAGCCAGTGTCCCTACCTCCTACCACTGGCCAAATGTCACAACATCAACCAGTTTTCCTTTCCTGTGGACACCTTTTTTTTCTTAGACTCTTTCTGATTTCCAGGTAACAATGACAACCAAGCTTCTAGATGTCCTCATATACTAAGGTGGGGAACCACCAAGGGAGAAAGAGAGCCAGAGAGACACATCAGTAAATCAGTAGGTTTCTCTCTTCTTTACCAGTGAGGTAGGAAGAGGCTTGCTCCTAAGATGTCTGTTGAGCCAGCAAAACACTGTTTTGGAACAATCTCTTTGTCTTTGTTCTTCTCCACAAAGCTGAAGTTGGAATCTATTTTCCACATTAATACAGAGTAAGTATTTGTAATCTGGGATTTACAAATGATTTCCTATCTGATATACTTGGATTTGGTTCGTGCCAGGGCACCCTCCTCTTTGGCCAGCTCTTCACTTTGATCTAGCAAATCAGAAAAGATTCAAGAATACTACACAAGCATGTCTTTTGATCAGGATCAGAACATTCATTTCAAGGACCAAAAAGAGTTTAATATTTACTGGGTTGTTTTTTTGCTATAAAGCTACCTTAGTTGAGAACATTTCAATAAAAATCAAGGCAAGTAGGTCTTGGAATAAAATAAGTGCAGACTTGTACCAATAGTTCCTAAGATTCCTAATAAGATGGTTTCTTTGGCATCCCTTTGTTCCTGTCAGGGAGTATCTCCAATATTTGAATCAGCGTAAATCACAGCCTCCTCCTCTCCTCCCCTCTACCAGTCTGAGGAATGCTAAGGGCCATTACTCCTCTCTGAGCAGCATCAGGCAGTGGGAAGATGTGTGCTGACAGCCTTCCCCAGCGCTCGTTCAACTTTCCGCCATATACTGGTTTCCCCTGGATGAATGGGTGTAGCACACAGTGTCCTAGGGAAGGCATGGAGAGACAGGAATAAGCTGCTCAGCCTGTCTACTGGGAAAGCAGGTGGAGGACAGATTGCCTGCCTAGGTTTTTATATTTGCAAAGGATCTGAGTCTCAGCTGAAAGGAAATATATCTAAGGAACAGGGAAGTTACTGTCTGGCAGCCCAAGAAGCAGCCTCATGTGTCTGAGTGAAAGAGGATGTCACGGATAACAGAGGAGTGATCCTTGGGAGATGGAAGTCCCCTTTGTCTGCGAGTGACTGTTTTCCTCAAGAATGTTGAGGAATGGCATGGCACACGTGCCCAGATATCCAGCATCAGTCTTTGCTCACTGCTCCTCAGCGGGCCTGGTAGAGTATCCCTTACTGAAGGTCTGACAGCCTCTTGGTGGACCTTCTCCAGGAGGGCTCGTGAGTCCACTGGGCAGCCAAACCAGGTTGCATTGTCAGAGAGAAGGTGAGGACTTTGAAGTCAGGATTGAGCTCCTAGCTCTGGACATCCTTAGATAAACTAACGGACCTCTCCAAGCCTCTGCCTTCTGGTCCATAAAATACTGACATTAAACTTATCTTGAAGGGTGCCTCCCTCCTCCATTCATGTCACTAACCCAAAGTTGACTGTGTTCTTAATTTATTTTGTTTGGCATTTTGAAGCACTTTATTTTTAGGACAGTGTGTAGGTGACAGAGAACTTTAACAAACATATCTCCTCCTTATATTCATCTGTCCATTGGTGTCCCTGGCCGTTCAATTATCATTCACTTATTTCCTCTCAGTCTGTGGAAGGTTCCATTCCAGGTGCCAAGGTACAAGGGAGTGCACTTCCAAGATTCCTCCCATCTTCATTGCCTATGAAATGTTTAATAAAATACACAGGGGAAAAAGGTAATTCCACATGGGTTTATTTTTTGCTACTCAGGGAAGTAAAATTCTGAATTCTGTGGCAAGGATTCCTATCCTGTGTGACCTTGAGTGTGCCTGGAGTTCTCTGGATGATGGTCTGGATGTAGGGGTAGGGTTTGGGTGTTGGGGGGAGGGGTGCCCCATCTTCCCACCTACTTGGCTGCTATTTGTAACTTTAGGTAGGTTGCTTTTTCTCTTCACATTGTATATTCCTAGTCTGTAAAATATGGATAATACTACAAGCTCAGAGGATTAGATAAGCTAATAATGTATGCACAGGGACACAGCACCTGGCAAGACAAGTGGCAGGTGATCATGCTAATGCTGATCAGTATTTCTGCTATGACGGGGCTTGGATTTCAGCCAGTCCAACATCTTGATCTGCAGGGCATATGGGTATGAATAACAAGAGCAGTGTCCCTGGCTTTGAGAGTCCTGTGGCCCAACAGCAGGAAAGACAAGTACCTATTTCATCCTAAAGCAAGGCAAAAATGGGATAAATACTAAAGGACAACAAAGTGCTGGGGATTTTCAGAGGCAGGAAAGTTGGTGACAGAAGAACCACTGGTTGAGTCCATCCACAGTTAGCTCACTGAGATATCAACTCCTTATGAACCTATTATCATCCCCACTTTATACACAGGTAACCATCTCAGAGAAGGTGAGCCACTTCCTCCAGGGTCACACACAGCCAAGGAGGGACAGCCCCCAGTATTCGAACTCAAGTCAAACTCCAAGCCCCTGCTCTTCCTCCACCTCACTCCACAGGACCCACCGTGGTTCCACCCTCTCCCTCTCAAAAGCCTGCCCTCCCCTTTTTTTCCCTGAGGAAACTGGGCCCTCAGTGGTGAACTCATCTTCCAGGCCCTCTCCCTTTTACGTATGGCTACTTTCCCACATTGCCTTTTGGAAAAAGTGGACTTCCAGGGAAGGGCAATAGGAAAATCCTTCCCAAATCAGGTGCCATTTGAGATGGGAGCTGAGCATGGCATCCAGAGCACAGGGAAGGATTTGGCTCTTGGCATGTCCCCAGGGGGCTGCCCTCAGCCCTTCTGGTGTAAGCCCTGGGGCAGATTAGGAGTTTTTCCTCTTTTGACCCCTGGTGGCACCACCACATGACCTGGCACATAGCGCAGGAAGTCACTGTGGAAATGTGGACTTGATGCCAACAGCGTGTCCTGGCGCAGAGGCCATCTATGCAGAGGAAAGCTGAGAAGACTAGTGCCCTGGACTGGGTTGTGGGGGCTGTGAGGGTTGGGTGATCTTTCTGGACGGGAAATTCAAGCCACAGTCTGGGCCAGGGCCAAGGGGACACTCTGCCACTGGTTAAATCAGAATTCTGGAGGTCCCACCCAGAGGCTTGCCTGGACCTGCTCCAGTACTGAGTAGGGGGGCAGCCAGCCAGCCAGTACAGAAAGGTATTGTATTAGGTGGTGCTGGGCATACAGAAATGGCTCACATGTGAGAAGGCAGTGTGGCAAAGTGGTTAGGATATGGGTTTTGCACTTAGACTCTCTGGAGTCTACATATCTCCACTTCCTCACCGTGTGATCTAGGGCAACTTTCTTTTCCACTGTGTGCCTGTTTTCTCATTTAAAATTGAGAATATGAGCTGTAACTTCCTCGTAGGTTTTGGTGAGGAGTAAATTAAATGATACATGTAAAAGCACTTTAGCCCAGTGCCTGGCACATTGTAAGTGCTTAATAAAATTTGATTGGCACTGCTGTTACTGTTACCACTACAATTTGATTAGGGAAAATAAGTTAAAGGAACATTAAAAGAATAATGAACGTGGCAACCCAGAGGATGTGGTATGTGGTAAGTTTCAGCACCTCTTAGAGGGTATTAGGATGTATCAGAATATATTTGAACATAAGCACTAAGAGGTTAATGATTTGTACTTGTTCTTACTCATTGTGGTGCTCCCAGTACCCATAAGCTTGCCCGGCACATAGTGGTACCCAGTAATTATTTGTTGATTGAAGGTTTCCAAAGCCAAGCTCTTTCCTCTGTCTGGCATGCTCTGAACTCTTAGTGAATTGTTTCTCATTCTTTTGGACACTTCTTCAAAAAGACCTTAGCTGACCACTGTCTCCCACCCCATCATCATCATCTAAATGATGCCAATGCCTGTATTTCTCTCTCAGACTCCTTGTCCTTTTTTTCTTATACATTCTTCATAATTCACAATTGCTCATTTATTTGTATTTATTCAATCTTTGTCTCTTTCACTGGGTCATAAACTCCAGGAGGGACGAGAACCAGTCTTCCCCAGAGATCCTCAGAGCCTCCATGGTGCCTGGCAGACAGCGGGCATTGAGGAAATTCTGGTTGAATGAGTGTACTGGAAGCATGTAGTGGGAACACAGGCTGGGGAAGCTGGGGCAGGGCATGGGTAACGTTAATCTCAGCTCCTCTGTAAAACTGGGGTGAAGGCAATACTACCCAGCTACTTACCCTCCTTGACCAGTGGTCAGGATCAGATGAGATCCCTTTGTTCCAGTGTGCTGTAGCTTCCAAAAGCCTGTGTTCCTTTGTTCACTCATTTCCTCACCATGCCCTGATGGAGCTCCTGCTCTGGGCTCCAGTGTTGGGACCACCTCTGCATCCCTTTCCACAGCTGAATGATGAGCTTCCCACAGCTGGGGTGGGTGTTCTTGTCCTGCTTTCTCGGCTGCCTCTTATCTTGCAGGAGCTCAGTATGTGTCTGAGGAATGACCTCACCAGTGAAAGCACCCTAGGGTGGCATAATGCATGAGTGGGATTAATAAAAGGTGAGGAGCTGAGGGAGAGAGAGAGGCCGAGGTTATGGCAGGGAGGAGCTTGAACTCGGGCTGGTTGTCTGTATTTAGCTTTGTTCATTCAGCCAGGGTATTCCGTGAAGGAAGTCGTTTGTACTGTGCTTGGGTGACAGGCGTTAGGCCAGATTCTTGCCAAGTAATCATTTTGATTTCCTACTCTTGGTAGGCCACTCTTGGTAGTTAAGTATTGCAAATATGGAACTTGTATCTTGTGTAGCCACTTTAAAGTGTTGCTGGCCACCCGTGCTCATCCCGTGCCCGGCTTCTCCCTGCTGGCAGCTCCTCTGATTGGCCCCGGCCCTGGGGGAGGCCCCCCAAGCATTCTGTTAGCTTTATGCTTTTCAACTGTAGAGAATCATTAACATCACACTTCTATCCCTTCCTGGGTTCCAGGGCCAGCAGGTCAGGGCTCTTCTAAAGAAAGCTGGCTAATTATATCCCTCGTCTGCACAAAATCCCACAAGAGGAGCAAAGCAATGGCACATAAATGGAGCTGGGAGGGAGCAGCACCCACTGGCTTGGAACGCTGGGGGGACGTGGCCTTTGAGGATTGTTTTCTCTCAGCCCTTCTCTCTCCCAGATTCGAAGGGAGCTAGCAGCCTTGCTCACTTGGTGTGAGACTGGGGCGCTGTGCTGGATCCAAAGAGCTCACTGCCAGTGTAGTGATAGGGAAGCGGCAGAACAAAGGGAGCAGGCAGGAGGCTGCATGTTGGAGAGAGATTGGGCTGCCCGGGTTGGAGGAGGCTTGTCGCCAAGTGAGAGGTGGTGGCTGCCTTCTCACTGCGGCTGCTCACGGTGCTCCTCCACCGGGCTTTTTCCCTCTTTTTCTCCTTTCTACTTTCCTCCTTCACTCCTTTCTAGCACAGAGCTATATTCTTTACTTGCCTGGAACCAAACAGGCTTTCTAACAAGATACCCAAAGGCCCAACCATTTTAAAGTAATTATTATTTTTCTGAGAACTTACGCATTTATTTATTGGCATTTTTTTTGCTCTGGGGTGAGGGGCTCCCCAGCCTGGGGTTTGGGAAGAACTAATTCTGAGCATTTCTTCCACAGACCGATGCTGAGAAGCACTCGCAGGTGGAGAGAAACTCCCTGTGGTCAGGCGACGATGTCAAGAAGTCAGACGGAGGGTCAGACAGTGGCATAAGGATGGAGCCGAGCTCTAAGTGGAGGCGGAATCCCTCGGATGTGTCTGACGAGTCTGACAAAAGCACATCAGGCAAGAAGAACCCCATCATCTCCCAGACAGGCTCGTGGAGGCGAGGCATGACAGCTCAGGTGGGCATCACCATGCCAAGGACGAAGGCGGCTGCCCCGGCAAGCACGCTCAAGACCCCAGGAACTGGTGAGTGCAAGGCAAGCACCATCTCACATCTGCGCTTGTCGGTTTGAAAACCAAAACCACAGTCACGCTGACGAGGACTTGACCTTGCCTTTAAGTCCCCATAAATGCTCAGGTATTTTTTCTTAGGGTTTAACTCTGCTAATAACGAGCTTTCAGAAAGGTTCACATCCCTCCCTTTTTCCAAGTGGAAAGATGAAAGGGTGCAAGACTTTTAAAACTTGGAAGGGGTTCAGCTGCTAAGGTGTATGCACTGGGTTAAGCATGGGCTGGTTAACAGCTAACACACCCAGTGCAGGCCTTTCAAGGACATGTGTTTACGAGCTATCAGTGTTTGAGTTGATGTTGTCTGTGATTTAGGGATGTATGTAAGCAAGGACAATGTTTTTGCAGGAAGGCAGAGGTACTCCCCCCAAAAATCTTAGGGGCAGCTTTTTAATGGCCAAGAGAGAAAAGGTCAGTAAAAGACAGGATCTCTTTCCCCCAAATATACCAGTTATTGGCTGGCTTTGCTCTGCTCTGGGTAAATTTATACTGCTTTGCAAATGAGCAAAATCATTGTCGTCTCCTAACAGGCTCATGGTGACAGTAGTAGACTAGATTATCTTTATAAAAAGCTCTTTCCTCTGCCTCCCTAGGGTACTTCTCTTTCCGAGGAAAAAGTGAACCAGTTCTTTGGAGGAGGGGGGAATTTTAAACAGATTGAGCTGTATTAGCTGGCTTCTCAGTTTGCAGCTAACCTTGCTGATTTCTCTCTCAGGAAAAACAGACGATGCAAAAGTGTCTGAGAAAGGGAGGCTCTCTCCCAAAGCCTCCCAGGTGAAGCGCTCCCCATCAGACGCAGGCCGCAGCAGTGGTGATGAATCTAAAAAGGCCCTCCCCAGCAGCTCCAGGATGCCCACTGCCAATGCCAACAGCTTTGGGTTCAAGAAACAGAGTGGCTCTTCCGCTGGTCTGGCCATGATCACGGCCAGTGGGGCTGCTGTTACCAGCAGGTCAGCCACATTGGGCAAAATCCCAAAGTCTTCTGCATTTGTGGGTCGGTCTACTGGCCGGAAGACGAGCATGGATGGGACTCAGAATCAGGATGATGGGTATCTGTCTCTCAGCTCGCGGACAAACCTGCAGTACCGGAGTTTGCCAAGGCCCAGCAAGTCCACCAGCCGGAACGGGGCTGGGAACAGGTCTAGTACCAGCAGCATAGACTCCAACATCAGTAGCAAGTCGGCAGGCCTGCCAGTTCCTAAGCTGAGGGAGCCGTCCAAAACTGCCCTGGGCAGCTCTCTGCCGGGTCTGGTCAACCAGACAGATAAGGAGAAAGGCATCTCATCGGACAATGAGAGCGTGGCTTCCTGTAACTCAGTGAAAGTGAACCCGGCAGCCCAGCCTGCATCCAATGTGGCTCAGGCCACTCTCCAGCCAGGGGCCAAGTACCCTGATGTGGCTTCTCCCACACTCCGCAGGTAAGCGGGTAAATGGCACCGAGCAGAAATGGGATACGTGGAATGTTGTCCTAGATTAATAATTTCCTATTTTTTAGTTAAAACAGTTTTTCTCCATTTCAGCCCTCCAGTAAAGCTCTATGGTCAGACCCAGCCAGCAGTTTGCAGTCAACTAATTATTTTCCCATGTTAGGATGAAAAACATAATAGGCCTCTGGAATCAATCATCCTGGGTTTGAATCCTGGGTCCACTTTGATGAGCCACTGTGTAATCTTTCTTAGCAATTCTGCCTCAGTTTACTCCTCTGTAAAGCAGGGATACCTACCTCAGAGTTCTTGTGAAGATCAATCTATGTAGTTATGTCTGGCCCATAATAAGTAATTAATGAAAGTTAGCTACCATCCAAGATGAGATCTTCATACACCCTTAATTTGGGCAGGGTATCTCAGGGGAAGAAGAGTTTTTTAATTTTGTTTTCTTGTGTTGCTAACTTTGTGGTTGATATTCCTCATCATTATGCCAGTGATCCTGGCCAGATCCTCTTCTCAGATAGCCCATTATCCCTCACATACTTTTTTATACTGCATGCATAATTCCAAATTAGTCTATGAAGTTTTAGCTTCCTTTAAAAGAAAACAAAAACTCTTAAATCAGAAGCGTTTCTGAAAGAGAGAAATTGATTTCCTATTCCCTTAAAAAGGCATTTTCTGACATTTCCACAGTAGATGGAAATTTTTACATGAAAATATTATTACCCATTGTTTTTTTTTTTTAAATAGCTTCTTTTAAATTTACCCAACTTCTGCCTGTTCATATTATCTTATAATATCCACTGGACCATATTTAAACTGCAGCTGCCTACAGCAGAGCTCATTCTAGCTTCCCAGGAAATTTTCTTGTCGTAGAAAAAAATAAGTCCCAAGGATGGAAAATTAAGCCGTGAAAACAATAAATGTGTGGTGTGTACATATTTGGGGATGAATAGGAATGTTTGAAAAGACTTCAGAAGAAGCATTCCAGATGAAAGGTGTAATGAGGCAGTTCCCTGTTCTTTGTCTAGACTTGAGTATTAGAATTTCGGTAATGATTTTTTTTTCAGGGGAAGGTCCGATTGGGCTGCTCTTTGTTGTTTTAACAGATTGCCTTGTAAATGAAAGTTTTCTCTGCTTCTTGCCTTAAGTATTACATGTAATATTCATTCTTCAGTATTATAGATTTCCTTTAGTAACTACAAAGGCATTTTACTAGACCCTTAGGCTAGTGTAAGAGAATACTTGAAAATGCATGCAGATTCTTAGATTCTTTGGTGAACAACTTTCAGCCAATTCCTGGTAATTACATTTTCCCTAAATTATTAAGGTGTTCTCAATATTTTCATCGGGTATTAGTACAGAGAAGAGAAATCTTAGGTGAAGTGTGATAGCTCTCTTTAAATGATCTGAAGGACTAACAGACGAAAGATTGGGCTTTCCTGTGTAGTTACACATAGTAGTAGTCGTGAGTAAAAGTGAAGATGATGGATCGGATGTTGGTTTTCTAACAATTGGAATTGCTTAGCAATGGAACAAGTTTGAAGTAGTCAAGTCCCTGTTACTGGAAGCATGTAAGCATTCTAAAGCCAAGATTCTACAATAGAATATTTCATTCGCTGATTATCAGACAAAAAGCATCTCTCATCTGTCACCAGATATTGTGGTGAGTATTGATTGTATGTTCTTATAATAACTGAAATTTGTAAGGATTTTTTGGAGAGGACAGAGATCAAACTCACCCCATAAGCAGCTGGGTGGAAAGGCAACTTGCCTGTCATAATATGTGGTAGTGTCATCACTTTTCAGGGACAGCTGTCCCACAGGGGTTGTGGTGAATGGAACTGCTTGTATTACTAGAGCATGTACCACCCCCTAACCTGACGACAGTTCTGCCATTCTACCAGAGAGCCCTCTGCCCATGGAAACAGGGAGCGTTTGTGCTATTTATTCCCTGTATTCTGACAGCACCTTTTCGGACATGGAATGGCATTTGTGTGTATCTGACACAGAGACACAGTTCCTACCATGTGTCTGGTCTAACATCTTGTGAGCTCAGCAAGACTTCTGTCTGTCTCGTTCAGTAATACTAGCTGTCTGACTCTATGGGACACATCTTTCAGGTTGGGCTTTCACTTGAGGATAAATCTGTGAAGATACTCTTCCCAGACCCCAAATATATCTAGACTCATGTTCTTGATTCTACATGTTGTGCTTAGAGATCAAAGCTACTAAATCCCTTGGAGTTAAACTGTCATAAACTGAGTGCCTGCTTTGTGCCTGGGGTCATGGACACACAGATGATTAAGACAGCTCTTTTCCCTCTAGATGTTCCTGGGCTGGGGCAGCTTTCTAGTTACTCTCTTTATGATAAGAAAGCAAAACAAGATCTTCGACGAGTGTGAATAGGCCCACAGGAAATTTTCTCCATTGCCCTTTGGCTCAGAGTGAGCTGGGATCTCAGCTGCTGGCCTTCCCAGTGGAGTCCCTATAGCCGGTTCAGTGGGAAGGGCTGCGTTCCCATATCTCACCTCTCCCGTACCTGCGCCCCACCCTACTTTAACAGCTCGGTGCCCTTGGCGCTGGTTGTTCAACCCACACAACCCTTCCTTTGTCTCTTCACAGACTCTTTGGTGGGAAGCCTACCAAGCAAGTACCCATGGCCACAGCTGAAAACATGAAAAATTCGGTGGTCATCTCTAACCCTCATGCTGCCTTGACCCCGCAAGGCAACTTGGAGTCCCCCTCGGGCAGTGGCATCCTGAGCAGCGGGAGCAGCAGTCCTCTCTACAGTAAGAATGTGGATCTCAACCAGTCTCCTCTAGCTTCCAGCCCCAGCTCAGCCCACTCAGGCCCCTCCAACAGCCTCACCTGGGGCACCAATGCCAGCAGCTCCTCGGCAGTCAGCAAGGACGGCCTGGGCTTCCAGTCCGTCAGCAGCCTCCACACCAGCTGTGAGTCAATTGACATCTCCCTCAGCAGCGCGGGAGCACTGAGTCACAATTCCTCCACCGGCCTCATCACCTCCTCTAAGGACGAATCCCTGACTCCCTTTGTCAGAACCAACAGCGTGAAGACCACACTGTCCGAAAGGTTGGTGCTGTGCATTTGGCTGCTGGGGTCCCTCAGAAAGACACCCTTCCAGAGGTCAAAAGAATATGTCAGGAATCCCAAATGTTAAAGTCACCTTTGCCTGGGAGATTTTGCTCTTTCTCATACCTGCTGTCTTTCCATGGGGAAGCCAGTCTGGGAGGGAATTAAGCTCAGCTCTGCTTCCTGTTATCTTTTCCATCATGGTTATTCTCAGTGCTTGGAGCTGCTGAGAGTCTCTTCGGGGAAGATTTAATGCTTCCATTTGAAATGGCATTCCATTTTTGGAGTCCTTCCATCTTCCTGTTTGTTCATCAACTGCTTCCTTCCCCTCCCCTTGGAACCGTGCATGCAGAGGAGGTGGTGGGCTGCAGCCCTGGAGGGTGTGGTAGGGTGCTCATTAGGCAGCTGGGTGGATTCAGTGCCCATCACAGCAAACACTACTGAAGGGCTACCAGCCAGAGAGAAAGAAATAGGAAATCAGAGGTGCTAGTGGCATATGTCCAGTTTCTCCACATAGGGAAGAAAGTCAGGCTTAGCACTAGGAATAAGAAAAATGTTCTAATTGTTGTGTGTAATGACCCCTCCCCTTTCTTCCAATCTAATGTTCCTTCTCTTGTTTTCTACCTGCCTGGACTTCTAGCCCTCTCTCTTCCCCTGCTGCTAGCCCTAAGTTCTGCAGAAGTACTCTGCCCAGGAAACAGGACAGGTAATGACACTTGTAGGCGGGAAACCCCACCAAGCCTCTAGGTTCCTCTGCCTTGCTGTTTCAAGCCAGATGTTTTGTGTGAGGCTGTTGGCCTGAAGCTTCTGCTTGTGTTTGTGGCTCTGGTATACCCTGTGACCCCCAGACATGCCAGTGAGGGTCTGTTCTGCCGTCCAGTAAAGCCCCGGAAGAGATGGAGTTCGATGGGCCCTTCCCTTCCCAGCCTGGGAAGGAACCTTAGATCCGGCCACTTGGACTGGGGTGGCAGAAGTCCTCACTTGCATCTCAGCCTTCCTGTAGCATGCTTCTCTGCTTCCCAGCTTCCCACCCTTTCTCCTCTCTCTCCCCTCCCACTCCAAGCCCAGGAGTGATCTACCACCCACCTGCGGCCTCGCCCTCACCTTCATCTCCACACCCCCCTCCCTACACAGCTGGCTCTTCTCCCTTTCGAAGCCCTTTGCTGCCGTGTGGCTGTACGTCTTGCAGTCCTGTGTGCCCATTTCCTGTACCAATGATGAAAAAGAATATGTGGAGTCTTGACGCTTTACAAACTGAGAGGCTTGTTTGCCCCCAGTTGCCCTCTGGGTGGACCTCAGAGATGGATATTGACCTTAAATTTGTGGGAGAGTCATGCCTTGGCCAAACATAATAAGCAGATGTTGTTCATGCCTCACCCCCGACCCCACAAAAAAAAAAAATTAATGAAAACCCACTTTGCCCCATCAACAGCAAAAGCTTTGTTTTTGTCAGACTCACAGATCAAGCTTTTAAATCCTTGTTCTTTGGAAGTCCAAATGCCTTAACTTTATCAGCCAGCAAGTTGTAACATGCCCTGACGCAGGCCCAGGGCTCAGCTCCTAGCAATACCCAGCAAGGGCTGCAGAAAGTTAAGAGGGACCTGGAATTCACTTTGTTACAGATGAATTCCAAATATGCAGGCTGCTGGCCTCTTGAAACCCTACAAGTCCCTTCTCTGGCTTATAGTCATTACCCGTGGTGTTTGGGGTGAGCCGAGTTAGAGGTGCAAAGACCCTGACATCTGTCTCTGAGAAGCAGTGGTGGTACAGTGATGGGCAGCTGGGTGGCAGAAGGCACGGGTTCTGCTCTGAGGTGGGGCAGCCCCTAGGTTTTGCTTTGAACCTGTGGAACTGGAGGAACAGTTAGGGCTGGGCGGCGCAAGCCTCCTGGTGACTTGAGGTAAACTAGGCACTGGTGTCAGCGCAGGCCAAGGATTGGGGTTCTCGTATTTCCTGAGGACGTGGATTTGTTGCATGCGGCTGGATAAGGGAGCACTCCTGGTGAAGTGGGCCTCTTTCTCCAGAGCTCTTCGGCCCCACCTTAGCCTCTCCCTCCTCACGTTGCCTGCTTTCCCTGTCTTCTCTGAAGCTCTCATTTTTGTTTTAACTTTCCTGCAGTGACCCGCACCTTGATAGGAACACTTTGCCTAAAAAAGGACTCAGGTATCTGTTTCCTCCTTGCGTCCATGCCATCTGGTATGGCTTCGGGGCTTGGCTGTGTGATTGTCTCATGGCTGGTGGGGGTTTAGGCTGGGCCGGGGTCCCCGCTTTGGCCACCGCAGCAGGACCTCTGGATGATGGCTCTTCCTGCACCTCCTCCTCATCTCTTCATGTATGGCTTATTTGCTTGAGCAGAGGCTGTGCTTTTTCAGGCTTATTGTGGTAAAAACCATCCATGGAAAACATCCCTGGGCAAACCCAGACAGCAGTTCTTGCTACCTCTGGGGCCCATGGGTTTAATCGCTGAGCACTTCACCATGACCATTCTGTTCACGGGCTGTCTTCCAAGAGAAAGGACATGACTTGTAGCATGTTGATTTGTCAGCCAGGCCAATAATTTTAAAATATTTAACTTTTCGGCCCATAGAAAATTGCTAAGACAGATACTTTATACTTGTCTAAATATTCTAATGGAAAATCAGGCCCGTAAGACCCAGCTGTGATCCATTTTGGGTATAAGGAAAGAAAAGGCTACCAGAAGACACATCCTCTCTTTCATTGAAAGCTGTGCTCATTTGGATGCTAGTCCTGGTCAAACAAGATGCTATAAGTCACCGTTGCTCTTACCATCTACTTCCCTTTGCCAACCAAGGAACTTCAGTTGTAACACCGGCCCTGTGGTGTTCGTGTCTTACAGTCGCAGCTGTCATATCTCCTGCTGTCTAAACACCTTGTTCTTTGTAGCATCAGCTTCACCCTGCACTAAACATTAAGTGCTTTTGCAAAAAATGGAACTTGGAGTGAAATGTTTCGTTGCTGTCATGTATTTCTGTAGTTCATAACCTGCAGCTCTTAAGGCTGAGAGCATTTTGAACAGTGATGTGAGGTAGGTATCAATGCTTCCTTTCAGTAGGAGCTCTGAGTAAAGCCACCTCTAAGAATCTAAAAATAAAAGTATTGAAATATCCCCCAGCGGGCATCCTGAGAGAGGAAGTTCAGTGCTGTGGCCCTCAGAGGGGAAATTGGCAAGGCCTTTTGTACTGAGCGGCTCTCATCATGCCCATGAGGGCTGCTTGTTAGCACCATGCTAATGCTCAAACAGTGCCCACTCTTAATATGGGTTTGACATCGATGTCCTACTGTTGCCTCAAGAAGAAGCTAGCCTCTCTAATATATGTAATTCTGCATATAAATCTGTATATAATTCTGGAACACATCTATCCTAACAAAATTATGTAGCTCTGACTTTTTAAATTGTTCTTTAAAAAATTCAGAATAGGGATATGTAACAGGCTGTCTTCAGGTAATTGCCTAAGATAAAAACATTAAGGGAGAGACATTTGTATTTTCCCTCTCACTCTGATGCTCCCTTTCTAGCGCACGCCCTCTACACACACACATGTCCAGTTCCAACACACCAACAACTCCTTTCCTTAAGCCGAAAGAATCCCTCTGATGACGTACACAGTAGTCGCCCCATAGTAGTCTATTTACAAGTCCAAGGGGCTCTGGCCACTTAGACATTTCAAACATTTGAGATGCTCCCTGTACGCATAATGAGAAAGAGCATGGATTTTGGAATCAGACAAAAATGGGTTGAAATCTCAGCATGTGATTCAAGGCCTCATCTCCCTGAATGTAAAATGAGAATCATATCATCTGCACTGCCGGGTAGATTGGAGGCTTTAGTGGTTAATGTTAACGAAGGCATTTAGCATGGTGGAGACACTCCATAAATCATAACCAGATAGTTTCAGAATAAATGAGGAAGTGGACCACGTGACCTCTGAAGCCCCTCCCTGGGTGAAACCCAGTGATCTCGGGTTCCTTTTCTGAAAACGTGTTTATACTGGATGATAGCAACCACTAGGAGCATCAGTACCCTCACACTTTCTTTACCTGTCTGATTTCTGATGCATAGATTCACGGCCACTTATCTGCACTCTAGGATGCAGACACTGTGAGCTTTCTAATTAAAACTTCCTCCAAGTTCTGACAGCAGCTTATTCTGTTGCTTTAGTCCCATCAAGGTGGGGGCTTTGCAATGACGCTGTCATGAACCAACATGTTCCAGATCTGCCCAGTGATGGCTCTCTTGAGCATTTACCAATCTCGCTCCCTTTATGTATTCCCTCCAAACGGAATTTCAGTTTTCCCCAAAAGTAGCCAAAAAGTAAAAGAGGTTTTGAGAAACTTCACGAGTTTTAGGATGTGTAGTGATCTGATTTTTTAAACATCGTCTTTGGATATATATCCTTTTTTTTTTTTTAAGTTCCTCATCAATGCCATGGAGTTCATTTTCTTAAGTATTGTTCATAGTGAATCCCAGCTTGACTTCTGCCTGTCCAGGTACACTCCCACCTCCCAGCTTCGCACACAAGATGACACAAAGGAATGGTTACGGTCCCACTCCGCAGGTGGCCTGCAGGACACCGCTGCCAATTCCCCTTTTTCCTCTGGCTCCAGTGTCACTTCTCCCTCTGGAACAAGATTCAACTTTTCCCAGCTTGGTGAGTAGGCACTTGTCATTAGCTGTGTTGACCAGCTCCATAGGGCAGAGGTTGCTTCTGTATTTTGACATACATATGGTCACTTCACTCTAGTATCTGATCAGCCCCCAACAATGTAATATGATTACAGGAGGTTGGTAGCAAAAGATAGAGAAAATTGGAATGTTTTTGGTATTCTAATCAGCAATTTTCTTCACATGGTTGATATAGGTGGGGTTATAGCAAAGAGCAAACCATCCTGTTCTTGAGAAGAATGTGTTGAGACCTAAAGAAGCAGGTTTTAGAACATATCCCATATTTGGTCACCCTCATTGCTTTATTAAGCTGGAAAGTAAAGACCAGGTGTTGATTGAACAAGTATTCTTGGAAATGCCTACTACTGACATAATGCTTTGACTGGCACAGAGAGGAAAGGAAAAGAATTTGTAACACAGTCCCTGCTACATGTCAATGGATTCTTTTGGGAGAGAAACACACCCATGCAGACTCATAAATAGAGTGAAAGAGAGCAGTCCAAAGCTTTATATGAAACTGTGAGATCTGAATGTGATCAGATAAAAAGTATTATATACAGTTAGAAAGATCCGTCCTGGCTGGAATTACTGGGGAAAGTTGCATGAAGATAGCAGGATGGGAGCTGAGCCTTGCAAACTGATGGAGGGGGGACAAAGTCTTTTCTTACCTTGGCTCATTCTTTAGAGAGGCAGCCTTTTCCCAAATATTGTAAATAATAAACTCAGAGTCTTTAAGGACAGGTGTGGTTTATAATCAAGCATGGCTTTATGCTTTCATTTCTAACGAATTAAGTGAATATCTGAAAAAGTGTACGTTACTGAAATAGGATTTTAATAAGAAAACCAGTTTTGACCTAAGGTAAATATTTGTGCTCCTTTGCACTGAAGCTCTTTAGGCACCATTACTAAGTGTCCCCCATTGGAGGCAATGAGATCCGTGTTCATATTGTTCTTTCCCAGCCGTAACTCTTTGAGGCAAGAGTTTCTTGTCATGCACAAATGCTTCCCATCTGATCAAAAGCCCAATTGAACTATTTTGGGCTTTTGGCTTTAGAAAGGATTGTTCCAGATGAGCCCGGGGAGTAATTAGTTCATGCCTAGAAGGTGACACTAGCTTGTCTAAACGTGCCAAGTTGGAAAGCTGAGGCCCAGAGGCTTGCTTTGGAACTGACCCACCTTCCTCCCTTATTTTTAGCTCTGAGTGTGTTACTCAAGTGCTGATGTGACTACCTTTTAGAAAATAGATGAGAGAGAAGTTGGCAGGGGCAGATATGGCCAATAATAATCAGTCTCCTCTTCGTCCCCATCCAGGATTTGAACTGAGATGTCAATTTCCAACTTCTGATTCCATTCCTTTCATTCCAGCAAGTCCCACTGCCGTCACCCAGATGAGCCTGTCCAACCCAACCATGCTGAGGACCCACAGCCTCTCCAATGCCGATGGGCAGTATGACCCGTACACCGACAGCCGCTTCCGGAATAGCTCCATGTCCCTGGATGAGAAGAGCAGAACCATGAGCCGCTCAGGCTCATTCCGTGATGGGTTTGAAGAAGGTAAGTAAGGAAATTCACCATCTCGGGTTACACGTGTGGTTAATGGTCCTGTATATGGAGTTCACTTCATTGACCTGAGAGCCTGTCTTGTGTTTCCAGCTCTCCCACTCACTCTGGGTGCTGGAGCTGAGGAATTCTGAATGATAGGGTCTGACTCTTAATTAACCTTGTAGGACTCTAGGGAAGAGGCTGCTGAAAAACAGTGGTGAACCTTAGAGCTGACCGAGGTCCGCTCTAACTTCCTTCTCTCCCTATCTCTCTCTCTCTCTCTCTCTCTCTCTCTCTCAGACACGGGCCATGGCTTCTTGGCATGTGCCTACATCTTGAGGTTCAGCCGTGGGCTCACCATCTTGGCAGAGCCAGTTACTGGGAGCTCACTGCCATGTGCTGACACACACACCCATGTGGCTTTAGGGGCCTGTGAGCAGCCATGACTCTCATGGATTTTCTATTTCTTTTGTCAAGCACCAAATTTTTAAGTGTATTGCATGCAGATTTGCCCTTTTTCTTCTTTGCTTACTAATTGTGAACATTCGGATTGGATTTTTGTGTTTTGGTCATTTTATTCAGAATTTTAGGAGAAAAATACTGTGGGCATCTTTGCCAGCCATCTTCCTATCAGTTGATTTCTCTTCCCCTTTGTTCCTTCACTCAACATGGGAGTTAGGGGAGCAAGCAGTCAAAATGCTCTGGAGGAACATTGTCTCCATACCCAAAAGCTTCCCAAGATAGGAATGATAGGACTTTGGCATCAGTACTTAAGACTAACGTTTAAGAATATGGAGTAAGACTACCGGGTTGGGATTCCATCCCCACTGCTTATATACAGGATCTTGGACAACTTACTTCACCTCTCCATGCCTCCTTTTTTCACCAATAAAAATGGGAATAATAATAGCATCTAGCTCATGGAATCATGAGAATTAAATAAGATAATACATAATCAGTGTTAACCCAATAATGTCACAGCCTGTAGATTCAGCTTCAGCATTGATGTTCTGGCACCTGGAGCAGACGGAGCCCAGGTTTAGGGCCATAGCCCTAGTTGTGCCCTTTTTGGCCAGTGACAACAGAAAAGAGAGCCAGGTGCTTTTCTCCACTCCCAGTCCCTGTAAGGGTGGGGGACATGCCCAGCTTCCTTCTGGTAAGAAAACACAAACTTGTAATTGTTTATGAAATCCCTGAACAAGTCAAGAGAGAGATGAATTCAGGATATATGCTTCTGCTTTTGCCCAGTATATTTTATATAAAAGTTTTAAGGAATTTAGTTCCAGAGCCTGGCCCCCTGGTTAATCTTTCTAGTGACTTAATTCTCTCCACCCTGATTTATGTATCATTTGCATCCAGAGACATCCAGTGAGCAGAGGCAAGTCTGTTAAATCCATATATGGGAACTTGCTGGGCCAGAGGATTAAGGAGGGGTGGAGCCTGAGTTACCCAGAGGGTTTTGCTGGATTTAGGAGTTAGGAATCAGTGTTAGAGCCCCTCAGAGTGCCGATAAGCTAACCCCAAGATGAAGGAGTAGGCAGTTTGTCTTGGTCTTTTTTCTAGTCTGTGCTGCAAGCCAAGCATGGCCGGGGAGCATTTCCCTGCCTCACAGTGACAACCAACACATGGAGTGTGTCCTATGCCATATTCATCTTCTGTCACGTGTGTACCTGAATGAACCATGTTTGGTACTGAAACTTGTGCAAACAAGCACACTTTGTCTCGTAAAGGTCCAGCACCATTATGGTTATCATCATCAGATAGATTTTATTTATTCCATCTGGAATCACATTGTCAGGCAGCACAACTGTGGAATATCTGGGATGTTGAAATGACATTGATAAAAAAATGCCCGCCCACAAGCAGTGTCTAGACTTTTGTACACCGAATGATTCACGGTAGCATGGAACTGAAGAGCAGAGGTAAAAATCAAATTTGGAGGAAGAGGCAGGGAATGCTGTCTATATACTATAAACACATAACAATTTTAAATTTGTGGAAATTTGGCATCAGACTGATTTTATTTCTTCCAAGGCTATTACATTACGAAAACACAACAGGGCTTGTGCAATTAGGTGTTTTTGATTCCATTGCATAAAGACTTTTTTTCTCCTTTTGAATTTATAAACCCCCAGTATTGCAGAAACACTTGGGGAAAAAAACTCACATCTCATATTTGAACCAAATAGAACCCCCCTTATAAGAGTCAGTTAGGTATATCATATACCCAAAAGCAGGATAGAAATACAGGAAGAATTAGCACCAAGCACTTGTGAGAAGCTTTTGTGGGATTTAATTAGCACTTTCCATTTAAAGCAAATGGGAGTCATAAATATGTAGATTAGGTACAGGTATGGCCCAGATGCAGCCTTTTAAAGTTCCTTCAGGTAAATTAATTTCCATCAGATGCATTATGCAGTCTTAAAGTCAATTTTTAATAGCACACATTTAGGGAAATGCTTGAGGCATTTTTTAAATGGCTGTCTTTGGAGGAAAATAATCTAGTGACTTCACCAATCATTACAAAGAGCTAGTACATTCTAAAATGGTTCATATGGAATTCACAGCAACAGGGCAGCTTATTAATAAATAAATCTTATATTGCACCTCTCTTGTGTTTCTATCCCGAGTTACACTTGCAGTTCAGATCCGGGTACCTCCACTGTTAACGATATGATTTTGGGTAAGGGGCTTGACCTGGTCAGTCTATTTCCTATTCACTGAAATGTGGAAAATAATGATACCTGCTTCAGAGGATCAAAGTGATTTTAAGTGAGATAAATCCTGGAAAGCATTTAGCAAAATGATATTGAAAGGGGTAATGGTAGCTAGTGTTAATTATGCTTTATTTTGTCCTTCTCCCCAAGGGCCATTTCATCCCCATTTTGTTTGTGGCAAAATTGAGGCAGAAGTGACTTGAGGACTTTATATAGCCAGCACTAGGTCCTAAATTCTCAGTTCTCAGCCCTCTATTGTTCTTTTCAATCCTGCCTTTACATTTGGCTCTACCTTGGTCACACCTGGGCTTTCTTTCTTACCTGTCTAAGGTGAACTATGATCCTTCACCAATACATTCTCTGTTTTCAGTTATGCTTTCTTTGCTGGTTCACAGGGTGGTCCATTGGCCATCTACCTCCCATTGTCACTAGCTCTTTTGGCAGTACCCAATGATGGGGTGAGAACTAGAGGGCAGTGCCTAGATTCCCATTCTCTCTGTGCTCCTGGCTAGCTTTGTGTGCCTGCCCACATCACATAGCCTCTCTAGGCCTTGATTTGTTCTTTTGTTGACGTGCAGTAGAAACTCCTGCCCTGTCTGGGAATTCAGCTATAAATTCTCTGTAATGAAGAAGATCACATTAAGCAATAGTATAAATAAGAAAGTGCTTTGATTAGTATAAAGCTGAATGTAAATATATGATGCCCAAGTGTGATATCTGAGGCACTTAATAGCTTTATTACCTGGAGTTGCCCGATTGTTTCATTCTGTCAAGTGATTTCACCCCTACCTAAAGCACAGGTGTATGTTCTTCTCAAACATGCACTTTTTGCTTATTTGATCCCAGTTTGTGCCTGTGCAGATTGCATGAGGGGCTTAGGAAACCATCTAAAAGATACCAAAGGCTTTATTTTTATTTAAAAACACCTCAGGAACCATCAATCAGGTCACTCAAGGGCAGAGCAGCCTCCAGACTTCCAGTTAGCAGATCCTGTTCCTGAGTGTGGTGTGACCTTAAGCACATCACTTAACCTCTCTGGGTTTAGATATTCTCTGTGGTACCTTATAGCTTCAAAGTTACAGAGCTAGAGGTATAGGGTGGAAAATGCATGGCATGCTTTTGCTGTTCTGGCTGTGTAAGTCTTGCATGCACTTTGTTATATGAAGCAATAGGCTGTGAGTTGGCTCAGTTCACTTGGAAGAGGGCCAGGTGCAATGGTTCAGGCAAGCCACATTCAGTTTGGGGTTGACTCTGGAAATCAAGGAATCCTTCTTTGGACCACAGCCTTGCTGTTGCTATTTACTAAGTAAGAGGAGTTAATTACAGAGAAAAATAATTACCTCCACCCGAAGTTTACCAGATGGTGCTCATCTCTGCCTGCGGCCCCATGCTTTCACTGAGCTATTGCTGAAGGTTTTGACAGTGTAAGTCAGTGTGTATGAGGTAGAGAAATACAATAAAATGGAAGAAGAACTTTCATTTTCCAGCAGCCAGAGTTCATGGAGTAACCCTGTGCAGGCCTCTGGAGTAGGCAGTGTGGTTGAAGTGGGGGCTACATGTTACCCACATCTCTTAACCCAGCTTGGCCCATTACTTTCTGTGTCACGGGGCTAAAGTAATTTACCCCTTTGGAACATTAGGCCACTAGGTTAGGGGCATGGGAGGCATCTTTTAATGTGTGAACATATTAACACTGAAAGCTGTTATTGGCCAATAACACCTTAAACTGAATTTTTATGGGGCAAGTGCCAGATGAGTCGTGGATAGAGGAAGAATGTAGAAAAAGATGCAGAACCCTGGGCATGGCTAAGGAGGGTGGATGTGAGTGGTGGTACAGGGGCAGCCTCAAAGCAATGGGTATTTTCGAAGAGAGAAGAGGGCTGGAAGGGCAATCTGAGAGCTATGTGGGTTCAGAGGAGGGAGGAAGTAGATGCAGGTGGCAGTCAGGGACATGAGGGAAAGCTCCATGGAGAAGATGCCTGAGCCGATGCTGGAGACTTGGACAGGCAGAAATGAAAAGCATCCTAAACAAAGGAAATTGCATGGACATAGATCTCAGATGGCAAAGTGCTATGCAAGCCGTGCTTGAGAGAGGTTCTAGGTTCTGAGTGAGGTGAAAAACATGTGGAAGGAGTGGGAGGGCCGGTGTGGAGGCGCCTGAGTGGTAAGCTGGGCTGTTCGCCAGGTATCTCATGGGCAAGGAGCTCCTGCTGATTGCTCATCCCAGTTAAGTTCACTTTTTGGGTGGTAAGTGAAAGCCGTTTAATGCACATGGCAAGTGTCTCTCAAGCCTCCTGCTCCCAGACCACAGGTAAGAGCATATGTAAGGGTAGAGGCTTTCCACTCATGGTCGGGAAAGCTGTGCCTAATTAAAAGGCCTGGGGTATCTCAAAATGTGTATTTCTTTCAAACAAGTTGTATAAAGATTACCAAGAAAATGTCAAAAAATCTGGTGCCCAAAAAAAGAAGTCAGCCAGAATACCCCATCCTAGAAGATCATGCTTTAAAATGGCCTGAAAATGAATAGTAAAATGTCTCCCCCAACCATGAGGATGGTTCTAAGTCATAAGCACCAGGAGAAACAGAAAAGAGGGCAGCACGTGCTTGTCACTTTGTATACATAATTTGCATGTGCAAGTGACAAGCGCTAGCAGGGTGTGAAATACTTATGCTACACAATCTCAACCCTAAAGGAACGTATTAGAAAAAACAAAGAAAATATGCTGGATCAGAACAGGTACGGAACAGGTTGCCTTTGAGTAACAGAAACATGAGTCATACAGGTTGTAGCAGGAAATGCATATCTTAATATTTCTCTGTACTTGAAAAATTTTATTTAGGAATCATGTATTACTTTGATAGGGGGGAAGTATTTAGAAGGTTGTAGAAAAAAAATGTGCTACTAGAAAAGTGACTCCCCGAGCACATTATCCTTATTTGACTCTGACCTAGTGCCAATCAGGAAAGGCTGGGTCAAGGTGAGATTAAGTGGCTCCCAGCCTGGCAGTGTCCTGTCATGTTGAGTTTCTCCCCTTCTCTCCCCTTTTGGTGCCTCTACAGCAGCTGTGCAATATACCTTTTCTTTTCATTGTTTTTTTCACTAGTGCATGGATCCTCGCTCTCCTTGGTTTCCAGCACGTCATCAATTTATTCTACAGTGAGTATAAATCAATGCTGTGGGGCTATGATCATGAGAGTGGGAGTTCCTTTGTCAAGTGTGTCAAGAATAAAATATATAAGCATTTTTCCCAGAGGCAGTATTTTCATTATCAGGGGATTAATTAATTAGGGAGCAAGATTTTGAAATTCACAAACAGCTATTGATTATAGCCAACCAACCAGAAACAACCATTAAATCAGGAGCTGATAGCCTTACTCAAATGGCCTTTTGCTTTGGATGTTAACTAGTTACAATGTGTGAGAAACCTTGGCCACCTGCTGGTAGATGTGGGAAAGAAAGGCCTTGTACAACTTCCTAATCTGTCAACCTCAGTTTCTTTCTGTGTAGAGAAAGAATAGCTGCCCCTACCTTGTGGAGTTGTAATGAGGATTCAGTCTTACGGAGATTACATTCCACTGCAATATAAATTCCTTAAAGACAAGGACTTTTTTCTGTTTTTATTCCTAGTGCCTAGAGCAAGGCCTCACACATAGTAGGTGTTAAAAAAAAGTAGGTTTGAAATGTTGCGTATGTGAAACCTGAGCATAAGATTGTATATCAGTGATACCTTAATAAAAAGAAAAAAAAAAGAATTCAGAGGAACACACACACACACACACACACAAAATAGGTTTGAGTGAAATAAGAAAGTGCCTGTAAAGCAGTGAATATAGTGCACATAGCACAGAGTAAACTCTCACAAATGTTAGCCATGAAAGGTCTACTGAACAAAAGCCAAACATAATCAAATATGATACTGGATTTCTTCAGTGGTGCTTGCTTTTTATAACTATGTATGTAAGTATTTATCTGCAGAACTTTAATTGGGGAATTCCTCTTGTGGGTGGGGATCATTCTGTAAACAGAAAATTAGAAATTCTTTAGTCTTTAACTCCATGGAGGACGAATGTTTTAATAAGTCAGTTTTTGGTAGTGCCAGGTTTCTGGGCTTATATAGCCCGACAGACTGTATAGATAGCCCCTTGTAAGTTAAAAGCCATCCCAGAATCAATCTAAAGAGACCAGGGGCCTGACTGTTCTTTCTTAGGCCTGTAGTGAGCAACCAGACTCCAGGTTTGAAGGATCTAGAAATGGGGTCTTCGGCTTCTACCCCCTTTGCCTCTCCAACTCAAAAATACCTCTTTCCCCAGTCAGTCCTCTGTCTGAAATTTCACAACAGAGTCCTGGCTTTCATTTTAAAGGCTCTATATATAGTAATGTGGGGGAGTGGGGGTCATTATTTAAGCCACTATCTACTAAGTAAACACAGAGATAGCCTTCTATGAGCTAGTACTTATACTAAGTCTTCAGAATGAAACTTTGTGATGTGAGTACCAGAATCCTTTCAAACCTAGATTCACTTCAGCAGTTATTTACTGGCACTCAGTCTATGCCAGGCTAAGCCTCAAGGGTCTGGTGCAGCTGCTGAGAAGGCAGCTGGGGGCCCCAGAGGGCACCAAGCAATGGCGGACTCTAGTTACAGAGTCGGTACAGGGCAGCCACACTGAATACGCCCCAACCCCAGGTTTTCCCAGCGGCATTACCAGGATTTCCTGGTGGGTGGGCCATCCCCAGAAGAGTAAAGGATGGGGGCTGGTCTGCAGTGGCCAGTCTTGGAGGGAAAGAGCATGAGCACCCTCACCTGTGAGAATTCAGATGTAGGAAACTGTCCCTTGCCGTTCCTGGCTGCACCCCCTTCGTGCCAGCCACTGGAAGTTCTTGCACTCACAGACATCTCTTTCAGTAGCTCTTGTTCCGAGTGTGTGAACATGAGGCTGGTGGTGCCTTGAAATCTGAAATTGTTCTTTCTGAGTTGATACAAATTCACAAATTCCCTAAAACCTAATGATAATAGTATTTAAATTCCATGTTTACTGGGATAAGAAGAGACCCAAGGCCTAATCTTAGTTTTTTCTCACTGTATGAGTTTGGACAGATCCCCTCAGAATTCTGGTGTCTCTTGGCATCACGGAGCTGCGCCAGGTAGTCTCTGAAGTCCCCACAACCTGTGAAATACCACCAGGCATGAGTCAAAGGTTCCCATTTACTGTCCTTTACATGCGCCTCCTTTGAGAACATAGGTTACTTCTGTAGACTTTTTAAAAATGGTCTAACATTCTAATGTTTTCATGTTAGTCTTCTAATTCCAAGGAAATTTGCAAGTCTGGCTCGACTCTGCTCCCACCAGCACTGACATATGGCCCCTTATCTATCATTGCCCACTTGGTGATGCAATGATATAGCTATAGTAAAACAAATGCTCGGGCACCTTTATAAGTGTTACGGTGAACAAATTCTCATTTGTTGTATAAAAAGAGATCTTTGGAGTCTCTTAAGTTATCATCAACTCAGACAAGAGTCTGTTTAATAGCTGAGTGTTATAAAGGCTCTAATTAAATGATAATAGGTTTTTTCCCCTGAAATCTCTATAATTCTTGGATATTCAAGAATGCTCATTCTGGCTGGAAAGTGCCTGTAATTTTAATTAGAAAGGAAAGGGAAGGCAAAGTGATGCCAAACATCTGCTGGGGAGAAGTTGAGGCCAGCCCTTGGAGCAGAGAAAAATCTAAAGGGCCACATCTGGCATCAGACTTGCTTTCTTGGTTGGTGGGGAGCAGCAGTTGAGTCCCCAGAGGAACTGATAAATGCAGGAAGGCCCATAGCTCATTTAGAGTTCCCAGATGTACAGAAGAATTGCAGCTGGGGACAAGATAAAAAACACGTGATTTCTCAAGGCTGCTAAGCCAGCCCCAGAGACAGGTGGTCATAGTGACAGACAATGGCAGAGGTGTGGGGAAGGAGTATTGGGTTGTTGACAGATGTGCTTAGAAGTAGGGCCGGTCCTAAATGGGTGGTTCAGCCTGCTGATAGACCTTCACTAGCCACCCCCCCAAGTGTTAGATAGCTGTGATATTCTCACCATTAATTTTTCTTCTTTGGATCAGACTTAGAAGTCGGGGGTTTTACTTCTGGAAGGCTTCCATGAGACCGTAGCTATCATAAAAGAGGAGGAGAATGCACTGGTTAAGATAGGCTCCGAGCCAGACTACCTTGGATCTAATCCGAGCTCTACCACTTACTGGCTATGACCAGGGGAAAATTATTTTACCTCCCCGTGTCTCAGTTTCCTAATCTGCAAAGAGAAGGCAATGATGTTAGTATCTCCTCAAAGGGTTGTTTTGAGGATTAAATGAATAACAAATGTAAAGTGCTCAGAACAGTCTCTGACACATGGTAAGCACTCGATAAATGCCACTTAGTATTACCAGAATGTGAGCAACATGAGGTGAAGGACTTGGTCAAGTTCACAGCTGTATCCCAGGTTCTTAAAACAGTGCCTGGTGCATAGTAGGAAACCAAAAAGTATTTGATAGATGGTGGTGATGAAAAGATGGAAAGACAAAGAGGGATAAGTGAATGTTATCAGAGAAGGAAGAGTAAGCCCAACCTTCTCCTAAAAATGTTTCCTAGATAAGGAGATAGTCCAGCTGTGTGACTTCAGGCAAGATACCTAACCTTTCTGAGCCTCAGAAGGAGTACAAACCTACTTTGTGGAGTTACAGCAAGGATTAAATAATTTGGCTCCACGGTGCCTAAAAACTTCTTGCTGTTGTTAGAAGCCAGCCTGGAAGGAGAGCCCTTTTGGACAGGAGCAGGAGTGGGTGGGGGTAGTGGGGAGCAGGGATGAAGGGAGATCAGACAGGAAGCAACCACCCACCTGCCCCAGCTGAATATTTGATGAATCATACCCTCTGCATTCTGAATAGAGATATAGACACCAGAGTCAGATGCTGATTTTTTAAAATAATGGGTTTATGTCTAGTAAAATTGAATTATGACATAAATCAAGGACCTGAGGACAAAATAGGGTCTTTGTTGATTTTTCACTCACTTCTCTGGCTCCCAGGTCACTACTCTCCCTACCCCTGGGGAGATAAAAACGGAGGTGTGGAGAGGCAGGCAGGAACGCTTCCAACATTTCCAAGAATGTGGTGGATGGGAGATGGGGTTCTTTTATGGGCCCCTGGGAGAACTCAAGGAGAGGGAAAGAAAGGTTCGCCCTGCAGAAGTTTCCCCAACCATGTGGGTTCCGCCTATGGGGGAAAAGAGGTAGGCTTGTAGTCTCTGGCTGGCAGGTAACTGTGTCACCGCAGACACAGGGCCCAGTATGGAAGGCTCTGCCTTTAAGAGGGCCGCCAGGCTTCACCCTTACTCCGTAGGATCACAGGTAACTGGGGGACTTGACATGAGGCAGCCGGAGGGTCACCCTAGGGAGTCAGCAGGCTGGCTGAGAGAGGCTCCCAGCACCCCTCACTTTGGAGGCCTTCCTGCCCAGGGCTGCCCCTGCTCCACTGCCCCAGGGAGGGGAGGAGGAGAAGGAAACTGGGGCAGAATTATCCTATTAGTATTTGTTCCCTGCCCCCAGGCAGGATCACCAGATTAAATATGGGATGCCTGGTTAAATTTGAAATTCAGATTAACAAGGAGTAATGTTTTAGTATACCTATGCCCCCAATCTTGCATGGGACGTATTTAAACTTAAAAAATTTCACATTTAACTGGGTGTCCCGTATCTTTATTTGCTAAATCTGGCAGCCCTTCCCCTGGCCCATTCCCTTCTCATCACACCATCCCCTGGGCACCTTACGCTCTCATTATCTCCACATCAGAGCAGGGGGCTCCCTACTCAGCCAGAAGGGTTGGAGTCTTGTTCTAATTCTTCATAATTTCTTAAAATAATATTCTGTTTGTATTTGCCCTTTCTGGTTGGTCTTATTAATCGAACCAGTTTTATCCAGAAAAATTCACCAGGAAAGAAACTAATAAATCTTCAAAACTGCCGTTAGGTGCCCCAGTATGGTGTTCCCCGCGGGCGGGGTGCGGTGTTGGTTGTTCCTCAGCCTGTCTCATTTCCCTTCTGTTTTCCTTACAGCCAGAAGAGAAGTGCCAGTCAGAGGTAAGGAACAGTGTGCCGGTTCGATTTACTTTTTCACTATTACCAGTTTTTCACCCAGCCCAATCTCAAAATGGATTCCCAAAGCAAATAACTCTATTCCCTGTCATTTTTAGATTCGCAAACTGCGACGGGAGCTGGATGCCTCACAGGAGAAGGTTTCAGCTTTGACCACGCAGCTGACAGCAAATGTGAGTAGGGAACAGGGCGGTTGCCATCAGGAGGGGAGGCTGCCGCCCCCTTCTGAGCGTTACTCAAGGCCTGCCGCCTCTGAGCACCACAGAAGCTGTGCAGCATAATGAAAAAGGACAGACTTTGGCATCGTGGGTGTGAATGTAGCTCTGACGCTTGCTGGTTCTGTGCTGTGGGGGGATTCCTTAACCTCTGAGCCTGCACTTGCTCGCCTGTAGGATGATAATGCTTCTCAGGGTTGTCGTGTGATTAATACCTGTACTATATTAAGTGCTCAGAAATGTTCATTTCCTTTCCATTCCTCTTTCTGAACATTTTAATCTGAAAAGGGGGAAAAAAATTCTAAGGTGCCACAATAAATAGCTGCACTGTAATTATAAGACACACAATTACGTGTTCAGGAGGCACTGCCAACCAGCATTCAATTCAGCAACTGTTTTAAGTGCCAACTAGGCCCCAGGCACTGTGGATTCAACAGCAAAGCAAACACAGTCACTGTCATCTTAGTGTTCTTTCTATGGTACAGCAGGGAGACAAAACAGTTTTGCCATAATGTAGTAAAGGGAAAAAGTTGCAGAAATATTTGAGAGGAGCACATAACCTGGTCTTGGTGGAGCGGGGATGGTGAGAAATGGGTTTCTGGGAGAGGTGACATCTGATGGATGCTGTGTAGGGGAGGATGCATGGGAAAGACAGCATTCTAAACAAAGAGAATCTGCGCAAAAGCCCAAGGTGAAGATCTTGGTGCATTTGGAAACCGTCAGTAGCTCAGCGTACCTAGAACCTATGGCTGGATGTGGAAAGAGGCAGATGTGGAGGGAGCCCTGCTGCAGAGACATGAGCCCGTGAGGGCTGAAGCCCGGAAGGCAGGGCCTGAGATTCTGGAAGGTGCTGAGATGCCTCTGAGGCCAGGGTTCCTGCCCGGGAGTGCACAACCTGGTCTGAGACCACAGCTATGTGTGTGTGACCCTTTTGGAGAGCAACCTCTGTGACCCCACGCCATGCTATTAAAATGAAAAGCAACTTCAAAGGGTTGTCTTCCTTGGACCAGGAAGCTGACTCAATACTCTGAATTAATCATTTACCTAGAGCTTTTGCCCAGGTGGTTTTAGGCTTAAGCCTGGGTCTACTCATTTCTCTTTATAAAGTTTGCTCATGAAGTACCTAGTACAGTGCTTGACCCTGATCACAAGCTCAACAACTGTTAACTGCCTTCCCTGTTATTCATACTCCTGAGCTCTCTTACATTTCTGGACATTTTCATTTCTGAACAGGACATTTCAAAACTGTAACATACTAGGCCACTAATATGTCTACTTTGCCTCTTCTACTATCAGTAACACTGTCCAAGGAACCTCAGAAATTGATGTGAGATCTGAATTTTATGCCTTAGATCCTATTTTAAAAAAGACTTCCCACCCATTCTTCTGTGGGTAGTCTGCTGGGCACCATTTGAATCCAAACTGACCCAAGGCCCAAGGTGCCAGGGTTTCCTGGGTGTAATCCAAATGTGAGGTTTGGCAGCAGCCCCCGTCCAAGGTGATTCAGATCAACTCCCCAGGTTGGAATTACAGCTGTCAGTTGCTGCCCCTTCCTAATCAAAAAATAGTAATCTATTTACCAATAATTTGGGTTAATTCTGCCAATTACCTCATGCTGCCCCAAGGGACTTTACACTGGGCCACTTGGAGGTCTACTCTGTTCTAGAAGAGTCAGAGTGAGCTCCCTTGCATTGTTGTTATTATTCTAAAAGTGTGTTTTGCTCCTCCCCAAAGCCATTGAATCCCGTATTGTTTTAAAGTAAATATTTAGTCTTGCTAACGTGTTTTATTGTCTGCCATCTTTCTCTGCAAGCTATGTTTGTTTTCCTAGGACAAACAGCTCAAATCCACCTTCTCTGGGTGTTTTTATACCACTCGTGTTTGTTTTCTCTGGGAATGTGAGAACAGGCACTTGATGAGAAGGCTGTTGTGTGGCTCAGAACCAGCCCCGGAATGGCCCCTCAGCCTGTATTTTCATAGTTGCACACAGGACAGAGTCAGTCCTTTGGCTCGCCAGCAGAATGCGATCTTCTGGTTCGCGAGAGCAAATGTGGTTTCTTCTTGAGCTTGCAAAAACACTTTCTCAATCACAGCCTTGGGGTGGGGTGGGGTCAGGTTTTTGTTTTGTTTTTAACAGAAAATAGGAATGCCTACAAACAATCATGGGTGGCAGTCAAAGAATGGAAACATGGAAATTCCGTCATTTGAAGTTGACCTTGTCATCCCTTTGAAATGCAAGCACAGCAGTCATTTTCTTGTCCGGGCCCATTTCTTTCATCCACTGTGTGTCTGTCTTGATTTGAGTGGCTTTGGTTTTGCCACATCCTCCAGGGAAAACTAAAGCAGATCTCTTTATTTTAAAATGCAAAGGGCTTCTCTCAATTACATGCAATCAGAAAGAAACTGGCTAGTGTACCTACCATTTCTTTTACAAGTGGTCCTACTTCCCTGCCAATGCCTATAGCTGTTGGAAAGAAGTCCTAACGATTGAGCCTAGAAATGTCTTATCCTCAACTATTCCTGTTGGATGAAGTCTATTAACAGAGGCCTCTGATGTGCTCCTCAATTCTCTCCTTAGATTGAAATGTCCACCGACCCTCCTCACAGCTCAGGGCAGTGGCTGCCCACTTGTTGTCCTGCTTTTATTCTTCAGTATGTGTATCAGTCATCTCTCCCTCTGGGATTTTATTTCATGACCAAATCTCAGTCCTCCCAAGACTCTCAAGTACCCCCTGGGTTCTTCCCAGCCCTCCACAAGACCTCTCGGTATCTACCCGCCCCTCTCCTAGAACCTTTTCTTGATCTTTCTACACCTATGTTCTCATAGTCACTTTTTGTCACTTTCTCATTCCCAAACTTCTCCTTTCCCGATAGTGTCCATTCATTCCTGTGTTTTACAATTCCTTAATAGTTTACAGACCATTTTCACCTATATGTTTCACTTAATACAATAACCCTGGGAGAAAAACAGCTATTGCTCTCATTTTATAGATGAAGAATCTGAGGCCAGAGAGATTAGATGACTTGTCCATTCTTTGTTCTTGTGTTTTACAACACTATCAGGATCCTCAGTCAGCCAACCAATAGTCCACCTACTGCTCTATGGAAGGAAAACTTAGTGTTGAAACACAAAGTTACATCTTGCCCTTGCAGAGAAAGGTGAAGACAGGAAAATATCACATTTCTCAACTATAAGATACATGTTCTTTTCCCACATTTTAACATCTCTGAAAATTGAATGTATATTTTCATTATAATTGGCAGCACTTTAAAAAATTGTCTTAGTAGTATCTAAAAGGATGGTGCATCTGATGTTGAATTCTAAGATAGGTATATAAAAGTTCAGCGAGGCCATGAGGGAAGTCATAACTCCCTGTGGGAACAGGGTAAGGTTTCTCCAAGGAGGTAGCAGATGGGCCTTCAGTGGCTTTTTATTAACCAGGATTATAACAAGTAAAATATGCCAGCCACTTTGTTCATTCATTCTACAAATATGCACAGCATGAGCCTGTGAGCTTGGCGCATGGTGTAGTAGAGGACACAGATGTAAGTTAGCAATCACAGGAATATGTGTATTTTTTTTACTATGATTCCACAAAGCATTGTACTTTTGAGAAAGAATATGAGGGAACTATCCCAGTCTGGGAGTGTCATGAAGGCAGAAGCTAAGATCTCCAGAGAAGGATATATAATAGGGAGGCCGTTGGGAAGCAGCTTCCAGGTGGAAGGGACAGCACATATAAAGGCCCTGGGGTGGGAAAAAGCGTGGGCTGTGTGAAGACAAGAAAGCCTGGAGTAACTGATACCTAAGAGTGGTGGGAAGTGGGGCTCAAGAGGCCAAAGAATTAGAGGCCCTAACTCATGTGGCCCTGATGAGGATTTCTGTCTTTAAGACCCAGCCCCTTTTAGGCACTCGTACCTTACAAGACCAGGGTAATTGAGGCTGTGTCCTGCCCCTCCAGGCTCACCTTGTGGCAGCCTTTGAACAGAGTCTTGGAAACATGACCATCAGGCTCCAGAGTTTGACCATGACAGCTGAGCAAAAGGTAAAGCACAAAGGATCCTTTTTTCCTCCTGCTTACAGTTAACAAACCTAAAAATGTTATGCTTTCATTCTAGCTGATCGTACAGGTTTTAGTGTGATTCTTGAACTGTTGCAATTGAATCATAAAGAGTAGGTCTGTTGATTGGAAATATGATGCAGCTGGAGTGGTGGCAACTTCATTAACAAGAGAGCTTATAGTCCTATTATTATAGTCCTATTATTCCTACTGCTTGTAGCTGTGTGTGTGCCAGTGCGAAAAGGGATCCAGCTTAATGTATGAGACAAAGGTTTTGTGGGACTCCTTCATTCCCTACCCTCCTCTGCTGAAACTAAGTTGCACTTCAGTTGAACTTCATACAGAATGATTGTAGGATGACAGCTGTTTTCTGTTCCTCAGGATTCAGAACTGAATGAGTTAAGGAAAACCATTGAACTGCTAAAGAAACAGAACGCAGCTGCCCAGGCTGCCATTAATGGAGTAATTAACACTCCGGAGCTCAGTTGCAAAGGTAAAGGCAGAAAAACAGCAGACCAATGACACCCCACCCCCGCTTAGGAACCTTGGCTAACAGCCTATGATGCAACCTCCCTGCCAGAGGGCAGGTGTCCTTGTCAACCGGATTGATCCTGCAAGGCAAACACTTTTACTCCAGTTGCTCCTGACCTCTAGGAAGATAGCAATTCCAGCTCATCCCCTCCTCTGTTACATCACAGAAACGGAAGATGTATTTCTATTGGCAAAGTATCAAAGTATTTCACAGCCTTTGGCTTCACTAAGGCTTTGATATTTACATATTAATGGGGGATAACCTGAAATGGGTCTGTCTCTTATCCAGGAAAATATTTCTGAGTGAATAGCTTTGTCCTTGTATATCTTACTTGGCGGGAAAAATATGGGCATGAGGATGAGTTATCTCCTGCAATAATGCTATTCACAATAATAACAAAAGAATAGGGATAACTAGTATTCATGGAACACTCACTGTGTTCTAAGCACTATGCTCAGTGTTTTAATTATTTAAATAATTATCTCATTCTCTTTTCACAACAACCTTATGTGTGCAATACTGATCCTCTCCACAGTGTCCTGATGACAACACCAAGTTTCAGAGGCAAGAGTCACTTCCTGAGGTCACAGAGTAGTAAGAAACTGAAGTGGGACTAGAACCCGAGTCTTTCTGACTCTGAGACCAGTGCTCTTAAAGACTAGGCTGCAGGTGTAGTTGTGCTCATGAGGAGAACTGTCTGCAGACTCTATTTCAGGCAGTGTTATTTCTGGTATTACTCTTACCTCAGCGATCAGGCCTCCTGAAAAAGTGGTGATGGGGTTGAAATGGGAAGGATTAGCAAGAGTTGGCTAGGCAGAGCAGAGGGCAAAGAGCATCCCAGGAAGAGTATGGAATAAGCACTTGTTAAGGCCCTGAGACAGGATGGGCTTGGCATTTCCAAGGGGCCAAGAAAAGGCTAGTGCAACGGGTGGGGGTGGGAGGCAACAAGCTAGGTGACAATCGCCACAACTCAAAAACTCGTTGATGCCTATCTAAAGTTTAAGAGAGCTGGTACTGGGGGAACTCTGAGACTCCCCTGACTTCTGTTTTATAAAGTGGAGAGAGAGAGCCCTCATTGAATTGACCAAAGAGGGCCTAGCACCAAACTCCTTAAGGCCCTCTAAAGCAGCCCCAGGGAACAGCAGGTGACATCTAATGGGAAGTACCTAGTAGGCCTCGGGTGTGTGGATGTTGGTCCCTGAGCACAGAAAGGTTCAAGCAGCAGCTATGATGCCCTGTCTTGGCTCTCCAGGAAACGGTGCATCCCAGTCTGCAGACCTCCGCATCCGCAGACAGCATTCTTCTGACAGCGTGTCCAGCATCAACAGTGCCACCAGCCACTCCAGCGTGGGCAGCAACATAGAGAGTGATTCAAAGAAGAAGAAGAGAAAGAATTGGGTGAGTGTACATCCAGTGACCTTCGTGGGTACTGGCTAAGAGAGTCAGCCTTGGAACCCATGTCCCTCCACATGGAGCTCATGCTAGCGCTTAACTTCAGAGCAGACTTGGGAGTAGATCCAAAGTAGCAGCTTGTGGATAGGTTTCTACCAAAATCAATGTTGTGCTCAGCCAAGGACTAGGATTTATGAAGTAACCACTACCTTGTAGTTTTTCTGTTTCATGAGACTTTATGTGACATACGCATCTTTCATTTCATATATGTGTCATTTCTTCCTCATCATATATGAGCCACAAAATTCCAGATACTGGAGTAGTTTCTTCTTAGTCCCGAAGTATTTTTTTGGAGTATACATTACTAGTTATCCCATCATTAACCATAATCCTTATCTATTTATTTGCCCAATTGCCCAGGATAGCGTTAAACCAGCTTCTTTGTGGATAATTTTTGACTATGCCCTCTCTGTAAATAACAGTTTCATAATGCCGATGTTGGGAATTAGTGAAAGGTTCTAAACTGGGAGGCCATTTCTCGAAATGGCAAGTTTTTAAAGACCCTGGCTCCGATGCAGTTTCTCCATATTTCCCTAATCCCAGGGAGCTACCAAAGTGGCATCTTGAACAGTTTTTCCCATTCTCCTGGGAAAACCCTCCTCTCACCCCAAATAAACACAGTTTTTAGCTCCACTGTTGAGTATGTGGGGTTCCAAGTGAGATTTGCCACTCCCTGCCTTCAGAGAAGGGACATCCAGTGGACCTGAAGCTGGCCAGTGCTCCCGGGGCCCCATGTGCCAGCTCTGACAGTGTCACATCTTCTTGGTGGCTTCAGTGTCTTCCTTCATTCCATGCACTTCTCATTTTGTGTTATCTTGGATGGGTGGCGAGGTCTAGTGACAGAGGAGTTGAAGATTTAGTAATTTTGGCTATTGATGACTTTTGCCCTGGAGGAGAGCTCCAAGGCCGGTTCAGTGTGACCCTCTTAGCATCTGATCAAATTTTTTCTTTAAGTTATTAATGGGTTTTAGTCAACTCGTATGCTATGACTTAGACTAGGATTAACTTGGGTTGCTCTTTTTAATATAATATACTTTTGGTAAATATGATCTGATTTGATTATCAAAGTGATGAGGGAGAATTACTTTCTGTGAAAAACAGTGGTTATCAGTTTTCTTCAAGAAATAAAACCTGTTTATTTGCTTTAAGACAACTCTTGATTGTCAATGAAATTGGAGTGAATGGATAATCGGCATCCACAGATAATTCCGAAGCTTCTGTCTAATCTTTGTAATCTCCTCTTCCACCTGGCATTTTACCAGTTAGAGACAAGGAGTTAGGTTGATATCTTGGATGCCAAATCCTTCTGTTTCTGTGACTACTCTCTGGAAATATGATCAGAGCCAGGAAATAGAAGAGAAATAGGATCTAGATTTACCCACAAGCTGGACATCCAGTTTGTTATGGATGAAACATTGATGGGAGAAAAATTCCATTAATTATTCTAGCATAGCACCCATTTTCTGAAATTCTCAATGATTATGAAAACCCCCAGAATATTTTCAGAAGGAGAAAAGACTTTAGAAAAAGGAAATTACTTTTTAAAAGATCTTATTTCAAGACAAAACATTATTTTTTGACCTAGAAAAATACGTGCTTGTCCTAGCTTTCAGAGAAAACATTGCCCTTTATTCTTTATGTTTTCATTAGAATTTTCAGACCTATCTCAGGGTTTGGGGAATTCGTGATAAACCAGATCCTGTTCTCCAATATAGTTAATAAATATCTTTAAAATACCCATTTTTGGGGGAGCAAGTGAGATGGCTAACACCCTGCTTATTATATCACCTTATGTGTATACATGGACAGCAGAACTCCTAAGTAGGTACATCAAAGGCTATACAGCCATGTCAGGACTAATGTAGCAATGAAGCTACCCTTGCTGAAAAGACATATACAAAAAAAAAAAAAAAAAAATTGAGACAGAGAGAGGTGACTGATAAAAGACAAAAAGGTGAGAAGTTCAGGCAGATAGGGGGTAGTCATTTCAACCAGACAGATGCTGGAAGAATTCAGACTATAGGGATTCCCACACCTCCTATTCCCTTTCTTTGATAATGTGGGGAGATGCCCCTAATGCTTTGAAAGATTTGTGCCCCTACCAGAAACCTCCTCTGTGTGTGGTGTTTATTATTAGCCATGTCATGTCTGAAAAGTCCAAAGCTTTCCCTGTCACTGGCTTTCTCTGTTAAAAATTGTCTTTTTTCCTCCCCCTTCCCCATTTTCGCTTGCGTTTTCTCTGGCAGGTCAATGAGGTAAGCAAGACCAACATTAATATGAGATACCAAGCTAACCCATCCATTGATATGACTAACCTCATCCGTCATCATGTCTGAGCATCCTGCTTTGTTGCTGTATAACTTCATCCTCCCAACATCCATCTGCTGAGCCAGGCTCTGTCTTGCTGTTGGCATCTAGTCTTGAACCAAGAGTAGGCATGGAATGTTCCCCACAGGTCCAGGCCTTTGAGCTGTCAGCACAAAATAACTCTTCCCTTAATGCACTGGTTTGAGAGAGCTGTTGGGTATCTTGTCCATGGGTTGGGGGCAACACGTGGGAGAATTAATGGCTCTTCCTTCTGCATGGGTCTGTTTGCCAAGGCCTGAGTGTTGCTGAGGCCCCTGCAGGCTGATGGACTTGTATATTCAGTTACGCAGCTCCTTCAAGCAAGCTTTCGGGAAGAAGAAGTCCCCCAAGTCGGCATCCTCCCATTCAGACATTGAGGAGATGACGGATTCTTCTTTGCCTTCCTCGCCAAAGTTACCGCATAATGGGTCCACGGGTTCCACTCCACTGCTGAGGAACTCCCACTCCAACTCCCTGTAAGTTTGTCTGCTGGGGTCACCCTGGGCTGGCAATATCTGTGGCTCTGAGGAACCCTCGAACAGGAATGGCTGGGAGCCCTGTTAGGGTATATTTATGCACCAGGATCCTTTATGTCTTGCTTTCATAGGACTGTGGTGTTCTTCCAATGTTTTAGGTCAGGGGAGGTTGAAAAAGAAAGTGTGGACAATTCGCTGGCTGACCTTGGGCAAGTTGCTAACCTCTCTGTTTTCCATTTCCTTATTTGTCACTTTGGGTTAATGGTTTTTGTCTACTATCCTATCCTAAGGGTTGAACAAGATAAATGGATGGGGAAGAGCAACATCTACCTTGCTGAGAGGGGAAGATGGTGTTATGAGCATTAACAATTTTTGCTGAAATGTGGTTCATTTGAGTGCTGACACTTAGGGAGACAACACTTTTCTTCTTTGGTCAAAAATTGGTATTGATTCTCTGAATCAGCACTCAGAAACTGAAAGTTTAAAAAATGGAGAGATTCAGTGAGGGCAAAAAGCTGAGCAAGGAGAGGAGAGGAATTCGGAAGACTGGACTGCAGGGCGACCCTGTCCACCCCGTGCCCCTGCCCTTGCTTGAAGAATTAGGTGAATGAGCAAGAGTGTGAATCCTATTTGATCTGAGAGGTAAATAAAGGATGAGTTCCCCGTGGCTCACACATGTCATCAGCCCAGAGCATCCCAATTCAGCTGTTTTCTGACAGTTGAAAAAGGAACTTCTCCTCTATTACTTATTGGTTCAAACTCTGTTTATAAGCAGGGCACTACTGTAGGTATTTTGCAAAGACTAACAAGAATGTGACCCAGGTTCTCTCCCCTGGGAATTAGAGACTGGTGGGAACATAACACAGTATAGCTCATTGCACTTCTGACCTTCTGCTCTGTGCCAGGCACTGTTCTTGGCTCCAGTTCCAAGAGTAAACAAGACAAGTAAAAAGTTCCTACTCTGGGGGACCTTCTACACCAGGGGGAGAGACAGACATGAAACAAGTAAATCTGAATAAACTAGAAAAGTCAGAGAGTGCTGAGAGTTCATGCTGAGGTGTAAAATAGCATGGTGGGGTACAGAGTACCTTGGCAGCAGCTTTAGACAGGGTGGTCAGGAAAGGCCCCCTGAGGTGGTGACGTTTCAGCCGAGATCGGCATGACAGGAAGAACCATTAGTTGGTTCTGATCAGTAACAACAGCTGCTGTAACAGATTCAGTCCCAAAGTTCAGTGGCTTTACATATGACTGTCTCTGGTTCGCTGCAAACCCAAGGCAGATGCTCCTCATCAGCAGGCAGCCCGCCGAGTGGCGATGCAGGCTCCTTCCGTCTGGGGGCTGCACTTCCCACAGGGCCAAGTGCTCTGTTGAGTTCTCTGTGTCTGGCCAATGGAGGCCAGAGAGGAAGGGGTGGAGGATCCCACTGAAGGGCTCAATAGGCTGGGCCTGGAAGAGACGCATGTCACTCTTCCAGTCCGCTGAGCCGGCCCTGCCACGTGCAAAGGAAGATGTGGACTCTGGCACCAGGAGGGAAAGGAGATGGGCTGTGGTGAGCATATAGTGGCCTCTGTCACTCCAGCCGCATGTGAGTGGGGCAGCTGTCCAGGCCTCCAGACAGCATGAGGGACCTAAAGGGGAGACAGGCTTGGTGTGTCTGAGAACGAGATGGATGGGCAAGGGTGAGGTAGGAAAGGAGGCCACAGGGGTACGCAGAGCCTAGGACACAGGAGGCTTTGAACTCAGCGTGAATCCACATCTGATTTCATGTTTGATGGGCAGATGTTGGAGAGTTTTAAGCAGGATCGTGAGATCATCTGAAACAGTGGTTCACAAAGATCAGCCTCCATTCTGTGGATGAAGGAACGCAGGGGAGCCCGAGAGAGGAGGGGCGATCCCATAAGAGGCTGATAGCACTCTCTCCCTCATTGGCCTCACTCCCGCCATGCTGGGCTACTTCCTGTTCTTTGACCACTTCTCACCTCTAGGCCTTTGCCCTTCCTGTCCGCGTCCTCAGGTCTCTGTCCAGGACTACCTTCTTGGTAATGCCTTGCCCATTGGCCTTGCATAAAATTACACCCCAACCTCCGGCCAGCACGCCCCATCATCATCTCTCCCCTGCTGTATTTTTGCCGTGGCATATATCACCACCTGACATGGAGGTTTTCCTTGTCTATTTGCTCTTTCTCCCCAACACCAGCACCAAAAAATCTACAGTACAAGGTACATGGAGGTATGTACTTTGTTGGTTTTGCAGCCATTCAGGTATTAAGTGAATGAATGAGTAACTGATGCTAGTGTGAGTCCTAGGTGGATTTAGGATGTGTTGTAGAAGAAAAGTTGACAGCACATGGGGATCTGTGCCATGTGAGGGAGAGAGAATAATGCTTGACTCTTCTTAGATTTGCAACTCGAGTGCCTGCGCATGTGGAGGCATGGTTTCTGGAGTAGATGAGAGACACAGACGGGGCAGGGTGGGGATTGGAGCTCTGGTTTGACCGTGTTAAGTTTGAAATGCCAACCAGCCTGGAGTTGCTGGAGGTGTAGATTTGGGAGACATGGGATGGAAGGTGGTACTTAAAGCTGGGAAACTGGAGAGGCCTCCAAGGGATTGAATGGAGATGGAGAAGAGCCAGATGGGCAAGGGTTGAGCTCTGGGAGCTTTGAGAGAAAGTAGAGCAGCCAGTGAGGTGGGAGGAAACGTGGGAGCAGATGGAGGAAACTGGAGGCGGGAGTACTGATGGGCGCAATGCTGCTGGGTGGCCAAGATGAGGGCATGTGGCACCGGTGCACTCAGCTATGTAGGACTCTCAGAGACCAGAGTGAGAACTCTCCCTCCAAACCACTCTCCCCTGGAGACTGGGCAGGGCAGACTCTTGGCCCCGCAGCCCTTTTCTGACATTCCACAGCATCCATGCACACTGGAGATGTTTGTTTTAGGTCTAGTTTTCCACAGGGTGGGCAGAGAGCAAATGCTTCTTTCTAACCTTGAAGGGTTTGTAAGAATGCAAATCGAGACATGAGAAGGAGTTCAAAGAAGAAACCAAAGGCAGAGGAGTCAGGGCTCAGAAAAGTCCCTACCCTGTGGGCAAAAGGAATGGATGTGTGGGAAGGCAATGTTTCCCATACTTAAGGCATTTAAAATTAGGTATGCCACCAGCCCTGCCTTCTGAACAAAGGCATCAGGAATATGCTAGGATAATGTGTTAGGGACTGAGTAGGAAAAAATCTACATCAGGTTGCTTCAGTAAGTTGTCCATGAAGTGGGCACGCATGTACTGAGTGCCTGCTGGATGTAGTTCAGGAGCATAGGCTCTAGAGTTAAACAGCCCCATCAGATTTTATCCTGATTCTGTCATTGTTGAGGGGCATATTAATCTCTCTATGCCAGCCTTGCCATTTTTAAAAGGGAGATAATTATAGTGACTCTTCATGGAGTGTGTGGTGTACATAGGAAATTAAATATGCTTCAGACATTTAGCACAGTTGTTCATGTATTCAATAGGCATTTGCTGAGCATCTATTATGCACTGAACCATGTGATCAGACACTAGAAATGATGCAGACAACCCTGGTCCTGGAGGAGCCAGCAGCCATGCAAGGGGTAACCTGTTAGGTCCAACCAAAGTATAGGTGACATAATAGAAGTCTAGCTCAGAAGGAACCAAGGGAGAAGGTGCTGTTTGGGGCAATAGGAACAGAGACTAAAACTTAGTTGTGGCTGCTGCAGAGAACCTGTCTCAGCACCATCTCTGTTTAGAACATTCCTCCCATGTGCCCTGGTAGTTGTGTGTTTCGGAGAACTGGCTGATTTGGTGGAGCTCAGGAGTTATACCTTGGTGCAGTTACTCCCAGCACAAACTTTATTTTTGTTTGCTTCATTTTGTAAAATCATTGGCCAAGCTCTGCAAAGTAGCCTGTGTCATATATTCCACAAAGTGGGTGCTGGAGAAATATTGTCTCTTGCTGAGAAAGCTTTCTGGGGAAAAGGTTCAGACCAATGCAATGGAGACTGGAGCAAAATGCCATGCAGTGGAGTGCCAGACAGACCAGACTGGCAGTGTGAACCAGAGCCAACTATTCTCTGCACTGAAGTGGAGCCTTGGAGATCTGTACAGGGCATGGTTTGTCTAAGACCCAAGTGTCACAGTGGAATTTTGTTCAGACTTCACACTCCATTTAAACCAGGAAACCGTATTTCTCTCTCAAGAAAAACTCAGTTTTTTTCAAGCTTACCCTGCAAACCTCCCAAACTGAGAAAGCATGACTATATACTTAAACCTTACAAACCATAGGCTCGTCAAAGTACAAGGGAGCTGCAGGGGGAAAAGGGATGATCTGAATCATACAGACAGTTCTGTCTCTCCAGCCCTCTTCATCCCAAATCTGTCAGCCTCGGTTTCTCATAAATATGAAGTAGGAATGATGATAACAGTTTCAAGAGACCATTGGAGGTTTCAGAAGATTTTGAAGCAGAGAAACTTCCTTGGCTGCTGACAACTTTTTAAAAATAGAAGGTGGTTTTACTCTCTCTCAAATCAAAACCATTCAGGTGTAGGTCAATAAAATAGAAGCAAAATGATTTGGCTCTTTGGTTGTTAAGTTTTTCTTCTAGTTCTTTCTGCTCCAAAAATACAATTACATTCTTAACAATTATAAATGGTTTTCCTTCAGCACTTAACATTTCCACACCCTCTACCGGTTTTACATGTCAGAGTGTTTTTGCCCCCAAATCCAGTACCTAGATCTTGGAAAGTGGGCTCTCATGATGATTTCTGCAGAGACCACATGCTCACCATGTCTTTCAGAGATAATCAGCTTCAGCTTTGTAAGTTTATGAACTCGGGGTTTTTTTCTTTTTCTTTTTTCTGTCTTCAGTCCCAGAATGTCAAAGTTTTCTAGATCACCTCTCATACCAGATCCAGTGATCATTGACATCAATGGAACTCTTGTTAATAGAACTGTATTTTCTAACATTGAAATTCATCATATGCTGAATTGCCAGGTTGAGGAGCAAACCTTACTATTTCAAAATAGGAGCCCAGCCTAGAAGTACCACTTCTTAAGACAGGAAGACTCCACAGGTTCCCTGGTCTCTGATCCAGTGTTCAGCTGGGAAGGGAAGATAGCTAACCACGTTGTTGCAGTTTTCAGATAAAACTTTGGCTTGTATGTTATAAGAATGTTTCTAGACACTTTTAGGGGAGTTGGTCTTAGAATATAACCAAAACTAGACCAACTCCTTCTACCCCTATCTTTAGGTCACTTCACTTTTAGGCAAATAAAAATCACCCCGCAGCTGTCTGACTTTGGAGTGTCTAATCTTTAAAACAGACAGTTGACCTTGCTTCTCTGAATGGGCTTAGATCTCAAGGAACATGTGTCATTATATCATTAAAGGGGCCCAGCTGTATACACATTGGGGTGGGGCGCTCAAATCCCAAAGGTGACTGTTCCCTTTTACCAGCTTCTGTTTATCCCTAGACGATTAGAATTTTGGTGAGAGGCATACCACAGCCATTCTGATTGCCATAGCTCTGCAAAGGAAGAGTGGAGGAAGGCAGCAAAATGTGTGAATTTCAGGGGCTTTGGGCACTGTCACCTCCAGGAAGCACCAAGCAGCTAGTTATACAGGGTGACTGCTGAACAAACCTGAGGTGGACACGGGCCAGTGGTTAGTGGAGGGCTGAAAGGAATTAAACCCAGAGCTACTTTCATCAGTTATATTCCCCTTTCCCTAGAATTTCTGAGTGCATGGATAGTGAAGCCGAGACAGTCATGCAGCTCCGAAATGAGCTGAGAGACAAGGAGATGAAGCTGACAGACATCCGCCTAGAAGCCCTCAGCTCTGCACACCAGCTTGACCAACTTCGTGAGGCCATGAACAGGATGCAGGTAAGGGCTCAGCCTGGGGCTGAGCCCAAGGCTGTCTGGAACAGAGTGTCAGGAAGCTGCTCTCCACCACGGCCCCGGTGGCAACGCTCTGCTTTCTGAGCCTTTCTCTTTTCAGGCCTTCCAACATATTGCTTGGAGATTTTTGAAAGCCTGGGAGTAATTATGCCCCTCCTTTTGCAGGATTCCCTTTACTGTTAATCCACCCACCCCACTTCCTCTTTCCAGGCTATACTCACCCAGCCAGCGGGAGCCACTGACTGCTCCCTATGCATGTCCCAGGATTTCTGTTTCGTATCCACTGGGATATCCTTCCACACATCCAGACTGGACCTTTCCCTCGAGGCTTAGATGCCTCTTTCTCTGCAAAGCTTTTCCAAGTTCTGCATCTGGAAAAGTTAGTGCCCTCATCTCAATGCCTATAGATTTGTTCTTACAGCACCTCACCTTCTACTATGGATCAAAGGCATTTGGGTCTTCTGTTCTTTTTTTAATCCCTTTCTCTGGATGTAGCACCAGTGCTTTACACATAGTAGGTTTTTCCCAAATATTTACAGAATGGAAGACCTTTGCGGGCTCTGTCAATGGAACCTCACTGGAAAATAGCATTTCCCTGAAGAGGTGTCACGGAACACTCGTTCTAAGAGAGGCTCTGTGACAGGAGAGCTCCTTGGTCCAATATGTCTGGGAAACTGCAGATTATGAGCCCCTCTCACAGTCACAAAGCACAGAAGCTCACTAAAGGCTCTGGGTCCTACAGTAAAGAAACCTGTCAAACCCAGAGCTTCTCAAACCTCTTAGATTATAAGACTCTTTCACTTACTACTCAGACAGCAGACTGGAAAACATTTCTGAGATCTTTTCAAGACCGACTCTGAAAGGATGGGCCCTCCTCTGCCAGACAGGTCTTGGGTGTACCACAATGGCAGCAGTTCTGAATCTCTCAGACGGTGTGACCTACTCTGCCTCGGTCAGGATACCCACGTGATCCCTGCAGGAAACTTCAAATCCCTCCCTCCTCCAGAAAAGGCTTGTTCACATTAAATCCGTCTAGTAAGTGGGCTTCTCCCTTACTCTTTGCAGAGTGAAATAGAGAAGTTGAAAGCTGAAAATGACCGGCTGAAGTCAGAGTCTCAAGGCAGTGGCTGCAGCCGAGCACCCTCCCAGGTGTCGCTGTCTGCTTCCCCGAGGCAGTCCATGGGCCTCTCCCAGCACAGCCTGAACCTCACTGAGTCAACCAGCCTGGGTGAGTGAGTGGTATCACAGGGCTGGGGGCAAGTCAGGGCCTGCAGCTCATATTCTGCCCTCCCAGTGAGGGCCCCAAGATAGCAGATGAACAGATCAAACGGAGAGGCAACAGGCGTGTGTGCATCTGGGGTGTGTGTGTGTGTCTGGGTGTGTGTCTGCTACCAACATGAGCCCAGCTGTTAGACTGCTATCATGCTTTGCTCCAGTGCCCCAGATTCTCAAGCCATAAGCTTGGACCCCCTCGCCCACCATGCTGAGTTCTGTTTGATCCATTTTAGGAGGCTGACCTGCAAGCTGAATGCATACCCCATAGTAGCAAGTCCCAGTAGGGGCAGTGGCTTGCTCTCTGATCATTCTGCCTTCAGGATGGATTCCGGGCTGGCACAATAATTAGCCAATGCGATTGAGGTTTTCTTTGTAAGCGTATTGAGGCTGGCGCTTTGATTTCTTATCCATGAAGCTGCTGTTGCTATCATTTTGGTTGAGTCTCCCTCGCAATTCCATTTGGCAAGGTACATCGTCAGCCTGCTGGTTCCTTGGTTGGCCCCCTATTGGTTTCTGTGGTGGCATTCTCCATTCTGCCCTCTCCCCTTCCCATGACCCCCACCCCATGTCCCCTGCACCCCGACACCTGTTTGTCCCGCTGCTGTGCCAGTGAGCAGCAGGGGTGTCAGGAAGCCAGCTTTGCTGTCCCCATGTGCCTAAGGCTGTTGATGTTTTCCATTCGCAGACATGTTGCTGGATGACACTGGTGAATGCTCGGCTCGGAAGGAAGGAGGCAGGCATGTTAAGATAGTTGTCAGCTTTCAGGAGGAAATGAAGTGGAAGGAGGTTAGTTGGATCCGTTTCCCGCTCTACCCGTCCCTTCCCCAGCTAGAAGTACCTAGCTTAGTGATTTCATCATCAACCGTATTCTTAGCACACAAGGTGATTGGAACTACTGATGCTTTTCTTAACTAACCATGATCCTCAGCAGCATTCTGACACAATTAAAGTGAACAAATGGTCCTCCCCTCCCTCTCGTATTTGGAAGTCTTTCATAGAATACCAAAAACTGTTCCATGTTGGACCTGTGCATAACTAACTAAACACTAACAGCAAACAGAAATGGCTTTTCTGTATTTAATATATTCCCAAAGCACTTCAAAGGCAGCCAAGCACATTTAACACGGAAGGTAAAGAAATCAGCTGAGCAAATTCAGGTGACTCAGAGTGCCAGTTTAATCCAGTCGTCAGAGGCTGCCCACAAAGTCGACACCAGGAGGCAGGGTGGTCAAGCACACAGGTGGTACAGGTGGGCTGGTGAGGCATCCTGACTCACTGAGGCTGGGAAATTTGAGTTTTCTGAGTGGTTTCTGTTTCTACCAGAATCCAAGCAGGGCCATGTCCCCACCAGGGACCATTTTGGGGTAGGGATGAGGGTTGATAATCAAAGTTGATTTTTAGTCTTTGATTAAATCTAAGTGATGCTGTGAGTGACCATCTCTCAGATAAGTAGGAAAGACTTCATGAGTCAACATTTCAAGTGCCCTTCAGATTTTTGTTTATTTCTTAGCTTTGTAGCCAGCATGCTTTTGTAGTCCCGGGGAGCCCACAGCACCCGCCAAAACAAAGCATCTGCAGGCAGCCTTCTCTTTGCCAGTGGATCCTACTTCGTGGCTGGCTGTCTAGTCTCATCAAAGGGGGTAGGCCCAGAATTTTGGACCTGCCATAGGTTTTAGCATCATCGAACCTAGAAAAGATTCAATAAAAAGCTTTATTTTCAGAGCTTAGCCTAGCGGCATGATGGACTATCCTGGGGGAAATTCATTCTTCTAACATTCTTATAATAAGTGCAGGTGACACCTGAGAGTGTATTTTATTACAGAGATCATCATGAAAAAATAGGTTTTACATTTTAAAAAACTTTATGAGTCACTTTTAAAAATTGTATTTTTCTGAATCACCACAGCATCCAGTTGAGGAAGGTTGACCAGATATTATCTCTGTTTTACAATTGAGAACCCTAAGATCCAAGCGTGACTTACATAAGGTTGCAAGGCAGGTGGTGGGGCCAGATCATCTCATGGAAAGACTGGTGCTCTTTCTCTGAAGATTTTGCTTAACTGCCAGAGATCTCCGTCCCTGCCCCTGGCCACTCTCCTAATTCTGTATCCTTAAGAGCATGTCAGGTTAAGATTTTAAAACCCAACAAAATGGAATGTTTTATTAGCATTTGTTTAATTAGTGTGATTAGTTAGCCCCTACTACACAGAAACCTGTGGGTAGAGATGCAAAAGAAGTAGAAATAGATTGTATTTTTGTGAATTTCTGGAGTTCTACTAGTTTTCTGAATTGAATATATTTTAACTTGTAATTAGAAGAAAAGCAGTAGACACTGTTAAAAAAGAACAAAAAAACAGAAACATTCTATCCTCAAGTAGTTTAAGATATAGTAGGAAGACAAACTTAATTTACAAATAAGACAGAAATACCTAAAAATAAATCAGTAAAGAATATATCATTATGTAAGCTGTACAGAACCCTGAAGCAATGTGAGCTCTGAGCCTGGTGAGTTAATCATTGAAGACTTCCTGGAAGAGGTGAGCTTGCAAGCAAGGTTTGGAAAGGGAGAGGTGGCAGACAGAGGGGAGAGCATTCCACGCAAGGGATGTGCTCTATGCAGGAGACAAGATACACATTTAGTAGAAGGTTCTAGATTCCAGAGAGGAGAGTCGCTTTTCCTGATCCATTTATTGCTGTTTTAACAATAGAGCAAGGAAAATTTCTAAGACTGTTGCATTTGATCTAAGTTCTACATGGTGTTAAAACAAATAGGACTTTAATTTCCCTCTCAGTCCATCGGTGGAGTTCTAAGATAATCTGAGTCTCTGCTGAGCTGTGTCAAAAAAGATCCACCTGTTTTTCACCAGCATACATTTCCTTACCCTTAGGATTCCAGACCACACCTCTTTCTTATTGGCTGCATTGGAGTTAGTGGCAAGACCAAATGGGATGTGCTCGATGGGGTAGTTAGACGGCTGTTCAAAGTAAGTGTTTGAAGATGTCAGTGGCAACCTACTAAAGTGGGGAACATGGGCTTAGGGTGGGTAAGGGCAGTTTGTGTCCTGAATCTGGCCATTTCTTGGGCCTCCCCTTCTCCTCCATCCTTCTGTTGCTGGGGTTTGTTCACTGGCTCTCAAGTAAACAGAAGGATGGTAAGTACAGACTCGTGACTGGCCAAACTGTTCCAGGCTACCGTGGCAGAGGTTGGCCAGCCACTGAGAGTTATTTCCCCAGCCTCGAGCAATTATTTGGGCCTCTCACAGTGACCTGCTAATGTCCAAATTCTCCCTTCACCTTAAAATTTTGCCCTAGTGAATATGCCTTACAATGTGTGCTCTGGCTGGGCTAAGACATCAACTTCCCATCCTTCCTTCTGGGGGGATCTGATTTGACTTCCCTAGCATCCTTGCCAACAGGTCAGAGTCTGTGACTTGTGCTACAGGTGACAGTAACATCTGCTCAATGGCCAGTGTCAAGGGTGTTGGCCTAGTTATTTTGTATTCATTCTAATCACATCATTGGAGTGGGTGTTTGCCCCAGGAGAAATACATAGTGAGTATCGAGGTGAACCTTGAAACATAAGGTGGTTTGAAAGAAGCTTTTAGTACATTATTTTATATTGCACTGAAGTAAATTTAACCACCATAAATGTTCATTAATCATATCCTCTGAGCAGTAATAATAGCTCAATTTTTGTGCCAGAGACCATGCTAAAGCACTTTCTATACATTACCCCCATTTATTTCGAGGCCTATGAGGAGGGTCCTATTATTTTGCCATTTAAAGGTGAGGAAGGTGAGGCTCAGGTTGAAGCACTTGCCCAAGGTGATGGATCTCTAGAACTAGATAATGTTGGTGTGAGTTAAGTTGGTCTGACTTCCAAACCTGGCTTAACTAGGGCACTCTAGTCTTTCCAGCATCTAGATTCAGGTGGCTTCACATGGAGAAATCCTGTTCTTTGACCAGAGGTCATCCCCCTATCTTGGCAGGCCAGTCTCTGGAAATGTGCCTGGGCAAGGGATGCGAATGGCTTAGGGCAGGCCAATCCTGCTACCCCAGCCAAAACTTTATCTCTGCTTATGGTCAGGACACCCTCGGATTAGAAAGGCAAATGTTTGGGCTGAGAAGAGCGTGGGGGGCATCACATGTGAGCAAATGAGACAATTAAAGGTAGAGGCCTATGTACCAGGATTCCACCTCAGTTATTGACCACCTCAAAGCCCATTGGTCTTTGGTCCATGTTCACTGACCTAAAATCTTTTGGTCATTCACCCAAGAGGGAATGTTCCAAATCAAATACACATTTTCCTGTTTAAGGATCAAAAGCTGCTTCTTTTCTAGCAGCCTTCGGTTTTGCTCCTTTATGGTCAGTACAGTCTTTGCTCTGAGTCAAAACAAGGGGCTGGTGAAAGGATTAGTCAGAATTACTTATTCATGAATTTTCCAGCACCTTTCACCAGCCCTGATGCCTTCAGGGCTCTGGCTGAACTTAGGAAAAGCAGCCTAACTTCTGTGGTTGGTTCACCCAGACTAAACGTTTGGTCTTGTCAAGGGCTGCCCCTCCACCTCACTAACCAAATAAATCTGTACTTTAAGAGGCCTGTGATATGAGAGCCTCACAGAAAGTCAGCTCTTCTTCCCTCATTCCACAGCTCGATTTCAACTCAGGCATCAGCTGAGAAAGAAGAGGAGGTGATCGTAAATCACCCAGTGAAAACATGAGTCATGGGCAGATTTTTAGCCACATATTTGATGGGGTCCTTATTTTTTCCAGGAATACATCATTCACGTCGACCCAGTGAGTCAGCTGGGGCTGAACTCAGATAGTGTTCTTGGCTATAGCATTGGGGAAATCCAGCGCAGCAGCTCCTCTGACACCCCCGAGCTTCTGCCCTGCGGCTATCTGGTCGGAGAGAACACCACCATCTCTGTGACTGTCAAAGGTAACGCAGCCCGTTGCAGAGGTCAGAGTTTTCAGTAATTGCAGTTTTTGGTTTGTGATTTGGTGCAGAAAACTGGCTACAACTTTATGCCTATGTATGTGGCTTTGTTTGTTTTCCCCTTCAACCAGTCATTCTTCCCTAGGCGAGTTGAACAGTCTTTAGCTTTTTTCAACCCCCGTTGGAAACAAGTAATTTTAGTTTATTGCTGAAATTATGTAACAAAAGGTCCCATTAGCCTTATGACTCTGAGATGCTGGAACTTTAATAACCCTCTTGAAATGGGGCTCCACCAATACCAGGGACGTACTCTTGCCTTCAAGCCTTGGACGTGGGCCCATTCTATGGATGGGGAAACCACGATCTGCTGTAGGCCCCAGAGGAGTCGCTCTGAGCGCCCTGATGAAACCATCAAAGCTCCTGCCCACGCACGATGCTGCTGTCACTTCCGATTGCCTCATCATGTGGAGATGTTAAGCCCCAGGCCAAAGTGTATCCCATGGAACTCTAGGTTCACAACGTATTTTGTGGACAAAAATGTCTCATGGCCAAATAAGTCTGGCAAACAGCATCATTATCTCCAATTGGGCTTGAGGGGTGGGAGACAGGGGTATACTGTACACTAAAGCCTCTGTTCTTTATTGTACTAACTCCTGCCATTAAAAGTGGTTTCATTTGGTCTGACACAGATGTAGTTGCCTGCAAACCCCTTTTTCCTCTATTTTATGAACCACCTGAAGAAGAGACTAATAAACACCACACTAGGCTCCGCCTTTGGGGTGTCCCGTTTCTTTCTTCCCCATAAGGCACTGAGCTCAACTATAGTTTTGACAGTGCAGTTTTGAGGTTGTTTGATACATGGTTTGTTTCCTGGTTGGTAGGTTTTCCCAAACCACTCCCAGTGCCCCTGTCAGCACGAATCAAGATCTCGCTGTGCTGGTGAGAAGATGTATGTTACTGCTTAAACCTTACACATAATCTTACCTTGTGGACAAATGAAATCCCACCATTGTGGCCTTAGGTTGCAAGTGACAGAAACCTACTCAAAACTGGCTTTAGCAAAAGAGGAGACCATAGGCTCCCATTCCTGGAAAATCCAGGAATGTGCTTCAGACACAGCTGGGTCCAGGTGTTCAGCGGTGGCATCAGGACCAGACCTACCTCAGCTTTGCTTGTTTTTTGAGCACTCTGCATATGGCTCATGAAACGGCCCTCATGGCCCCAATTCATCCTTCTAGCTTAGAAACCTTAAAGAAAGAATGTCTTTCTGGAAAAGTGTGCAAGAAAATTCTCAGGATCATTCTGGCCTACGGTGAGTCAAATACCCATCACTATATCAGTTATTGTGACCAGGAAGAGGCTTTGACCCAGCCCAGTCACAAGCCTGCCTCTTGGGTGGCTGAAGGTGCTGGGTCAGCCCCACTTGGACCACCTGGAATGAACTCTTCATAAAAGGAAGAATTATATCACAAAGGAAAGGAGGAAAGCGGAGACCAAGCCCACCAAAACAGCAGCTGTCCACTCCAAGAACCCTTTAAGGGAAGCCTCGTACGGCACGGGCTTGGACTGCATTTCACCCGTGCTGCTGAGCAGGCACTGTCACTGAGAGGTGGGCATCCCAAGCATTGAGGGGCAAAAGGAGTGCCTGCTGCTGAGATCTGGCCAACGCTCCATAGAAACAGCAGCAAGATGATCTACCTCTGGTGGAACAGGCCATCCACCACGGAGCCTGATTTATTGCTGTTGTCAGCAATCATGTTGTTTTTAGTGTCAGCTCAGGCTTGTGTTTAAGTGGTACCTGACTCCTCTATTTTCCTGCAGTGCTTGAAACGTATGCCTTCAAGGCACTAAAAAGCACTCAAGGGTTTGAACTGAAAGAGATCAGTAACCTGCCAATGGTTCACTTGAGTGGAATTGGGGGAGGAGGTGTGACTGGGCATGCTCGAGAGTTCGTCTGCAAAATAGTCACTCCCAGGAGTTTTATGGCAAAAGACTAAAACAGCAACATAGATGCAAAGAAAGGCGTTTTTCCTCCCTTGTTGGTAGTTACTATGTTTAGATCAGAGACCCTGTGCCCCATGTGTACTTGGCCAGTGTAAGCTGGCTACATTGAACTCAGTTCCAGGAAAGTCTTAGGCCTGCGCCCAAAAGGTAGTCCATGTGGGAACCTTCACCACAGTCATTCTGGAACATTCACTACATTTAAGGATATTCTTGATTGGGGGAGGATTAGAAACCACCACACAAGTGCATTAGAAGGGCACTGTTTGCAGTGTGAATAATTATGAGGAAGGAGGATGCTGTCATAAAACAATAAATTCTCTTTATTTTTACCTACATTTACCTATTATTTCTTGAGGTGGGTTTTTAATAGAATTACCTTGGGTTCTGAACAAATAATTTTGTATGGATCCTCTTTAGGGAATGATATCAAGAAAATAGTTCTTTTAAAACCAACAGCCTTGATTAGTGACGTTGTCCCAGGTAGGAAAGGGGAAAGGTAAGTGTCCTCTTGACATTGTCGAGACTCAGCGGGCTCAGCAGGTAGCATACCAGCCACGGTGGGCCAGGATTCACATTCCCAAATCAAATGGTCTTACCTTGCTTTTCTCATTTTAAAGATAAAAGTGTTGTTACCTTCATGGTACCCTCTAGCGTGGGCAGCAGTGTTGGCTGGCACAGGGAGAGAACAGGGTGGGAGAAGAAACCCCATGGTCCTGGCAGACCTGGGAGGCTGGGGTTTGGCTTGGGAAACTACACCAGGGTGCTGAATTCAGACACAGGCAAACAGAGCCCAGAGTCTCAGGACCTCTGTGGAGGACAAACCGAAGACCTCAGACCCAGATGGGGAGGCTGGTCTGAGTCTGGGAAAGTGAGCCAAGCCAGGGGCCAGAGCACACAGTGCTGATGAGTAGGGAGCAGTGGGGGTTTGCTCTCAGCCTCCAGAGTACCTGGGTGGGTGGGGTCCCCAGGGGAATGGGCTGCCACAGGAAGGGCAGGCTCAGGTCATGGGCGTCCCATAGACAAGCACAGAGCTGCCCTTCCTACAGGGCTTCCAACACTGCCTGTTGCTCTCCAATTCAGGGCTCGCGGAAAACAGCCTGGACTCCCTGGTATTCGAGTCCCTGATCCCCAAGCCCATCCTGCAGCGCTACGTCTCCCTGCTGGTGGAGCACCGACGGATCATCCTCTCTGGGCCCAGCGGCACTGGGAAAACCTACCTGGCCAATCGGCTCTCAGAGTACCTGGTGCTCCGGGAGGGACGAGAGCTTACAGACGGGGTCATTGCCACCTTCAACGTGGACCACAAGTCCAGCAAGGTGAGGAGGTCATTCGGAGGCTGCTGACTAGCCAGGGGTCACTTTCTGGCCCGTGCAGAACCTTTGATGCCACCACCAGCTGATGGAAAAGCAGCATTTCCAAATGTTCTCCTTTGGCAATTATTAAAGCCCGGTGAAGGAGGTCTGGATGGGGCTAGCAGAAAAGAAGGCTTTGACCCAAAACTTCCCAAAAGGAAGTTTCATCAGTTCACTGAAGCTGATCTGCTTCATTTCTTAATTCCCCACTATGAGCCAGGCATGATGCTCAGTGCTTGCAGCTTTAAGGTCACCCCAGATACATCCATTTCCATTTACCATGAATTTATCATGTGCCTGTGAGGCGCTATTGTTTTTCCAAAATGACACCCCTCTTTTGTGAAAGAACAGATAAGAACAACACTTCACAGTCAGCAGAATGCTTGGCCCATGAACAGCGAACTGGCTTGTTACCATCCCCCTTCTACAGAATGGGAAACTGAGGCTGAAGGCAGATGGTCATGAGCCTAAGGCCACTTGGATGGTACTGAGCAGTGGACTGGAACTCAAGTGTTGAAGTCTTGGACTCCAGAGCCAGCAAATAGGCTCATTCCTGTTCATAGGGAGCAGTGAAAATCTGCCGTAGTCCCAGCTGAGAGTTGTAAAGCATGTTCACAAACCTGTTCATTATTCGTGAAGTGGGAGTTGATGGATAATTCATCCTAGCTGGCCCTATGCAAAAGGGCCAGAGATGAACTGGACATGACTCTTCTGCCTTAAGAATCACCTGGCGTGCTCAGAGATGCAGCTTCCTAGACCTCATCTCACATGATCTGTTTCAGTAGGTTAGATGGGGCTGGGAAAATGTGCCATCCACAAGATCCCCAGGTGATTCTGATGTGGGGGCAGGACTAGAGAGAAGGGGTCAGGGCCCCCATGCTGAGCACAACTAGATGAGTCAGCTAAGGGACAGCACCCTCGCAGGGCCACTGGGAGGAGGCCCCCGGGCTGGGGGTGCAGCCCAGGCTAGATTTCAGCCCCCACTCACTTTCCTCCTGTCTGGGCACCCTTGTGCAGAGCACAGCTCACCAGCCCTGCTCTGTAGGCCTGAGTACAGAGGGGAGGGAGGGCTCTGAGTCTTGGGGGCTCTGTTCTTGTCAGGTACCTGAGGCCAAGTGCTGGTGGAAAGGGGCTAAGAGAAGGGATCATTACTAGTAACTTAAAAAGGTAGGCTTTCTCTACTGCTAGCAAGTCACATTTTGAGTTAAAAAGGAGGCCTGGGTATGTGTGTGTGTGTAGGAGGTGAGGAAGTGCCACCCTGAGGACAGCCTGTGTGGAAAAGAGCCCACACTGGGGCAGGCACCGAGCCCAGAGCCCTGCTGCTTCCCCTCGGAGTGATCCCAGGCCAGGCACCTGCACGGATAGGGACACTAGGCCCCATCAGTACATGGAGAGAATCGCAGTACCCACACCACAGGGCTGCGGGGCTTCAGAAGTTCATAGGTGTAAGACCCTCAGAGCTGTGTGGGCTCAAAGCATGCTGGCTCTCTTTATGGTGATTGTACCATCAGGCAGCCAGTCTGGGTCCTCTGGCCAGTCCTTAACTCGCCATCTCAGCCTCTCCCCTATTGGTCATTATTTGTCCTCCTCCTTTTCTGACACATAACCCTAACCCCAGCCATGCTGGGCTGCATTCTAGTGCCAGCTCAAGCCAGTCTCCCGCCTGTTCTTCACAGTTCAATTCAAAGCCTGCCCTTGCGACCAGACCTTCCAAGGCCCCCTGCACATGTCGGCCTCCCCCTGCACTGTGGGGGTCTGTCTGCCATGGCACTAGTCAGCAGTACTTGCATGGGGGTGGGGAGGGGTCCTGGGCTGTCTTGCTTTGCAGAGGACTTCTGTGTGAACAGCTCTCAGGCAGCTGCTGTGGAAGCACAGGGATGTATAAGGTACTTGCCCTGGGAGCTTCCCAGGAGGTTGGCATCATAAATATCAAGAAAAGGGATGACCCCTGCAGAAAAGTGGTAGATCAGGGATACAGAAGCATGCCTGGGCACCCCCACAGTGTCCGGCTCTTACTGTGAGCTGAAGGTTTTCTGCTGCCTTGTGAATGCCACCTTCTGCCCACCCTGCGTCCCCTGAGCTCCAGGCTGACACCCTGCAGTGGGTGAGCACCCATCACGTGCTCACTGAATGCCCTCGTGGAAGGCCTTTCCACCCACTCTGGCCCATGAGGCAAAGTGAGGCTCTGAACACATGAGCCTTTACTGGGGGCTCTTCACCCACCTACTCTCCCTGGCCTCCTCAGGAATTGCGCCAGTACCTGTCCAACCTGGCCGACCAGTGCGCCAGCGAGAACACCGCTGTGGACATGCCTCTCGTCATCATCCTGGACAATCTGCATCATGTCAGCTCTCTGGGCGAGATCTTCAATGGGCTGCTCAACTGCAAGGATCGCAAATGGTAAAGGCCAGCTTCGGGCCTCATGGCCCCCAGGACATCGGCTGCCGTGGGACGTGGGCTGCTTGCGAGCTGTGCACTCGCGGGGCAGGGGAGGCAGGCAGCCACGTGCCTGGACACAGCACCCTAGGCCTCTGTGAGCACCTTCCTCTCTGGCTTGGCTTTGACTCCTTCCTTTCTGTCCCCTGCAGCCCCTACATAATCGGCACGATGAACCAGGCCACCTCCTCCACTCCCAACCTGCAGCTTCATCACAACTTCAGGTAAGGGTCACTGTCCAAGTACCTGGTATGTGCATCGTGTTGAGCATTTTTCCCACTTAATCATTTACTTCTTATAATAGCGTCAAGTAGTTAAACTGATCATTCTCAGATTACAAATGGGTAATCTGAGACTGGGAGTTTTAAGTGATTCATGTGAGGTCACACAGCCAGTCAGCGGCAGAGCTAGGACTTGAACCCAACTCTCCTTGTCTCGGGCCTAGGGTAGCAGTGTCCAGGAGGCAGCTCTGGGCAGGGCTGTAGGCATGCTTGCCTCCCCTGCACAAAACCAATGGCACAGCTCCCTGTTCCATGTGACATTGCTTATGAATGTCCCCATGTAGCTGATTTTGTGGGCCCTTAGATTCCAGCTGCTGTGGGCCCTCTGCCCCAGCAGTGCACCCAGTGTATAAGGATGGTCCATCTCTGCTGTGCATGGTCACATGACTGCTTGCCTCACTGGCACTGAGTGCCTTTTGCCTGTCCGGACTCCACCTCTCCTCCTCTCCTGCCCGGGCCCCTGGATGAGGATGAGAAGTGGCCCCCCAGCGTGGGACACTGGTTCATTTCACCAGCTGTTCTGCGGGTAGCTCTCTGAGGAAGATCTCTTGCAAGGGGGCCTGAACTGTAATTATCAGAAAGCCAACTCCTCCAGGCCACTGAGATACTGGCCACTCTGCATCCAGGCTGTCCCTGTCTTTTCCATGCTTTCTCCTAAATAGCCGTCAAGTCCTCCTTTCTCCTTCTTCCCCACTCACTGCCACATTATCTCCAGCACACTGTTGCCATCACTTTCTAACCAGGATGCGTGCAGGCCGTGGGCCCCCTGCAGGCTGTCCTCTGAGCCAGTGGCAGCTGGAGTGAGCATCCTGGAATTCATGTCTGACCACACCGCCCTTCCACTGAACGATCCTTCTGTAGTTCCCCACTGCCTCCAGGGGATGAAGTCAGACTCCTTAGGTTGCCAGGTCAAGTCTGAACTCTGGTTACACTGAACCTCTGGCAGTTTCCCCAAACCTCCCACACTGTGTCATATGCCTCCGCACAGGCTGCAGCGTGCTCTCCATCCCCCACACACTCCCTACTCCTGCCTTTTCTTATGTGGCCACTCCATGCCCCTTCTGGTCTCAGCCCAGACGCCTGCTGAGGAACCTTCTCAGAGTCCCCAAGGATTGTCATGTCTCATTCCTCCGTCTGCTTATCTGCTTCCTCCACTAGACTCTGCTTCCTGGGGAACAGGAACTGTGTCTTAGTCATTGTCCTCACTCCACAGGCCAGCAAGGAGCCCACAGCAAGCTCAAGAGGCAGTGTGCTCAGTGGTTAGAGCTCAGACTCTGGAGCTGAACTGTCTGGGTTCTGATCTTAGCTCTTCTATTAATCTGTGATTTAGTCTTAGACAAGTTACATGACCTGTTTGTGCTTCAGCATTTCTATCTGAGAAATGAGTGTGGTAGTAATATCTACATTATAGGTGGCCTAGAGGAATTGGGAGTTAATACGTGTAGTGTTCAGAGCAGTGTTTGGCATGTAATGAGTCTAATTTTAATATTAACATATATACCCACCAATTCTAATGTGCTTTGATTCATGAGGTTTTAGCCATCATTCTTACCATTGTCCTCACTGAAAAGTGTTGATGACTTCCTGTAGGTGGGTGCTTTGTGCCAACCATACTGAGCCCGTGAAGGGTTTTCTTGGCCGATTCCTGAGGCGGAAGCTCATGGAAACAGAGATCAGTGGGCGGGTGCGGAATGTGGAGCTGGTGAAAATCATCGACTGGATTCCCAAGGTCTGGCATCACCTCAACCGCTTCCTGGAGGCTCATAGCTCCTCAGACGTCACCATAGGTAGGCCAGTGGGCAGGCTGGCAGGCTGGGGGCAGGTGTGGCACCTGGAGCTCTGCATCCTCAGATGACTGTTCTCAGGGCCCAGACCAGGGCAGCACTTTGCCGGCCACAGGTCAGCTGGGCAGTGCACTGTCCACATGTGTAAAGAAGTGGGCAGAGGGACAACACAGCCCAAGACAGGCCCTGGCCGCCTGTCGCCCACACCCCAGTGCTGTGATGCAGCCCCTCTCCCCTTCCCTGGGCGCAGGGGGCTGACCAGCAGTGGAGAGCTGTGTCTAGTCCGGACTGATGCAGACATTGCTGGCTCAGTGAAAAGTCCCCACCCCAAGGCTCCCCAAAACCACCCTGTGGGATCGGCTTTACTTTAAAAATAAAACAAATTTTATCAACATTACCAAAGCGTAGGGTTCAGTGAAAAAGATCACTAATCATCCCACCATCCTGACATAAGCATTTTAATTTGAGCTTATTCTTCCTGCCTTGTCCACACATGCAAGTTTTATGTGGCTCATTGTATACATGTGCTGTGTTCTTTGCTTTTCCACTTGTTGTGTCTCATGAGCATTCCGAGTTGCTGCTTGATTTTTATAATCATTTTACAGGCTGCAGAATAATCAAATGTGGGTGTACTATCATTTGCTTAACTGTTTTCAAAGGTCAGAATTAATAATATTACAATGAACATCTTTCTCCCAGCCCTCTCCTTTGGGAGATTGCTTCGGGGAGAAAGGTCCCAAAGTAGAGTTAGGGAGTCCAAGTGTCCTGCTCTATGCCCACCACCCAATAGTTGGAATTTCTGCTGTTGCTCAGAAAACTCAGCATCCCTCCTGTGAGGGATACGCAGACTGTGGCCTCTCCTGACCATCTATTTCATCTCTGACTGATTTTCACTGGTCCCCAGGGCCCCGGCTCTTCCTGTCCTGCCCCATCGATGTGGATGGCTCAAGAGTGTGGTTCACTGACTTGTGGAACTATTCAATCATTCCCTATCTCCTGGAAGCTGTCAGAGAAGGACTCCAGGTGAGAAGCACACTATCTGTTGGCCCTCCTCAAAATTGGGATGGTAGGGAGCTGTACTGGTGACCGAATGAATTGCCTTCATCTCCTCCTTCCAGAATCAGATTGACATGAAGTGACAGCCCCTCCCCTGTGAGGCCATCTGTCTAGACCGTGTAGGACGTACTTGGCTGCAAATCCTGGCTCTCCCACTGTTACCTGTGTGATCCCAGACAAATCGCTTAGCCTCTCTGTGCTATAGTGCCCTTATCTATAGAAGAGAATATAGTCCTTTGCCACAAGAAGTTATTGCAAGGGCTAAATGTAGACAGGGCCAGAAAGTGCTCAGTAGAGTAAGTGCACAAGATGGGAAGCATACATGTGTGTATCACTTCACAGTTTGCAAAGTATTCTCATAGCTGCCCTGCATAGTCCTGGGACTTAGGCAAAAATTTTTTGTCTCCATTTTTCAAAAGGGGAAAATTGAGTCTCAGACAGAGTAAATGACTTGCTCAAAATCATGAAAGTAAAATTCAAAGAATCTGGGATTTGAGCCCAGGCCTCTGGCTTGAATTCTAGGTTCTGAGGCCTCAGGTCCGTGGTGCTCACTGCCTGCCATCAAGACCGCCCACAGGTGACCTTGGGACTCGAGGCTGAAAGTCTCTCTTGCTGTGCAGTGGCTGGAAAACAGTCCTTCACTTCTCATTCAGCCCAGGGTTTAATGCTAGAGGGTTAGATGAAACTGGAGCTTGCGACAGTTTGATTGTTGAGCCTGAAGGCACCCTCAGAGGTGTGTGGGCTTTCAACCCCATACTGAGTAATCAGCGGGCATGGGGCAAGGCTAGGTAGTCCAGGAACCCATTTTGCAGCTGGACTTCTGAGGGCCTCTTTGTTTCCTCTTTCCTGGGCCATGAGAGGCGGCAGAAGCCTTGGAGGGCTCCAGAGAAGGCGCACCAGTGTGCACGTGTGTGGCGATGCCCTGTTAATGGCTTTGGTTAGTTTGTCCTTTCTTTGCATTTGGCTGAATGTGACAAACATTTAACTGCTTGTAACATGTAGAACATCGATGGTCTTCAGAGGCGCTCAAGACAAGAACTCGAGAAGGATGTTACTATGTCTCTGTGACTGGTATTTGCTTGACTGTGGAGCACATATGCTGCCAATTCAAGCCACCGGGTTGAAATATAAGTGTATTGTGAAGGCAGAGAGGAAGTAGCAAGAAATGAGGCGGCCCGGGTCAGTCCAAAGTCATGAGTTAGCAGGTCTAAGGATCGTTAATTGATGGCAGCATTTCTGTTCTACTGAATGTGGCTTTCATTTAAAAAAAGAAAAGAAAAGAAAAGATACAAAGGTATCAGATCTTCACAGTAGAGTCTTGGTAGGTAAATTCACTGGCCTGGGTAAAGGACAGTAATTTAGTCTTTAATCAGATGGATTTGTTAGTATCACCAAGCCAAACAGTCACTCAGTCATTTCTATTTTTCTTGGGCCAATGGAAGCATCTCCCACATGCTGGTCCCTGCAGTCTGATTGCAGAAGCCTCTCTGTGCTCTCCGTTGGGGGCTGCAGTGTGCCCCACACCACTGGGAAATCCAGGCTGCTCCAGAGAAGGAGAGGGAATTACAGGGGCTAGTGCTCTGTTTCCTCCTGTTTCTGCCTCATCTCTCAGCGCTCTCTTGGGCTTTTTCTTTGCTCCAAATGTATCTTCTGATAAGAGACAGGGAGTGGCCTCAGAATGTGCTGAGAAGAACTCATGGCTCTGTTGAATAAAGGCCTCCGCTGGCCAAGGAGGCAGCTGACCAGGCTGGGGGAGACTGTGCTCCAGCCTTGCACTGTGCATCAGCAGCCTTCTTGTTGGGCCTCGCCAAGAATGGACGGTGCCAAGGCCTTGCTCCTTTGGACCTAAACCTCAAAAAAGGCCTTGTAGGCATGGCTATGAAAGTGGGCTCTGAACTTCCCTTCCCATTCTGGACTTGCTCATAAAGGAGCTTTGGGTCTCTTTCCTACCAGGTGCAAGAAGGCAGTAGTTGGAGAGGACTTGGGGATGGAACAGTCCATCTGGGGCAGGGAACAGACATGATACCATCTCCTGAGACTCCACAGTTCAATGTGAGGCAGGAAATATCGTGGCTTCCTTGGACTTTGAGGTCATTTGAAGGACACTCTTTGAAGAATGTAGGAGCAGCCAGAGGAGGCAGCCAAGAGTTAGTATTTTACCAAGTTCCTCAAAAGTGAGCCACCTTGTCCCAAACTTGTGGGTTTGTCATCTGTTGAGCCCAGGAGACCCCATAGAATCTGCTGCTTATGAGGAAACCTGGCATATTCCCCATGCCTCGGGTTGTGAAGGAAAGTTTGCTGACATTTACTGAGGGCCTGCTCCCTTCCAGGCACTGTGTGAGGAGCCTGACAAGCCTGATGCCATTTAGAACATGTAGAACGTCGATGGTCTTCAGAGGCGCTCAAGACAAGAACTCGAGAAGGATGTTACTATGTCTCTGTGACTGGTATTTGCTTGACTGTGGAGCACATATGCTGCCAATTCAAGCTGCCAATAACAGCCCTTTGAACACTGCCTAGATGAGGAGACCAAGGCTCATGGGAGCTTATGACCCGACCCAAGTTCATGTCACAGGGTGTGATGAGCCAGAGGTGGAGCCCAGGTCTATCTGCCTCCTCGGTTACTCCCAGGATCTCAGGCTGTCCTGAGGACCCATGACTCCCAGATGCTTCAGGCAGCTCAGGACAAAGTTATGTTTCATATAGTGGACTTCTACATAAGATTTCATTTAACAGAAGGATTCCTCTCTTTAAAAAACAAAAGGTTTATGATTTCTTACTCTCCTGAGTCCATGAGGGTCCCTACCTTGAGTCCATGCTTACTGTGTGTTGGATACTGTGTGGAGTCCTTTACTCCTTACCTGACCCTTCAAGGTAAGTGTAGAAGCTATAAGGGGCTTACTGTAATACAGAGCAGGCAAGCCTTGGCCAAGGTTATAAGCTAAGAAGAGGTGGAGTCTCCAGAATGGACTCTGGCAAGGGTGCTCATGGTGGCAGGCAACATACTTCCAAAACCCTGCTGCAGTCGGGCCAGCCAGCAGCTTCCAGACAGCCCCTCCTAGGCACACCCTCGCCTGGAGGATATGTGACATCACCCCTTAGTGGATCCCACATATCTTTGCAAGTGTTGATTCCAGAGTCTTTTCACAGTAGGGTGCTGGGCGTGTGCTCCTGCTTGGGTGTGCACATTCCCTGAGTGTCTACCTTGACGCCTCTGTCCATGATGTACATGTGCTCCTTGCACCCTGCACAGTCAGAGGCTCACAGACGCCCAGGTTTTAGTTCCCAATGCCTTGGCCCTCTGTCCTGACCCAGTGGGCATGCCAGGCTCCTCCCTGCCTTGGGGAAAGTGAGTGTCCCCTCTGTCTGTCTGTCTACCCAGCTATCTCTGCTGCTTCTCAGAGCTGCCTCAGTGCTCTGCAGTGAGGCCAAGGAGCTTTATGGTATTTCCTTTGCTTGCCACGGTACTTACCCAGCCATTCATCACCTGGACTTGAACATGTCTAGCGGCAAGGGGGAGGCTTGTAAAAATATTTTCTGTTCTTACAGATGATGTTAGCATGTGCCTGATGTACATTTGTCTTATGAGTCAGTCCCCAGTCCTGTTTCCCTTTGCAGTTGTCATTGTAAACACTTGCCAAAGGGTCTAAAGTCTGCAGAGTAACTTGAAAGATCTCTGTCCCCCTGGGGGAGAGCATAGGGCCATTTATCAGATTATCCAACCTGCTTTGAGACCCTGGGCAAGTCTCCCATCCCTAGGCCTCGGGTTCCCCATGCATAATTTGAAAAATTTGGTCTAGAAGAGTATTTTCTGTGTTTCTAGCTTTTATGAAGCCCAGAAGTTCTTCAACTTTCCTCAACCCTGGGGTCAGGGGAGAAGAGCAAATACTTGAAAACCCCCTGGGGCAGCTTATCTCTCAGGAGCTGATGAGCTCCAAATTTCAGCCTATGTTATTCTGCAGCCCTGAGCGTCTACTCTTCCAGGCTAGAGGATGGAGACAAGCAGTAGCCGTCAGAAACAAGGGTTTAGCTCAGCCTCACACATGTGAAGCCTGGCTTAGGAAGGCAGCCTGATTCCATAGGGAAAGCCCTTGGAGGGAGAAGCTTCAAAAAACTACAGAAATGTTTCTAATTTGGAATAGCCTACTTCAGTTCTTCACACAACCCTAATGCATGTGTGTTCCCTTGCTGCCTGGCACGTACACCATCATGTGACCGTTTCCTGCTCAGACTCTGAGCTGCCTTTAGAACACCAGGCTGAGTTCTCAGGCCTGAGACTCACCACACTGCCCCAGGTTAAGGAGGATTTAGCAACAGGCCCGACCAGTGTGCTAGACGGGAGGGGTGTTGGCAGCTAAGAAAGTGATGAGATCATTAGAGGTTGGTATGTCTGAATGGAGGAAGGAGGCAACTGATGGGGAGACGCGGCCAGGTCTGTCTGCAGCTCTGGCAGCGGGGGGGTTGGCTTCCCTGACAGAAACCCTATGTACAAGTCAGAGGAGCCTTGGGCAATCATGAGGCAGCTGGAGGGGACAGGAAGCCCAGCCCTGGATGACATGTCCTGTCTCATGCACAGCCTAGTCTGCGTCTCCCTGCTCCGGTTTTGGTTGAGTCATGTAGCTCTTGCTGATACCAAGTGGGTTCAAAGTGGAGTCATTTGGAGGGGTGCAGAGGGAAGAGGCCCAGAGAAGAAAGCTAGGGTCCTAGGTTTAAATCGAGCTCTGCAACCTTTCACAACTGGCTCTTCTCTTTAGGCCCCTGCTTTGCCATCTGGTAAAAGAGGGGCAGCACTTGATGACACCAGCTTCTTCTAGCTGAGGCAGCCTATGACTTGGAAAAACGTGGTTTTGTCAGGTAGAGCTGCACTGTTTAACTGTCCGCACTTTGCCCTCAGTTCTTCACACGTGCTCTTCCCCTATAGGAGCCCTGGGAGGGCAGATGGAGCAAAGAGACAGGCGGGCTGTGTTCCTGATGTGACTTCATTCTAGAGCCCCACTGAAGCCACTGTGGTTCAGGATTCTTTCTTTGCTCTTAGGCCCATGGTCCTCTGAAGCCAGGTACCTTCCAGAGCCACAGACAGCACTGCCCTGGGAGGGCAATCTTGTCTTGGCTGTGAACACGGCCTGTCACAGCTGCTTGGGATTTAGTGGTACATGGAATTGAGCAGATTTGGGTTCCAGTTCTGCTGCCTTTCCTCCCTGAGACTGTCTCCTTATCTGGGAAACTCGGGTAGTAACGCTTCTTGGAATCAACAAGGTGGTTGACCAAGATATTTGCATGTGCTTCTCACAGTCCCTGGCATGTGGTAAGATGTAAGCTGTGGTGGCAAGTGGTAGGAAAGAGGAGATACAGAAAGACTGCCCCCAGCTATGTACTGTGCAGAGCCCTCGCCTGGAGAAAAGTTGCAGCCCAGGTTGCTGTTCTTTAAAGAATGTGTGTATTTCTTGAAAGTGCTAATAAAAGCCACTAAAATAATTGTACCATTATATATCTAAGGCTTAAGAAAACAAGCTTGGAGGCATGATATTGGTCTTAAATTAAGTGATCACTTAATTTTCTGCTGTAAGAGCAGATTCATTATTATGGACAATTTTGAGAAATACATGAGGGAAAAGCCTTTAAAATCCCACTACCCACATGTAGCTTCTGTTAACATCTTGCTGTTTTTGAAAGCGAGCAGTGCCTCTACCTAAGTTCTCTCAGAGTCATACTTACTTCAGGAAATGGGGTTTTATCAAACGGGGGCCATCTGTGACCCCTGCCTGTGGTGTTTAGTCCCAGTACCCTCTCTGCATGGGAAGGATCTTTGGGTGGAAATGCCCAGTGAGATCCTGGACTTGGATCATGTGGGCTGAAAGTCAGCATCTCTTGCCAACTCCACATTCAGTAACGTTGTACTGGTAGTTTGATATTGGCCACAGTGGGAATATTTACACCACAGAGATTGGCAAATGCTTCAAATCAGGTAGGTTTCCCCACCCCCGCCTAAAGACCACTTTTCAGATTGAATCATCAAGGTTCAGAGATGAGAATGACCTAGTGAGTCAGTGGCAGAGCTGAGATGTGAACCCAAGTCAGCCTGACCCCAAAGCCTGTGCTTTCAGACCCTGGATGCTGCTTCCCTAAGGCCTTCAGGCAGAGCGCATCAAGCTGTCTGTACCGTGGATGGCTTCCTTAGGATAGAATTCTGGAAGTAGAATTATTCCACCAGGGGAGTTCAGGGGGTTTTTCAGAATGCCACAAAATCAGGGCTATAGAAGAGGTTTCAGCCCACTTTCAGACTGTCCTTTCTTTGCCTGTTTTCAGCTCTATGGCAGGCGGGCCCCCTGGGAGGATCCCGCCAAGTGGGTGATGGACACCTATCCATGGGCAGCCAGCCCACAGCAGCATGAGTGGCCTCCTCTGCTGCAGCTCCGGCCTGAGGATGTCGGCTTCGACGGCTACTCTGTACCTCGGGAGGGGTCCACGAGCAAGCAGATGCCCCCCAGTGATGCTGAAGGAGACCCCCTGGTGAGTTTTCAGCTCCTAGAGCAGCTCAGCACTCACTGAGCAGGAAATACAAAGGCAACTGAGCCCTGGCCTCACTTTGGAAGGATGGACCCAAGCCAAAATTAGGGACATTTTTGCTAATATTTTCTTTCATGGTATTAGTTTTTCATTAAAGCCTTTAACCCTCTGAAGTTTGTCCTGATATAAGGTAAAAGTTTAAGAATTTGATTTTTTCCCACTAAATGTCCCTGTACCTGTTGTCCCTATACCACTCTTTGCCTTCTGATCTGATGCCAGCTTTATCATATGCTATCCCATTGATTTCTCCCACTAGCAGGTGAGCATAGACAGGAGAGGTCTGAAGGCAGGAGGGACTCACGGAGGACAAGGGGGCCTGAATACAGGTGCCATGGCCAGTGAGATGAGTTAAGTCGTTAATACTGCCAGAGTTGTGTATTTACTCTGCCATTGCTAAAGCAGCAACAGCCTTCAAGCAGAACCTGGGCCAACACTACAATTGCAGTACTTTTCTGCCAGTGTGAGACCCATGCATAGTCATGCTGTGAAATTAGACCTAATAAATCAGGAGCCCTATAAAAGAAGGTGGAAGCACATACACCAGACCCTCCCATGGTTAACTGACTATTATCGTACCTTAAATTTAGCCCGGAGCTCCCCTGGTAGCTAAGGCAAAGCTAACACACAGCAGTGAATTTGCAGTCTTTGCATCACCTAATGAAAGAGCATGTTCACAAGAGGTGCAGCAGGATTAAATGACAACTGATTTGCTGTTCAATCCCTAGTGATTAATTGATTTGCTAGATAGAAAATAATAACTGCTTTGGGTTCTCTGAATAAATAATCCTGGCTGCAAAGGCTAGTCCACTGTATTTCAGCTCCACCTCTTCCCTATATGGCTGTGCCGATGGACACCAGCTGATGGTACTTCTGTGACCTGGTTCACCCAGGGAGATTCTACAGGGCGTCCTGAGGGGCAGCAGGCCAGGTAGTAGCTGGATTTCACACCCTGCTGCACTGCATCTAGGCATTAGCTCCGAGACATCAGCTCTTTCTAACTTACTTGCTAGATAAAATATAAAATATACATACCATTTATAGTTAGAAATAAAAGCTTTCAATTTCCTCTCCACTCCTAAACAGATAACCTATAGACTGTAGACCAGGGAAGATTTAAGAACACTGTCTTTAAACGGTTTCTTTAAGTCACGTGATGATGATCATAATAGCATACCATTTATTGAGCATTTACTGTGTACCAGGCTCTATTCTAAGGGTTGAACACACATGTCATTTCATTCTCTTCCTGTGAGCTGGGTGCTGCTGTTCTCTCCCTTCTACAGCTGAGAACTGGTGGCTCACGTGTAAGGTCATTTGCCTGGAGAGTCCCAAATCAGAATCCAGGCCTCTCTGTGCTCTGTGGCTCTGCTTGTAGCTGGTTCTGTCCTGTGCTTCCGGCAGCAGCCTTGGCAGGAGCTGGAGCACAGCTGGCTCTACGTTGCCCTCCAGCCAGACACAGGAGCACAGATGAGCTTGATGCTCATCGAGGGGAGCCGCGTGCTTCAAATGTCAGCGGTGCTGATGCAGGTGTTCCAAAAGCAGGGGTGCTTGACGGGCATCCTTACCCAGGCTGAGGGCTATGCTTGTGTAAGGTGTGCTCCTCCCATATGAAAAATAAATACCATATTTATAGAGGACTTTCTACTTTGTTTTCAGTGTTCCACACACATTAACTCAATCCACACCCTAAAGTTATAGGGCAAGTATGATTATTATTCATATGTGACAAGTGAAGAAGCTGAGGCACAAAGTTAAGTAACTTGCCCAAGGTCATTTGCGCAGCTAGGAAGTGGTGGCAACAGCATTTGAGCCCTGCAAGCCTGGCCCAGAGTCCGTGTTCTTGTCCACTGCCTCCACGGTGGGCCATGGTCACAGGGTGAGTCTGGAGAAGGCAGCATGCCCCTCGAAGAGGCCAGAGGCGGGCAGCTGCTCACGCTCTCCGCTCTTTCCCCAGATGAACATGCTGATGAGGCTGCAGGAGGCAGCCAACTACTCCAGCCCCCAGAGCTACGACAGTGACTCCAACAGCAACAGCCATCATGACGACATCCTGGACTCGTCCCTGGAGTCCACTCTGTGATGGGGCCTGCCCACCTCGTCTCCTTGTCCTGCTCTGCCCACACCCTCCACCCCACCCCGAAGATGCCGTCCTGAGCCAGTCCCCGGCTGCAGCTTGAGAGCTGCAGGAACACCAGGACCCTTCCTCCTCCAGCCTTGTCCGGGCTCAGGCACCCTGGGCCGGCCACCTGCAGACCCCTTCCTCCACGGCAAGAACTGCACTGTCTTCCGTTCCCTTCTGATTATTGTTTGCCTTGTTGCTGTGACCTCCCTAAGACACTGAAGATCTGAAGATACTTCTCGGGAAAGGATCATCACTGTTGAAACAAAAAGGGTTAGAAAAAAAAAAAGGAAAAAAAAAACCCCACTTGAAGCTCTGAAACCAAACAGCATCGTGCCATGAGCTGCCCCTGAAACAGTAGAAACTGGACCAAACTTGGAAATAGACAGCACGGCTTCCCGTCAGCACAGACCCTCCAGACTGAGTCTGGCCGCCAGCAGCCCCATCCACGCCGAGCCACCTTCCACCCAGTGGGCCGCGAGAACTGGTGCTAACAACGAGGGCTGCTGCCTCGGTCACACCTGGCGAGGACAGAGCTATGACACAGGGAAACCTTTGGAGAAAACAAACCATGCTTCCTGTTTTGTTTTGTTTTTCTAAATGGTGCTCTCCTTACCCGAGAGGTATTTTGCCCATTCCGATTCAACTACCCCTTTCAGGTCCGTCAACCTCCAATTCATCCGTGAGCGTGAGTGGGGAAGTGAGAATGAGCATGAGTAGATGTGGCCCCAAGCAGACAGCATGGGTCTGTCTCCTTCCGATGTAGAAACACATCAGGTTCTTTTCTGCAAACACTGTGTCCAGTGAGAATTGGGGTCTGTTTTGGAGAACGGATCACCCCTTTGAAAATGAGATCGAGTTTCTCCTTTCTCTTTGGTTTTGAAGATGTTCCTTATCCACCTCTTGGTCAGAATCAGCCCTTTGGTGAAAGAAAGAACTGCAGGAGTTGAGTTTTGGGTTCGGTCCTGCTGAGTTTGGTTTCAGTTGTCCACCCTCGCAGTGCTCCATGCTCACCTCCTGCTGCCGGGCCCAGGGTGTCCTCTGCAGTGGACCAGGACCCCATCCTCCACACGTGGGTGAGCCGGGACCTTGCCTTGCCTTCTCGTCCTCCGGGCTCCAGAGCGCACACCGACACCCAGGCGTGCCGGCCCCAGCCTCAGGTGGGTGGTGAGGTCATCTCGCAGAAGCCTTGCACTTTTCCTCACAACCAGCGTGGCGCATCTCAGCAAGCAGGGGTGCCCACTTCCGGAAGCCCTGCCTCAGCCTCCGTCCAGACAAGTCTTGCCTGACCTCTTCGGTGCTGACCTTCCCAAAGCGATGCCTTACTGATGTGTACTAACCATGTTCCCTTTGGAGTGTCCTGCCTGCCTGGGGTCCGGGTTTTGTTTTGTTTTCCCCGTCAGAGCAAACAGGGCTAAAAAGTCATTTACTCATTAGGAGAACTCAAGTTGCTGTGACTTTTCTCACCCAAAAGACTCATTTGTGTGGTTGTGTGGCCATGGGAAAAAATAAAAAGGGAAAAAAAGATTCATTTTTTTAGGTTTTTATTAGTCTCCAGCTATCACCCTGGCTGGACAATAATACGTCTTGTGCAGAAAAGGCAAAAATTCCAACAAGTGTACGTGACTTTGCTGACCCATGCCCTGTTAGGATGTGTCTTCAACATCCTGGTATTTTCTTTGCAAATTGTGGTAAATCTTTGAGTTGTTTGTTTCTGTTTTATAAAGAGAATCTTTATTGGACCCCAGAAGGGGTCTCTGTTAATAATCAGGGTTTTTTTCCCATCTTTTATGTTTCTATTTCTGAAGGTCCATCCCTCTACATTTATTTTTATTTTCTTGCCATAAGAACTTGACCTGAAACTGCTCACATTACATTGAATGACACCATTTTCCTCCTCCTTGAAAGGAAAAGGGGCCTCTGTCCCACTAACTAACTGGTGAATGGAAAACCTCTCAACACTGTCCCTGCTTTAATCTCAGTAAACTCAGACTCTATTCTGCTGAGCCTGCATTGGTCATCTGGGTGTATGAGTGTATCTTGTTCTCTCTTGTGTTTCATGAAGTTTTTAAACCATATATTTAGCCTGTGGCCATGGGCCACACCCTGAGCCTTCTGGTAAACCTGAAACGTGGTCCTTGTCAATTTATCTCCTGACCATGACCTTACATGCTCATACTGTGAATTGGGAGGAGGTAACATTGACTTCTCCTCATGGGCAATTTTCCCAGTCACCTTGTGAGTAGACACCTAGCCAATATTGTTTGGAACTTTTTTTTTTTTAGTGACACCCTCTGCTCTTCCTCCTCTTCCCTGTCCCACAGGCTTCCCTCCCATAGGGTCCAGGCTCAGAACCAAGACCTCGGTCCCTGGTGCTGCCCGACTAGTGAACAGTGATTTCAGTAGTGTAGCCCTTGTATGATTCACAACTCAGTGTCCTTCCTAAAGCTTCGGGAAGCAGGGTTGTATGATATGCACATTTCCTATTTGGGTCATCTTTTACTTTAGTGTCACCTTTAGCAAAGTGACTTTGTACTCATTTAGGGCTCTGTCTGAAATGCTTTCAGTTTGCCTTTTTCTACAGTTAGGCTAACTTTGAAATGTATGAAATTCTATGCAACACTTACATTGAGTTACCAATGGAAGCCAAACCTTTTCTTCCCCAGCTGCCAAGAATTATACAGGCCATAAATGAGATGGGAATACCTTTTAATTTAAGGTTGGGTTGGGGGGGTGGGTAAGGGTGGGACAAGGAACAAGGCTTGCCTAGACCTTTGTTGTATCTTGGGGACATTTAAAAATTTTATTGTTGATGCTTCAATTTCAAAATTCTGTGTATTCAAATTTGATCATGGCGAATCTATTTCAAAAGACAAAAAATAATCCAGCTTTGTGGATATTAAATGGAAGGTTTGCTGTCTTGATCCAGTTGTTTCCAGTGGAGCAGTTTATGAAATATGTTCTATAAGATGTACATTTTTTCATTGTAACATAAAAATTGTAAATAATTGATTAAAGTGCTGCATTTTGATGAATTTTTTCTAGCCATTTTTAAAGAGAAAACTAGGAATTGAGTATTTTGTGTACGGTATGTTTCCATTGTCCCTCCCCTTCCACCAAACCTCCTTCCCTATTTAATTTTCATTTGTCATGAGGTTCTTTGATTTGCCAATGATCTGCTGGAGATCATGTCCCACGTCATAGAGAATAAAGCTGATGATTGTACCAGTCTTAAATTATTCATGATTCAATAAAATTGATGCTTATTTATTCACATTAGTGGTTTGGCTTTTTTGTGATAGAGCAAGTCCACATTGGAGTTCAATTTCATGCCAAGAGGAAGTCATTCTTACTTGATGTGGCCGACACAGGGAGAGCCAGCCCATTTGCAAATTCATCTGTGCCATTGTGTCATTAACGTCCTACATCTTCTCAGTTTCTTATCTAAGTTATTGCTACTCATCTGGAGCTTATTAGAAATGCAGAACTTAAGGCTTCTCTCAAACTTCGTGAATCACTGGGGATCTTGTGGAAATGCAGATTCTAGTTTAATAGGTCCAGGGTGGAGCCCAAGATACTCAATTTCTAACAAGCTGCTAGGCGATGCTTATGTTCTGAGTCCTAGACCATACTTTTAGTAGCAAGCACTGTCAGTATCCAGCTGGCTCCCAGGTTGACCCCTTGGCACAACGTTTTTTTAATGTATTAAATACCTACTAATTGTAAGATGCTTTCCCAAATGCTCCAATATAATCTACAGAATGACCTGAGGAGGTAAATATTCTTACATTCATTTTACAAGTGGGAAAAAAAGCTTGCCAAGGTTAGAAGAAAGAATAAGGAAGGAGGATTAAAGATGGTGTGAGTTGTGATACAGAGGCTTCCTCCTAAAACTGCATATAATATGAAAATATAATGAATACAACTAATCCTGAAAGAGCAACAGGAAAGAGGGCTGCACCAAACTGCATACACCTGGAGAAAAGCATAAACCTCATGGAACAGGGTAACATACCAAAGCCGTGGCTCAGCAGGACCCAAGCCCTTCCCCCACCCCAGCTCACCCGAGGGAGGAAGAGAAACAGAGCAGGGAGGGAGTGGAGGCCTGGGACTGCTGAATACCTAAGTCCAGAGATCTGCTCTGGGAGCACAAACCTACATTTCATGGTACTCTCAGGATTAGGGGGCTTAGAAAGCTGAGACAGGCAGAATACCTGGAGAGATTGAGATTCCAGCCACTTGTGGAAAGCAGGGATGCATATCCAGCTGCTCTGGGACAAAATAAAGGCAGGTAGTCTGAGAGACTTCCTAATAGCAAGAGGGCTGCTAAACGGGCAAGGAGTACACAGAGCTTACTGCTCAGGAGAAAGGACAGGTAGACAAAATTGTCCAGGTGCACTCTGCCCAGCAGATTGGGAACTCTGTCAATCTTCAGGTGCTCAGGCTCCCTGGCTGGCTACACAGCTTGAAGAACCCCCTCCGTGATACACAGCCTACTGTGCCTTCCTCCTGGCCAGCCCCACCTGGCTCGCAAACTGACAAACTACTCTGGTGTTAGGCCAGCCAGAGGGAAGCCCCATCTACAGTAACTACAAATACAAAGCATAAAGGCTTATACCTGTGTGCTCCACCCACTGGTCCTGGCAGTGAAGGCAGGCATAGCAGCCAGGAAGCAGGAAACAGCTCTTTCCTCCCCCTAGGCACCAATAGAAGAGAGAGAGAGAAAGGGATAGAAAGTGTCTTTGAGGAGGTAATTGCTGAAAACTTCCCCAATCTAGGGAAGGAGGTAGTCTGTGTATGGAGGTGCACAGATCACCCAACACAAGGGACCCAAGGAAGACAACACCAAGACATATAGTAATTAAAATGGCAAAGATCAAGGTTAAGGACAGACTATTAAAAGCAGCCAGAGAAAGAAATAAGATCACATACAAAGGAAAGTCCATCAGGCTATCATCAGACTTCTCAGCAGAAACCTTATAGGCCAGAAGGGAGTGGCATGATGTATTTAATGCAATGAAGCAGAAGGGACTCTAACCAAGAATACTTTATCGGGTAAGATTATCATTTAAATTTGAAGGAGGGATTAAACAATTTCCAGATAAGCAAAAGCTGAGAGGATTTACCTCCCACAAACTGTCTCTACAGTCTATTTTGGAGGGACTGCTATAGATGGAAGTGTTCCTAAGGTTTAATAGCTGTCACCAGAGGTAATAAAACCACAGAAAAGAAAGTAGAAGAGTTAATTACTAAGCAAATGGGAAATAAAATCAACTATCCCCAAAGTCAATCAAGGGATAGACAAAGAGTACAGAATATAATACCTAATATATAAAGAATGGAGGAGGAAGAAAAAGGAGGAGAAAAAAAGAACCTTAGATTGTGATTGTAATAGCATGTTAAGTCAGTTAAGTTAGACTCTTAGATATTAACCTTGAACCTTTGGTAGCCATGAATCTAAAGCCTGCAATAGCAGTAAGTACATACCTATCAATGATCACCCTAAATGTAAATGGACTGAATGCACCAATCAAAAGACACAGAGTCACTGAATGGATAAAAAAAAAGACCTATCTATATGCTGCCTACAAGAGACTCACTTTAAAACCAAAGACATACACAGACTAAAAGTGAAGGGATGGAAAAAGATATTTCATGCAACTAATAAGGAGAAAAAGCAGGAGCTGCAGTACTTGTATCTGTATCAGACAAAATAGACTTCAAAACAAAGAAAGTCACAAGAGACAATGAAGGACATTACATAATGATTAAGGGGTCAATCTAACAAGAAGATATAACCATTATATATCTATGTGCCCAACACAGGAGTACCTACATTTGTGAAACAAATACTAACAGAATTAAAAGGGGAAATAGAAAGCAATGCATTCATTTTAGGAGACTTCAATACTCCACTCACTCCAAAGGACAGATCCACCAGACAGAAAATGAGACAGAAGCACTGAACAGCACATTAGAACAGATGGACCTAACAGACATCTACAGAACTCTACACCCAAAAGCAGCAGAATACACATTCTTCTGAAGTTCACATGGAACATTTTCAAGAATAGGTCATATACTAGGCCACAAAAAGAGCCTCGGTAAATTCAAAAAGATTGAAATTGTACCAACCAGTTTCTCAGACCACAAAGGTATGAAACTAGAAATAAATTATGCAAAGAAAATGAAAAACCCCACAAACACATGGAGGCTTCACAACATGCTTCTAAATAACCAATGGATCAATGAGCAAATAAAAACAGATCAAGCAATATATGGAGACAAATGACAACAATAATTCAACACCGCAAAATCTGTGGGATGCAGCCAAGGCTGTGCTAAGAGGAAAGTATATTACAATATAGGCCTACCTCAGGAAAGAAGAACAATCCCACATGAACACTCTAAACTCACAATTAACAAAACTAAAAAAAGAAGAACAAATGAGGCCCAAAGTCAGTACGAGGAACATAATAAAGATTAGAGCATAAATAAATAAAATCGAGAAGAAAAAACAATAGAATCAATGAAACCAAGAGCTGGTTCTTTGAGAAAATAAACATAATAGATAAACCCATAGCCAGATTTCTTAAGAAAAAAAGAGAGTCTACACACATAAACAGAATCCAAAATGAGAAAGGAAAAATCACTACAGACACCACAGAAATACAAAGAATTATTAGAGAATACTATGAAAAATTATCTGCCAACAAACTGGATAACCTAGAAGAAATGGACAACTTTCTAGAAAAATACAACCTTCGAAGGCTGACCCAGAAAGAAACAGAAAATCTGAACAGACCAATTACCAGCAACAAAATTGAATTGGTAATCAAAAAACTACCTAAGAACAAAACTCCTGGCTTCACCACTGAATTTTATCAAACATTTAGTGAAGACCTAATAACCATCCTCCTTAAAGTTTTCCAAAGAGTAGAAGAAGAGGGGATACTTCCAAACTCATTCTGTGAGGCCAGCATCACTCTAATACCAAGACCAGGCAAAGACACCACAAAAAAAGAAAATTACAGACCAATATCCCTGAATAACATAGATGCAAAAATACTCAACAAAATATTAGCAAACTAAATTCAACAATACATCAAAAAGATCATCCATCATAATCAAGCAGGATTTATTCCAGGGATGCAAGGACGGTATAACATTCGAAAATCCATCAACATCATCCACCATATCAACAAAAAGAAGGACAAAAACCACATGATCATCTCCATAGATGCTGAAAAAGCTTTTGACAAAATTCAACATCCATTCATGATAAAAACTCTCAACAAAACGGGTATAGAGGGCAAGTACCTCAACATAATAAAGGCCATATATGACAAACCCACAGCCAACATCATATTTAACAGTGAGAAGCTGAAAGCTTTTCCTTTAATATCGGGAACAAGACAAGGATGCCCACTCTCCCCACTTCTATTCAACATAGTACTGGAGGTCCAAGCCACATCAATCAGACAACACAAAGGAATAAAAGGCATCCAGATTGGCAAGGAAGAAGTTAAACTGTCCCTGTTTGCAGATGACATATTGTACATGAAAAACCCTAAAGAATCCACCCCAGAACTGCTAGATCTAATATCTGAATTCAGCAAAGTTGTGGGGTACAAAATTAATACACAGAAATCTGTTGCATTCCTATACACTAATGATGAACTAGTAGAAAGAGAAATCAGGAAAACAATTCCATTCACAGTTGCATCAAAAAGAATAAAATACCTAGGAATAAACCTAGCCAAGGAATTTAAAGACCTATGCACTGAAAACTACAAGACACTCATAAGAGAAATTAAAAAAGATACCAATAAATGGAAACACATCCCATGCTCATGGATAGGAAGAATTGATATTGTCAAAATGGCCATCCAGCCTAAAGCAATCTATGGATTCAGTGCAATTCCTATCAGAATACCAAAAGCAAATTGTTTTAAAATTCATATGGAACCACAAAATATCCCGAATAGCCAAAGCAATCCTGAGAAGGAAGAATAAAGCTGGGAGGATTTTGCTCCCCAACTTCAAGCTCTACTACAAAGCCACAGTAATCAAGATAATTTGATACTGGCACAAGAACAGAACTGTAGACCAATGGAACAGACTAGAGAGCCCTGATATAAACCCAACTGTATATGGTCAATTAATATATGATAAAGTAGCCATGGACATACAATGGGGAAATGACAGCCTCTTCAACAACTGGTGTTGGTAAAATTGGACAGCTACATGCAAGAGAATGAAACTGGGTTATTGTTTAACCCCATACACAAAAGTAAACTCGAAATGCATCAAAGACCTGAATGTAAGTCATGAAACCATAAAACTCTTAGAAGACAACATAGGCAAATATCTCCTGAATGTAAGCATCAGCAACAGCAACTTCTTCCTGAACTCATCTCCTTGAGCAAGGGAAACAAAAGCAAAAATGAACACATGGGACTACATCAAACTAAAAAGCTTCTGCATGACAAAGGACACCATCCACAGAACAAAAAGACATCCTATAGTATGGGAGAATATATTTGTAAATGACATATCTGACAAGGGGTTAACATCCAAAATATATAAAGAACTCATGCACCTCAACAAACAAAAAGCAAATAACCTGATTAAAAAATGGGCAGAGGATATGAAGAGACAATTCTCCAAAGAAGAAATTCAGATGGCCAACAGACACATGAAAAGATGCTCCACATCACTAATCATCAGGGAAATGTAAATTAAAACCACAATGAGATACCACCTCACACCAGTAAGGATGGCCAGCTTCAAAAAGACTAAGAACAACAAATGCTGGCTTGGATGTGGAGAAAGGTGAACCCTCCTACACTGCTGGTGGGAATGTAAGCTAGTTTGACCATTGTGGAGAGCAGTATGGAGGTTCCTCAAAAAACTAAAAATAGAAATACCATTTGACCCGGGAATCCCACTCCTTGAAATTTACCCAAAGAATACAACTTCTCAGACTCAAAAAGACATATGCACCCCTATGTTTATTGCAGCACTATTTACAATAGCCAAGAAATGGAAGCAACCTAAGTGTCCATCAGTAGATGAATGGATAAAGAAGATGTGGTACAGATGGAATACTATTCAGCCATAAGAAAGAAACAAATCATAACATTTGCAACAACAAACAACATGGATGGAGCTGGAGGACATTATGCTCAGTGAAATAAGCCAGGCAGAGAAAGACAAATGCCAAATGATTTCCCTCATTTGTGGAGTATAACAACGAAGCAAAACTGAAGGAACAAAATAGCAGCAGACTCAGAGACTCCAAGAAGGGACTAGTGGTTACCAAAGGGGAGGGGTGAGGGAGGGTGGGTCGGGAGGGAGGGAGATGGGAATTGAGGGGTATTTTGTTTAGTGCACATGGTGTGGGAGATCAAGGGGAAAACAGTGTAGTACAGAGAAGGCAAACAGTGAATGTGTGGCATCTTACTGCAGTGATGGACAGTGATTGGGGTATGGGTGGCGAATTGATAATATGGCTAAATGTAGTAACCACGTTTTTCATGTGAAACTTTCATAAGAGTGTATATCAATAATACCTTAATAGAAAATTTTAAAATAAAAAATAACACAGCTTGCCAAGAATTCTATAAGCTTCCAACTCCAAATTCTGCCTCACCAGGCCGCCTTAATCTTAGAGGCCCATTCCGCATGGCAGCTGACATCCCCTATAGAGCATAGGCATAGGGAGATGGCATCATACCTTAGCATTCACTTCTAACAGCAACAACAAAAATTGTAAAGGTTTAGTTGAAGCGAGGTCTGTGAGTTCTCTGTGAAACTGATCCTAGGCAGCTGGTTCAACCACTAGTTATGTGAAACGTTCAGCTCATTGTAACACATGACAATGGCCCGACCAGGGGAAGATAACCCAGATGTTTAGTACAGGCAATTTTTAATGTCAAATAAATGGAGGGCTGGTACAGTAGTTTGGCAACTAGACCCTGAATTTCCAAGATTTTCCATGTCAAATATTCTATCCCATTGCTATACAATATATTCTGGTGTTATTTAGGAAAAAAGCTCAGCAAATATAAAGGGCATGATGTACCAGATGACTTTAAAAAGAACACCATAGTAAAGACCCTCGTCAGTGCAGAGAAGTAAGAGAAATAAATCATGACAGTTGGAGAGGACAAAATGAAACTATTCACAGATAACATTAGGCACTTAGACATTCCAAAAGAAATCACAGATTATTAGAAATAAGTTGAATAATTTTGCTGGACACAAAATCACATAAAAATCAATTGAACATTCATATGCAGCCAAAAGTTTAAGAAATTTAAAAAATGCCAACTTAAGAGCATCAAAAATATCAAATACCTAAGAATAAATACAATGTAAGATGTTCAAGAACTCTATAATAAACATTGGGAGCAATTAAAGAACACCAAAGGGAACCAAAGGATATGTTTATGGATTAGAAGATTCAATGTTGGAAATATGTCAGGTCCTCTAAAACATGCTATAGATTTGATGCAGTCCCACTCAAAGGCCCATCATAGTTTTTATGGAATTGATAAAAATGGTTTTAAAGTGTATATATTGAAATGCAAAAAGTGAGGTATAACCAGTGAAGAAGAAGAAAAAGTGGGAAATTTCTCTACCAGATACCAAGACTTACTATAAAGGTCATTAAGACAGTGCTGCACCAGCACAAGAGTTCAAATAAATAGTTCAAGAAAATAGACATTCCCAGAATAACCCCTGCACACTGGCTCTGCTACGTGGAATCATAACTAGCGTCTCAGACCAAAGGACCTATTTTATGGAGAAGGGAGCCGATGAAGGACACGTGTGGAGGGAATGCACGGGCTCCTATTCTAATGCGGGAGGTCGGCCTCTCCTCTGCAAGGCCCATGGCACAGTGTAGGAAAGACGTCCCATGTTAAAGCGCTTTTCTCCAGGGAACAGTCTGCATTTCAACCCTCAGCCATTATTTTTTGCTGGGTGTCCAAACCTGAACACATGCATGTGGAAACTGAGGAGTAGGAGTAGGAGTGGCCCCCCTAGCAACCCACCTGGGTTTTGTTTTGTTTTTTGCTTCCCAGTGCTATAGCTTCAGGCTCTGTGAAATTAGAGGTAGGAGGGATGCTCTTATCACTGAATTTAAAGCTACATCTGCTACCTGATCACTTGGGGCTGCTCACTCTGGGTGTGTGGGGAGTGATGGTGTTGCTGGCATAACTGGCCAGGATCCTGAGGAGCTGGGGCTGCATAATGGGAGCAGGGAGAGTATGTCTGGAGCTTGGGGAGCTCTCTGGGATGCCTCTTGGTGCCCCATGCCTGGTGATAACTGGAAATTCTGTGAATATGCCAGGCAGACCAAGGTAAACAGTTGCTCAGACTCTTCAGGAATGAAGGTCTGGGTCACCCAGACCTGCGGATGAGGATGCAGGTAACACAGAAAGGAGAAACTGAGAAAGGAGATGGTGAATATCGGTTACGGCCCCAGGACCAGCTGTGGCAGGGTAGACTAGCTTGTTCCACTAACCCTCCCATTCTGAGTCTTTTTTTTTTTTGAGATTGTGACCAGCCAGCCACCACCTTGGAGCCTCAGTAACAGTAGACTCGGAGCAGCAACTTCGTGGTCTGAGCATTGCAAGGCGCAGGCTGCAGCAGACACTGCTGACACCTCCGTCCATACCCCTGACTTGGCTCGAGCCTGCGGTGGACAGCTGGCACGCTGACAGCACCTCCCTGAAAGCCCCCGCATGGCTCTGCTGCTCTGCCTGAGACCTTTCTCCAGTGCCGCAGAAGCCTGTGCAGCCCAAGAGCAGAGCAGCCTACCGGGACTCTGTGCCCCCAGGGACAACCTCTCACCTCTGACCAACAAGGTATGAGAATTAGTGGACAAGTGCCCAGCTTTCCTGTCCATCCATGGGACAAGTGGGAGGCACATTCCCCAGGGCTCTCTAGAGGCTCCCCAGTGGGGTTAAGCCCCAGTTGCCCACAGTGGCAATTAAGGAGCCCTTTTTTGCTTTCTCCCTGCCTTGTCACATTTTGCCTATTTATTCACTTAGAGTTGGCACAAGGACAAGGAAGCTAGGACACACCCCCAAGAGAGAGTCCACCTTAAATTTTGCACCCCAGACACCTCACTTGCCCCCACCCTGCTCCCAGCCCTACTCTCCATTGTGCTTCTGGGCACCACAGCAAGAACCAGGTACCTGCCCTCAAGTCCTGCCTCAGGACCTGATAAGACAACTGTGCAATTCCACTCTTAACTGTTCTTATGGATTGAACTGCATCCCCTAAAAAGATTTGTTGAAGTCCTAACTCCCAGAACCTCAGAATGTGACCTTATTTAGAAACAGGGTCTTTTTAGGTGTTATTAAGATGAGGTCATCCTGGACTAGGATGAGCCCTTCATGTAACATGACTGGTGTCTTTATAGGAAGGTAATGTGAAGACATGAAGGGAAAACGCCATGCAAAGATGGACTTGTGTAACTGCAAGCCAGTGAATAACAAGGCCTGAGGTGCCTCGCTTCCACCAGAAGCTAGGAAGAGGCAAGAAAGGCGCTAAGATCCTCAGAGAGAGCACAGTCCTGTTGACACCTTAGATTAAGACGTCTAGCTTCTAGAACTGTGAGAGAAGAAATTTCTGTTGTTTTAAGCCACCCAGTTTGTGGTACTTAATTATGATAGCTGTAGAAAATGAATGCGGTTATGCATCATATATATATGTACATACATATATATACACACACACATACCAAGAAATATGTACCAAATGTTACAGCAGTTGTAAGTTTCATTATAACAAAACCTGGAAACAATCCACATATCTGCTGACAGGAAAATGACAAAATTGCAATATGTCAGTGTCATAGAGCAGTGAAAACATTTAGGGGTGGACATTGAGTGGATGTTGACTGAAATCAGCCAGACACAAAAGGATGCCAAATGTATGATTACAGTTCACACTACCACGTCAGTGTGGGTACATGCCGAGGTCATAAAACTGCGAAGAAAAGCCAGAAGGGCATGGGCAGTGGCCCAGAAGGGCAAAAGGCTTTGGGTTGCTGTCAGTGTCCGATTTCTTGACATGGCTGGTGATAACAAGCATTTACTTGCAATAGATCATTGAGCTGTGTGTCTCTGTTTTGTGCACATTTTCCGGCGAGTGTTATACTTTCACAATAAGGTTTTTTAGAAGTAAATACTACTGCAGGCTGCCCACCTGGCCCCCACCCAGTAAGGGTTGCAGGGCAGCCGAGAATGTTACTCTTGAGACTGAACACATTGAGGTTTTGACCCTGATCCCATTATCATCTCCAGGTTTGAATTCTCAAAAGTTTGTTGCCGAATCCATAAATCAAGGATGTGGTTTTTGTCCACTTTGACACTAGACACTAGCTGACACGTGAGCTTGGACAGGTTCATACCACTTCCCTATGCCGCCACCCTTTCTTCAGTAAAATGAAGCTAACCTCACCTGTCTTGCAGGATTCAGGGAGTCCAGAGTGTGCCGATGGTGTGAAGCACTTCCTGACACAGCAGCTGCAGAGAGATCCCCACCCTAATTGGCACGTAAGTCCAGGTGGTCTCTGGAGCTTCACTTGCCTGGTGGGATTGCTTCAGGACGTGCCTAGTGGAAAGAAAGAGCATTGAGGTCTGAAGATCTGAATTACTGGCCCCTACCTGGGGTACCTCCCTCAGAGAAGTCCCACCTGCCCTCGGGGCCATTCGCTAACGTAGCTGATCACCACCAGCCCAGGAAGCACATCAGAAACAGAGTATGTGTCCCCCACCCACTGCGCTGGGAATCGGAATGTGCGCCAGCTCTGGCTTCTCCAGCTCCTACGTTCCAGGCTGCGATTACGGGCGGTCCATTATACCTCAGGGAGGCCACAAGAGGGCAGCAAAGCCCAAGCAATGTAAACCCTCTAGGGGCGGACGTGCCCTTCTTGGTGAAATTCTCTCAAATTCAATCTCTCCCCTGAAAGGGCGTAGACACAGTATTATAATACAAATAAGCACGCTTAACAGCCAAATCTTGATTTCTACATACTATTCTCCACTAAAAACAAAAGAACAAAAAACAAACACGCAAACAAAGCTGAGCTTTTTAGAGAAGTGGCTGATTCCAGGCATGAGGCAGAAAAATCTCAAGGTAAGCTCGGTGCTTTTTGTGTGCCAGAAAGTGCAGAAGCGCTCAGGAACCGTTGGGGACATCTCTAAGGGACAGAGGAGCCAGCTTAAAAGGGATCCCATTAACTAAGTAAAATAATTGAGCATCAGAAAGAATACTGGGGGTGATCATCATAATTGAATAAAACAAAAATCCGTGAGTATGTAGGTGGTAACAGAAGGCGAAGGGCCGCACTATTCAGAGTATACTATTCTGAGCCAGGCACAGGACTCTCTTTGCCAGGCAGGCCTAAAAGGGACCATTTGAAAGAAGCTGGGCTGACAGACGAAGGAGGGGAACTGTGTGGTTCTCCCTGCATAGTGTGAAGCAGAGACTTCATTGTGAGAAGGGAAGAGTCACCAAGTGAAAACATACTTACCTTCCTTATCATAGGCTAGGCAAGGTCTCTAAACCCAGGGGTCTAAAGTCTTGCTATAGCTCATAGATACTTCCGCTCAATAATGTTTTTAAATAGAGAAACTGCACTTAAACTCCAGATTTTCAGTGTCTCTTAAAAACCATGCAGTCTGACCCATATTCCCACATGGAAGCAGTCAGCTAGAGCAAGGAGCCGCCAGTCTATTCCGCGGACTCTACGTCCCCCCACTCACCAGAGGCCCCCAGCCCAGGGGGTTTATGTCACCTGCCTGGCCTCCAGAGGCATCAGCATTTATTACCATTAGGCCAGCTGTCCTGCCTCTGGGAATTAGTGTCTGTCATTAGGAGACAGGTGAGTGTGTGTGTGAGAGAGAGAGAGAGAGAGGGAAGAGACAGTGTATTTGACTCAACATTTATTAATTTATTAACGGGACAATTGAAAGAATGAAGAGGTAAACTTCCACTTGTGAAGACTTTGCAGGGACTCTTCCTGAACTGAAGGATTATGGGTGTCAGCATTCTTTCCTGGACCTAGAGTGCTCAACTCCTTTACCTCCCTTCTAGGGCTGGGGCAGGGAGTTACCATGTAAAACAGAAGAACCAGCAGATAGAACAGGAGCCAGATGGTCTCCAGTGGTAAGAAGCAGAGGTTTCCCGAAAAGCCGGTGGAAGGCTTCCTGATGTAAGCCTGAAGAGGGAGGCTCTCGTGAAGGGATGCTAAATATAGCGAAGATGTGGAGTTGAGGGGCAAGGCTAGGAACTGGGCGGAGTGGTTCTTAGCCGCTGCAGAGACAGTGGTGGTTGTCTGCTGATGGTTCTCCCACCCTCCCGACCAACAGAACCTCCGTTTCATTCAGGCAGCAGCGTGCCAACCAGAACGTTCCTGATCAGCCTAAGCCCAGGCCACAGCTGCGTTGCCTGTGACTGGTCTAGGCACGGACAGGGACCCAGTTTTGTCCAACGAGAGGCAGGGTGTCTGCTGGAGGCTTCTGGAAAGGATTGTCCTCCAAGGGAGAAGAGATTCGTGGGAGTAAAAAATTATCTTTGCCATTGTCTCTAGTTTCCTGTAATGGATGCAGTCCTGTGAAGAAGTGAGCTGCAATATGCATCTTGCCACTGTTAAAAAAGCAAATTCAAAAGCCAACATGCTGAGGAAGTTTGAGGAGGTTGAAAAGAGCGTGGGTCTGGATGTTGTGGATGGACAAATCAACTCTAGGGATCCCTGTGTGATTGTCCTGTAAGGGAACCATAAGTGCCCCTACCACTTAAGCCACTGTTAGCGAGACTGCATCTCAAAGCACTTCCAACTGGTACAACTGCTTCCCATGGACTACATCACGTTTGGTGTATGGTGGAGGTCTCCTTAAATGATTCCACCCTTCAGAGAGCGTGCTGGGGGGCAGGCGGAGAATCCAGGGACTCGTGGCCTGGTCCTCACTCACTCCTCCACTGGTACCCATGAGAGGGGGCAGCATCCTATTGAGAAGAGGAGTCCAGGAATCTACAAATGGTGATGAACCAATAAATGAATGGTGGCCCTCGCAGGCAGCTGAGGTGGTAGGAGGGTCACTCTGGCTCCAGGGAACACTGCAAGTAGGCAACTGGAAAGGATTTCAAGACAATTTCCTTGAAATATGAGGAAGTCTGAGGAGAGGAGGCTGTAAAATAGGATAAAATAAGTTAACAGCATGCAATAATCTACCTTCAGAGGATGGTAAACCACACCTGAGAACCTGAGTTTCAGCCATGACCACCTGATGAAGAAACCTGACATTGGTCACAGGTCTTTACGTCCTGTGCGGGCTGCTTGGTGACTTGCTGGCCATGTCTTCTATTTCATTGTATATGTGTGATCTTATTCATTGCTCATTAGTAGATCGAATATGGTCATGTAGGATTGATTAAATAATCTGATCTCTCTCTCTCAGGCCTTTGCCAGTATTCTTCCATTTCACCCATGGAAACACTGAGATCTAAAAACATTAACTATCTTAGGGAAGGAGCCCACAGCAACAAATGCAGAGGTAAAATGTGAACCAAGATCTTTCGGTCTTCTTTTCTTACATAACACATTGCCTCTTTGACAATGCATTTTAAACGAAAAGTTAGTCTCAAGATCAAAGACATTTGGATTCAACTCCCTCTTGTTATTTGTCTTGTCAGGTAACACATGTTGCTTAACTGAGGTTTTATGGGCAATGCCTTAACCAGTTTCAACAGCATGCCTAGCATATAGCAGATGGTCAACAAATGATGTGTGGGTGTGACTCAAATAGCAGAAGTTTGAAGCACAGTAGAAGGACAGAGATTGGATGTTCTTTTATTTTTTTCCAAATGATGCTCCTCTTTTCATGTCCAGTAATTTCTTGAATACTTACTATAAGCACCTAATAATCAGATATGGTATATGTTAGTAATAGTTAAAAGCATGACTGCTGGAGCAGGATCGCTTAGTTGGAACATCTGCTCTGTCACTTACTAGTCATGTGACCTCTAGTAATTTTCTTAAATGCTTTGTGCCCCAGTTGCATTATCTAAAATTGTAAAATAAGTTTATTAAATAAACCTATAGGGTTTTTATGAGGAATAACTTAAGTAATAAATATGTGATTTGTCATAAGTAGGAAGTGTTATTGAAGTGTTTTTACTCTGTCTACCTGTAACTTGGCCTTGAGTTAAGAGCATGCCTGTTTTGCACCCCAGACCGCTTCTCCAGACTGGAATTTAAAGCCCTCTGCCCATCTCCTCTCTCTACCCTTTACAAAAACCCACTTTCTCTCTCTCCCCACCCCTGCTCTACAGGAAATTCCACTCCCTCCAATGCCCCCTTACTCCTTGCCCGGTTCAGTGTCTATCTCCAAGCCCCCCCCCCCCCAAGGTCCATGCCCCTGAGAAGCTTCTGCATGTAGATCGCTCTCACCCCTTGTCTTTTTCCTGAACTCCAAAAACTTCTGTGGTTGGAACCCTGCCCTGCCCCCCTGTTCTGTATGTCTTCTTGGTCATGTCACAGACTGTCAGACATGGCATGGTGTGCAGGGTATGGGAATGTGTCCCATGTCTTTCTGTGACCCCCCTCCACTGACACACACACACCTGTGTGTGTGAGTGATCAGTGCCATTGGAGCTACTGGATGTATAGTCGGTTTTTGTCCCCATTTGTGGCACAGAGCTCCTAAAATCCTTGGATGTCTGCTGGACACCATCTAGGCGCACCCCTAATGGCATCTTCACTCTATCCCGTTCTAGTCCAGAACACTCAGTTTCTCTGTTGATTTACCTTTGATCTTTATTGCCTATTTAGAATTTCAGGAGCATTGGCATTCCCCCACTTCTTGAAACCTCTCTCTCTATTTCCTCTCTGAGAACATACTCTCCTGATTTTCCTCGTACCTCCATGGCTGCCTCCTTTCCTTCTTCACCAGCGCCTTCTACTCTAAGTCAGTCCAAGCACAAGCTCCTCCTCCTCCAATCTTGCTTTAGCTTTAAAAATAAAGGTGCACAAATAATTCAAGAACATGATCCCAAAGGGTACAGATGAAGCAAGGCACAGCCATCAGAGGAAACACAAAATGTCTTTTCATCATTGCCCGCTACCTGCTTCCCTGCAGAGGCACTGGACAGCTGGGTGTGTGCCCAGAGGAAGGGAGTTGCCTGCAATATCCATTCTTCCCTTTATCTTCAATAATCAGACCACCCAGAAGTTAGCTCATATTTCCCTCCCTTGCAGCTCTGTGCAGTTATGTGATTGAGGTCTGGCTCCTGGTTGAGAAGTGGAATTGGTGTGTGCAACTATAAGGACAGTCCCTCAAAGAAAAGGACATGCCCTTCTCATTCTCCTTCCTTCTTCTTCTTTACTGTTTGATAGCCAGAACCAGAGTGGCCACCTGGAACCCTCCACTATGTGGGGGCTTTCCCACCCTAAGCCATTCTGCCACACCAGCTGGGTGTCCTATGATTCAGCTCAGTTCTGACACTATCTGCCTGAACAGCATCAGCTCCCAGGCTCAGGGCTCAGTCCCACCTATCTGCCTCCACCTCAGACCCAATTACAAGTCCAGGTTGTTACCTCTGCCTCTGACCCACTGGCTATAAATCATAGGTTCCCACAACCCCCTCCTTGGATTCAATTAATTTGCTAGAGTGGCTCACAGAACTCAGGAAACCAGTTTGCTTACTAGATCACTGATTTATTACAAAAGGATGTAACTCAGGAACAGCCAAATGAAAGAGATACACAGGGCAAGATGTGGGAAAAGGGCACAGAGCTTCCTCAGTCTCTCTGAGCTCCAGTCTCCTAGGACTTCCACATGGTCACCAACCCAGAAGCTCTCCAGACCCCGTCCTTTTGGGGTTTTCATGGAAATTTCAATACATAGGCAAATTGATAAAATCTGTGTCATTGGTGATTGAACTTAATCTCCAGACCCTCTTCCCTCTCGGGAGGTGGGGGTGGGACTAGAAGCTCCAACTCTCTAATCACCTGTTTGGTTCCCTGGCAACCAGCCCCACCCTTACTAAGCGTTTCTGCGAAAGTCCCTCATTATCATAACTCAGGTATGGCTGAAAGGTGTTTGTTATGAATGAAGATACTTCCATCACTCTTGTCCTATCACTTAGGAAATTCCAAGGGTCTTAAGAGCTCTGTGCCACAAATAGGGCCAAAAACCAAATATATGTTTCTTTAAAATCACAATATCGCACTTTGGTGGGAGCTGTGTATTGAAGAAGACCAGACGATTGGGAAGGCCCATCTTGCAGCCATGCCTCCAACCCCATATGTTTATACAGGAGACTAGTAATTTGGGATTTTCTCTCTCTTACCCACAAAACTGATCTAACTCAGGCTATACATTCTGTAGTATCTTTGTTAATAAATATATCTTTTCTTTTTCACAAATGAATCCATATATGGTTGGTTCTGTGGCTGGCTTTTTTACTGAACAATCCATTCCTCTCTGTCCCTTACCTCCCACATTTAATTCACTTATATAACCTGTTGATTCTTCTATTAGCCCTCAGCCTCTCCTCCCCCTCACTGAAGCTCCCCTAGTCCAAGTCCCAACAATTTCTAACTAATGCCAACTGATCATTCTGCTTCCACTCTTGCCTGTAGATAGAACTAGTTAATTTTTCCATCCATTCTTTACCTAGCATCCAGAATGATTTTTTAAAAACACAGATAAAGCCATGTCAATCCATGCTTAAAACCCTTCTGTACTTTCCTGACCCACATGGAATGAAATATAAGCCCCTTAATGGGCCTACAAAGCTTTGAGGGATTCACCCTTTGTCCATCTCTCCAACTGCCACTCTAGTCCAGGCTATCATTCTCTTTAACTGCATTGCGTCTCTTACTTCCTCTCAAGCATGTCCCACCCATCATACCTTTTGCAGACTGTGATAAGCAGTCTGGAACATCCTTTCTACAACCCATGGATCACTAGCTCCTTCTGATCCCTGAGAAGGCTTTCCCTGGTTAGTTTTAAATTCTACTGATTTCCCTTAATTCCCCTAATCACAGTTCATAGTACATATGCATCTGTGCATGGACCTGTTTTCTTCCTTTCCCACTGGACTGTAAGCCCCCTGAAGCCATGGACCCTGTGTATTTCAGGTATCCCTCTGTCCTTGGGAACAGCCAGCAATCTAAATACAGAGAAGGCACTTAATAAAGACTTGTAAATGAAAGAGCCCTGACTTTTAGAGTTAAGAAATCTTGGTTCAGGTTCCACCTCCACTGCTTGCAGGCTGTGCCACAGTTGTGGGTGGAGTTTGTCCCCGCCAAAACAAAGGATTGAAAGGCAGAGACACAATAGCGAGGCAGAGCATTAAGTTTTATTTGAATACACTCCAAGGGAGGGGTGGGCCAGAGTAAAGGTAAACAAAGGCCCCAATTCTTTGGGTGGGAGGCCTTTTTATTAATTTTTAACTGGGAGGCACCTCTTTGATTGACAAGGTGAGGTCATTTGATTGACAGGTCCAATTACCGAGCCATCCCTCTCAGTGCGCATATCCTTTCCCAGAATGCACACAGAAAAGGGGATGGGGGAGGGGCAGCAATTTTAATGAAGTGGATTTGGGCAGTTCTTAGTTTTAATTGAGCCTGCGTTGGGACCTGGTTGGGACAGGTTTGGCCGGTCCTGAGAGGCAAGGAACTTACCTCCGTGGAAAGCCTTTGTTATCTTCAAGTGGGACCCCCTACCTGGGCAGAGTTTGGTTTTTTTTTTTTCCCTTGAACCTTCTATTCCCCTTCCCCGGCTGCTCGTGTCTATCTTTCCACCTGTCAGTACCTTGGGGAAGTCAGACCTTCCTGAGCCTTTGCGGATCGTGGGGGGGAGGAAGACCGGAGGCCTGCCCTAATGATTTCATAGAGCTGTTGTGAAAATCAAATGGGATGACTTGAGGTAAAATTTTAAAACCCTGAACAAATGTGAGGGGTTAATTTACTGTTGAAGAAAGGAAAACTTATGTGATATCTTTGAAAATCTACTTTCTCAAATACTTGTATGTATAATGGGCCTCTGCATACTAGTGTGTCCAAGGCCTTGTCAATAATTCATTACTTTCATTCCTGCTCATTTCATCCCTTTAAACAGCTTTAAAGGGAGAGTTTTCTTGAACTACAAACCTTTGTGCTACTTCCATTTATCAGTCCCAATAAATGAGTCTTTTTGACTTGGGAATGGGGAGTTTAGTGGCAGCTGCTAGTTGAAATGAAACTTTTTGCTAAGAACAATAAAAACTCAGCTTTCTCACCCCTTGATCTGCTTTGCTTAGTTAGTGATTGCGGGGGTGTGGTATTTACAGAAAAGTTTACTAAAGCATGGGGGGTGGCCCGGTCCTTCCACACTGGGATGCCTGTGTTGTGTAAATAATCCTCTTTTAATCACAGTCTAAACATGGTCCTAAAACAAGATGTTTGTGCCAAGAAGAATTCCAGGAGGCATTATCCTGATAGTGGGGTGTGTGTGAGTGGGGAGTAAGGATGAGTGGGTTAAATAATAGAATCATCAGCCCCACACATTTGGGCAGGGGGTGGGTGCGCACCTTTGTTGCATGGGATTACCAAAGAAATTGCAACTCCACTTTTCTTTTTCGTAAGCATCTTATTCAAACAGTATTTTTGCCATTTAAACTGTAAAGGTTGTGGTTGTGTTTCCTCCATAACAACACATCTATGCAAACAGATTTGGATTTTTTTTTTAATGAACATTTTATTTTGGCATCATTTGAAACTTATATGGAAAGCTCAAAGGTAGAGCAGGGAGTTCTATGTATCAATCATCTTCTAACCTTACCTGGTGCATTTGTCACAATCCATAAAAGAATATTGTATATTATTATTAACTGAGATCAATGTTCTATTCGACTGCCTTCGTTTCTGCCTAATGTCCCTCTCTGTTCCAGGATCTCATCTGGGATTCCATGTTGGCTTTAATTCGGCTTATTTATTTATTTTGCATCAGCGTCAACAAGTTATTATTATTTTTTTTCCTTTAAAGTAAAACCATTCACTTAAAATCAAGGAAACATTTTTCTTTTTGAAGGGTGTAAAGTTGCAGACTTATTTAGGTCTTTGCCAGGAAAACCCATTTCCATAGGTAGTTAATACTGTGTTTTCAAATTCAGATTGTGTGACTCCAGCTAAAGACGCTTTTTAAAGGAAAAAGTAAATATTTACCAAGAGGGCCCCTTTCAGAGGCTGAATTTGGCAGTGGGGTCAGGGAAGGGGTAGAGATTTGGGTTCTGGGGTGCCTCTGCCCTTCTTGGAAAGAGAATATGCTCCAATCTCTGCAGTCTGGATACCTGGGGGCAAGTTAGCCTCAGCTTCCCTATTCCGTCACATGCAGATAGCAATACCTCCATGCAGGATTGGAGTAAAAGTTAGAAGCAATGAAATCTTTAGCATTTTGCCCAGTGCACTAGGACTTAGGTAGCCATCATTGTTATTCTTTTATATTTAAAGAAAGAGAAAGAGGCATTTTGGAAATGTTTTGCTTAGCAACTGCTTGTTTTAACTTATTGCCTCTGTGTGAAAAGGCCTCCTTGCATCACTGTCCATAAACACATTCCAGAAACATTCCTGCCTCTGTTCTTTCTTGAAACAATATGGTATATGGTTTCCTCTTCCTACTCCTTCCCTCAAGGCTTTGGGCAAATTTCCCCACAAAGCCTTCCTTGATGCTCTCAGTGATGGGGAAAGGGGATAACCAGGGAGACCTCTGAATTTCCTAATCTGTAAAATGAGATTAAAAATAGTGTTAGGGTCGATTAAAGGAAAAAATGCATATAAAATGCTAATCACTGCTTCCAACGTATAGTACATTCCTCTAAAAAATAATAATAGCAATAGCTTTTCTTTTAGATAGTGGCAGTAAGAATGTAAAAAAGAGCAGGAAATCTATTAAGGATTTACATATAGGGACAGGCCTTAGTGGTTGATTCATTGTATGGTGTGGATGATGGAGGGAGAGGCACTGGAATGGCACTTGGGCCTCAAATTCTTGAGCAAGGGAGGTGAAGGCATTCATGGAGTTAGGGGCAGGAGTGTTTATTATCTTTTGTTTGTCTTGCTTGAATGGATTTTTGCAACTAGGAGCCATGGCACTTAGTCCTGGGCATGTGGAATTTAACAAGTTCTTGGGACTCCTAAGGGCAGACATCCAAAGACTATTGACTATCTGTATCTGACGCTGAGGAGAGATCTTTGAGTGCTAGGTTGGGGCTCACCATCAGACAGACAAATGTTAGTTGAAACCAGAGAGGAGAGGAGAAGATCACTAGGACAGCTTGTAGAGAAAGCAGTAACAAGGACTACGGAGAACTTTGAACATGGATGATTAAGGGAAATAGAGAGGGTGCAGAGTCCAAGGCTGAAGCTTCGACAGCAACAGAGGCTGAGACACTAGGCAGTAGCTAGACGGGAGCAGGGGGGAAGGGGAGATTTTAGGGTATGTTTGGGAGAAGGCATAGAGTTGATCAGGTTAAATGCTGGTAGGAAGGAGCCAGAGAGAAAGATGGGTGAATGTTAGAGAAGGGATTCTTGAAGGGAAGAGTTGACAGAGGAGGGAGTGAAATGAGCACATGTGGAAAGTGCAGGTGTGGTGGCAGCTGAGTTTTAAGTGTAGTAGTAGGAACTTGGCCAGATAGCTTCCTCCCAGCCCTCCCCTCATAAAGCACTTTATATGTCTAAATCAGTGGTTCTCAAAGTGTGATCTAGGGGCCTTGGGGAGTCCCTAAGACCCTTCCATCATTGTTTCTAGAGGCTGCATGTGTGATGGTGTCTCTCTATGATGGCTAGTGAAATATGAGCTAGAAATATGAGTATATTCTAGTGTTTCCTAGAATTTTCTAGCGTAGTAGATTTAGATTGATATGCATTTTTAGCAAATAGAATAGTTTTTTTCTCAGTACTTCTGCTATGTTCTTACTCTCTTCAGCAATACCTGCTTTAACATTTGTAATTTCATTTTCTTCCAATATACTGTTATTTTAAAATTCCCAAGTTTCCCTTGAGTCAGTGAAGAAACAGAAGAAGTATACTTTGCTGTCTTGTTTGGCAATAATATTTTAGAACTTTTTGAAAATGTTCAGCACTGCAAGATTTTACCAAAAATTGCCATTGTTTTAGAATTTTGCATTTTATTTTAAAGTAAAAGAAAATAAAATTTTGTAGTTAAGAATGAATTGTTGGCTTTTGAGAGGAAAACAAGACTCATTTTTCTCAACCTGTAGCTGCATTGTCTACATCTAAAGATGCTGAGACATATCAGAAGACATATCAGAAGAAAGTGACATATCAGAGAGTTCTCTGACTCATGAAAGGAAGGAATATACCCACCTCCAGAAAAAAAAAACTGGATGAAACTGTAAATAAGGAAAAAAATGTCAGTTCTTTTTTCTTTAAGCTTTTACTGATGTTAGTAATTTACCTTTATTGTCTTACACAACACACCATTTTGGATAGTATTATGGTTCCAATTAACTTGTACTATCATTTTGAAACCATTCAGAGTTTAAAGAAAGAAACTGATTGAATTTTTAAAACAGAGAGGTCATGCACTTTTAAAAAACTAAAAATTATTTGTTACACCTTTTCAGACTAGAAATGAAAGACCACAAGCATCTTACAGAGTAAGTTAACATACCGAATCAGCTAAGGAAGTACACTCAGTAGCTCAGAGACTAATTAAATCCCCATACAGTTGACATTGCTGAATACCTGCTGGATGAAAAGTCAATGAAAGAAATCATGACAATGCCACTTTCCAATGATACCATAACTCATCAAAGATAGAGTTAATAAATCATCTTCAAAATTGTACCTTTGCTTTGAAAGTGGTCATGCCTGGATTTTCTCTTCTGCTTGTACTTGTTTAATACTCACAACAACTAATCATCAAAGTTACATAAATGCTTGACAACAAGCACAAGCATTGCTGAAATATTTGAAGTGTTCAATACCATTTGAGTCTCATATTTTGTCCTGGAACAACTGTGTTGACATTTTTATTGATAGTGGGAAAGCAATTGTCAGTGAAACTGCTGGCATTCAGCACAAATCAAGGAAAGAGTGCTAAACTATACTAGTGGTCACTGCATCCTCTACTGCTTCCCCCAACCACCAATAGCCAATTTCACTTAAAAACATGCTTGATGAGGCAGTAAAATGATTAATGTTATTAAATTTCAATACTTCAGTATATAGCATATAGCCATTTTCATATTATGGATGATATGAGAAGCGTGCATAAAACACCTACTGCATACTGAAGTGTGACGGTTATTTCAAGGAAAAGCACTTGTACCATTGTCTGACCTGGCCATGTTGTCATGGAACTCCATTTTCACTTGAAAGAATAACTGACAGATGAAAGGTAGTTTCAGACTTGGCTATCTCATAGACATTTTCTTGAAAGTGAATGAAGTGAGCCTTTCACTTGAAAAAAAACTGATAGCATTTGTCTCAATAAAATTGGAGCTTTCCAATAAAAATTTAAATGTTGGAAAACTTGTATCTGCTACCATGAGCATCATGAGCATGACAAGTTCTCAGTTCTTAAAGACTTTTGTAATGAGATGGGTGGTGATATTAAAAAATGTGTTGTTTGATAATATATGAAAAGTGTCAGCATTTGAATATCTGTATAATTTGATGAAGCAATACTTCCCAAATGACCAATGCATGATGTCACAAAGTAACACATAGGTAAACTATCTGTGCAAAATCCAAGACAGACCAATACATAACAAGAGTTGAAGAGTTTGTGAATAGGATTTTAGATTCCAAATTGCAACTAACCACTTGTCAAGTTTTGCTGTTGTATCGAAGATGAGCCACAATCATCTATAAAGGCTATATAAATATTCCTCCTTTTCCAGTGGCGCATCTGTATGAAGCCAGATTGTCTTCATATTGCAACTGATGTAGGAAAAGGTAAGAGAATCCAACTGTCTTCTGTTAAGCCAGTCATTAAAGAGTTCTTGAATGTAAGGCAATGCCGCTCTTCTAATTTTTTTGTTTTGTAATATATATTTATTTTTCATAGAATATGGTACTCATATGGCTATTTAATGGGATTGTTTTTAAAAATGAGGTAATGAATATTTAAATTTTTTCACAGACTTTATTTCTTATACGGAAAATATCAATACATAAAACCCCAGAAACAAAAAATCTTTTAGATATTCAATGAGTTTTAAGAATGTAAAAGGGTTTTAACACCACAGTTTGAGGGTCACTGATTTAGATCACAGGGAGGAGAGCTGGGTGTATGGTGGGAGATTTAGAAGCATAAGAAAGTTTTAAAATAGCCATTGATATTTTTTCCTCATAACTTCAGAATATTAAAAAACATAAAGCCCCAATGTTAGAGAGTTCCTATTGGTTAGGGTTTGGTTAAATGGGTTTTTACCAGTTTAGTAAAGGGAGCAGGGTAGTGTATTAGAGTTAGATAAACCTGAATTTGAATTCTGACTCAGGTAACCATAGAGAAATCATCAAAATTCCATCCTCAGCTTTTGCATCTGAAATGTCGGGATAATATCTACCTTACATGGGTTGCCAAGAGGCTATATCTTTGCTACTTAAAGTGTGATCTGTGGACCAACAGATAGTTAGCAATGCTATATACCCAGAATTCTGAACCATGACCTGCATTTTGATGAGATCCCCAGGTGATCTTACTAAACTTCTTTAAAAATTATTAATGTTTGAGAAGCACTATGTAAGGTACCTAACAGATTGCCTGCCTGTCACATAATAGGTACTCAATAAAAATTATTTCTTTTTAATATTTATTATTATTCTGCTTATAGATATAACTATTTCAGTCTTTTGGGCTAAAGTAACAAAGTAATGGATTTTTAAAAACACATTTAATCAGTTAATTTAGTCTCTTTTTGTTCATTATTGGCCTCTGTTAACCTTCAACTCATTGGAAGGATTTGTAACTTCCAGACCTGTGGCCTAGACTCTAGGCTGTCTCTGTCTCTCCTTTTAATGTATTTACTCACTCAATACATATTAAACACCTAATATGTGTTAGGGACTATGCATGACACAAGGGAAACAATGTGCAAAATGGACATGGTCTTTACCCTTATGATGCTCAGCTAAAAGAAACTAAAATGAGCCAAAATACAGCATTTATAGTTCTCAAGAAGTAAAGCTTTGTGAATATAGGGGAGTAGCATACACTTTGGAAAAAATCTCCAGAGTACATTTTTTTTCCCCCTTTCTGGGTTTTCTTAATTTGTATTTAATATAGAAAAAAATTTATTTACAACATATAATGCTTCTTACATTGAATTCTACATTGTCTCAGATAATATTGCTTACCTCAAATTTCTTCACTTGCCTGCCATAATCTTGACCATTGCAGGATTTTTAACTGTTCAAGCATGTGAATTATTTTTCCAATTTACTTTTTTAAATTGTTTTAAATAGAAGTAAAAAAAACCCGAAAAATTTACCATTTTAATCATTTTGAATTTGCAGCTCAGCAGTATTAACTATAGTCGTGTTTTTGCACAACAAATCTGTACAGAACTTTTTCATCTTGTAAAACTGAAACTCTGTACCCAATGAATAGCAACTCTATATCGCCTTCATCTCAGCCTTTGGCAACCGCAATTCGATTTTCTGTTTCTATTGATTGGTCTGTGTTAGATACCTCATGTAAGTGGACTCACATAGTATTTCTTTTTATTACTATCTTACTTCACTTAGCATAATATTGTCAAGGTTCATTCATGTTGCCCATGTGACAGGATTTCTTTCCTTTTTAAGGCTGAATAATATTTGTGTTATTACCACATTGTGTATATATACCACATTTTCCTTATTCATTCACCCAGCAGTGGACATTTGGGTTGTGGAAGCTATTATGAATAATGTGAATGATGTGAATGTGAACCTCTGGGCTACTGTGAATAATGTTATTATGAACGTGGGTGTAGCTCCAGAGTATTTTGACTACAGATGTAAATACCATTCCACCTCCATGCCCAAAAATAGTTCTTGTGTATAAGTAAGAACTACAGGCTTGAGCTGGCAGGGAAGGAAAGCTGAGCCGCGTCAGGTAGGGCTCCCATCTCTGGATGTCCCAGCCAAAGCACAGGGAAGGAGAAAATAGCCTCGATCATTCAGAGCAGGGTTTCCTCTCTGAAAGGTTGTATTTCTACCATGTACAAGATATAATATTAGGCACTTTCATATGTGTCAAGGGGATAATGTGGGAGGTTTCTTGAATTAAGGTATTATGACAATAAGTTTTTTTTTCTTCAAAATCCCATGATCATGTGTAAATAATAATGAAAACAGTGATCACCAATATCAGGAACAGGCTGAACAGGAGAGGAAAACCTTAGTATGGAGAGGGCTTGTGTTATTGAAAAGGAGAATTAACTGAGAATAGAGTATATTTAAATTTCAAATATAAAACAAACTACTGAAGCTTAAGCTCAACAACTCTTTTTTCCTTATCTGTTGGGGGTGTGGGTTAGGATAATGAAGCAGTGTGGGTCTGTGTGGTTGACGTGGCAGATACCAATTTCTCAAAAGCTACAAGAGCTCCTGCCAGGGTTCGAACCTCCTAGGTTGCTGGTTAAATCAATCTGTGACGTTCTTTACTCCTAGGTTGCTGGTTAAGTAAATCATTTCTGTGGAAAGTTAGTCTTTAAAGAACTTACTTTCACTTGGGAGCCCAAGTCTGCATCTGGACTTCTATGTCATGCCTGCAAATGACATTTCTAATAAAATCAGTTCATATGCAAAAGGTCAAGACCAACTTTGAGCTGCCCTGTGGACTAGGAAATACGCCTTCAAGGAAGGAAAGAAAAACTATTGCAAATTTGCACCACTTGATTTATTTTAGTCCATCATTTCAGTCCTTAGAGAAGGATTACTGCAGACTCAATTGGTTGGTACCACTTTACTTGAGTTACTTGTAACCACAGCAAACATGGTTATTTTATGACACAGAGAAGCAAAAAAAGCCACTGGTCTGAGAGTCAGGTGTGTTCTGGTTCCAGCGTGGCCACTAACTAGCTATGTGGCTTCAGACATGTGTCTTCCCCCCTTGAATATCAGCTTACCTTCTGTAAATTCCCGCAGTACCTGGACTAGAATAGCTCCATTCCTTCTAGCTCTAACATTCTGTGAATTAATGATATCACTATCACTTGTCCATTGTATCCATTCTACTTTTTATTTGGCATTTATTTGTTCATTTGATACATATATACATATATAAAAATCTGTACATGGTAAAAATACAGAATAAGTATTTCTTTATAAGTTATGCAATTAACAGCTACTTTTTTAAAGTTTAAAAACCATTGCAAAAAAAAAGAGGTGATCTAGTCAGTCCTTTATAAGTCATTCTCGATAATCTTGGTATAAAATATCCATACAAAACATGTGTACAAAATAGTGTACAGTTCATAAGAGCTGTGCAAAGACAGCAAAATTCAGTAAAAAAAAAAAAAATCAAAGAGGCTTATGGGTCTCTCTGTTCACATCATGCCCAATGTTTCAAGAGCAGGTCATGAAACCTCTCCACAAATAATAAAAGAGCACAAGGTAGAGTGCCTGGTCCATAATCTATGGATGCAGAAAATACAAAGAAAAAGCTTTCACACACATACAGAAACAGACTGTCTCTTCCTACCTTTTAGAGAACTCACTCCTTTGCCTAGAGATTATTTAGAATATCACAGAAAAGACTCAATGTTTATTTTGTGCCTGAGACTAGAAGACACAGATAGATATATCTTTTTTCTTTTTTGAAATTCTTGAGCTTTCTGAGGGCACTGCTCTTAAGACAGGGTTACCAGAGTCTGGAGTTGAGTAGGAGGCTCTTGCTGCCTAAGATAGGGAGGCAAAGGGATCTAGGAACTCAGGGGCCCTGGAAGTACATGCTTGATTTTATGACTTCTAACTCGGTTTCCTCCTCCACGAAAGGTTTCCTACCTTTTAAGGTTGTGATTACTAAAGACCAGTAGGGCCTGGCTCACAGCTCAGCTCAATCTTGGGGGTGAACACCCCGCTGTGTTTAAACCAGCTTGCAATCAAGACAGGAGTCCCTGTAGAAAAGATAAGGCTTGGGACCAAGGCCTGAATGTAATGTTTCTGTGTAGTGGGCTGTTGGGATGTGGTGTGGGGGAAGCAAATGCCATTTGGGGCAAGGGAAGGGGCTTGGACGCCCTTGACGAGATGACGGTTCCACAGCGGCAGCGGCAGCGCCTGGGCAGCGGTGTTTTCAGTGAACACGCAGATTGAATCCCACCTCTTCAATTTAAAAGCACTTTTCAGGCGGTCCTCCGGGCGCGGGAGGGGTTCTAAGACACGGTGATTTCCTCCTCCTCGCCCCCCGCCTCCTCCTCGGAGTCGGAGAAGTCCGAAGGTTTACCCGGGCTGCTCGAGTGCGCGGGGGAGGCGGGCAGCGGCCCTTCGAGCCTGGGGTCCCGCCGGTGCCGAGGGTCAGGGGACACGTGATAGGCCAGGCGGGGGCGGGGGCTACCCCTTCCCTCGTCTGCCTCCTCTTCATCGCCAGCGCCTTTCTCGCCCACGTCGCTGAGGTCCGGGTGCGGATTGAGTTTGGTGGGAAGGGTCTGCTCACGGCAGCCCCCGCTAGACAGGAGCTCACGCTCCTTGGAGTTCCGCCACTTCATGCGTCGGTTCTGGAACCAGATTTTGACCTGGGGGGCGAGGGGAAGAGAAGAGGGAAGCAGCAGGGGTCAGCGCAGACCTTCCCACCGAGGGCGAGGGAGGGGCGCCGACGGGACCACGTGGGTGGGAAGGAGGTGCGGTTGGTCTTCCCTCCCTTGCCCACTCCCCGCCCCCTCAAGTGAGTTCACGTGTGTCACAGCACTTACCCTACCCTCATTCCCACCTCTGCTCCTCGCAACTCTTGCCCCCTCCTCTGGCATCTGGCCCTGAGGCGGGGATGGTGGGCTCTGAGCCCGGAAGAGAGTGGGGTGGGGAGAGCAGGCTGTCTTCGGGAGCCTCTAGGAAGCTGGCTCCTACTCTCGTTACTTCTCTAGATCTTAATTTCCCCATCTGTTCAATGGGACCTGCGCGGTTTCAGAGAACCGTCCCAACTGCATCGGAAGGGTAGAGCGTGGTGGGAGGGGCTATGGGAGACTGCCCTCACTTGTGAGTCTTTCAAGCCCAACTTGGCCGCCAGCTTCTTGCGGTCGGGCTTGCTGATGTACTTCTGCTTCTGGAACATCTTCTCCAGCGCCTTTCGCTGCACGTCGGAGAACACGGCTCGACGCAGCATGCCCCGTCGAGGCTTGCCGCGGGCGGCCAGCGGCCAGGAGAAGGTCCCGGGGATGGGCACGACGCTGGAGGACGCTGCGGAGGGGTGAGGTGGGAGGCTGCGAGTGAGTGGGCGGTGTCTCGCTGCAGCGGTTAGCTTGCGCCCCTCCGTCGCGGCCTCCCTCAGTTTTTCTCTCTGATCCCTTCATCTTTTTAAAGCTCTCCTTTTTTTCCCCCTAGAGAATAGGCCACGAACCTGCAAACCTGCGAGAGTGAAAGGCGCTTTCCGCCCAAATAACTTTCCCTTTCAACCGTGCAAACCCGGATTAGGTAAAACCACGGAAGCACAGAAAACAGCCCCCACAATAGCCTGTTTTATATTTCCACTTGACGGTCTCAGAGAAACAAACCAGCATACATCAGCTAAAACAGCAACAGGAAAAATATATATATATAAATAAAATATTCATCTAGGGCCACTGGGTTTCCTCCTAATCACCTTGGTGGCTTTTGCATTCTTTAGATGAAAATGAGGTGCTTTACTGATTCGATAGGAGAAAATCCGCTTTCGACTTTTTTTGAAAAATCCAATCAGTATTCATCTTTTTTATATTAATCTTTCCTCCCCTCCCCCACAAAACGTAAGGAATTCGGCCCGAATACATGAAAAGTGGCAGCTAATTAGCACATTGACCGCTTCCCAATGGGTATTGGCATGATAAAAAGAGGGAGAGTTTCGCTTTAAGGGAGGAAAAAAAACCCGAAAAGAAACAGAGACTCTAATGAAGCGTGAATGGTAATTGTGTAGTAATGAACTAACAGAAAAAGACTGAGGACAAGCAGCGAAAGCCATATATTACTGGGACAAAAGAGATTTACACTTTCAAACTAAACACAACTGCAGGCCAAGACCATTGGGAGAATACTGATGGCAGAGGCTTCTCTTCGCCGAATCATTTTCATTAAATGGACATGAAAAGCTATTTATAAAGCTCGGGTTGTTTTTGTTAAAGCATTGAAATGAGGAAGAAAGGGAGCAAATTCCATTATCAGCAGCAGCATGAATTGTGGTGGTGGGGGCGGCTGGTGAATTCTCTCTCCCCCTTTCAAAAATCAATTGCTTGTTTCTTTCGCTGATATTTGGGAGTGCGGTCGTGGTTTACCCATCCCCCACCGATCAAGCCCAGTCTGTCTTCTCTTTATAGGGGCTCCTCTGTCTCCTTCTGAGTCTTGACCAATTGTAGAGTTTTTGAGCCATAGTTTGAGTCGCCACTGGGATTCCAGGATGAAAAAAACCTCGTGGAATCTGTTTAAGGTGTTCTCCTTTAGACTGGGGCCCAATTATGGGCTTCCCTACCACTTCTTATCTTACCATATCAAAGTCTTCGGAAAGACAAGGCGGTGGAGGAAGGGTAGGAGAGGAGGTTGGGAAATCAGGTTGGAAATACAAGGTTGGGGTTGTGGGAGGACCTAGTCCGCCTCCCCCTGGACGACCCCCGGCATCCCACACAAGAGGGCACACCATGTGGTCTTGTGAAAAGCCCGCAGCCCTGAATGAGTCTTATAGAGAAATTAGCCCCGGCTGGTGGGTGTCTCGCGGCGGCGTGGAGGGGCGAGGGCCGGTCTGTGGGTGGCTGCGCGGAGGAGCTGACCAATTGGTCATGGTGCTGAAAGCTTTGTGGGGAATCGTGGCCAAGTGCACCGACTCTGTGGGAAAACGGCGGCGTGAAGGGATGCCAACAGCTCCTCGCCGGGAAGGGAACCGCCTCAAATTGGGACCATGACAATTCCTGCTAATTTGTAGAGCAGGGAATTGGTGCAAAGTGTCAAGCAGTCACTGCTTGTGCTAAATAGGGCATCAAATTGGCGCGACGGATTCGTGAATGTTGTACGCCTTGCAACCTCTGAACCAGAGCGTAACCCCGATAGGTGGACGGAGAAATACGGCTTCGGGACAGAGAGCGACGGGCTGGGGCTGGGGTACCGCTCCCCAGAACGGGGGACGAAACCTACCTGGGAAATAAGAAGATCTGATGAAAGGCTGGAAGGAGGCTTCAAAGTAGGGAAAAGCGAAGGTCTTGGGAGGCAGGCTCTGGAGCAAGGCGGGGGATGTTTCTGGGAGAGAGGGAGGAAGGAAAAGAGGGAGTAGAGAATTTGATTACGTACTTGATTATTGTACATATTCAATACATGATATGATTAACCCTGCTGCTGGTTTCAAAGGCATCTTCCACAACGTATTAACAGAGTAAAATAAATAATTTCCTAGCATTGTCTCATCTGTGGAAATCCGCCCCCCTCCCCCCCACCCCAAATACTCCTCAAAGTCGTCCCCCTTTCCCCAGTCTCATCGTAGGCAGTAAACGAGATGGGGACCTGGCGGGAAAAAAAAGAATTGCAGATCCATAACACTACCTAAACTAATAAGTGTGCCGGGCTTAAAAACTTGGCTTCCCAGAAGCGCGAGGGCAGAGAAGCACACACCGAGGGGTGCGCGCTCAGCTCCACTGTGCGGAAGAACTGTGCGCTCTCCCCGACTACTGGCACTCAAGTTCATTCTGAGGGTGGGGCAAATCTGGGGGCTTTTCTTCCCGGGAATTGGCTGGACTTAAGTCTCACAGTGCGCGATGTGAGCCTCGGGGATCGTGCATGAGTGTGCGCGCGGATGTATGCGTTAGGTATCCGGTGCATAAAGGAAACTGAGGCCAGAAGAACTCCGCACCTGGACCAGCCCTCAGCATTTTGCGCTCACTTACCGGTTCTGGGCGCTGAGGAGAGGATGGCGTTCACCCCAAACTTCAGAAACGTGGGTTCGCTGGCAGGGGAGACGGCGGTCTGCGGCGAGCCGCCCCGCCGGCTGCCCTGACCCGGGGAGCTCAGGTCCGAGGATCCGGTGTCGGTGAGTGCCGCGGGGGCCCCCTGTCTAGGGGGCGACATGCTTGCTGTGGGCACGCTGCGGGGCAGGTAGGCAGGGGGCCGGCTGATGCGGATCAGATCCTCCACCAGGAAGCTCGAATGGCCGGAAAATGCCGACTGTAAGGACTGGGGCAGCGTTAAGGTGGGCGTGGGACGCAGGAGGCTGGGGTACCCTGCGGGGGGCGCGAGGAGGCCGGGGAACATCATATTAGAAGCGGGGCGGACGAAATAACCCTCCTTCCGGTGGCCGGAGGGTAAAAATACTTTGGGCTCCCCTCCCCTCCCGCCCCCGCGGTGCCCTCTCTCTTAGGTTTTGCAAACGCCTGCAAGTAACGATCCCACTTGGGCTTCTGCGAGTCCTCCGTGGTCTTCCCTTCTAGGTGATGGTTTTATAGTGGCCCGCCCGTTAAAGCGCTTTGAAAAGTGACAGCTCTGACAATGAAGTTCAACAAAGTTCTCCACTCGAGCTTCATTCGCCGAAGGCTCTGGGCGCTCTGATTGGCGCAGGGGTGCAATTTATGATTGGATTAGTCTTCATAAGCATGGCCCGCACAATGGGCCGGCAACAAAGACTGGCGCGCATCAATTCTGCATATCGACCGCCTCTTTGCAATACAGTGTGCCCCCAAAGCTCTCGCGGGGAGTTTTTGTTCCGAAGCAACACCAGGGCTAATTAAATGCCTATTTAGAAGTTTCAGATGACATCTTGCCTCATAGAAAAGGAATTATTTAAAGAACGCACTAAATTTATTTGAGGCTCCCCTGCTGAGCCTGGAAAATCAATAAATATTCATAGAAATTCACCTCCAGGCAATCAGTAAAATAACCTTTCCCCCTTGTGGGGAGGGCAATGGAAAATTTCAAGTCAGTGAACGTGAAAATATACTCCCTCTTTGGTCTGTAGCCCTGTACATTACTCCAGCTGAGGCTGGGTTAAATCAATGTATGTGTGTAGGGGGAAGGGTGGTGAAGTCTCATCCTAACAACCCAGGGAGACTTCAAATTAATGCTCTGAGGCTCCTGGATGTGCATCCATAGGGGTAGGGGATGGGAAGTCTTGATTTGAATTATTTCAAGTCAGAAAACGAATTGAGAGAGTTAGTGGATACCTGAACAATAAAATGGGTCACCTGCAAACTCCCAACAACTTGGAAAACGATTTTCAGCAACATTGCCCAAGGAGTGTCACCAAGGAGCGCAAGGAAGCTCGCCTGGGGCAGGAGCAGACGGGAGCTTCACATCGGGGCAATGCAGCGGGATTCCACTAGCTAAGGGTTTATTCCAGCCGGAAGCTGCCTCAGGCAAGACGACCTGACTGCTAAGTGCTACTTTGGGCCTTTTCCAACCTCGAGGAGCTCTAGGCAGTTTCAGCGGAAATTCACAGCCTGGACTTTTAAAGCCATAGCAGCGTTGGTTGGGATTCTCCTAAGAGAGCCCTACCCAAAACCAGCCACTTAACTCCGCCAACGTTTTTCAGTTTCTTAATTATTGCAACATACAAATGCCTGAAAACAGAGCGCAGGACACAATTCCCGAGAATGCTGACCCACATCACCAGGAAAGCCTATCCTTCATTTGGGGGGCCTCAAAACAAGAATCTTCCTGGGGACCGTCCTTCACTTTCCTCTGGCTCGAGGCTGGGGTGGCCCTGAGACCCGATTCCCCCGTTTCTTTGCTCTGCGAGATAACAGATGTGTTAAATGTCCTATTCATTTCTTTAGTGTTGCTGAACCTCCCTAAAGAGAAGTGTGCAGCCCCGCCAGGCCGCCTGATCCTATTAACCATGAACTAACTGTCACCTTCAGCTGGTTTTCCTTTTTGCTTTTTAACACAAAGCTTTCTCAAAAATCTTATTAACCAGCTTTATTTCTTTCGATGGTTTTGTTCAGGGCGTTTTGTGTTGATGATCTCCATGTCGCTGCTTTAACCATTCAATAAAAGTGCATCTGCGATTTATATCACATTAAACCAGAAATGGTGCCCGCTAAAGCTCTCCCTAGATTCAAATTAAAAAGTTATTTAGGGCTGGGCGCCGGAGCCGAATTAATGCCCCATGATGACTTAAGTATGGAGTTTCTGAGCACAGGACTGCTTACGGAGGAGTACTGGGCGTCCAGCGGCGGAAAACCACCATGGAAAGGAATAACTTTTAATTAAGTGGCTATTTAAATAAGGGAAATGCATTGCTCGAGTTAACTGGAGACCCCTGGAAATAGAAGAGGGAGAACTGTGAAGAACTTAAGAAGTTTTGCAATAAAATGGGGGAGAAAAGTTTAAACTATTTGAACATCTGCCATTAAACTTGACACAAGACAAAGTTTTACACAGTAATCAACCCCCAACTCCCACCCGCCCCGGCCTCCTGCCGCTGCCGCAATGCCCAGCTGTTTTCTGGAAGCTGAATGGCTCCGGCTTTATAAATTCTCTACTTCCACCTCTTTTCTTTTTCTTCCCAATTCTTCTACTTCTCCTCCTCGTCTTCGTCTCCTCTTCCTTCCTCATCCTCCACTCCCTTCCCACTCTTCTTTCCTCCCTCCTTGTGGCGAGCAGTGGCCAGCCAGTTCCTGGAAAAAAGTGCTGCGACTACAGGTGTTGAATTCCCACCAAGGAAGCGCTCTTGTCTTGCGGAAGATCGGGGTAGAGCCTAGAGTTTTGCTTGGGAGGTGGGTAAGAACACGAAGCCAGTTTGGGACGTGCCTGGAGCCCCCACTTCCAGCCCGCCCCCCATCTTAACCCTGCCCCAGGCCTCCTTTCCTGTTGGGGCACTTCCCTGGGAGTAGGTTTTTACAGTCTATTCTGCTCGTTGACACACTTGATGCCCTCCACCCCCGCCCTCACTCCCATCGGCCTGTCTGCCTCACTATAGACTGCTTCTGCTAACTTTTAAAGGGGGGCCTTGACATTTTTTCGAAGATGGGTCAACCCCTTGCTGCGATCCACGTGGACCCCGCTTCCAGCGGTCTGTCACCATAGCAGCCTAAAGCACTCATAAGGCGTCAATGAGGAAAAGTGAGGGTGGGGCGATGGCTGGCAGCTCGTGAAAAGGCAAAATAAATCCTAAGGAAGCAAGAAATCGGACGAAAGGATCTTACTTTAAGGGATCTCCTTGAACGCGTCTTTTCAAACTCCGCGATAGCCTCAGGGGCTGCGCCGCGCGGCGGCTGACGCTAAGACCTGTGACTAATGCCGTTTGACCTGAGCCCATGGGGTTTTGTGCGTCCTGCCATTCATTGTAATGTCGTTATCTTCAAGTTTATTTCGGAGAAATCACTCGTGCCCTCCATCCCACAGCTGAGCTTTCTATTTTTCAAGGGAAAAGAAGACGGTAAGGGAAAAGAAAATCGGAGGCCCGGGTGGGGTTAAGGTCCTTGCCTGCGTCCTGGACGCTAAGTGTGCTTGGGGTGGCCGCCCCGGAGGCGTCCGGGGCTCCCGGAATCTACGAGGCAAAAGCTGCCCGAGCCTCCCAGGGACTTACAGGAAGGACTCTCGGAACCCGCTCTGAGGCTTTCTTCCCCCAGGGCAGTGGGGAGCGGGTGGGTCCCAGTTCTCGCCCTTGCGCTGCCCTCCCCAGTGTGGGTCGAGCCCGAAGGGCCCTGTGTAAGCGCAGGCCGCGGAGGCCTGCAAACTAGAGAGTGACTGGAGATTCCCGGCCTTCAGACAGGATGAAGAGAGTAAGTTCGGGAAGGCTGGGACCCCCAAAGTCGTACTTCGCAAGGGTTTGAACCTCCAAACCGCGGCGCTTCCGGCGGGAGCCAACAGAGCGTGCCTTGGCAGGACGACCAGGAGGCAAGGGGAGAAAAGCGCCCGCCGCCTGGTTTCTCCAGTGCTGGGGTAAAAGAGGGAGCTACTAGGCAAAGGAGGGCGGTGCGGCTTGGGCTGAAAGACCTTTCCTACCGCCTCAGCCCTATAGGCAAGCAGCTCTATTAAGACCCCTCTAAGAGGTTCACCTTCAGAATAGGCCACAAGTAGCTACCGGCCGCCCCAGCCCTATCTAGCGTCCTTTCCCCACCTCTCATGTCGTTCACACTCACTCCCCCCTTTTCCTTGAAAATCCTTCTATTGTGCCAATCAAGCAGATGGTTTGCAGGAAATATAGCTTGGCCTCGCTGACCGAAACTAATTTTAACTAGCTTTCCAAGCCTGAAACGTTTGTTTTGCTCTTTCAAAATAGCCCCCAAAACAGCTGGCAAGGGTGAATTAAACCCATTAAAGACACATTTATAAGAAATTATATTCACATAGGTTGCCTGAACCCCCTTGTGGAGCCTAAGAGATGAGCGCATTTAAATGAAAATGTCGCCGAACGCTCCTCTCCTTAACGTAGCCTGAAAGTCTCAAAACATTTTACTAAATAGATTAACTTGACTATTGTCTTGCATCACATTTATCAGCTTCATTAAGTGAATAGCTGAACAAATATATTACGCATGCATGAAAAGCTCTTTTTCGAGAAGCCTCATTGTATCCTCAGCCCTGACAGGTGGTTAACTGTGTGTTGTGTTTTTTTGTGGGTTTTTTGTGTTTTTTTATTCTTTCTCTTTCTTTTTAACCCGAAGAAAGAGGATCTCTGTAGAGCAGCTCAGCGCTCAGTGCCTACTTGGCCGGAGTTTAACTCGCTGCTTGGACCCTGCGGCCCAGCGATACTAACACTGTGTGGTGTCTGCAAAGGCGATCTGAGCTCAAAGTGACCAAAATTAAATATTGGTAGGAGCCGCGCTCTAAGTGCTTTTCCCCTTCACCTCCATCCCCCTCCGCCCTCACTCCCCTCGCCTGGTATTCAGAGCTGATATTGCCCCCACCCTTCTCACGCCTTTAACAAAAATTGCTTCTGCTTTTCCTTGCTTAACCACTCTCTGCAGACTGCGGGGTTAAATAGCCTTTTAACTCACATTTGGATTCATTTCATTTTACTGTGTGTCTTTAAGGAAAGTCCTTGTCTCCTGGGCCTCAGGGGCCCTGTGTGCGGGTAAAACGAGGGATTGTCTTAGACATCTCTTTAAAGGGCCTCCTCTGAGAAATGACTTTCTAAGGTTTAAAACCTCTCAGCTGTTTGTCGCCCCACCGCGGACTCCAGCAGCTCTCAGAGTCTGGTCCCCGCCGGACGCCCCGAGAGACAGCGTTTCCCGGGGCCAGGGACGCGCCCGGAGTGGAGCAAAGGAGCGTGGAGTGAGCCGGAAGCTTCCCGGCAGATCCGCCGGTCCCCGGAGTTCTGCACCAACACGGCAACACTTCCGCGTGTCTGCGATCCTCTGGGTACGGACAGCAAAACCCTGAGGCCCCAGGACCCTGGCATCCTGCCCGGCTTCCGGCCCCCATCCCTTCCTGCGCGCAGCTCCTCTTCCATCCTGGTACTGCCACTATATGTGGCCCCACGCCAGGTGTAAAACAGGTGATCCTCCCAGGCTCACTTGGGCTTGGCCTTTCAGCCACTTTAATTACCCATTGTGGCCCCGCAAGGAACCCCTTTCTCACCATCCCTGCCCCAGCTTTTTACCCCCTCCCCTCGTCTCAAGCTGGAACTATCACTTTTCTGTCCCGGAGTATGAATAAAGGGGCTTGGACGAAGGTGATGTAAGCTGACGGGCGCTGAGTGGGAAAGGGTATGGGATCTTGCTCTGGCCTGAAAGGGCCGCTTTGCGGCGGCGGGAGGGAGAAGAGAGAGAATATGAAATATATTCCGCCTTCTTTCCAGTCCCCAAGGACTCAGGGATGGAGAGCAGATGCCTCTCAGTGAGGCTGGTTTTGTGTTTGGATGGAGGTGGCCCCTGGGGTGTAGTGAGTCGGGTGCCAGATCCTGGAGAACGCCCCCTCCCCGCCCCCTCCACCGGCACGCATACAACTTTAAGAACAGAGGACTCTGGAAAGACTGGTCTTGTTTACTTAGAGCCGATATGAGAAGTCCTGCTGTGAAGTCTATCAGTCTTTCAAGCTATCTCTGGGTGCTTGTTGTCTTGATATTAAACTTTAATCTTGTCCAACATTTAAGAGCCCCCAAGGGAAAAATATATTTGCCTATGGACTAAGACATCTCTAAACTAGAAGCTTCACTTTCTCCTTTTTCTTTCTGTCTCTCTGTCTCACTCTATGTTTTAAAACCAGATGGGGTGTTTTAAAACAGAAAGAAGAGACATTTGTAGATCTAGAGACCCTTACTTTGGGGTGGGGGTGGGGCGTGGGGAAGGAACATACCTGTCTCTAAACATCCCAAATACTTCAGCTCATTTTGTCTCTGTTTGAAATTTAGAGATTGCCCTTTCTGGACAAAGAGGTATTTAATCCAGATGCCCATGGGAGGATAAGAGGTAAGATTATTCATTCTTTATAATGTAGTGAAAATTATATTTCTTCTAACAAATTGGGAGTCTTGATTTGGTCCGAGAAGGGACCTATTGGATAGAGAGACTATTTTGACCATGAGTTAATACTTGAGGGGTAAGTATTCTGAAGTGTGTGGGCTAAGTTGCTGGTTTGTTTGCCTGAGGCTGAGATGGATCTAAGGTTATTGAAGGAAAGACAGAAGGAAAAGTCCCCAAAGGCTTTTATCTGCTCTGCAGTTTTGCTTAGTGAGTGTAGAGAAGGGAGAGGGAGACAAAAGAGAATGTGATTGTCCTCTTACATTGGGAAAAGCAGGGGAAAAATAGCCTATCATAGGGTGTTACCTATACTGCACAAAAAGCCTTAAGCCAACTACCCACTGCCAGGTGTGGTGGAAACTCAAAACATTCCCTTGCCTGCTCACCCTCATCCATTACCAACCTTCTTTTCTAATTGCAGAGAGAAAAAGAGATAGTCATCAGACAGGAATATTTTTCATTTCCTTCCCACCAATTTCTCTCCATTCTATTCACATCCCCACTGAGTTAAGTCCTCTCCTGCCGCCTTGGGGACGGTATTAGTTATTTATTCTGTTTGCCCTTCCAAATCTACTTCCTACCCCTTCTCCCCATGCTTTTGCCTTAAAAGGCTGAGTTCTAGCTAATGCATTGAGCTCAGTGTACCTGGCTGGCTGGTTTATTCTAGTTGGTTTCAGTCCTTGGGAAGCAATGGCGCCAGCTCAAGGCCTGAGGAGAGTAAGGTGGGGTATCTGTTTCTCCCATTTCATTCTTGCTTTGTCGATTTCTGTGAGCCCCAGCAGCTGCAGCTCACATGTGCCCTGGGCTCTAGCAATATTGTCTTGCCAACCTCCTGCCCTTTCAGGCCTAGGGATATAATGGGACATAATGGCTCCTACCATTGCTAGTCTTTGGGTGCATTAATATCCCGTTTATTCCCTTAACTCTGCCCACACTTCTGCAAGTCATCTCTTCATTGGAAATATTTGCTGCTGAATCTCTGACTGATACAGGGAGCTTGTTTTTCATTATTCTGTCTATAGCTTCAATATCCCCTTCCATACAGTTTCTTTCATTTTCAAAAGGACCCTCTCTTGGCCTTATGTCCACCTTTAACTACATTTTATACATTTCCTCTAATTTTTGTGAGGACTGAGACAAGACTTGGAATGGAAGCCATGGCTTACCCTACTTCATTTCCCACCCTGACTCCATCCTAAATCATGAAGGGCCATGCTTCCAAGAGTGTGGAAACCTGGTCAACATGTTTAATGCCCAAGATCTACCCCCATCCCACCACCTCCCCGAAATAGCCATCCCTGGCCCATGCCCCAGGTTTAGAGACAGGCACATTAGTGTCATGTCCATCCATTACACCTAGTGAGAGGCTCATGTAGTCTTTGAAAATAGGCTTGGTTCTATTTGAGCAAATAATTTCAAAGCCTAAAAGGGAGTGTACAGACTCTAGGTGAGCATGTTCCCTTGGCCAGTTGGATGGGGTTAGAGTTGGAGGAGACCAGGCTGGAGCCCTCTCTGAAGTTCAGTGCCCAGGCAAGTTCCCTGTTTGTCTGAGTCCAAGCAAGGTACTTCTTTAACAACCAAACCTTTTGAAAGCAAGGGTCTACCCTTGCTTTCTCCGATTTGTGACATTTCCATGACCTTTCTCAACCTGCTGCTATCATGTTCCACTGAAATGGCTTTTGTCAGTGTCACTGATGCATCCCTGTTGGTACAGTCAGTGAACTTGAACTTACCTTACTTGGCCTGCCCACAGTGTTTGTCACTGAGGGCCTCTCCCTTCTTATTGGCCTCATGGTTTTCTTTTTCCTTGTTCTCTTCATGAACTCTCTTTTCTCTGTTTATCCCTTAGATGGTGAAGTTATTCTGGGGTCTGACTCTGGCTCTTCTCCAGACATTTATTGAAATTCTACCTATTACTTACTGTATCCCACTGAGCTGCTTGTATTTCCCAAAATATACCCTGCTCTCTCAAACCCCAGTGCCTTTGTGCATGCTCATCCTTCTATACTCTCTTCACCTGGCTCACTTCCATTAAATGAATGGATTAAATGAATAAATGATTGGGAAAGATTTAGCTGAAGCCTCACCTCTGCCGTGACCCTTCTCTGACATGTACTCGGGGTTCTCTGTCCCTTGAATATTTTCTTGTAGTACCTAATACTCACCTTTATCACTGCATTTATTACCCTGTATTTAAAGCTGCCAGATAAAATACTGGTTGCACAGTTACATTTGAATTTCAAACAAGTAAATATTATATTTAGCATAAGCATGTCCAAATACTGTAAAGGATATACTTACACTAGAAAATATTCATTGCTTCTCAGAAATTTAAATTTAAGTGGCTATTTTATATTTATATTTGCTAAATCTGGCAACTCTACCTATTAGAATATTTACATGTTCATTTCTCTTGGAGACCATAAACTCCTTGGGGGTAGGAGCCATATCCTTTGACCTCGTGTCCCGGTGCCTGGCACATGGCATGCATTCAGAGAACATGTGCAGAGTGGTGAATCCTTCAAGGTCTGGGAGCATTCTCCTGCCTTATCTAAAAGGACCTTTCCTATTTTACAATTCAGTGTGTTTAGGTCACTGATCTCTCTTCTAGATTCTTCAAAAGCCTTATCACTGTCAGCTCTTCGTTTTATATTGTTTGATTCTCTAGATGGTAACAAACTGGGAAAGCTCCCAGACTTTGTAAAAGGACTATCTGATCTTCTTTTGTCCTTTTTGCTGATTTGAATGATTAGGTGATGATTTCTGTTGGTATTGTTGGCCATTAGTGAATGTTACTGGCAAATATGCTTAGGTGACAAAATATGTTTAATAGTCAACTTTCATAGCTTGGAACCAAGCTCAGGTTAACATATGTGTGTGTGTGTGTGTGTGTGTGTGTGTGTGTGTGTGTGTATGTATGTATGTATATATATGTATATATATATACATACACACACTAACTCCTGGTCTCATAGCATTAAATGAATAAATGTTTAACTTTTTAGAGTGTGATTAATGAATGCACAGGCAGATCCCTATCCCTTAGGTTCTTAGAAATTATGAGTGTAAATATATATGCAAATGAATCATCACTAAGTGGAATTATCTGATACAGAAACAGAAAGTTGCTACTCTGGAAACTGGTGCTAGCCAAAGAAAGGGGTGCCAGCTAGTCTTTAGGCCTTAGGTACCAAATCATGTGACATGAGACACAAAGGCAGCACAGACTATGGGGTATCAGGATCGGTTGATTCTACTGAAGAGGGTAAGGAAAGTAGGAAGCTCAGAGACAATGCAGAGATGTCCATCTCATTATCAGAAAAATAATGGAAACAGCAGCACTGCCTATTTCATTAGCCACTAGCTACATGGGACTATTCAATTCAAATTAGTTAAATAAGTAGAAGTTAAATAATTTAAATAAAAATAAAAATTAAATAAAACTTAATTTGGAAATTTAAATAAAATTTAAAATCTGGTTTCTCAGTCACATAGTCACAATTCAAGTGGTCAATAGCCACATGCAACTAGTGGCTACCATACTGACTCACACAGATATAGAACATTTCCTTCATTACTGAAGTTCTTTCAACAGCTTTGCCAAGAGAAATGTTGGCCTGGAGAAATGGAATTCTGCAGGGATATGACTGCCACATTCAAGCATTTGAAGGGTTGCCAAGAGAAGGAAAATTAGCTACTTCTATGTTACTATAAGGAACCAAGGAGAATCAGGAAACATACTTTATAGCAACTAGAGATTTTAAAACGCAGTCAAATCTATCACCCCATCTTCTCCATCAATCGACTAATATTTACTGAGGTCCTACCATGTGCTGGCAGGCAGTGTTCCTGGTCTGGAAACGCTGGAGTGAACACGACAGATACAGTTTGTGCCCTTCTGGGTCTTCCCATTCCACTAGGATGAAGTAGGAACAGGCCCCTGCTAGCCTCTATTCCCTTGCCTTCCTTACTACAGCCCTACCTCCCCAATCTCTTTTCTCCTCCTCTAAGATGAAGGCTCCTTCTTACCAGTGTAACTGCATATGCTTTTCTGCTTGCTTCATTTTAATCCCTGTCCCTCTTTCAAATTGCAGTTTAAATGATACTTTCTTATCACCCAGTTTCAATTACCCTGTATTTTTTTATTCTTGAGGTATGTATAGGTAGAGATAGAGAAAGAGAGAGACATAGACAGAGACAGAGGCTGCACACCGAGAGTGTACTGCCACCTACTAGCTGTATGACCTTGGGCCCAGTTACTTAACCTTTCTGCTCCTTCTGTTTCTCAACTGCCTCATTTAAAATGCATGTAATAATACCTAAACCACTGCAAAAAATGTTTATTATCCAGAACATGAACTGGCCTGTATTTAGATACAAAATAAATTGAGTACACTTTCTTCTCAAGAAATTAAATATCCTAATCCTATACCTGATTTCCTTTTAAATGTCTCTGAAGGACATTTAAAATAATAATAACTACAACAACAATGCTAATGGTAGTTAGCTTTATGGAGAACTTACTATACCAGTGCTTGGGACTATGTTAAGTATTTTTCATGTATTATTTAAAATAATCCTCAAAACAGCCTACTAGTTGGATGCTGTTATCATCCCCACTTATTCACAGAAGAAGACACAGAACCTTAGAGAAATATAATAATGTCACTATGTTGGATTTGCATTGTGTCAGCTGACCTTCTTTTCTCAGAATTCCCTTTCCAACATGATTCCAGTTAGGGTGGGCCCCAAAACAGTCTTGAGAGATCTGCAGAGTGGAAGGGAAGCAGTGGCTGTTTTGTAGCTGACTAGCTGGCTCACCTCATGGGTGTAAGGCAGCAGCGGGGCAGCAGGTGCTCCACCTTCCCCAGCTTCTCTGACTCCTGCGCCAGGTGTGTGTGTTCATCTCCCTGAGAAAGAGCCCTGGCTTTTGCAGGACATCCACACCAGCCAGGTCAGAGGCAGTGGACTTTGGCCTGTTCTTGTGGGCTCTAGCTTGTGGTTGTGGATCCCAGCCTGCTCTGAATATGTATATGATATATCCAGTATATTGCGTACTGGTTCTGCCTGTCCAGTTGAATCCCGACACACAGTTAATACATAAGGGAGCTGAGGCTTGGAACCCAATCTGACCATAGAACCTGTGTTCATAACCATTATTCTGTACTGACTCAGAAAAACCTGCTGAGAAAAGTCTTGAGATTTTGAAGGTTGATGAGACTAGTCGATGGTTTAAGTTCTAGGCATGGAGCCTTCTCCTTCCACCTTGAAGTACTTCCAGTGATTAAGAGGTCATTACACCCATAGGCCAAACTGACACCCAGAGGGTATTTAGCAACCAATGAACTTTTACTTTAGGTTATAAAAATTACAAATTATAGGTAGGAAGAAAAGATGGCAGTGTGAGTAGGGTGGTGGAAATATCTTCCCAAAACCATATATATTTTGAAAATGCAGTAAATATAACTATTCCTAAAAGAGTGACCAGAAGATACAGTACACCAGCCAGGCTACATCTGCAAGAACCCAACATCTCATGGAAAAGGGTACAAGATACAAAGCTGTGACCCGGCAGGACCCAAGCACTCATCCCACCCCAGCTCACTAGCAGGAGGAAAACAGTCAGAGTGGGGAGGGAGTGGAAGCACAGGACTGCTAAGGAATCTACCCCGGGAGCACAGACACACATTGCATGGTGCTCTGGATATCAGAGAAGTGGAAAAGCAGAATCCGAGACTAAGACTGCAAACAGGTTCTCATGGCCGGCTGCCCTGGGACAAAAGAAAAGCAGGCACTTTAAAAGTCTTAAAGGGACAAGGGTTTAACAGGCAGACAAAATCATCCTGGCACACTCAGCCCAGCAGGCTGGGAACTTTAAGGAACTTCAGGCGCCCTAAACCCCTGGTTGGCAACGCAGCTCTGAGACCCCTTATGGCAATAAGCAGCCTGCTGTTCCTTCCTCCCTGCTGGTACCTCCAAGCAAACTGTCTGTCCCCACCATTGCTGCAGACCAGCTGGAGAGCAGCCCCACCTACAGCAACCACACAGTTTAATACAGAGGCTTCTCCCTGCGCACAGCTAACCTGTCCAGACCCAGAGACTGCTGCCTGCACGCAGTTGACCAGCACAGGCAGTAGACACAGGTGCAGAGAACAGGAGGCATGAAGAGGCTCTGTTCTCATGGCAGAACATGCGCCGCTCGCTTGCAACCCCTTCCAGAGCCCTAGGCAAACCTGAGGGCTGCCCTGCCCATGGAAGCTCAGGGGATTAACCCAGAGGCTGCTCCTTGCATGCAGTTGACTGGCATAGACAGCAGAGATGGGCACAGAGACCAGGAGGCACAACGGGGCTTTGCTCTAGTGGCAGAATGCACTGCTGGCCTGCAACCCCTGCCAGTGCCCTAGGCCATCCCGAGGGCCACCCCACCCATGGCAGCTCATGGGATTAACCCAGAGGCTGCTCTCTGTGTGCAGTTAACTGGCACAGACAGCGGAGACAGGCAACCCGACTGGCAAGCAGGAAGGGACTTTGTTCTCCCAGCTGACACACGTGTCACTCACCGGGGACCACTCCCATCACCAGGAAAAGGCCAAAGAACATTGTCAATCCAAAAATCCCTCAAACACCAGAGAGAGAGCTTGGTGAGACTGAAATCACCAATCTTCCTGAAAAAGAATTCAAAATAAAAGTCATAAGCATGCTGATGGAGATACAGAGAAATATTCAAGAGCTAAGGGATGAATTCAGGAGGGAGATAACAGAAATGAAACAAACAATGGGAGGATTTGAGAGCAGACTGGATGAGGTGGAAGAGACGTAATGTAATAGAAATCAGAGAACAGGAATACAGAGAATCTGAGGCAGAGAGAGATAAAAGGATCTTTAGGAATGAAAGAATATTAAGAGAACTGTGTGACCAATCCAAATGGAACAATATTTGCATTATAGGGGTACCAGATGAAGAAGAAGAGAGAAAAAGGGATAGGAAGTGTCTTTGAAGAAATAATTGCTGAAAACTTCCCCAATCTGGGGAAGGAAATAGTCTTTCAGATCATGGAAGTACACAGATCTCCTAACACAAGGGACCCAAGGAGGACAATGCCAAGACATATAATAATTAAAAGGACAAGGGCAGAGTGTTAAAAGCAGCCAGAGAAAAAAGATCACCTACAAAGGAAAGCCCATCAGGCTATCATCAGACTTCTCAGCAGAAACCTTACAGGCCAGGAGGGAATGGGATGATATATTAAGTGCAATGAAACAGAAGGACCTTGAACCAAGAATACTCTATCCAGCAAGATTATCATTTAAATTTGAAGGAGGGATTAAACAATTCCCACAAAAGCAAAAGTTGATGGAATTTACCTCCCAGTAACCATCTCTACAGTGTATTTTAAAGGGACTAGTCTAGATGGAACAATGCCTAAGACTAAATAGCTGTCACCAGGGAAAACAAAACCACAGCAAGGGAAGTAGACCAACTAAATACTAACTAAATGCAAAATAAAATCAGCTATCCACAAAATCAGTCAAGGAAAACACAAAGAGTACAGAATAAAACACCTAACATATAAACAATGGAGGAGGAAGAAAAAGAAGGGAGAGAAATAAAGAATCATCAGACTGTGTTTATAATAGCATAAGAGGTGAGTTAAGTTAAATGGTTAGATAGTAAAGGAGCTGCCCTTGAACCTTTGGTAATCACAAATCCAAAGCCTGCAATGGCAATAAGTACATATCTATCAATAATCACCCTAAGTGTAAATGGACTGAATGCACCAATCAAAAGACATAGAGTTATAGAATGGATAAAAAAGCAAGACCCATCTGTATGCTGCCTACAAGAGACTCACTTCAAACCCAAAGACATACACAGACTAAAAGTGAAGGGTTGGAAAAAGATATTTAATGAAAACAATAGGGAGAAAAAAGCAGGTGTTGTAGTATTTGTATCAGACAAAATAGACTTCAAAACAAGAAAGTCACAACAGACATAGAAGGACATTGCATAATGATAAAGGGGTCAGTCCAACAAGAGGATATAACCATTATAAATATCTGTGCACCCAACAGAGGAGCACCTACATATGTGAAACAAATACTAACAGAATTAAAGGGGGAAATAGAATGCAATGCATTCATTTTCGGATACTTCAACACACCACTCACTCCAAAGGACAGATCAACCAGACAGAAAATAAGTAAGGAGACAAAGGCACTGAACAACACATTAGAACAGATGGACCAAACAGACATCTATAGAACATTCCATCCAAAAGCAACAGGATACACATTCTTCTCAAGTTCACATGGAACATTTTCTGGAATAGACCACATACTAGGCCACAAAAAGAGCCTGAGTAAATTCAAAAAGATTGAAATTCTACCAACCAACTTCTCAGATCACAAAGGTATAAAACTAGAAATAAATTGTACAAGGAAAACAAAAAGGCTCACAAACACATGGAGGTTTAACAACATGCTCCTAAATAATCTACGGATCAATGACCAAATAAAAACAGAGATCAAGCAATATACGGAGACAAATTAAAACAACAGCACAATGCCCCAACTTCTGTGGAATGCAGCGAAAGGCAGTTCTAAGAGGAAAGTATATAGCAATCCAGGCCTATTTAAAGAAGGAAGAACAATCCCAAATGAATAGTCTAAATTCACAATTATTGAAACTGGAAAAAGAGGAACAAATGAGGCCCAAAGTCAGCAGAAAGAGGGACATAAGAAAGTTCAGAGAATAAATCAATAAAATGAGAATAAAACAATAGAAAAAATAAATGAAACCAAGAGCTGGTTCTTTGAGAAAATAAACAAAATAGATAAACCCCTAGCCAGACTTATTAAGAGAAAAGAGAATCTACATACATAAACAGAATCAGAAATGAGAAAGAAAAATCATGACGGACACCACAGAAATACAAAGAATTATTAGAGAATACTATTAAAAACTATATGCTAACAAACTGGATAACCTAGAAGAAATGGACAACTTTCTGGAAAAATACAGCCTTCCAAGACTGACCAAGGAAGAAACAGAATATCTAAACAGACCAATTACCAGCCATGAAATTGAATCAGTCATCAAAAAACTGCCCAAGAAGAAAACTCCTGGACCAGATGGATTCACCACTGAATTTTATCCCATTCTGCTCTTTACTACTGTGATCTCACTCCTGTTTTTTCAAAATTTTAATGACTGCCACAGATACTGCCAGTGCTCCGATATGTATTCTCCTATGGGCAACACAGACAACATTTCTTAGGTTTTAGGTTGAGCCATAGACTTTTCTGGGCAACAGAATGTAGACAAAAGTGACATACATCACTTTCAGGCTTAGCATATAAAATCTCTCATGCACAATCCTTTTTTTTTTGTTCCATTAGGACACTGAGACCACATGATGGGGTGGCAGAGTCCCAACTGGATTCCTGAGTCCTGGCTTGGGGGAGAGCCACCCATTTTGTATTGGACTGTGACATAGGCAGGAAATAACTTTTATTATAGGATTTGGGGGTTAGCAGAGAATTTATCCTACCGTACTAATATTCCCACAAGAATTATCTTCCTCATGCCTTATGTTTTGACCATGTGGGATGCAGATCTGGTTTGCAGGTCTCATGCCACCTAGATGGTTATCCAAACATGCATAAAATCCCATGCGTGTTAAAAATAAAATCCCCTTAATGTTAGCCTTACTTGAGCACTTCCAGTGATAGGGGACTCACTATTCCTAGCAAATGATAACCTCTAGTTGGTAAGTGATAACAAAGGGATTAAAGATAGCAAATAGACTTGAGTTCGTATGTGGAATCTCACTGATTGGTATTTGCATAAGACTAACTGGGTGATGTGGAAAGTTTTTCTGCTATTAGTTAATAATTCCTTCCATGTCTCTGGAGGCAGGATTGGTCCCCAGGCCTCCATAAAGCAGCTGTAGTCTGAAAACTATGAGCCATGAGGAGGAAAGTCATAGGAAGGAGGCTTACCATCAAGTAACAGGACTCAGAGAACTAGATCTTGGGGTACCTTCTAGGGATGATAATAATATAGTTGCAACAATAATTATGCCTTCCATTTAGTGAGTATTGTGCTAGTGCTTTTTGCATATTATTTACTTGTCTTCTCATAACAAGTCCATTTTACAGACAAAGAAAGTGAGAACAAAAAGGGCAAAGTAGCTTACAGGGGATCATGTAGTTGAGCTAATGGCACAGGCAGATTTAGACCAGGGTTGTTTGGCCAAAAGTCAGTGTTCCTGCTCAGTAAGCCCACGTTGTCCATGGGATTGAGGAGGGGACTGATAATAGCAAGATTTAACTTTGATTTTTGTTATGGGAACTATGTGGAACATGGTAGGATGTTTAGCAGCCTCACTGGCCTCTACCCAATAGGTGCCAGTTTCACACTTCCCACTTCCCACCCGTGGTGACAACCAGAAATGTCTCCAGACACTGCTGAGTGTCTCCATGGAGGCTCAAAATTGCCCCTGGATGAGCACCAATGGGTTAGAGGAAGGCCGACCCAATATTTGGAGCAATTCCAGTTCTGGGCAGGTAGGTGACAGGGGAAGGACTGAAGAACAAGAAGATGTAGTGTTAATATGGGAACTTAGCGGGCAAGGGGTCAATCGGGGTAGGCTGTACTGCATGAAGATGGCAACAACAGGGAGGACGACTGGAGGCTGAGTCTCCTAAGTTCGTGAAGTAGTCTCATGGATGTTCCTGTTAAGGGGCAGGACTGAGTAGGGCTGAGCTTGCAGAAGATTCCTATGGCCCGACAAACTGGGCAGTCCAGTAGATGCTGATCATGAATGTAGTAGTAGTGTTTGTTAAATGAATGGTGAACAACCAGGCCAAGGGAACCGAATAAAGCATTTGCACTTATTTTTTGAGTAAAAAAATTTGTAAAACAACATTCCTGAATAGCCACTAAACCTGCATTGGCAGGCACTAAGCAGCAGATTTTAGACATTTGGGCAAAGGCACCAGGGTTAGGGTGAAAGCAAAAGAGTGTCACCTTAATGACAATTAATCACCAAACTTTTACCTGAAGAAAACAAAATCACTAATCTGAAAAGACATATACACTCCTATGTTCATTGCAACATTGTTTACAATAGCCAAAATATGGAAACAACCTAAGTGTCCATCAGTAGATGAACAGATAATAAAGATGTGGTACATACAATGGAATATCACTCAGCTATAAAAAATATTTAGAAAAAGAACAAAATTGTGCCATTTGCAACATCCCAGGTGGACCTACAGCATGTTATGCTGAGTGAAATAAGTCAGAGAGAGAAAGACAAATACCGTATCTTTTCACTTACATGTGGAATCTAAAAAACAAAGCAAACAAGCAAACAAAACTGAAATAGACTCAAACACAGAAAACAGATGGCTAATTGCCATAGGTTGGGGGTGGGGGGCGTGAAATAGTGAAGGGGAAAAAGAAGTCACCAAAATCTAACGTGTTCACTCAGTGCCTCTTCTACTTTTAAATGGAAGTCCACTTAAATGAAAATAGAGATGTTCTCCTCTGGCACAGTAGAAAGCAAGTTGCTTTGAAAAAAATGTGAATAGTATTTGGCAAAACTAACATTCCTTGTGGATGGCTGAGGGAGTGTTCACATGTTTCAATTCTTCCTACTTATTTTGCTTTCTCTTATTTCTAAAAAGTTATATTCAAAAGTTTCTAAATGTACATGTTTAGTTAGAATAAATTTCAAAGGGTTTCTCAAATTCAGAGCCTTTAGTGGGACTGTGGTCACAGAAGGTATGGGTTGATTCAGGAAGACAAGCATTGTCTATAGAGTCACTGTCCTCTATTTTAGACAGTACTAAAAGGCGACACAGAAATATTTAAACTGATTAACTACAAAGCTAACAAATATACCAACAGCCCTAGTTTATGATCACATATAACTTTTGTCCCTTTCTCCAAAAACCAAGTATTACAATTACTTGGGTTGCTTTTTAAATATAAAGTTTGCTTTGTTTTCTTTTGCTCTCATTTCCATTTTCAGCATAGGGCAGTTCACAAATTTGTATTTGCTTTTCTGCCAACATTCCAGATATGTTTCTGTCGGTTATGTGCAGTAAAGGGCATAGAGCATGGAGGCAGCAGGTGCTATTGTGGTCGCCACGATTCACATGTTGCCTGTTAATCTAATTACCAAGGTAGGGGCTGCAGAAACTGAGCTGGCCACGTAGAAAAGCTTTCCTCCACCTGGTGGATTATTTAGTCAAGCTCTTTAAATGGGCAGAGTTGGGGGAGGTGGCAAGGAGAGAAATAAATCTTTTTTTTTTTTTAAGTTTCTACGCAGAGCAACGGAAAGAATTTAGTGGCTGTCAACATGAGTTTAGAACAAAGGTATGGTTTAAAATGTAGTTCATTTTGACCGAACTTCAGGTCATGCAAACCCAGGAAAACCTGTGCTATTTGTTTTCTGTGTGTCTTGAAAGTTTGAAGAGTCCCTAAGACTCACGGGAGGGAGATGAAGCGGAGTGGGGTGGGGGGCATCCCAAGGGGTTGATGTCCATTAAAGGGTGGATGCTTTAGGAGTGTTATTTCCAGGGGCTCTTAGTGCCTGATTGTGTGAAAGGGCAGCTTTGAATGAACAGCCCCAGCCAGGACTGATTTTGAACTGTTTTTCAGCCCTTGATTCCTACAAACAAAATAAAATACCTTGTCGAATAGGGCCCATTGAGTGAGGATGATGGGTTAAGAGTGGGGGTACGAAGTGGCAGCGTGGGTGCTCGTTGATCAAGGAGGGGCTGCGTGCTGATCCTGGCGCGGGTGAAAGGAGAGACGCCAAACTCTGATGGCTGGGGTAGCATTGATGTGAGGTAACGGGGTAATCGGATTGAAAGGGAGCCATAGTATTTATGTCAGTTCACATTTCGTCAAAGGAATAATATGAGGTGCTACCTAGCTGAGGCTTTGGCCTGGGGGTTCAGTCAGCAAGCATCCAGGCCTCATTGGATTCAACTATAAATTAATTCTCACAGGAGCATTGCCTGATTAATCTATTTGCATAATAGTAGAAAAACTGCAGAGTGGTAGCTTTTCTTCTTCTTCTTCTTCTGTAGGGATTTGGACAAGAAAAGGTTTAAATTCATTTGAAAGAAGAGTGTGTGAGAAGTCAGAGCAACTAAAAGCCCCCTCTGGGGTTCCCAGAGCAGTTTCCTAGATGGAGAAGGGTTGGAGTTGAAGCAAGCCTCATTCACTGAAGAACTTTAACTCTTCCTGGGAAAAACCACCTCCTTGCAAAGTGCCCTCTCCTGGCACTGTGTTTAGGGGACTCAGCTCTTGGCTCAGTCGGTAGTGTCAGGTTAGCAGGAGCAGGCAATCCACCCCAAATGAAACACCCCTGGTGGCTCAGGTTCTGCTTGAAGGACATCATAGTTTCAGAAAACATACAGATAGGTTCATTTCAGACCTTTCTGAGGTTTACCGGTGTTTCTGAGAAGAATTTCAGGTCTATTTGCCATTCCAAAAAGAAACAAAATAATTTGGTTGATAAAACTCACACCATTCATGACTCAGCCTGCTTATTTAATAAGTACCTGCTTCAAACAGCCTGCCTGGTTCAGTATGTGATTGTGGGTGTGTCCATGGAATCAGTTTCATTTTTTTAAGAAACCACATTATAAAAACAGATTGGAAAAACGCAGACTGAGAAGTCAAGAGTTCTGATTATCGTTATCAAAGGTATTTTTCCTGTAGACATTTCAATAATAGAAAAGAAATTTAAAATATTGCAGTAAACATTACTTAACAAACCCAGCTTTGATTACTTCCAGTCTTTGCTCAAGAAAAAGGAGCTTTCTTTTCACAGTACTATAGACGCTGTGTTCAGGACTTTTTACTCATTCTTATCACCTTTATTCCCATATCATCCATTGCTGTGATAAGTAAAGCACCAAAGCCATTCAAATGAAGCTGCCTTATTGGCCCAAAATGCTTCTAACTCTGCCAGTCCCAGATGGAGATACTTTAAAAACAACAGCAGGGAAAATCCTGTTTTCTAATTGATTGTATGTTAATTCCAAATTTTATCATGAAATGTTATTGCTTAATGAAGACTTCTGGCTCAATAAGAGAAATGCCTATGTAGGTATTCAATAAATATTGCTGTTACTTTCCCTTCACTTAAGTATATTCAGATGACAGAAAATGCCTTTGCTATTTAGGAATATCAAGGAACAGAAACTGAATGCAGCAGAGAGAGAAAAGGCTGTTCTATACAATGCAGCTACTTTGGGAGTGCCACCCAGCCTGGGACCCCCTTTCTCTGAGACCTGTATGCCCTCAACTCCTGTTAACAAGGGTGAGCCTCCAATAGCTTTTTCTCTTTTAAAAAAAGACTTGATTGTTTTGGAGCAGTTTTAGGTTTACAACAAATTTGGGAAGTACAGAGATTTCCCATATAGCCCCTGCTCCCATGCATGCATAGCTTCCCCCATTATCAACATCACTCACTAGAATGGTACCTTTCTTACCAAGGATGAACCTCCACTGACACATCATAATCACTCAGTTTACCTTAGGGTTTATTACTAGTGTTGCACATTCTTCGGGCTTGGACAAATGTATAATGACATATATCCATCATTACTAATGTCATACAGAATATTTTCAGTGCTCTAAAAATCCTCTGTGCTCTGCATTCTTATCTCTCTCCCTCACCCACCTCTGGCAGCTACCAGTCTTATTGTATCCATTTGCCTTCTATAGAATGTCAGATAGCTGGACTCATACCAATTGTTTTCTCTCATTTAGTAAAACACTGGTCTCCCTGTGGCTCTGAGCTTAGCAAGCATATTCTTAACTTAGGGCCTTTGCCTTGCTCTTCCACTGGCTAAAATGCTCACCTTCTAGTTTACTCACTGTTAGTCCCTCACCTCCGTCGGGCCTGTCTTCCAATTCAGTTTAGATATTGAGTCCCTCTTTGAACCTCTTACTTAAAAGAGAACACCCCCGCCCCTAAAATCCCCAAGGTAGGACTTAGAAAGAGCTTGACCCAGTCAGGGGGTTGTGATGGTACTGGTATGGCTGGAGCCCTAGACTGAGGTTGGGGAATGCTGTAAATCAGCTACTGTCAAATTGTGGGATGCATTCAAAGCCAGGCTAAATACTCTGGACTTGTAGCCCATAGGAAGCAAAGAACTTTCAAGTGGGGAGAGTCTTGATGAAATAATTGTTTGGAGCTAGTTAATCAGTTGGTGAGGAATTAACTAGGCAAACGGGTGGATGCCTACTGATAAAGGCCAGAGGTAAGTCCAAGATGAAAAGCATATTCAGAAACTCTGTATTCCTGCAATCGATTTACTTCACTACAAACAGGTTTTATTACGTAAAAGCCACTCCGGAGCATATTAAGGAAAAGACAATGAGGCATTTTGCCATTACAGAGACTGCAACATTGCCAGGATTCTGAGAAATGAGTTCTGGCTAGATGCTGGGGCTTTCCATTGCAAGGAAACATTCTCCTAGAATCTCCAAGCCGTCACTTAACTGCATATGTTCCCCTGAAGAAGAAATCTTCAAAGGATAAAGTTTCTAAAATAAAATTATGTTTTTACTATTCATTATTCATGTAGATGAACTTGGGTCTAAATGGCTAGCCCTTCAGGGACTGATTGAGTACTTATTTCCTTCCAGGTGCATAGTTTTCTCTGATTTGGATCCTGCCTCCATGAGACGAGGGGTTAGATCCTTGGCCCCAGCTCTTCTTCTACCTCACCATGACCTTGGGCACTCACTTAACCCTAAGCACCCCCCACGCCCAGTTTTATCGTCTATGAAGTGGAGGTAATATCATGTCTAACTTTCTTAAAGGGATATTGTTGGGGAGAAATGAGTGGATTTTTAAAGGACTTAAAAATATGTATGAATATTAGTTATCCTTGGTATTATATCACTACCACCACAATAACAGCTAAAATAACTGGTATGACCACTGCTGTTTTGGACATTCTTATTGTATAGGTGTCTTTCTTCTTGTTCTTTCTACTCTAGAACTGAAAAGCAGAGAAATATCAGGTCATGTCCACATCCCTGGCAATCAAAATTTTTTTCCTTCCAGAGAAAGATTCCTCTGCAAGACCCTCTCAGTTGGTTCTCCAAAGCTTTTCAGTTGTGCACAAGTCATTCTGTATGGGATGGCTATGGTTAAACATTACACATTAACTAACCCAGTGGTTCCTAACTGGGGGTGATTTTTTCCTCCAGAGGACATCTGGCAATGTCATAAATTTTTAGTTGTCACAAATTTGGTGGGGGTGGGGGTGGAGGGAAGGGTAGCAGGTGCCAGGAGAATGCTACTGGCATCTAGTGGTAGAGGCCAGGGATGCACTGCACAGGATAGCATCTTAAAGCATGATCTGGCCCAGAAGGTCTGCAGTGCCAAAGATGAAAAACCCTGAACTGATTCAACAACTTTCATTTTAATTGAAATGAGCCCTAAGTCTGTTTATTAGAAGCAGGTTTGCCCTTTTCCTATTAAATGTTTTACTTTTTTGGTTGAGGAATCATTTACATATAGTGAAACTTGCAGATGCTAGTTTCTGATCACTTCTGGCAAATGCAAACATCCATGTAATCTAGGTTCCCATTAATATGTAGACTATTTCCATGACTCTTAAAAAAATCCTCCCTTCCCAGTCAGTTCCCAACCCACCCCAAAGGCAACAACTGTCTGATTTTTTCCACCATCGATGATATCATCGATGTATAGTTTTTAATATAATATAGCCCACTGTTTTGAGTATTAAAGATGTCATATTTGGGGCATGGTAGTTGGTAGGGTTCGTTAGATCAGAGATGATCATACCCCAGGGACCAGGGAGCTGGGCCACAAGAAGGAAGCTTGAGAGATGTGCAGGACAAGTCATGGGAAGAGCAGACAAGCAGATAGCTGCCATCAAAGATCTTGCAGCCAACCTGACAGAGATGCTCTCAGGGGGGCAAAAGAGAAATAAAAGAGTGCCAGTGGCAAGAAGCAGGGCCCTGGCAATGGAAATGCAGGTTGAGGAGCTGGGCAAGGGCTATCAGCAGACCCAGGCAGAGCCATGCTGCATGAATAGAAGCACTCATTGTTGAGAACACAGATGGGGGAGTGTATTTGTTTCCTAGCTTGGCTATAACAGATTTCTACAAACTTGGTGGCTTAAAGAAACAGAAATCTATTCTTTCACAGTTCTGATGGCCAGAAGTCAACCACAGGGCACTGGAGGCTATGGTCCCTCCAGTAGTAATATAGGAGAAGTACGTCAGCCTCTTCCAGCTTCTGGCAGGTGTCGGCATTCCTCGGCCTCTTGGTTTGTGGCAACATGCAACCAATCTCTGCCTCTGTCCTTACATTGCCTCCTCCTCTTCTGTTTTCTGTGTGTCTTTTGTAAGTACACTTGTCATTTGATTTAGCACCCACCCAGATAATCCAGGGTGATCTCATCTCAGGGTTCTTGACTTAATAACATCTGTAAAGACCCTTTTACCAAATAAAGCAACATTCATAAGTTCCAAGGATTTGAGTGGGTATCTTGGAGTAAGAGGAGCATTTTCCAGCTTACCATACATTAGGGGGAAGGGCAAAGTTGTTAGAGAAGTTTCTAGAACTGGGCTGTGAAGTCAGAGGGGCCCGCTGCAGGGCTGGCTGAAGGCCAAGTTGATAGGCCATGGGTCTCAGTACTGCAGTCTAAGGTTGGGATTAGTTCCAGGGAATGAAGCATCTGGTATCACCAGGCACAGTTCAAAATGCTTCATTATCAGGTTCTTTAATTCTCACAAAGACCCTCTGAGGTAGCTGTGCCTTTTCTCCCCTTCAACTTTGTATTTTGAAAAATGTCAAACTTTGAGAAACGTTGAACAATATATCCATCATCTAGGTTTACTAATTGCTGTTGACAAGACAAAGATTCTGAAATGCCCTAAATGAAGTGACATAAGAGCTAGAGAAAGAGGGAGAGAGACAAGGGACGGTCATTAGTTGATAGCCATGAGCCATGCCTGACCAGAAACTCCATGTTCCTGAATGCAGCAATCATCTAGCAGGCATCGTCCACGACCCATCTAGGAGCCTTCTCTATAGACTAATGACCTATGCCTGGATTTTCCCAGCTTCTTATTACCTTGCCTTCCTTATCTGTAGCCAATGTGAGTGAATTTATGAACTTTCCTCATAAACGTCCCCTGTTTCTTGAGTCTTACAGACCAGGTGTTTCTGTGAACTGGCCTTACTGCCAGTGCAGTAGAAATTTCCTGTCCCAGGACTCAGTACTTACCTGGCCAGCATCTGGAAAGGCTCAAAACCCTTTTTATTTCAAAGATCTCTCTGTCTCTAGAGTTTTTGATTTGCCACTATCATTTTACCTCATCGGTTCTCTGTGTATATATGTACATTTGAGGAGTGGGGAGCTGATCCATTTGAAAGTAAGTTGAAGATATGATATTTCAACCTTAAATACATCAGCATCATTGATTTGATGAATGAGAAATATTTTTATTTGACAAATGAGAAAATGTAATCTCAGCAATGTTAAGTAAATTTCTCAAAGTCTCAGAACTAAGGCACAAAGCTGATACTTAAGTTAAAGCCTGTCTGACTCTCCAGCTCATGCTCTTTTTGCACATTTCTATTCATTTATTCATTTATTCATTCAATGGATGTGTGGGCAGCTACCAGGCACTGATGATATATCAGTTGAGTCAAGCATGTAAAACAGAGAGATAATAGATGGGTAAATAGATAAATGACCAAGATAATTTCAGGGTCTTATGGTGAAGACTGAGTGGTAGGGTAATGGTGGTTTATAGCATGGGAGATTAAAACTAAAACAGCATTGATTCCTGCCCTAAAGAAGATTGCAATAGAGCAGGATTTTAGGAAATGAGAAGAGGGATTTCTTAGCAGTGAGGAGACCGCCCTTCTACTTTTTCTCAAGAAGCTTCAGGAAATGCTTCCCCAAAAGGGATAAACCAAGAAAGAAGAGGACATGGGGTCTTAGAAATAAGGAATTCCACCCAGGAGAGAAGCAGATGGAAGTCCGGGACACGGGATGCAGAAAGGAACAGGAGGGAAGGGTCTGGGAGAACCAAAGAACTGAGGATCATCTGATGCATAATACCATGCCAAGAGCACAGTATTTACAGGTGTTTTATAATTCTAAGGGGGAGTTTTAGAATAACAGTGATAGTTACCCAGAGAGCTATGTAAATAAAAGGAGACGCTTTAGCTTCAGGAATAATAAAAAGTTACACAATGAAGGCAATGTAACCATAGTCTAACAATGAACGATATTTGCAGACTTGTAGTAAAGTAAACATATAAAGGTAATTGCACCAAAAATATTGATATAATTATTGCAGGAGAATGGGTAGGAAATACTGAGCAAGAGGAGTAAAGCTTCATTACCCATTATGGAAAGTCAAGAGATCATGTCTAAAATGTGCAAATCAATAAAGAGAGTGGGAAGCAAATAATTTAGAAATATGGAGGCAAATACTAGAAGAAATCATTAAAAAAATATAAAAGTATTCTATCTGGGGAGTCAGAGGAGGGGAGTTAACAGGAGAGGAGGGAACCGAACATTACTGTATACTTTGTAGTGTCATTTAACACTTAAAATTCTGTGCGTGTACTACTTTGATGTAAAAAAAAAAAACAACAAAAATTGGTGAAAGGGAAGGAAGAGAGGGAGGAAGAGAAAGAAGGCAAGAGGGGGAGAGAGAGAGAGAGTGTGAGTGACTTGAATTTCCTGCACTCTGACAGTCTGGAGGAAAAAAAGATGGATAGATTAGAATAAACCAAAGGTAAGGACAGAAAAGGGACTTTGATCATTCACAAATTGGATAATCAGACCCTAAATTATATGTATTAGATATTCTGGAAAGAAGGCTGTGAATCCAACCAAAGAAAGCAAGGAATCAATACTCTTTAATATTGAAAACAGATTATCTGGAGTTGATCAGGAATTCAAAGTACTTCTTATCTTATGAGCTCTTAAGTTTGAATGGGTCTTAAGACTTTTTCATCTTGAAAATATTTTGTGCTTTTTCCTCATTCCTAATTTTTATAACAATTTATTAATAAGCATAGTGAAGTATATAAATGAACTCCCACATAAGGTATTTCAACTTTTTAAAGATTCAGTAATGCACCCAAGATTTTTCCAAATGCTTCTTATTTTTGAGAGCTTTCCAGAGTCTAGAGATAAAAATATAAATGAAACCTCAACTTTGCCCTTGAGAAGTTCACAGTCTACAAGGATATTTAAAATATTTTGTTAAGTTAGGCTGTGGGGAGTATTTATATTTTTATAGGTTCTATTTGGTTTGCCAAGGCAACCTACTTTGTAATTTTTAAGAAGTTAACATTCTCAATTAACACTAAATTTGTTATATTGGCCTATGTTTTTATTTCATTAATAAAGTTGCATGTGTTTTCCAGGACTTTCCCTAAAAGTACACACTTAATTTCCTTAAATAATTCCTAAATCATTTTGGTTGTAAATATTTCTGACTCATATTTGAGATAGAGGTATTGACATTACTTTTTGTTTTCAGCTTGTATTTGTCCACTTCAGTATTCTGAACTGATGAGTTTCATCATCGCTGACATTTGAAAAGGGCTTTTTCTTTAAAGTCTTTTAAAAATCTCCTTTTACATTTTAACCTGTGCTCTAGCTTTTATGTAGACTCATGAAACTATTTTTCATATAGTCACCCCTGTAAAAACTTACCTTGCACATGGTAGATAATAAATATTTGATGGAACAAATTTAGGATTGATGACTTCTTACTTGGGGTCATAATGGGAGATAGTCAGTTTGAACATATGTAAAATTTAAACACAATCTGATGGGAAATATGATACTCTTAGTACCCTACCTTCAATCCTTTTAGCTGCTATTTGAGCTATGTCTGAATTATTTGCCCAATGCTGAGTTTAGAGAAGTCTTCCCCTGTAATCCATCTCCTGTTTTCTTTGCTATTATCATCAGTGATTGAATCAGATCCAGAGAACCCCAAACTAGCTTTCTTTGAAGTCAAAGACTTTTGGTTCCATGCAAGCAAGAGAGTAACAACCATCACTAAGACAGTAATAGGGTTAAAAATAAAGAAAAGAAGGACATGCAGAAAGTGAACATTCATTGTTATTTAGAATATATCAAATTTTAGTTTCATGAATATATAATCAAAACAACCTGATATACCCCTGGTCCTCTATAAAACTTTCCCATTTTGTGGAAGTCTCTATACATCTAGAAATTTTAGTACTTGGATTATATCCATTTAATAAAGTTGGACTGAACTATATGAAATATTTGTTCTAACTTAACTACTATAGTTTGATTAAATAATGAGATAGAAATGTAGAAAACATGGTTTGTATTAATCTTGGAAAATAAATGGAGCAATGCCACTACCCTAATCTAGACCAGCATTACCTCTTACATGTCCTGCCCTGACAGCCTATACATGGTTTCTCCCCACCCTCTCTGGCTGGGATCTTTTAAAAACACAGATCTGCTCTTATCACCCTTCTGTTGAAAAATCCTCAATAGCTTCCCATTGAATTTAGAACAAAATCCAAATGCCTTTACCTGGCCTGCAAATGTTGCCATGTTTTCTTTTAGGCCCTGACAATTTCTTCAGCCTCTGCTTTTCTCTCTCCCCAACAATGTTCCTGTTGTATTATAGAATGTGATCTAGGACATTCAGTTTCTCCCCAAAATTTTGGAAGGCATTTTCTCCCCAGGGTTTGTTATATATGCCCCTCTCTGCCAGGGACACTCTACTACCCTGCCCCGTCCCTGTAGCATCAGATCTCAGCACCAGATGCTCCAATGCTATTTCCCCTAGGACACCTTCCCTAACATCCCCCAGAAAAATTAAGTCCTGTAGCATCAGGCATTTTGCCTTTATAACACACACCACATTTAAACTTACAAGTGCATTCTTCCCAGGTTCTCAGCTCCTTGATGGCAGTGACAATGTCTACCTTGTTTATCACTTTATCTCCAGTGCCCAACACTGTGCCTGATATATCATGGCAGAATAAACAGGTGGATGGATGTTTTGGTCACAAGTATGGATGCCAGACCTGTGAATACAATATTTAAGTTTTCGTTTCCATACCCATGGGAAATATATTTTATGACCTCTAAATTTTTTTCCCCATGGTAAATATTTATTCATTCGCTTGTAACCAGATGAAGATTTGTTTGACTGTAATCACAGGAATGGCTCATGATCATAGGTTGTCCCCAAACAGGCAGAGTCATGAAGTGTATATATAGGTTCGTAGATCCTTTGCATGGGACCAGGCAGTGTGGGCTCGCTAGGGTCATCTTGTCTCACTCTTGTCCTCACTGGATTTTGTCCCCATTTTCCATAATGTCCTTACCCTAGCCCTGACTGCCACATATGTACTTTATAATTCACAGAGGATCTGGCCAACAGTACGTTGATTGATTGGTTAGACAGCAGCTGCACAGGTTAGTCTGAAACTATCAGTAAGTTTTTTATGCTGGTAACAACAGAGCCATAATTATAACACTCTTGGTATTTTCAGTTGTAAGGAGCAAATTAACCATTGCATCAGGTCTGTTTATGAACTTGCTTTTTAAAAAAAAACTTTCACAATAGTTTATTGGCACCCTATGACAATTAAGTTTAACCTACTTTGGCACTTAAACATGGTAGGAAATTCAGACTTATGTCCAGAAAGGGTAGGTGACCATGGTGTGAAATGTGTTAGATGCACATCATGGTGCCCTTAAAGTCCTTCCATGATGAAGAGTCACTACAGTGAAAACTACAGGAGGTACTTTCCCCAAAGCGTATCTCTTTTCCTGACTGCTTTCTTAGTTCTTAGTTCTAGCCTCCTCTCATTTCAGTGGCGATTTTGATGGTTTTTGAGTTAAGAATCATTGCACCAAGTTTTATCCCAGATGAGAAATTTGAGGTTATAATCCTTAGGAGTGAATGGAAGTTCCAGGCGTAGCTGATCAATAATAACTGTGTAAAACAAAAACCCTCATGGTCTTCTTGCCAATAGGGTGACTGAGTTACTATGAGACTCCGCTGAAATGGAGCTGCAAAGTGCGTGTCCTTTCTTTTTAACTCTGTAATGCTTTACTCAACTTTGATAAGCAATTCTGATCTTGTCATTTGAGCTGTTTTTTTAATGAATAAACACATGGAAGAGATTTATGTAGTGGACCATGGTTTAATCATTCTATTACTTGACTGTAAAATAGACCTGATAACTGTGAATGACAGTGTGAACTGGAATGCTTTCTACATAGTACCCTCTCCAAAAAAAACCGTTTTTCTCCTAATGTATGAGGGCCCACCCAGGGAGGTATCTTTCACTAAAGTGAGAAGAAGTTTTTACTTCCAAACTGCCAGTAGCCTAAATAGCTGCCAGCAGAGAAACCATGCTGATTTCTTTCAAAATCCTAAATAGAACTCTTTTGGAGTTCTAACCTATGGGCGAGAAAGCCAGAAGGCTGCTGGGAAGCATGCTTTGTAATAAACACTTTTCTGTTTGCCAGCATTCCTTTCTGATCACATCTCAACACAGAGATTCTCACTCCCTGGAGTACTGCCACCTCACCTTACCTCTTCCTCTACAAAAACACAAAGAATACTTTCCCTGCATGGGGTGAATAACCGAGCTGATTATTTTAGATTCAGTACAATTAATTTTTAATAACATGGACAGGAAGTAATTGGGTAACATTCCCTCATTTCACAAAGGGCAAATTGAGCCTTTGAAAAAACCCTGCTTTCTCATTTCCACACACCGACATGCCATCGAGATTCCAGGGAGCCTCCTTGGTCTTAGAACAGTGGCCAGGCACATGACTTTCTGGGGTTTGATTAGAGGGAATTTGCGTTATTCACTGTCAGGCTGGGGATAATTAGCTGAGTAACAAGGACTTGGCACCTGTAAAAGCTCCACACTTTAATGTTATACAGAGATTAATCTTAGAGGGAGAGCATTGGCCCTTCAAGAGCTTGTCACCTGGGTGGGGAAACAGGTGGCTTACCCTAACCCGTACAGGGATCTATTGGGGGTGGCAGGAAGGTAGCTCTCTGTCTACTACAACCCAGGCAATTGTTCTGGATAGAGCTAGCCATCGGTGGGAGCTCAGAAGCCCTAAGTTCAAGTCCTGACTCTGCAGCCTTATGACTGGGCAAGACTCTGCATGGCTTTTTGCCTGGCCATCCTTCTCACTTCATCTCAGTGCGAGCTGGTTCTCACTCTGTGCTCCAGCTGTTATCTCTCTCCTTCCACCACAGGGCATCAGCATTGGCTGGCTGCTCCCTGCTCCTGGAATGCTCTGCTGCACCCCTTCCCCATCTCATTCCTACTCTTTCTTCAGGTGTCACTTAAAATATCATTTCCTTAGGAAAGCCTTCACTGACCTTCAATCTACATCGGGTCTTGCCTTCATAGTGTTGATCACAATGGAAGTCAATTTATGATCATTTAGATTTTATTTTTCTCTTCTACCAGAGAGGCAGAGATCATGCCTATTTTGTATACTCTCACTCCCCCTTGAACATATTCAAAGTAGATGTTTAATACATATTTACTGAGTGAATGAATAAAAGTTGTCACTTTAAATGCCCTGAGCCCCAGTTTACTCTAAAATGGGGTAATAAATTCTACTTCCTATGCTTGTTATGTGGGCAAAATGGGGTACTGCACTGGAGAGCATCTTGGACAGGGTCTGCATATAGTAGACATCAATAGACATTTAACAAATACAGAGCTTAATAATAACAGTACTTCCAAAATATGTGAAGCATCACTTAAGTGGAAAGCCTACTGTAACCAGCACCATTCACATGATGCTTTATATTTAATAAAGCTGTTTCTTATACACAAGTGGCAGATTGTGTTTTCCAAAGACAGCCCTACCAATATATGTATATCCCATCTCACAATGTCCTCTTACAATGTCAGTGACACTCCTCCTATGGAGAGGTGGGGAGTCTATGTTACCTCTTCTTGAATTGCAGGGGAACTGACTGCTGGGACTAGGGAAAGTGGCAGAAGTGATGCAGTGTGACATCTGAGGCTAGGGTGCTAGGTCTGAGGCATGGCGTGGCTGTGGCCTGGTGCTCTGCCTATCTCAAGCACTTGCCCTTTACCTTGGTACCATGTCATGAGGAAGCGCTGAGATAGTTAATAGCTTTAACCACTAGACTTGTGAGTGCTTGGCCCTCTGAGATTCTAGCCCCAGTCACTGAGTGGCCCCAGGTGATCCCAAGGGGAGCAGAAACAAGCTGTCTGCACTGAGCCCTGTCCAGACTGCAGACTGGTGAATAAGGTAAATGTTGTGCTTCTAAGGCACTATGTTTTGGAGTAATTGTTATGCAGCAGTAGAGAACTATAACATGCGATTATCACAGACCTGGCTGCTGGCTGCACTGTGCAGAAAGCAGTGTGGGTATTACCATTTATTCCCATTTTTTAGGTGAGGGAGCTGAAGCTCACAGGGTTAAGTGACTTCTCCATCATGACATGCTGGTGAGTGGTAAAGCCCAACATCTAATCTTGTAGTTTATCTTCCTAGAGCCTCAGAAGCAGAGGGTGGTACCAACCCTCAGAGACATCCCACCTGTTGGTCCTGGGAGGTTTTGGGCTCCCTTCTCTTAGAGCTTAGGCCCCTTTCAGATAGTCAAGTGCCTTGTCACACACTGTAGAGACAGGAAGGAGAAAATTGGAATAGATTATGGCTTTAGAGAGCACTGAGTTTCTTAGGGTGCTAGACATCCCTTATGCCATAAAAGTTCTCCCTAGAGGTTAGGTTGGACAGATGTTACTGACACACACACCAGAGAGAGAAAAGTTCAGATAGGTACAGAAACCAACTAGAGGTGGATCCATGCCTCTTGACCCCAGACATATATAGAATTTTTTAAAAGGTTTATTTGCCACCCTCTTCTCCACATACCCACACACAAACTTGGTTCACTATTTTCATCACAAGACACCAAGTGGAAAATCAACTCCCACGGTGACATCAGCTTTGATTACCTCTGCCTAGACAAAGAATATCACAGTGATTGAGCACAGCACATGGTACATTTTTGTAAATGTTCAACGGGGGCAGGCACATCTCAAAGGCTCCAGGATAAATCCGAACTCCTCTGCATTTGGCATGCACTATGGTCCTCTCTCTGCTCAGTTTTGTCCTGTGCCACGTGAAACTTTCACACCATTCCCCAGCAGCACTAAGAGTGCCATCACTGAACACTTTGGTCTCCACATTTGCCAGAGATATCTCCGCTCTGCTATCTGCTTGAAAAACTTCTCTCTCTTCAAATCTCAAGAGCTATCTTCTCGGAGAAGCCTTCCCTGACTCTTCCAAGCCAACCTGGAGAGTCAAATCGTGTGTTGAAGCAATTTTATTTTCCATTCTAATTGGATGTTCTAAAATTAATGATTGAGACCTCACACCCTCAATTGACTATTGTCATTTCACAGTCCTAAATGCTGTGCCTAATGCAGAGAATGCACTCAGAAAAGTTGTATTGGGTGAAAATTATCTTTAGTCCTTACAGCCCCCATGAAGTGGGCACCTTTATCATCTCATTTTATGGATAGTGAAACTGGGTTCACAAAGTTAAGGGGCATAGGTTACCATGGTTAAGCAATGCAGCCAGGTATCAAATCCAGGAATGTCTACTGCCAAAGCCCTTGTTCTTTCTGTCATGCCACAGTTGTGACTGCTTCTGCATTCAGTGATGGCTGGATTAACAGCAGGGGAACAAACAAAATTCTCTGTAGACCAAGCTTCCCTAAGGCTCTTCACTGCTCTCAGGAAGTCTCCCACCTGCTCTGTGAGTCAGCACAGCTCTGAATGCACCATTCAAATTGGCTATTGTGATTAAGGATTCAATGCCCTTTGTCTTTCATGTGATCATTTTTTTTTAAGTAGAGACATTTTCCTGATCATATAGTCTATTTCTAAGCCCGGAACTCTCTAGAGTAGCTTCAGGGCTGCACCTTCTCATCAAGGTTTTTATGTTCTTGTTGGTCTCCTGTTTCCCCTTTCAGATTAACCTGTGCTTGAAGTTTTAACTAATTTCATTCTGCATTGATGAGAGATTCTGAACTTTCTACTTCTTTGAAACAATTCCTACTGGGTCTGTGGGCTATATGGTTGCAGAGGAAATGATCTTCTGCCACATAGCTATAGAAAGTCGAGTGGCAGAAGTAAATTAACCTACCATTTCCACAAAGGGATATGCTGAGAATTGCCAACAATATTTATGTGGGCATTGTGCTCCCAGATACACTTGGATGGCAGTGAATTGTCAGTTACTATGACAAAATGACTGAAGAAATCAATCTGCCAAGTATGAATAGCTCTCAATGGGCTTTAAGGTTCTCAGGTTAAGGGACCCGCAAAACTGACAGAGGTTGGGTCTCATATCGATATGACCTCCATTGGAGAGCATGTAAATTAGCTGAGATGTAGGCAGAGATCTGTTCCCCTGCCCACCAGAGGGGAGTTTTCCAATATTCACATGGAAATGAAAGACCATTTTAGAAGGCCTGGAAGTCCAGCCGTGTTAATGACATTCAAATCAGGCCTATTCTCCAGAAGAACCTTGAAGAAGTTTTTTAAACATATACCTAGCCGATTCCAGAAAGGAGGCATAAATTTCACCTTTTCACATGACCTTTTCTTCCTCTTTATTCATCTGTTCCCAGCTGTCATATTGGGTTGCATAAAAAGTAATACATTGTGGAGAGATCAAGTATGATCTATATATCTCTCTCTATATATATATCTCAACCTCTAGTAAGTGATTTTTTGGAATCCCCTCCATTCGGTTCCAGGCCATCCCTGGGGTTCTCTCCATTTCAGACAGTGAATTTTTAAATAAAAGCTTTCCGTGGGTGAGTGTTGGATAAGTTCCCTTTTTAATAAAAAGACAGATAAAGCCATTCATTTAGAACATCTAAATGATTTGTAAAGACTTGACTTCTGGAGCAAGATTTGGGAGGAACAACATGTTGAAAGCCAGAGGCTGTTTAATTTCATTTCTGGTATCATTGCTGATTTGTGCTGATTTTTGCTGATTTTAGGGTGACTCTTGTAAATCCTTTATATATAAACAACCCATAAGATCAAGCACTGGGGAAATTCAATATTCTTTACCCTAAAAGCAAAGGATCATGAAAATAATTATGATGAGGAAAAAAATTCATTTTGCTTTACCAAAATCCAAAATATCAGGCTTGGTTCTGTTTCTTACCAACTAAGTCTCTGTTATGAGCTCTTTGAATTGTGAGTCATACATTTAAGATAAACTAAGAGAAAATGTCAAAAGGAGATTAGGATTTTTCTCTCAATGTAAATATGCAGGAGAACTGAAAGTTGCACTGCAGGAGTCGGAAAGCCTAGTCAAGTACTTATGATAACCAGGTAGTAACTAATGATCTGGGCTGAACCCCAGTTCCATTACCTGGTCAGTGGAGATATTTATAACTGTGTTATAACTAATGACATTGAGAACTCAAAGATACCATCTTTGTAGTTGTTAAAAGACGCAAACTCTCCTCTGGAACGTTATTACGGAGGACAAAAGAAAAAGCTCTAAAGGATTGGAAGTTGTTCAGTATTGAATATTGTATTAGGATTTTATAAACAGGAGACTTGAGTTAGGGTTGAAAGAGTCAGGAATGGCATAATGAAAAATATACAATTTGTTCTGGGCCTTGAAAAACAGCTCCACATGTAGTTTTATGTGATGATTTAATATTTTTAATATATAAAGAGCTCTTAAGAATCAACAAGTCAAGCATACCAATAATAAAAAAGGCAAAGGACATAAAAGATAATTCATAAAAGACAAAAATAAAATCAAGAAATATATTAAGATATTCAACCTGATAAGGAAGGAACTTCAAATAATAACCTGCTGTCCCCCCTCCACTCATTTGGTAGAAATTAAAAAAGAAATCATTATCCAACAGTAAAAAAATTGTTTTTGTATCTTGTTCATGGAAGGTAAATAAATACAACCATTTTGGAAGACAATATGGCAGTATGTATCAAGAACCTGAAAAAGGTTTTTACTCTTGAAAAAATCATCAGTAATGTCCCCAGAGCTGCAAAGTACTTATACAACATGGACCTACTTATAGGAACAACAACAAAAATCCCACAATTAACTAAATGCCCAATTTTAAGGAATTGGTTTAATAAATTATGATATATAATATTAAGAAGAATGTTTCCAAAGGCTTTTTAATGGCATAGCAAAATGTATCTGACATAATAATAAGCAATTAAAAACTAGAAGAAATATATGTAAATAAGATATTAATTCTATTTAAAATGTACCTATACATGTTTATTGTATATGTAGATATAAATGTATATTATAAAAAAAGAAAATGGTGACTATCTCTGAGGGATGGGACTATAATTTTTATTTTTTATTTTATAATTTTTCTGTATCTTCTAAGTTTTCCAAGGGAATAATAAATAGTATTTGCACCTTTGTATGTATTGTGACTTTCCGCTTAACCTAACAGAGAAGTACTGTAGTTACTGTTTTTCTTCGTAGAAAGTCAATACCATTTTCTTGGATGTCTCTTACTTTGTTGCTATCTTTCCATTGGGGCAATGGTTTATTCTCCCTACTCTAGAATCTTGCTGAAACACCGTATGTCCCATTGAGCTGGGAAGCATATATCTTCTCTTCAGAGCGTCTTTGTGCAATGTTCTCTCCTCCTGTCCAGTTCACCTATTTTGCAAGACTACATATTAAGAGACAGTCAAGAATGGCGCTTAATTAAGGGCATGGGCTCTAGTCTGATTGCCTGGATTGTATAAAACCTTAGGCAAGGCACTTAACCTGTACCAAATATTTTTTGGGGCTGGTAAAGTAAAAGATGCTTAACTTGTTGGAATGAATGATTCATGAACAGGTAACAGGAAAAGAGAGGACTTCATACTTACTTCTCTATATATACTATTTTCTGTGGATATTTAAAATGTGCCTTCCTACTCTTAAATAGTGAGGCAGGATCATAATTTAGAAAGAATAGGCTTGAATCAAAATTTCAGCCCTACCATGTATTTACTGTTCTCCTTGTGTGAGAAACTTAATCTTTCCAAACTTGTTTTTACTGATCTATCTGTAAAAATGAGGGTCAAAGAGAGAGTTCCTATGATGATTACTGCATAATAGCACTATTCAATAAATATTTCCCTACACTTCTACCACCCATGCCCTTATTTCTGCCTCCCCAAGACAAAGTAAGTGTATCTTACCAGGCACCTCATCTTTAACATTAAGAACCCTCTAGAATGACCCTTCATCGTATCTCCCGCACTATCTTCTATGGGGCTTGGTTAACCCAGTTCCAATGACAAACTTCCTTCTGATGAGGCAAGTTACAGTGGTTGATGCTACATACAAATAGTTCCTTCTATTCATTCATTTTCAAACTTCTTCTTAGTTCTCTCTTTCTCTCCATTTGAACTCTGCAGAATCAGTTCCATTAAACATTAAGCTTTCTTGTCTATAAGAATGTCTCAACAGTTCTGGGAAAACTAATCAAATTCATTCTTTTTAGGGAGTGATTATTTGATAAGTGCTTGCAACTCTATCCTAAATGTGGTCATATTGTTTTTTTCTTTCTCACCTCTTCCTAAAAATAAGTAAAACTAAATAAGCACTCTTTCATTGAACTTGACATGAATGATTATGAAGCTTCAGAAATAAATTCCAGGGCCCTATGAGACAAATGACTTTGAGCCCATCTTGTGTGCCCTATGATGTTTACAGTTTTTAAGAATATGAAAGATCTGGTCTAGGAAGTAATTATAAGAACGCCAGATCATTGCAGTGAAACAAAGTGAGAAAGAATCTATGACACTGAATCCTAAAAGTCTGCCAAACAAGAAGTCAGGGTAGGAGATACTAGTTGAGAAAAGAGTTCAGTTCCTTTTGAACTTTTATATCCTCTAATCCTTAAAACAGGTTTGCTTTCTTGTTCAAATTCACTAAAGATCCCAAACAGCTGGGTAAAATCTGGAATAATATAGGGTTACTGTTAACATGTTTAAATTGAGATCGAATCTTAATCTTTCTCTTTCTCTTTTCTTTTCTGTTTATTTGCTTCAAAGGGCTCCAGGGGCAGTGATGTGAATTATTCTGCATGTGCTTGATAGATTTTAGGCTTTATGAGAGGCAAGATGCCTGCTGACTTTGTGAGCATGAAAAGATCACTCTGGGGTTTTCAGATTCAGTTAGTCTGAAAGTAGTGACTCATGTGGGTCATTATTCCCACAAAGGCAAAGTACTTGTTTAATTAAACTAGGTGGGTAGCACAACAGGTGATTTATACCACGTTGTCTCTCTAAGAAAGCACAGGAAATATTCAGGTGAGAAATTTTATTCCAGCTTGTAACAAGGTTCACAAACTAATTTTCAAATTGCTGAGCTCTGAAGGAGATTTTTGTGTCAGAAGATAAAAGCTTGGAAACCACCATATCGTACAAGTTTGTTCCTCTTCCTCCTTGGCTAAACTGAAATTTATAAGCAATCACATTATTTTTTTCCCAGTTTCCCTTTTTCTAAAACTTCTGGAGAAAGCATCAAAATCAAATGAAAACTTATACTACAAGAGCCACATTAAATTGACTTATGTAAAAATACATTACTCTTAATTCAGTGATATTTAAGTTTGATTATATTATTTTACTTAATAAAGATGTAGATTTGACATATTTATTTAGTGAGAGTTGAAAATAATTTTATTTTGTCTGAGGGACTTTGTTTCACTGCTCAAGAGATAACCCTAGGTTTATACCTTTCTTGTCATTTTCCCTAACAAGGTGTCAAAGTGTCCTTAAAAACATACATGATTTAAAATTCCATGACATAATTATAAAAATGACATTAGACCTCCCCCTTTTTTTTCTTGTTTACAAAAAAGAAATACTACTCAACTTAGTTTGAATTTGGTTCTGGAGAACTGTTAATCTGAGTATATTATGAATATAGCCATACTTCATAAGGCAGCTATGCCTGGTTTATAAAGAAATCTGGTTTAAGAAAATCATACATACAAATTAAGAGTATGTTTATTCCCACTAGAAATATCTACAGAATAATTTGCACTAGCATTCCTTTAAATGCAGCCATCGAACTATGATTTTGTATAAAATGATTTTTTCCAGAAATGTGTACTTAGTAATGTTAAAATTAGCAGATTTTATTACATTAGCCTAATCTTCCAGGCTTTTTAAAAAAGATACATGTTTTGAACAACCAGAAACTGAGAAATAATGCTATGTATAGAGCAGTAGAACTGGAAGGGAACCTAAAAACACTTAATTAAGCCCTGTGTTGACCTGGTTTCCTAAAGTTGAGCTTGCAGTTAGAATGTAGATGCAGAAAAGTTGATCAGCGTTATCAGTCCAGTCCTGCTTTCATTTTGGAAGTGTGTATGTATCTGTGCCTGCGTTTGGTGTGAGAAGTTGGTTAACATTTCACACCCTAGAAAGGATCAAAGGAGCCATTTTCTACAACCCTTTATTCAGCAAGGGGCAAAATAAAAGGAAGCAATCTTCAAAGGCTTTTTTATGTGCTTTTTATTTAAAAAATACGTTCCATTTAACACAGATATAAGTAACAATTTCAAATGCTCTTTGCACTTTGTGTATCTTTACCCTATTGCCTTCTCATCTCCGTTTCTCTCAATGTGTAAATTTGAGACATCTTTTTAAACTATCCCCTGACCTCTGTGCTGTCCTGCAGGCAGACCCACAAGCCAAGTCACACAGACCAAAAAGAACGGGTCAGAGAGGCAAAGGAGGCTTTTAACAAGCAGATTTTGGAAAGAAAAATAACAGAAAGACAGTTTTACCAAGGACAGCGGCAACGCCTCTACAAGCCCGCCCATGATTCTCCATAAAAATCATAATTCAGAAATGGTCAACAAGCTAGCAAAGCAGACAGATCCCTGGAGGAGAGGGGTGCGTTCCTGGTCTCACGGGAACTCCTTTAGGGAGGCGTTGGCAGGGGCGGCTTCCCCACCGGCTGCGCCTGCGCCCCACCCCGAGCACAAAGCGCACCCAAAGCTGGGCGCCCCGTCAGGGCCCTTTGAACTCCGGCCTCTCGACAAAACCACCTTCTCGAAAAGGTGGTATTCACTGGGCTGTCAGAATTACACAACACCAAATTAAGGCTTGTTGGGCTGAGAATTTCGCCTCTGGTTTTAATCCCGACATTTTGTAGTTAACAACAGGTGCTAATTTTAAACATTCAGAGCAGCCCTTTGGGGAAAATAAAGAGGGAACCTCATACCTGTTAAACTTTTTTTTTTTTTTAATGCTAGAAGAGCTAGGCTTACGGTTCTGGTCCCAAGCACCCAAGTAGCATTAATTAGGAGCCAGGGAAGTGACTGGGAAGGCAGGAGAAGACCCACGCCACGCCCGGCGGTGCCCCGGACCTGTGGGAACGGCGATCTGCACACCCCGGCGTTTCGCTGAGGCAACGGAACGGCCCCTGGCACCGCCCCGAGTCTGCGCCCACAGGTAGGCACGGGGAGGCCGCGGGACGCTTCTTCCCAGCCCTCGGCCTGGGTGTAGGGAGCACCCCTGTCCGAGGCTCTCCCCAAAGGGTGGCCTGGGGAGGACTCCCTTTGAGTGCACTGTGGAAACAGGCCTACATTGGGCCTCCTGCTCTGCGGGTGCTGGTGCGTTTCAGACCGGTGTCCTGGCCGGGAAATCATCCACCCTTGCAGCGTTCCCACCTCAGACGCCTCGGTGTGGAGGGCCGCGCGGCCTACGGCGGGCGTGATCACACTCGTCCATCATGCCGCTGGGTCGAGAGGCCAGAGCCGGGCGTCTGCGGAGACGCGAGCACCCTCCGCCCCCGCGCGCCCCACCACGGGTTGCTGCTTTTGCGCCGCTTGCTTTGGGCCGCTCAGCCCTTCTTTTTTCAGCACAAAGGGTCTGAGGTGCAGTGCTTTCCTTGGCGTAAAGCCGGGTCAGAGTGAAACCTCCGTTTTTTTCAGGAGCATTGCAACACAAAAGGTTTAAGGGGGGAAATTGCTAAAAGGAAGCCGTTTTCTCTTCAGGCTGAATGCAGTGGGGAGATTAAAACTTTCATTTGAGATTTTGCTGTATTCATGGTGCTGGGGCCGTGAATAGACCGAGTCAAAGTCCCCAGCGCTGCTGTGTGCCCTTTTATCTCCGGCACATCTTCAGACACAGGTTGTTTTGCACTTGAAAGAGGGGAGAGAGGGGAATGTGGGATTTTGACAGCTGATACTGGCCTCTGAACCCTTGATGGGGATTTTCTAATTAACCCCAAGTACCCATCAGGTGGCCAACACCGAATGATTTCTGTCAGAGAGGGCAAAAAGTTTCCCATTTTGATCAAATGGATGGGGGTGGGGTGTTTAACATTTGGAGTGAGAAATTTTAGTAAGAGTCTCTGAACAGAATTTGAAAAGCCAGATAGAGCAGGTTGGGTTGGGAGAGGCAGCCCCAAGGACACCGGTAGCAGGGGCTGTGTAAGTACCATCTTGACATCCAGCCTCATAACTGTGGTTCCTGAGATTCAGAGAAAATGGCCCAATATACCGTTGGAAGCTGAATCAGTAAGATAGGTTAGGGTAGAGAGCTCTAACTTGTAGTTTTACTGTTATGTTTCCACTTGAGGATTCCCATTTGTCTGTTAGTTGGTTTTAATTCTAGTTCAAACCCAAGACTCTGCCAAAAACCCCAAGGTACCACCCATGTGCTAAAATAAATTCAGCATTGTTATAGTGAATGCACCTCTGGTTTAAGAGATGGTTGAAATGGGTAGCCTTTGTGAATTAAGAAAGAACTACCGATTCTTTGGTCCAAAAGCAAAATTGTGTGAGTTGCTTTAGAACAAGTCTAAAGAAGAACTGATAGTTTGGGTGATGAATGCAGTTATTGGGGTTTCAGGTTCAGTGCATTTGGGACGGTGGGTTGTCCTTGGAAAGTATATGTTTAAACAGGCCCCAGGCAGGTGATTCTGACTTAACTAGGCTCTAGGCAGTATTTCCCAGGCTTCTCTGATGATAACAAGACGAGGAGTGCTTGTTTAAAAAGCCAGAAGTTTTGGGTGTCCATCTTCATATTAAAAACTCCGGCGAACAGTTCTGAAAAATTGATATTTCTAACAAGCTTCTCAGAGGGTTTCAAGGCCCCTAAATCTCTTGGTTTTTCTCATATGCTACTGGCTGCTGCTTCTCAGTCTCCTTTACAGATTCTTTTCCATCTTCCTGACCTTTAAATGTGAGGGAGCACCATGGCCCAGTCCTTAGCCCACATCTTTTCGAAACTCATGCCCATGGTGATCTCATCTAGTCTTGTGGCTTTCTACTAGACTCCCAAAGTTACAGCTCCAGCTCAGATGTCCCCTGAATCTAGACTCTCCATCTGTCTCATTGCTTGGCTAGTACCTCCACTTAGCCTTGATCTTTGGCCTAGAATATTCTCTCCCCACATATCAGAGAAGGCCAGGGTGGCTGGAGCATAACATGCAAGGGTGGGAGGGCAATAGAGATGAGGTTGGAGAGGAAGACAAAGCCTGATCTTTAGCACCCTTTAAGCCATAGGAAGGACTCTAAGTTTTATTTAAAGGGTCATTGGAACGTTTTAAGAATGTAGGGAGCGAGGGAAACATAACATGATCTAATTAAGGTTTTTAAAAGGATGCTTCAGTTGCCATGTGGAGAAGAAATTGGAAAAGGGCAAGAAATACCCAATTAGGAGTCTTTTGCAGTAGTTCAGCCAAGAGTTAATGGTAGCTTAGTCTGAGTAGGAACACTGAAGATGGAAATAATTGGAACAAGGATAATTTAGCAAGTAGCTATAACTGGACTGGCTGAAGGACCGGATTGAGAACAGGAGGAAAAAAGAGAAATCAGGATGATTCCTAGGTTTTCATAATTTCAGTGGTGGTGCCATTTATTGCAAGAAACACTAGGCAGTGCTTCCTAACTTTCATGTTAAAACATATAAAAAGTTTTAACATTTGTAAGATACAGGAAATAAACTAGAGGGGATTTGCAGATGTCTGAGGCTTGGTACAATTTTTTATTATATTTCTTCATATGTTATATAATTATAAGAAAAAGTAAAAAGTATTGGGGGTGATATATCAAATTTGTTTAAGACATACTTAACTAAAATTTCTTAAGAAATTTAATGAAGAACTTGCTTTGGAACATTGCTTCAATGAATATGACTTGTCAGTATCAGCTCTTAAATATGAAGTAGCTACATATAATTCTGTTCAAGACTAATTAATGATCAGCACTTCAAATTCTTGAAAATCACAATAGTGAAGGCCTTTTTTTCACACAGGAGACAAAATTAGGAATATTTTTCCAACCATTCAAAAATTTCAAAAGTTGCAGTGAAACTTAAAGACTTTTAATGTTGAAATCTCTTGTACTATTTCTAACAGATTTCAAGCCTAATTGAATATTACCATTCAATTACTTGTTCACTCAATATTTACTGAGGCTTACTAAGTGCTGGGTACTGTTCTAGGCACCTGAATACTAAATATTTCAAAATAATCATGAAGCTCTCATTGGCAGAATCTGCTTGTCTCCATTCGTTCATCTGTCACAGTGTCATCTGATCTGTGAATGGAGAAGAGTAGAAGCTACCACCTGGAGCCGCACCTGGGTGGCCTCTAGCCCCTGTCTGTTTGTCCTGTGCTCTGTGCTCTTAGGCATCGGAACTCCTCTAGTAGCTCTGTGGGTGCTCTGCAGTGTCTGTCAAAGGAGAGATTCTCAGCCAGACCCCATCCATTAGGCAGGTACGGGAGGGCCAAACATAACTTATTTTGTTTTCTGATTTGGGGGTTCATGAGACCGCTGGTCGTGGCCTCTGGCCCTGCTCAGTGGTGCTGCTTTCAAAGGATGCTTGGTTGCTGCACAGGGCCAGAAGCAGGGACTCTGATGGCCCCAGAATCCAACTGGCCACCCTTACAACCTGTCATCTCATGGCACATGTGGGTGCTGTGGCACTTTGGGTAAGGTGCTGCAACTCAGCCAGTCTTAGACAGTGAGCAGAACTGTTAATGGACAGAACTGTATCCACCACACCCCCAAATTCTTATGTTAAGTCATAACCCCTGGACTGTGTTTAGAGATAGGGCCTTTATGAAATGTCTTGCTTGAGGATTTCAGCCCCAGGCAAGTTCACTATGGATTCGGTGTGACCAAAGAAATGACAGAACGTTCTTGGGGTGAAAGGGTTATACCCAATTTTATTTTTAAGGTGGCAGGTCAATCAGTAGAATCCTGTCCACTCAGAGTGAGTCTGCATGCAGCAAGCTGGTCTCTGTCTCTAGGCCTCTCCACCTGTGTAGCTGTCTCAGTCTCTGTCCTTGGCACTGCCACCACTCCAGCCTCTGCTCTGCTCTCCTGCAGCTGTGCACCATGTTGCCCAGAGCACTGGGCAGGGCTCTTCATATAGAGTCAATAATGACACATTGCCCACACATGTATAGTGTGCTAGCCAACCAGGGCCAGGTGAGAATCCTGGCCACAGGAACCTTCACTTTATCCACACTCCACCCCTCCAGGATTCTTGCTTCTCAATCTATGTGACCTCAATCCTCTGCAATGGTCCCTGTGCGAGAAATCTGGAGCATTGTAACCAAATTCCATAATAACATAATACAATACGCAAATACAAATTATGACAAATTATAATAACCCTCAAGCCTGAGGAGATCCACTGCCACCAGGTGGTCATCCTGGCTGTATTCAAACCAGTTCTACTCAAAGGAGTTAACCAAAAGGACCATGGGTGGGCCTTACAATACCTACCTTCTCCAGCCTCTCCAGCAGAAAGTCTTGCACACACACAGGCCTGTCTTGCTGCTTTGTCCCTGTCTTCTGCTTTGTTCTCAGCAGCTGGAACCATTGCTCTGGTGTCAGTTGTTGCCACAGCTCCAGTAAGATTCTATTTGACTATCCATCCAATTTCTGTCTGCTCCTGCCTGTCAAATCAACCCACATCTAGGTCCTCGTGACCTTCATGGGCCCTTTAAATTTTTCCTTCAAGAAGCAGACCATATTTCCTTTTGTGCTTGAGCCTGAGGATAGAAGCAGAGCATGGAGCGCTCTACAACCTGAGAGGGGGGCTGCCCTTCTCCTGAAAGAACCCATGGTTGCGGAGTCCTTCTGGTTTTCCACCAGCTTTCAACAGGTGAGGTCTGAACTGAGGAGGGGCTGATGCCTCCAGCACTGGCAGAGCCTCCACCCCCACCTGTTCGTCAAACCTCCGCTCCTCCATTTCTGGGGCTGATGGCTGCACTACATCTTTCTCTTGCCCCACGGCACCTGGCAGCCTGCGTGCTCCTTCTCATGCCTCTCCTTCTCAGGCTGCTGCTTGTTTTCACGCTGCTTCTTCTCAGGCTACCATGACATCATCCTTTACCATTTCCACAGCACTTCATAATGGCACCATTTTAGACAGCAACAAATTTTCTTTCTCTTAGGGTGGGGTGGGCCCTGGTCCTCCACCCCTTCACAGTACCACATGTCTACAGGGGACACTCGAATGTCTTCCCATCCATAGGTGCAGCCTGCTGAAACACTCCTTCCATGAGGGCAGCCTGTCCTTTTTCCTTGGTCACCTATGAATCCTACCGACTGTGCCAATTATCTTGTCAAGGGTTTTCAGCCCCGGGCAAGTTCACTATGGATTCAGTGTGACCAAAGAAATGACAGTAGAACATTCTTCAGGTGAAAGGATTATACCCAACTTTATTTTCACGATGGCAGGTAAATCACTAGAATCCCATCCACTCAGAACGAGTCTTCATGCAGCAAGCCTGTCTCCGCATCTGGGCCTCTCTACCTGCACAGCTGTCTCAGTCTCTGTCCTTGGCACTGCCACCACTCCAGCCTCTGCTCTGCTCTCCTATAGCCTTGTAGTTGTACCACCATGTTGCCCAGATCACTGGGCAGGGCTCTTTATATAGAGTCAATAATGACATATTGCCCACACATGTGTAGTGAGCTAGCCAACCAGGGCTAGGTGAGAATCCTGGCCACAGGAACGTTCACTTTATCCACACCCCCCATCACTGAAAGTATTTAAGCAGAAGTTGAAAATAGTGCAAGGGATTCCTGGGAGAGGTTGGACCAGATCACCAGAGTGCCATTCCTGCTGGCAGGCAGAACATCCACCTTGTCACCCCCCCAACACCTGTCCTCACCTTCACCTGACTCCACACCTTGTGGACAGGCTACTGGAGCACCCAAGATTGATCCCGGTGTAGTTTCTGATGCCCACCACTCTGATCTTATTTGTGTGTTTCTCTGTGGCCTCCCAAGTCCTCCCTGTCAAAGGAACAGTATTTGATGTATTCTAAAGTCCTGTCCAGATCTCAGATTTCTGAATTTTAATCAAGTAAAAATACAGCTCCCCAGTTGTGACAGGAGATAGAATTAAGTTAGCAACTTAAAGTCACATCAAGCTCCTCTCCAAGAGTGAGGCACATTTAGTCAATGAGCTATATTTATTTCTACAGGAATTGAATTAATGGGAAATGAAAGGGTTACCTGCTGGAGACGTCCTTTTGACCCTGACAGATAAATGCTTTCTTAGACTGCCTGCCTGGGAAAGCTTAAATTTGTGTGGGCACACCTGTCAGCCTCATTTGTAGTTTTTTCGCTGCTAAATGCTTATTATCCCATAAGTCAGGGCAAGGAACAGGTGGTGTCAGGCATTTGGGTGATGGCTATATGCCCTCTAACAAGTGTGGAAATTGTGGACTCAGAAAAGGAGAGACCTCAGAGGCTTTCTGCTGTTAATCCTTAAAACCTTGTTTGGGATTTGCTTCCTGTATGTTTTCTTCCTCCGTGTCATAGATTCTGGGACTGGCTCTTGTGGCTTTGGGTCCTGTCCCCAGCTCCCCTCTTTGGGGTTCTCTTTCCTTCCTAAGTGTAGCTGGAGACAAGGTGGGCCCTGCTGTGCTGCCTCTTCCACGCTGCACCTGAAACTGGCTGCAGCACCTCGGCACTGGGCACTTCCACAGCTGATGGGGCAGAGCAGGTAGGAAATAGCAAAGCTGGCCAGCTGGAAGATGTGCCATTGGTGTTAAGCCCTACAGAATTTTAGAGCCAAAGCCCCTGGGGTACTTTTGCTTCTTTCTGAGATGGAAACTGTAAAGCCTCTTCTGAAAATGAACACCATCAACTTTTCCTTATGCCCTGATAGCCTTTTTGACACTATTAGGGTTTCCAGAGAAACAGACCAGTAGGCTGGCCACACACACACACACACACACACACACACACACACACACACGTGAACATGTCTCTCTCAATAAATAAATAAATAAATAATAAAGTGATATTTACTTTAAAGAATTGACTCCTTATGATTGTGGGGGCTGGCAAATCTGCAATCTGTAGGGCAAGCTGGCACCCCGAAAACTTAAGCAGGAATTGATGCTGTAGTCTTGAGCAGAAGTTCTTTTTTGGAAACTCTGTTTTTGCTCTTAGGGTCTTCTACTGATTGGATGAGACCCACCCACTTTATTGAGGGTAATCTCCTTTACTCAAGGTCAACTGATTATAGATGTTAATGACATCTACAAATACCTTCACAACAAAACCTACATTAATGTTTGATTAAATAATTGAGTGCTATAGCCTAGCTAAGTTGACACATTAAAGTAACCATTATGGACACTAGGAGGCCAGCAACCTCTGGGGCCAACTTTGGTTTTAGTCTCTGCAGTTTCCTGGGCTTTGGGGAAAAACAGCATCTCTGACCTTGGCTTCTGTTTCTTAAATGATCTGGCTTATCTGTGGACATTGTCCTCATTGAAAAACTATTTTTGAAGGTCAAGGCCAAGAAGCATAGACTCTGGATGATAGTAATGAAAAGGGCCTGAAGGATGATGTGGTCAAGACCCTTAATTTACAAATAAGGAGACTGAAGCTCAGCAAAGAGAGGCTATTTAAAGCCAAGATTGTGACCCGTTCTGCAAAATGTTACTAGAGCCATCAAATGTAACAGTAATTGCCTTTTTATTTTCCAAAAAATGGTTTTTGGTGACCACATCCTGGCCTGGGTGTGGGCAGAATCCTGGATATTCTCAGGACTATTCACCAGTTTCCTGCAAAGAAGGCTCTCTGGAGATGACACCTTAGGTAGATGACATTCTATTGGCATCTAGTGCATGTCCATGTGCTGGGAAGGTAGAAGCACACAGGACCATCTTGAAGTGAAACCACAGAAGAGAAAAAGTAGAACTCTTCTAAGAGGAAAAGCGAAAGATGGCCAGGTGAAGAGATAATACCAGAACTTCAGAACCTCCCCTCCTTGCCTCACGAGCGGCCCATTAGACAGCCACGATGTGGGAACATCTCAGTTTGTGTGCATGCATGTGTGCCCGTGTGCATGTTCTACTCTGCATCAGATCTGAGTGAGTATATGTAACACCTGTGTGCATGTGTTATTACATTTCTATGTGTGATCCTTCAAAGAATGTGTGTAACACTGGAGAGTGAGTGTCAGACATTTGGATAGAGGGCATGTAACACCAGAATTTCTGTGGGTGCCATCTCGGTATGTATAACTGTTACCTCCTCATCACTCGGCCCACTGCCATCACATACAGACGTTTCCAGCTTCCCACTCTGCTGCCTCTGCTCCCACCAGCTTCTGTATTCATTCTTTTTCTGCCCTATAATCCAGGAGGTGTTTCACCCTCTAAGACAAAGACCCTGATCTGTGCTCTAATTCCGTTTGATTCTGTCTCTTCAGAAAACATACCTATTGTTCCTCTTTTTCTTTCTCTTGGATTTTCAATCTCTGTCTCCTGGATCTTTGCTTTTACTGTTTAAACAATGCTCAGCTTTGCCATCTTAACATAACAACAGAAAATTCTGCCCACTGAGGAAACTGCCCCTTTTCCAGTGCTCTGGGCAGAGGCAGAGACCCAGGTGAATTATGGACCTGCAGACTGCTGGATGCAGATGTGATTCTAGTGCTTGACCTATAGCCAGGAGAATAAAGCCGGTATAAACCCTTTTACCCCAAGAATGTTTTGTTGTCATTTCTCAGTCTCAATAAATCCAATAAAACAGTGAACTTTCACTCAATAAAACAGTGAACTTGCTCAGGGCTGAAACCTTCAGGCAAGATAGTCACAAAGTTCAAAGACTGTTTTTTTTTTTTTTCAGTGAGCATGTTAATATTTTATTCTATTTGACTGCTCAGCAGCATTAAACTCCCATGACCACACTCTCCTTCCAAAAACATTCTTTCCCCTTGGCAACCTAAACAGAACACATCTGCTTCTCCTCTTCTCTCTGTTTGACTGGTCCTTCTTTCCTTTACTCTCCTGCACTGGCTCCACCTCCCCCACCAAATCCTTTAAATGCTGACATTCTGCTAAGTTCATAGCCCTCTTCTAACACTACACTCCCTCCCTGAGTGAGGCCATCTATGCCATGGCTTCAGTTTCACAAATGGTCCTCCAGTATGAACCTTTAGCAAAAATAATCCCTATGAGCTCCAGCTATGTATATACAATAGCCTGCTAGCATCCATTTAGATGCTATCTCAAACTCAATATTTCTAATTTGGATCCCATGCATCCCCACATCCCCTGCCCTGGGTAAACTCAGGTTTATGTAACTTACATAAAATGTTTCTAAGTGGCCCAACTGAGATTCAAATCCAAGTCTACCTGAGACAAGGGCTGTGTGTTATCTGTTGGGTCTACTGTTTCCCATGGTCTTTGTTCTTAAGAAGTTGAACTCATCCCACTCAGACAAGATCAAAGGCTCCCAAAATGTGATCCCAGAACTCCTGGGGGAGCTTCTAAGAGTCTTTCAGGGAGTCAGCATTTTCGTAACAGTACTAAGATGCTATTTGATTTGTTCACTCTTTTTCTCTCATGAGTGTACAGTGGAGTTTTCCAGAGGCTACATGTGATATTGTCACAGATTCGATGCAGAAGTAGCTATGAAAATCCAGCTGTCTTCCATTAAGCCAGATATTAGAAGAGATTTGCAGAAGTTCAAAACAATGTTGCTCTTCTCCCTAATGTTTTGCTTTGGAGATATTTTTACCCAAATATTTATATTAACAAGTTATAGTTTTCATAACATTGAATTAAATACTTAAAATTTTTCTATTTTAATTTCTAACAGAGCAGTAACTAACAGATATAACACACATTATAAAGGGATCCTAAGGTTAAATGGGGGAGGGTATGAGTGGGCGTTTTGATACTAAGTTATGGGCATGATCCAGCCATCCAGGTGGACCACAGCACCCAGTGGCCATGGAGTCAGATGTGGGATAATCCAGAAGAGGGTCATGTTAAGAAAGTCCAACTGATGTTGGATAGAAAATGCTTGCAGCCCACGTTAACGATACTCAGCAATGGGAAGTCACTGAAAGATTTTGAGAGGGCCAGCATCACCTGGTCTGGGGACTCTATGGGAGGCATGAATTGGAGAGATGGGGGCCATTGCTGGGAGACTGGGAGCTTTGGGCACCACAGATAATCCCTGAGTTATGATGATTCATTGAACTTAAAATTTTTTGACTTTGCAATCTTGTGAAAGCAATACTCATTCTGTAGAAACCATACCCAAATTCTGAATTTGGATTTTTTCGCAGGTTAGTGATATATACGACAGCCTCTTGAGACTGGGTGGTGGCACTGAGCTGCAGCTCCTACTTAGCCATCCAATCTTGGGTGTAAACAACCATGCATTGACAACCATTCTGCTTTTTTACTTTAAGTAGTATTCAATAAATTACACAGGATATTCAACACCTTATTATAAAATATTCTTTGTACTAGATGATTTTGCCCAACTGTAGGCTAATGTAAGTGTTCTGAGCATATTTAAGGCAGACTAGGAAAGCTATGATGTTAGGTAAGTTAGATGTATGAAATGCATTTTCAACTTACGATTATTTTGAATTTACAAGGAGTTTATCGCAATGTGACCCCATTATAAGTCAAGGAAGATCTGTAGGAGGTTTGAACTATGGTGATACAGTGGAAATCCTGTTGGGATTACTTGGCTAGGGAAAGTGACAGAAAGAGAAGAATAAACAATATCTTCTGGAATATGGATCAGGGTGGTGTCATTTATTGAAAGCCAGGAAGGGGGCACAAGCTGGAGTGGGATGTGGTAAAATCAATAGGTCCATTTAGGTGACTAACTTTGAGATGCATTTAGGATGCCCGAGGAGAGTTGTCAAGCAGTATTTCTGGTATATTAATTTGGAGATCTAGTCTAGAGAAAGAAATTTACAAGTATATGCATAGATCAATATTCTAAATGGTGGCACACATAGTGTACATGGCACCCAGAGTGGGTCATTTTTTAACACTCCCTCCTTTATGTGACAATATTTTTCATAGTAATCATGTAGTAATTGGTAATATTCAGATTTTCTTGATTAATTATTTAGTTTTAAAGTAAAAAAAGGAATATACTTTCATTTTAAAGATATTCCAATTTACTAAAATATTTAAATATGAATTATGTTTACTCTTCCAACAAAAATATTACATCTTGTAGTTAACTGTTAGAAATTTTAAAGACCGTACTCCAAATGTTCATATAGAGTGACAGGATTGGAATAACTCGTTTTTACAGTCACTGTGCTGTCATTGTTTATTTTGAGTCTACTGCCTACCCATAGGAATATGTGGTAGTACAGGGGGAAGAGATGTGAATTGTACCTGACACAAGACTGAATAATTTCAAACTATTACTAGCCTCTCTTAAAAGAAATGCATACAGCTGAGTCCTGTGTGAGAGGGGAAGGGCTGATCATATAAATGGGGTTTTTCAAATCAACTTCCATGTAGAATACAATGCTTATTAAAGAATAAACAATAAACATGTACTAATTTGAAGATTACATATTTTCATTAAAACTCAATAGTAACTGCAACCATTGCTTACAACTTAAATCAATAAAAGACATGCCTGCCCTCACCCCCTGGGAGGGAGTGTTTTATGATTGATACTGATAATATTGGTGATAATAAAAACCAGACCCACACATAATTGCTCTTATTGTTGTTTAAAAAACTTCTACATACCGTGCCCTCCCTTATTGCTTGTACTGGGAACGGACAGCTCCCACTCCCCTGCCCTTGGCACTCCACTGATTTTAAGCCATAGGAATGGCTGAGGCAACCTAGGAAGAAAGTGCAGCTAGAGAAAAGGGACTGAGACCAAACCTTGGGGCATTCGTCTGTGTGGTGGTTTAGGGAAAGATGAGCCAGCAAAGGAGACATACAAGGGATAGCTGGTGAAGAAGAGGAAAGGCAGGAGGCTAGTTTTGCAGAAGCGAAGGGAGAAACAAGTTTCAAGGAGAATGTGGTTGGTGGGGTTGCTCACAGATCATAAAGGATGATGATCTTTGAATTCTGCAGGTCAGATCTGGGGTTTCACAAGGTCAGTTTCAAGAGAGTGATGCAAGTGGAAGCCAGATGGAGGTGGGCTAAAGAATGATTGGGAGATGGGCAAGGAGGGACATGGCCTCTGAATAACTGGTTTGAAAAGTTTTCCTGCAAAGGGAAACAGAAAAATGAAGTAGCAGCTGGAGGAGATTTTTGGTCAAGAAATGTTTGAGATGGTACAGACTGGAGTGTAGTTGTGTCCTAATGGGAAAGATTTAACAAAGAGAAAGATTCAGATGATTCAGGAGAAAGGGGTAACTGGAGGGGTACAGTCCTGAAGAGGGTGAGAAGGGAGAGACACTGGCACAGCTTCTCAGTGATTCTCAGATGATTTTGAGCTGCTGGTCCGTGGGTCACACTTTGAGTAGTGAAGATTCAGAGCATAAGCATGAAAATTGCACTTGATAAAAATTAAGGAAAACTGAATACAAATTTAAAAATTCTGTAAGACAAAGATACCATAAACTTGGTCAAAGACTAAATGTCAAAGAGGGAAAAATATTTGCAAGTATGTGACAAATAGTTAATTGTATTTATGTTGAAGGAGTATACAAACTTAAAAACATAATAAATAGAAAAAAAGATATGAACAGGTAATTCACAAATGAAAAGCTCAATAGACACAAAAAATCATCCCATTTCCCTAGAAATCAGGAAAATTAACAGTGAGATACACTACCATACTCATCAGGTCAGCAAATGTGAAAACCTGACAATTTTAGAGGGGTTCAAAATTAGAGTTCAACATGAAAGTGTGCTTTTCTAGGCATCTTTAGGAAATAAAAAGCAATTTGGTAATTTTGAGGTAGTTGAAAATGCTCATATACTAAAATACAGAAATTCCAACTCTCGTCAAGTACATTGGAGAAATTCTTGTACATACTGCACAGAAATATGTGAACAAATATTTGTTAATAATCGAGAAAATGACAAGCAACTTAAATGTCCATCAGGAGGAGGATGGAAAAATGTATCTGGTATAGCCATACAATTGAAAACTATTCCACACTGAAAAGGAATAACACAGAATGTTGTATATCAACATGGAAAAATCTTTAAAAAATGTGGAGTGAAAAACGCAAGGTGCAATTGTTTATGTACAATATGATAGCAGTTTATATAAAGCTGAAAGCTGTCAAGAGAAAGCAATATATTGCTTAGAAATACACACAGAGGGAGAGGTATAAAATATTTGTGGGAATGATAAATGATAAAAAAATTCAGGTTAGTGGTTATTTCTGAGGAAGGTGGGAGGGAGAGAGGAAAGGAGGAATGTGATCAGGGAGGGCTATACAGGTTATATTCAGGTATTAGTAATGGTTTATATCTTCAAAAGTAATGTAAAGCAAATTGACAATTTTAGGATTGTGTAGAGCAGACAGTAGATACAGGAGTGTGCCTTATATAGTTCTCTGTATTTGTCCTTACATGTGAAACGTATCATAAAAATTAAATTTCAAGAAAAGAAGTAAATGATACTAAGTTCTAAGTGCTTGAATGTGAACAGAACTGTTCAGAACCATCACTAACAATCTTCACTGAAGTCAAGGCTTCCAGCTGACATATGACTCCAGGTGTCCGAATTTCCCAGTAGTAAGTACAAGAATAAGATTGGAGTGGGGCAGGAGTTTAGAACCCAAACTACATATGTTTGGTGGGTAGGGAATGGTGGAGGTAGTAGATGGATTAGCAGGTTTGGTGACCAATGCTCCTAATTTTCCCACAGGTCACTTACTATCAGTGGTTCGAAATATCCATGTAGTCATCTTCTTCTAATAAAGTGTGCTTTTCTAGGCATCTTTAAGAAATAAAAAGCAATTTCTGATTATTAATGCTGATTTCATCTTTGTTGTTGCTCTCCTAGAAGCTACATTATTGATTTTCAGATTCCACTGGCAACGCATAGCTGTTTCTTCAACTGTATGTGATAATAGACTTGTTGGTTATTTTGGGAACCGAACTTAACAGTCGTTACCCTAGGAATATGTGTCCCAGGATTCCAACAATGGAGTACCAGATGCTTTTGAATGGCAATCTCTTTGTTAATGTGAGGCGATACTTTTCCAATTAGATCATTATGGTGGCTTCCATTCTTCCACTTGGTTATGTTCTTTTGTAGTTCCTGTCATCCAGGCATGGACTCCGTTTCCCCACCGTTTGCATCTGGGCTGATCTGGTATCTTATCGTGGGTGAATAGGACGAGATAAAGAGACCATGTGCCAGTTCTGAGTCTAGACCTCAAGAAGCCTTAATTGCTTCTACTTTTTCTCTCAGAACTTTGCCCTTGCCATGAAAATAAACTTGAACAAGGCTGTTGATGATATGCCAACACAGGAAAGCAGAGCAAAGTCATATAAACTAAAGTCATCTTGACCAACCAGCCGCCCACAGTCAACAAACCAACCTGACCACATGAGTGAGTCCAGCCACATCTCACCCAGATCAGCATAACTCATGAAAACTAATAAGTGGTTATTATGTAAGCCACAGAGTTTTGGGTTGACTTGTCAAACAGCAATAACTAAGACACAAGTATGTAGCCTTGAACCCTGGGAAATGTTACTTAAGATGGTATCTGAGGGCTCTATGAATAGGTGCAGCGACACTTTTCAGTCATTTGAGACTTAAATCTAGATTATTCTAGAATTCTGCTAGAGCTAATTGTTATTAGCTCATAAAGAGGTGATTCTTTTTTTATGTGTTCTATTGAAAGGTATTCATGGGAAAGGACCAGGTTAATTTTACTTAGATTCTTTAAGTCTGACTTCTTCATACCTGTCACATGACCATCTCAAATCTTAATGTTATGGCAACATAATCACATTCTTTTGCTTATTAAATAGAAGGATATGATTTCAATTTGGCTACTTCTTTGAGAGCAGAAAACTGCTGAAATGATACTAGTGAAAAGCTCACTGACTTACATGCCCGTAAAAATATCTCAATTATTTGTGTCCTTTTTTTTCCTTTGACCTTTTTCCATAAGCATCCACTTTCCAAAGGGATGCTTTCCAGCAGAGAGGGAAGAAAATGTTCACCTGTTTTAAAAAGCTGCCACCAACATCCTGACATAGGCAAAGATCATTTCCCTGAACATACTGTAATTTCATCAATTTTCCATGCTTATGGTCAAGAATGCTTGGTATTACCATATCTTAACGTTAACAAAATGGGAATTTCATGGCTCCAATTTTTACCCAAAGACAAGAAAGGCATGAAGACCTCATCAGAAATACGGTGTGTCTCATGTTGACTTGCACATGCCTCTGGGTGTAGGCTTTCTTTTGCTTTCTGCCTCCGTGTTGGTACATGTGGCAGACATGCCTCCCCGTCCTCCATACTCCACCCACCCATCCTCTTGCTCAGTCTCCTCAGGTACAAGGAGAGCAGAATCTTTTCAAAAGCCAGTTTGTGATACCTACAATGTTGGTGCTTAGTAAGTTTGGACTCTTCTCATCTTTTCTTCCAGAATCAAAGTAGAAGCCGTTTATAGGGAAACTTAGGTAGCATTGATAATAACTGTTTCCCTTTGCATTTCTTACACTATTTCTGTGGCTGTGGAATGAGATAGATGCATTTCTTTCAAAACATGTAATAGTAAATTATGAGAAAACCTACTGAATGTTGAAAGACCTCTTTCATGTAGGGAAGTTTGTTACTACTTGAAGTTATTTGAGTCTCCTGATAACTAGCTATATGACTCTGGGAAATTAGCTTTTCTGTGCTTCGGTTTTTCTCATGTGTAGAATAATAATAGTAATACCTACTTCACAAGATTTTTATGAGGTTTGAGTGTGTTAATACCTATAAAAGCCTTAGCTCAGTGCTTGGCATAGGTAAACACTCAATGAATGTTCATGTTATTTGTTATTCCTAATTTTTATTTTAAAGCTATACATATTCTATTTTTAGGATTGTACTCTGTCATAAACACTATCTCATAATCTCTTACATGAATTTAATGATTTTGCTTCTGGCAGCCCCATGGGTAAGGACAGAGCAGGTATACTATCATACCCATTTTACAGAGGAGGAAAAAAATTAAATGGAATAATCATGTATGATCCAGCAATTCCACTCCTAGGTATATTTTGAAAAGATTTGAAAGCAGGAACTCAAGCACATATTTGTAAACCAATGTTGATACCAGCATTACTCACAGTAGCCAAAAGATGGAGGCAACCCAAGTGCACATGGATGCATGAAGGGATAAACAAAGTGTGGGATACACATACACATGCATGCACACACACCCCATGGAATATTATTCAGCCTTAAAAATGAATGAAATTCTGACACCTACTACAACATGCATAAACTTTGAACATTATTCTAAGGAAATGTCAGACAAAAAAGGACAAATTTCCTGTGATTCCACTTGTGTGAAGTACCTGGGACAGTCAAATTCGTAGAGACAGAAAGTAGATCAGGGGTTACCAGGGGCCAGGATGTGGGGGAAATAGGGAGTTATTGTCTAATGTATACAGAGTGTCAGTTTGGGATAATGAAAAAGCTCTAGAGATGACAGTGCTGCTGGTTGTACAACAATGGGAATGTACTTAATGTCCTGCGCTGTACACTTAAAAAGGGTAAAAATGGTAAATTTTGTGTTATGTATATGTTACTACAGTAATAGGTTCTACACTTATACATGTGAATAATAAAAATACCAGAAAAAATAGATGTCTCTATTTTATTATGTTTTTTTTGTTTTTTTTAATGTTTTTTTTATTTTATTTATTTTATTTTATTTTATTTTTTTGAGAGGGCATCTCTCATATTTATTGATCATATGGTTGTTAACAACAATAAAATTCTGTATAGGGGACTCAATGCACAATCATTAATCAACCCCAAGCCTAATTCTCAACAGTCTCCAATCTTCTGAACAAGTTTTGAAAAGATTTGAAAGCAGGAACTCAAGCACATATTTGTAAACCAATGTTGATACCAGCATTATTCACAGTAGCCAAAAGATGGCTGAATCTAACGAACAAGTTTTTACATGGTGAACAAGTTCTTACATAGTGAATAAGTTCTTAGATGGTGAACAGTGCAAGGGCAGTCATCACAGAAACTTTCGGTTTTGATCACGCATCATGAACTATAAACAATCAGGTCAAATATGAATATTCGTTTGATTTTTATACTTGATTTATATGTGAATCCCACATTCTCCCTTATTATTATTGTTGTTATTATTATTATTATTTCTAATAAAATGCTGAAGTGGTAGGTAGATGCAAGATAAAGGTAGAAAACATAGTTTAGTGCTGTAAGAGGGCAAATGTAGAGGATCAGGTGTGTGCCTATAGGCTAAGTATTAATCCAAGCTAGACAAGGGCAACAAAACATCCACGGATGCAAAAGATTTCTCTCAAAACAGGGTGGATGGGGTTCTAAGCATCACCTCTGTTGATCCCCAATTTCTCACCTGATGGCCCCCCTGTGACTGGGCCTGTCTTAGGTTGTTCCTCCCTTGAGGAATCTTACCCGTCTCTGGCTAACCAGTCATCTTCCGGGGCCATACAGGGAAATGTAAAGTTGGTAAGTGAGAGAGAAGCAATATTGTTTGAAAAGGTTAGCTTTTTACTTCTTAGCAGATTTATGCCCTGTGGCTTCTATGCCCAGCATTTCTCTTGAGGTATCTTTACCACTTGGAAGAATTATGATACTCGGTAATTTCATTATGAGGCATGAATTCTACTTAAGAGTTGTAATTAGGAAGGAAGAAGAAAAGCTATAGAAGTAGCAGATGGAAGAAAACATGGGAAGATTGATTATTTTTTTGATATATCTTCTTGTAGAGTAACTTAAGCATGTATAGGTTTTAAACTACTAATTAAATCGCGTACACTCATTAACATAATAGGAATACAGTTACATAACCAAAGCAGATTTACAATTACCAGCCATCTCCAGTGAAACCAAAAAAACCATTTAGGCACCCTAGGCATTTGTGAAAACTTATCAATGATATGATGGATATTGTCTAACTGAATTTGAATAGTTTGAGAAAAATCAGACAAAACAACACATTCCTGGGAACTGTTCACATCCCATATGTCCTTTTAACAGTAGATAGTCTGTAGTCGCAAGATTTTGGAGCGCTGCAACTTGCACTTCTCCTAATTCTTGGTTGAGTTCCGACAGTATAGATCCAGTCAAATTTGTTGTTTTACTGTATGCACAGGCCAGCTTAGATATCTCCTTCTTCATTCCAGTGGCAAGTCCAGGAACCGGTGGGATGAATGCAGCTACAACTGCAACAGCGCCAGGATCTTTGTTGAACTTTTTCGATGATCATCTTCTGGAATAACTCTTCCAGAGGATGTTGATGTTGGAAGTTCTTCTTCATATCGTATCTTAATTCATTTTCTGGGTAGCCAAATTAGGCTTTGATCCTCTGTATAAACAAAAACTAACCCTTTGCCCACACTTTGATATGCCCTTTATACTATTATGAAGAACTTAATGGAGATCACCACACAGGAACTGCCTTTTCTTTTTTTTTAAGAGAAAGGAATATTATCAGAAAAATGTACTTCCATAGCTGATCATCTGACACCCTTTAAATGATCAAAATTAAGGATATTTAAAGCATGCATTAATCGGTGATTTGCAGTTAGTTTTATCCTATCAGGGAGTAATCCCCCTTTTCTTTCTTTTTTTTTGTTATCATTAATCTACAATTATATAAAGAACATTATGTTTACTAGGCTCTCCCCTATACCAGGTCCCCCCCCACAAACCTCCTTATAGTCACTGTCCATCAGCATAGCAAAATGTTATAGAATCACTACTTGTCTTCTCTGTGTTGTACAGCCCTCCCCTTTCACCCTCCCCCATTATGCATGCTAATCATAATACCCCCTTTCTTCTTCCCCCCCTTATCCCTCCTTACCCACCCATCCTCCCCAGTCCCTTTCCCTTTGGTACCTGTTAGTCCATTCTTGGGTTCTATGATTCTGCTGCTGTTTTGTTCCTTCAGTTTTTCCTTTGTTCTTATACTCCACTGATGAGTGAAATCAATTGGTATTTCTCCTTCTCTGCTTGGCTTATTTCACTGAGCATAATACCCTGTAGCTCCATCCATGTTGTTGCAAATGGTAGGAATTGTTTTCTTCTTATGGCTGAATAATATTCCATTGTGTATATGTACCACATCTTCTTTATCCATTCATCTACTGATGGACACTTAGGTTGCTTCCAATTCTTGGCTATTGTAAATAGTGCTGCGATAAACTTAGGGATGTATCTGTCTTTTTCAAACTTGAGTGTTGCATTCTTAGGGTTAATTCCTAGGAGTGGAATTCCTGGGTCAAATGGTAAGTCTATTTTGAGCATTTTGAGGAACCTCCATACTGCTTTCCACAATGGTTGAACTAATTTACATTCCCACCAGCAGTGTAGGAGCGTTCCCCTTTCTCCACAACCTTGCCAACATTTGTTGTTGTTTGTCTTTTGGATGGTAGCCATCCTTACTGGTGTGAGGTGATACCTCATTGTAGTTTTAATTTGCATTTCTCTGATAATTAGCGATGTGGAGCATCTTTTCATGTGTCTCTTGGCCATCTGTATTTCTTTTTTAGAGAACTGTCTGTTCAGTTCCTCTGCCCATTTTTTAATTGGGTTATTTGTTTTTTGTTTGTTGAGGCGTGTGAGCTCTTTATATATTCTGGACGTCAAGCCTTTATCGGATGTGTCATTTTCAAATATATTCTCCCATACTGTAGGGTTCCTTTTTGTTCTGTTGATGGTGTCTTTCACTGTACAGAAGCTTTTCAGCTTAATGTAGTCCCACTTGCTCATTTTTGTTGTTGTTTTCCTTGCCCGGGGAGATATGTTCAAGAAGAGGTCACTCATGTTTATGTCTAAGAGGTTTTTGCCTATGTTTTTTTCTAAGAGTTTTATGGTTTCATGACTTACATTTAGGTCTTTGATCCATTTTGAGTTTACCTTTGTATATGGGGTTAGACAATGGTCCAGTTTCATTCTCCTACATGTAGCTGTCCAGTTTTGCCAGCACCACCTGTTGAAGGGACTGTCATTTTGCCATTGTATGTCCATGGCTCCTTTATCAAATATTAATTGACCGTATATGTTTGGGTTAATGTCTGGAGTCTCTAATCTGTTCCACTGGTCTGTGGCTCTGTTCTTGTGCCAGTACCAAATTGTCTTGATTACTATGGCTTTGTAGTAGAGCTTGAAGTTGGGGAGTGAGATCCCCCCTACTTTATTCTTCTTTCTCAGGATTGCTTTGGCTATTCGGGGTCTTTGGTGTTTCCATATGAATTTTTGAACTATTTGTTCCAGTTTGTTGAAGGATGTTGCTGGTAATTTGATAGAGATTGCATCAAATCTGTATATTGCTTTGGGCAGGATGGCCATTTTGACGATATTAATTCTTCCTAGCCACGAGCATGGGATGAGTTTCCATTTGTTAGTGTCCCCTTTAATTTCTCTTAAGAGTGACTTGTTGTTTTCAGGGTATAGGTCTTTCACTTCTTTGGTTAGGTTTATTCCTAGGTATTTTATTCTTTTTGATGCAATTGTGAATGGAGTTGTTTTCCTGATTTCTCTTTCTATTGGTTCATTGTTAGTATATAGGAAAGCCACAGATTTCTGTGTGTTAATTTTGTATCCTGCAACTTTGCTGTATTCTGATATCAGTTCTAGTAGTTTTGGAGTGGAGTCTTTAGGGTTTTTTATGTACAATATCATGTCATCTGCAAATAGTGACAGTTTAACTTCTTCTTTACCAATCTGGACTCCTTGTATTTCTTTGTTTTGTCTAATTGCCGTGGCTAGGACCTCCAGTACTATGTTTAATAACAGTGGGGAGAGTGGGCATCCCTGTCTTGTTCCTGATCTCAGAGGAAAAGCTTTTAGCTTCTTGCTGTTCAGTATAATGTTGGCTGTAGGCTTATCATATATGGCCTTTATTATGTTGAGGTACTTGCCCTCTATTCCCATTTTTCTGAGAGTTTTTATCATGAATGGATGTTGAATTTTGTTGAATGCTTTTTCATCATCTATGGAAATGATCATGTGGTTTTCGTCTTTCTTTTTGTTGATGTGGTGGATGATGTTGATGGATTTTCAAATGTTGTACCATCCTTGCATCCCTGGGATGAATCCCACTTGGTAATGGTGTATGATCCTTTTGATGTATTTTTGAATTTGGTTTGCTAATATTTTATTGAGTATTTTTGCATCTACATTCATCAGGGATATTGGTCTGTAATTTTCTTTTTTGGTGGGGTCTTTGCCTGGTTTTGGTATTAGGGTGATGTTGGCTTCATAGAAAGAGTTTGGGAGTATTCCCTCCTCTTCTATTTTTTGGAAAACTTTAAGGAGAATGGATGGGTATTATGTCTTCTCTGTGTGTCTGATAAAATTCCGAGGTAAATCCGTCTGGCCCAGGGGTTTTGTTCTTGGGTAGTTTTTTGATTACTGTTTCAATTTCTTTGCTTGTAATTGGATTGTTTAACTTTTGTGTTTCTTCCTTGGTCAGTCTTGGAAGGTTGTATTTTTCTAGGAAGTTGTCCATTTCTTCTAGGTTTTCCAGCTTTTTGGCATATAGGTTTTCATAGTAGTCTTTAATAATTCTTTGTATTTCTGTGGAGTCTGTCATGATTTTTCCTTTCTCATTTCTGATTCTGTTGATTTGTATTGATTCTCTTTTTCTCTTAATAAGTTTGGCTAGAGGCTTATCTGTTTTGTTTATTTTCTCAAAGAAGCAGCTCTCTGTTTCATTAATTTTTGCTATTGTTTTATTCTTCTCAATTTTGTTTATTTCTTCTCTGATCTTTATTATGTCCCTCCTTCTGCTGACTTTAGGCCTCATTTGTTCTTCTTTTTCCAGTTTCGATAATTGTGATGTTAGACTATTCATTTGGGATTGTTCTTCCTTCTTCAAGTATGCCTGGATTGCCATATAGTTTCCTCTTAAGACTGCTTTCGCTGCGTCCCACAGAAGTTGGGGCTTTGTGTTGTTGTTGTCATTTGTTTCCATATATTCCTTGATCTCTATTTTAATTTGTTCATTGATCCATTGATTATTTAGGAGCATGTTGTTAAGCCTCCATGTGTTTGTGAGCCTTTTTGTTTTCTTTGTAGACTTTATTTCTAGTTTTATAGCTTTGTGGTCTGAAAAGTTGGTTGGTAGAATTTCAATATTTTGGAATTTACCGAGGCTCTTTTTGTGGGCTAGTATGTGGTCTATTCTGGAGAATGTTCCATGTGCACTTGAGAAGAATATATATCCTTTTGCTTTTGGATGTAGAGTTCTATAGATGTCTATTAGGTCCATCTGTTCTAGTGTGTTGTTCAGTGCCTCCGTGTCCTTACTTTCTGTCTGGTGGATCTATCCTTTGGGGTGAGTGGCATGTTGAAGTCTCCTAAAATGAATACATTGCAGTCTGTTTCCCCCTTTAGTTCTGTTAGTATTTGTTTCACATATGCTGGTTCTTCTGTGTTGGGTGCATATATATTTAGAATGGTTATATCCTCTTGTTGGACTGAGCCCTTTACATTATGTAGTGTCCTTCTTTCTTTATCTCTTGTTACTTTCTTTGTTTTGAAGTCTATTTTGTCTGATATTAGTACTGCAACCTCTACTTTCTTCTCTCTGTTGTTTGCCTGAAATATGTTTTTCCATCTCTTGACTTTTAGTCTGTGCATGTCTTTGGATTTGACGTGAGTTTCTTGTAAGCAGCATATAGATGGGTCTTGCTTTTTTATCCATTCTATTACTCTGTGTCTTTTGAATGGTGCATTCAGTCCATTTACATTTAGGGTGACTATTGAAAGATATGTACTTATTGCCATTGCAGGCTTTAGATTCTTGTTTACCACAGGTTCAAGGTTAGCCTCTTTAGTATCATACTGCCTAACTTAGCTCGCTTATTGAGCTGTTATATACAGTGTCTGGAGATTCTTTTCTTCTCTCCCTTATTATTCCTCCTCCTCCATTCTTCATATGTTGGGTGTTTTGTTCTGTGCTCTTTTTAGGAGTGCTCCCATTTAGAGCAGTCCCTGTAAGATGCCCTGTAGAGGTGGTTTTTGGGAGGCAAATTCCCCCAACTTTTGCTTATCTGGGCATTGTTTAATCCCTCCATCATATTTAAATGAGAATTGTCCTGGATACAGTATCCTTCGTTCAAGGCCCTTATGTTTCATTGAATTAAATTTATCATGCCATTCTCTTCTGGCCTGTAGGATTTCTGTCGAGAAGTCTGATGATAGCCTGATGGGTTTTCCTTTATAGGTGACCTTTTTCTCTCTAGCTGCTTTTAAAACTCTTTCCTTGTCCTTGATCTTCATCTTCGCCATTTTAATTATTATGTGTCTTGGTGATGTCCTCCTTGGGTCCTTTCTGTTGGGAGTTCTGTGTATTTCCGTGGTCTGTTCGATTATTTCCTCCCCCAGTTTGGGGAAGTTTTCAGCAATTATTTCTTCAAAGACACTTTCTATCCCTTTTTCTCTCTCTTCTTCTTCTGGTACTCCTTTAGTATGGATATTGTTCCTTTTGGATTGGTCACACAGTTCTCTTAATATTGTTTCATTCCTGGAGATCCTTTTATCTCTCTCTATGTCAGCTTCTATGCATTCCTGTTCTCTGGTTTCTATTTCATCAATGGCCTCCTGCATCTTATCCATTGTGCTTATAAATCCTTTGAGAATTTGTTTCACTTCTGTGATCTCTTTCTGGGCATCTGTAATCTCCCTCCGGACTTCATCCCTTAGCTCTTGTATATTTCTCTGCATCTCCATCAGCATGTTTATGATTTTTATTTTGAATTCTCTTTCAGGAAGACTGGTTAGGTCTGTCTCCTTCTCTGGTGTTGTCTCTGTGATCTTTGTCTGCCTGTAATTTTGCCTTATTCATGGTGATAGCTAGTTTGCAGAGCTGGCACGAGTGATGGATGGAAGAACTTCCCTTCTTGTTGGTTTGTGGCCTTCCTCTCCTGGGAGAACAGCGACCTCTAGTGGCTTTTGCTGGGCAGCTGCACGCAGATTGGGCTTCTGATTCCTGCCTGGCTGCTATGGAGTTGATCTCCTCTGTTGCTGTGGGCGTGGCCTGCCTCCAGCTGCTTCTCCGATATGGTTGAGCCGCGTTGGAGGGGGTGTGGCCGGGAGGCTATTTATCTCTGTGAGGGGCCTCTGAGCTCCCTGCTGCCCAGGGGGGTTAGAGTTCCCAGAGATCCCCAAATTCCCTGCTGCCGGACTATGTGTCCCAGGATACTTCTGTCTGGTTTTGGGGTCCCTGTCCCTTTAAGACTTCCAAAAAGCACCCTTTCACGAGGCGCTGGGTTCTCACAGGTGTGGAATTGGTCTGGATGTTGTCCTGTGTCCTCTGGTCTCTCTTCTTGGAAGAGTTGTCTTTGTTATATTTTCATAAATATATGTGGTTTTGGGAGGAGATTTCCACTGCTCTACTCATGCCGCCATCTTGGCTCCCTTCACCTATTTTATTATGTTTTAATCATATCACTTAGCAGAAGACAGGTCTTTGAGGTCATTAAGATATTTTAAATTATTTTGTTTTAAAGCTAATACAGGCTCATTAAACATTCAAGAAGTATATAGACAGGCATAAAGTGAAACTAAAAGCCCCCTTTTCCTCATTGATGGTTCAGAAAGTAATCATTGACATGCTTTCCACTGTATCCATTCTTTTATATTTGCATAAGCAAATATATGTATACACTTATTTGTATGCATGTAAATAGAGGGAGAGAGTCTACTTTTTAAAAAAACATATGGGATCAATGGTGCTATTCAACAACTTTCATTTTTCACTTCTTATTATATCTTCAAATTCAGAAAGATTTATGTAATTCTTTTTGATAGCTGCATTGTGTTCCATAACTTTTTTCCCTTTCCCTTTTATTAAAAAAAAGTTTATTGAATTATAATTTAGATATAATAAAATCCACCCATTTTAAATGTACAGTTCACTGAGTTTTGACAAACCTGCCAGTCAAGGCCTAGAACATTTCTGTTACCTCCAAAAATTCCCTCATGGGCATCCAATTCAATTGCCTGCCTCACCCCATCCCTCTCCAAGCAACCACTGATCTTATTTCTGTAACTATTGGTTTAATTTCCCTGTTCTAGGATGTCATATAATGGATACATTACAATATGTAGTTTTTTTTTTTGTGGCTGACTACTTAACCTCAGCATAATGTTTTTAGATTTATCTCTGTTCCTTGTGATGGTTAAGTAGTGTTCCATGATATGAATATACCACAATTTGTTTACCCATTCACCTGATGGTAATGGCATTTGGGCTTTGACCACAGCATTTGGGTTGTTTCCATTTTGGAGATTCTATAAATGAAGTTGCTATGAACATTCATAGGTAAGCCTTTTTTCTGATCATGTTTTTATTTCTCTTGAGTGGAATGGTGTTATATAGAGAGTGTATATTCAAATTTATAAGATACTGCCAAATTGTTTTCCAAATGGTAGTATGAGTATTTTAATTGCTCTACATTTTCATCAGGACTTGGACTCTGATTATGGTTTTAATTTGCATTTTGCTAGTTACTAAATGATGTTGACCAACTTCTCATGTGCTTATTGGCTGGATAGATATTTATATTCTTTGGTGAAGAGATTGTTTAAATCGTTTGCCCATTTTAAAAATGGGTTGTAAATGTTCTTTGTGTTTACTGTGGACTCAAGTCCTTTGTCAGATATATGTATTGTGAATATCTGTTCCTGGTATGAGTCTTGACTTTTATCTTAACAGTGTTTCTTGACAATCAGAATTTTTTATTTGGATGAAATCCAATTTGTCAGTGTATTTTCCTTTTATTACTGGTGCTTTTGTAATCATGTTTAAGAAATCTTTGCCTATCACAAGAGGGTGAAGATTTTCTTCTATATTTCTTCTAAGTGTTTTATAGTTTGGTTTTTTACATTTAGTTCTATGATCTGTTTTGAGTTTATTTTTATATCGATGAGAAGTGGTTAAGGTTCACTTTCTCCCACAGGATATTCAGTTCTTCCAGTACCATTAACAATTAGTTAAAATGACTTCCTTTCTTTCCCCAGAGAGTTGTATTATTGATACCTTTTTTGAAAATCAATTGAACACACACTCATACATTCTCTATTCTCTTTCATTTATCTTAATGCCTATCTTTACTATAATAGCATGCTGTCTTGATTGCTGTAATTTTATAATAAGTCTTAAAATAAGGTGTTAAAAGCCCTCCAAATTGGTTCTTCTTTTTCAAAATTATTTTTGCTGTTCTGGTTATTTTGCCTTTCCACATTAATTGTAGAATAAGCTTTTCAGTTTCCTTAAAAAATATATTTTCACTTGGATTACTTTGATTATGTAGACCAAGTTATGGAAAATGGACATTTTAGTAATATTGAGTCTTCCAATTCATGAACATTTAGGTCTTCTTTAATTTTTGCTAGTACTGTTTTTTTGTTTCTTTTGTTTTTTTTTCATACTGATCCTAACTATATTTTGTTAAACTTATCCCTAGGTATTTCATATTTTTTAATGCTTTTATGAGTGATATTAATGATACTGATTGGTAGGACAGCTTTATAATTAATTGTCCAAACCTGGACCCTTTTGAAAGTAAAAGAGAATACTCTTAATAATCCTGAGATTTGGAACATAGATATGGCAAACATTCTTCTAAATTCCTGCTGTCAGCATGAGCTCAGTTAGCTTCTGGGTGCATTACAGAAATTTGGCTAACATACTTATTATAGAAATCAATGTCCATGACATTTCATTGATTTAATTCTCCAAAGAATCTTGAACACTTCTAATAATTGTATTATTTTGAGAGGATCTTATTTTTCCTACTGCATCTCAAAAAATATGAGTTTTAGAAGTTATAGCCTGAGTGAGATGCCAATCAGGTGATATTTATTTTTCACATGGGAAATTCAGGATTTCTCCATACAACAGCCCCAAATGACATAAAGACAAAAAAAGAAAGAAAAACAATCCACCCTTTTAAATGGCATAATTGTTAGTGGAATAGTGAAAAGAATGCTGGATTCAACTTTGAGTACTGGACTTTGCCAAGTATTTTAAATAAGGCCTTTAGCAAGTTACTGTCAGCTTCAGAGGCTTCATCTGTAAATACCTACCTATTGGTTTCTTGAGAGTATTTGTAAAGTACCTAGGCATTCAAACAAAGTAGCTATCATTGTTTATAAATTAAACATCTAATCCACAATAGACACTCTATTGATAACTACTGTTAATTATAAGATAAATTCTAGCCAAAATAAGCAGGCAAAGAGAGGCAACAAAGGGCCAAGTAGTTTATATGAACACAAATTCCCGGGTGATGTTCTGCGGTCTGGCTATCACAGGCCAGGGAAGTCACACTCAGCAGGGCAGGCAGCGAGTTTTTAAAGAAGGTAGGGGGAGGCAGAGCTTAGATTTACAGTGGCTCGAGGATTGGCTAGCCCAAGGCACATTTTTCAAGTTGGGAGGGGGCAGCAGCCGGGGACTTTGGCATGTCTTCAGTGTCTGACGTGCTCCCCCCTCCCCCTAGTGCCTTCAACCTTACATTAATATTATTATATTCTTATTTACCATATAAGTTATAGATCATCTTAATTTAGTCAGTAATGATAAACCAAGGAAACATAGACTGTAAATGGCAGTGGGCGGGGACTGTGCCCATCTAATTTCTCATATTCAGTGCCTGGCACATACTTAGGCACACAATAAGTAAATATATAAGAATTTATGATTTAACAACAGTGTTGCTGATAATAACGCAAGCTTTCCATGCTTCAGGCTCCTTCACATACTAGGTGTCATTTTGTCCTCAGGACAACTATGAGCACCAGGAGGGCCAGCCATCCTTATTCATTGCCATTTCACAACCAAGGACAAGGGGTGCTGACAATGCCTCTTAACTAGAAACGTAGGACCGGTGCTGGGAGCTGGTAGAGGGGTATAGGAGAATGTTGCTGTTCTCCCCTGCTCCCCTTTGGGGCTGAGGTTACATTCACAAGAGGAGCAGGAGGTGAGTTCCTTTGGCACTGCCCAGAGAAGGACCAATCTTGTTAGCCCTAGAAGAAGGAGCAGGCTCCCTGAGGCACGCTGACACACTGTCTCAGAGGTTATGTGATAACCATTTTCAACTTGAAGAAGGTACTATCTTTCAAAACATTTACTTTCTCTAAAAAATATATATATTTTTCCTGATGTATAGAAAAAGCTTTAGGGTTAATTGCTCTGGGTATGCCAAGGCAGGGATGGTTGGTTAAGCATAATAACATTTACCACTTTTGGAATATTTACTATATGTCAGACTTGTGCTAAGTGTGTCATTTGCATTATTGCATTTAACCCATAAAACAACCCAGTGAGGTGGGAATTCTCTATTCCTAGTTTACCAATGAGGAAACTGAGGCTCAGAGAGGCTGAGGAGGAAGTTGTTCTTTGGGTCAGGTAGTTATTAAGACTAGGAGCTAAGAGTTGTCCATCAGTGCCAGTAGCTTATCCTTTCCATGACCTGCTTTCCCAAGGAGGACATTGCCTATGTGGCATGAATGCTAATGCACAGGAGAAATGTGAATGAGGAAGATGCTGAGGGGGGCCTTTCTTACTGGAGAGAAGCATTGGCCTGGGATGCTGTGCTATCATGAGCACATTGCTCAACCTCTCTGGACATCAGTTTGTTAATAAGCCAAGTGAGAGCACTGGATTTGATAAGGCCTTATAAGAATTATTTCCTATGTTTCAATGTTTTCATCTTTTCATAAAGTCAGATCCTAAAAACTCAAAACATCTGGATTCTAAGAACTTTCTAGACATTTCACCTCGTAATTCTTATCTTACCTGCCACCAGAGGGCTCTAGGCAGGGAACATGAGCTAGATTTCCATTCCACACCTGAAATCCTGCTAGGATTTATCAGTTAAAACTTCCAGGAAAACCTGAGGCTTTCCTCAGACTTACAAGCACACCTTCTATGGAATAGACCCTTGATAAACATTTGTTGATTTTAAGTATGAGGAGGCTAGGTAATGAAGTGGAAGTTCATATTTAAAAGCACTTTGAAGTATATAAAATGCTATATAAATAGGACAATTAAAGAAATGCCTCTATAAAAACAAATCAAAATTTTTTTCTCACTGGCACATTATCCCCTTTAATAATCTCTCTCCTAAACCCTAAAACCATATAGGTATTACCCAGTGCCTCTAAATGTGTTTGCTGATATGGTGAGACCTGTTTCCCCATGTTAATGAGGGAGTTATTTTTATCCTAGTTGGCACACTTTTGGGCACAGGGGCTGCTCATGAGGTGGCTGGCAGTTGTATGTTATGATTGGGCCTGAAATGCATCCAGACCACTGCTGTAATTGGGCATTACACACATCCTTGGGGTGGTTTTTATCTGTTCAGTCCCTAGCATTCAACACACACCCAGAGTTCTTGCACCTCTCTCTGGGGAAATTGGTGTATTTGGTCTGGCTGGGGTCTTCCATGGCTGCTTCGTAAACTACATGCTTTGCAGTGACACCCCTCATTGCTTTTCCAGTTAGCAAGAAGTGGTAAGCTTGGAGTTTAGGAACATGTGACTCATAAATATACTTTAGCACTTCCTAGTTGAAGAACACAACCACTACATTTTTTCAGGTGATAATATGTTTTCTTCCTCTTCTAGGCTGTCCCCCACAGTTGAACCTTCTCCTATACCTTTAGCATCATACTATTCCTGGGATCCAACAACTCCCATTATTTCCCACTTGGCATAGAATTAAGTCAAACTCTTCCAGGTGCTGGGACACTATAACCCCTCTCCCTTTCCAGCTCACACTGCACTTCCGGTTATCCTGAATTAGTCTCTGCCTTGTGAACATGTTTTCTGTCTCTACTCATGCCTTCCCGTTCCTACCTGCCTATGGCCAGGTCTTGCCCATTCTTCCAGGCATAATTAAAGGCCTGGAAGAAATCTAATTATAGAGTGATTTCTTTCACCTCTCAACTCATAGGACTTTCTGCTTTGTGCTCTAGAGAATTGTGACTTTCTTCCTCCGGTGTCTGATTTATCTTCATATTCCCACCATTTGAGCACATGATAGACCCCCTATAAATATTTTAGGCAAATATCAATGAATGGAATTTAAAGGGTTTTAGGGAATATTCTATTAGGATACATATTTACCAGAATTCAAGGTTCCTTTTTCTTTGTGGCTATTTGTGTCCATTTCTACCATCCCAGTTTTCTGGCTGACTCTTTGCTGAGGTCTATGCCTGCTCTTGTTATTTTTCTGCTTTTCTCCATATTAGATTCACAGCTTATATCAAGCCTGCTTGTTTAAAATTTTTTTCCTGTTCCCACTGTTCTCATGTCCCTTTACAATGTATGCAATTACATGAGCTGCCTTTGAAAGCAAGATTAGACTTTAAATCTTGTGATTAACCTTTCACACTGTGAGATTGCCTGCTCCAAGTTTCTGGTGCAGTTCTCTTGTTTGCTTTGGGCTAATTTCCCTGTTTCATCTCTTCTGTTTTGTGTTATCTTGTAACTCAATTCTTGGCTGCACAGACCCAGCTTGGGAGAATTTCTTGCTTCACTACATTTTATAGAGTGACTCTTCTGCACAAAATCATGTCTATAAATTTTGGAAAGCATCCTGTGTAAATACATTAAGAATATTGTGGTAGCTGCCAAAGTTGCAAAGTTCTTGTTATTTTGGTACTTGGAACACAAGGGCTTAGAAGGGAAAGTTTTGGAAATTCACTGAAAATATGAATTACATATTTATACATGGAAAAGCTTTCCTATATAGAAAAGTACTTTATTTTAAATTAGAACATTAGTTTGGAAGTCTTCAAATCCCTAGAATGTTGAGTTTTGGGTCTACATATATTTTGAATTCTTATTTTTATCCAATTCTTTAAAAAAAGAGAAACTGTGAGCTTAGAAGAGCACTTTAACTTTTTAGAATTCAGTAGAAAAATACTTTGCCAGTCACCCAATAAAATACATAAAGTACATTCCTTCAGGAAATAACTAATGGTTGGCCTTATAAATAACAAGATATTTGATATTTTAAAGTATTTTTCTTAAGATAATTGCTATAACTTCCAATAAATATACTTTATTTTCTGGCAGTTAAAACAGAGCTAACATGAATAAACAATCATTATGTAGAAGTATAAAAGAGATTCATTTAGAATAATTGGTTATAGACAACATCCTAGGCATGAAATCAATTCAAGCCCTATATAAAGCCCTTGATAATGTTAAAATGGATGTTTAATGTGTTATTGGTTAATGATATTTCATCTGAGGACCTTATCAAGTCGCACACAGCAAAGCTCTTGTCATTATTTTTTTACTCTCCCAAAGTGACACTTTAATGAAATGTGTCAGCACACCAGTGTTAGGATACGTTTCATTAATGCCCAGCATTTTTGTTCTATGCTTTACATTTGGAAACAGATTTAAGTATTAAGTGCCTCTAATGTCTGCAGCCAGGGAATCCTTTCCGAATTTGTAACAGTGACCAGAACAGACCGCATTACACTCTCCAAATGGTGCGGTTTTGCATTTGAATGTCTGAATTATCCCGGTTTCTTAGAGACGGCCACACCACCAACATCTTAAATCCTCAAAATACTGTCTGCTTCATTGAATGCTCGTGATCTAAGCATATGTGTAATTATTCTGTAATTCTCCCCAAAATGTGATTCCTTGGAAATGCATACTAGGTTTCCTCTATTGTAAATCCAATGACTATTTCTTTGTGGGCACTTCTTTAAATACGGTAACAAGCAAGTCTGTGTGTCTGGGTGAACCGCCTCGGTAATGATGATTTCTTCCCAAGCTCTCCTTGGGACACCCATCAGGGAAAATATGCCCTGCATTTGTTTAAGGGTAGAGACCAGAATCACAAAAAGACCATTTAAGATGGTATACATTACAGCTAGAGGATTTCTCGCCAGAAATAGGCCTAACGTCACTCACAATAGCCTTAGAAATAGTCTTAGGTAGTAAGTTACAATTTGCAAATGTTACCAGAGCCAGCTCTGGTAATCCATGGCTGCATATAGATTTTAGAGAAGAATAGAATCCCATACCCGTAAAACAGCTTTGGATGTGGTCAACCATGGAAAATTAAAACATACACTTTAAAAACTGACAGCTGGAAAGAAAGGTGGTAGTAGTAGGGGCAAGAAGTAGAAGGGAAACTTACAGTTACATTTTAGCCTCAGTTTCTATTTTAAAGTTTTGCACATTAGAGAGTGACTGTACTAGAGGGGGTGAGGATTTAATAATATGGGTAACTGTTGAACCACTGTGTTGTATATTTGAAACTAACATAAGATTGTATATCAATGATACTTTAATTAAAAAAAAAAGTTTGCACATTCTTTGGGAAAACTCTCTGTGGTGACTTTCCCAGGGACAGCCTTAATTAAGTGTGCAGTGGTTTCATTTTGTAAGTGAGATCCCGTGAGTAGAAATCTTTTGCAAGTTGTTAATGCCCCTTTCGGATGTTATTACAACCCCTCATTAACTTGCTATGAGTTGTTCATTTTGGCTTTTGGGTGAGCAGAAAGCAGTGGGTTTGTGGGTATTTACTCGTGGAGTGCGGGGAGAGGAAAATTTACTTGCAGGGTCATAGTTTTGCTGTGGATAATTTGATAATCACTCCACAGCAGGTGCTTGCATTGAGTAATGCCTCGTTTTGGCATAATTTTGCGAATCGCTCGGCTTTTACAGCCCGGGGTACTCCCATAGCATCATTTCTAATGGTAGCTTTAAAAATGATTTCTGCATCACATAAGCTTGGACCTTTGCTATTTACTAGCCCATCTTGTTTATTCTTGGTGAGTTTATATTTAGAAATTTAGAAAATACTGTGACAGACTAGGAAAGTCAGTCTAATTCTAAAGTTTGGAGGAAGGGAAATCTGTCTTAATCTTTTCAAATACATGCAAGCAACATATGAAGAAGTGAAAATGTTGGTGACTTTGGGGCTCCCGAGGAGAGGACAGCAGCTGCTGGGCCACAGCAGCGCCCATACCAGAGACCTGACCTCTGGACCTGCCTCTGCACGAATGAGGCCATGTCTGTCTTTCCATTTTAGAAAAGACCTATTTTATGTTGGAAAGTGATCTTAGAGATTTAAAAGAAATAACTTAAAAACCTGGGATCCACTCTGTTGCTTGGAGATTTGGAGCTCTTTCCAAGGAAAGATTGATGTGTATGACATGCAAAGAAATCTGAATTCTTCATGTCTCTTTTTATCTATTTTTTTAAGCACTGTACTGTATCATTTATCTGGATGTTATTTGCCCATCTAAAAAGAAAACAAACTTAAAAAGGCCTGAGCAATTAAAGTATATGTCCCTAAGATGTCTCACTAATTTCATAACTGAGGGAGCCCATCAATCCTCACTTAGAGCCTATTTACTCTTATATTACAAATACTTCTAACAAACACGGATATCTGCTTCCTTAGTAAATAACAGATTAGAAACAGCATAGCAGATGGGGAACAAATGAGGAGAGGATCTCAGACATGCTGGGAACAGCAAGAAATAATAGCTGACAGCTTGATTGTGAAGGGGGAGACAGAAAATCCATATAAAGCAAACATGAAGCTGTAAAAGCTCAGCACTCGAGTCATTCCAGGTTTTACAATTTACCAAACCTGGAAGGTCTTACTGTATTACAGCATAGAATAAAAACTGATGCTCATAATTATGACTTCGAGTCACAGAAAACATTAACTCTTCTTTAATGTGCTCATCTTTAAAAAGGCATATTTAGAATAATTTCCACTGAAATTGGCTAAAATTAACATAAAAGAGTTTTTGTGCTTAAAAAGCTGCCCTTTAGTCATATGGAAATTTGTATTTATGTGGAGATGATTTCTTACTCTATAATGCTGAATAATTAGTATGTAAAAATTCCTCATGCTTTGAGTTTTGGCGTTGTCAAATGTTCTTATTCAAATTGAATTTTATGACCACAGTTCTTTCTATAGTCAGGCAGCTGGTACAGTGAGGGGAAAAACACTAAAATGAGAATCTCTACTTCTGAGATGCTGGGTGATATGAGGAAGTTAGTTACTCTCTGGTGCTCAGTGTTAGCTCCTATTCAGTGGGGTTCCCAGACCCCCTCCAGCTTGACATACTAAGATTTCTTGGGGGAAAATAGTAGTTCAATCAGACGATTCTCTTTAGATGTTTGACATGTTTAGTAGATAGAACACTATCTTGTGGGGATTGGAGGGACTAACCTCAAAGTTTGTGCTCATCAGCATCCTGTTAAGGTCTTTAAAAATGACTCTAAAAAAATTTGGGCTTAAAATGTTAAAGACCTTTATCTCTCAGTCGTGAGAGTACAGGGAATTTCAATTTTGTTCTTTATGCTTTTCTTGTATTTTTCACATTTCTAAAACAATGTGTATTACTTTTTATAAGAAAAAACAAATAAAAGCTCTTTTAAAATATAGACCCAAAAGAGAAAAACTTGGGACTTGAGGCCTTCCAAATGCTTAGAGAATGTTCAGCCTTAAGTGCAGAGCATGTTTAAAATCAAGGGTGGAAAATGCTGCAGCCTGGAAGTAGAGCTCCCACTTTGAGAGACATCTCTGCCACATTCAGGCCTGTCAAAATCAGTGGCAATTTTTCAGATTTGGGAAATAAAAGTAGCATTGAGCAAACCAGAGGAAGATGGCATTAAAAGAAAAATCTCAAAGCAAACAACTGCTTACAACCCTGGAATCCCAACTGCCTTCTGTCTTCTACATTGCTCTCATGGCAAAATATCCTCCTCGCCAGGAACAATCTCATTGTGATTTGTCAAATACTAACTGGTAAGGAAGGATTATTTTTCTAGACTCTGATTCTGGCTGCTTTCCCTAGGATCCTTCCCTTGCACAGTTGTTAGAAAACCTGTAGTAACCTACCAGAGCCTGTTTAAAAATATTGGAGAAATAGGAAAGGATCCAAAAGGCTGAGGAAGCTCTGAATGTTTAATGTCCCAGGAAACTGGCTGCCTGGACGCTGCCTGTGATTTAGGAACAAGTTGATTGTTGCTCGGGAAAATGGGCCTGGCCTGGGCAGTCCCAACTTGGCAACAGCTTGTAGGGAGTAAATCCTCTCACTGAAGGTTTTGCTTAATCTGAATAAATTCAATTTCAAAATCTGTCCTTGATCTAAGCCCCTTAAGCTTCTGGGAAGGACTAAGGGCCTTCAGGGTCAATGCCAATAACAAAAGATAGGAAAAATCCACCTTTCCTTATATCTCATGGGTGCTTTCTAAAAGCTGTTAACTCATTGCAGAAAATGTTTCCTTTCAATAAAGTTGTCTTTGGAGAACTTGCCTCCCTTTATTTTAAAGATGACATTCCGTGCTTCCATTTTAGATGTTTGACATGTTTAGTAGATAGAACACTGAACAAAATGTTAGGAGGCCTGGGTTATAAGCCTGAATGTACCACTATCAACAATGGGATTTTGGCAAAGCAACTGCTCTGGACTTCAGGTTTATAGTCTATAGTGAGGTGGTTTGGTGGGGTTAGACATATTCTTCTCCAAACTCTGGTCTTTGCAACACCTGCCCTTAGTGCTTTCTGTGGGGCAGGATGGTTGTAATGAAATAAATTGGGTAGATACTGAGGACTACATCCCCACTTGGAGAGTCACAGTGTCCATTAGCAAACTAAAGGCTCTGAGAAGTCCTGTAGTAAAGAAACTTTTTCAAATCGTTTCAACCCATTATTTCCCAAACTTCCTTGCTCAACTACTAAGCTCTTTTGTCTGATAATTCCTATTGTGAAACCAGAGTCCCACTTCAACAATGACAGCGATAGATACTGTCTACTCTCTATTTTAGCAGTTACCTAGCTACATATGTATAGCATGTGATCAAGATCTTTTACAAGGGATAGGTTAAAGTTGGGAGAGATAATTTATACATTGGTTTAGGGAATTAGGGTCCAAAGCTACTCAGCAGCTGTGTTAATTTTCTGTGGCTGCTGTAACAAATTACTACAAATTTGGTGGCTTAAAACAGCAGAACTGTATTTTCTCATAGATGTTGTATTGGTACTGTGTAGCCATCTGTACAAATACAATGTGAGTATGTGTAATAGGCCTTGCCTTGCCACAGGCCCCCAAAGGAGTGTTATGTAGTAGTGAATGTAGTATGAATTCAGTAAGAATCCCAGACCTTACTTAGTAACTGTATAACTCTAGGCAAGTTATTTAATCTTCTCAGCCTTAATTTCTCATCTGTAAAAAGAAGATGATAATAGTACCCCCCCACTCTGCCTATATAGAGTTGTGAGAATTAAATGAGCTAAGTCCTGTAAAGAGTTTAACACAATGCCTGGCTTATGGTAAATGCTTAATACATCTTGGCTGTTACAGTAATGATTATAATTATAGATAGGAGTGTGAGACCCTCAAAGGAACAGGAGCAACATGATAAAGGTCCGGAGCCACGGCAAGTGAGAATGACTGTCCCTGGGTCCTCAAGCACATGGAGCACCATCATGAGGAACAGTAACCAGGCTTGTTCTGTGTGGCTGCAGAGGCTTGCTCAGAATACGTTCGTGGGAGGTACAGGGAGAGAGCTTTCAGCTCAGTAGGAGCATCTGAGTCTGCCAGCAGTGGGTCAAGTTGTTTCAGGAAGTGTGTTCTTGCCACCAGTGTGACCGGGCTGCTGATTGTCAGGGGTGCTGTGGAATGCGTTCTCAACTCGGAATGAGCTTCCACAGGAATGTCTCAAGCAGGTTTAATCACTCTCCTTACTTTGGCATCTGCTCTCAAGTTCTTAAGTCTAAAAGGTGACTTTTTTGTTAGTGTCCTTATATTAGGATGGTCGTCATTTTCAAGAGATAGACATCCAACTTAAAATGGATTGAGGGGGAAAAAAAGGAAAATACTAGCTTACCACCCCAAACTAAAACATGTAGGGCAATGCTAGCTTTGGGCCTCCTTGAATGCAGGGATTAAAGCACTGCCCTCTTATCTTTTTCTCTCTGGCCCTCTACTCTGCTTTTCCTCTGTGTTGATTCCATTATTAGGCACGTTTTCCTCTCACAGTGGAGTGTTGTTGCCAGTAGACACCAGGCTTTCACTTTACTTCTCAACAATCCAGCCAGGTTCCAAAATATCCTGGAAATGACTTCCAAGGTATCAGGCATCCTATAGCAGAGAAATTTTTCAAGGGTGGGTAATCCAGTTTTGAACTGTAATTGGTCAGACATGGATCACATGACTAGCCCTGAACCAACCCCTTTGACCAAGGACCTGAAATGCCATGATTGATGTCACCCCCAAGCCCCCTGGCTTAATAGTGAGGGGAGTGGGGTTTCCTAAGAACAGTCGGAGTTTCCCAGAAGGTGAGGGAATGACTAATAGATAAAAGCAATAAATGTACGCTATGGCCTTTTAGGGACCCGGTGTCAAATAGGAAGTAGAATCTTTCCTCTACCTGGCTGAGTGCTGGTCTGTTATTCCGGCCTGCTCATTGACCCTTAGGCAGAGTCTAGGTGGAGAAAGACTGAGACTCAGTTAGAAACCACCCTGACCTTTTTCTGTGGCCTGTGGACCCTAGAGTTCCTGAGCATATAATGTATTATCCAAGCTGGGACAATTGTGGGAGTAAAGTGGATGCAATGAATAAGTTGCTAGGATAAGTGGCATAAACCAGGACTCTCCCAGGAACTTTAGGACATATGATTATCCTACTGTGAGCCAACGCAATGCAATTCCACTCAGTTCTACCAGTGTTGACAAAGCTCTTCCTGTGCTGGCTCTGGAGCAGTGAGGTGAAGGGTGGAATGCCCTGATGTTTGTTCCAGCCTTAGCAGCTCCATCCTCTCTCTTTCTTCTCTTACTCATCAAACCCTGTTTGCTGGTGAAGGTATACTTGTCTGTCATGTTCCTCAGTATGAGAATGAAAAACCTATGTGCTGAACTTCTCAGAGACATAAACTTTTTAAATGCTGCTTTCATTCTGGAATATCAGACTCTGGCTCAGGCTAAAGGATTCAAAGCATGAATGAGTAGATGGGTGTGGTGAATTTGAGTCCTTCCTTGACCCTTAAGATCACATCCCCATTTTCCTAACACCATTTATTGAAGAGACAATCCTTTCTCCATTGAGTATTCTTGGCTCCCTTGTCAAATATTAGTTGACTGCATATGCATGGGTTTATTTCTCAGCTCTTGATTCTGTTCTATTTGTCAATGTGTCTCTTTTTATGCCAGTACCATACTCTTTTGGTTACTATTGCCTTGTAATAGAGTGTGAAATCAGGAAGTGTGATGCATCCACCTTTGCTCTTCTTTCTCAATATTTCTTTGGCTATTTGGGGTCTTTTGTGGTTCCATGTGAATTTTAGGATTAAAAAAATATATGATGCTTAATCTAATGCTTTTCTATTTCTGTGAAAAATGCCACTGGAATTTGGATAGGTATTGCATTGATTGTAGATCACTTTGGGCAGTAAAGACATTTTAACAATATTAATTCTTTTAATCCATGAACATAGGATCTTTCAATTTACTTGTGTTTTCTTCATTTTCTTTTATCAATGTCTTACAGTTTTCAGTGTATGGATCTCTTGGTTAAATTAATTCCTAAGTATTTTATTCTTCTTGATACAGTTGTAAATGGGATTTTTTTTCTTAACTTCTTTTTCAGTTACTTTGCTGTTAGTGTACAGAAATACAACTGATTTTTATATGTTGATTTTGTGTCCTGCAACTTTACTGAATTTGTTTATACTAACAGATTTTTAGTGGAGTCTTTAGGGCTTTTTATTTGTAAGATTATGTCATCTGCAAACAGACAATTTTACTTCCTTTGTAATGTAGATGTCTTTTGTTTTTTTTCCTTGCCTAATTGCTCTGGCTGGGAACTCCAGTACAATGTTGAATAAAAGTTATAAGAGTGGGCACTCTTGTCTTGTTCTGATTTTAGAAGAAAAGTTTTCAGCTTTTTATTGTTGAGTATGATGTTAGCTGCGGTTTGTCCTATATAGCCTTTATTATGTTGAGGTATATTTCTTCTATGCCTAATTTGTTGAGTTTTTTAATCATGAAAGGATGTTGAATTTTGTTGAATGCTTCTCCTGCATCAATTGAGATGATCACATGATTTTTATCCCTCATTGTGTTAGTGTGGTGTATTACAGTTATTGGTTTACATATGCTGAACCATCTTTGCATTCCAGGGATCCACATACAAAAGAATGAAATTGGATCCTTATCTTGTACCATACACAAAAATTAACTTGAAATGGATTAAAGATATAAGTACAAGACCTGAAACCATAAAACTCCTAGAAAGAAACATAGGGAAAAAGCTTCTTGACATCAGTCTTGGCAATGAGTTTTTGAATATGATGCCAAAAGCATAGGCAACAAAAGCAAAAATGAGCAGGTGAGACTACATCAAACTAAAAAGCTTCTGTACAGCTAAAGTACAAAGGCAACCTACAGGAAAATGCAAATCCAAACCATGGTGAGATAACATATCACAACTGTAAGGATGAGTAGTATCAAAAAGACAAAAGATAACAAGTGTTGGTGAGGATATAGAGAAAATGGAACCCTTATATATTGTTGGTAGAAAGATAAATTGGTACAGCCACTATGGAAAACAGTATGGAGTTTCCTCAAGAAATTAAAAATAGAACTACTATATGATCCAGCAATTGCTCTTCTAGATATATATCCAAAGACAATGAAATCAGTATCTTGAAGAGATACATGCATTCCCTTGTTCACTGCAGCATTCAAGTATCACTGCAGCGTTCACAGTATCCAAGATATGGAAACACCCTAAGTGTCTATTGACAGATGAATGAAGAAAATGTTTTATATATGTGTATATATCACAGAAATACAAATACTGTATGATCTTGCTTGTATGTTGAGTTTGAAAAATTTGAACTCATTGAACCAGAGGGTGAAACAGTAGTTGCCAGGGTCTGGGTGGTGGTGGAAATAAGGAGATGTTGGCCAAAGGGTACAAACTACCAGTTATAAGATGACCAAGTTCTGGGGATGCAGTATAGTTGAAATTTGCTTAGAGCGTAAATCTTGAGTGTTCTCACCATAAAACAAAGGTAACTGTGGAAATTGATGGGTGTGTTAATTAACTAGATTGTGATAATTATTTCACAATGTGTGTATATATATTAATTCATCATGTTGTACAGCCCTAAATATATACAAAGTTATCAGTAATACCTCAATAAACCTGGGGTGGGGGTGGGGATTATACGTTAGGAGGCCTTGACTACATAACAGTTGGAAAAAGTCCTATCTATATGAAACAAAACCCGGGAGTGCTCCTGATGGCCCACTGTGAGTCTGCGTTCTTCTGTCAGCAGTTCCAGAAGACTTCAGCTGGCCCGCCACTCAGGTGAATTTCAGAAGTTATCTAACCAAGAGGCCTTATTGTGCAGGAGAGGAACTCAAAGCCAGCCAGATTGGGTTGGTTACATTGTACTTCTGCTAATTAGCTCTGTGATCTTTGGCTTGAGGCTCACCCCCTGAATCCCCAAGTTGCCATCTGTAAGGCAGCGTTACTTATACTTCTTTCAGAATGTCATGGTGATGAACAGATATGCAGCATACTCTTATACAAAAACATTTAAAATAACACATGTAAAGTACTTATGGTCAGTTTTATTTAGAGAAACATTATGCAGATCAGGCTGTAGTATAAAAAGGAAAAATAGTGATGTTTAAACCAGCTTGCCCAAGAAGAGTATAGAACTGGGAGCCAAATCCAAGTTCTCTGACCTGACTTACTTTGACTTCTTGAGCCTCAGTGTCCCTATCTGTAAAATGAGGGGTTAGACCAGATCATTGCTAGGCTTCTATTAAGAATTTAACATTTCTGTGTTTCAGTTTATGTTTATGTCCAGCACATTCTATGGTGAACTAGGCAAGGGGAGGCAGGATTAGCTGGATTTCTCTTCCTCACCTACATCAAGCTAGTTCCCACCTCAACACCTTTGCTCCTATTTCCCCCACTTTTCCCACTCTGCTCCAAGATCTTCCTGGGGAAGGTTGTTCTTCTGGGCCAATCAGATTTCACTACAAATGGCATCTTCTCAGATTTCTTCTTAAGTACTCAGTCTAAACAGCCCTGCCCCTACCCATTTCACAGTATCAGCATTCCCTGCTGGGGGGCCGGCCTGTGTGTTGTAGGAAGTGTAGCAGCATCCCTTGGCCTCCACCCTCTAGACACCAGTCACATGCCACCCTGCACCCCTGCTCAAGGGGGCGACAACCAAAAACATCTGTAGACATTGCCAGATGGCCCACAGTTTTATCTGTGTCCAGTGAGAATCACTGGTATGGAGCAATTTGTCTCATGATCTGGGGGTACCAGAAAAAGACCAGTAACTCCTGATTCAATTCCTTGATGAGTTGGTATGGTTCCTTCATGATTTGCATTCCTCTGGTTAACTCTCTGGTCACATGGGGCTACCTCTCAGCTTCTCTTTATTCTAGGATCCTCACGGAGGTGGGATTATTTCCAGGAATTGAAACTAGGATTGGTGTGGAAACTAATGGCCCTTGCCTGGAAGCATGAATAATGGGCTGGTGAATATACTTTTCCATGGGCCATTCTGGCCAGGGCACAAACTGGCTGCAGGATAGGGAGGCAAATCTGGCCCACAGGTGTGAAATATTGGGCTGGTGTGTTGTTTTTTATATTTTAAATAGTATGCTGTTTGGTGAGGCATGTACTCTCCAGTTTACATTGGCACCACCACTTGGGCGTCTTTTATCTGTCCAGGTCACACATCTACATGACCTATCTGGCTACTGTAAGCAACTGGCATTCGTGACCTATCATGCTTTAGATGTAGATGTGCTCATCTAAATGGAATATTCTAATTCCAGTCTGTTCACAAATAGAAAATGATACCAATTGAAGGTGGAAGATGGGACAGCTCTGTGGACAGTTTTATTTGTATTTCCACCATGGGGTCTAACATCATAGATTCCAACTATATTTTATTTATTTTCTGCCTTAGGTAGAGAATTCTGGACTGGATAGAAAGTGTTCTTTTCCTCCTCACATTAGCTCCTGCCTGTTTGCCTTTGGAGTTGTTTTCCTGAGTTTAGGGGACTAAGTGAGAGTAACTAGGTGAACCCAGGTGCCCTCCTGTGATTTTGATGACCTGGTGCTATTTGAAGACTTCAGATTCTTTCTTGGGTATCTTACCTCCTAACATGGATTGCTGATAAATTAAATTTTATTTCTTCTTTGAGCACATATGGGGCTTACCAGGCTGGGGCTTAATTTGACAAGAGCATTCCTATAAATAAAAACTAAATGAAAATACTCTCCATTTCCTGATGAAAAGATATAGTCTATGCAGACTGCAGTCAGAGTGAAATATCTCTACCAACTGCTTATTACCTCAATGGCAATTCTTGTAGGATTCTTATCTGTCACATTCTCAGAGAAACATCCTCTCTTAACTTCTATGGCAATTCATTTGTACTACTCTAAGAACCCTTTTCTCATTACTACCTTTCGTGTATAAAGAGCCATTTCTCCTCCTAGGCTGGAAGCTCCTTGAAGGCTATGACCATGCTGAGTATCTCTGTGTCTCCAGCATGTCCCAAAGAGGGCAAAGACACACAGGAGACACTCAGTATGTATTTGTTAGGTGAATGAACATGTGATTTGAAATTTGAAAGGAGGAGGATGTACTGCAGCTTTTTAAAAAAATAGGTGTACATTTAAAAAAGAAAATTTAGAAAACATAGAGACAAATAGAAAACAGAAGTCATTTATGTTCTCATGTTGACAATCATAAATACTTCAATATTTTCTTTAAGATATATTTAGACAATATAGCTCACCATAAAATTGCAGTAATACTGAAATGCAAGTCTGCATCTTGCTTTATTTTTACTCTTTCCTATGTATATGAGCATTTTCTAAGTAATTAAATGTTTTTCTAAAATACCAATTTGAATTGCACCATAGTATCTCAGTGATGGCTGAGTGATGATAGACTCATGGATATTGAATTGGTTTTAATACCAACTATTATAAATAGTGCTTTAATGGAAATCCTTATATAAAATATAGGATACATATTTGATACATTCTTAGAAGTAACATTTGTAAGCCAAAAGTTATGAATGTTCTTGAAGTTTTTGATACACATGTCTACCATTCCCTGCCATTTTTCTCCACAGGCATCACTTAAAATAATTTATTAGATAGTATGTGATTCACAATATGATACAGAGAAAGACCAACTTAGGATCAACAGCAGCAATAGTACTATAATAGAGATAATAATAATAGCAGCTTATAACAAGTTATAGTTTAGAAAGTTTGTATCTTCTCATTTACAACCTTTTACACTTAAGACATTTCTTTTTGTACTCTAGATATTATTTTTGTCTTACAGGTGATAAAACAAAAGTTTGACAAGATTAAATTATTTATTCAAGATCACACAACTCATCAGAAATCTTATAATGGCCTTTCAATCACACCAAGAGGGCTAAACATGAAAATGAACAGGAGAGTAGATCTTAAAAGTTTTCATCACAAGAAAAAAAATTTTTGTAACTGTGCATGGTGATGGGTGTGAATTAGATTTTTTTTTGGTATCATTAATCTACAATTACATGAAGAACATTATGTTTACTAGTCTCCCCCCTTCACCGAGTCCCCCCCACATATCCTTTCACAGTCACTGTCCATCAGTGTAGTAAGATGCTGTAAAGTCACTACTTGTCTTCTCTGTGTTGTAGAGTCGGCCCTGTACCCCCTCCACATTATACATGCTAATTGTAATGCCCCCTTTCTTTTTCTCACCCTTATCCCTCCCTTTCCACCCATCTTCCCCAGTCCCTTTCCCTTTGATAACTGTTAGTCCATTTGTGGGTTCTGTGATTCTGCTGCTGTTTTGTTCCTTCAGTTTTTCTTTGCTCTTATACTCCACATATGAGTGAAATCATTTGGTACTTGTCTTTCTTAGCCTGGCTTATTGGGTGTGAACTAGATTTATTGTTTCACAATATATACAAATATATACAAAGTTCACACATATCTTACAATATATACAAATATCAAATCATGTTGTACATCTGAAACTAATATAATGTTATATGTCAATTATATCAGTGAAAAAACTTAAAAATTAAAAAAAGAACAGGAAATGGGGAAAATGAGCACAAATGCAATGAATGGAATGAAAAGAACTTTGAAGATTGGGAATATAACCTCAAAGGAGAGTGGAACATTTTATGAATAGCACAGGGAAAAAAAATAAGGAATTAGGGGCATAAACTTAAATTCTGAGAACATTTCATAAAGAGCAGTCTCTTAAGTTCCTAAACCTCAGAAATACTTTCTTAAAATACCCTGATATATATACACCCTTAAAATTCCTTAGAATACTCTGTATCTTTGTGGGCCTCCAATTGTGTATGTTTGGAGATAATGTTCTAGGCTGGAGGTGATTTTATCAGAGAGGAGAGGATGTTTACAGAGAATGTCAGAGCTGGAAGGACAACTTCAGAGATCATCTTCTCAAACTCCCTTATACAAACTAAGTCTCAAAGGAGAAGTAACTCATTCAAGGTCACGCAGAGATTCAATGTCAGGGTTGAGGCCAGACCTGAGAAATACAGTGTACATCTGGACAGAGTACAGAGAAGGAGCCAGATTAAAATAAAGCAGTTTTTTTAAAGTTTTGGAACAAAGGAGTCTTAATTTATTTAGCACAATATGAGTATTCCTATTGTGTTAAAAACAAATGCAGTTTCAATTTATAGATAATGCAAGGAAACGTTTGTATAAATCACTGAAATAGCCTTTCCTGTTTTCTTTATATGATTATATGATGATATTTTGTGTTCTACCTTTAGCTGAGTAATTTACTTAATATGGGATCATATGAGTCACACTAATAATAAAGCAAAATCTTGTAGTACAAGGTATCTTAGTAAAATGAAAAGTAAACCAGACAAGTTGTTTCTGTACCTGGTTGATTCTCACAATCACTTGGAGGACTTTTTGAATGTACAGATTCACAGAGCACCATCCCACAGATTCTGATTTAGTAGGTCTGATGAACTTGACTCTCTCCTCTTAAACTTACTTAAAAAGAAAAGAAAAGGAAAGAGTATATAAGCATTTTCAACCGAATCCTTGAAAATAAGACTATGCATTCTCAAGAAGTCTTAAGATACAACACAGAATGATTATTTTGAAATGTCACAGTCAAGTGACCATTCCTGCTTAAAAATTAATTTAGGGAAGGTAAACTTCTAAATGTCAATTTAGGATAATCCTATACTTAGGAATGTCTGAAAAAATTGTTAGGGAGGCAGTAATAGGCAACAAATGGATTTTCTGTTGTGTAAATGTTTATACAGATGTTGTAAGTGAGACTTTTCAGAAAAATGCATGGTTTGCTGACAGCGGACAACTTTGCATATGTGTGTTAACAGGAGAATGTGCTGTGTTTCAGATGAATGGGGAAGCGGGTCTAAATGACTTTCAGATTAGCTGGAACAGATGGAAGGGTCACAGTTGAACAACTTGACACAGCAGCATAAAGGCAATGTTGAAGTGGAGTTCATTGCCTCTGACAGATACTGTCAGTCAACCTAGGCACCCTATCAGTTAACCAACAGTCTGGACCTTTTTTTTTTCCAAAAAGTACTTTGAGGAAAGAATTGGAGTTTTATGTGTTTTTTTTTCACCCAGAACTGAACTGCTTTGCAGATTGACTAAGATTTTAGAAACAAAGCAATAGGTTATAGATAATTTATAAACTAATACAATATAAACTTGGCATTAGGGGCTTTTCACTAATAAATCATTTTATAAAAATTTAGTCCACAGTATGGTTTTTGAGGGTCCTATCATCACACTAATGAAAACAGTGCAGATTACCAGAATGAAGGAAATGCAAATTCCTTGATCAGATTCACTGTTGATCAAGCTGAATTTTGATCAACTGTATCAGAATGATATGTATAAGCAATTAAAATGTGCTATATTTAGGTTGTCCTTTTTCTAGTTACAACTTCGTGACTTGATATGTGTTAAGCTTTTGAATGTGGTCCAAATGGTGAAAAGCAATTAACCAGATCCTCTTCTATTGTGAGAGTAAGATGGAGCAAGTGAGTGGCTTTCAGGCCACTCAAGAGTCTGAAGACCCTTCCAGACTATCTGCCTCAGGCAGGCACTCTGCAGAAAGTTACCATTTTTTTCCTGCCTCAACACAGCTGATTAATCCAAATCAACACACTGTTTCCTATGTGCTTCTATGCATGTTTTACAAGGTTGGAGTCCTGGAAAATTCAGAAGAGGTATTGCTATTTGTACTTCATCAGGGAGGGACTCTGATCTTCATCATAGGCTGACTGTAGGCCCTGATAGTTGATCTGAGGGAGCCCATGGGTAGCAGAGAGGAGAAACTAATTACTGGAAGCACAGGGAATCTTGTAGTATGTGCCATGACTGCATGGTTAGCCTTACAGCCTGATTTCCTCGAAGCTAGCATGCATTTGAAATAGTGTCTTGAAAAACAGATGGACTGTCAGAGCATCTTGCTGATGGTATTTCTATGGCTATGGTAGTGTTTTATGTCCTAATGGCATTTTCATAGGACTGTCGACTAAGGCCCAAATCTTTGAAGGTTAGAAAGCAATCCCCTTAATTCCATGCTCTCTCATGTCATAGAATTACCATTTCCTCCTCATCAATGCCCTATCTCAGAAAACCTGTCTCATAGCTTAGAAGAGGAAGCCCAAAGAATTGCATAACCCTAGCCTGGTCACAGCTGCTTAGCCTGACGTGAATACCCAGCCCATGATCAGTTATTTAGAGTCTATCTCCTGCGAGTTTTAAATTAAGGCAGAGACTAAACCAATCTACAGTATTAGTCATTGGAACTGTAGATATAGGGTAGCCAATAAGGAGAACCTTGTACAAGTGGAATTTGGGGAAATAGAAACTAAAACCTTAACAGTGGAAATTAATTTATTAAGAGGAAGAATACTTTACACATGGACAAAGGAGTCAAAGTGAGAGATCCACATGGCTGTAGGCAAAGGGGAAAAAGTGAATAGTTTTTCCTGGTCTTATGAAACTCTGCTGTACACTCTATAGTTGGATTATAGGAAATTTCCCTTTATCCTCACACTAAGCTCACATTTATTTAATTTAATTTGGCAGAGTTTCTGTTCTTTACAAGCAAATATGACTAGGGCATCATGAAATTTCCATTTATTTCTTCAATTCAGAACATTTACTGAGCACTTATGATGTAGCTGGCATTGTGCCAACCTCTGGGATTGAATGAACGCAAGGGATACACTCCTGAGGGGCTTACAGTTCAGGTCAGCATACTTTCCCATCACCACCTCCTTCATTTCATCCAAGCCACTCATGGGACTTCTGCTGATGAACATAGGGAAATGAACTAAAGTCCTCCTCTTCTCCAGCCTCTCTTCCATCATTTCTTTGGTAACCTGTTCTCTGGATGCTAAAATGCTCTCACTGTGGGCAACGACAAAGTCACTCTTTTCTCATTGTTCCTGACCTTCCCATCTTAAAACTTCCTTCTCCAAGTCTAATTTTCTTAGGTCCCTGCTAAGGAATATCTATGTATTAATGACTGATTATGATTTAATGTACTTTTATGTCACTTACCTATTCCTGAGGGGAGGAGAAGCTCCTACACTTAGTAAAACAATAATTATCATTTATTTTGTGTAAGAATCTGCAATTAGGGCAGGACTTAGTAGGGGCAGCACCATCTATGCTTCAAGTGGCATCAGTTGGACTGGAAGGTCCACTTTCAAAATGGCTCATTCACTTGGCTGCTTGTCATACAGGAGCACAGTGGGGTCCGTGGGCTGGGACCATCAGTTTTCCTCTGTGTGGACCTCTTCACAAACTGCTTGGGCTTCCTTAGCAGGTGGTGTTGGGTTTCAAGAACAGGCATTCCAAGAGAATAAGTTACTTTATGACCTAGCCTTGGAAACCACATAGTGTCATTTCCATTATACCGTGTTAGTCAAAGCAATCACCAAGACCCACCCAGAATGAATGGAAGAGGACAGGTTCTACCTCTTAAGTGAGAAATAGCAAGGTTCTAGAAGAATATAAGATATGAGAGATATGTTCCCCTTTGAAAAATAGTCTGTCACAGTATCTCATTTAAATTTAAATTTAATTAAAATGGGTCCCATTTTAATCAGAGCTCATCCAAGAAACAGAAGGCTACCCAAACCAGTGTAGATTAAAGGGAAGTTATCAAAAGGAGGCAAGGAAACCTCACAATAACCAAGTATAGAAAGTACAGCTTGGGCCCATAGGAACTGATCAGACAGCTCCTTCTCTTTCAAGAACCATGTCGTCTCATATGCCTTCTTTCCAGGCATTTGGTTCAACCTCCCCCAGACTGTATGGTCAGCATTCTTGTGGTTAGATATGGCATCCAGCACAGACTCCACACCTTTTCACACAAGTGTGTAAAACTCCCTAATGTCTCTGTCTTTTGGTCAAAATATATATGATTCAGCCTCATCCATAGATTGCTGCCTTGTGTCCGATATCCAGCCCTATTCTCACCAGCTGTGGCAAGGGAGGGATGTCACACTATATGAAACTGATTTCCCCACAGGGGTGTAGGAGACACTGCCAAAGAAAGAGATATGGTGGTGAGGTGTGCGGAGTCAGGGAACGAAGTGGCTAGGGATGTCAGATCACTTTCTGTGAAGATTAAGTAGTTTAATGTAAGGGTTTTTTAAGGCAGACTTTACCACATATAAAATGCTCAATAAATATTCTGTATTTTTAGCTTTTATTAGGTAGGCTCCCCAAACATTGCCACTGTCTTTTCCTGAAAGACTAAACAATGTATGTGTTTGAGACACTCTGACTAGAACATTAGATACGATATTTTGGGGCAAAGTTAAACTTAGAATCAACGGTAAATGATTGTCATAAAAAACAGTTGCAGTTCAGTTTTAATACTGAAAACATTTGCAAAAATGATCTAGGAAGTAAAGATAGTAAGAACATGCTAACTCCCTTGTCTGGAATGTGCTCAAGGCAAAAAAAAAATCATTAAGAAAATAATTAGGGTAGTTTATATTGATAAGAAGTTTAATTTACAAGGAAGAATTAATAGAAACTTCATGGGTCAGCTAACAAAGTATCAAAAGCATATAAAGTCAAAATTGTTTTAAATATGAAAAGAAATTGACAAAAATATTATGAAAGATACTGTTAACACTTTCTGATATCAAGTAGAAAAAAGACAGTTTGCAGAATATAATTAGAAAAAGGTATGTAACAAACCTTTTTAAAGTATCCATGGATCATATAAACGATTGAAAATATACAGGTCACAAAGAAAAGCTCAACACATTCCCATACCATTAAGTGCCTTCTGCAGTTGGAACACAAGTTTAAATATACAACTTAAAATTCTTCTCTAAATAAACTAGATGATAACGGGAAAAAAAAAATCTCTAACAACAGGCAGTGGCAAAAGTGGAAACATTGAATACCAAAGCCATTAAGTTCTCACCAGTGAGCTCCAAACGCCATCCTTCTATATGGGGCTTTGTGATGCAGGGGCGGAGACCCTGCAAATCACATTTCTCTTTTTTGAGTGGCCGCCCATCAGGAGGCACTGAAGGGAGATTGGAAAACTGGAGGTGGAGAAAGTGATATGCTTCTGCCATTGCTTGCTGTGCTTCTCCACACCCCACGACTTTCTTCATCTCAGCATCCCCATGGGGCCAGTTTCCTGCCGCTGGAAACGCTCCCCACGCCCAGAGCCAGCCTCATTATGCCTCCTCAAAGATATCAGCAGTGGTAGGTAGCAGCCCCTCCTCGGACACCAGGTCCCAACTTCCCGGGACTCTCTCCTCCAAGATTCTAGGTTCTGAAACCCCAAACTGCCTTTGCTCTCCCGGCACTGGTAGCTGCTTCCTGTATGTGCTAGCTCTGTGCCATCTCAGAGTCCTCTTTTGCCCTTTAAGTCTTCAAATCCTTTTTTAACTAATTCTTTATGTTAATTGTGTTTAATTCCTTATTTCCATATAACTATGTGGTTTCTATGTTTCCTGCTGGGATACTGATACAGAAGAAAATATTGCAGATGAAAATAGAAATCATCAAATTAAAAAAGAGAGAGACTGAATTTGCCATTACCAAGCAGTAGTTTTTTGGTAAAATCAGTGAAAGAGATGAATGCTTGGAAAATCGAATTGAGAAAGAGAGAATAAGAATATATATGTTTCAAAGTACAGGAAAAAATTAAGACTACCCAATATCTTTTATGAAGTAAACAGAGTATTAATATATGCAAATTTAACTCTCAAGAAAAATTTACCTAGAATTTCCCAAGGGTTTTCCAAAAAACACATTTCTACATTATGGAACACTGTTCTGTTGATAGGTATGACTTGAAAAATGTGTTCTGTGGTGGGATAAATGTGGAATTCTAATATCTTCCCCTTGGAGATTCACAGTATACATTTGCATATTGAAGGCACTGAGGATCTCTGCAATAAAGAAACCATATTAAAGGCATTTATCCACGTTTTCCAAATGTATTTGATGTTCTGCAGATATTCTAAGATACCAGTGTGGAAATGCTGCAAATTCATTTATATTCATTTGTGAATACTGGTGGAAGAGTTTTAAAAAAATGCTAAGACACAGAATTCAATAGTACCTTTTGACTAAGTAAGATATATAACAGGGATACAGAACAATTTACTGTAAGAAAAAAAAATATATAAAATATGCTATAGCAAAAGGTCAAACAAACAAAAAAACTAAATCAATGGGTGCTGAAAAGGTGCTTGAAAAAGTTGACTCATTTTTAAATAAAATGCCTAGAATACTAGGAAGAGATTAATACTTCTTTAATCCAATAAAGTCAATATTGCATATCAACTATGCTTCAATAAAAATTTTTTAAAATATTAAACCAGCTGTCATTTGCATATTGAGTCATATTAATGATAAAATACCTTTATTGTAATGTGTGAAAAGCAAAAGTCAAAATAACAAGTATTATGGAATAGAGGGATAGTTTAAGTATGGTACACAATATAATTTTTTGCAATCATTCAACCTCATTTCTTTTATTGTGAGAAAATGCATATAGCCTCAAAATTACTATTTTAACCATTTTAAAGTACATAATTCAATGACATTTTGTACGTTCACAACATTGTGCCAGCATTGCCATTACCTAGTTCTAGAATATATAGATTTACTCCAAAAGGAAATTTGCTACCCATTAAGCAGTTACTCCCTATTCTCTCCTCCCTGTTAGCCTCTGGCAGCTACTAATCTGTGAATTAGTATTATTGAATCTCTGAATCTATGGATTTGCCTATTTTGGGCATCTCATATTTATAGAGTTATACAATATGTGGCCTTTGTGTCTGGTTTCGTTCTTTCACTTAATATAATACTTTCAAGATTTACCCATGTTGTAGCATGAATCAGTTTTTCATTCCCTTTTCTAGCTGAATATTATTCCATTGTATAGCTGTAACACATTTTGTTTATCCATTCATGAACTGATGGATATTTGGGTGGCTTACACTTTTTTAGCTATTGTGAATAGTGAGTGAAGTATCACTATACTATACACCGTGAATGTTTGCATGTAAGTTTTGTTTAAATGGGTATCCTATTTTTAGAGACAATTAGATAGTACAGAAAAATTACAAAATATTATGTGAAGTGAGGAAAGGCCTACAAAACTATAATTACAGAAGAATTCAATTTTATGTTCCAATAGATAAAGACTAGATGAACAGAAAAATCTCTGCAATATTCACAGCAGTTGTCACTGAGTTCTAGACCTATGGATGATTTTTATTTGATATATCTTTTTATAGTTTTCTATTTGTTTTGCAATTGACATTTTATAATAGGGAAAACCAATTTAGTTAGCAACTTATTTAAAAAACAATGCTTGGAAAGTGAGAAAATAGAGGTAGTAAGTATCACCTATTCTTTTTGGGACCATGTCTGGGACAGGAGATGATAGGTAGTATGGTACTGGTACTAGTGGAGGGTGAAGAACTACAGGTTTTTTAAAAAAGATGGGTGATTTGAACATGTTTATAATTTGCACAGAAGGACTCAGCAAAGAAGTAAGGATAACAATACAGGAGAGAAAGAACGAGGTCCTGATCTTAGAGAAATCAGAAGACGAAGGTAATCAAGGTTAGAGATTAAAAGACTGGCCTTAAAGGAGAACCTATACATTTCCTCTTAGATTAGAGGTGGGTTTTTTTTTTTTTTTTAGGTGAGAGTGCGAACAGATAGAGATGGGATGTGTAGAGAAAAATGTCTGAGGGATTGCATACCTAATAGAGTTATTATTCTTAGTGAAATAGGTCAGATGTTGGAAAGAGTAGAATGGATTGTGTTGTAAGCTTGAGGAAGAATAGTAAAAGCTTAGAATGTTTAAGGTAAGTAACCAGGGACATCCAGATTTCTGCAATACTTAATCTTTTGTTTATTTGTCATCATTGCATAGTCATATTTTGCTTATTCATGAAAACTTTGAATAGATGTTTTTTCACATTGTTTCTGATTTGGTCCTGCTCTATAGATGCAGATGTAGCTTCTAGAGCTTATTGACAGTGCAAATTGGAGTTGTTTTGGTAGTTTTTTATTTTTTAGGGCTGTGTATTTTCGCATTCCTTATATTGGCCCTTTCTTTTGAATTGCTGAACATTTCTTTGTATCCAGGGGATACTCCCCTTTTGCTCATCTTTACAGTGGAAAGTCTTTATTTTATCTGTCCAGCATTGAAGGTTGTGTTTGTGTGACTTTTATATAGCTCTTTAAACTCAAATGAAGGGGAAAGTGCAAACCTCAGAATTACTACAGTTTTACTTTTTGAAACATGTAGAATTTTGTTTCACTGTATTAGAAATATGAAATAATAGTATTTTAAATGAGGTAGAAATTTGTTTCTGCATTATGTAAAAATCCAGAGATATCAATCTAGTACTGGTAAGGCAGCTCTCTTCAAGTACTCAGGGATGCAGGCTTCTTCTAGCTTTGCCATCATAAAGGTGTGTTCCTTATACCTATGGCCCAAGATAGAGTTGCAGCCATCACATACTCATTCCAGGTAGCAGGATGGAGGAAGAGAAGCTAAAGGAGGTTTATGGAAGCTGCCACATGATACTTCTGTTATATCCCACTGGCCAAAACTTAGTAACATGATTGAATTCTCTTGCAAGGAAGACTGGAAAATGCCATTTGTTACTAAGCAGCCATGTGTCCCATTAAACATTCATTACTTAGGAAGAGGAGGAGAATGGCTGTGAGGGGCAATCCATGGTCTCTGTCACTCTTGCATTGACCAGAGATACCTTCATCTCAAGCATGGGGCAGAGGAAGCAGCCACCAGAAATGTCAAAGCAGGGATATTTGCTTTTGTGTTTGAGTTGTTTCTTCCTTGGGTGTAGATGTCTGAATTAATTTTGCCTCATTCTCTTCTCTAATTTGCAGGACTGGTCTTGCTAGGAACCACTTTCGACAGCTCCTCTGTGGATTTTGACAGACTATCTGTTCATGTTAGTTATGGTTTATTGCAAAATGATCCTGACTCATTTTGCATTATAACACTCTGCCCTTCTAGAGACTTCAGAAAGCTTGAAATTCATCTCTTCCCTGATTTCCCCTCAAAATACTGTGAGCTAGGGATTGTTGTCTGAATTCCATTGGAGATTTTTCCATTTACAACTCAGGCAGTCTTTTTTTACCTACATGGCATATTATTGGTCTCTCCAGAAATATGGTACTGCTTGCGCTCTAATCTGCAGAAATTCCTTAAAATTGCTGGCATATGTGTGGCACCATTCTTTAGCTTTCTGTGATAAAATATTCCCCCCCCCCCATAACAGTTGATTTTCCTTGGTAATTTTAGTAGAAATCTTGTTGCAAAAGGAAATATGAAGCATAAGGCTTATCACATTTTTCAATCAGATCCATTCTTTGTCTTTCTTATGGTGTCATAGATTACAACTTGGCATATTCCTTCCACAACTAGACTGTATCCAAAGTTGAGATATTAATATGCATAAAACTTTGAAAAGGATTGGGATCACTTTATCCAGGAAGTCTCAGAAGAGATAAACACCACTGTACTTAGAGAAGCTGGGCATCTAGAATCATAAGCCCACTCAACTAACCTTAAGGAAAGGGGGATTTTTCTAAGGATGCCCATAAACCAAATGTGAGCCATTAAAGCACTTGTATCACAGGTAGCTGCTCTCTCAGTCTCTCCTATGTGCTGTGCAGTTTCTCATAATGATGTTGCTGCTTCTGTTCCATGTCTGATGCAGTTTTCCAGCTCTCTGTCAGCTGGCTTCCTCCTAACTTCAGTGTGCTCAAGGTCCAGGCGGACACCTCAGCTCCAGGCCTGCCTCAAGATCTTTCTGCTCAGCTCCAGCAGTTACTCCATTTCAAATTCCCAAAAGAAGAATCTGATTGGCCCAGTTCAATTTTGCTACCAGACTTTTAAAACCTAAGTCACAGGTCACTGGACAGGCTGCGTGCATGTCCAGGCTCTCTGAGCGCCTGTCAGTTGAGGTGTAGAGCAGTATGAGAGGCATGTGGTACAGGATAGGGATGTTTAGGGCAGCAGGGGCTGGAGCTCTCCCTGGGCTAGTCTACAGTTGGCTCTAACCTACACTGTGTTGAGGACTTCATCATGTTCCCTGACTCCATCAGCCAACAAGAATATATGGCAATCTCCGTAGCCAGGTATTCAAGGCTTCACACTCTTAACTGTGTCCACCATGCCTCCCAGTCTCATCTTCTTGGTGAGCCTGACTAATCTATTTACTTTGCCGCAAAGCCCACCATACATACATATTCCTGCCTCCAGGCGTTTGCTCATGCTATGCCTGCCTTGCCTTCCCGACTCTTGCCAGCCTTTGAGGCCATCTGAAGTCACTCTTTCTTTATACCAATGACAGCTACTATTTATTAAGCATCTGCCACAGCCAGATATTCTCCTAGATGCTTTACATATATAATCTCATTTAATCCTTTCTACATATCTTTCAAAGTAGGTATATTACTTCCATTCTATAGGTAGGCAAAAGGACGCTTGGGGGCGTTAAATTACCTACCCAAATTCACCCAGAAAGTGTCAAAATTCGGAGTCTGAACTTGGACACTGCGTGACTTCAAAGTCTATACTGCTTTTTTTTTTTGTCCTGACACTATGCTTACTCCTGAAGAATTTCCTGATGACTTGAAGTCATGGTTCTCTTGCTCCCCTTTGAGTAGTACTTGATGTCTGTTTTGAATGACTGATTTGATATTTAATAGATGATTACTTCTGATACTGATTAACTTCTAGGGTGTGAACCAACCCTCCTTAACTGAATTCTAAGCCAGTGGTTCTCAATAGGTGTAATTCTGCCCCTAGGAGGCATTTTGGGAATTGATATGTGTGGGGATTGGTCATCACATTGATTGGAGAGGACTATTGTCATTTATTATGCAGGAGCGATGCATAGCGCAGTCCCAGACAATGGAGAATTATCCCACAACCCACGAGACATTTCTATGTTCCTCTAGACATCCAAGAGTAAGAGCTTGTTTATACTTATCCATAAGGCTCAAAACTGATTTGCTTTAAATATAGACATCAAGTAATCTTTGCACAGTTATAATACATGAGAATTTTCCAGGAATGCAATGTCCATTGTTAAAAAAATAAGAAGGGACAATTTAGCTTGACCTTTGGTCAAGAGTTTTTCACCATTTAAGAAAACTACATTCACTTTTACGGCAATACTGCTTGTAGTATTTGAGCCTCCAATAAAATACAGGTGTGCCATTCTGCTTTTATAGCTCTTGCATTTACAGTGATTCAACGTGTAGATGTAAACTTCTGACCTCTCAGAGCTACTCGTGTAAGCTTCCTCAAGCGTTTACACATTAAAATACATGCTGTTATAATTTATAATTTTATTATAAATTATTTTCCTTTTATTGCCCCTTTATGTTACTGATAGGTCATACCTTGCTTTCTGTGAAATTATGTATGTAAGTAGGTTATATCATGTATGATAATATTTATAGATAATTTCAACATAGCAAAGGATGTTAGGAGAGAAGAGGATGGAGAAGCAGGGCTCTGACCCCTGGGAGGGCAAGGATCAAGTCTCATGCTGGCTTGACTTGCCAGAAAGCCTGGCAATATTTTGCCTCAGGGAGCTTTGTGCTGATCCTTAAGACGGAACAACTAGAATAGTGCACAAATGCACTTATTTTTGTTAAGAGAGAGAATGCTAATGTATATGGTAGGGCAGCCTCCAACCCTACTGATTTGGGAAGATCCACACACCATTCAGTGTGTTGATTAACTCCCTTGTGGTTTCATCGAGGAAGAGTGGCTGGTGCTTGGTATTTCAAAACTGAGGCATCAGAGATGGGTGTCTTGAAGTTTACATGTTGTATCAATGATGTTCAGTGGAAATGCTGGGGGGACAGGGAACGAAGAGGAGGCTGCCCCTACTTTTAGACTCATTTTCCTCTTTCTGTCTAAAAGGATCTCTCAATTCTTTTGGAAGAGGGGGCAAAGCATTCACGTTATTTCACATGGTGAAATAAAAGGTGAGCAAGGAGTCATAATAAAAAGAACAATGATAAAAGTCTCATATACTTTTCTTCCCAAGTGGTCTCATGCCAATGACTTTACAACAGTCCTTTAGATGAGGAAATACAATAAAATGTGTGAATGTACAGCACTTTAAAAGAGTTGGTTTATAAGTATTAAGGACGTCTTCTTTACTGAGAAGCCAGTTTAGAAAGATTGGAATGGCAGGCTTCCTTCAGAAACCAGGAACTGGCCTAAGTGTCTGGTAAATCAGAAGAATAACTTAAGAAAAGTTAAGTAATACTATCATAATGAAATCTACCTCCTGTTGAGCTCTGTTTCCTACCAGGGAACCATGCTACTTTACATACATGATCTATTTTAACCTTTGAAAGAAAAGAGCCTGTGAATAGGTTATTATAAGCCTCACCTCCTTTATAGATGAGAAACCTGTGGCTCAGAAAGGCAAAGTACTTCCCAAGGCCCCACTAGTTAGTAAGCAGTTGAACTGTATTCAAATCCAGCTTGGTGCTGCTCTGAAGCTTGTGTTCTTCTGGGATGTTCTGAAGGCAAACTGACACCTGGAGTCTCTATGCCTTGTAGGAGCATCCTTCCTTTCCAAAATCAAAAAAGACAGGGCTCTAACAATAAATAGAGGCTTTCTTCCTTCATAGGAAAAAAAAAGAGCCTACTGCAATCCAAATAAATAAACCCATGAGAAGAGCTGGAGGGAGGTGAGAGCTGCTGGGAGGGGGCTTCACCTGCAGAGGAAAGCCTAGAGATTCCTCCTGGGGACCGAGGACCTTGGTTTGTTGTTTTGTTGGGGTTTTTTATCCCTCTTGTTTTGGAAAGATGCTCGGCTGTCAGGCTTTGATTCAGAACAGGAGTGCATTCAGAAGCATCCTTGGGCGAGGCTGGGAAGCTGCTCACATCCCCGGAAAATTCAGTGGGAGAAAAAGTTTATGGAAGCGAGTAGGAGTTTATTCAACAGTGTCTGAGGCCTTTCAGAACCATGAGTGAGTGTCTATAAAGGGGCAGTCAAGCATAGGCTGGGAATTATCTCTGTTGGGTGCCTACCTGTGACAGGCCCTCAAGAGCTGCTAAGAGGCTCATTCAGGGCCCGACAGACAATGGCCAGTGGGGACAAACAATTCGGAGGAGTCTATCATTCTGGTGGTGTTATCTTTAGCACTGAATAAAACCGGAGTTCCCCCTTTCTGCCTCCTAGTCAGCACTATTTTTAGGAGCCAGTGGTACTTTTCAACTCTCTTTCACTGTTTTTCAACAGGTTCACAAGGGCACGAAGTGCAGTATATAAAAAGGGGATAATGACTTGACTTGAGTGCAGGAAAAGGCCCAATGAACAGAGCAGCCAAGCTTGCCCAGACTAGAATAGATAAAAGTTTGGGGGAGAGTCAAGAAGAAATGGCATTGTCTGCATGGAGAAACTCCCCATTTTACATACAGTACTTCTGAGATGTTAACAGAGACTTTCTGAAGTTCAAAGTCTAGAGAAGAAAGAGTCAGCTTTGAAGAGTTATGAGTGAGAGGTTGGTATAATGCTGGGCAGCCTTTTTGGCTGACCATTCACAGCTATCTTGTGCCTGCCTTTCCTACATGGTCCCTGAGGCCTTAGCTTTCTTGTGGGGCTGGCTTCATGGCTGTGTGACCTGTGCAGTCACACAGGACCCTGTGCTTAGAAGGGCCCTACATTTGGTTTAATGCCCTGCTCAGGTTGTCTGGAAAATATTAGTAATTTTTGAACAAGGGACCCCACATTCTCATTTTCTACTGTGCCCAGCAAATTAGGCAGGGGTCCTGGATTAGAGAGACTACAATCTGTCACGTTACACAGTCCCAGACATCAGACATTGCCATACCAAGGGGGAATGAAAAATGTAATTTTTTATTATAGAAACTCTCAAATCATGTAGCCAGTCCCATTTTCTTGTGTTTTCATATCCTGTGTTGTTCCTGTAGTAGGGAAAGAATTGGTGCTGGTTTTTTTTTCTAATGCTTGCTATTATAAAATTCCCCAGTGAGGTAGCAGTCTTTATCCAAACCTGGGTCTGTGTTCTCTGGTTAATTCTATACTCTGTATTCCCCATGGGATTCCTCATTTGTTCCCATTTGTGATTCCCTGACCAGAGGCTAAGAAGGAAATGAGGTCCTTATGGAAGTCTAGGGGGAGTTAGATTCATCTTGGGGAGACTTTCTCTTGGTCTGTTAGGTATGAAGAGAGACAAAGAGAAGTTAGCCTTCCTGTCTCAGAGAACAAAGATCATAATGCCAGCTATTTCATAACCCCAGTCACAGTCCCAAAGTTGGTGACAGCCAGAAGTTAAGATGACACTCATGAAAGCAGACAAGAAATAAGAATTAACACCATGGGACAGTGTCTCCCTGGACTGGGAATGGAAGTGTCCCACACCAAAGTCAGAGTTGGGCCAAAGGCACAGCCTGGACAAGGCCCTACTCAAAATAAAAATTTGGTATTAATGACGTTTTGGCCAACTGACTTTGAATCTAAGGGTGAAAAGGGATATCATGCCAAATTGTATGTATGTGAACTTTCTACCCTTTAAAAAATTTCTAGTTGTAAGAGGAAATTATTATTAATAGTAAAATAACAACTATAGGAAATGCACTGAGATGATGATCATAGACGCAGCTTCCAATCCTGATTCCTGCATTTCTAACTGTGACTAACAAGTTCCTAAGCTGCTGATCCTTAGTTGCTTCATCTCAAAAACATGAAAGTGATAAAGCCTATCCTACACCCCAAGGATTTGGGGACTCTCAGACACAGCTAATGTGTGCCTTAAACCACTTGAAACTGGATGATATGGTCATAAATGGTTAAAGGCAATTCTCAGCATCCCAGACTCAAAGTTGGACACAGAGTCTTTCCCACTTCTTCCCCCTCCCACCTTCTCTTCCTTCTTGAGCATCTCAGGCTTACCATGCTTAGGGAACATATCTGGGCCCCACATCTGAAATGTCCGGCCGCCTGCAGGAGCCAGAACCTCTGCCTAGGGAGGGTTCTGGAGGCCCTACTTCCAAACCCAACACCCAGACATCTTCATGGGGTGACCATCCCAGCGGCCATCAGTCCCCCTCGCCACCGGAGTGTTACCTCACAGATGGAGGACCCAGTCTGTGGGAAAGAAGAGACCATGACTTATCAGAACATATGGTTTCTTAATTCAAGTTAAAATGTCTGAACCCTGTTGCATCTGGTGCCATTTTAGTTTGTTAAAAATGCCACACAAGGCTGTGACTAAAGGGGAAGAAATGGAGAAAAATACAGTTATTACACACTCCAGAGCTGGGTTTTGCGGCTCATTACCCAGTGGCCTCCGTGACTAATTGGGTTTTGTCACTGTTGCTGGCTCATTATGCCTTAATTTTTTTGCATAGTTATTCAGCCGTCACTTGAGGAAAAATGAAGGAGAGAAATACCCTTCTCCGTCTCTCCCGCTCTGAATCACTCAGGCTAAAAAACTCTCTGGGCAGAGAGTGCCCACAACTGATGAAATGATCATTTTGCCACAAAAGGACAAAGAAGTGTTAGTGGATTAAAGAGGCGCTTCTTTATCTGATGGCAAAGACCTCATTGAGGAGCAGAGGGCACAATTCAGTGGGGAAGATCATTAACTTTGAAGTCAGTCATCCAAAGATAATGTTTGTCCCTTTACTTCTTTTGTTGTCCAACTGGCCTTAGCAACCTCTATTTTTTAACTCATCCTTGAAGAACTGGGGGAAAATGCATAATAAAATAAAGGCCTTAGGTCCTCTATAGGCCAGAGGCCTAGGTTAATTTTTGCTGGCAGCAGAGGAAATTGAAGACACCATAGTATTAGCACAGTGGGGCTTGTGTTGGGTCCAGGATAGTAAAAGGACCCTTGGTGAGAGGGAAGACATTGGTGTCAATCATGGGGTGGGATGCCACAATGGCTGGTAATTGGCGTGGGTCCACGTTCTACGTCTGTCCCGCTGAGCCTGCAGCCCCTGGCCTACTCTTGAGCCCCATCACTAACAAGTAAACAATTTATCAGGGTTAGGTCTCCTGCGGGTTGCCCCATCACACGCTCCATTCAGCCCTGGTACCCCCCCAACCCCCGTGCCAGCCCCGCCACACACACAAAAATTTACGTACACCGTGCAATTTGGGGCAGACGCACCATGTAACAACAAATTTACAACAGGCCTACCATGAAAATGGCTGTGTCAATATAGCTGCAAACTGGGGTAGCAGAGCAGCTGTGTCGGGCCAGAACTGGTGGCCCCCAGAGGATGTCAGGGGAAGAGGGTCACAGGCATTGGGTCATAGCAGAGCTAATTATGACCCCTGTGGTTTTGACAAAATAACTCACACAGATGTTCACTAGAATCAATCAGTGTTTTCTACATAGCCTAGCCATTTTAATGTCATTCTCTGGATTTGTTAACTCTGAGCTTCGTTTTTTGAATGGGTGGTGGCTTCTCAGGAACCAGAATGCAGGGCTTGGGCCTGTGGTGAGGATTTTGACGGAGTTGGCTGTGTATTGAAAATAGAGCATTAGAACTGTTTGGTCTGTCTCTTCCACCCACAGTGTGACCTTGCTCATATTACCAGTTCCTCACCAGCTGGGCACATTTTGTAGACTGAATGAGCATTTTTTGAGCTAGATGTCCAGTGGTAACAGATACTTCTGTAAAGAGGGAAATAGCTTTAACTGAGCATTACCTATGTGTCATGCTTTATTTCACTTAATCCCACAACTCCAGGAAGGAGATGTTGCCCTCCACCTTTTACATACCAGGTGAGTGAGGCTTCAGAAAAGAAGGGGAATACAAGATACCGGAAATGCAATTTAAAACCAACGCATCTGCCTAAAGTTGATTCTTTTTCCGTGTTTTGCTAAGAGCCAGGTACTCTTAGGGAATTTTAACTATGCAATCTGGTATTCAGAATGATAAAATACAATTCTGCCTCCTGCGAAGTCTTTCTTTGGGGGGCTAGCATGGGGAGGGAAATTTCTTTCAGATGGGCAGAGCTTATCAATACCAGGCCTTTTTCTTTGTTTATCAATTTCAAACATTCTATCATTGACTTTCATGGTGATATTTTTATCCAATCCATGACACCTGCAATTTTTGGACACACCATTGCTTCATGAACCACTAAGAAAGAAAAATTCCTGCCATTTATAATTTTAGGGTGCTATTAGTTATAGGACTTATCCCTATTGGACAGGTATTAAAATATAGAAAATTGTGCATTTTAGAATCAAATATATGTTCTTGGATCTCAGCATCATAGGGCTGGTAAAGTTTTCCAAGTTCTTGGAAAAAGCAATGATTTGATATGTCGTTTCTCATCTCTTTCTCAGATGCCAGGGGTCTGTGCAAATCAGAACTTATCAAGTGTCTGGGACATAGTAGCCACTGTATAAGTGGTAAAAGAATAAATGAACAAAGTTTCTGATGTCTTAACTTTCAGCTCTGGAAGGAAGGTAGAAACTGCACTTTGGGGAGAAATATTTTTTCCCATCCAAGTAGGTCTCCATGTCCTGTTGTATACTTTCACCCAGAGATGAAGGAGATCTGAGCCAAAGAGCCCCCTTTTGGTATTTGCAGTTGGAAGTCTGGCTGATCTTGGTTCCCCGAGGTCTTTGTGTGGCATGGTCAGCTGTGCTCAGGGTGGAGGAAGAGAGAGGGACACCCTCCTCAGCTAGGAGTCCCAGTGCCATTGTCCTCCCTAGCAGCTGAGACAAAGAAGCAATTTTATGCTAATCAGTGCACATGAAATGAGGATTTTTTTTTTACAAATTTTACTTCTTTTGCTTGGAAACTGAATAAATGCGCAGAGCCTGTTCAGCTGCATTCCCCAGCGGAGCACACAGCTGGTGGGGCCTTGGTCAGGAACGTGTGCAGGCAGTGGAGAACTTGGCAGAACCTGCCTGGCTTGGCAGTCTCTGTAGCTGGTTCTTCAGCTTGGTGGGTGTGCATTTGTAGGCAGTGTGGCAGCGCATTGTCTTTGTGGAAGTGAAACTAATGTACTCACCTATTTGACCAGAGGATGAGCCTCGCTGGGGATAGAGGGAAATTGTCTCCAGTATCAGAGGCAAAAGAAAGTACAAAAGAGCCTGCACTAACCAGACCTACACAAGGTAACTATATAGGGAAGGCTCCCAAATTAAGGCAAGTCCTTTAGCAAGGCAAAAGCCTTCCATGTCCTCTGGTGGGCACTCTCCATCCTCACAAAGTGTCCCCAGCCTTCCAGACCCCCTACAAGCCTCCTAGCTCTCAAGCGTCTACTGAGCAGGCCAGAGCTCCCCAGATTCTGCGTTTGTACCCTTGCTCGCTGTGGTTGCCTTTTCATTCATCTACCTTAGCTACTGCATTTCCATCTGTTACCACCTTATGCATTCCTTTCATGTTCTGACTCAAATGCCCCCACCTCCTCCATGCAGCCTTTCCTGATTTCTTACATCTGGAGGATGTGGTACTTAGCTCCTGTAGAAAGATAAACTGAGACATACTAAAATTTGAGTAAAAAGTGATTCCAGTTGGGCTGCACCAAACTGAAAGTGGCTAGAGGGCTCTGCTGAGCTAGGAGAGTCTTTTATAGAGAAGAAGTGGAAGTAAAGCAAGGCAAGTATTTGATTGGCTATAGCTTAAAACCTAGTTAGCTGTTTCTCATTGGTTGTCCTTAGGTTTTGATTTCAAAACCTTGAGGCATTTATAGGCTTAGCTGTTGGTTTGCTTACAGAGGCTGCCATGGCATTTAGAGCCACCTGAGTCTAATGGGCTTATTTAATTAATTTAACACCCCTTTCAAGAAGCACTGTCTTAGAGTTCTCATTGTGCCTGTGGGATGGTCATTTTGTATCATTTCATGGATGTAACTCAGGACTGTCCAATACTTGCAGCAGGTTGCTGTGGCCTGCAAAGAACTGTCTGGGAAAAAGACCCTCCATTAGGTGAGGTGGGACACTAAGACAGATGCAGATATAAACACTTGGAAGTACAGTTCCTTAGGTTGAACACAGAGCAATTTAACTTTCTTAAAATTAAAAGAAGAATATCTTTAATGCTGAAAAAGACAGAGAAGCAAAAAGAAGTTTTTTAAAAAATGCAGTAATTCTACCACTCAGAGATGCCTAAAGTTAACATTCAATTTTTTTCCTCTTCATTTTTTCCCTTTGCATATATTTTTCTCTTAATAATATAGTTTAAACTTCTTACTCTTTATTAAAATTTCTTCTACAGATAACTTTTTCTCATTTTTTAATCATAGAAAATTTCAAACATATACATATGTGGAGAAACTAGTACAATGCACTCCAGTAGTATAATAAAGAGTACAATGGATGAATACTATAATGAATTAATATGTTCCTCTGCACTCTTTATTTCTTATAAATTGGCACTTATATCTCAAAGCACAGTCCTGGGCTGGCAACTTCAACCTGGAAACTTAAAAATGCAAATTCCTGGGCTCCATCCAGACCTATTGAATCAGAAACTTTGGTTGAGAGTCCCCACAATCTGTGTTTTTATAAGTCCACCTGGTGATTTGAATGCACACAGGATTTTGAATGAGCTCTAGAGGTTTGATCTTACTCTGGATTGATAGGAAGGACTGTGTTACTTCCATCAGGAGACATACAGTGTCTGCTTATCTCTATTTTTGTGATGTTTGCAACCATTAATGATCATTGCCTAGAGTGAAGTTTCCCATCCTCAGCACAACTGACTTAGAGACCAGAGTGGGGACTGTCTTGTGCATTCTTAGGTGTTTAGCAGCATCACTGACCTCTACTCAGTAGATGTTGTAGGTACTCCTTCCCCAGTCATGACAGCCAAAATGGTCTCCATACATTGCCAGATGCACCCTTGGAAAAAAATTGCTCCAATTGAGAACCACTGGGCTAGACTGTATTTCCTTAGAGGTTGCAAAATACTGATATTCTAAATATATCATTCAGTCTTCATTTTAGCTAATGTACTTTTACAAAGACAAACTTCACCTCAGTAGCTGATGACTTAAAGGTGAGGTCAGTCAATCTTATAAGGAAGGCAAGTCCAATGCTAATTCTTTCCCTTTGCTTAGCAGTGTTTAAAATAATGGGACAGCTTCCTAGAAACTTCTGAAGATCACAAAGTTTTATTTTGTATCTTTTGATTAGCACTTTGAATTATAAATTTAATCATATTTAATGTGTTCAAACCATTGCTATTATTCTTCTCATCGACAGTCAAATTATGCCAGCTTTGGCCAGTAGAAGACTCTTCAAGTTGGCCTAATTTAAATGGTTGCAGAAAATGTAAGAATGTATTTGAAAGTCAAGATGAGTGGTGTTTGCAAGTTGGATCAGTAATAGTAAAATCAGGGAAGACTGGCCCCACGTTACACACTGACATATGCTTTCATTTACTCATTCACACCATTTCAGCAAATACGTATTGAATCCCATCTCCCTGCCAAGCGCTGTGCTATGTATGCTGGAAATACAATACTGAAGAAGAGAAGGTTCTCTTTTCTCAGAGGTAGGGTGACCATATACTTTCTTATGCAAACCAGGACAGTTTTAGTCTGAAAGGGAATGCCATTTATAATTACACTGTGTCAGTGAGGTATGTGGCTGAGTCTGTTAAAATACCTTTCTGTGCCCACACATTGCTGGCCCAGCAAAAATTTGTTTATCAGACATTTACTTTTCTCATATTCCGGTGAGTTACTTCCCTTTTCCTTTGGAGTATCAGACCCCTACCTACTTCTCCATGGTTCAGGATGACTTATATACCTCATTCTTTCTGAATGCCTTGGCAGCCCATGTCTATGGTTTCCCCCATACATACATAATTAAATTTCTTTTTTTTCCTGTTGAAAAAAATAATAATAATTACACTGTGTCAATTAGGCATAAAACTAGACTGTCTTTGGCAAACTTAGGAGCATAAACTTTTCTGGCTGGACCCCAGGCACTGGGCTATGTTTCAAGAACAGGACCTAAGTCTTGGATTTGGTGTGACTGTTGAGAAGGATCCTCATCCAGGCAGCCAAGTTGCTGGTCAAGTCACCAAGTCACAGGGAAGAAGGCAAAAGCCAAGTTATCAACACCTTGGCAGCCTAAGATCAGGACCAGACAAGCAGGACTGGTGACAGATGCTCAAACCGCAAACTTTATACCAAGGTTCTTTGAATCTCTTTGATTCAGAATTTGAAGATCAGAATTTGTCCTATAGACTGTGGCAAAGTTATGGACAAAGGTAGGTACTAAATGATAAGATCTTGACACAGAGATAATCTCGGGGGCATCCTGAACGTCATTGCTGTTGCAAGTGTCAGTAATCCCTAACCTGTCCTGTGGCCCTGTGGAACATTGGTTAGGTAAGCAGAGGAATATCTTTTCCTAGCAGTTTTATGTTCTAGCCTTTCATTTCACCTCTCAGACACCTAGTCTCCTCACTAAACCAGCCAAAGCTAAAACAATACAAGATTGGGGTGAGTTCAAATGAAATGTAAATTGTCATTCTCTCATATGTCTCTCTCTGTTTACCGATCTGTCCCCACATTCTTGGAATCACTTATTTAAGTCAATTTAATGACTGAGGTTTTATGAACCCTGAAAGTTACAGGATAGGCCTTAATCACCAATTCAGACTGTCTATGATACCTAAATGTGGTGAAAATGAAATTAAGTGGAGTAGCTCTTTTAGCAATACAGGACTTCATACTCATATATTTCAAAACATCCTGAAGTGTTCTGGCTTTTTTTCAGACTTCATCTGACTGCCAAATAGGCCTGGTCTGAGCTTTGGTTTGGAAATTAAGCCCTACTAATTAACATTTGCCTAATCCCCCCTGTGGGTCCAGGGTTGTTTTCTCAAAAAAGGTGAAAAACAGCTAATTATTAGGGCTTTGATAAGAGAATCCAGACACCCGGAGTTTGCCCCTATTTCAGAGTCTTTGGTGATGCAGAGACAAAGCACTTGGGAGATTAACTTAATGTTTCAATACCATGTTTCATCCTTTGTTATGCAAAAGAGACGATTTTGATTCTTCTTCCAATAATGGAAACCCATTTCCTCTTTGCAGCAACTCACACAGCCGAGACTGCCTCCTCTTGCAATAACTTTATCAGTTTTACTTTGGATAGTCTCCCTTTTGCAATTAAAAAAGAAAAGAACAAGCCCTCTTGAAATCAGTATTTTCTTTTTATGCACTTTTCTGCCCACTCTGTGAATCCATTTGATTCACAAAATGATTCCCCACCTACCTGACCTATGGAGGTTGTAATTGAAAGGAAGAAGCGACACACAGCAGCAATTCACCGGAGAGTTCCACTTTATTGGGGCAAAGTACTAGGTTATATAGAGAGGGACATAAGCTGATTGAGGTGTCACTTCAATGGGACTGGTGGCTATTGGCCAGGTGCTGGGATTGGGGGGGGTGAGAGGTGATTGGGCCTCGGGTGGCGCTGGCGGGAACTGAAGACCTGGAAGAGAAGCAGGGAATTTGCCATCTTACGGGTGGGGGCCCTTCATTCCCCCCTTTCTCCTCTATGGGGTTGTGGACGTTGTTTTCTCTCTGACTTCCTGCTGAACGGGGGCGGAGAAGGGAGTGAGGGCTTGAGGACCAGGAGGAAAGGGTTGATAGGACTCCCCACAGTAAGGACGAGTAGATGTGAACTTCTTCAGATTGGAAATTAATGAAGGTTCCCTGTAGCCATAGGTTGAGGACCTGTTAATTCCAATGGTGCCAAGAGGATATGGGTGTCAGGAGCCAGGCATCTGCGGCCATTGTTTCCAGGAACAATTTTCAGCAGATAGAGGGGTCCATCTCAGTGTGTGGTGAGGAGGTCACGTGAGGGTGAGGGATCTTCTGTGACCAGAAGCTGGATAATTCCTGAGTAAAAGCTGGTTGAAAGTTTGATTAGAGATTTTTCCGATTTGGGATTTGATGAACTTTATTTTACAGGGTAAGAAGAGATAGGCGAGAAGAATGATTATTATGGGGCCTGCAATGGGCCAGAGCCAGGTAAGGAGGGGGTTTGTTAGTATTGAAGAGAATGGGTTGGAATTGGAAGCAGAGTGGAGGCTGGAGGCAAGGTCGGTGAGTTTGGTAATGTCAGTTTCTACAATGCCGGATTCATTGATGTAATAGCAGCACTATTCCCAAAGGAAGACGCAGGTGCCGCCCTTCTCGGCTGTAAGCAGATCTAAGGCCCGCCGGTTTTGAAGGGTGACTTTAGCTAGCGAAGTGACCTGTCTTTGGAGAGAGGCCAGGGAATCGGCAGTGGATGTCAGGGCTTCCTCAAGTTTGGTGTTGAGATCTTTAATTGCCCACAGAGAGTGACCCAAGGCCCCTCCCGAAAACCCTGCCCCAATGGCTGAGGTGGTCAAAGAGATACCGACCATGATGGGAAGTAAAGCAGCCCTTTTTGTGCGCGAGGGCAAGGGAGGTTGGAGCTCAAGAAATTCTGCCATGCTGTAAAGTGTAAGCTGTGGGATTAGGGTGACAAGAATGTAGGGTATATTGGAGTTGGGAGGCAGTGAGTTGAAAAGACTGCCATTACACCAAAAGAAGTGTCCTGGTTGTGTGAAAGTTTTAGAGTCGGAGGTGGGGGTGTAGATAGAGAGGCAGTGAAGTGTGCTGGAGGGGGGTGGAGTTGGGCCTACACAGTGGTGGATGGTGAGATTATCTGCGTATTCTGGTTCCCATAGGGGTTGTCCTTCTGCATGGAAGGAGTAGTTGGAAATATTAAGGGGCACGGCGGCCAGCAGTGGGCACTGTAGTGATGCGCACAAGAAACAATTGGCGGTGTTGAGGGTGTGGTTGAGAAAGATGATGGTGTCTTGAATGAGCTGTAACCAAGAGTAGGAGAAATTAGAAGAGGGGCGGGGATAGGAAGTTGAAGAGGTGCCATCAAATGTTTGAATAATGACTTTTTCAGAATGTCCGATATCTGATGCAACTTGAGAGATCTGGGAATGAGAAGGAACGTACTCTCGAGAGATATGAAGGGTACCGTGGGGGGTCGAGGACCTCCCATAGTAAACTGAGGCTGTGACTCTGGCTGCCCATTGAGGGTCCCAGGGATCAGAGATTGATAAGGAGAATGAACTGTTGGGATATTTTATGAAACGGTTGGAGGAGTAATACTGTGGGTACCGAGAGTCACCCATGTAATGAATGGTGCAAGACCAGTAGGGACATCCCCCATAGGTGTCTGGCCACTGCCTGCATGAGGCTTGTTTTTGGTCGTAGAGGAAGCAGAGGTAGGGAGTGCAAAGGGGGCTGCTAGTGAACACTTCGGTGGAGGGAGGAAAGTGAAGGTACAAAGGCTCGGAGCAGCTTTTTAGAGGGCAGTCTGATGTGGTAATGAGGGCAGTGGTTTTTGTTTGATGCTGTGTGTAAGTCTGTCTGACCTTGAATTGCCATACAAAGGAGGCTGAGGTGACAGGGAAAATGATAGAAATGAGGAACGAGACAGAGAGAGCAGTAAAGGAAGAAAAGGTCATGATTCGGGTATGGATGGCAAAGGGGGTGAACGGGAGATGTGGAGTTTCAAGGGATCAGAGGGATGGAGTGTGGAAGAGTAGACAGCGTCTTGGGCTGTATCCGAAGGACTCTGGGTTGGGTCTTGGGTGTCCAGAGGAGGTGGGTCCTGGGTGTTTGGTTTCAACCTGGAGATATGAATCCAAGGGGTGACAGAGTTATCAGGCAGTGAGAGCTTAGCAGCCGAGGGGGTGCAGAGAATGACTGGGTGTGGACCTTCCCATTTTGGGGTGAGAGGGGGCTTATCTTCTGGAGGCTTATAAAACACCAGTTGACCGGGTCGTAAGACAGGAGGGTTTTGGGAACTGGATGGATCCGGGAGGAGCCAATCCTGATATTTCCATAATTTGGTGCGGAGGAGAAAGAGTAGTGGAAGGGCCATGTTGGGAGGAATTGGTCCTTTGTAGGGAGGGAGCCCCGGGGGTAAAATTGGGTGACCGTACATGATCTCAAAGGGTGACAAGAAGGAAGGTTTTTTTGGGAGGGCCCAAATGCGGAGTAGAGCTAAGGGAAGTAAGCGAACCCAGTCAAGGTGTAATTCCAGAGATAGTTTGGTCAGGATGTCTCTTAGAATCCTATTGGCTCTTTCTACTTTTCCCGAAGCCTGTGGTCGATAAGGACAGTGTAGATGCCAGGGGAGTGAGAGTGACTTGGAGAGGTTCTGAATGATTTGGGCAGTGAACTCAGGGCTGTTATCTGATTGGAGGGAAGTGGGCATCCCGAACCTAGGAGAGATCTGGGTGAGGAGGATAGAGGCAACTGCGGACACTCGTTTGTTAGTGGTGGGGAAAGCTTTGACCCATCCTGAAAATGTATCTACTAACACAAGTAGGTATCTGGTATGCCGTACGGGGACATGTTAGTGAAGTCTATTTGCCAATCTGTGGCAGGGACATTACCCCTTGCTTGATGAGCCAGGAAGGGTCGGGCCTTGAGGGGGGTATTAGGGTTAGTGCGTTGGCAGATGGTGCACCTGCAGGTGATTTGGTTAAGTAGGGTTTTGTCTTCAGGAGAGAGAGAGAAAAAAAGGATTGTAAAAAATGGATCAAGGATTGGGGGCTGGGATGGAACAGATCGTGTAAAAAGCAGAAGAGGGACTCTTTGTCCTGGGAACAGAGGGTGTCTTGTGATAAGGCTAAAACCGCAAGGCAGACGGATCGTCGTCTGGTGCGTGTTCTGATAGGGCAACTGACCGGGCTACTCTGTCAGCTTTGTTGTTACCTCTTGTAATGGGGGAGTCATCCTTTTGATGTGATTTGCAGTGGACTATGCCCAGTCGGTGTGGGAGCTGTGAAGCCTCTATAAGTTTGGTAATTAAGACTGAATTAGTGATGGAATTTCCTTTTGTGGTGAGGAGGCCTCATTCTTTCCATACTGCCGCATGGGAAAAGAGAATGTGGAATACGTATTTGGAATCAGTGTACAGTGTGAGAGACGTGTCCCGGGCCAGAGTGCAAGCTCTGGTGGCTGCAATGAGTTCGGCCTGCTGATTGGTTGTACCAGGGGGTAGGGCTCGTGCCTCAGTGACATCTTCGAGGGACACTACTGCATATCCTGCGTAGTGGGTGCCCTCATGTTTAAAGGAGACCCATCAGTAAACCAGATTTGGTCGGAGTGTGAGAGGGCTTCTTCGGAGATCGTGGAGTGGCACGGAAGGAAGTTGTGAAGGGCTTCCAGGCAATCATGTGAGGAAGTATGAGGAGAGTAGGGTAGAGGAAGAAGAGTGGCCGGATTCAGGGGCGGGCAGGGGAGGAAAGAAATGTCTGGATTTTGGAGGAAAGAGGACAGTAAGGTCAGGAGTCTGGAGGGAGGGAGAGTCTGTAAACTTTTGTAGTTTAAGAGGTCTTTTAGGTGATGCGGGGACAGAATGGTAAGGGGCGCCCCGAATGTCAGTTTATGAGCTTCCTTCTGCAAGAGCTGTCTAGCAGCTAATGCCCATAGGCAGGGGGTCCATCTCCGAACTGTGGGGTCTAATTGCTTGGAAAGATAAACTACTGGGGCAAAGGATGGGCCATAATATTGGCCTAGGACTCCTAGAGCTTGACTGAACCTCTCATGGATGTATAATGAGAAGGGCTTCGACAAATCAGGAAGATGGAGAGCTGGGGCTTCCACAAGGGCTTGACGGAGCTTAATGAAGGAGTGTTGGGGTGAGGAGGATAATGGTTCTTCAGGGGGGCCCTTGCTGAGGTCGTATAGGGGTCTTGCCAACAGGGAGAAGTTAGGGATCCACGCTCTAAAATACCCAGCCAGGCCTAGAAAGGAAAGGATTTCTGTCTTGGTTTTGGGAATGGGCAGGTCAGAGAGGAGTCGTTTTCTGTCCAAGGTAATGGACTTTCTTTGTTGAGATAGAAGGAATCTGAGGTAAGTGACAGAAGGGGAAGAGATTTGAGCCTTGACGGAGGATACCCGGTAACCTCTGGAAGCTAGAAGGTTAAGTAGGGAGGCAATGTCAAGTTGAGACTGTTCCCACGAGGGACTGCAGAGTAGAAGATCATCTACATATTGTAATAAAGTGGACTCGGGGTGATCATGATGAAACTGTTTGAGGTCCTGAGCTAGGACCTGTCCAAAAATATGGGGACTATCTCGGAAACATTGTGGCAAAACTGTCCAAGTGAGTTGTTCAGAATGTCTTGTGTATGGGTCCGTCCAGGTGAAGGCGAAAAAATCTTGGGAGGAGGGGTCCAGAGGGATAGAAAAAAATGCATCCTTGAGATCTAGGACTGAGAAGTGGGAGGGTGAGGCAGGTATCCACAATAAAAGGGTGTATGGATTTGGAACTAAGGGATGGATAGGGACGATGGCCATGTTAATGAGGCGGAGATCTTGGATTAGGCGGAAAGATCCGTTGATTTTTTTAACAGCTAATATGGGGGTATTAAATGGAGAGTGAGTGGGTCTGAGGTAATTTTTGTTTAAAAGGTCCTGAATGATGGGTTCGAGGCCTATGAGGGCCGAAGTGGTTAGGGGGTATTGGGCCTGACAGATATACTGTGAGGGGTCCCGTTATCTAATAGAGGCAGGAGGGCATAGAGCCATGGAGGGACTTGTAATGTCCCAGGCCTTGGGATCTATAGGGTGTATGAGGGCGAAACTGGAGCTTTCATCAGATAGAGGGGGGTCATTGGCTATGAGGGCCATCAGAAAGGGGGTACTGGGGGCTGTGGGAGTGGATATAGTTATGGAAACATGGAGGAGAGAAAGGATGTCCCGTCCTAGTAAAGGGATGGGACACTGGGGCATAACCAGGAAGGAGTGGGATTGTCCTGGATTGTGCACAAAAGGGGAGGGGTTTTCAATGGGAAGATCTGTTTTCTTCCTACTCCGACTATAGGAGTAATGGCTGGTGTGGTAGGGCCCCGGTATTCTCGCAAGACTGAGAAGGTGGCTCCTGTATCTAGGAGGAAGGAGATGGGGCAACCGTCTACTGTTAAGGTAACCCTGGGCTCCTGTTTGGTGATGGAAATGGTCGAGTGAGGAAACCCCGGGCCCCGTCAATCCTCCTCTGCCAGCCCCACTACGGTGGGCTTAGGATGGGGGTTGTTCGTCTAGTCTCCCCTTCGGGTGGTTGAGCAATCAGACCCCCAGTGGCCCTTTTTGTGGCATCTGGGACATGGGGTGGTAGGAGGTCTGGGGGAGGGGCACGCCCTTGACCAATGTCCTTCTTTTCCACACTTGAAACAAGCTCCTGGGGGGGGCTTGTTTGTGGAGGGGCGCCCAGGTTGTGGTTTTATCAGCTGGGCCAACATCTGAAAGTTGGCCTGATCAGCCTTTTGTTTATGGCGTTCTTTCTCTTCCTCATGGTTATGGAAGACTTTAAAGGCCACTGTTAGGATCTCAGTCTGTGGGGTAGTGGGGCCCTGATCCAACTTTTTGAGTTTAGCTTTAATGTCAGGGTAGCTTTGAGCCAGGAAGTATGTCATAAGGACATGTCTTCCGTCCGGCGTTTCTGGGTCTAGGCTGGTATACTGTAATAGGGCTTGGGTGAGTCTATCTAGGAATTTGGAGGGAGTTTCTTCTTTTTTTTGAATTATGTCCTGGAGCTTTTGAAAATTGACTATTTTACGAGCTGCCTTTTTCAGACCTGCTATTAAGCAGGAGGCGAAAATATCCTGAGAGCGGAGACCTACAGCGGTGTTATAATCCCAGTGCGGGTCTTGTTCAGGGACAGCGGTGGGGCCAGTGGGATAGGTGAGGTCAGTCCTGTGGGTTTCTGTAGCGTGTGTTTGGGCGAAGTCCAAAACTCGTCTACGCTCTTCAGGAAGGAGGGTATTGGCTAGGAGCATGAAAATGACATGATGTGTGAGGCTGTAAGATTGGAGGGTCCATTGAAACTCCCTGATATATGTTGTGGAATCAGTGGAAAAGGAACCAAGGCGTTTTTCAAGTTGGGCTAAATCCCCTAAGGAGAAAGGTACGTGAACTCGCACGATGCCTTCGGGTCCCGCCACCTCTTGGGGGGGGGCGATAATTTGAGGAGGCCCCCGGGATTGAGTCTGAGGGGGACTGAAGGGTTCCGGCTCAGTCTGTGGGGGAGAAACAGGTGATGAGGGCAAAGATGGAGGAGGCCCCAGGTACCTAGTTAAAGTGGGGCTGAAAGGCTCAGGCTCAATCTGCGGGGGAGGGGCAGGTGAGGGGGGTGAAGGTGGAGGAGGTGAGATGGAGGAGGCCCCGGGTACCTAGTTAAAGTGGGGCTGAAAGGCTCAGGCTCAATCTGCGGGGGAGGGGCAGGTGAGGGGGGTGAAGGTGGAGGAGGTGAGATGGAGGAGGCCCCGGGTACCTAGTTAAAGTGGGGCTGAAAGGCTCAGGCTCAATCTGTGGGGGAGGGGCAGGTGAGGGGGGTGAAGGTGGAGGAGGTGAGATGGGGAAGGAGATGGTGGGAGAGGAAGGAGGAAGGGCTGTTGTAGGAGAAGAAGGGGAAGGGAGTGGGCAGGAGGCTTCTGCAGGGAAGAGGTGGAGGCAGCCGCGACAGCGGAAGAGGGCGGAGGGGTTGTAGGAGGAGGAGGGGCTGAAGGAGGAAGCCTGTATGGCGGAGGTTCGTCAGCCGGGTCAAAGGTAATCGAAGAGGGACTGGGAGTGTGTGGAGGGGAGGGAGGCAGCCTGCAGGCTAGGAGAACTTGGGGGAGGAACAGGTGGTGCAGAGGCCGGGATTTTGGGCTAGGAGGCGAAAAGCCTTGATATAGGGAATCTCCTTCCATTTTTTCAGGTGCTGGCAGTAGTTAAAAAGATGGCGAATGATGTTAGGATCAAGAGTTCCCTCTGTGGGCCATTGGTTGTTATTGTCTAGGGGGTATGTCGACCAATCTTGGGAGCAGTATTTACGGATAAGTTTTGGTTTTATATCAGGCGTCAGGGAGAGGGTAGCCAGATGCTTAAGCAGGCATTCAAGAGGTGAATCTTTAGGGAGGGATGAGGAGGCTCCAATGGCTAAAGGACAGAGGAGGAGACAAACAGGGGAAGATGAAAGGAGATCCTCGGACTGGGAGCAGACAGCAAGGAGACAAAGGGCGTCCCCGATGATCCTTGGTGGTCTGCGAAAACTCGTATATGAGTCGGAGTTTCTTAGGAAGTGTGGGTCGTCACCCAGACTTCCCTAAGAAGACAGAGTGCCGGAGTCACAAGGAACCTAGTACTAGGAATTTTTGGTGGAAGGAACGGAAGGAGGAGGGGGGAAAAGGGAGCGTTCTCATCCGCAAAGGAGCCACCTCGTATGGCTGTTGGAAGAGGGGCCTGAGGGTCTGCCGCAGCCGTGAAGGCCTGAGGCTGGGAGAGTTCCCTCCTCGTCCCCGAGCATCAGGGCCTTGCCCGGCGATCATGGTCAATGGTGCTGCGATAGCTCAGGGAAGAGTGGCCCACCCTGGGGAAACTTTACCCAAAGAGTTTCAGCACTAATGAAAGGAAGGGGGCAGTGAGTGCGTTTATGACTGTCAGAGGAGGGGCCTGAGGGTCCGCCGCAGCCGTGAAGGCCTGAGGCGGGGAGAGCAAAGGAGTTACCTTGTTTATGGCTGTTGGAGGAGGGGCCTGAGGGTCCGCCGCAGCTGTGAAGGCCTGAGGCGGGGAGAGCAAAGGAGTCACCTCGTTTATGGCTGTTGGAGGAGGGGCCTGAGGGTCCGCCGCAGCTGTGAAGGCCTAAGGCGGGGAGAGTTCCCTCCTCATCCCCGAGCATCAGGGCCTTGTCGGACGATCACGGTCAATGGCGCTGCAATAGCTCGGGGAAGAGTGGCCCGCTCCGGGGGAAAACTTACCCAAAGGCCAAAGAGGAGTGGTGAGTGTGAGGAGCCAGCGCCGGAAAAAGAGGACGAGAGCAAGCTGCTGCTGGTGTTGGGGGAAGACGGGGCCCAGTTGGAGTGTCCCGTCTCCCGGGTTTCGGCACCAAAATGAAATGAAGAAGCGACACACAGCAGCAAATCACCGGAGAGTTCCACTTTATTGGGGCAAAGTACTAGGTTATATAGGGAGGGACATAAGCTGATTGAGGTGTCACTTCAATGGGACTGGTGGCTATTGGCCAGGTGCTGGAATTGGTGGGGGGGCGAGAGGTGATTGGGCCTCGGGTGGTGCCGGCGGGAACTGAAGACCCAGAAGAGAAGCAGATAGTTCGCCATCTTACGGGTGGGGGCCCTTCAGTAATAACAAATTGTTTAACGTGAGCTGGCTTTGGAAAAGGAAGTCTAAAATAACTTAGCTATTATTTATAGTGCATATATGAAGTTTTCATTAAAAAATTTATGTTTTTATGTATTTATTTAGTTGGCTATTTATTCACTCCAAGGTGTGCCACTTTGGGAGGCAGATTATTTCAGAGCTGAAAACAATCAAGTCCCAAAAGACTCAGAAAGAAACTTTGACATTTCATCTTCCATCTCCAGCTGCATACAAAGAATTTTGATAGAGGACCTGCTCCAGGAAGAGAGCGATCACCATAGGCTACTACATTAAAATTTAAGATAGGGGTGGTAGATAGGGAGGAATTTGGCAAAGTCTGTTAAAATTCCACCCGTTGTTTCTGTGTGGCCCAGCAAACATTTGTTTACCAAACATTTACTTTTTCATATTCCTGTAAATTGCTTTCCCTTTCCTTTGAGGTCTCAGACCCCTGCCCCCCTCCTTGGTTCAGGATGACATATGTACCTCATTCTCCTTAACTGTTTTTGGAATATATGGATTCCCTATATGTATGTAATTAAACTTTGCCTTTTTTTTTTTTCTGTTAATCTGTCTCTTGTCAATTTGATGCTTAGACTAGCCAGAAGAGAACCTTGAAGGATAGAGAAAAATTCTTCCTCCCCAACAATTCAATTAATTCAATAAACATGTGTTGAACGCCTTCTTATCTATGCCAGATACAAAAGTGAATTAAAATATAGTCCCTAATGAGCACCCAGTAAGCTGGCTACAGACTGCCTTCTGGCTCCTCCCTTTTTTTTAAGTCACTCTCTGAACCTCATCAGTGTTCTCCCAGAAGTGACACAAACCCAGATTGTATTGGCCGGACTCAAGATTGAAATAGCAAAGTAGGCCAAAGCTGCTGATGTGATTACTTACTGTGACGGGGAGAAAAGCAAACATTGGTGATTCCAGATTCATTCCCTATGAGGAAGCTCTTCCTCAGCAACTCAAAAAGTAAAACATTAAAATTATGTCAATGCTTCAAGTTTTTTATGAAACAAGAATGGTATGAATGCATATAAATGTTGTTCAGGTTAATTCAACCTACGTGCTCTTGTGTGATTGCAATTGCACAGCTCCTTTGTTTTCTTCTTGCACAAAGGCAGTGGACATTAGGTGTTGGATAGGATATATCATCCATGCCAGAATACCTGGATGTCCTGCCTACACAATACTAATCATGTCTATTTGGGAGTCGTTGTATAATACTTGATTTCATATTAGCAATATATCTGGGCTATTAATCCGTTTTTTCATTTTTGGTCCAGGTTAAAAAACAAACAAACCCAAAACAACACAACAATAACAAAAATAAAGGAAGGGAGATTTTGTGGTTCAGAAGTTGCAGATGGGCCCTGGAAGCCATTCTGACCTACGAATGCCATTGCACATATGACATTGATGATATGTTCATTTGTTCTCTGGCTTGGAGTGTTGCTAAGTTGCCTGTCTCTGGGCCTCCATTCCCTGTGTAATTGATCTCTAAAATTATTTTATTGTGAAAATTACCTAGTTTTATTTCTGTTCAGTCATCAAGTGCAAATGAAGAACAACTCCACTGTGGAACTCTCATTTGTAAAGGAACTATCTGAAGTGTCTGTTAATGCTGACTACAGAGTCTGATGCATTAATGGCTGCTTTCTTTTCCTGGCAATGGCTGTATGAGACAGGAAGTCTGAGGTCAGTGTTCCCTCATGATCTAATATCTGTAGGACCTATCCGAACGATTTCTCTACCAGAACTCAGTGTCCTCATCTAAAAGTGGCAGTAGTATAAGGAATTACAGACTTTTTGTAAGGATCAATTGAGATGATGTGTGCTATTGTAATGTGTAAGGAGTTATACAAAAATGGTCATTGCACTTTTCCCCTTATTTCTAATTAATGCCCATTCATTAAGCTCTGGGTGCTAGTCACCATATTACATTGCCTCAGGTCCTCACAGCAAATTGATGTTATTATCACAGAATTAAAGCTGTGTCATCTTTTCTGCTGCCTCTTACTGCCTCTGCAAATGCCTAGACTGTTGGATTCCACAAGCTTGCTTGCAGCTCTGTCGGTGACTAAGAATTGTAGTCCCTCTTGCAACTGCCTCCAAGGAACATCTGCTCAGAGAAGCCAGTCAATATTGTGGAAAAGTTCAAAGAACGCAAACCATTAGTAGTGTCAGCTTTACAACCAGGAGGTAATGGCATTCAAGGGAATGGACGTAACACACAATAGTGACCTTATTAACCAGTGATTTATCATGATGAAAAGACCTGTTTAACCTTTGGTCTCCACCAGCTTTCTCCTTTTAACAAAAGGCCTATTATTTCAAGTTGTCAGTTGATAATTTGTGAGTTGTTAAAGGACAGATTCAATTACTCTTAAGACAATTATATTGAAACTGTACTCACTGCAAGGTGCCTACACAACCATTTTTATTTTCCTCAGTTATTTTTCTGGGGATAAACAAGAGTTTGATGACTTTGCCACAAGTAGTAACTGCAGTTGACCTTCTTATGGGCCGGCTGTAGATGTCTGATCACAAATTGGGCTTTCTTTGAAACTAGTGTAAGGGAGATTTGAGTTGAATGGGCTCATTGGCATTTCAGGCAACATGTCAATCTCCTCTGTTGATTCCATGTAACGTTTATGGAGGGACTATTACTGGCTGAATAGAGTTGCCCACTCTAGGGCTACAGCAATGGATGCTGCTGGGCTCTGCCTTCCAGAAGCCCAGAAACTTCAGTGGGGTTGTTCCCTTATCTGGTATTTTTTGAGCCCTTTTATTAGTTCAGGAAGTGATTTGTATGCCTGCAGGTCCACCACTGGTTAGGTCTAGCAATGCTGAGGGGCTGCTTTCCCTCCACTAAGGAAACTAATCAGAACGATATCAGAGAGATAGGAAAAAAGATGGAAAAGGTGCGTGTTCGGGATTATGCAGATTGCTTGGAATTACTAATGTTGCCAGGTGAATTTTGTCCCTGCAGTCCTGTTGCCGGGCAGCTCTGTGTGGGGAGATCTCTCCCTCTGCACTAGATGAAACCTCAGCCCATATGGGGGAGCGCTCTTGACTCTGGGAAAGAATTCTCCATCAAGTCAAACAAGTGCCAGCAAGAAAGGAATCCATTAAAGCAAGAGTAGAAGCGAATGTCAGCAGCTATGCAGGCAGTAGAGAACAAGGAACAGAAGGAGAAAAAGAAAGTTCATTGAATTCCTGCTCAGTAGGGCAAATCCCTTGCCAGCTTCTAAAGCCAGGGTCACCTGGCGTCCAGTGTCAGCTTGATCTGCACAGTGCAGGAATTATATCTCTACCACTCCAGAATTTGGGGGAGCCACAGAACATTGGATGGCGTGAGATTATCTTCTGACTTCGGCTTCCCTACTGATCTGAAGTAAAAAAAGGGAGAGAGAAAAGGATTGTGTTAAAACTAGAAAACTGAATGAAATGGCAAAGTGACATAAAACACTTTCCATCGGAGGTGAAGGTTGGAGAGTTCTTGTCTTTATCATGGAGAAAGGTTCAGAGACAAGTGTAATAGGCTTATACAACAAGAAAGTTTATTTGATAAGACAGTACACACTCAGATGGGAGTGTGGGGGACGTCAGAGAAGAGGTGTACTTAAGGGTCTTTTGGGCTTGGGGTTTTATAGGGCTTTTTGGGTAGGGGTCAGCACAAGGCTTAATGTATATAGGTGATTCATAATTCGGAAGTCTCATCTCAAGAATAGGGTTAGTTAGGTGACCGTGTTGCTCTGGATCTCAGCATCCTTTACCTATGTAGTTCATTTACACTCTGAAGGTCTTTCTCTCTGCCTGGTTACAAAGTTACCTAATTGATTAAGGGGATGGAAGAAGAGGAAGAACAGCATATAAACTAAGTTAAAGGATAAGCTGGGCTTTTTTTGCAGGCTAAGTAGCTTCTACAATGGCATGACCCTTGTGCCATTTCCCTGCTCTTATCTCAGTCCAAAGTGAGGAAGGGGAAAAACTATAACATCTGTGCCACTCCAGATTGGGGCTTCTTTAGAGCAGAACTGTCAGTTGTGACAAATTGAGCCCAATTGTATGGAGGCTTTTGTGAGGTAGACAAATGTCCATCAGGGTCTCAAACGACCACCAAACTCAGTTCACTTGTGCCTTCTCTCTAATTTACACCCTGGGTCGCTGAGGTGAGAGACCCCACTATTTGATGGCCTGACCATAGTAAATAACACCAACTGGAGAACTTTTAACTGAAGATATTTAGAAAAAGTCCAACTTTTAGATTGTGATGGCAGGCATTTTAATCACTCACACTATTTTATTACTGATGTGGGGAAGGGTATGAGATATTGGAAATGTGATAATTCTTTATGAAGCCTGTATTCAGGGGTAAACCTGAACCCCAGTTTTGGTTGTATGTTAAAATTTTTGATGCTGTCTTTAAGAAAATATATTGCTTATTATTTATGTTGTCCAAATACCTTGTATATTGTTTTGAATTTTTTTCCTGAAGACTAATTTCAAATTTTTATTCTGGTATTTTCTTGGGGAATACTGTTACCCATTACCTGGTTTTAGTTGCTTACAAAAAATTTTTATTTAAAAAAAATTTATTTCTGATTTCATTAGGAAGGAATGAACTAATAAATCTAATTTTACCTTAATAAATATTTCTACTTGATTATATCATTATATGGATTTCATTAAAAGAAATAAATCTAGGCTTTTGAAAGACCTGAAGAGCAAAGTAACTAAACAGAATAGTAGTGAAAAGAGAGGACGATTCTAGAAAAAGAGAACCTAATAGAACCCATTCTTAAATTACTGTTGTTAAATTAATCAGTTTACTTTTGAGTGCTGTATACCTGCTAACTTCTACAGAAGTTCTGAGGCTGCTTAAATAAAGTTGCAAGTAGGTTAAAAAAAAATCACAGAAGGATTAAGAATTGTGTTATGAGAGACAAAGTTCTTGGCTTAAACCAAAGGAAAAATGATAAACTACATAAATCATATTTTAAAATAAATGTAAGTATATGGGTTCATCAGGAGAGTAAGACCTTTTCCTGGGGAAAAAATTTCTGAGAAGTTCTTTATTGATGGCTGGGTTTTAAACAACTCATTTCAAAATGAAAATCATTTAGATCACTATCTCTTTAAGGTCCTGGCCTTCATGTTTCAGCAGAGGAAAAGCCTGGAAATCAGGATCTTCTAGTAAACCTTGCATTCCACTACTTCAAATATCAACAAACTAGAGGAAATTGCTATGTCCATTATTTCAGCTGAAAAACCTAGAAATAAGCATATAATAATATACTTAAGTAAATACAGAAAAAATTCACTCAAAAGCCTAAGCCTAAGGGGATAATAGAGATCTGTCAAAATCAAGCTAATTATCTAATAGCCTGTTTTGCAGGAAGTGGTCAGGCCGTTTAGAAATGGAGAAGCTACCCTTTGATTATAGATTCAAGTGGGCAGTGAAACACCTTAATTTATAGGAATGAAAACCTTAAGGAATTTGGTGTTTGGGGAAAATAAATGCTTAATTTACTAAAATGTAAGGAAAAAGCTACATATTTTGACTATTGTAAGTATAAAATCTTTCTAACATTTCTGGCACCACTTTGTTACCTAGGAAGGAAAATGCAATTGAATATTTCTTGATAGTTCTGGATCTTAACTGACTTTGAGATCATCATTTTGAAGAGTTCTTATTATAAGATAAGCCATAAATCCTTAGAAGGCACAGATTCTACCTTGTTCATCTCCCCCATTATAGAGCTGACCTAGAGCTGGCCTTGTTAGAGGGTAGGTGTCTATAAGGTCGGTTGAATTGAAAGGAAATGCCCAGGACTGGTGAAAAAGACAAAGACAAGGGTAAGGAGACCTCTCTGCACGTTGACCCTGGTGAACACCCTGAGCATTATTTGTTTTAAATTAACTCCTGGTAGAATTTAGGATTTTAAAACTGGAAGGATCTTCATGTTGAAGTTTGCTATGGCAAATCATACCCTTACCCCTCCAATTTAAGAAAGAGTTGAGAATTAGTCATAGATTGCAAGAGCTATACTGGGAAATGATCCTCTACTTGAGACCCAGTGGAATTTCTAGAATTATTACCTGCTTATGAAGAGGAGATTGGTCTTCAGGATGGACAGTGACCCAAACCTAATACAACACACACACACAGATGGGCTTCTACACTTGCTTCTAGAATAGTGCCTCTAGAACTATCTATTGCTGAAGAAGTACTTTTTCCTTCTTTATTCCCAATCTATAACAGACCTATAAATTTGTCAAATGTAGTACAATGAATTGCTAGACAAATGAAACAAAGAAAGCAAAGACATATGTAATATAAAATAGAAATCACAATGTTTATTAGCTTCAACAGATATAAAATTATATTTCTATTAATATAATGAAACAACATAGATAAAAGAATCATAAAACTATAGTTCATTGAAAGGGAAGCTATAGACACTTACTATATAGAATTGCTATTACATTCATAACTTTTTGCCACTCCTAAATCATAACAATATTAAAAATTATGGGTAAAAAAGCAGTTTTTGATATTTAATGCCAATATGCACACTGTGAACATTGTATATATCAGTATTATTTTTATAAGTCAAGTTTATTGAGGTATAATTTACATACAGCAAGATTCACCCTTGTTAGGGACACAGCTTGATAAGTACAAAGGTGTACAGTCATGTAACCAATCAAGATATAGAATATTTAATCATCCCAGAAAGTTCCCTTGTAATTAGACCCTTCTTGCAACTCCCAGTCCTTGGCAAACAACCACTGATCTGATTTCTGATATTATTGTTTTTCCTTTTCCAAGATGACATACAAATGAAACCATATGTGATGTGGCCAAGCTTCTTTCATTTAATATAATGCTTTGAGATTCAGCCATGTTGCTGCATGTATCTGTAATTCATTACTTTTCATTGCCTAGTGGTGTTTCATTTGTATGGGATATTATACAATTTGTTTATCCATTTACCAGCCAAAGGACATCTGGGTGGTCTCCTGTTTGGGTCAATTACAGATAAAATCATATAAACATTCTTTGTGTGGACATATTCTTATCTCTCTTGAGTAAATACCTGGGATTGCAGTCTTATGAAAATTGTATATTTAACTTTCTAAGAAACTGCCAAAGTTCTCCAAAGTGGCTTCCCATTTTGCATTCCCACCAGTGCTATATGAAAGTTGATTTCCTCACCAGCATTCTACATTGTCATTTAAAAAAATTTCCAGCCATTCTAATAGTTGTGAAGCTGTATTCAATAATTGTGGTTTCAGTTTGTATTTCTTTAAATAAGTAATGAAAGGTGAGCATCTTAACATGTGTTTTATTTGTCACCCCAATCTTCTTTTTGGTGAAATATCAGTTCATGATTTTTGCTCATTTTTCTCCAATTTAAATATGTCTTTATCACATATGACAGATATTGTATTACATAGTGAAGATGACTAAGTATGAAGAACATCATGGTCTACTGGTGATAGATATTCAGTCAAATAATTAGAATACAATATGATGAGAACATGGCCCAAACCTGACATAGAGAATTCACACATGCATGAAGATAATTATTACAGTTACTCTGTGACCTAAGAATGACACAGGCACGATAAATAATAGAAAACCAGTTGGATCATTTTTAAATGAAAATTTTCACTTTAGAAAATTTAGGTAGTACAAGTACAATAAAGAGAAAAATAATAGCATCTTGGCCTATACATTTCCACTCTTTTTTCTTTATGTTCTTCTTTGTTGTTAAGTTACCAAATTTATCTCATTAATTTGTAAGAATTTTTTTCTTTTGGTGATCTGTGTTTTCTTTTGTCATTTGCTTCTTTTAATGATGTTTATAATTTTTTTCTCACTGAAATTTTTTTCTCACAGCTATCTGTATTTTAATCTATCAACCTTTCCTTAAAGATAGATGTACATCAAGAGTCAACCTTGTAAAGTCCTTTTCCACTCCATGATTATTTGAATATTTACCTTTTGCACCTAAATAATAAGAGCATTTGGAATTTATTTGTGTATATCATAGGAAGTAAAAATTTAACTTTCTTTCCCAAATGATGAGCCAGTGTCCCAGATCCATTTATTGATAATGGACCTTAGACCTTTCCTCACTATGTATGTGACTCACTACTTGAAAAATTAACTTAATCACATATTAAATTCATTATGTATTTAGATATGTTTCTGAACTTTTAATTCTGTTCCAGAAAACTTCTGGTGTTTCTGAAAATGAAATTGCACAGTGCCATACTCTGTTAGTTACTACAGTTTTATAATATGTTCTAATATCTAATATCTAACATAAAAAACCCTGTGTCCTTCACACTGATTACTTTTTCAAATTCTAGACTGTTCTCAGACCTTAATATTCTGGATGTACTAAAATTGTATTTGCATTTTATTATATCCAAATGAAATTTTTATTGAAATATACTTATATTTATAGATTAATCTGAGAAGAATTCAGCCTTATTGATGAAGGACATGCTAGGTTCTCACCATTTATTAAAGATTTTGTTTTTATTCTTCAGTAAAAATTTTTAATTATCTTAAATAGGTTCTGCATTTTTTGGTTTACCCAAGATATTATATTTCTGTTCTTGTCATTACAATGGCACCTGTTTTCCATTAGATTTTCCAATTGGTTGCTACTTTTCTATAGCATTCTATTCATAGATTATTACTTAAAAATAAACAAGTATTCTGATTTAGTTTCAAGAGTATTTTTATTGTGGTAAGAAAACACATAACATAAAATTTACTATCTTAATCATTTTAAGTGTACAGTACAGCAGTGTTAACTATATGCAAACTGCTATCCAACAGATTCTTTAGACCTTTTACTCACGCAAAACTGAAACTGTATATTTATAGAACAATAGCTCTCTTTTCCCTGCTCCCAGCTTCTGGTAACCACTTTCTGTTTTTTCTGTGAGTCTGACTACTTCAGATACCTCAAATAAGTGGAATCATGCAGTTTTTATCTTTTTGTAACTGGTTTATTTCACTTAGCATAATGTTCTCCATTCTATATTGTAAATAATAGGATTTTCTTGAGTTTATTTTCTTGGGTTTTTCAAATGGACAATTAAATACTCTATAAATAATTATAACTTTATCTCTACTCTTCTGATTTTATATTTCATTTCTTCTTTTGGTATTTCATTATTTAGAAGGATTTCAGCTGATAATTTTAGACAGTTCTTCATAACATTATATTTCAGTTGCATGTTAAGTTACATGATTTTTTGCTTATTGAAGTTTTTTTTAAAAAATCAGGAATAGCTGTTAATAGATTACCTTTAACATTTTTTGAAATTCTAGTTTATGAAATTTTGAAATAAACCATTTGGCTATGGTACACTATCCTTTTTTTTTTTTTTTTTTTTTTTTTTTTTTTTTGAGAGGGCATCTCTCATATTTATTGATCAAATGGTTGTTAACAACAATAAAATTCAGTATAGGGGGGTCAATGCTCAATGTACAATCATTAATCCATCTCAAGCCTAATTCTCGTCAGTCTCCAATCTTCTGAAGCATAACGAACAAGTTCTTACATGGTGAACGAATTCTTACAGAGTGAATAAATTCTTACATGGTGAACAGTACAAGGGCATTCATCACAGAAACTTTCGGTTTTGATCATGCAATATGACCTATAAACCATCAGGTCAAATATGAATATTCATTTGATTTTTGTACTTGATTTATATGTTGATCCCACATTTCTCCTATTATTATTATTATTTTTATTTTTAATAAAATGCTGAAGTGGTAGGTAGATGCAAGATAAAGGTAGAAAACATAGTTTAGTGCTGTAAGAAGGCAAATGTAGATGATCAGATGATCAGGTGTGTGCCTATGGACTAAGTATTAATCCAGGCTAGACAAGGGCAGCAAGACATCCACGGATGCAGAAGATTTCTCTCAAAGCAGGGGGGGTGAGGTTCTGAGCCTCACCTCTTTTGATCCCCAAATTCTCACCTGATGGCCCCCCTGCGACTGTGCCTGTCTTAGGTTGTTCCTCCCTTGAGGAATCTTACCCGTCTCTGGCTAACCAGTCATCTTCCGGGGCCATACAGGGAAATGTAAAGTTGGTAAGTGAGAGAGAAGCCATATTGTTTGCAAAGGTTAGCTTTTTACTTCTTTGCAGATTTATGCCCTGTGGCTTCTATGCCCAGCACTTGTCTCGAGGTATCTTTACCACCTGGAGGAATTATGATACTCGGTAAATTCGATATGAGGCACGAATTCTATTTAAGGTTTGTAATTAGGAAGGAAGAAGAAAAGCTATAGATGTAGCATATGAAGGAAACTTGGGAGGATTGATTATTTCTTTGACATATCTTCTTGTATAGTACCTTAAGTATGTATAGGTTTTAAACTACTAACTAATTTGCACACACATATTAACATAATAGGAATACGGTGACATAAACAAAGCAAATCTATAATTACCAGCCATCTCCAGTGAAGCCAAGAAAACCATTTAGGCACCCTAGGCATTTGTGAAAATTTATCTATGATATGATGGATATTTTCCAACTGTACTTGAACCATCAGACAAATTAAAGCAGCCCATTTCTGGGATCTGTTCACATCCCATATGTTCTTTTAACCATAGATAGTCTATAGTCATGAGATTTTGGGGTGCTACAACTTGCACCCCTCCCAACTCCTGGTTGAGTTCCAACAGTACAGATCCAGTCAAATTCGTTGTCTCACTGTATGCACATGCCAGCCTAGACATCTCCCTCCTCCTTCTTATGGCAAGTCCAGGAGACGGTGGGCTGGATGCAGCCACAACCGCAGCATCGTCCGGATCCCTGTGGAGGCTTTTTGATGATCATCCCCCGGCACGAGTCCTCCAGAGAGTGCTGATGCCGGAAGCTCCTCCTCATATCGTATCTTAGTTCATTTTCTGGGTATCCAAGCTAGGCCTTGATCTTCTGCGTAGAAACAAACAGACCCTTTGCCCACACTTTGACATGCCCTCTATACCACTGTGCAGAACTCATTGGAGGTCAGCACACAGTAACTGCTTTTTTTTTTTTTTTTTTAATTAAGAGAAAGGAATATTATCAGAAAAGAGTACCTCCATAGCTGATCATCTGACACCCTTTAAGTGATCAACATTAAGGATATTTAAAGCATGCGTTGATCTTTGATTTACCAATAGTTTTATCCTGTTAAGGAGTAATCCCCCTTTTCTTTCTTTCTTTCTTTTTTTTTTTAAATTTTTAATCTACACTTACCTGAAGAATACTATGTTTACTATGCTCTCCCCTATATCAGGTCCCCCCTAACAACCACATTACGGTTACTGTCCATCAGCTTAGCAAAATGTGGTAGAGTCACTACTTGTCCTCTCTGTGTTGTGCAGCCCACCCTCCCCTTTCTCCCTCCCCCCCATGCATGCTAATCTTAATACCCCCCTTCTTCTTCCCCCCCCTTATCCCTCCCTGCCCACCCATCCTCCCCAGTTCCTTTCCCTTTGGTACCTGTTAATCCATTTTTGGGTTCTGTAATTCTGCTGCTGTTTTGTTCCTTCAGTTTTTCCTTTGTTCCTATACTCCTCAGATGAGTGAAATCATTTGGTATTTCTCTTTCTCCGCTTGGCTTATTTCACTGAGCATAATACTCTCCAGCTCCATCCATGTTGCTGCAAATGGTTGGATTTTTCCACTTCTTATGGCTGAGTAGTATTCCATTGTGTATATGTACCACATCTTCTTTATCCATTCATCTACAGATGGACATTTAGGTTGCTTCCAATTCTTGGCTATTGTAAATAGTGCTGCGATAAACATAGGAGTGCATCTGTCTTTCTCAAACTTGATTGCTGCGTTCTTAGGGTAAATTCCTAGGAGTGGAATTCCTGGGTCAAATGGTAGGTCTGTTTTGAGCATTTTGATGCACCTCCATACTGCTTTCCACAATGGTTGAACTAATTTACATTCCCACCAGCAGTGTAGGAGGGTTCCCCTTTCTCCACAGCCTCGCCAACATTTGTTGTTGTTTGTCTTTTGGATGGCAGCTATCCTTACTGGTGTGAGGTGATACCTCATTGTAGTTTTAATTTGCATTTCTCTGATAATTAGCGATGTGGAGCATCTTTTCATGTGTCTCTTGGCCATCTGTATTTCTTTTTTGGAGAACTGTCTTTTCAGTTCCTCTGCCCATTTTTTAATTGGGTTATTTGTTTTTTGTTTGTTGAGGCGTGTGAGCTCTTTATATATTCTGGACGTCAAGCCTTTATCAGATCTGTCATTTTCAAATATATTCTCCCATACTGTAGGGTTCCTTTTTGTTCTATTGATGGTGTCTTTCGCTGTACAGAAGCTTTTCAGCTTAATGTAGTCCCACTTGCTCATTTTTGCTGTTGTTTTCCTTGCCCGGGGAGATATGTTCAAGAAGAGATCACTCATGTTTATGTCTAAGAGGTTTTTGCCTATGTTTTTTTCCAAGAGTTTAATGGTTTCGTGACTTACATTCAGGTCTTTGATCCATTTTGAGTTTACCTTTGTATATGGGGTTAGACAATGGTCCAGTTTCATTCTCCTACATGTAGCTGTCCAGTTTTGCCAGCACCATCTGTTGAAGAGACTGTCATTTTGCCATTGTATGTCCATGGCTCCTTTATCAAATATTAATTGACCATATATGTTTGGGTTAATTTCTGGGGTCTCTAATCTGTTCCACTGGTCTGTGGCTCTGTTCTTGTGCCAGTACCAAATTGTCTTGATTACTATGGCTTTGTAGTAGAGCTTGAAGTTGGGGAGTGAGATCCCCCCTACTTTATTCTTCTTTTTCAGGATTGCTTTGGCTATTCGGGGTCTTTGGTGTTTCCATATGAATTTTTGAATTATTTGTTCCAATTCATTGAAGAATGTTGCTGGTAATTTGAGAGGGATTGCATCAAATTTGTATATTGCTTTCAGCAGGATGGCCATTTTGACGATATTAATTCTTCCTAGCCATGAGCATGGGATGAGTTTCCATTTATTAGTGTCCCCTTTAATTTCTCTTAAGAGTGACTTGTAGTTTTCAGAGTATAAGTCTTTCACTTCCTTGGTTAGGTTTATTCCTAGGTATTTTATTCTTTTTGATGCAATGGTGAATGGAATTGTTTTCCTGATTTCTCTTTCTATTGATTCGTTGTTAGTGTATAGGAAAGCTACAGATTTCTGTGTGTTGATTTTGTATCCTGCAACTTTGCTGTATTCCGATATCAGTTCTAGTAGTTTTGGAGTGGAGTCTTTAGGGTTTTTTATGTACAGTATCATATCATCTGCAAATAGTGACAGTTTAACTTCTTCTTTACCAATCTGGATTCCTTGTATTTCTTTGTTTTGTCTGATTGCCGTGGCTAGGACCTCCAGTACTATGTTAAATAACAGTGGGGAGAGTGGGCATCCCTGTCTGGTTCCCGATCTCAGTGGAAATGCTTTCAGCTTCTCGCTGTTCAGTATAATGCTGGCTGTGGGTTTATCATATATGGCCTTTATTATGTTGAGGTACTTGCCCTCTATTCCCATTTTGCTGAGAGTTTTTATCATGAATGGATGTTGAATTTTGTCAAATGCTTTTTCAGCATCTATGGAGATGATCATGTGGTTTTTGTCTTTCTTTTTGTTGATGTGGTGGATGATGTTGATGGATTTTCGAATGTTGTACCATCCTTGCATCCCTGGGATGAACCCCACTTGGTCATGGTGTATGATCCTTTTGATATACTGTTGAATTCTGTTTGCTAATATTTTATTGAGTATTTTTGCATCTACATTCATCAGGGATATTGGTCTGTAATTTTCTTTTTTGGTGGGGTCTTTTCCTGGTTTTGGTATTAGGGTGATGTTGGCTTCATAGAATGAGTTTGGGAGTATTCCCTCTTCTTCTATTTTGTGGAACACTTTAAGGAGAATGGGTATTATGTCTTCTCTGTGTGTCTGATAAAATTCCGAGGTAAATCCGTCTGGCCCCGGGGTTTTGTTCTTGGGTAGTTTTTTGATTACTGTTTCAATTTCTTTGCTTGTAATTGGTTTGTTTAACTTTTGTGTTTCTTCCTTGGTCAGTCTTGGGAGGTTGTATTTTTCTAGGAAGTTGTCCATTTCTTCTAGGTTTTCCAGCTTGTTGGCATATAGGTTTTCATAGTAGTCTTTAATAATTCTTTGTATTTCTGTGGAGTCTGTCGTGATTTTTCCATTCTCATTTCTGATTATGTTGATTTGTGTTGACTCTCTTTTTCTCTTAATAAGTTGGGCTAGAGGCTTATCTATTTTGTTTATTTTCTCAAAGAACCAGCTCTTGGTTTCGTTGATTTTTGCTATTGTTTTATTCTTCTCAATTTTGTTTATTTCTTCTCTGATCTTTATTATGTCCCTCCTTCTGCTGACTTTAGGCCTCATTTGTTCTTCTTTTTCCAGTTTTAATAATTGTGATGTTAGACTATTCATTTGGGATTGTTCTTCCTTCTTCAAGTGTGCCTGGATTGCTATATACTTTCCTCTTAAGACTGCTTTCGCTGCATCCCACAGAAGTTGGGGCTTAGTGTTGTTGTTGTCATTTGTTTCTATATATTCCTTGATCTCTATTTTGATTTGTTCATTGATCCATTGATTATTTAGTAGCATGTTGTTAAGCCTCCATGTGTTTGTGAGCCTTTTTGTTTTCTTTGTAGAATTTATTTCTACTTTCATACCTTTGTGGTCTGAAAAATTGGTTGGTAGAATTTCAATATTGTGGAATTTACTGAGGCTCTTTTTGTGAGCTAGTATGTGGTCTATTCTGGAGAATGTTCCATGTGCACTTGAGAAGAATGTATATCCTGTTGCTTTTGGATGTAAAGTTCTATAGATGTCTATTAGGTCCATCTGTTCTAGTGTGTTGTTCAGTGCCTGTGTGTCTTTACTTATTTTCTGCCCGGTGGATCTATCCTTTGGGGTGAGTGGTGTGTTGAAGTCTCCTACAATGAATGCATTGCCATCTATTTCCCTCTTTAGTTCTGTTAGTATTTGCTTCACATATGCTGGTGCTCCTGTATTGGGTGCATATATATTTAGAATGGTTATATCCTCTTGTTGGACTAAGCCCTTTATCATTATGTAGTGGCCTTCTTTATCTCTTGTTACTTTCTTTGTTTTGAAGTCTATTTTGTCTGATATTAGTACTGCAACCCCTGCTTTCTTCTCACTGTTGTTTGCCTGAAATATGTTTTTCCATCCCTTGACTTTTAGTCTATGCTTATCTTTGGGTTTAAGGTGAGTTTCTTGTAAGCAGCATATAGATGGGTCTTGCTTTTTTATCCATTCTATTACTCTATGTCTTTTGATTGGTGCATTAAGTCCATTTACATTTAGGGTGACTATTGAAAGATATGTACTTATTGCCATTGCAGGCTTTAGATTCGTGGTTACCAAAGGTTCAAGGTTAGCTTCTTTAGTATCTTACTGCCTAACTTAGCTCGCTTATTGAGCTGTTATATACACTGTCTGGAGAGTCTTTTCTTCTCTCCCTTCTTATTCCTCCTCCTCCATTCTTCATATGTTGTGTGTTTTGTTCTGTGCTCTTTTTAGGGGTGCTCCCATCTAGAGCAGTCCCTGTAGGATGCCCTGTAGAGGTGGTTTGTGGGAAGCAAATTCCCTCAGCTTTTGCTTGTCTGGGAATTGTTTGATCCCACCATCATATTTAAATGATAGTCGTGCTGGATACAGTATCCTTGGTTCAAGGCCCTTCTGTTTCATTGCATTAAGTATATCATGCCATTCTCTTCTGGCCTGTAGGGTTTCTGTCGAGAAGTCTGATGTTAGCCTGATTGGTTTTCCTTTATAGGTGACCTTTTTCTCTCTAGCTGCCTTTAAAACTCTTTCCTTGTCCTTGATCCTTGCCATTTTAATTATTATGTGTCTTGGTGTTGTCCTCCTTGGATCCTTTCTGTTGGGGGTTCTGTATAATTCCATGGTCTGTTCGATTATTTCCTCCCCCAGTTTGGGGAAGTTTTCAGCAATTATTTCTTCAAAGACACTTTCTATCCCTTTTCCTCTTTCTTCCTCTTCTGGTATCCCTATAATACGAATGTTTTTCCTTTTGTATTGGTCACATATTTCTCTTAGTGTTGTTTCATTCCTGGAGATCCTTTTATCTCTCTCTATGTCAGCTTCTATACGTTCCTGTTCTCTGGCTTCTATTCCTTCAATGGCCTCTTGCATCTTATCCATTCTGCTTATAAATCCTTCCAGGGATTGTTTCACTTCTGTGATCTCTTTCCTGACATCTGTGATCTCCTTCCGGACTTCATCCCACTGCTCTTGCATTTTTCTCTGCATCTCATCCCATTGCTCTTGCATTTTTTTCTGCATCTCTGTCAGCATGTTCATGATTTTTATTTTGAATTCTTTTTCAGGAGGACTAGTTAGGTCTGTCTCCTTCTCAGGTGTTGTCTCTGTGATCTTTGTCTGCCTGTAGTTTTGCCTTTTCATGGTGATAGAGATAGTTTGCAGAGCTGGTACAAGTGACCGCTGGAAGAGCTTCCCTTCTTGTTGGTTTGTAGCCTTTTCCTGGGAGAATAGCGATCTCTAGTGGCTTGTGCTGGGCAGCTGTGCGCAGACAGGGCTTCTGCTTCCTGCCCAGTTGCTTTGGGGTTTATCTCCGCTGTTGCTGTGGGCTTGGCCTGGCTGGGGCTGTTCCTCCAAAATGGTGGAGCCCCGTTGGAGGGGGAGCGGCCAGGAGACTATTTATCTCCGTAAGGGGCCTCTGTGCTCCCTGCTGCCCAGGGGGTTAGAGTGCCCAGAGATCCCCAGATTCCCTGCTTCTGGTCTAAGTGACCTGTCCTGCCCCTTTAAGATTTCCAAAAAGCACTCTCCAAACCAAAACAACAACAGCAACAATGAGAGAGGGAACAGAAAGAAAGAGAAAAAAAAAAAGGAAAAAAAAGGAAAAAACAAGCGATTTTTTTTTTTTTTTTTTTTTGTCCTCAGGTGCCGGTCCCAGGCACCCGCTCACTGGTCCTGCTGCCCTGTCTCCCTAGCACCAGGGTCCCTGTCCTTTCAAGGCTTCCAAAAAGCACCCACCCACCGGTCCCGCAGGGAAGGAACGCTCAATATTCTTTGTCCTCAGGCACTGGTCCCACGCACCCGCTCACCAGTCCCGCCACCCTGCCTCCCTAGCTCCGGGGTCCCTGTCCCTTCAAGGCTTCCAAAAAGGACTCGGCAAAAAGAGAGGAAAAAAAAGGGGAAAAACGCGCGATTTCTTCCGTCCTCAGGTGCTGGTCTCAGGCACCCACCCACCGGTCCCACAGGGAAAAATGCGGGATATTCTTTGTCCTCAGGTGCCGGTCCCAGGCACCCGCTCACCAGTCCCGCCGCCCTGCCTCCCTAGCACCGGGGTCCCTGTCCCTTTTAGGCTTCCAAAAAGCACTCGCAGAAAAGAGAAAAAAAAAAGGGGAAAAACGCGCGATTTCCTCTGTCCTCAAGTGCCGGTCTCAGGCACCCGCCCACCGGTCCCGCAGGGAAAAACGGGGGATATTCTTTGTCCTCAGGCGCCGGTCCCAGCCACCCGCTCACCAGTCCCGCCACCGTGCCTCCCTAGCACTGGGGTCCCCGTCCCTTCAAGGCTTCCAAAAAGCGCTCGCCAAAAAGAGAAAAAAAAAAAAGGGGAAAAACGCGCGACCTCCTCCGTCCTCAGGCACCGGTCTCAGGCACCCGCCCCCAGGTCTCGCAGGGAGAAACACGGGATATTCTTTGTCCTCTGGCGCCGTTCCCAGGCACCTCCTCACCGGTCCCGCCACCCTGCCTCCCCAGCAACGGGGGCCCGTCCCTCTAAGGCTTCCAAAAAGCGCTCGCCAAAAAAAAACAAAAAACAATAAACCGCTCCGGTTTCTCTCCACCCGCTGGGAGCCGGGGGGAGGGGCGCTCGGGTCCCGCCGGGCTGGGACTTGTATCTTACCCCCTTCACAAGGCGCTGGGTTCTTGCAGGTGTGGATGTGGTCTGGATGTTGTCCTGTGTCCTGTGGTCTCTATTTTAGGAAGATTTTTCTTTGTTATATTTTCATAGCTCTATGTGTTTTTGGGAGGAGATTTCCACTGCTCTACTCACGCCGCCATCTTGGCTCCGCCTCTCTATCCTTTTAAAATATTGTTCAAATAGGTTTACTAGTATTTCATTTGATATATTTATACCTGTAAACATCCTGGATTTTTCTTTAGTTGCTATTTCTTCATATTTTTCTGTCCTCTAGAATAATTTAAATTCACAAGTGTATCTGTTCCTTAAGAGGTAAACTTACCTTACCTGTACTGGTTTTGTTCCAAAGCTTTTACAGGAGGCATCAGCTATAACACTTAAAAAAAAAAATCAGGTCTATTGATGTACTTTACATATAGGAAAATTCACCCTTTTTAGATGTGTAGTTCAATGAATTTTGTTCTCTATGTAGTCATATAGCCACCAACCAATCAAGACATAAAATATGCCTGTTAGCCTCCAAAAGTTACCTCATGTTAGCTCCTGGCAACTCTGATCCTATTTCTATAGTTTTGCCTTATTAAAAATGTCATATAAATGGAACCGTACGGCATGTAGCCTTTCATGTCTGACTTCGTTGACTCAGGGTAATGCTTTTGAGATTCATCATATTATTATATGTATCGGTAGCTCATTTCTTTTCATCGTTGAGTGGTATTCCAGTATATGGATGTAACAAAATTTGTTTATCATTTATTAGTTGACAAACATTTGGGTTACTTTTAATTTTTAGTGATTATGAATAAGGTTGCTATAAATATTTACACACGGTTTTGTTTGTACATATACTTTCATTGTTCTTCAGAAAATAGGAGTGGGATTGCAAGGTTGAATGGTAAATACATTTTTAATTTTATAAGAAACTGTCAAACTGTTTTCCAAAATGACTGTACAATTGTACATTTTCACCAGCCATGTATGAGAGTCCCACTTGCTCCACATCCTCACTAGCACTTGCTATGGTCAGCTTTGTTTCACTTAGCATTTAATAAGTGGTATCTCTTGTGGTTTTAATTTGCATTTCCTTAGTGATGCTAATGTATTTCCATGCATTTACTGGCCATTCAAATCTCATCTTTGGTGATGTGTCTGTTCAAATTTTTGCCAGTTAAAAATTCTTATTATTGAATTATAAAGAATTCTTTAGACTTTCTGGATAAAGGTCCTTTATCAAAACATTTTTGCAAATACTTCTTCCCAGTTTGTGGTTGGATTTTTCATCTTCTTAATAATGTCTTTTTTGATCTTTAGTCAGAAATTTAAAATTGTTATTAGAAGTCCATTTTATCAATTTTTTCTGTTACGGTTCATGTTTTTTGTGTCTTACTTAAGAAATAGTTGCTTACTATAAATTCACAAAAATTTTTCTCCCAGTTTTATTCTAGGAATTTTATAGTTGTAGGCTTTCCATTTAGGTCTATGACCATTTTGGGTTAACTTTTGTATATGCTGTGATACAGAATTGAGATTTTATTTTATTTTATATTATTTTTCAGTATATGCAAGTTCCACTTTTCTAGCACCATTTAATGACCAGACTACACTTTGTCTATTGAATTACCTGGGCATCTTTGTCAAAAATCAATTGACTATCTATCTCTAGGAATGTTTGTAGGCCCACTATTCTATTCCATTGATCTGTATGTCTGTATTTCCTCAAATACTTCACTGTCTTTGTTAGTGTAGCATTATAGTAAATCTTGAAATAAGTTGGTGTTCTACTTATTCAAAATTGTGTTGGCTCTTTAGGTACTTGATTTCCCATATTAACTTTAGAATAAGCTTTCAATTTATAATTTATACAAAATACCCTGGGGTTTTGATTGAGACTGATTTAAACCTATAGATCGATTTGAGGAGGGTTGACATCTCAATATTGAATTTTACAATCCATGAATATGGTATGTCTATTTATTTAGGTATTCAATTTCTCTCATCAGTGTTTTATAGTTTCAGCATACAAATCCTGCACATTGTTAAATTTGTCAATAAGTATTTCATGTTTTTGATGTTATTAAAAATGACATTTAAAAATTTTCTGACTGCTCATTGCTACTACATAGACATATAGTTCAGTTTTGTATATTGACAAATATTGCAACCTTGCTAAGCTCACTTATCACTTCTAGTAGCATTAAAAAAAATATATTCTGTGTGACTTTCTACTTAGATGATCATGTTATCTACAAATAAAGACAGTTTTATTTCTTCCTTTCCAACTGTTTGCCTTTTATTTCTTTTTCTTGAATTGCTGCACTGGTTACAATGTTGAATAAGAGTAGTGAAAGCAAACATCTTAACCTTCTTCATTTTAGTGAAGAGAGTATTCAGTTTCTTAATAGCAAGTATAATGCCAGGTATAGGTTTTTCATAGATGGCCTGTATAAAGTTGAGGAAGTGCCCTTCTGTTCCTAGCTCCCTGAAAATGTTATCATGAATGGATGTTGAATTTTGTTAAATGCCTTTTTTTGCATCTATTAATATGACCATGGAGGGTTTTGTTTTTAGTGCATTGACATACTGATTAACTTTCAAGTGTTGACTTGTCCTTGCATTTTTGGGATAAACTCTATTTGAATCTTTCACATATAAAATTTGATGAAATTTTGTTAAGTATTTCTATATTAGTATTCATTGGGGATATTAGCTTGCTATTTTTTTTTCCCTATAATGTCTTTCCCTGGGTTTTCTATCAGTGTAATGCTCAACTCATAAAATGACTTATGAAATATTTTCTACTATTCTATTTTATGGAAGGGTTTATATAAAATTGGCATTTTTCTTCCTTAAATGATCCATGGAATTCACTAGTGAATCCATCTAGACCTGAAGTATTGCTTTTGGAAAAGTTTTTGGTAATAAATTCAATTTATTTAAATGACAATTCAGATTATCTATTCTTCTTGAGTAGTTTGTTTCTTTATAGGAATTTGCCTATTTCACCTAAGCTATCAAATTGATTAGCTTAAAGATATATACAGTGTCATTCCTTTAATTTCTGTAGGGTCTATATTAATGCATCTCTTTCATTGTCAATATTGGTAATTTTGGCTTCTCATTTTATTTTTTTGATTAGCATGGATATAAGTTCATCAGTTTTATTGATCTTTTCAAAGAGTCACTTTTAACTTCATTGATTTTTGGTGTTATTCTGTTTTGGATTTTATTGATTTCTGCTCTTATGTCTTTCCCTTTGCTTGCTTTGGCTTTAATTTGATCTTTTTTTTTAGTTTTTTAGTTTGTATATTATATACTTCTTGTATTTTATATTATATTTATATTTTTCTAATATAAACATTCAGTGCTCTACATTTTCCTTTTAGTTTCATCAATATTTAAAGTTTTTAGTGTGAAAATGAGCCTGCTTCATGCTTATTAATTTGTCTAGTTTAGATTGGATTGACAGAGTTCTGAACACTAATGACAGTATCTGTATTACTTATCATGGATCAGTCATAAACATTTTAACCAGTAGGTCATATTTGAGTATCTCTGCTTTAGAAGATGGGACCTGAGTACTAACCCAGGTTTGCTCACCACATGGATAAAGAGGTGAGGGCTGGAGAGAAAATATTGTACCTGTGACCTGTGGACCAGTCAACCAGAAAGAGAAAAGGATATGACTTGTGGAAACTGCACAAGTTTGTATATACACCCCACATCACCCAGGAGAAAGCAGAGGCTTCAAAGCAATCAGCCTAGCCCTCTCCCACCTTAGGGAGTAGTCACTGGGAGGAAAGGACTAACAGTGCAGTTCTAATACCTAAAAGAAAGTAGAAGTTCCCATTTTCCAGACCTATATAAATAAGGAGAAAGAGACAATGGTTCCACTCTCCTTGACACTCCTCCCATACCACCTACTTCCCCAGTTCACACAACTTGGAGATAAGCTACATTTAAGTTTTCTAACAAAGCTCATGGTGCTTAAGTGATATGCCAAAACTTAGCCAGCTTGTTAGTATTAAGAAGAGAGAATGAAAGATTTCTTGACTTTTAGTCTAGTGTACTCCTTCCACATGTTATGTTTAAATCATCTTTCCCTTACCTTTTAGCTTATAACCAGTGTGTGTGTGTGTGTGTGTGTGTGTGTGAGTGTGAGTATAGAGAGAGAAATGTGGACTTTAATTATTTAAAGGTTTTGATTAATCAACTTCTAGTTGAGATAAATGTCATATCAAAGATTTCTGTTTTAAGAAATAGGAATTTTAATATACCACATTGTTAATGTTGAGTTATGTCAGAGTCACTTAACTTTGGAGGCTGAATCTGTGTGACTCATAAGTCTGTGTTCTCACTTTGTCTTATTTTTTTTTCTCACATGTGGTTACAATCACCAAATCATAAAGGCACTTAGCTTTTGAGTCCCAGAGACATAATTTACTTGCTATTCTCTCAATTGCACAATACTACTTGTCCTCAGAGTACTACCTAGGACACAGGGCTCTAAACTAACTGCCCAAATTTTACTTTACAAGAGGAATGAAGGTTTCATGTAGTGGAGGATCTGTTTGAAGCTGAAATAGAATGTTGAAGAGCAGTTGTTCCTCTTACTAAATTGTTCCAAGAGCCAAGAGTTTGCGCTCTCTCCTTCCAGCCAGCCTCCCACCCCCACCCATACCCCCTTTTCCAAGGCAAAGGAGTATGCTTCTATCTGCATAATCATTAAAATGCACCAAGTCTCAGAACTGGCTTTCTCTCCCCCCATTCCACTGCCTGACAAAGGATTTGTGACAAAAGACCTTCTTCCCGGTTTGTAAAACAGTTGTGTAAAACTCGGACTGTAAAGTCACAGTTGACTGCTTTAATGTGGAACAGCTGGGAGGGTGTAGACGCACTGGCAGGTTGAGACAGGGACTGGGAAGGGTTCCCCATTCTGCGAAGGGTCGACTTAGTCACACCACCTGCTGCCTCTATTATTTCAAGAGCAAACCAGTCATGACAGCCTCAACAGACGGACACACGGCACCAGACGGTGCAAGGGAAGTTAAGAAAAGATAAATTAAGTGATCAATAAAGATAAGGGACCTGCTCAGCAGTAAATGGTGCTGACAGACCAGACAAAACATGAAGCAAACGGGCATTCGATAATGGGGTGTGTGGAGCTTAGCGTCAACCTTCATAGTATTGACATTTCAGGGACTGCTGGGACACTGGCGGTGGATTTTCCTGACCGGACTGACTGGAGTGGGAGGTGGTTGCCTTTATCTTGACATTGTACGTGTAGAAGGGTTCAGGGCCCAGTTCAGAAGTATAGTAAGCCATATACACAGAGGAGGTCACAACTGGCATTGACCCAGGCCAAACTAGACAGTGCCTGGGAGTGAAACCTCAGGTCTAAGGTCCACAGAGATGCCTTGTTCTTTTGATGTATTTGTTGAATATTCATTCACTTATTCATTCCATCTAATCTTTAATGAGCATCTATTATGGGCTAGGAACAGTGCTAAGCGATACCAGGTATGGGGATATGGTGGTACAATATTGTAGTCATTGCCCTAGAGGATATTGTGGACTAAAGAGAGAGACAGCACATCCTGCCTCAACACCCTGCCCCCCCAAACCAGTTTAGATACAGTCTCCTGAGTGCTATAGTGGAGGGACGTACAACAAGCTGGGGAGTAACTAAGTCTGCTTGAAGGAATCAAGAACATAGGAGGCTGGGAAGGAGAAAGTTCAAGGAAAGACATTTCTGACAGAAGAAACAGCACAAAAAAGCACAGAGATGTTACAAATGGGGCTTTCCTTCAAAAGATCTTGATCTAAAGAGTTCTCAAAGTTACAGGCTACTCAACGATGAGTGATTTAAATAGAATAGTTTTATTAATGTAAGCAGGAGTATATAGTGGAGGGGAATGAAAGTTCAAATTAATTTTCTGAGATAAAATCTAATACTTCCAAGAAAGTTTGGGCTATTCTATAAGTCTGCTCCAGGCTTTGTCCCCAGATAGTCCTGAGGTTTGTGCTTATTCTCTGCCATCAGTGGAAAAATTTGAGACTTGTACAGGAGGTGTGTGATTTGGTGTAGCTGGAAAATGAGATGCATGCAAGGAGGGGTTGGAATGGGCTTAAGAGAGAAGGAAGCAGGCTGGTCAGAGGGTATGGCCATAGTAGGTAGGATCTTGATACCTCCCATTTATATACAGTTTTAAAAGTATTATAGTACAAAGTACTATAGAATTATTTCATCTGATCATCATAACCCCATCAACGACTTTAAAGTGGGGGTAACATGAGCACATTTGTGGAATTCATTGACATTTGAATTTAAGAAAGGCTGTCAGACTTTAGTAAGAAGAATGGACTTGCTGGGAAGATGAGAGAAAGAAACTAAAATTATCAAGTGCCTATAATGTGCTGAGTACTTTAACATTCATTATCTTATATAGGTTTGGCTGCAGATGATAGAAAACTAAAAAAAAAAATCAAACAGGTCAGTTATTTTTAGTCATTCATGAGATGTTCAGTGACCATCATTATATGGCAGGCACAGGAGCCCGCTATTTCAGGATTTAGGCCCCTCCAGCTTTCTGTTCAACCATCCCCAGGGTCAAGAAGTTTGTTGAGTCCCAACCATCATGCCTTTGTTCCAAGAAATAGGAAAGATTAAAGCAAGGCCATGTAACACTCCTAGTTTTCTGTCACTGGACAAAACATAGTCATGTGACCGTGGCTATCTGCAAAGGAAGCTGGGCAATGTAGTCTTCTAACCAGGCAGCAAGATGCCCAGATAAAAAGGAAGACTGGATCCTGGGCAACCAGAAGTTTTGCCAGATAATTATTATCTAGGTTAGGAAGCAGTTCAGAGAAGGTAAATGATTTGTCTCAAGTCACAAAACTGTTAAACTGTAGAGCCTAGATTCAATTCCAGCTCTTCCTGAATCTGAACCTGATGCTACCTCCATTCCAGGGCTCTACCTGGACATTGCACTGTGAGCGGGTTGTAGGGTAGGGGTGGGAAGTGGTGAGTAAGGAATGATAACACTTGAAGCTGATAAAATAGGAGTACACTGAGTAGTATAATAAAGGTCAGAATTGATAATAAAATAAAAAATCTAATGCCATCTATTTGATACTAAGAATAAACTGCCATTTCTTGAACCTTGACCACATTCAGAGCTTTATTATATGTTAGCTTATTCATTCTCCCAAATGTGGGAAATGGTCATCATTAGTGCATATTTGCAGATGAGGAAACTAGCACTCAAAGGAGTTAAATAATATGCCCAACTAGGACGCTCTGCATTCTATTTTTATGCCACACTGTCTTGCAATATACTGAGAAAAACAACAAATTTGAACTTAAAGGTTTTTATTTATATACATTTTCCTGAAATATTACTATTATTAATTGAGAGCTGAAAGAATCTTAATCCTCACTATTCGGTATCCTTTTCACTAATAGTGGGGACACTAAAGCACAGGAATATAACTGCTACAACGTCAATGACAGTAATTACAGTTATTACAGTTACAGTGTCTGAGTGCTCTGGGGTGGTCTTCGGCCTTGTTTCTCAACACTGGGCCTACCTCCATCTCGACACTTCCCATTTAGATAGAGTTTTACAAAGTACAAAGTATTTTTATAGAATTATTTCATCTGACCATCATAACCCCATCAATGACTTTGAAATGGGCATAACATGAACATATCTGTGGACTTCATCTACTTCCATGACCCTTGTTGAGGGAAGAAGAATTAAGAATTGCTGATCTGAATAATCAGACTCTAACCCATTGAATGGTCCATGGTTATGAATAGGCAGGGTCATTGTGTTAAAAAGCCCCTGCCATTTCCTCCTATCTCTGTGTGCTGGGCAGATCCAGACACACCAGGCTCGTCAAAGTGGACCCAGTCATCTCTCTCCCTTTCTCTTCCTCTCCCCGCCCTTTTCTTCCTGTATTTCTTTCTCTCCCCCCACCCTTTTTTTTTTCCTCTTTCTCTCTTTTTCCAAACCGGAGCAACTTTTCCTTCCTCTCTTCTTTGACCTACTTCCCCTGTGAATCCACCTGAGGCTAGATGATTCTGAGATTTCAATTTGGGAGGAGAATGCAAAAGTTCTACCTAGTCCTCAAGCTAAAATCATGTCCTCCACCACCGCTTTTCTAGAACTCAGGACAAGTGTGTACAAGTAGCTAATGCCAAAACAGATTTCCATTATGCTTTTGTTCCTCACGTATTAGCTTCCATAGAAAGAGGGGGAGATTCCAGGGTAGGATCTGAGCATGCTTAGGTTCCTTGCTCCGATACTATCAATGCATCCTTCACCAATAAGAAAAGTTCACCATGCACCAGATGCCATGCTCAGCCCTTTATGTGCAGGGCTTCATAGGGTCCATACATTTATCATCTTAAGGTGCTCTTATTATTAATGAGGAAATTCACAGAGTGAAGTGCATCATGGTGACGCCATGATCAAAATCCAGGTCTGTCTGATCTCAACCCCTGCTCTTTCTGATGGTATATATTGGTCCCCTCTGGTGTGCAGAAGGAGCCCACATGTTGCAGTCTAGCATTGGCTGGGAGCTGTGGCCATTTCAGATTGAATGCAGGATCCTGCTTTTCTAAAGCTGTTCTAGTTTCAGTAGTGACCATCATAGTCTTTGATAAATGTTTTGCATCTATGAGCTGAATACAAAGCAAGTTGGCTGTGGAAATGTTTCCTGTCACAAACTCGGCTCTATGACTCTAGTCCCGAGAAAGCCATGGTATGTTAGTGTTGTCGTATCTGCTGAATAGGCCTCTGGGGATCTTTTCCCCCCTCACATGACAATTGCTGATTTCAGTGAGGTATCAGGACCTTGTGGAAAAACCTATAGTGAAGTGCCTGAAGACACTCTTGCTAATCCGGGCTCTTCTCCGTACTTCACTGTGGACCTCTTGGATGCTCAACTTCTCTGCACACCAGTGTCCAACTATTTGATAGGTCTGACAAAAATGTTATTGAGCTCTGGTGAGTAAATTGTGTACAGGAGTATGTTGTGAAATCACCAAACAAATGTCATTTTTAGGGGTAATGTTTTTCATACTGGAATCTGAACTTTTTGAGAAAAAAGACCAGGTCTTATTTACCTTAGTTTACCTATAAACTGGGGGAAATAACACTTACCCTACCGCATTCCAGTAAGAATTAAAAGCTCTATGTAAGGCACCTGGCATGGAGCCTACATAAATAGGTGGGAAATAAATATTAAATCTTTCCCACCCAACTTCTTTGTTTGATATCCCCAGGTCTTAGTATATAGTAGACATTAGTAAATAATGTGATAAGCAGTACAACATATGGGTTAGTACTAATGACAGCAATAATAATAATAGTATTGTGCAGACTCTGTAGCAGGCAGTATTCTAGGTGTTTATATATATGTGTATATTCATGTCCACTCACTCAAACTTCTAGGAGAGTCCTGTCATTATCTTTGCTTTACAGACAGGAGAGAGAAAACAGATAGGAGGAAGTTAGTTAACTTCCTCAAAGGCATCACAGCTAACCTAGCAAAGTCAAAATTTGAACACCAACTGTCTCCAGAGTTAAGAGCACAGACTACAGACCATGTGTTCAATTGCAAACGGCCAACAGTTCCTTACAGCCTCTCCCATAAAGTGGCAGAATCTATTTTCCCACCCATTGAGTCTGAGGTGGCCTTGTGACTTGCTTTGATTGATACAATTCAGGGAAGTAATTAAGAGTTCTGAGCATAGGTTTCAGTGGGCCTTCAAGCTTCTGCTCTCTCTGTCTTGAAAGGCTGCCCCCAAACAGATCTGCAGTAGCCTCCTTAAGGATGCTATGGAGAGAGGACCAGTGGCTGCAGCTATCCCCATAGAGGCCTAGACCTGTGAGTGAGCCCATTCTAGACCAGTCAGCCCCAGGCATGCAGCTCAGACCAGCATAACCTCCTGGCAAAACTGCAGAATCATGAGAAATTACAAAATGGCCATTGTTTTAAATTACAATATTTGGAGTGATTTGTTATATAGCCAGAGATCAGACCCTTGGTGGGCTGCTTAGCCTCTCTGATTCTCTGTTTTATTCTTTAAATGAAAATAACTACTCCCACTCCACAGGGTACTTCATGTTTGGCATCTGCTATAAAGTAAGTAGGTCCTCCAAAAGTGTTAAATTCCTTCTGCATGAAGAATAAATTATGCACAGATAATATACAAATTATCTTTTGGTAGGAATTGTCTTTTTGAAGCCTTTGAGAGGAATACAAAATCACTAGAAGATCAATTTGTAGATCAGGATACAAAAATATAAGAACATGAAAGGTCACAAATGCTTGGAACAGGTAAGAGAGTATACTGAATTTTTGCTAAGAAGGGGTTTAGAATATTGTTTGCATGGTTGGTTTTGAGGACCTTTAAAGTTCATTCTATGCTGAAAATTCAAAGACTCTCTAGGAGTTATTATATGAGCCAGATTATAACTTCCTCCTCTTCTCTTTTCCTCACTATCTTTCTAGCCAAATTTCCTTGACTGCCCCAGTAATGCCGGGTTGTGGTGGAAATCATGCATGCTTTGCTGGCTGAGACTTTTTCTAACCTGACTCAAACACAGCGGAGAGTAGGGACGGGCTCAAAATGTTAGCTGAGTTCAGCATCAAACACAGGGTATCCAACTGCTTTTACTAACAATGTCACCAGGAGTGGAAAAAATAATTACAATAATTAAGGCAGAGGGAGATAGGTAAGTTTTATCTTACTGATTGGTAAAATACATAAATGTGTTGATAGGATGGTTCTTGTGTGGTGTTTTTATTTATTTGTTTTTCTGGCTTGCTTGCTTGGGATTTTGTTTTGTTTTTAAAGATTTGATTTCACTGCGGGAAACCTTTTGTAATAACTGATATTGCTGTTTCTATTGCTTATGGGGTCTCGTTCGAATCCCTTAGCCTCGCTAAGCAAGTTCACTAAAATCCCTAACTCAGGCACTCAGCCTTACATTTGGTGGATGTTTTAATTCGTCCCTTCATCAAAGACATTTAAGAACATAACCCCAATTGAAATGGAATATTTCAGCAAGTGATAAAACTGTTTGCACAATAAGCTACACATTGGAATTTTGAGGGGTGGACTAGAGGCTGTGACTTTTACTAAAGAACCTAGAAAATAAAAAAGAAACCCTCACAGAATCTTGGTGAGTTGAAATATTTTCCTATACTTCTCCAATATTTTTGTGGAAAGAAAATGAAGTTCCCCAGTCCATGTTTTCTCCACCACCCCCCTCCCCCGGGTTACTTTCTGTCTTCAAGCTCTGGCTTTGGATCGGTCTACATTTCCCTTCTTGACTCATTGCTGCTATGGGTCCTTGTCTCCCAGCTTAACAAACCATGGCCCTGCTGATGAATAAACATCATTCTGTCTGTGGCGCCCCATACACTTGGGAAACAATGTTCAGCTTCAAAGTTTTCAGAATTGCCTGGCCCGGTTTTGTTAATGACATTAGTGGGACCGCATTGTCTGGGTGAGGGGCGAGACAATGGCGCATGTCTTACATCATCAAGGACAAGGAGCTCTGTCTCCAGCTGTCCAAACAGCACAGGAAATGGAATTTTTTTCTTCATGTTATTTTTCATCTATGAAAATTATGCGCGCCCAGAAAATACAATTGCTTTGTTAAGACTCCGAAATGTCTAACCATTCATTTCCCAAATAAGAAGCCTGCGGTACGTTTGATGCTGAGGACTGTTAATCCCAAATGTGGAGAACTAATAAAATAATAAAAAAAAAAAGGCCCAGAAGTGTTGATAAATTTCAATGATCTCTTGTTTTCTATCCCAGGACTAGACAAGAGGGTAGGGCTGCCCTCAAGAAGGTACTTGAATTGGGCTGTTTTTTCTCCTCCCCTGTCCCTAGTCACCACCATCTCTCTTTGTGGCTGAATCGCCTTAGCAGGGCTGGTGTTTGGAGGTGCTCGGGGCCAGAGCAGACAAAGCAGGCCCTCCTCACAAAGGCGAGGGAGCCAAAGACAGCAAAATTGAATCTCTAGCACCCTGCTCCTGAGTAAACAGACAAAACTAATGGGTCTGCTATTTCTCCTCCCATCCAATTACTGGGTTCCAGTAGAGAGAATATGGCAACATAAGCTCACACAAATTCTAATACTCTTAATCCCTTCCATACATATAAACCTCACATCCACATGACTTCATTACCAAAACCACCCAGGCAGGCAGTGTGAAGGAATGGGCCCACCAGCTGCAGAAACCTGCTTCTTCAGGTTTTAATCAGCTAATGAGGGATATGCAAATGAAAAGCTTATGGGATTATGGCTTGTCCGACAGCAGTTCACCCTAGTGATAGAGGCTAATACAGGTGTTAGGGAACACGTTATTAGGCCTGGTCTAATTTAGGCCTATTCATGCCGCGCTTGCACTCTTAGCCTAACCATTTGTCCTCATGCTGAGGGCCCAGCAGGGGCCATCTTTAGGCCTGTGGTAGGTCTGACGTGAACTCCTCACTTAAGATATGAAGTTAATAAATCCCACCATTGGGTTTTCAGGCATACACAGCGACATGAGAGTGGCCCCTGGAAGGGGCTTTTTTTTACCCCACTGGGAGGAGGGCCTGAGAAACTGCTATGGAGCAGGGAGAGGGAATTTTACCCAACACCCTTTACCACTTAATTCTGCCCTTTGAGACTCCCTCAGTCAACCAGTTTCTGGGAGTTGCTCTGAGTGCATCATTTTTTCCCCTGTGGCCTGAGGTAATTACTTGGTTTCCCACCTAGAGAGGATGATCCCTGAACAGCCTTTCTGCAGAATGTGCAGCAGAAGGGAGGGCTCAGAGTCTTCACCTGGGCAGTTTCCTGGGAGAAGCCGCTACCAGACAGGCTCAGATCCCCAGCTCTGCCAGTCTGAGACCTAATGTGCCCACACCCCTTTCCTGCAATGCTGAAAACCCTATTGGGCAGGAAACCAAAGGTTTGGGATTGTTTTTCCTCCTATTACTCACTGGGTGGCAATATCTGGCATGAACTAATATGATACTTTGTATAACCTTTATATTCCATTGAGTGGCAGTTGTAGACACTGCTCAGGGTTTTATGTGATTTTTATTATTTGTCGAATATTATCATTCTCAAATTTAAAAAATTTTGAATCCTGAAATATATCTGGCCCAAGGGTTTCAGGAAAGGGGTGCAGAACTCAATAATCAATTAACCCAGAAGCAATCAAGCATCAAGAAAATATCTCATCAAAAAAATGGTTCATTAACCTCTACCAAGAGGAAGAAGCATTTTCCAATGATAAGGGAACTAGTTGTCAGTACACATTAACCCCTTTCTAGTCATCAAGACACTGATAAGGCAAAGTAGTAACCGGAAGTTAGAAGGTATGCATAGACTTTTAACTTCGAACAGACAACAATAATAAATGGCTAATATCCATAAAGTATTTGATGTGTGCCAGGCTTTGCCAGGCTATGCGATTTGGCAAGCAAAAAAAAACCTCCGAAGTAGGTAATTTATTCCCATTTTATGAACAGAAAAGACTAAGACTCAAAGAGGGACTCTGCTGATAATCTGCAAGTCTTTTGAGACATATTTCATTCATCCAGACATGTGAAAGGTAATAAATTACGGCTACCTCACAGTAGAATTCCCTGTTCTCATACCCAGAACACTCACCTTTCCTCTCTCCCTTGGATGATGTAGCAGAAATATTGACCAAGTATTACTAATAATGTCTGCTTCTGAAAGTTATGTTGCCTCACTATTTCCTCCTGTCAGTTCAAGGACTTTATTTTCTTACCCACTTTTTCTCACTTTCCTGAGAATATAGCCTTCATCATTTCAATGTTACCATGTATGAAGCTTTCCTCTTCCTTCCATTCCCATTATTATTGAGATTAGAATTCCATGCTTCATTTATCCTATCTCTAAGAGTAACTAGGACAGTGCTTGAAATGTCGAATTCATTCACAAATAATTAATGAACATCTACTGTATGCTAGATGCTGGGAAGACAGCATCGATGAAGATCTGAATGAGATAGAAGCAGTTAACACTTACTGAGCATTTATTGTTCTCATGAATAGACATATGTTAACCTGGTTAATTCTCCCACAAATCCCTGAAAGAGCTAATGTGATCTCTACTCTGGCTATAAAGCCCAGAGGTGAAATGAATTGTCCCAGGTCATACAGTTAGCATGTAGCAAAACTGGGATCAGAATCCAGGCAATTCAGCACCACAGAGCCTGTGCCAAACTATTTTCCTGCCTTTCCCTTACATAAGAAATTTCTTAGATGGGTGGGGAAAACTGACCTGGAAAATAATTACAACTCACATTACCGGTGCTGTAATGTTAAATCGTGAGAACACAGAGAGATTGGCTCTGCCTGAAGAATCTGGGAAACCACCAGAGGGCGTAGCATCAATAGTTGATTTACTCATTTACTCTTGTTTATTTAACAAAAGTCATTAAATACCTACATGTGGCAGGTACAATGCAAGATGCTGATTCACAGAGCAATAGGGACATGAATGGGGCATGTTGGTTGATGTTTAATAATCAGCTCTCCAGAAGAAAAAAAAAAAAGGCCTTGATTTGTAACATCTGTTGATTTCTGTGGAGTAAACATTCCTACCATGGCTGAAACATACCAAACAGCCCATGGTGCCACATCAACCACATTGCAAAAATTCCTGAGAAGTTATCAATCTGCTGTTGCAAGCCCAGTGTGAGCTGGCTCCAGCACCCCACTGCACACAGGGCTTGCCCTCTGTTGCTTACAGTCTGTTCCCAAAGGGGGTCTGTAAGGTCGAAAGTATTTTCACCTTTTTTTCCCACTGTGTTGCCTTTTTTCCACTGTGTTGACATTTGTGCGGATGATACAAAAACAATTGTGGTAAAACTGGTGGCTTAGCACTGCTAGTGTCACTGTGTTCTTCACCACTGCACACTCACGGGAAAACAAAACAGTCCGGTTCCCTTAAGAATTCTCTTGATGAAGCAGTCAAAATTATTCATTTTATTAAATCTTGACCCTTGAAATCCATGCATTTTAATTTTCTGCATGATGACCTGGAAAGTACAGGCGAAGCACTTCTTAACCAAAGTACAATGATGATGTTGAGGCAAAGCACCGTGTGATTGTTCAAGCTGGGGACAGAACTTGCTGCTTTTTCATGAAATGCCATTTTTACTTGAAAGAGACACAGATGACCATTTATGTCTCTTTGAGGACTGGCATTTGACTTACATTTTCTTGCAGATGACTGAGGTGGGCCTGTCACTTCAAGGAAAGCAAGTGACAGTGTCTGTGGCTAATGGTTTAATTTGAGATTTCAAGCAAAAATTAAAGTTTTAGAAAACTGTATCCCCCCACCATAAATTTTACACAATCCAATATAAAGACTTTTTCAGTGAGATTGGTGGTAATATTAGTGAAAGTGATGTGTCAATGTTGTATAATGAAATGTGTCAGTGTTCAGAAGAGCTACATAACTTAGTGAACCAATATTTTTCTTCTTTTTCTTTTTCTTTTTCTTTTTTATTAAGGTATTATTGATACACACTCTTATGAAGGTTTCACATGAAAAAACAATGTGGTTACTACATTTACCCATATTATCCATACCCCAATGCAGTTACTGTCCATCAGTGAGTGAACCAATATTTTTCAAATGACCACTGCATGATGTTACAAAATCAGGCATGGATTAAAAACTCAATTCAGAGTGCTAGAGAGACCAATGGATTGTAATGTAAGAAGAGTATGAAAATTCCCTTGAAATGGTTTCAAATTCTATATTACAACTATTCTTTAAGAAATCACTACTTGTTTAGTTTAGGTATAATGTCAAAGAATAAAATCCACAGTTATCTGTAATGTTTATTAAAATACTAATTTTTTTCATAATCACATATCAGTGAGGCCAGTCCCCAAGGGTCTTTGAAGCATCAGTGATCTTGGCACAAACAGAAAGAAAAGAAGGAGGGTTTTATGTACTGAGCAAAATCAGGCTTGGGAAATTTTAGATCTCTCCAATTTTAAAATGTCTCTAATTTTCTCTTAGTGAAAAAATGTCATCACATGGTATGACTTGATTTTCTATGAACCATCTCCTCTGGAAAATACATGTCCTTTATCATAGGGGTACCTCTAATCCTCTTAGGATTAGATCCTCTTAGGATCCTTTCAGTTGATAAATCCATGTTACAAAAAGTTGGACTTTTAAAAATTATCATTCTCACTTATTTTCCTAGGAATAGTGGGACACAATAAAAATCAAAAAAAAAAAGAAAGAAAAGAAAAAAAATCAATTCTAATTCCCCCTTCCACTCAGTTTTTATATTTTCATGTTCTCTCTCAGTGTTGGTCCACAAGCAAACATAATTATTACATAGTGGTCATCATAGCATCAAAATGACTACATACGCTACCCTATTTTTTATTAAGGCAAGGAGAAAAATGGAATAACTGAGCACCTGCTGAGGGCTTTCTACAGGTTGTTACATACTTTGTCTTAATTCTTACAATTATCTGATACAGTGGGTATTCCTCAGATTTTACAGGGTGGCTAAGTGACATAGTAAGAGATTAGACTAATACTAATTGGCTATCAAGTTCCCCCAGCCTCTGAATGACAGAGGAAGGATTCAGACCAGCTTTCTCTGCCTACAAATCTCCTTCCTCCTTTTGTGATATTTCCCCCCATGTCGTTTTACTATCTCTAATGCTATAACTTGTGTTGACTTCATGATAATCTAGTGATTGTAAACTGCCTGAAGGCGGGAACTGAGTCTTACTTATCTCTATCCCCAGCACCTAGCACAGTGTCTGGCAGGTCATAGGTACTGAATAAATATTTGTTGAATAAATGCAACCCTTGCACCCATCCTTTCCCCAGCCTCCTGAAGAGCTCAGGGCTGATGAGGGCCTTTTCCTGGGCTTCCTCCCTCCTCCTCCTTGCTTACTTTATTTGACAAAGTTTGTTCAAACTGCTACGTGTTGGGCCCTTGGCCAGGAATAGGGAAACAAAGACCCAAAGCCTGCACAAGAAGGTAAGCAGAATGCTGGGAGAGAAGTGCTCCATGGAGAACCACCGTGCAGGGAGCAAGAAGACAGCAGGGAGGAGCAGCAAGCCGCCCCCTCCCCGGGGCTTGTGGGATCCTCTGGCACCACTTTTGAGGAGAGACAGCTTGAGTTCCATCTACAGATAGCCCCTCAGTCACCAGTAGCCATTTTTCAATATGTGTGCTTGGTCACAAGAGCCCTGGATGAGAAGAATTTCACATCGCCAAAGATTGGGGTTTCAGGCTTGTCATCGCCTTTGGGACATTTTATCTTCTCATACACAGAATGTGCATGACACATGTTTTTGTTTTCTGTATACCATTATCATTTTACGTCATCTTGCTATCTGAAAGAATTCTATGTGCAGTTCCTCCTGGAAGTTGAATAATTGCCACCACCACCACCCAAAATTTACCTTTCATCTGGATCCATACACTTAATTTTCTAAATTTTGTAGTTTATAGAGTTTGGGGTTAGTTTCGTGTGTGATAGCTTTGGTTTTTAAAATCTTCTGGCCTATCATTGCTAAATCAAGGTAAACTCTTTTTGACTGGTGCCCAGTTTCATATGAATTTGCATTCAAATGTGATCCTTTGCATTCTGTCTATGCCAACCTCTTTAAAATTCAGAAAGGTGAGGTGAGTGTTCTGGTGCTACATAAAACTGACCAGCAGCCTTTTCAGAATATGCTGTAGAAATGCCTAACAAAATGTTTTTCTCTCCCTTCAAAATGTTCCAGCTCCATGATCTCATGGCTATAGAATTCCATCTTTGGATAACAACAGGGCCAAGCCAGTGCTTATGTACTTTGCAGGATAAACTGAAGAAAATTTTTCTGGCTTTGGAGTGTGTGGGTTTAGGACACGGGAACAGGTGTCCAATTATATTACTTTCTTCAAACTAAGATTTTCTCCTTTTTTCTCCGTTGCTGCAAGCATAGATTTCACTTGTTCTAAAATTCATTGTTCTAAAAGTAATAAATATATTAGACCTATTTAGATGCCGGAGTACCAGGCAACCCTGTATGTACTTGTTTAGTCTCAGTAGAAGAGTAATTCCAAGTGAAAGTTATTTAACAGGGAGTCATACCGACATGGTGTTGGTTCTCAGAATGCAAAACGAGCTTCAGTGTTTTTTATCTGTAATTATCTCTTTGAAATGGGGGGAAAGTTTTTAACCTTTTTACTTCCTTAGAGAGAAGAGAGGACCCAACTAGATTTCTTGAATTCTTCCACACAAAAGTCTTTTTTTTTTGTTCCCTAAACAGTTTTGCTGTCGGAAATAAAGAACTCAGTAGACTAAGTCCTTTGGTAAATGTTCTAAACACATAATTTGGGCCAACACCTTGTCCTGGGATTGGCCTATTAACCTTTCACCCTTTACCCAGCCTGCCATGGGGCAGTGATCCTCTTAGAATCTTCCCCAGGCAAGACCACAACGTGGGCTGCTTAAGTCTATTTAACCTGGGGATTTGGGAAGGCAGCTTTTCCATGCTGCATTGTTCATCACTGCCATTTGTTTTCTAGAGTTCCTCCCAATTAGTTGGCCAGGGCTTTGAAAACACATGGGACTTTAATGCCCTATAGATCATTCCTCTATTCTGAGTAGGAGAAAAACAAGAGCAGGCTCCTGACCCTTTTCATGCTTACATATTCAGACACAGTTCATAAAGAAATAGCTGTCTCACATATTACAACACATGTGTACAATAATACCTGACATTTGTAATGCCCTTTAGAATTTACAAACTATTTTCTGTGTCTAATTTCCTTAGCTCCTTATAACAAACCTGTGGAGTAGGTGGCAATTATAAATGCCCATTTTACAGATGAGCAAACTGAAGTCAAAGAAAGTAAAGGACATTTCCAAAATTTTTCAATAAGGTAAAATAGATTTATTGCCTGTTTCCATTTTTTTCAGAATAAGCTTTTAAAATTTAAATAATTTGCTTTTTCAGTTGATAAATCCATTTTTATCAATAAACAACAAGTAACCAAGGAAAATAAGGTTCCTGTAAGTCTACTGTTCTTACAGGATGGATTGAGCAAGGCTATAGGAAAATAAAGCATTGGAGCCAAATAGAAAACCTTAAAGAAGAAAGAGTGCATTTGAGAACTTAAAATATGAGATGTGGCATTCTATTTCAGTAAAAATCATTGTTATAAATAATTTGGCTATCCTCCTAGAAGAAAAAGGTCCCTTAACTCACATCTAATGTAAAAATTGCAGATGGATGAAATATTTCAATGTTTTAAAATAAAATAAAAAACTTAGAAAAATATTTGTAGAGATCTGTTATATGGGAGACCTTCCCAATCACAGGAAACCCAGAAGCCATGAGAGAAAAGAGATGTTTTTAATATGGCAAAATATACCATGACAAAATACAAAAGCATTGATAGTCTAGAAAAAAACATGAAATATATGGCAAACAAAAACTTAATATCTCTACTATACTGTATGCTCCTACAAATTTTCAAAAGCAAACTTTAGAACTGGGCAAATAAGAGGAAACCCAAAAGTCTTAAAACTCAAGAAAAAAGACTTACCCTCAGCAGTCAAGGAGATGCCAAATTCAATGACAATAATGTGCCATTTTTAGCCAGCAAATTGGCAGAACATAAAAAGAGCAATGTTACTGTGAATTGTAATGGATGGTAGAAAACTGACATTCCCGTAAATTAAGGGGATGTGGAAATATGTCGATTATAACAACTATTTTGGAAAGTAATCTAGCAACATATATATTAAAATATACTTCATTTTAATGTATTAGACTTCCATTTGGCCTAACAATCCTACTTTGAAAAAATATATTCCACAAAAATAAAAACACCAATAATGAGATTCTCAGTTCAAGGTATTAGTTATAACAATGTCATATTTATAAAAGTAAAAAAAATGAAGCTGAAAGTATTTATTAATAGTGGTATATGGTAAGTGGTAAAATAAATGAGTGTATCTATAGAATACTTTCAGCCTCCAAACAATGTCATAGCTTTGTCCAGATAGACAATGATGTATTTATCAAATTAAAAAAAGACAGAAATGAATCTAGTATGATACATTTTTACTTTTTTAAACTTTACAAATGTCTGTGTGCATCTGTATGTACTGTGAATTTATCAAAGCCGAGTAGTCATGCACCACTCTTAGGGTCATATTATTGAATAATATTAACCATTTAAAAGTTCAGACATGGTTAGGTGAAGTTAGCTACTTTTCTATAATCTTACCACTGGGCTGTGATAAAAGCAAGCGTCAGACTCAATCCCACTGCATGTATGAACATTATTAGTAAGCGAGCACAAACAGGTCACATCACCAGTTTCAGAAGCTTAATTAAGTCCTGTTCTGTCCTTTAGTTGATTTACTCACTGTCTTGCACGACAGGTTCCAGATGTGAAAATATGGCAGAAACAGGATTCGATTCCCCTTGTGGTCTACATCAAACCATCAGAAATCCCCCAAAGCAAACTGGATCAGAACCCTTTAGGATCAAGGCTTAAGAGGCCTTCCCTAAGGGAGCAAGTGACAGACCTTATTAGAGTTTTAAACTCTGTCCATGCAAGGAAGTGTAGTGTTTCTAAAAGAGTTTTGGTAAGTCATTTATAATTGAATGCCACAAAGTTCATCAACGAAAGCCCATTTTTGACTGCAGTCGTGCTAACAAGCTACTAATTTCACCTGTGAAAAACCCATTTCTGACATTCACTATACTAAACAGCAAAGTGACTTTGTATTTATCAAAGATGAAGGTTATAGAGGCAGTTATAGTAGCCACATCTGAATTAGGGCAACTGACTCTACTGAGTTGTGACTTCAAGCAGATAACACACATTGATATCACCCTGTCTGGGTCCAAGCATTTTAAAACAATTGAGCTACATCATAACAATATGACAAGGAAGAAGGGGAGAATTCTACAAGTCGTATTGGTTGGGTAGAAAGTGGAATGAGAATGGGTGTAAAGAGAATAATAATTACTCTTTATAGACTTTTATATCATTTCATTTGACACAACACACTCCTATCATTTTTATACTTTAAAAATCTGAGAAACATATTTTAAAAAGAGGCAGTACTTTACAAAAGTGCAGGGATTGCCTTTGCACCTGTTCCTATTTCTCCATGGAACAACTCCCTCTCCTTTTACATTTCCAGTGATCTCCTCTTCCTTCAGTTCTCAGTTTAGAAACAGTGTCCTTTGGGCCTTTTCTGCCTGCTCCAGTCATATACCTGTTCTCTAGGCTCCCATAGCACCTTAAACATTTCCTAGCAGAAGATTAATTTCTGTTTGCCTGTTTTTCCTGTCAGGTCATACATTTTTTGAGAGCAGGAATTTTGCGTTATTCAACGATTTGTCACCTAACACCATGCCTAGCAATAGGCTACACCTGACAATATATGGTGACTTCATGAAGTATGAATGAATGTTGAAATACAGCATTTAGGTTTTTTTGTGTGGGACATTTGCTGTCGCAAGGCTTATGAATTAGGCCCCCGTAAGATGTAAAACTTTCCTGTTCAACCAGTTTCTTATGATCAGTTCTTAAGAAAATATAGGGTCACCAGTGTAATTTTCAAAGCTAACATCTGTAATCCATAAAGAGGGAGTAAAAAAGTCTCCTCCTGTGATAAGTTGTTAGGCATCATGGGAGAATGGAAATTACACTAGTCCAAACTTACATTTTGAGTCCTGGACCCACGATTTATTAAGTATGGAATTTTGGGAGAGACTTTTAGCTACTCATTCTGAGTTTCAATTATATCATCTGTAAAATGGAATAAAAACTGCTACTTCCAAAGTTAATGGTAGGGAATCAGATGAAAAAATATATGAGAAAACAGTTAACCATGGTACCTGTTTTTTATTATAATGAAGGTAAGGTGAAGTCTCATACTTGCTTCTGGAGTATTAACGTTCATCCATTGTAAGGGTCTTGGTGCACTTCATTTCATCTCTTGGGCACTTCAGAAGGGAAGAATCACAGAATCTTAAAATACTAGTGTCCGAAGGGATCACAAATCCTAGTCCACCCTTCCCATTTTGTAGCTCAGACAACTGAGGTGCAGAGAAATTTTCTACTTTACTGAGGCCACAGGGCAAGTTGGTTCAGCTGAGGTCATCATATCCAAACAATACTTCTTAATGTCTTTTTACTCACTCACTTTTTTGTGCTGTAGAAAGAAACTCATTTCAGGCAGAATTTGCCTTGCTTTGATGAGAAAGAAATGCTCTTAATCCCAAACACAACACAAAGACTTCTTTGAGGAATTTACTTATGTGTTGAGCAGTGAATTCAATTATCGCAATGACAAATGCAAATTTCCCTGGAAAAAAAATGTGTCATCTGTTGACCAATCCATAAATGGATCTTACTGCACACTCTTCATGAGCTTGTGTGGGTCTTGTGCAAACTCAATGAAACAAATATTAACATCAGTGAAAAAAGCCCTCTCAAGTCTGATACAATCAAAAGAAAGACTGAATCACAAGCCCTGCCTTCTCATTGATTTTGTGTTTGGGGGAATTGTTTTGGGAGGAGAGCTTGGGGTTTTGTTTTTAGTATAGTGACAATAACGATCCCTTACATTTCTGAAGGTCTTCAGAATTTTCAAAGCGAGATCACGCACATTCTCACTTTGATCCTCACAACAGCCCTGTGATGCAAGCATGCAATCTTCTAAGAAAATCCACTCATGTTTTCAACTGATCTCCTCTTTTGTTTCAGGCATATTGTGACTCAAGGAGCTGTAAGTCTCAAGTGTGAAGAGTCAGAATAATTCATAAAGACAAACATAGTGGTAGAGTTTTCTAAAGGAGCTGAGTGTGTGTGTTTATACATGAATGATAAAGAAATAATAACAAGAAAATGTGGGAGTGAGTGGTAGAAAATACGAATTCTGGTAGCTTATGGGAATAGAATACCCACAGCAACTGGATTTACTGTTTTAAATTTCAGTTTATATGCTTCTCTTAAGATAAGGCTAAAGATTTTGTAGCTTCAGTTTTGGGACTTTTTAGCTTTGCTCTGATAGTGGTAATTGTGATTGAGTGATTTCTTCAGTAACTGACATCGTCAGCTGTGTGGTAACAACATTTGGGACATATAGTATGGTGGCTAGGAGCATGAACTCTGGAGTCAGACTGCCTGAGCTCAAATCCTAGAGCTAAGACTTACTAGTTGTGTGTAGTGTTGGGTAAGTGACGAAGCCTCTCTGCCTCAATGCCTCTTCTGAAAAATGGGTGTAACAATAGTACCTGTCTTGTGGGGTTACTGCAAAAATTGAATGAGTTAGTATATATTAAGTGCTTGGGACAGTATCTAATACAAAGTAAAAGCTATATTTGTTTGCTAACATCATTGTTTCTGAATCTATGTCCCCAGCCTCTCTTTTCACTAGGTGCTAGAGTGCTAGGTCTGTGTCTTCTCATGTACAAGGCTTCATAGTTTGGGACAATATTTCTGAACCTTTTCACAAAGTGAATTGTTGTGAAAGTATTTCACAACTCGGTAACTTGTTTTGAAATTTCTTGTACAGGGATTTAGAGTCCTGGCTCTAGAGTCAGATCACGTGCACACAGTTTCTCCTCTCCTCCTTTTAAGCCATAAGATCTTGGGCAAGTTATTTAATCTTGCTAGAGCTTGGTATAGTAATGGTACTTCCCTCACTGGGTTATTTTGAGACTTACATGAAATAATACATGCCGAGTGTTTATCAAAAAGGGCTGCCATATAGTTGTGAAATTACTGTTAGCATAGGAGGAGAAGGAGAGAGATGCTTATACTCAGAAACTAAGTGTCCGCTTTTTTAAAAAAAGGAATAAAAACAGTAACTACAGTGTAATGGGAACACACTATTTGTGCTAAGTCTTACCCTAACCTTAGTATGTGCTTTATCTTGTGAAATTATACCATTATAACAACTTATGCAATAAATTATATCATTAGAACATAATAATTTAACAAATGATATATAAATAATGTTTCTAAACCATTATTTATAGATAAATAGTAAGTATGTACATTTATATCATCCCTGATATATTTTAGTCATCTGTTATTCTATGACAAAATTTTGAAATCTCTTTTTTTCCTCTGCTTTTTCTTCAGCTAGTCACTGTCAGCAGGCCTAGATTTTTGACACTGCAGTGAAAATGCTAAAAATGTGAGATTTGTGTCAGCTTCTTCCACAATTTTCATCAAGACATCACCAGCCCGATCATCTAGTCCTCTGGGGGGAAACTGTTACACCTTAGGGCTGGGAGATGCTCTCAAAGATTGACAATGTGTTTACTTGGTATCTCTTCCTCCCTGCCTCTCCCTCTCTTAAGGGAGAACCCAATTGGCTCAGTAAAAAACAACACACATGGTGAATGAATATAAAGACAACTCTCTCATTTTAGGTGGTAATATATTTTAGACTGAGTTGTTGAGAAGTTACTCAACAATTCTCAAAAAGTTATCATCTCTGGTCTTCTTTGAGAGCCAACATTGACTCAGGTCAACTGCCAACCTTGAAAGGAATTTGATTGGCTGAAGGCCTTGGTCATCATTTTTCTGTAAAGCACATCTTGGGTTGCCCATATGCCCAATATCGGTGATGTTGTGTATTTAATTTCATAACTGGATGTCATGAAACAATACTGCAGACGTTTATTGGGTGAAATTATCTAGATCAGCACTGCCATGATCGAAATGTCCCATATCTGTAATGTCCTGTGCAGTGAGAATGAGCACTCAAAATGTGGCTTGTGCAATTGCAGTATTGAAGTTTTAATCTTATTTATTTTAAACTTAAATTTAAATAGCCAGGTAGCACTGTTATTTGTAGCACCAGGTCTGATCACTTAGAGGACCTGAGAGTAGTGAAAGGCTGTGGAGGAAGCAAAAGCCCAAAGCATTAACAGTAGCAACTCGCAATCTGGTGCAAATCTTGGCTCCTACGTACCATCTCTACTAAAAGAACCATATAGCTCCTTTGACTGATTCAAGGTCTGGTGCCAGAAAAATATAAAATGATCCTGCAATATTTTGTTGAATCAGAAAGTAAGGGTGTGTTCAAAGACTACTGGAGATACCTTAAGAAGACACAGAAGAGTTCTGGCTTCGGTCAAGATGGAATAAGCTTACTATGCCCTATTGCTTCCATTGACTACAACTAAAAACCCTGGTTTGGGTGTGTAAAGCAGCTAGCTATCAGAGGGCCCTGGGAGACTTCTGGTGACAAAGATGGTAGAGTAGGAAGGCAAGATACATACACACCAAGGAATCAACTACAGCAAAAACAGCTAACCCTGAAAACGACCTGTAGACTGCAGAGGACCCTGAGAGGGGGCCAGGCACTGGAGGCCTGGGTGGGGGAACCCAGTGCTTGAGGGAGAACCCAGCAGGGAACCCCCTGGATTGCTTCTCTGTGTCCTTCCCAGATATCTTGTCTTGGCCTCTAGAGCAGCCTGACACCTGAAACTACAAGTAGGTACAGACAGATAAGGCTTTGAGAAATGCCCCTGTTTTCTAACCAGAGGGATTTGATAGGGAATCCTGTGGGTCAGAGGTCTTTTAACTTTGGCCCACTCCAGATGAGAGCCACTAAGGACACCGCCGAGCTCCCCTGCCCATCATGGCAGCAGCCGCAGTGAAAGTGGCCCTGTAGGGGGAGGCTCTTGAGATGTTTCCCCACCCTACCAGGTGAGCTCCCACAATGAAGGGGCATCCATCCCACAACACTGGCATGGCGGAGGTGGCCAGTACAGGGCTGCTTCCTTGTGAGTTTCCGACATGCACCAGGTGGGCACCAGCCACAAAGGGTCATTATTGAGAGACTCTTTCTGCTGTGGCCAACAATTCAAGATGGTTGTATGTGTTTGACTTGAGAAAGCTGAATTCTTTATCAACCGTATAGATAGAACCAACAAAAGAAGGAGACAGAATACATAATAGAAAATAATATTGGGATCTGTGTATAATCATGGAACAGGGAAGTCTGAGCCTTCTAGTCCTCCCAGACACCTACTGCTGTGTATTCTCATCTGTTTCTGTTGTGGACAACCATCCACTGGGATGCAGCCTAGAGACAATGTAACATCAGCTATTTCCCACCTCAGGCTATTATTTTGCTTAGCACAGGCCAAGGTGTTCCTAATGATCACAGTGGGAAATGGAGTAGCCAGACTGTTGGTAAGAGACATACCACAGGGGTGGCGTCCACATTCAAGGACCGTGAGCTAGATTTCTGGCTTAGGACATTAGTCTACTGTCACTGACAGGATGTTAACATATACTAGCAGCCTACTGTAGTTTTAAGGGTTGTTATTGCCAGAAGGTCCCAAATGTTCAAAATAATGCTTTGAAATCGATCAGCTTTTGCAATCCCTAGATGCCAGAACTCAAACTGATTGGAGGGAACTGCTAAAGCAGGAAAACCTTCAGGGCAGGGATTCCCTTAGAATACACCTCACTGGAGTGGCCATGATGGCAGAGGACAAGGGGGTTTGGTCCCTTGCACCCTAAAAAGCCTTTACTAATACAAAGAGAACTTTAGCTCTCTCTTTTCCTGGTTAAGTTGTTTCAAGATGGCTTGGGTATATCCTCTTCTCAGATCTTCCCAGTCCCATGATACCCTCAGTGGGTCATCCTTCCAAGTTCAACTCATCCCTGGGAATAAAACTGAAAGCAGAGCAGGAGACACCATTTTCTCCATAGACCCAGCTGACATCTGGATGTTCAAATCCAACCTGGCACCTTTCTCCCACTCTAAAAATACTCCAGCTTTGAATAACTTCATCACCACAGATTGCAGTTTCCTTACTGTCTGTTAAAATGAGCGTTTGAACTAGAGGAGTATTCACGTTTGTTCCAGATTCCTCTGGGGCATGGGACTCAGGCATCTCATTAAATAAAGTGCACCCTATTTAAGGAGCCATGGGATATGAATGGGTCCCTCTAATTCCCTGGCACAATGCCATGCTTGTAGTAGGTTTCTTAGTGACTATTCCATTGATTACTAATCTGGGGCAAAGCCAACACAGCTAAACCTTTCTCCATAAAGGTTCAGTTTGCCTCACTGGTCGTGCCTTGGGCTGTGTGTCTTTTGATGAAGGTCTTAAATTAACAAGCTCATTTCACATCTAGAACTAAGACAACCTTTCCTGTTCTTCCCATTCCAAATGAGGACAATTTCATCCCTATCACTCCAAGACCCCTTGTCCCCGAAAGCTCAGATACCAATTAGCCTCCATTGGAGATTAATAAACAATACAATAATGACAGATAAAAAGACTAATTCTTTGGCTGTGAGAATCACTTTAATTAATTTAATCCCTGAAAGATCAGCTGTGCTCAGGCCTGCTCACCAGCAGGGCCCATTTATCCCAGCCTGTCCCTTCCTTGAAAGCCGGGGTGTGCTTGGAGCTGGCACTTAAGCAACAATGAGAAACAGATTGTACTGTCAGGCTTCATTAAAGGTCATCATTAGTATTCCAATTTGAAGACCGTTGCTCTAGCACAACCTTTCACCAATTCTTCCCTGGCGCATTGTGGACTTTGGTTCAGCTGTGAAACGTACAAACTCTCCCCGGGTCCCAGCGTCAGGATGGGTATCATTTGATGGCTGTCACTCTGCAGCTTAAAGGGCAAATCCCCGGGGAGGAGCCGGTCTGGGACTCTATTTGAAAATCAGGTCATGTGCAGCTGCCTGGGATCAGAACATTTCAAGGAATGGAACTTTCTCGGACTCAGCGATAGCAATCAAAAGTAAGATGGCCTTGTGGTCTTCCCCAGGAGCCTATGACAACTGTTCTCTTGCACAAGAGCTGAAAAATTTTTTTTAGGGTAACTGGATCCAATGACAAATAGGAATCACCATCAAACTGAGAAATCGTTGGGCCAGAGTCTCCATAATGAGGCAGGACACTACCCTGGTAAGCCTTTAAAACCTTTAAACCCACAGAGCACCATCTGAGCTGGCTTTGGGGAGACAGTTTTCAGCCTGCTCACTTCACACAGGATAGGAAATTTAAATGTCTTTCACTGCAAACTGCCAGCTCTTAACTACTTTCCTTCTGCTGAAGTAGTTTTTATGTTTAGGTGACCATGTGCACAGGGTACAGTTTTACTTGCTTTTTGCCCTTTTTCCTGGTAAGTGGAGCAACAGCCTGGACTCTGGCCATTTTTGGAATTAGGTTCTCTCTTCCTGGTGCTGATCCACCATCTTTCTTTTCTGATTTACTCGTCTCAGGTTTTTCAGCCGCTTATTTTGGTTGCTTTTTTGCCGTTTCCACTTGTTTGTCTCATACCTCAGTTGGTGCTGGGCCACACTGTTCTTTTTTGGAATCTTTTGCCCTGGATTCTAGTCTCCAAATATAAGTGACCCTGGAATCAATCTATCCTTTCCACCTTTCCTCCTTCCTTCCTAGTTTCCTTCCCTCCTTCAGACTGGAATACTAACGACGACCTTTAATGCAGCTGCTAGTGCATTCTGTTTCCCTTCTCTCTCTCTCTCCTGATCATCTCCCTTGCCTGCTCTCTTTCTTAACTTACTTTGTCACTGTTGAGATTGGTAAACAATGTCTAGGAGAAATTAAGTGAAAATAGGGAAATAAGTGGAAAAATCCATGTGTCAACCACACTTGTCAGCAAACACCTGATGTCCAGAGTGGTACATTACTGATGACAAGGTCTCACTAGGGACACTAGTTTTTAAATGACTGTGCTTGTAAATGAGCCAAATTAAACCTAAATCTACTTATTTTGCTGCCGTGGTTTCTTGAGTCTTTTCTGAAGCTCTATATTCTGAATGGTCCGGTGGTAACCATAAGGATGAGGTGACAGCCCAGCAATCACAGACCCATTGATGAGCTAGCTAGCTCCACTCTCTTTCCACGTGCAACCCACATCAGTGCTTCCATTCTCTGACTCCTCCTCCCAGCTGAATGGCAGCCTCAGCCCTGCCCTCTAGCTCATCCAGGACTACCCTTCTAGCTGCTTGTTTATGTTTCTATGAGTGCCCTGCAAGCAAGGATGGGTGGCAGTGGTTCGTTGTTTTGTTTTTGAATCCTTGTGTCCCTAGCACAGGCCTGGCACAAAAAGAGCACTCAGTAAGCATTGACTCAAAGAAATTGTAACCACTACATAGCCCTCAGCCCTCAGTGCCCTGGATTATAAATTCCATGAGAACACAAATTGCGTCTGTCTTGTCTGCTGCTGTTTTCTCAGCACCTACTATAATGCCTGGGGATATCGTAAATGATCAAATGCTCCAAAACTAGTTTTGGAGTTCCTTCCTCGTCACAGAAGCTTCCATCCTCCTGGAACCTGAATCAGAGGTCACACTTTAAGTCCCTCATCTCTGCTTCAAGAACTATTGATAATGATGGACATACCAAATGTTTGCACGGCACTGTAGTTCACAGAGCCTGGCCCTAGTAAATGTCCTGTTGGCTCTATGGTACCAATGCCTCCTGAAAGTAGTAGGTAAAGAAAAATAATGGTTATCTCTTGCAGTTGCAGTTTTGCTAGGGAGATCAATCAATTGACAAGTACCTACTGCCTGGGAGATAGCAGGCACATGAATATTCATTGAATGAACAAATTAATGAAGTATTTACTGAGCATGGACTGAATATACAGCTCTGTGTTAGGGGTCCTGAGAAATATGTTTTCTTTTTAAGTATAAGATACAAATCTTGGCAAAATAAGCTGCGGCAGCCCTCAGCAACCTAACTGATGTCCTACCCTTCTGCCTGTTAGGGCCTTACTGCCTCCATCCACTGGACATCTCGGCTCTCTCTGGTCAGGTGCTACTAATCACGCAGAGAACAGATCTAATAAGTCATTTATTCTTTAATGTAAATTACTGTCAAAAGCTCCCACAATAGGTTGAATTCTGCTTCACAATTGCCCAGGGTAGGGTTGAGCACTGAGGAGGCAGTCTATAAATTTATAGAATTTGATTGAAATGGGAATAGAGGAGGAGGACCCAAAGGAGGATATTATCAATGGAAGGATTTGCAATTTATAGTAAGGCAGCAGGGCCTGCTTGGCTCCCCTTAAACTCTATAAAATGCTACCCTTCCTGCGCCTAATGCTGCAAGACCTCATATGCATTCTGCAGAACCAGAAGAGATAAATGAATGCTCTTTCTTACAAACCACTGAGTTTTGGGAGTGGTTTATCATGCAGCTGTATTGCAGTAATAGATGACTAACAGAGTGTTGCACAGGTGCCTTAAGAGGCTTGTCTGTTGGGTAGGGAGGGTAGGGATGAAGTGGGGGAAGCTGAACAGGCCACTCAGGACTGTATGCCACTTCAACTAAAGCAGTGGTACTTTTATCTACTTTTCATATGAGGCTTTGAAGAAGGCATCTGAAGCAAAAACATTTTCAAACCAGTGTACTGTTTGATTTCTAATAATGTTTTTTTTATAGATTGGAGTTTCCAGGATTCTAAGAAAACTCTCAGTTCTGATTTTAAGTCTCACGGAAATAAACATGAACCTCAGAAATAAATACTAGAGGGAAGTGCAAATATCCCTGCCCTTGGGCCTTTCCTGAACTTCAGAGGTTTTGCCTGCTGAATGGAGACACTGAATGTCATATAAATGAGACAAATGAAAATTTGGAACTTCATTAAGCTTTTTCTTAGAAACGGTAGGTGGTCCTGTCTGGCTGCTCATATGATGCTACCTTTCAGACCCAGAGAGATCTTTTCCAAATGGCAGGCTCAGTTTTCCTTGAAAAATCCTTTAGTGCAGATTTCCCTGCAGTGGGCAGTTGCCATTATTTGGCTTCCCTGCATCTAGTCCCACTAGTTTAAAAAAAATGCCTTTATTGAGATAAAATCAATATACAAAAACTTCACATTTAATTTATACAATTTGATGAGTTTGGACATATGCACAAACTCGCTGTACTGCCACCAAAACCAATATACTAAACATATACTTCACCTCCAAAAGTTACCTTTGGTTCCCCTTTTTCCTTGTGGTAAGAATGCTTAACATGAGATGTACCCTCATAATAAATTTTTAAGTACACAATGGTGTGTTGTTAACTATAGGTACTATGTTGGTCAGCAGATCTCTAGAACTATTCATCTTGTATAACCAAAACTTTATGCCCATTGAACAGCAAATCGCTATTCCCAGCTCTTGGCAACCACTGCTCTACTCTTTGCTTTTATAAGTTTTACTATTCATATAAGTGGAATCCTGTGATACTTGTCTTTCTGAGATTAACTTATTTCACTTTGCATAATGTCTTCCAGGTTTATCTATGCTATTGCAAATGGCAGGATTGCCTTCTTTTTTAAGGCTGAATCATATTCCATTGTTTATGTATATACCACATTTTCTTTATTCATTCATCTGTCAATGGACATTTGGGTTGCTTTCATATCTTGGCTATTTGTATATAATGCTGCAATGAGCCTGAAAGTACAGATAGCTCTTTGAGATCATGATCCCAATTCTTTTGGATATATACCAAGAAGTGGAACTGCTCGATGATATGGTACTTCTATTTTTAATGTTTTGAGGAACCTCCATACCATTCTCCATAGAACTGCCCTGTTTTACCTTCCTACAGTGTATACAAGGGCTCTTATTTCTCCAAATCCTCACCAACACTTATCTTTTTTTTTTATAATAGCCAGTGTGAGTTGAGATCTCATTATGGTTTCGATTTGTATTTCCCTGATAATTGGTGATGTTGAGCACCTTTTCACATGCCTGCTGACCATTTGTATGTCTTCTTTGGAGAAATGTCTATTCAAGTCCTTTGCCTATGTTTTAATCAAGTTAATTTGCTTGTTTGTTTTTGACTATTGATTGCAGGTAGTCTCATTTCTTATTTCTTTTCTAGATACCTCCCTTTTGTGTGTAATCTTCATATGAGGCAGTCACTACGTCTTATCCCAGAAGCCCAAAGTGCCAGATTTCACTCTCCATCCCATGTGCAATGGAAGAGACATGTGACTACATTTGATTGGTCAGACCCCTTCTCCAGAACTTTAAGTCTTGAGCAACTAGTGCAAGGATTTGGGAGAGTTGGGAGACTTCAGATTACTGTTGGTGTGGCCGGGCCTGTGTAGTGGTTCCTGATGCTTAACCTTCCAGGTCTCTCATGCTTCCTTCACTGTCTCCAGACCTGGTCCCCCAGCCTCCTGTTCAGTTCTGTGAACACCTACTATCTAGAGAGTAAACTCCTATTTTCTCCAAATATAGCCAGAGTCTGTTTTTGTTTCTGCAATAAAAAATCCTAATGATACTCCCTGCAAGCTCACTTTCCGTCTCTCTCTCCCCCTGTGGGTTCCCCTGTGAAGATGATGGTGTACATGTCAAATGTCCGAAGGGAAGGAGATAAGGAAAAGAGACCTGAGCTAAACATCATGTTTACAGAGTCTCAGGCCTCAGTTGCTCTCTGAGTGCCTTTGGAATAAGAAGAAATGCACTTGTGCTTTTCCACGTAGTTAGCTAAAGCTCTATAATCATTAAAGGCTGTGACTGGAAAATCCAAAATAGACTAAGTCTTTTCAACCTTCCCTTTCCAGGTTATCCAATGGTTTCCAATCTTGAGTGTGGCCAGTAGTTACCTGGAAGGCCGATATTCCTGAACATCCTTTTCCCACCCTATACCCCAAAATACTGATTCAATAACAGATTCTGATAAGGGTGGTCTCAGTAACATACTTTGAAAAATGCTAGAAGCCTGCCTGAGGAAAAAGCCGTTACATGAAGAAGGGAAAATTGAGAGAAATTCAGAGAGAAACAAAGAGTCCTAATCAAGCTGTGCCTAAGCCTGATCCACCTATGGATTTAAAAGAGAGATTTCATTTCTTGTATTTTTTAAGCCAAAATTAAAATTGGTTTTCTGTCACTTACAACTGAAAACATCTTAATATAAAAATACTTTCATATGTAATATGATTGGATAATCACAACCATCTCAGGAAGCAGGTTTTAGTTTTATTCCTGTTTTATGGATGATGACACCAGTTAGAAAAGCTGGAATCTTTGCTTTAATCAAGCATAATTTAGAGCCAGATCTGTGGAAATGTGTCCTATTGAGCCATAGTGACTCATTATTAAGGAAAATAGGATTTTTGCCTGTGTATTCATGTTCTACTACCTTCCTGAAGTCTTTCCTGAAAACTGGGCCCACACTACACTGGTATTCATTATGTGGCTACCAAAACAGATTCAGTGCTACAGACATATAATTTAGTTTTTCTTAAATAGTTCAGTGTTTCAGTATTTCTCTTTTTTTGTACAACTCTCCTGAGCTCCTCAAAGACAAAAACCACATCTTGAATCCCTCAAATTCTGCTCAAAGTTGCTCAATCAATAGTTGCTAGTTATCAGCTAACTGAGTTGAAATAAAAGGATGGGTAAACCTAAGGGTAGAATAAACTATGGGTTGTTCATAGATGTAACTGAATTCTAGTAGTTTCTGACACATAGTTTGTCCTTAATAACTTTTGGTGAATGAATGAATGAGTATCAAATGAGCCTTTCTATTCTCTATAAATGAGACTTTGTACCTATGATATTAGAAAATATTTTTTTACTGAAACACTGAAAAACAAACAGCAGGTTAATATAGGGTCTCATCTTGGCTTCAAAAAATAATGCATTGTAATTGACAGCAATCAGAAGATTTCCATTGGACACTCTTAACATCAGTGCTAGGAGCACTAAGAGAGCTGTTCATGATCCAACTTTCACATAATTTAAGATCAATATTTCTGCCTTGTATAGTACACAACAAGAACTGCAGTACACCTAGTGAAAGTTACAGCACAGACACAGGCTAGGGCCCATATAGCAAGAAGACTAAAATATTAAGGAATCCAGCCACTGCTGAAATCCAAAGATTGAGATTCTAAATTTTTAAATATGTACCTACTAAGTTTTAAAAATATTAATCATTACAAAATTTTATATGTTGCCAGGTCACAAAAGTTAAAAAATCTGCCCTTAATTTGGCATTTCAGCAGAGTAGAAAGCAATTGTTGTAGACTAGAACACCTGATTTCTGTTTCTGGCTCTAACACTTACTTGGTATGGATCTTAGGCAGGTCAAGAACCTATCTCAGACTTCTTTCCTCTTCTGTAGAATGGAGATGACACTAAGATTCACTCCATGGAGTCAGTGTTGGTGTTCAGGTAAGCAATATATAATGCAAAAAAAGTACTTCATATATTAAATATATTATTTAGGAAGATTTTTGTGGCAAGAAAAGAACATCAGTTTCAAAGAAGCTTAACTATAGACAGTAGTGGCTTTCATAACTGAAAATCCCTGGGATTTATTGTGTTCCACACCTTTATGTACCTCTGCTCTGCACTTCTGTGTGGATGTATTTATCATCTGGTTGCCTTCATTCTTAATCTCAAGATAGCTGCCAGCTGCATGCTGGCTATGGACTTTCTCGTTCACATCTTGGGAAGAAAGATGCTTCCCATACCCTTCAAGCAAAAGTGAAATTTTACTGTGATTGGACCACTCCTAAATAATGATAGAGGTCAGGATTATCCAGATGGCCAAGAACAATCAGAGCCCACCCCAAGACCAAAGAAAGAATAAGGTCAATACCACCCAAAGTACAGAGATGCTAGACAGTATGTGATGTTTCCCCAAGGGAAAGCTATGAATTGATTAAAAGGAAACATGCCGAATGGGCACAAATCTCCACTCCATTGCATAAATGGTGCAGCTTTATATTCTGATGGCTATTTGTATGATAGCTCAGTTTGGTATACATCCTATGTGTTTAATGTATTGTACAGGTTTGTTTTAAGATATTTAAGTGGTTTCATCCATGACATTTCCTTTCTTACTTTTTCGTTGCCTCTCAAATTACTGAGATTACTCCCAGGATGAGCGTCATTACACATTTGGTTTGTAATACATGTAAGAGCTTAGAATACTGTGGTGCGCTATGCAAATGTCAGATGCTTTCCCTGCTACTTTGCTTGTCAATAAGGTACTTTGACTTTAGGAGTGCTGACTAGCATATTAGGATCATGTGATTCTCTAGATTGTCAAGTTCTTTGGGAACTAGATTTACTCATGAAGGCAATGATGTACAGGTTTGAGGAAAAAACTCCTCAGCTTAGCCCTTACTAGACAATCTAGCTTCAGGCTTTTCTGAAACAGTTGGCTTACTGGCTTGTAGTATAATTGCACTAGCCATTTTTGTAACAGCTTAATTTGTATACTGATTTACAGTTCACAAACCGCCTGAAAAGAGTCTAAGAGCAATGGATGGATGTTGACATTTTGTAGATTTTAGACGTCTGAGTGAGTATATATTGACGGTGGACTGAAAACAGTCATAACCAAAATTCCTAGTAGCATGATTATTTAAGATATGAACTCTAAATCTTTCTTGCTTTCTAAACTTCCTAAATAACATAAGGCTTAAGATAAACATCTGCAGCTTCATAATTATTGCATGTTTTCACATACTTTATCTCATTTGATTCTCACTACCTCCTTTGACATAGCTAAGTGTTATTAGCTTTACTTTACTGTTGAGGAAACTGAACCCCAGAAGGGATAAAGGACTTGCTGAAGGTCGTTTAAGAAATGTCAAGTCCAGGTCTCTTGAATCCAAGTTCAAAGTTCTTTCTGCAACAGCATGGTGTATACATTCAGAAATTCATGGGGACCACCACAAAAATATCAGATTCCCTTTGGATTCTGGGAAGGGACTTAGATATCTGTGTTAGTAAATGCTTAGAATCAATTAGTAAAATAGGAATAGAATCTTCATCCTTTGGGAGTTTTACAAGGTCAGAAGAGTCTCCAGCTTAATTCAAACAGAGGCTGCAGGAAGAGCTAAATGACTTCAAGGCTCCTCCAATTCTTAAATTCTGGAATCTGGTATTTCAAGGACAGAGCATCATTCTCAGAGCTTTCATTACATTATCAAGAATTACCCACATTAAAGCATCTGTTTCTGACAAGTAGCATGTTTTAATAACAGTTAGATCCACTTTTGAACCATGACCAGAGAACTAATGTTCTCTTGGCAATCCATCTTATCCCAGGGAAAAGAGCAATACCAACCAAATGAATTCATGTTGGTCCTGTCAAAGTGTATAATCTCCTCCATGCAATTCCAAGGAAAAGGGCACTTTTAAATTGAGCAATTTGGTTTGCAGATGAAATCTTTCATATGACCACTAGCCATAGTTTTTCAGTTGATAACCATTCCTCTTTTTGAATTAGAGTAGGTTTGATTTAAATCACTTGTTAGTTTTCCTACAAAGAACACATGTATTTTTTGTTGCATAGTCCTATACATAGAGTCCTTGCAACTCAGATAGTTGCAGCATGCATTTTACTACAAAAGCACAATACATTTAAGATAGTAAATTTGATACCCATTTTCATAGCCTATGAATGATGACTTTGTAATAAGCAGAGCTAATTAAAGCAAATGCTTTTGAAGTTACAGGGAAGGATGGTGAATCATCTCCAATGAAACAGGGATATATGGGGGAATGTCTTTTGTATTAGCATAACAAAATAAAACTTTTGTCAAAATTATGTTATCTTCAAATAAATGTTGTATTTTGGATGTTTTAGTTAATAAGCATATGTATTTTAATAATTTATCTTAGTAAGCATAATTATTTTAACACAAGCGTTTCTTTTAAAACTTCATTACTATGTTTTCATTTCACTCATTTACCTATAGCTGGATTTGTAACAAAAAAGATATGAGGCAGCATGCTATATTTTATTTAAAAAGTAAAAATTTTAACCATGTATGCATAGAGTATTTCAGATCAACAAAAGAAACTTAAAATACTATCAGCTAACTTCACTCTCTCCTTTTTGTTTGATACAATTTGGGTGTAAACATAAGTCTTTCCACTTTTCAATTCCCAAATTATTTCTGGATTTACACTGAATTTTTCCAGGCCAGTAGTGGTAAAAATCATTCTGCAGAATACTTACTGCTATTGAATGTTAGATTCTCACACCATAATCTCTAATGGACCAGAGAGCTTCAGGGACTCCTTCCAGTGCTTGGGGCTCTCTTCTCTAAACTCTGAGCAGCCAATGTTTATTTGCTGAGTGATTTATTTGTATCAATTTATTATGATTGACATCATGGTGGGGTGACTGTTGGATACCCGAGTGAACTCTTTTCTTTTTTGTGAAGTCTCATTTATAGGCAATCTTATATATATATTGGTTTCAAATATACAACACAGTGGTTCACCAAGTGCCCACATTATTAAACCCTCACCCTCACTAGTGTAGTTACTGTCTGTCAACACAGGAAGATGGTATAGAATCATTGACTATATCCTCCATGCTGTACTACTGTCCCCATGACCAGCTTATATTATGATTGAGAATTTTTGTGTCCCTTCATCCCCCTCACCCTCCCCACCTACCCATCCCAACAACTCCCCGATGGTAACCACCAATCACTTCCCAGTGTCTCTGAATCTATTGCTACTTTATTCCTTTTGTTTTGCTTTGTTTTTATATTCCACAAATAAGAGAAATCATGTGGTATTTGTCTTTCTCTGCCTGGCTTATTTCACTGAGCATAATACCCTCAACATCTATCTATGTTGTTTGCAAGTGGCAGGATTTCTTTACTTTCTTTAATGACTGACTAATATTCCATTGTGTATATGTACCAGGTGAACTGTTTTCATCAATTAAGTCTTGATAGTCTTCTGGTTTGGAAAAATAAGAACTACCATTATTATCATTACTATTGTTATTAGATCAGGTATTGGGATTTGGCAAGAAAAATGGGATTATGAATCCTTGGCTTGTTGGGCTCTATTCATAAACTTTTCTTTAACATCATCTTATCACATAATAGGACATTTCTTCCTGCTGTAGCTCTTCAAGAACTCCAATTTCTATATTCAAATAAGTTATATTATACTGATCTCCATGGTCATTAAATGGTTTTGCAGCATGAGAATGAATGGGACACAGCTAAATAAGATAATTAGACTTTTCACCCATGAGGATGAAAATGAACTGTCTGCTCTTGTAATCAGATTGTGTATTACTTGTCTTGTTCAAAAATGGTAAGCATTATGAAAATAAAATTTGGCGATAATAATAGTTATCAGTTCGCTGCAGCTATTATGTCCCAGGCATTTCCCATGCATTGTCTCATCTAATCCTTCCAAGAATCTAGTGTCCCAAGACATCTCTTTTGCTGAAAGCTTATACCCTTTTACCAACCTTCACCATCTCCCCCACCTGCAAGCCTTCAACAAACACCATTCTACTCTGTTGTATGAGTTTGATTTTTTTTTCTTTCCTTAATGTCATATTTAGATGCAAGTCAGTGTACCAGATTTCCAGTAGTTGGTCTTGAGATATTTAGCACTGTGCTGCCCTCTTGTGCTTTTGACCAAACTTACAGCAGCAAGACAATTAGAATCCCCTCTGCCTTCCTCCCACCCAATCTTTCTTCTTCTACTTCAACAGTTGAGTTCACCCACTAGTTTTAATTTTAAATTGAGGTTTTAGAAGGCTCTTAGCAGACAATGGTGTCTTTGTCCACCCTAGAATCTTGAATGCTTCCTCCTCTGTGCTCAAAATTTTCTCCCCTTCATTGCTCTTTCTTAACAGTAAATTGCATGCAAGTGATAAAAAGACCCCAAAGTAGCTAGTTTCCAACAGTTCAGATTTTTGAAAGAGAAAATGCAATGTTTGTTGAGCTGAGAAGTTAACTGTGTTCTGGTAATCTGTTTTTATAATTACTCAATTATGAATTCCCAGTTATAAATAATTAATCAATGTTCATCAGATCTCCTGGGAAGAAGCATTTGACAAGTGGCCAAACTGATGAAAAACCCAACTCAAAAGTGTCCTTAAAATGACTTAGTAGAAAAAAGACTTACTAGTAAAATGACTTTAGTAGCTACTAAAAAATTACATCTTTTAGTAGCTAAAAGATGTAAAAAGACTGTTGCCCCCAAGTAAACCAAAATGACCAATTTTTTGTAAAAGCAAAACGGAGAAACTTTAGTTTTCTTAACCAAACTATTATTCTGACCAAATTGTCCTACGAGCCAACTTAATTTCCACCAGATTGCTTTCTTCCAAATCATGTTTGGCTAAATTGTTTCCAATTTGCATTTGACCCAATCCTATGTTACCCTCACAAGCCAATCAATATAAGGAATTCAGTCATCAAAATAAGATTTTTTTAAAAACCTCCTTTATCCAGAAATGGTATGAATTCAATTTATATCTTCCCTTATATGTCTTGCCTGGTGTTTTAGTTTTTTCATAACCAGATAATTTGATTCTTACAAAAACCTGAGAAATTATTTCTACTTTACACCTGAGCAAAACAGAGTTCAGTGAGGCTGAAGGATTGTCCAAGGCCACATGGCTGGCAAGTGGCAAAGCTAGGACAAGACCCCAGATCTTTTAGGCTCTGTGCCAGGGCCAATTCCATCACAACAGTGCCAAGAATATGACCTGTCTTGCCCTTGGGGCTGAAGCCCTAGAACAGAGTGTGAACATTTAGACTCAGTTTCAGTGTGCTAACCAGGTGCTCATAGAATCTTGCTAGGGAGTCTGAGGGAAAAGAGCTCATTTTAAGGGTAGAGTTGATATATCTATCAGTCAATGTGAAGAAACAAAAAGATTTCTGAAGAGTGTTATCAAGTGTGTAATGTTCTCAACTATTCTGTTCTCCAAGTTGTCCAAAGTGGTCAAGGAAAGATAACTCACATTTGTTTGTTCATTCACTCAACAAATATTTATTTCCTGCCTATACTGTGTCAGGCATCATCCCAGGTGTTGGTTGGGGGTATAAGAGTAAGCAAACCAAAGTTCTGCCTTCATAGAATGTTCACTCTAGTAAGACAGTTAGTAGATAGTAGGGAACAGTAGGTAATTGAGGAATAAATTTGGTGGCCTGTGATTATAATGAACTTGAGCAATATTCAGAGAATTAAGTATGTGAAAGTTCAAGTGGTGTGGAAATGTGTCACTGTTTCATGAAGCCACAAGTGACTGGGGTCATACTTTTTAAACATATGTTATATATAAGGGGGCATATATGTCATTTCTGGGAATATCAGTTTTATAATAAGAGGAAGACTAGAAATCCATTCAGATCTTGAGTCTTCCATTTTTTAGTTGTGTAGTCTTAGTTACTAAATGGTTTCTACTCTGTTTCCTCATCTGTAAATAGGAATAATATTAGTACCTATCTTATCTCTACTGCATAGGCTACTATGAGGATTAAAAGATAATAACAGATAAGATACAGAAATACTTAGCACAATAACTGACGCAAGTTAGGAAATTAATAAATATAGCTACTTTATCAGTCAGGATTCTTTCAGTAGCAAGTGAGTGAAACAAAAGAGAATTTACTGGCCTGCAAAATTATATCAAACAATGCCTAAGGACCCAGTCTCTCTCTGTCTATGATTTTAGCTGGACTTCCAAGGATGAGTAGTATCTAAATAAGAATTTATATAGACACTGAGTTCTTAAATATGATGCAGTTCCAAGTCTTTGCATGGATTATCTAATTTAATCGTCACAACACCCAGTGAGGTGGGTACTATAATCACCCCACTTCACAAATGAGGAAACTAGGTGCAGGGAGGCTCCTAGCCAGCAAGTGACAGAGCTAGTAACTGAACCCAACTGTCTTAACTCCAAAGCCGTTGTGCCTAACCACTGCAGATTCCTCTGAAGATGTTAATGGGTGAAGTGGATAAGAGGACATTCAAATGAGACAAAACAAAGTATCATGAAAATTTTTACTACTGATGTTACTAAGGAGTTCAGTGGATAACTGTGGGTTCATTTGTCTTTGTACCACAGCATTTAACTAGCAGGCACACAAAAAGCAACTAAAAATGTTTGACAACTGAGTTAATTCATCACTAGCAATCTCCTTCACCCTCTATATTCTCCGACATGGCTTACTCATTTTAACTTTTTCATTTGTGAATGGTATACCCATCTCGCCCAGAAGTATTAGCCGGTAAACTTATGCTCAGGGTCATTTCAGTTTTTAAAAATCAGGAGAAGTAATAGTGAGCATCTTTATATATGAAGATCAGAGAGGATTTTCTAACAGCGGTTCCCAGGGGAACAAAAATATCCACCTTCTCTGGCGCCCTCTTGTGCTGTGCGGAGGTGACTAATCCAGAGTGGTGCGGCCGGCAGGAGCTAAGCGATGTGAAACTTGAGCCTGGATTGATTTTCTACATTGTGCACGCACACGCGCGCGCACGCACACACACGCACACACCCATCCACCATTACAGATTAAACTTTCGTTTTCACTCTGCATGTTATTCTCATCAGTGCTTGTGTCAAGAACTGAAAATATTTTGTAACCTGGGTTTTTCTAGTCCCACTAGGCTGGAGTTAACCTTGACAGAATTTCCTTCACCTATTCTTAGAGACTAACACAACCCATAAAATATATTTATTCGTTTTCTAGAAGGATGTGTTACGTTGTTTGGTAAGACTGCTCTCATTGGTCTCTGTCTTTCTCTTTTCCTCAGGCCCAGGCTCAGAATTCCTGGAGAAGCTCCAGCTGCAGGAAGTTCTCTTTGGGAAAAGAAAGCATCCTGTTCTCTCGCTTTTCCTTTACTTAAATATTTTGCACAGCTTTTTGTTGGTTCGCTAGTGAAGTGGGCCTTTGAGCTTTGCGAATTGCCCCTACACACCATAGGACTCTTACATGCAACCTCTGGAAAGCACTAGCGAGTGGCCTGGGAGGTAAATGCAGGTGGTGATCCTATGTTGCCTTGAATCAGGATCCTGCCCCAGCTCCTGGCTAAACAGGCTCAGCTATGTAGGATTCTTAATTAGACGTGAGGTGGAACCTCTTTCATGTTGCTGCAGAGACCTTCAAATAAGCCAGGACGATAGTTATTTTATGTCTTCCATGCATTATCCCCTCTTCTTTTCTGTGGTGACTGCTTTGGTCCATGCCTTCACCCCACAGTTACTCCAGCAAGGGCTTCAACTGAACGCCATCTTCACCTGTTCTCCACACACTACTTCCAACTTCGGTTTTATCTGCTAAATGAGGAGCTCATCAGGCAGTTTTCTTGCATAAATCGTGACTAACATTTCCTGTTTGCCATCTGTAGTGGGTTGAATAGTAGTCACCAAAGAGATATGCCTATATCCAACTTCAGACTTCTCTGGCCTTCAGAACTGTGAAAGAATAAATTTCTGCTGCTGTAAGCCACCTGGTTTTGGTAGTCCAGTACGGGAGCCCTAGGACTCTAATACACTATCTCTTCTCCTCTTCTTGACTTTCAGGACTCGTGACATCTGTGGCTTCTTCATTCATCTGGCCCTGTGTGTACAGTAAACCCTGTGCCCCATCTGGTTTTCCTTCACTGTCCTCTGCAGAGGACCCTCAGGTCCCTTCTGTGCCTTCCGTCATCTCACTTCCTCTTTGCTGGAAAAAAGACATGCTGTCTCAACAGCATCCCCCTCAGAAGGGAACTGTCTTTGGAGGTGGGGTGATACGAGAGAGGAGATGAGATCTGCAAGGTCATGGGGATGGTGTGGGTGGGGCACCCTTTACCCATGAGCTCCTCGCTATGTTTTCTCCTTTTTTTTTTTTTACCCTTCTCTATGTTTCCTCTGTTAAAGAACTCTTCTGAGGCTTACTACTTATACAAGTGATGCCTCATCCTTGAGAAAGTAGGAATGGTTGACAAGTTGGCCTCTTACTTTCCTTCTAGATCTCATATATAAGGTATGGAGAAATCTTATCCATGCATTTTTTTTGAGCACCTAAGTGATAAACAATGCACCAGGAGCTGGGGCTACAACAGTGAGATAGCCACAGTGCCCGACCCCACAGGCCAGAGTCTTCCTGGATTGATGAATTCTGTGCTTATCTACTTGGACTCTTTCAAGGTCACACAGCCATTTGTAGCTGGCTAGGATTCAAATCTACTTCTGTCTGACTTCAAAGTTCATGATTTCCACATCAAGTATATGAGTCAGAGTCGTGGAAGGAAATGATAGTGGGTTCAAATGGTATAACTGAGGAGAATTTGATAAGAAAAGATTTGCAAGGGTGTGGACAGGGTTTAGGAAAACCAAACAAGGGATGGTGCTGGGTCCCAGTGCTAGCAACAGTGGTGAGGCATTGCTACCCCTGGGTCTGAAGAGGTGGGGCCAGGAGGTTGTTACTAAAACCTGGAGAGAGTATGTGTAACTGTAAGGGATGGCTGTTCAGACAGGAGCTGCCCCACTTTGGCAGAGGGCCAGCCTAAAACCTGTAGAGAGAGATCTCCGGGATTAAAGACTAATTTCACACTCCCCTCTCCTTTTAATCTCCTGTCACTGCCTCCCACTGGCCAAATCCAACCAGAGGCCAGGGAGACTGGGTGATGCTGGCCTTAGAGGGCAGCTCTGGAGAAGGGGACCGAGGGTGAAAAGTGGGTCTGAAGCAGCAAATGAGAAATGCCCAGCACACCAGTGTTTCCCAAGAATTACTCATTTAAAAGCTACTTTCATGGATTTGTCATATCCCATGTATACTATACATTCTCTCCTGTACCTAATATATTTTTTTCTAAATATATATTTTTTTATTAAGGTATAATTGATATGCAATCTTATGCTCAGGTTTCACATGAGCAACATTGTGGTTACTACATTCTCCCTATTATCAAGTCCCTACCACATACCCCATTACAGTCACTGTCCATCAGTTTAGTAAGATGCTATGGAGTCACTACTTGTCTTTTCTGTGCTATACTTCCTTCCCCATGCCCTCCTTATATAATGTGTGCTAATCATAATGCCCCTTAATCTCCTTGTCCCTCCCTTCCCACCCTCCCCAGTTCCTTTCCCTTTGGTAACTGTTAGTCCATGCTTGGGTTCTGTGGGTTTGTTGCTATTTTATTCCTCAAGTTTTTGCTTTGTTGTTACATTCCACAGATGAGGGAAATCATTTGGTATTGTCTTTCTCTGCTTGGCTTATTTCACTGAGCATAATACCCTCTAGCTCCATCCATGTTGTTACAAATGGTAGGATTTGTTTTCTTCTCATGGCTGAATAATATTTCATTGTATATATGTACCACATCTTCTTTAACCATTCTTCTACTGATGGACACTTAGGTTGCTTCCATTTATTGGTTATTGTAAATAGTGCTGTGATAGACATAGGGGTGCATATGTCTTTTTGAATCTGTGATCATGTTTTCTTAGGGTAAACTCCTAGGAGTGGAATTCCTGGGTCAAATGGTACATCTATTTTTAGTTTTTTGAGGAACCTCCATATTGCTTTCCACAATGGTTGACCTAATTTACATTCCCACCAGCAGTGTAGGAGGGTTCCCCTTTCTCCACATCCTCACCAGCATTTGTTGTTGCTTGTCTTTTGGATGTTGGCCATCCTAACTGGTGTGAGGTGATATCTCATTGTAGTTTTAATTTGCATTTCTCTGATGATTAGCAATGTGGATCATCTTTTTGTGTGTCTATTGGCTGTCTGAATTTCTTCTCCAACTTTGGAGAAGTATCTGTTCAGATCCTCTGCCCATTTTTTAATTGGATTATTTGCTTTTTGGGTGTTGAGGCATGTGAACTCTATATATTTTGGATGTCAACCCCTTATCGGATATGTCATTTATGAATATATTCTCCCATAGTGTAGGATGCCTTTGCATAGTGTACTGATGGTATCCTTTGCTGTTCAGAAGCTTTTTATTTTTTTTATTTTGTTCATTTTTTTGCTTTTGTTTCCCTTGCCCACGGAGGTATGTTCATGAAAAAGTTGCTCATGTTTATATTCAAGAGAGTTTTGCCTATGTTTTCTTCTAAGAGTTTTATGGTTTCATGAGTTACATTCAGCTCTTGGATCCATCTTAAGTTTACTTTTGTGTATGGAGTTAGACAGTAATCCAGTTTCATTCTCTTACACGTAGCTGTCCAGTTTTGCCAACACCAGCTGTTGAAGAGTCTGTCATTTATGCATTGTATGTCCATGGTTCCTTTGTCATTTTATTAATTGGCTGTAAATGTGTGGGTTTATATCTGGGCTCCCTATTCTGTTCCATTGATCTATGGGTCTGTTGTTGTGCCCATACCAAATTGTCTTGATTACTGTGGCTTTGTAGTAGAGCTTGAAGTTGGGGAACATAATGCCCCCCACACTTTATTCTTCCTTCTCAGGATTGCTTTAGATACCATTTAATATCCATTCTTTCTTTTTATAATAATGACGTCTACTTTCCTTGGAGGCACTATCCCCTCCCTTACTCTCAGACATGTCAGGGGAATTGGCCCCACACAGGCTTCATTCCCTAGGCCACAGGGATGGTCCAGAGACAAGATCAGCTGGGGGCCTTTGCTTACAATTGTGCCCTTTTCTGGAGAACTTGAATCTGGGAGGATGCACTTGATATCTTGGTTTGTCCACTCTCCCCATATCTACCCCTACTCTATGCCCTCAAGAAGCCTGGTCTGCATAATATAAGTTCCTTTGACTTCTATTTGAATGTAGCCAATTAGGGGTACCAGCAGGGGATCAAAGGGAGGCAGAAGAGTGAGGCTAGGATGTTATTCCCCCAACTCCTCTTCTGGAGGGTCTCCTCTACTGAAGATCACAGCTCCTGTGAGACAGCCCTCTTTGTCCACGTTTTGGTAACTTATCATCTCCATTCTCTCTGCTCTCTTAAACATTATCCATGCAGTACACATTCCTTAGATTACCAACTTTAAGCCTATCTTTGACCCTGACTGAAACAGAGTATGAAGGCCTAGAGCTGCCCACAGCCATCGGGTCATCTTGTGGGGTCTGACAGTCAGATCAACAGGAAGGAGAGAAGAGGCAAGGGAAGCAGAGGGACTTAGTCCCCCCCCACCCCCACCAGCCAACCACTGACTCTGGTCATGCCTGAGGCTGCAACACTCACTGATTTTTCAGTTACCTGAGTCAGTATATTTCTTTTATGGCTCAAAAGATTTTAAATGATGTTTCAGTTGCTTGAAACAGTGTCTTAATTAAGGTATAACCAACAACATAGCTTTAAAGTGAACTGTATGCATCCCTGATCCTAAAGACCCTAAATTTGACTTAAATACAGAACTACCTTCTAGTTCTAGGCTCCATGAGGCCTGATCTTACAGCAAATCTCATTTGTAGGTTCCTCTGAGATTCTGTCTTCCTTACACATGATGTGCCTCCTTACAATAGTTACCATCTTTACTCAAGTTAATATGAGTGAGTCTGTTCCTTGGAGCAAAATGAACATAATAAAGACCATTCCCATTTTATAGATAAGAAAATGAAGGCCAAGATAAATGAAGAAACTTCATGTAAGTCAAAGGAATGTCAAACTTGGACTTGGCAGGCAGGTCATCTGGCCCAGGACCTTTCCATGCTCCTTCCCCAGCTTCCATGTGTTCTCTTTCCCTCCTACCCTTATCCTTTTCCCTTCTCATTTGCCCTGAATTTTTGTGGCCCTGTTGTCCTAGTAGGACTGGGATGTGTTACATTGTCTTAGGGCCTTATACTACCCAACTGTCAGAGGAGAAAAGCCGTGGGCTTGTCTTTCTCTGGCTTTTCATCTGTTGTCTATACACTCATTTGGTATTCAGCATGTGCTACCCTGTGAAAGTTTTGGGGATATTTGATCAATGTTAACTTGTAATTTTAGTTAGTTCCCCAAGAATTCATGACTTGTCTTCTCAGGTGAGAGTAAATTTATCTGCTATCTGATTCATTTTGGAAAAACCTGTAGTGCCTAGCAGAGTATTTAGCTCACATTAGAAAATCAGTTACAGAACAAGATTGACTGAAAGGATCTTATATAAGTATTTTGCTGGCTAAGCTGCTGAAACAAAATCATAGTGGCTTCAATGTGATGGAAGTTTACTTCTCCCCCACTGCCCAGAGGTGGGCAGGTAGTCCAGCATGAGTAGGTGGTTCTGTTATACAAAGTCATACTGGGACTCAGGTTCCAGCTCTTTGCTCTGCCATCCTCTGGGGTGTTTTATTGCTTGTGGTTGGAACTAGCTCACCAGTACCACATTCACATTCTGGCCCAAGGAAAGGAGAGAAGGGAAAGTGAAGGGAAAGCAGGTAGCTTCCTTATTAACATGGAATCCAAATAGGAACACATTAGCTCTGCTGGCAGCTCACTGGCTAAAACATTGTCACGTGGTCACACTGGCTGGCAAGTCATACTGGAAAATAGAGAATCTTAATTAACTGCCACATGATGATAAAACTTAGGGCTCTATTGCTAAGAGAAAGGTGGGAAGTCATTTGCCAGTTTAACATCCTCTAGACTGACTAAAGAGACTGATGAAACCAAGTGGGTGGGAGAATAAAAGGGTATATCCATCACAGAGAATGCTTTCATCATCCTCTCCTAGGTATTTACCTAAGAGCTATGAAAACACACGTCCACAGAAAGACTGGTATAAGAATGTTCATAGGAGCCTTACTCAACACTAGCTAAACACAGGAAACAAACCAAATGTCATTCAACAGAAGAATGGTTGAATATGTTATGGGATAGTCATCCAATGGGATGCCACTTAGCAATTAAAAACAAAAACAAAACCAAACTACTAATACATGAAACAATCAGGGCTGACTTACCCATTTGGCATAGTAGGCACAATGCCCAGGTCCATGAAATTGTTTTAATTTCTTTTGAAGGTAGAAGGAAAACTTCTGAACTTTAGGCTGAGAAAATATTTCCATATGTTAAATGGATACATTTGTCTTTGTAGTAACACAGTTCTAAGAGGTCATTTTTTTATTTTTTATGAGGAAGGGACCCATGAAGTCCCTAGGGCCCACAAATGTTGTAATGCAGCCCTACACACAATAGGGGTGGATCTTAAAAACATTATGTTGAACAAAAAACAAAACAAAGCAAAACAAAACAAAACAAAAAAGCTTGAGGCACAAAAGAGGGCATGCTATACGATTCTAATGAAATTCTGTGACAGGCAAAACTAACCTATATTGACAGGGATCAGAAAGTGGTCATCTCTGGGATGGGAGGAATTGCCTGGAAAGAAGAATGAAGGCAATTTCTGGAATATCAGCAATGTTCTGTGTCTTATCTTAGGTGGTCACCTAAAATCATGAAACTGAAACTTTAGGATCTGTGCATTTGATTGCATATTAATTATGCCACAATTTAAAAAAGCAAGAGGGAGAGAGTGGACACTAGAGTACAATTAAGAATCTAATAAATAGCCTTGATCAATGAATTCTTGAGACCGTGAGGGCTGACCAGATTTTAAGCTGCATTTTAGTAGAAAAGCTTTAGGAACTCAAAGGGAAGAGTCCAAATATTGTGACAGGTCAGTGGGGAACAAATCACTCTGCTCTGTATCGTCAAGGTTTTTGATTGTAAGGAACAGAAAGTATCATTGGTTAGTTTAAGCAGAAAATGAAGTTATTGAAAGTCTAACAAGAAGTGTAAGAAAAAACAGGCTCTGAAAACAGGCAGGAAGGAATTAAAGGAGGCAAAAACCACCAGATCACTTGATGCCATTATCCTATATCTTTGCACCACCCTGGCATTCTCTATCTTAGGCTCCCAGCGCATCTTTTTATTATTTCCCCAAAGTTGAAAAACCTGGATGTAAGTGTCTGATTGGCAGCTCAGTGGCTAAAACACTGATTTTTAGCTGGCCAAATCTAGATTTCACATACATATTATAACTCCCAAGGATTTGTGAGAGGGAATATATGTTTCACTTGGCTTCTGGAGTGGGAGGTGGGGCTCTGTCTCCCACCTATTTTGGAATTTCCTAAAATAACACTTATGTTTGAATTCTGAGTAGCCAAAAAATGAAAATTCACAGTATAGTTTGTCTCTGTTCTATCGCCTGTGCAGGACTTCAAGATCCAGGACAGGATCAGTGTAGACAGCTATATTCTAACCACTGACCTGGGCTCTGGAGAGAACCATGAGATCAGGTGTGGGAGGTCACCCTGGCTCAGCTACCTAGGACCTGGGCAGGGAATTAAATTATGCCAGTGAGATATGGTAAGAGCTTGAATTACACAAGAGAAATATTTGAAAGGGAGATAGGAGACAGTACTGGTGATTAATCTGGAATTTGCAAAGGCCAGGGGAAAGGAGTCCGAGGGGACAGCCCTATATTTTGACTGCAGAAGGGAGGGGTGAAGATACACTGATGTATAGGGACAATGACACTCAAGAGTGGTAAGAAGTAGGTTTGTTTATTCCAGATGGGGAGGGTTACGTTTTTCACATGGTGAATTCAAGATGAAGATGTCCAGTACGCAACGGAAACGACAGCTTTTAAAAAGACCAGAAAAAGTCAATTTATTGGCTGAGGCCTTGGATATGGGCCAGCTCAGTCCCGATGGTGAGCAAGGATGTTGGAGAAGGTCCTGGACACTCCTTTACGGGTCCCTTAGATACACTTAGGGAGCGGTCTCTGAGCATCGCTCTCAGCTCGCGCTGAGCACGTGCTCCAGGCCACCCCCGCCGCGCCCGCGCACCAGACGGTCGGTGGGTGCGCCCCAGGCCCCTCCCCGCTGGGCGGGGCTAGGCAGGGCCCCGCGAAGTCACCCGGAAGACGCAGTCGGGTAGGCGCGCTTGTGGCCGCCTCTGACCCCCTGGGCTGGGTGGGGAGGACCGAGGAAGGGGTGCCCGACGAAAGGGAAGAGAGGGCAAGGAGCCGAGGGGAAGGGGGGATGCCCGGGCTCGCGGCGCTGGGCGCGGCGGCGGCGGCGGCGGCGGCGCTAGTGGCCGCCCTGCTCCTGCTGCCGCTTGAGGACGCGGGGCCGGGGGCCGGCTCCAGGTAACCCTCCGCCTAGGGGACCGAGCGGGCCCCTGAGCCCCCGTGGGAACTGGGGATATCGTGGGGGAGCGAAGCCTCGGGGTCTCCGCAGTTTGTGCACCTGGGCGCATTTCCTTCTGCGCGTGGGTTGGCAGTGGTGCGGGACCATCACGCCGCTCCACCCTGCAGGTGACTCAGCACTTTCCCCTGGGACCAGGCTGTGGAGAATAATATCTTCCACTAGAACAAATAAACAACCCTTGTTCCCCAGGGTAACCACGAGGCATCCCTTAAACATCCTAAGACCAGCACCTGTTGTTGATATTTCTGCAGCATGGCCGAGACGGGGGCGCTGCCAAAGCTTCGTGAAGACTTCAGGATGCAGAATAAATCCGTCTTTATTCTGGGTGCCAGCGGGGAAACCGGCAAGGTGCTTTTAAAGGAAATCTTGGAACAGAGGCTTTTCTCCAAAGTCACGATTATTGGCAGGAGGAAGCTCACCTTTGACGAGGAAGCTTATAAAGATGTGGTGGGTATTTGAACTGGGGCTCAACAATACACACTCAGTGTTTCTGCAGCGTAAATATATTTCATACCTCAAGGCTGTACATTGTCCGGCCAAGGATGGTGGCAGCAAGAGGTATCAGAACAGTCTGTGAGCCCTTTCTTGGGAGCTGGAGTCCTAGTTGAAGACTCACATTGACCTCCCCTCACTGTGGTGGCCTTGGGCGAAGCCCTTCTAGACCTTTTAAAAGGTCTGTCCCACGTTGTAATGGGGCTGGGGAGACGGGGAAGAGCACTATTTTCAGGATCATTCAACCTAGTTCTAGAGAGTCTTGTGACCTTGGGCAATTTTCTCAAACTACTTTGCTTTGTCTACCTGTCGGCTTCACACTAATGCCATTGATGCAGAAAGTCCTTTGCAGAGCAGGAATGGTCCATGGCGGTGAAAGGTGGGGTTATTCACCTACCAAAAATGTGCCCTGCCTGAAAACTTCCAGGGCTGCAGGCTTGTACCTCTAAGTGGAATGTATCCCCTTCACTGTCACTTTACCTTTCATAGTTAACCAGATACACACCAGACTTCAGTGGGGCTCTAACCCCCTAATATTGGAAGTCTGACCTTCCTGGAGATTCCTTTCCCTATTTTACTGAGTTATATGTGAAGTACAGTAAATTAAACTGGTGAAATTCTGAGACCCCACAACTATAGAATTTGGTCCCATGAGTTTCACAGTGGAATATTCCAAATAACAAATGGTCTCACAGATAGATGTTCTGGACTCTTGCAAGTCCATGTTCAGGTCAATTTGTATATCTCTTTGGTCCATCAAGGCTTTTCAGTTTAAAACATCTTTACTGAGACTGAGGCAGGTAATATGTGGTCTTAAGAGTCTGGCTTCATGGGGTGTGTGAGATGCTTCTAGCAATTAAAAACTGAAATCGAGTTCTGTGCTTTGATGATAGTCTAGTTTTGGTGGCACATCTTTTGGTCAGGCACTTTTTGTAAACATATTTTTTCTTGCAGCATTATGCCTAGTACCAGGAAAATTCTTTTGAGGGAGTTAATGGTAGGGAAGGGAAGCAACATTTTATTTGGACTCCTAGATGATGAGAATTTCTCAAATGTTCTTTATTGAGTTTCCCAACAAACTTATGAAGCTATGTGGAGGTTCTTAAATTTCAGTGAGTGTGAGAATTACTGAGGGTGCTTAGAAAAATATATTTTCTGATTTAGATGTATTGGTGTGAGACTGAGGAATATGCCTTTTTATCAAGCACCTGCTGGCTGGTTTATATTGCAGGTGGATCATGGATAAGACTCAGGGAAAGATTATCATTCACATTTTACCTTTGAGAAAACAGGTATATAAAATAACCTGGCCAAAATTACATGCCTAGTAAATAGCAGGCCCAAGACTTGAACCTAGGTCTTTGATATTAAACCATTTCCTGTCTCCACATTATACTTCGTTGGTATCCATCCTGGTCATAGACAGACAGATCTTTTATTTTTCCATAGGGAAAATTATAAGTGAACCTGACTTTAGTGATCTGAATCACCCCTAGTTCAGTTATGTGTACTGTGTACATATAAGTGCATTGTTGATTTTGAATTCAGATTAATTGCTTTTTGGTGGGAGATACGAGCTTGCAAAATTTGACATTAAGTGGGCAAACTTCAGTAATATTCTGTAATTTATTTTTGAAATTTAGAGGGGTATTTTTGTCTTTTAAAAAATAATATCAGTTTATATTCAGCTGTGTCCTTATGTCTAGAATCAAGAAGTGGTGGACTTTGAAAAGCTGGATGACTATGCTTCTGCCTTTCAAGGTCATGATGTTGGATTCTGTTGCCTGGGTACCACCAGAAAAAAAGCTGGGGCGGTAAGGAAAAAAATATACTCTTTTCCCTTTTTGCGGGCCAGAAATGTCAAAGATTCCTTTCTTGCTTATTCTTTTTCTTTATATTGCTTTAGTGTAAATATGCACTTTTTTTTTAAAGGTTAGAAGACAGTTTTATTGAGCAAGGAGAAAGTACACTCTTGAAGGGAGAACTGGTGGCCTGAGAAGTCTTATCGTTTGAGATTCCATATGTTGCCCTAGCCTTTGCTATGCTTTAAATAGTACTGATAAGTTCATTTTTCCTTCAAGTAATCTTTGAGTTCGGGCCTGCATGCCGGAGACATCAGAAGTATTTACCTGGTCCTCCCTCCTGCAAATTTGCTATCCCTACATCCCCTGATGAAGGCAAAAACCATCATGTCTGAATAAAAAAAAAAGTAACTGGCTCATGCTGTTAGCAGTAAGCTCTTTTTTTGTTTTGCCTTTATAAATGCTTTAAACTTCAAGTATTCCCTCTCACATGAGCAATTTGCTTCAACTTATTTTCATAACCAAGTTTTAAGCTTCTGGCAAAGAACATCAGAATAGAGGCACGATTCAGCTAGCCTCCAGTGATGACTCAGCCCCCAGCAATGATTCAACTTTAGTGGTGATTCAGCCTTTACTGACGCAGAACTGTTCTAAAGATATTTTATTTTCTTTTTAATGGTGTTCTCAATTGCATCGGCCGCTGTCCAAAAGTCATAGCTTTCTATGTAGACCCTGAGAGAGTGTTAATACATCTTACTTAATTTACACCTTGACTGTAGTTTATCCCTCTCACAGAATTTAATTTTGCTGGAGCCAAAGATGTCTATTAAATATGCAGGACCACAGTGTTGCCATGGACCTTACTATAGGTCTATAAACAGGCCTATGCCCCAGAATTATTAGGAAAGCACATGGTTAAGAAGTATGGGTTTATACCAATCAGGAATTAGGCTTAGATGTACTTCTCTGGGCCTCCTGGTGGTCCAAAGAATAATTCTGTAAGTGTTTGTAGTTCTGCCATGTCCACTTTGGAACACAGCTGGATTTTGAGCTCTGTGCTGGCAAGTGTGGATTATAGAGCAGTTTGACTCTCCGAGGAATTGGCACATTATTTCTCCTAGAAAGGGTCGTGTTCCTGTTCAGCAGCTAGTATAGTCTTTTCTGTGCCAGGGACAGTCACAAGTGGTTTGCCCTGTCAAAGCATCAAAGGACTTTTGAGTTAGTACACCCCAGGTTGCACTGTCTCAAGTGCAAACCTGATTTTGGTGGTGTGTTAGGCTGAGAGCAGTCAGTTTTCATGACGTGAGGCATATGTCATTATAGAGCACTCCAGGGAAAAGTCTAAATTGCTTTGTTACATTCAAATTGTATAATGCAATTTTAATGAGAGGAATTGAGGGTCTTCCCTATCCAGAATATTTTTTAGGTGGAGTTCTTTCCACCCCTCAGCCTGCTCACTACCTTTTGTTTTCCAAAGTTAGTTTGAAAAGATAAAAGTAATTAATGAGTAAGCAAGATAAAAGACATGTAAGCCAAAGATAGTCTTCCATAAAACTTACTTCCATTAGTAAGTTTTAAGAGGTTAATGACAGAAAGGAAGCGGACATTTCCTCTGAAAAGTTTTTTTTTTTTAATTTAAAACTAGTTTAGATTGGATACAGTGTGAAGTTTGGAAGTTGTGATAAATTTAGGCAATTTAAAAGAGGTGACAATTCACAAGTGGCTAGGTAATAGTAGTTGTTTGATGGGGGGTGGGGTTGTGGATTTCCAAGCTCACCCCACCCAGTATTCTGGGTCAGCAGCTCTCTCTGTTGAAAAAGAGTTCAACAGAGAGATACTGCAAAGCTGGTGGCAAGCCTTGTGACATTTTGTAGCCGTTTTGTAACTGGAACACCCCACATTTTGCCTTAGCAATCTGAGTTTTCCAGGAGAGAAACTTCAAGAATTTAGGGCTTCTGTATGAGTGTTGAAATTCTCTAAGTAGCCAGCTTATTTCCCTATGATTTTCAGTGTACTAGTTGGCTAGGGCTGTGACAACAAAGTACCATAACCATGGTGCCTGAAAACAACAGAGATTTGCAGTCTCACAATTTTGGAGGCCAAAAGTCTTAGATCAAGGTGTCATCAGGATTGGTTCCTTCTGAGGGCTGTGAGGAAAGGATCTTCTCCAGGCTTCTCTCCTTGGCTTACAGATGGCTGTCTTCTCCCTGTATCTCTTCACATGTTATTTTTTTCTTTATGTATATGGCTATGTCCAAATTTCTTCTTTTTATAAGGGCACTAGTCAAATCGGATTAAGAACCACCCTATCCAGTATGATGTCATTAACTAATTGGATCTACAATGACCCTATTTCCAAATAAGGTATTAGAGGTATTAGAGGTTAGGATTTCAACATAAGAATTTTGGGGGAAAACATTGCAGCCCATAAAATTCAGTCTACCCAGATTTCTGTTGAAACTGGTACTAGGGATAGGTCTATTAGTTTTCTTCAGCTCTTTGGAAAACCTTTTTCTTTAGCAATAGCTTGTTACCTAATTTTCTTTTCACAGCAACAAGCCATAGTCATCTAAGCAATACAGTGGCTTCCTGACTTGGCCCTAATCCAGATCTACTGGATCAGAATCTCTGAGGTTGGAAACTTGGAAACTATTTTTAGCAGGCTTCTTGGGAGATTCTTGTGCAGTCAGTCCTCTTCTTCTCGTTGCACCTGCTTTTGGAAAGCATTGGGATGTATTAGTTTTCCTCACCTGCCACTTTCCTAGCCACTGTCACCCCAGATGGCCTCCACCCTGCTTTAGTGAATAACTTGTAAGCTAGTGAAGTTTGAGATACCCTTTGGAAACCAGATCTACACTGACCATGAGTGAAGAGCAAAAACTCACAGATGCCACTGAGAAAATAGTGAATTCCCATTATTTGTATTAAGAGAAGGATTTGGTTAGTGAGTTTGAGGTGGTATGATGTGGCATTTATCTCCTCATCTACTAGGCAGAGGCTCTGGCAGTCCAGGTTCTGGACAGTGCCACTCATGTGATTAATGCAGCCATTGTAACATTTCTTAGGCATTGTTAGAGTCTCTTGCCTTCTGATTCTAATGATGCATTCTTCTAATCCAGGGGCTTGCAAATTACGAACTGTGGGCCAAATATAGCCCACCTGTTTTTACATAGCCCATGAACTAAGAACATTTTTATGTTTTTAAATGGTTAAAAAATTCAAAAGAGGAATATGTCATGACACGTGAAAATATAAGAAATTCAAATTTCAGTATCCATTATTAGAACACAGCTCTCATTACTTTATGTGTTATCTATGGCTGCTTTTGTGCTGTGGTGGCAGAGCTGTGTCATTGCAAAAGAGGCCTGCAAATAAGAAAAGATATACTATCTTATCCTTTGTTGTACTCTCTACTGTTTTATTTGTCTAGGCAGGGTTTGTGAAGTGGCAAAGTCCTAAATGGGTTGAGGGATCCAGATTATGGGCCCTGTTTGAATGCCAAGTAGCCATGGGACCTTGGGTGTGCCGGTCAGCCCGGTGGGCCATTGCTTCCTTGTCTTTACTGAGAAGGAGGTGGCCCTGAAGCCCCTTTGGTCTGCAGAAGTTTTTTACTTTCATAACAGAGAAATGAATGCCCCAAATGGAAAAATTTTGTGAGAACAGAAATCGACTCAGGAATCCACATCATCAGTTTGATTGTATTTTCCTTCTCAGAGCTCTTTCTCTAACTAAGATTTTGATTCCACCACTGTGCATCAGATATGTAGAGATGCCCTCCAGGACACAAACAAATGGGGCCTCAGATTATACCATTTGTTGTTCATAGGCATTTCTGTCTTCTAGTCTAACTTACAGGGTTAGATTGAAAAGGAGTGAAGGAAAAAGAATCTGAAGCAGACATACAGCTAAGTAGGACCCCTTACAGAATGGTGGATCCTGCCATCCTGGAAAAGGATCTCCCTGACCTTCTGGCATGCTCGCTTATCACATCAGTCAGTGCTAACATACCTTACTTATTAGGATGAGTTCTTAAGCAGGAGTGTCCCCAGTTACCAGGCATTGGTAAAGAAGGTTAGAAGAAATGTTTTGTAGTTTTGGGTTTAATATGACTTAAAATGCAAAGTAATTGGAGAATTTGTCTCCCTTGATGTGTGTGAAACTTGTGAGGATATCTCCACAGAGTATCCCATGTTATATTACATTGTCTTTTTTCTTTCCAGCGGTGGCTGAGAAAGGAAATTTATAGTGGAAATTTATTTAATCAATTCCTTTTTCTAGAAGGAATTCTGATTCCTAGCTTAGAGCAGGATACACTGAATATAGAGTCATAAAGATACTATAACATAATGGACTTAATGCTTTTGAAAGAGATGTCTTTTCTCCTGCCATATGATTAGAGAAACTAAGTGCGATTTTTCTGAAAATTTTGTTTCTGGGATATGGAGTAGCCTGTTTTGGTTTGTTTTTCTATTGTATTTTTTAAATTTGAGCTGTTAGAGAACAAGAAAGGGTGTCAACAATAAGATTTTAAAGAGAGTTCCCTACTATCTAGAAATGGAATCTTCCTCACTCACAGAAAATTGGTGTGTGTTGATACCTCTGAGTCAGTCACCAGGACCTACATTTAAGATTTCTAAGTCCTTTAAAGCCACTGATCCCTTCACTTTTGAGTTTCATTCACCAGCTAAAAGGCCTTGCATCGGGGTGGGGGAAGTGAAAATAAAAATTTGTGGCCTTGGAAAAATACCTGTTTATAATCAGCTTGAGGGCTCAGAGGATTTGTGAAGTCATTTTGGATTAACAGCCATTGATTGCTAATAAAACAGTATTTAGCTTTGACCAGAGAACAGCAGTGGAGAAAGGTATGGGCACCTTGTCAGCAGGGCCCATTGAGCCGGGATGATGGGCTGGGTGCGGGGGTCCCTGCGGCGCCGTGGGCACTAGCCCTCCAAGGAGCTGTTGTCAGCTGTGAGCGAGTGGAGTGAAAGGGAGGACGCCGGCGTCTGATGGCTGGGGTGGTATTGATGTGCCTTAGCTGACTAATCAGATTGAAAAAATCCCATGGTATTTATGTCACTTTAATTTTCATCAAACAATTGGAGACGGCAGCACTCTATTAAGGAGAGGTTGATCCAGAACGAAAGCCAAATAAATTAGGGTCTCAGTTTAATCAAATGATCCCTTTACTGGTCTTGGATTAAGTGAGAGACAGCGTCGGTCTAGAGACTTGTGATTGGCTGAATCTTTCCCTTATTTTTTAAAGATGCTGACGAAAGAAAAAAACATTTTAACAGAGAAATAATAGCTAGATTCTAAGAAATAGTGCTAAAACAACGGCAACACAAAAAGGAATTCATTTCTCCAGTCAACTGTATAATTCTACTGTGAATAACAAACCAGTTATTAAAACCAGAGTCCTGGTGAATTGGAGTGAGGGGGAGAAATAGATGTGGAAGAGCCATTTGAGTGTTTTAGAATTTTTCTATGTGGTTTTGGATTGTTTTTCTTGGCACATGTTTGGCACACATAAAATCTCAATTCGGAGAATGGCTCTGAGGAGACTCACATCCCTCTCTTAAGATACGCCAAGTATTGAAATTGGTTTGTTTTCGCACTAATTTCCAAAGGCAGCATCGTGAGTTTGAGTCAATGGAGAGGACAGGTCCGCAAGTCAGTTGCTAGGACTGAATATCAAAGTGTACAATACAAAAGGAGGTGGTGATGATTCAGGGGTAAAGAGTTAAGTTTATATTACTTAAAGTAAGGCAGAAAAGTAGTAGTGCCCTGCAGGTAATGAATATAGTTAAAATGTTCTGTGAGTGATGAGTAAAGACGACAGGAGAGGCTTTGGGGGTAATGGTAATGTTTTATTTCTTGATCTGAGAGCTGGTTGCAGAGGATGTTCAGTTTATGAAAATTAATTGAGCTGTATGCTTACAATACATTTTCTTCTGTGATCTACTTTCAATACATTGTTTAAAAAGTTTGCTTGGACCTGTTGCTTTAAAATTGAATTCTGTATTAGTTTCCTATTGCTTTTGTAACAAATTGCCTCAAATTTAGTGGCTTAAAACGACATGAGTTAATTTTCTTAGCGTTCTGTAAGTTAGAAATGCAACATAGATTTTGCTGAGATAAAATCAAGGTATTGACAGGGACTTCATTCCCGTCTGGGGGCTTTAGGGTAGAATCCATTTCCTTACCTTTTCTACCTTCTAGAGGCCACCAGAATCCCTTGGCTCATGGTTCCTTTCCCCCATCTTTAAGACCAGCAGTGGGGATCAAGGGCTTCTCATGCTGTGTAACTCTAATCTCATTTTCTTCTTCTCTTTTCTACTTTTAAGGACCCTTATGATTACATGGGGCCCAGTTGGATAATACAGAATAATCTTATTTTAAGGTCAGCTGATTAGCAACCTTAATTCCACCTGTAACCTTAATTCCCCCTTGCTGTGTAACCTAACATATTCACTTGTACAGGAATTAGAAACTGGATATCCTTGGGAAGCCATTATTCTGCCTACTGCACTTATGAATCAGTCATTTTCAATAGCTAGAGATTGTGTGAGATAAGAAGGAACATGGGTACAGTGAAGATCACTATTCAGAGCATCAAGAATTTGTACTCGCTCTCATTTCTCACCTATTTGCTGGCAGTTCACTGCACCACTGTACTTTGTTTTCACTTTTCCGTAATGAGGGGGTTGGATGTGATGTTCCCTAAGGTGCCTTCTAGCATTTATGAAAGGTACACATCTTCATATGAAGTAAAACATTTAGCAATAATTGCCATAAGGCACATTTTAAATTAAAGTCATTGGGGCAGCAATTCAGTCCTCAGATGGAGAGTCCTTATATATTTGTGGATACCTATGGAGTTCAGCTTCAATAATATATATTTCTCTTTACCTGTCTCAAGTTTGAGGATCCCAAATTTTGGTGGTCCCAAGAGGCTGTTCCTCCATGGAATCCCCTTTCTGGGTGCAGGCACGTGTCCTTCAGTTAGGCACTGAAAGTGAGTCTATATTCTGTTGTTTGCATCATCATCCTTGCTCTTCCTCCTTTTATTGCCACTTAGTCCTCTTTTTTTTCCCCCTAATTGGATTTGCCTTGCCTCTGCTTTCATTGGACTTTTATTTTTATTCATTCAGATATTTTTGGAGCATGTTCCACATGCTGCGCATGTACTGATCTGAGACGTGAATTAAGAAGAAAGACCCAGCCACTACCCTGGACTAAGTCTAGATGAGAGGTCTCTAAACATTCTTAATTATACACCTGTCAATAAAAAACATTTGAGGGTGCAGTACTCTTTATTAATATGTAAAGTGTGTTGTAAAACATGCACAAAAATTAGAAATTAAATCTGTTTAAAATTAATTAAAATTAACATTTAATTAATTAACACTCATAGTGTCTGGATAGTATTCTCAGCCATGCTTTGAGACCCTACTATGGTAGAGACAACAGGGAAGAAAATGAGAGAAAACAGAGAGGTTTGTAAGGTTGTAAAGTTACGAAAGGACAAAAAATGGGTGACTGCAAGCAGTTTCTCAGCCTGATCTTATTATTCCTTTCACTACTTGCATATTTGTCTGGTGTCTGTGTTTCAGTATCATTGCTCTTGTTTTTTTCATTGCAGTCTAGGCTTGCTGGTAAAGCTGGTATGTCTATCCCAAGGATTGTACTTGGCACCTTTCCCAGGGTCTAAGCCTGACATTCGTGTATTACTTGGATGTATTTCATTTAGGTTCCCATTCTCCCCCACCCGCCCCCGGCCTCCTAGCCTGCCACCCAAGCTGAGTGGTGATCTTTAAGATGGATTCACAGCTTTTTTGAAATAACTCACATCCTTTTCCCCCTCAGGAGGGATTTGTTCGTGTTGATCGAGATTATGTCCTGAAGTCTGCAGAGCTGGCAAAAGCTGGAGGGTGCAAGCATTTCAACTTGCTGTCTTCTAAAGGAGCTAATAAGTTGAGCAGTTATTTATATCTGCAAGTCAAGGTTTGTGCATGTATCTTTCACACACTTTGGAGAATCCTGGCTAATTGACAATACTAAATCATAAAATGTGAAATGATATAAAACTGCATTATTATGCATTTTTTTATAGCTACAGGGACTGTTCTTTGCAAGGATAAATTTAGTAAACAGGAATAATATGAAAGATAATTTCCAGGGTCTTCCCCCAGTTATCTAGTAATCATCAAATGAGATGTGGCAGTTGTAGTCTTGAATATTAGCTTGGAATCAACATTAGAAGGGACTTCAAAGCAGTGAATCTTAAACTTTTCCAGAGTAGATGATATTTTATTATTGGGTATGGTTCTTGCCCTCAAGGAATTTAGAATTTGCTTATGTTGGGAAATCCCCAGGGCCAGGCTCAAATTTGGTAATTTTCTAGATCTCACAGGACTCAGCATATAGTCATACTCAACATTTATTATAATGAAAGACTATAAAAGCGATGTCAATATAGGGAAGAAGTGCATGGAGTCAAGTCCAGGAGAAAAGAAGTACAAGCTTCCAAGGGTCCTCTGCCAGTGGAGTTGCATGTGCTTAATTTCTCCAGCAGTGAATACTGTCCACCAGAGAAATTCATTTGAGCCTAGAAGTCTAGGTTTTATGGGGTTCATTCACTTAGGCACCCTCAACCTAGAAAAAATTACAGACTTCCAGAAGGAAAACAAGTGTTCATCATTAACCAAATTGTTTATACAGATAGTTTAGGCATAGGAAACTACCCATATCAGTTAAGTAATTAAGTACCCAGATTATCAGCTAATAAATGGATGAATAAAATGTATATGCATACAAAAGAATATTTTCCCCTTTAAAAAGGAATGCTACATTTTATAACATGGGTGAACCTTGAAAACATGCTAAATGAGAGAGGCCAGTCACAAAAGGTCACAACTTGCATGGTTCCATTTATAAATGTCCAGACTAGGCAAATCTATAGAGACAGAAAAATTAGTGGTTGGCTAGGTCTTGGGGGTGGGGATGGGAGTGAGTGCTGATTGGTAGGGGATTTCTTTTTAGGATGATAAAATAGTCCAAGCTTAGATTGTGAGGAGGGTGGTATAACTCTGTGAATACCCTAAAAAACATTAACTGAAAGAAATGTTTAAAAAAATCTACCTAGGATTATACAATGTGACAGTGCCCAGTGAATGTCATTGAACAGGCCAAGGAGGAGGAGGGGAGCCCCCACTTAATTCACAAGGCCTTTAGGGGTACATGTGTCCTGATATCCTCTGGCATTTCTTTTCATGGAGATGACTGGCATGACAATGTATGGTTTGTCTAACAAATTTAATTTAAAACATGTAGATAAAATATCATTGTCTATCAAAATTTGGTGAGGTTTGTTAGGAAGTGAGTAATATAGAAGATCTGTGGGATGTTTGGACCCACTGGAAACACCTGGAAACCAAAAGAGGTTAGTACATGCCAGCCTGCAGCATTAATTCCAGACTAATTATTCTTTTATGATTGAACTCCTAACATGCCACTTACTTTCTCTGGATGTTTTTTTTTCCACCCCTCTGGAACTGTTTTAATTTGTTTTAATGAGACAAATGAGAGGCTGAACAGCCATTCACTTATTCAGCCCATCTTTTTAGCTCTTTACTACATATCAGGATTAAATTATTTCTTCCTTAACTTTCTAGACTCTCTCTTTGGAATTTGAAGTTCTAGATGAAGATATTTACAAGTATTGAGACCTGCAGAAGCAGATTATCTTCAGTACCCCAAATTATTCTCTCTTAAGCATTACAGTAAATTGGTCTTGATTAGGTACTAAAAATGTGGGGTTTTTTTTTTTTAACAGGGAGAAGTGGAAGATAGGATTGAAGAATTAAAATTTGATCGTTATTCTGTGTTTAGGCCCGGGTAAGTATCCATACCACCTGAGAGCACACTGTTGGTTATTCCCTGGAATCTAGTTTTTCCTTTGAAGAGACTGATAACTAAGTTATATAAGATATGAAAGCTGTCGAGATGGATTGCTTCTCTAAAAGACCTGCCTTTTGGCTTTGAAGGAACGCTCAGACAGGTGGTGATGCCAGGTTCAGAACAGTCTAAAATATCCTGAGTAGCTTTTGCTGCCTTCTTTTTAAAAATCCTAGTAAGACCTTTTACCCCCTATATTACCATGTTTGGTCTGCTCTAACAGAATAGCACTACAGACGGGGATGCTTAAAAAACAGAAATTTATTTTCTTATAATTCTGGAGGCTAGAAGTCTAAGATCAAAGTGTCCAGAGAAGCCTTTCTTTCTGGCTTGTAGGTGGCCACCTTCTGTGTCCTCACATGGTCTTTCCTCTGTGGGCATGTGAAGAGAGATCTCTGATATCTTTTCCTCTTTTGTAAGGACACCAGCTCTATTGGATTATGATTCCACCCTTGTCATCTAATTTAACCTTAATTACTGCCCTAAAGGTGCTGTATTCAAGTACAGTCACACTGCGAGTTAGGACTTCAACATGAATTTTGTGTGGGGACACAGTTGAATCCATAATACACTCCATGGTCTGAATGCAGTTTACCATCTCTTCCTCTGATTTTTTTTTCCTTTAGAGTTCTGTTATGTGATAGGCAAGAATCTCGCCCAGGTGAATTGTTGATCAGGAAATTCTTTGGCGTCCTACCAGTATCTTGGGCCAGTGGGTATTCTGTGCCCGTGATCACTGTGGTGAGGGCAATGCTGAACAATGCAGTGAGACCCAGCAACAAGAAGGAAATGCTGGATAACAAAGCCATCCATGACCTGGGGAAAGCTGATGGCTCCCTCACACTGTAACCACCCTGGAGAAATGATTCCTACTCTAAAACTCAACACCTACCACCTAATTGGTATTCAGGGGTCTAAAAAAATGTGTTATTTACCTATAGTTTCACTTTTATTCACAGAATTGTTGGAGTGTGGGCACAGGAAATTTGTTGTTTTGTTTAAGTTTCTCCCGGTGGTTCAGTTGCCACTGGTGGAGAGGCCAGCTTTGAAACACTTGTCTACAGAGTCGTAGCATCACAGCAAACATTATACATCATGCAGATTAATTCTGTTCTAAAATTGTTGACATTTGTGTCTGAGTTATCCAGGGCTGACTGCACATAACTATGTAAGTGAATACTGTGCCTTACTACTTCTTTAGAATATGTAATGAAGGTTTTATATATAATAGAGCTTATATAATTTATGGGACAATTAAATAGAGGAATAAAAATAAATAGGTCCTTAAGTGAACACTGTGCCTTACTACTTCTTTAGAATATGTAATAAAGGTTATGTATAACAGAGCTTACATAACTCATGGGATAAATAGAGGAATTAAAATAGACAGGTCCTGGGTGCCTCTTAGATTGTTCGGAAATGCCTAAATATCAGTGGTAATATGAAGTATACTGATTGGCCAGTGGGATGATACAACAGCAAAAATTTATCATCTGCTTCCTAAGTACCAGCCTTTACACATGCAATCTGTCCTTTAACCCTCCAGGTAATCCTTATAGGTGGTACTGCCATCCCCATATCTTAGGAAAACTAAGGCTCATTGTGGTTAAGTACCTTGCTCAGGGGCCCATAGGTGGAGGCCTGAAGCTAGGAAATGGTAGAACCAGTATTCTAACCCAAGTCAGCCTGATCCTAGCTTGTATTTTTAACAACTTTGCAGGAGCATTCAGTATCTATTTCCGGAAGGTTCTAGTTAATTATTAACTAGGTCAGTTTATGGTATAGATGAATAAAATATAAATATTTGGGTTTCTCCATTACTCTAGGATTCCTGTAATGATTAACCAGAAAATGGTCACTTAGTCAGTAGAAGTGCAAAGTCAAGCTGCTGTACTTTAAAAACTATGGAAAAGGAAAGGAAGATGCAGCAGGAATGGTCAAAGTCAAGAGGAGCACACGGTGTTAATTTCCATCTTGGACAAGGGATGGTGATGAAACAACTTCTGTGCTTAAGGGAAGCAAAGTGATTTGAGTAATTGAGTCAATATTTTTTTACAGGGTTTATAGTGTGTACCTTTCAATCTTCAATGCTCACTATGGGATAAAGGGTATCCCCTTTATTTTTTATTTACTTATTTTTTAAAGTAAATTTTTGCTTATTATTTATTTATTATTTAAAGGCTATCCTCCTTAATAGGAGGAATATATCCTTAAAGGAATTGGACAGTCCCAACATCAGTCACTTTGGGAGGAAAGAGGTATATTTTAGGGTCGGGTAGAGTCTTGTAATGTGGACTTCAGGAAGGAGATGGAACATCTGCCATCATGCTAGGTGGGGTTCCTTTGGAACTGTACCCTGAATCGCCTCTGTGTTTGGGTGATAACAAGCATGGGCTCAAATAAATGAGGCGTGAAGGAGGGGACCCCGCGAGGATACCTGAAACCTGCAGGCTCTAAAAGCTTAACTCAGTGGCCAGTTTTAACCTGTTCTCAGTATTGTTTCTTTACCCAAGCCTATTACGTCTTGTTCAACATTCTGTTTTGTCTCATTAGTGAAGTGGGATGGGGAAGAGTCTGTGTCCATCTTTGGAGTAGAGAGAAAGCTGCTGCCTCTCATGCCCAACACTGCACTGAGACATAAAGTTCAACGGACAAGGTTCTGACTCAATCACTCATGTAGACTGGGTGTTACTTCTTTTACTATTAATATTTAATGACTGGGTGTTATTAAGGGATCTAGCAGGTTTCTCTCCAAATATTATACAGATGGGGAGAAGATGGTCCTTGCTGGGCTGAGAGTTTATGTTAGAATGACAAACGGAAAAGTTGTATGGGCACATGAAAGCCCTTGAATTAACTAACTCATTCAGCTTACTGAATGTCTCCTTGCACTCCTGGGCATGTAGCCAGTAGGGATACTTCAGTGAACTGTATGTCTTACCTTTCAGAGCCAGCAGATATTCTGGCAATGTCCTTCAAAGCTAATATTTGATGGATTCTGTCCTCTAGGAGTTTAGTTAACGGAGAGGAGTACATTAAGAGATTAGCAGTAATACATTTTCATTCAGCAAATTTGAGTATTTACTATGAGTTGGGTCATGTATTATATGCCAAATAAATGAAAGTAAAAGACATAGCCCTTATTCTCATGGTGCAAAACAATGTTATGGGTAACACCAAGAAAGAAAATAAAACAAAGCACATGGTAGGTGCTTAGAAAGAAACTAATGGGGCTGCTGGAATGACAGTGGAACCTACATGAGAAATAGTGATCTGAGAAAAGACTTTCTGGATGAGACAAAATCCATTTGTAGAACATTCTTACTAAAGGCCTTGAAGTGGGAAAATGATTTTTGCCCAGCAGATGGGGCCCAGGGTGAAAGGTTGAGATGGAAAGTTAGGCAGGATGATGCAGAGCCTAGACGCCATGATAGTCAACTGAATAGGATAAACATGTGCCAAGCACAGCCCTAGCCTCTGGGTCCAGAGCTTGGGACATCATCATCTGCTGAAATTACTGCTGCCCACTCTCCCTAACAGAACATTCTGTTTTGAGTAGTACTAGTTAGGTAAAAAAGGTATAAAGCATGGGAACGTTTGTGCTCTTCCCACACAGCAGCCAGAATGTTCCTTTCTGAACACACCTGACAGCATCACTCCCCTGATTAGGCAGGTCAGCTGCTTCCTATTGTTTAGGATAGAGTTAACACGTATGTCTAAGCACTTTACATATATGAACTAATTTTATCCTGACAATAGCCCTGTAGTTTATGCAGTCATTAACTGTTAGTTGGGGAAAGGAGGCCGAGAACGGTCAGGTGACTTGCTCAAGATCACAGAAAGTGACAAGTAGTAGTCAAACCAAGCAGGTTGGCTCTGGCGTCCATGTTTTCACTTAAACACTTACTAAAACCCTTAAACAGCCCGCAAGGCTTTGGCCCTCGTGGTCCCTAGTACACCCACACTGGCTCCTGCAGTTCTTTCTCCCCAGCGGCATCTTCAGGGGTCAGGAAGCCCAGGAACCCGAAGCGAGTCTCAGGCTCTTTTAAGCGTTCGGTCTCCTCTACCGCCAGAGGGCGCCGCGGGTTCGTCGCCCATCTAACTGCTCATCCGGGTAATGAGATGCACAGAGGGCGTGATGCCCCCTGCAAAACTGCTGCACCGACTCTCCGCCTCTGCGCGCAGTACGGCGGACGAGGACATCTTGCTAAGGCCAGCTGCAGCCCAGGAGACAAAAATCGTGTCGTTACCTGGAACGTACACCCTACCTCAGCGACTACTAGGCGCGCACTGCGTCAAACCTGCCGCTGGAAAGAGAGCCCGGGCTCTCGCCCCGCCCACCCATTTCACGTGACGAACACCCGGCCACGTGGCCGGAAGCGCTTGTCGGCCAGGGCATCTAGGCTTCCGCGGATTTCCCCAAACTCAGGCTTAGCCGTGCGCTCGCGCTCGTTCCCGGGTTCCCTGGCCTGAGAGCTCGGGAGGCTGCGCGCACGTTGCCAGTCCGGTCCCCGCCCCCAGGCGTGCGCGGCTCCGGGATTTCACAGCCATGTGCTCGTTAATGTCGAGCGCTGCTGGTGGGTACCTCTGGCCCCCCAAAAAGCCGGCTCGTCCGGCCCCTAGGCCGCGTCGCCGTGGTGAAAAACCCCGCCCGCCGCGCGCTCCGGCACGGGGAGCCGGGCGGGTGAGGCCTTGCAGGGAGGGTAGGGGACGTGCGGCCTTGGGGGAGCGGGGCGCGGGAAGCGGTCACTCTGGGAGGGTCTTCGAAAGATGCGAGCTGATCGTTTGCGCGTGGCAGGCGGCCAGGGCGCCCTGGAGGATGAGGAGGACCCGCCCGAGCTGTCAGACAGCGGCGACGAGGCCGCCTGGGAGGACGAGGAGGATGCCGATCTACTCCGCGACAAGCAGCACACCCCCTGCCTGTTCTGTGACAGGTTCGTCTGCCGCGGCGTCAGGCCCCAGCCTTAGGGGATCCGGGCCGCGTGCGTCCGTGTGGTCTGCATCTGCAGTTCAGAGTGGCCCGCCCACGAATTCTCAACTAGTGATTTCAATGAGGGTTGTTGAGAAATAGGATGTACAGTGGTGTAGAGGGAGGAGCAGTGAACCGGAAGCCAGGTTATACTACTTCGACGGGCCTCAGTTTCCCCTAGTGTAAAATGAGAGGGCATTTGGTGGCATACTTTTGTCACCCGAAACACTTAAAAAAGAAATACAGATGGTGAACTCTGCACCCCAGTTCTTCTAAAGCAGGGGTGGGAACTAGGAATCTTCTCTTTAATAAAGACACATCTGAGGTTTGATTCTAATGAATAAATAGCAAGTTTGGGAGTCACTAAACTAGATAATGCCTCAGGACCCTTCCAGCTTCATCATTCTGTAATTCTTTGACAAGTAGAAAACTTCTCAGGTGTAATATTTACATTTGAGCCATTTAAAGAAGCACCTGTCTTAGATAGACGCACCCCATCTATTGAAGGGAAGGAATTGATACCATTTTCACTTTGGGAAAAAGTGATGGCAGTATCAATAAGTTGTTCAAAGTGACGAAACCGTGGTTTGCTTATATCCAAATCCATGTTCTTTCCATTTAAAATTATGCCTCTTCATCTTAACAAACTTTGACTTTGATTGCTATACTGGGCAAGCGGGCCTGAAAGAGGCCCGGTTGGCCTTGGGCAGTATTATTTAAATAAATTTTCTTGTTTCCACTAAATCTGGACATGGTGCTGACTGGCAGTGTATTGGCTCCTCGATTTCTCGCTATTCTCACACATATCCTCTTTTGGGAGGCAATGGAATGTCTCCATATATTCTAGTCCTCATTAAATAATCTTTATGGAGCATCAGGAATGTACTATTTTGTGATAGACTGCAGAAGTACTGCAAAAATAACCTATACTGGTAAACGTTGAAAACTGCTGCGTATGTGCTAATCATATAGAAGAGGTATGTAGTTTCTCTGCTGTATTCCAATCTCGTGTCTTTGAGTTTTGCAGGTCACATAATAAAGAGGCTTAGTCCTCATAATATCTGTAATTCAAGTACATTGGGAACACTACATCATTCTGAAATATAGCACTTTGGAAATGTGCCAGCTGAAGTTACATTTATGCTTGCTTTCTAAAAGCAGTTTAAGCTATGCCAGTTCTGAAAGCAGAGTTGGCACTTAGGGGAAAAAAGAATCTTGTGTAGGGATTTTTCATGTCTTGAGAGAAACAGTCTATCAAAGGGAATTCTCTTCTTTAAAAGCCTTTTGATAAATGCAGTGTTATTTGGTAAATAATACTGACATTTGAAGGGTAGTTAGTTTGTTGTAGGTGTAAAATGGGACTCAGAAGTATTAATTTCCTTTAGAAGGTATGTTTATTTTTTTCTTAATTGGAAAGAAACCTACCTAGAAACCAGCTGTGTGGTGTTAGTGATGGGGGGGTGCATATTTAACATGAAACCAATATTTAGACTTGGGGGACTGCTTGATTTTTTAGGTTATTTACATCTGCTGAAGAAACGTTTTCACACTGCAAGTCTGAGCATCAATTTAATATTGATAACATGGTCCATAAACATGGTGAGTATTTTTTAGAATAAAGAAAATCACAGTTTTGAAATTAAAGTTCTAACTTCATATATTTTTTTAGACCTTTCCTTTTCTATAGAAGTCCAATATAGTGAAACATAGCAACAACCTATGTTATGAAAGTGAAGTTTTTTTGACAAGTGGCCTTTGAGGAGAGACTTTTAAGTCATTCTAAGGATAAGATTAACTGTATTTAAGCTTATATTGGCTTTACAACTAAAAAGGGAAGAAAAGAAAATCGGCAATGAAAGGACAGTGTGTGTGTGTAGGGGGGGGATCTTTACAATGGAGAAACCTGGCAAACACTGCCTTGTCATGTGATTGCATTTTTACCATATTAGAGTTAAGAGCAAGGGTAGGGGTGGACTTTGGAAAAGGAGATGGGTCATTATGAAAAACTACAATTTATCAGTTTACAGCATAATATAAAGTTCAAGGCATACAGGACTGAGTTATCATTTATAGGGAATTTGGTAAGAGTATGGTAAAAGGAGTGATGCGGTTAAGGTGGTAAGCAAAATATTTAGGTGATGATTCTTTTGAAACTTGAATTTAAACATAGTAACTTTGCAATGAAAGCCTTTCATTTCTTTAAATGGACATAGAAGAGCTGTACTGTTCTACTAAAATTCATTAAATACATAATTCAGTTTTTGTTCCCTCTATCTACAAAAAGCTATAAAGGACATTAGGTAAATATCTGATATGTTTATAAATCAAATTCAGCTGCATTTACTTTTGAAGCCATGAATGACTTAGGCTCATTACTGTTTTTCTTTAGCCATGTTTACTATGCATTTTTTAACTGAATTACAGCAATACTTTAGATGTAATTTTGTATTTTTTTCATGTGTAAAATAGGGTTTTTTTGTACACTGTTATGCATGTAAAACAGTATTCCTACTAACAGCACTTCTCACACAAATAATAACCAGTTGGTTGGATATGCTATTGCTTTTCCTTATTTTGAATGCTGCTTCATTTTTAGAAAGATGAGAACCAGATAACGTCTCATTGTTTTTTAATTTGCATCAATTAACTTAATGTAAAAGCTAGTATACTTAGTGTAATCCATGTCCTTGCAAAATTATAATTTGGTAGGCATCATAAAGATGGGAAATTTAGAAACATTCAGCTCCAATATCAACTTCCAAATACTTGGTAGAATATACAGTGTAATTTTCCTGATTTGTATTGTTCTTACAAATGAGGAGTAGAATTCTAAAAATAAATTTCCCATTTTGTAGAAATGCAGGAAGCCATTAAAAAACTACCATCTATAACTGTTTCTTAATTAAAATATTCAGGAGTTACTGTTTCTAGTTAATAAGAAATCCAAAACATTGTAAGTTGTAGTTTAGAGGGCAGAAATATTTTATTGTCTATCCACAGAAATCTCAGTAGAACAGGTCCACTAAACAAAACTCAAATTTTATGTTAAAATAGATGAATTATCTTTTTTTCTCCTTTAGGGCTTGAATTTTATGGATACATCAAGCTAATAAATTTCATTAGACTTAAGGTAAGTTGGTAGCTTAATTTACAATTTCATTTAGAAACTAAGGAAATGCAACAGTTACTATCAATGCACTGATTTTTTAAAAGAATGCAAGGAACTGTTCTAGAAGAAACTCAAGTTTGGCAGTCATCAGTTATATTGGGGGAGTCACGGACGTTAGGAATTAGCACAATCCACAGCACCAAGTAAATGGGTAACATCATACTTTATAAGTACAGTTTTTAACTGCATTTAAGAGATTAATCAGTGTTATTTGAAAAAGTAATTCAATATCAGATAAAGGGAAATAATGATAGTATTTCTGTAAAATTTGAAATAGTTTCCAGCGTAATTTTAAGTACTGTTGTTGCTCTTTTTCTATTTTTCAAATACTTTGTTCTTTACTCTGTCCTATTCAAATAAATGTTTATGTTGCCACTTCTCCCAAATCTAAACAAATATAAAACTATGCATTGAAACCAGTGGTTAAGCAATCATCCAGTTAAGGTAATGTAATTACAGGTGAACACAGACTCCTTAAATAGAGATTTAGTGTAATGTAGACACATTATAATTTTTTTCCTAGTTTTTGAGGGGATTTTGTGATTATATGCAATGAAAAACATGCAATTTCTTTTACATCCAGAATCCTACAGTTGAGTATATGAATTCCATATACAACCCAGTGCCTTGGGAGAAAGAAGAATATTTGAAGCCAGTATTAGAAGATGACCTTTTACTTCAATTTGGTAAGATGAACTTTCTGTATGTACTTTAACGTAGGGTCGTTTGTTATGGCAAAATGGTGGTTAAGTGCTCTAGGAAAGTACATTATCTCCTTAATTCTCTAAAGACCTCATCAGGTAGTTGGTTTCAATAGGGAAGTTAAGTCACTTAAAAACTGATAGTCACACTGACCATTACCAAGGGAGAAATTTGAAATATGAGCTTGTTTAAACATTGTATGTAAGATGTTTTGAAACATAGGAAGACTTGAGAAAATAACTTTTAGTTGTTGAAGTAATGTTTAGTCTAACATTTTAATTTAATTAACTTAGTTACAATTAACTCAGTTTTTAGTTTAATTTTTTAATCTATTTAAAAAGTTTTCTGCTTTTGTCTTATACGTATTCAGATCAGATAATTGACTTTTCTTAAGACATCTAATTTATGAGATCTTGTTTTGGTGCAAAACTGATTTCACAAAAATTTCCCTGGGCTTACTCACATACCCTAACGCTTAAGCCACCCTTGTGGCAAGGTAAATCTCATTTCTTGACTACAACTTTCTTCCATAGCTCCTTAGTTGCTTGTTCTGTGCTTTGATTCATTCCTTATTGAACCAGGGATCTTCTGAAAATTCTGTTGACTTCTTATAGATGCTTCACAGGTCTGATTTATCACAGTTAATGATCTATTTTTCTGTCCCTTATTTATGCTTTCTTTCCTGTTTCTTGTGCCAGTCAGGTGAGATAGAGGATTTAATCTCTTCAGATGAATAAGGCCATTCAAAACAGCCCCATAGCTTCACAGATAGTTTGACACTGTTCATTTGAGCGGTTCTTTGATTAGCGAGAACTGTGGGGGAAAAAAACCACTCATTTTCTTGAGAGGTACCATCATTAAGTTGTATGGCTTGTAATGTAGTAGTAAGAACCTTAATGTCGGATTCAGGAACTATGTGATCCTGGACAAAGCACTTAAGATTTCTGTTTTTAAGTCTTCATCTTACAGAAGAGGAATTAGGGCCAGATTTCCAAGAATCTTTCTAGCTGTAAAATTTGGTGAGTCCCAGACTGATTCTTCCTTGTTTTTACAACTTCTCTTTAATTGCATTTATCCTCATAGTGACTAAAGTGATCTCTCTGATAAATGACAAAGTGCCCACTAAGTGCTCTTCATAACTTCCTAAATTTGCCCCAGAGTCATTTATTGAAGACTCACAGGATGGAGGTAGTATGTTAAATGCTGTAGAAACACAAAGAAGTAAATCTATCCCATAATAAGCCCAAATCTGATAGTAAGAGTGTTTTGTTTTTAAATGTCCTATATGAGAATTTAAGGTCAAATAAATTCAATACATGAGAAGTAGAAAGGTAGTACAGTTCAGAGGAGGGAGAGATTACTCAGATCAGCAGATATTGGTCACTGGATATAGGTTGGTCTTAAACTGTAACTCTCCAAAGGTATATAAACTTAGTTTCTTCCAGCCTTAATTTTAATTTGTAAAAAGTTAATAATGATGCCTACCTTGCAAAATTATCACAAAGATAATGCATATCAGCACAGTAGCAGTCAGAGAGCAATTGCTTAATAAAGGAGATTTTGTTATTAGTAAATTAATGTGTTCTATAGGAGTTTGGATGAAGAAGTCATTGACTAAGATCTGGAACAGTGAGGCCTGTAAAGGAACTGGACATGATCTTGAGTACACTGCCTGCATTCTCTCAACTGTCTTTCAGTAAATTTTTCCTGACCATCTCTGAAATTTTAGACTTTGAGGATATAAAGATGACTAAATTAATAAGGGAAATGACTAAGAAAATCGGCAATGAAAGGACAGTGTGTGTGTGTGGGGGGGGATCTTTACAATGGAGAAACCTGGCAAACACTGCCTTTGCTGGGTTCACATTAGTGATAAGCTATGTTGATAGCATGAACTCTTTATATGGTCTGATGAGAATGACTCTTGACCTCTGTAGTCTTCCTGCTAAAAACTATAACCTCAGTCTAACCATGAAAACCATCAGACAGACACAAAGTGAGGGACATTCTGCAAACTACTTGACTAGTACTGTTCAAGACTGTCAAGGTACCAAAAAGAAGGAAAGTCTAAGAAACTCGTAGCCAAGAGTAGCTTTAGGAGACATGACAGCTAAATGTGTTGTGTGTCCTGGATGGGATCTTGGAACAGAAAGGGGACAGTAGGAAAAACTAATGAAATCTGAATGAATAAAATGGAATTTAGTTTAAAAAAATATATAGCGTAGTAGTTAAAACATATCTTACAGAAGGTTAATGTCTGTGTGTGTGTGTGTATCAAAAATTGAGGGACAAAGGATCAAGCAATACAATAGGGGAAAATACATGATTAGACAGTTCACCAAAAGAGGTATAAAAATAGCCTGACTGTAAGAGATCATTTCTCATCTATCAGATTGGTAAAAATGCTTAAAATATGATGACATATTCTGTTGACAAGGCTTTGGAGAGGCAGGCCCTGTTATATATTGCTAGTAGAACACGAATTTGGCAATACCTAACAAAACTATAGATGCACTTACTTTTTTTTTTTTTTTTTTGTTCCTTCAGTTTTCCTTTGTTCTTATACTCCACATATGAGTGAAATCATTTGGATAGATGCACTTACTTTTTAACCGAGAAGTTTCTCTCATAAGAGTGTCTTGAAGATACACCTCCAACATTCTGAAAATGCATATATACAAAGTTATTTATTGCAGCACTGTAATTTGAAAATATTGAAAATAACCTAAATACCCATACATAGGAGAGCAGTTGAGTAAACTGGCACATCCACATGTGGCATAGTGTACATCTTTTAACAAGAATGAAGAAGATATTTGGACTGATACAGTGATGTCTGAGACATACTATTAAACAAAAAAAACTAAAACTCAGAAGAATATCGTTTGATATTCTTCATGGAAGAAAGAAAGGGATTTGAGAAAATGCACATGTGTCTACTCATATGTGCAAAAGAAACACAGGAAGGATAAACTAGAAACTAAAGAGATAGGTAATGGATATGGAGGGAGTGACACTTCTCTGAATGAGTGTGCTGTGACCCGTAGGACTATATGTTTCTAATAGCCTTCATATAATAAAACACCAACACTTAAAACAACCAGGATGTATGCATGTTTGTGTGGTGGTGGTGCAAAATGGAATACAAACACTAACAAATGAACTGAACTGTATTACAAATGAATAGTGTAACTGTACTGCAGGGGGTAGGGAAGAGGAGTACTATGTGAGTAACTGAAATCCTGACTGGTTATTGTGTTGAAGCTACAGATAAAAACTGCACTAATGCTGTAATCTAATGACTAAAGGTATTTATCACAGGGTATAGATTAGGAATTCTGACACTACTTTTTGTGTATACTAGAATGGAACAAGTAAGTAAATATATTATGGATAATAAGAATTAGGTTTCTCATTCTTGGAGAAGGAAGTTTCAAATAAGGAAATGGGAAATAAGGATGAATAAGGATGAAGTGACTCTTGTGATAAATTGGCAGAAGTATCAGTATAAATTCATAGTTTTTAATATACACAGACAGACAGATACAGAAATATAAATGTGGGTGTGTGGGTGGGTGAGTATATATATATTTCCTAGCTCTGTTTGCTGAGACAGCCTAGAAAAACACCACTAGCAATGAGCACATTTAGTACCCAGATCTTGATTGATAACACAATTCTCCAATGAGAGGAACTAAGTCTCCTTAGAGAGGTGATTAACTCCATAGATGGGGCAGGGAAAATAGATGAGTCTAGGACATCTTGGGCCAAAAAATAAGGAAGTGCTTAAGCAGTAAAGTTTGGAAAGGAGGGGACTTATCAAAGGAACACAGGAGTCAACCTGAAGGAGCTCCTAACAGCCAAAGCTGGAATAATTTGAGCAACACAGAAAATGATAATACTGGATTTTAACCCATGGGAAAAAGTAAGTATCCATGAGTCTATACTAGCACAGTCAAGCAAATAAATAAATAAAGGAGTAGCTTGACCTTAGAGTAGAATTCTATCAATTGATAGGAAATGTAGAACAGAAAATCACCATTAGACAAATACTATAGTAATAACTTGCAGAAAAGATCCACCAGTGGTTGTTATGATTAATGGGCAACAGTTTAAGGTGAAATAGGATTTGCATAGTTTGGAATAACTCCCTCAAGATATTTATTAACTACAAAGGAGATGTTAACTTTTCAGCGGAGAAATCCCACAGATAGAACCACAACCAACTGGTCAAGGTTAACATCACCAGTAATAAGGCACATCAGCGCTATGAACTAACTGGTATAATGCACTGAAGACACAACATCACTTCTCTGTTCCTCTTGCCAAAAATGTAAAACTTCATTCAGTAATGAAAACAGGCAAGCCCCAGTTGAGGGACAGTACAGAATCACTGATCAGTACTCTTCAAAAGTGTCCAGGTACAGTTCTTGTGTGCAGTGTTCTATCAATAATTAGTTCAAGGTGCTGAATATTTTAGTTCAGGTATCTTTTTGGAGATTTAAAAATCTAGTTCTACCAGTTGTTGATAGGGATGTATTTAAATCTCTGACTGATTGAAGGATTGTTTGTTTTGCCTGTAATCCTGTCAGTTTTTGTGTCATATATTTTGGGCCCTTTTTGAAGTTTATATCCATTTATAATTGTATATGTCTTCCTGATAAAGGACCATCTTTAGTGGCAGTTCTCAGCTTCCAAGATGAGGTATCTGGGTGATTTGATCCTCCTGAGACAGAAAGAATCTAGATGTGGAAATTCATCTTCCTGGATATGGTTTAGGACTTTGAATTAGACTGTTTTGATAAATTATAATTATGAATCTTAATGTTTACTTAATCCATTCTTTTTTCAAATCCAAACATTTAGTCTTCAATATATGGTTATCTGTATGTTGTCAGTGCTGCAAGTTTTTATTCTTTTCTTGCAGCTGAAAGCAGAACAGAAAAACTGCCAAAACAAAGAAACAAATTTCTTTGTTCAGTTCTAATCCATAAGTTAAACTGACAAGGAGGTTTACAAATTTTGAAGAATTTTGAAAACAAGACACACCGTGAGAGTTGTAGTAGAAGGTAGAAAATATTGTATTCTGTCCTTAAATAGTTTGGAAGTATTTTGTTGCTCTCATTAATTTTTGGTGAATTAAATAGTGAATGAATCTATAGAGTGATTTAGTATTCTGCCAGACTGATTAGAGATTAGTGGTGCACTGCTCTGCTTTTATATAAAGAATTTCAACTTAGGCTCTAGTTTCTAAGTTATAATATTATCATGTGATTCAGCTTAGTTATTTTGTCCCAACACTGAAGAAGTGTTGTGACTAAAAACTGAATAGGAAAAAAAGTCATATTTTCTCCAGTGCTGTACTGAGAAGATATAGTATCTGCACTGTTTGTATTGTTTCAAGTTGATCTTAAGGTTAACTAGACTGGTAAATGGACATTGGGTTTTGTGAAACTCAACTAGCTCCATATGTTAACTTCTGTTTGCAGAGTTGTTAGTTCTACAGCAGAAGTTAATAATTCATATATTGTACTGTGAAATTAAATTTAAGTCAAGATTTTTAAATAATTTAAGAATTAGAATACATAATAATATCAGCAATAAGATATTGGTGTATAGACTGTACTCCCTCTTACCTAGGATGAAATAGTTATTCAAAGTATAGAATACTTTATCTACACACTTTTCCTAAGGAATATCTAAATGTAATGCCTGTTATTCGATCAATAAGGACCCAGAGGCTGAGAGGTGGCCTGTGGAGTGACAAGAGCATGAGCTAGGAAGGCAGGCATGGGTTTGAACCTTTTGTGCTTTCATTAAACAGCAATCTGACTTTGGACTGATCAAAATGTCTCTGAAATTTATTTTTCTTTGCCTTAAAATAGGGGTAGATATTTGCATCGTAGGTTTGTTTTGAGAATGAAATGAGATGAAATGCATGTACTTGAAAGATACCCAATAACCAATAAATATTAGGGGTTTTCCTTTGCTTTTTTGTTTTCTTCCTGGGTTTGGCTCAGTATAATTAATGCTTATACATGGGTTCAATTTAGCCAACTCATGAAAAACTCAGACTAACAGCATTCACTTTACATTCATATTGAAACAATTTGGGTATAAAACATTTAATTAAAAGTACTTTTACTAATTTTTCACAGTTGGCTGCATAAAGGCACTTAGTATATTATTTATTCCTAACATATTTCCATGTGCTTCATTGTTACAGATAACCTGTATTTCTTTATTTATGTCCATTTATTTCTTTAGATGTAGAAGATCTTTATGGACCGGTAGCAGTTCCATTCTCATACCCCAATGGGCTCAGTGAAAATCCATCTCTTGTTGAAAAACTGAAACACATGGAAGCCAGGGCAGTGTCTGCTGAAGCTGCATTAGTGAGAGCTCGTGAGGATCTGCAAAGAATGAAGTAATTTATCATTCCAACAGATAATTAGTTGTTCTGATCCCAAAATAATATAACTAATAACAAGGTAAAATATAGTAAAACATTTCATATACTGGAAAGCACAATGGAGGTATTTAATTTTAGTAATACTAAAGACATGCAGCATTTTTATATATTGTGGATGTAGTTTAAAGTTATGTAGTTTTACCTAGTCTCATACCCCTGTATAATTACTTTTGTGATAATAATTGTTCTGGGGAGTGTTTTCCTCTTGAGTGCTTTTGTTCCTTGATTTGCCTGTCTTTGATTACCCAGTTTCTAATAGATTTCTCCATTTTGCTTTTCCTCTCCTATGCTTTTAAAGTGGAGGGATTAATATTTTTAGGTTTGGGGAAAATACAAGGTTGAAATTTTTGTTTTTGAAAAACCAAAATATAATTATGATACAGTATTTAATCAGAAAACCAGATACATGAGACTGTTTTCTAGTGAGTAAATTAGTATTCTACTGGCTTAGTACTTCTCATAATTTAGTGTGCATACAAATCACCTGGGGATCTTGTTAAAGTATAGATTCTGATTCAGGAGGTCTCAGGTACAGGCTGAAGATTCTACATTTCTTCCAAACATAAATCTCACTTTTCCTATTGTATTTGTGTGTCAGTTACTATTGCTTGAGTACCCATTTGATAGTGTGTCAGAATGTCCAGCAGAAAATACAGTAGAGATGATTATAGTTCCCCTTCCCTGTTTCTGAGATTTTATACTGGATAATCCTAGTAACAAACTACTGTTTGCCTTTTTGTACTTGTCCCCTATGCATATGTTATAGATTCTTAATGTATTATTAGCATAGAGGGAACTGAGTCTTAGAGCTGGAGTGGATGGTGTTAGTGATTGTAAATAATTCTCAGTTTGGGTCCACCTTCCATGAAATAATCTGATTTTAAAGAATATTAACAGTGTTGAAATGCACCACATTGATTCAGTTGATAAGATAAGACTCTGGAGCAGTAGAAATAAAGTTGAATAAAGGTAATGTGTTTATTTTGTTCACTTGAAAGATTTAAACAACTATAATCTGTGGTAGGCAGTACTTTGCAGGATTTGCAGAAGGAATGCTTAGAACTGGGTTTGAATATGCTGTTTCTTCAGTTCCAGCAGGGGGAGCTTTCAGTTGCTTAAGAGAGAAGGTGAGTTAGAAGGCTCCTGGCACTCATGCTCCATTCCCTCGCCCTTCGTCTTCCTCAGCCTCTAGCCTTTTCTTTTTTCATGGTCCAGTAAACCTGTCTCAAGGGTATATTTCAAATTGATTACAGACAATTTGCTCAGGATTTTGTGATGAACGCAGATGTCAGAACCTGCTCGTCATCTACTGTTGCCATTGCAGACCTCCAGGAAGATGAGGATGGTGTTTATTTCAGCTCATATGGGCATTATGGGATACATGAAGAAATGCTAAAGGTTAGAAGAGCACAAATGCACCAAATTCATAATAACAAAAAAATAGAATAAAACAGGTTCTGTATACATATGCTGAGGCACAACTGGTTTTTTGTTTGTTTTTGTTTTGTTTTGAGAGCTGCTTTTTAAATCTGGTGTTTTTTTGAAAAGATTACAGCAAAGCATCAGAATCATTGTAAATTCTATTTAAAATCATTATTAATCTTTATTATGAAATGATTTTTGCTTGAAATAGAACATTGGAAGAAATAACTGCTAGCAATTTTAGTTACCTCAAAAGCATCTATTAAATAGGAACAAATAAGTACATGATTGCCTTTTAATGTATAAAAAATGAGTAATTTTAGTGTTTTAAAAGCAATATTGACTTCAATTTGGCTAAATAATTCTTTGATACAAAATTTAATTATAAATAATTCTCACCATTGTTATGGCATAACTTTTTAACTTTTGAAATCATTGACATACAGAAGAATTTCCTATATTGGCCAAATCAGGTATTTAAATTAGGTTGGTTTTAATTTTTATAATGATAATGTCCATATAAAATATAAGTAGATTTTTAGCTATACTTGGTAGTTGTATATATTATCATGTATTATAGGTTGTAAAAGAGCAAGATACAAATTTTTAATTTAGGAAAACTGAAAATGTCTAACTAGAGTAAAACGAAAGTTGGAATGTAAATATTATTGCAAACCTTAGATGTTTATCTGTGAGAATTTTAGATGCCACTGCCTTTTCTTAAAACCAACAAACACAACTTTTCTCCCTGAATCTTTCCTCAAAAAACTGTTTTATTTTATGGAAGCCCTAAGACGATATTCCCCTAAAACATACACATTTAAAGTAACATGTATTTAATAAAATATATGTATTTTGTTGAGTCAGTTTTTCAGAATCCTGGAGTAAAAGTGTGCTAATTAATAGTAATTGTAATTATTTGGGGTCTTTTAAAGCAATGTCATGTCATTTTCTTTTCTAATGACATTGTCACGGTTGGTTGTGTTTTTTTGTCACTTGGGTAATGGCATAGCATTACAAATAAGTTGCCTTATTATATGTAATAAATGATTTTATGTCCAGAATGAATTTGTTTAAAAGAAATTGACTTACTCCATTTTCTTTGTTAAAACTGATTTTAGAATATTTTCTTTAAAGGACTTAATCTAAGCCCATGTTGTCATTTTAAATCACCTCGTCAATTTAAATGTCGTGAACCTTTAATGCCTTGATATGGAAATTATGTTGGGGTTTTCAGACAGATAAGGTTACTGAGACTCCCAGTATATGGTACATATGAGCATCCTCAGTACACTCATCAGGGAAATCCAGTTTGAGTTCTTATTTCCTAATCTCTGTCCTGGACATTTGTAGCTCTCTTTAAATTACTAGAGGATCTTCACACTTTGATTGTATATCCTTAAGTCCTTTTTTAGGTACATATAAATCTAAGAAGTTTCAGCTTGAAGTTTCCAGTGCCAGCTTTTCCCTTTTCAGAGAATCATTTAGGAATCCTTATTAACTCTCCATGCCTTAGTGCCCCTTATCTGTTACGCAGTTGCCTCTACTTGGAGATGACTTGGTCAGGTGTTCATAGGAAATAGGGATATATTCCATTCAAAAAGAACTATTCATCCAGTTTATATTTTGCTAAGTAATATATTAGGGATGAATATGATTATGTGTCTTATATCAAGCAATATTTCTTCTCTCATCAAAACAATTCTTAGCACACAAAATCTATTCAGGATTGTGCTACCATTAGAATTTCACTTGATCTTTGTAAACCAACTTAAAATTGAGAGACCATATATAAAGGACTTATTTTTATGCTTGAAATTGGCCTTGCTTTTATGGAAATATTGTTTGGATTTTTTGTTGCTTAGTCTCAGATATTTTAATGGCACTATTTTGGCACATGTTGTGATCTTGGTAGTTTGTGATCTTATTTTCTTGGAGGTAAGCTGGGATAACTTTTTAATTCTAGAGATACATTTGAAAGAGGGATAGATTACATGAGTTTTCAAAATCCCTTGCCATTTTATTTTTCTGGAGGAGTCATTGTTGACTAATGTTATAAACTGAGATGTATCACTCTTTTCTTTTCCAAGAAAAACATTGTTCATCTTGGTGAACATTTATCAAGATGATTTTTTTTTACTTGTTTAGTACCTTATTTGGTATTGAAGTGTTAGTCTTCTCTTAAATTTTTAGAAATCGTTATGAAGGCTAGTATTTTATTTGCTTGCATTTTCATGTTTAGTGGATTTTTCTTTCAAAAATAGTTATTAAATTGAAGCTGCACTATGTCCAAAGCATTATATTTGGTATACTTTAGATTTCATTGCACCAGGGTGAGCATATGAATGAAAACAGATGAATATATAGAAAGAGCCCAGATGAAGATTGTCAATGAGTTGAGCAGCAGTGCGTGGACTTAGTGCAGGAGTTGGGCTGCTGGTGATTAAGTTGGAGCAGTGGTGAGGCCCTGTGGCTGGTAGGAGCTTTCTGAGTGACTGCCTTCTTAAGTGATGTTCACACTTTGTAGGCTTTGTAGTATCAGCACTGGGTTTAGTTGTAAGAACAATGTAAAAATGTGTGAAGTGGTACATTTAAAAAAAAAAGACAGTTTAAAATTTAGTGAATAATAAGTGTAAATTTATTTAAACATTGGTTTCTTTTAGTAATTCTTAAAATAACTTTCAGGGAAAGATTTAATAAGCCTGATTTGAAATTTTGTTTCTAAAGCAGCTAGAAATGATTCCATGAGAAGGCACGGAATTAATTATGGAATTCTCCCTTTTTAGATCTGGTAATTAATTAAAACAACTTTTATATTTAGGCCTTCATTGTATGTTTTTTTTTTAATCCCAGTGTTAGCATAAAAATGTTCTTTTAGGGGGTATGGATTGTATAAGTTTTGATATTGTAGCATTTGGTATAATAATTCTTTTTACCTAGTGTGAAATCCCAAACTGTAATTCCCATTCTGAGATATTTTTATCATATTTATTTTACTTGGCAGTAGATCCCCTTACTGCTTAATTTGCTGCCCGTATGTGTCTCAACTGAGGTAATTTATAAGGGAATCTGCCATGTTCATGAACCAGTATAAATGTTAGCATTCAATTCCTGCCTTGGTCACAGGTCTTGTGAGACTCCAGAGTGTAGAAATCTCATGATGTATGCTGCAGGGCTCAAATGATTTATTTTTCGGATTATAGGCTTTTAAGCATCATTTCCTACTAGTGTTATTTCTAGAAACAAAACAGGATTATAAATCAGATAGGTGCTGCTTAATGACTTAGAAAAACCATATTCAGTTTAGCTTTATTTTTCACATGTAACTTTTATCATTTATCTATTTGTGTTTTTTTTCCCCATATTTTAACATAACTCTACCACAGGGACTCAGGCTCTAGATTCCAGGCCCTGTTTATAGGAGCGAAACATTCTGTTCACCTTTTATTAGCTCTAATTATCGGTTGGAGTCTTATGATGATAATGCATGTCAAGATGAAAATGTGCATATTTTAGAACTTAGATCTTATTTGACTTTCAGTGATACTCTTAAACATTTTCTTTGTGTGTTGTTATTTCTAATCCTTACTGTTTTCTTTTGGGAAAAAAAATTGAGCTTCATTTTCAGGCAAAAGGGAGCTTTGGAAACTAGCAATGTGTGTAAATATCTTTGTGAAAACATTTAATTTTTTCAGACTGTCCTGTAAACACAGTGCTTTCCTTTCTGCATCCTAGGACAAAGTAAGAACAGAAAGTTACCGAGATTTTATATACCAAAATCCACATATCTTCAAAGACAAGGTGAGTAGCATAGGCTGCAGAACTGTATATTTCCTATGGACCTTGGGCAGTAGAAATTCCTTCTTGGGTCATCATTGTGATGGCAGTTGATTTAATGTGCTGTGGCTTTATATCGTGGAAGACTTGCTGTTCTGTGGGTTCAGAATACTGACAGCAAGAATGCTCATTGGTGCTGTCATTCATTGTACTCTTCTTTAAAATTGAAATTCATTAATTACAGAGACATAGCTTAGTTTAACTTTGTTATCCAGATAATTTTGCTTAAAGTATATTTTTGATTTACTGTGATTCCTTTGAATTTCAAATGTATTGGATAAGCCCATATGAAAGCAAAAGCACACTTAATCATTATAGTTTGTGTTAATTAAAAATTAATCATTTAAAAAGTTACTTTTGATAAGCAGGATCAGATATTGTAAGGTGTAATTTATTTTAAGAGACTTATTTTAAGACCTTATTTATTTACTCCCCTGTATGAGACATTTTGTATTTTACAATTAGTCTTAATACTGCCTCAGCTTATTTCAAAGATGTCTTTCACACTGTGTGTGTGAAATTTGTGTCGTTTTTCATCCCTTATGAATTTTTTTTTCATTTTTTTCTTATTTATTTCCTTCCTTTCTTTTTCTCTACATTGGCAGTTACCTAAAGATTTGGGTTTTCTGATTGTTCCTCCTTATTGAAAATTAATCTTCTAATTTAGTCAAGAATATTGTCATCTCTGCTACTTATATACATTTGCTTAGGAATTTTCCCCAACTCTTTCCACTTTAAGAACATGTGTATTGATAACATACTAGGTTTTTTTATAAGACACTTCTCTAAGAGTATTCCATGAGCTTTACATGAAATCACAGCAGTGACCGCCAACCTGTGTATTTCAGCAGTGACCAACAACCTGTATATTTTGAAAAATCTCTTTTCCTTATTTTTATATTGTTTGGAATATAATATAGATTGGTTTTTCATTTTCTGTGCTTGTTTCCTAACAGCAGTGTTTCCCTTGTGACTTAGCAGTTAGACAGTTTAAATTTTATATGGTGTGCTGGTATCTTTTGATATTTTTTGGCCAAAGTATTACCTATCATGAACGGTTTGTAATGATTTGTATTTCTTAGTTTTTGCTGTTCCCCAGTGTAGACAAGTCAATGAATTTATTTTCAAAATCTTAGTTTTTATAGTTCTTTGTACTTAAGATTGTATGCTTTTTGTTATTGCAGCAGAGACTAAGGATTTTTTGTTTTCATGTTTTGTGTTTTGTAGTTAGTTTATGTTTTATATTTAAATTTATTATACTATGGCTGTAGATTTAGAAAATATACTACCATGTACTTAAATAGGACTTGATAATTTATAGATTGCTTTCAAACATGTTGTCTCATTGTCACTATACAATATGCCTATAACCAGACAAGGCATGTATTTATCTCCATTTTACACATGAGGAAGCTTGAAACCAATAGGTTAATTGACTTGCCCCAAATCATGCAACTAAAACAAAACAAACCTGAGGGGTTTTAACTCCTCGTGTAGTGCCCTTAATCCCTGTGCCACTATTCCTTTGACGCCATCATGTTAAAATAGAATGAGTAAATAATCAGGATGGGATCCATGAGTTACATTTTAATTCGCATTATTTTTCATAAACAGGTCATATAATGTCTGTGTGCCATGACACAATATGTTTATGAAATTATTTAAATATTTTTATTTTTTAAAATGTATGATATAGCATATTTTCCTTAGTTTTATTACCTTTGTTTTTGTTTGCTTTTTCTCCATTAGGTAGATAAGCATCATCCCAAACACTAGCTTCTATATCATTTTATGTAATGCATAGTAGAGATTTATTTTTCAAAAAGGTGCCTATAATTAAAAATGTATTCTTTCCTCTTACTCCTTCTTCCTCCATCCTTTCCTTCCTGCCTCCTTCCCTGCATTCCTTTCTTAATATTGTTTCCATTCACAAGCTCCTGTGGAGGCCATATGGTTTCTCAGATTTAATTTAACTTTGGTGGCATTTTAATCATGTTATCACCCACTCATAATTAATTTCTATTTGTAGTCCACTGAAGAAATTCACAGGTGCCTTCTTTATGCTTTTGCTTATTATCTACAGTTAAAAATTTATTCACTTTTTTCTTTCTTTGTTTTAGAAAAAAATGAGTCAAATTCCTTCATTTTATATAATAATGTTAGTTTATTCTGTTATTTCTACCTCTTTCTTTGGTTCTATCAAGTATTAGTTTATTTGCCCAATAACCTAATTCTGAGCTAGAGGTAATAGATAATTAATATACAATTAAAATATAATTTAAATATAAGCTTTAAAAGCAGACTGACCTATGTTTGAATGCTAACTTTATAAATTACCAGATGTATGATCCTGGACCTGTTATTTCCCTTCTCTAGGCTCATTTTCCTCATTTGTAAAATGAGGATTAAATAAGAATTTATGTGTATATATATATATATAAATTGTATATGTATGTGTGTGAATGTATAGTCTTAGGAAAGAACATATACTCTAATTGAAGTATATGATACATATCCCTCTGTACTTAGCTTTGTTTGCTCAGAAATTTTTCTTAGAAAAATTATTACTTCCTTATTAACATTCTTTTAATGACTCATGTATCTATGTTAGAATGTCCATGAGTTTTAATTTTTTACATTAGAAACAGTACTGCATATAAAAATATAAAATATTAAAAGTCTTTTCATATATGTGAAAGTACAAAAGATAGATGCCTAGCAGTGAATTCCCTGGTTCAAAAAGGTTAATAACCTGGATACTGTTAATGGTGCTAACTTGTCTTTCCATAAACAGTGTGTATTGATATTCCTAAACACCACTGCCAGGTACTATGCTATCAAACTTCTAAATTCCATACCATCCTTTAAAAAAAGTTTTTTTCATTTTGTATGTATCTTATTTCAATGAAAGCTTCTAGGAGCTTATCACTTACTATTGTATTGTGTATATATATATATATATATATATATATATTTTATTATCATTTTATGTCATATGTTTTATACTGATGTACTATAACATAGTATAAACATGTATGCTGTATGATGACATAGTTTTTCTTGATCGTGTAATTAATACATTTATTTGTAACTTTAAAAAATATTTTCTTTTCGTTTGCAGTGACCTTATATAGGTTTGCTTCTTAAAATTCTTAACTTCCTTGTGTGTGTAAGTAGTTATGTTAAAATGTGCTAAGTCATCATCAGAGGTCACATATGCAGGAACAGTTATATTCTCGCTGTGAAACTATCTGGGTTTTCTTCTTGGAGGGGCAGAGGATAGGAGACACAGATTAGTAAGATTTTGACAACTTTATTTCTTCAGTGGAAATCAGGCTGTTTAGATTTTTTTCTTCTGGAGTCAGTTCTGAAAAGTTATATTTTCAGGATATAATGAAACGAAGGACTCCACTTGCAATAGCAAACAATAAAGGAGATAAATGCATAGGAACAAACTTAACTAACAATATGCAGGACTTACATGAAAAAGATTTTTTAAGAGACTCCTGAGAAACATAACAGATGATTAAACAAATCAAAAGGTATATCATATTCTTGAATAGGAAAACTTAACATTATCCATTTTTCCTAAATCATAATTTTAGCTCAATCCCTACAAAATTGCTAAGACTTTTCAAAAAACCTGCTGATTTTCTTATTGTTACGGAAAAATAAACATACAAAATTTCCAGAATTACTGGAAAAAATTTTGCAGTGAGGGGAGATGAATCAGCCTTACTAGATACTAGATATTAAAACATTCTGTAAAACTTCTATAATTAGAAGTTACTAGTACATGATTAATGGAGTGGAATAAAATTCCAGAAACAGGCCAAAATATACATACAAGTTTAGGTCCCTATCATAGTCCATTTAGGTTGTTAGAACAAAAATGCTATTAACTGAATGGCTTATAAACAACAGTTTATAAGTTTATCTCTCACAGCTCTAGAGGCTGAGAAGCCCAAGATCAGGGCACTGGCTGATTCTGATGAGGGCCTGCTTACGGTTCATAGACATGTCTTCTTGCTATGTCCTCACGTGTTGGAAGAGAACAAGGGATCTCTCTCAGCCTCTTTTTTTTTTTTTTAATTTTGGTATCATTAATCTACAATTACAGAAAGAACATTATGTTTACTAGGTTCCCCCCTTCACTGAGTCCCCCGCACATACCCCTTCACAGTCACTGTCCGTCTGTGTAGTAAGATGCTGTAAAATCATTACTTGTCTTCTCTGTGTTGCGCAGCCCTCCCCATGCCCCCCATGCACTATACATGCTAATCATAATACCCTCTTTCTTTTTCCCCGCCCTTATTCCTCCCTTCCCACCCTTCGTCCCCAGTCCCTTTCCCTTTGGTAACTATTAGTCCATTCTTGGATTCTGAGATTCTGCTTCTCAGCCTCTTTTTTAAGGGTGCTAATCCCAGGACCTAATTACTTCCCAAAGGCCTAGCTTCTAACTCCAGCACCTTGGGGGTTAGGATATTAGCATATGAATTTCGGGGGAATACAAGCATTCGGACCACAGCAGTCGCATATTAAATCAGTGGAGGGAAACAGGCTATTTAATAATGTTGGGACAATGGTTAGCCATCTGAGTAGTAAAGTTGAATACCTCTTAGTGTTCATCTTTTGTGTTTACCATGATAAAAGAAAATGTATTAATGAAACCACAAATGTGCTAGAAGGAAATGTATGAAGGTGAAATAGGGCAGAATATGGGGAAGATCATCCTAATTAGGATCAAAATCCAGAAGCCAGGAAAGAAAACGTTAATGAGTCTGTAGGTTAAGAAGTTCTGCATAGCAAAAATCACTGTAAGCAGAACCAAAAGACAAGAATATATGCTGGAGGGAACATTCCAAATCATATTATAGAGGCCTAATCTCCTTAATTTACGAAACACTCTTATTTGATAAGAAAAATTTGGTTAGAAATTTGATAAGAAAAGGGCTAACAGCTCAGTGGAAGAATGCAGAAAGGGGATAGATAGTTCACATAAGAAGAACTACAGATGGCTGTACAGCATATGGAATAATGCTAAACCCCATGATAAAGAAAATGCCTTTTAAAGCTAGACTAATGTATCATTATTTTGTCTTTGCCTGATTGGCAGAAATCCAAAAGTTTGAATATCTGTGCCATGGCCTAGTCTCACCTGTGAGGAAATTGGCACTTACACATTGCTGGAGTCTTCCAAGAGTAGAACTGGAGAGTAATTTGGTTGTTTTAGAAGAATTACAAATACGTGTATCTTCTCTGACACAGTGTTTTCACTTCTAGGAATATATTCTATAGATTCACTTGTGTGACTGGGGTTGGGTATAAGGTGTTTTTACAGCTTTTCTTGTCATTGTGAAATTTCAGGAACTACATGTCCATCAGTAGAGAACTGCTGAGTCAGTAGTAGATTATGGTATAGCCATAAGATGGAATCTTATACAGTTATATAAGAGAAGAAAGTTTTATAATCTTTGATCTCTAAAAGAGGATTAAATAAAAAAGCAACTTGTAACACAGTGGGTGTAATACACTTCCATTTGTGTAAAAAGGGGAAGGAAAAACACTTTGTATTGCGCTGTATATGCATGAAAATTCTCTTGAAGGATGAGTAAATGTACTTTTTGAGATTGAAACTATGTGACTATATTCCCTGGTGAAAAATAAAATAATGTTGAACAGTATAATAGATTCTTAATTCTAGTTCTCTTTTTTCACAGTAGCTTCCCCATTACTTAGAATAAAATCCAAAGGCTTATGTGATCAGGCCTCTGCTTAACAATGACTTTATCTCTAAGCAACCTCTTTGTCTCACCCAGAGGCACACTGGCTTTCTTGTTTGACCTGGAATTTTGTGCCTTGCATTTAATATTTTCCATGGCTAGAAGGCACTTCCTGCATATCTCTGCATGGTACACTCCTTTACTTCCCTCTGTTCTCTGCTTACATATATCAGAGACGTATTTAAAGACTTATCTAAAATTCCAAAGGGGTGTATTTCCTTTCTCCTGTGCTAACCTCTACTCTGGTGCTTGATTTCTTTATAGCATCATTGCCTGACATTATTTTATATTCTTTGTTCATTATATTGTCTCCCACAAGATTATAAATTCCATCAGGAGAGGGATTTAGTCTTATTTGTTGCTGTGCCATATTACTCTGATCAAGGCCTGCACTTGGTGATGCTCAGTGATACCTATAGTAGAAGAGTGCTGAAGTAGTTTCATGTGTGGAACAAATTTATAGGATTTTTGGCTGTTATTAATGAAAGACTTAAGGGATTATGGTTTTCAGTAGTTTCACAGAGTAGTATACCTCAGCGTATTTTGCTTGGCATGTTTCCTTGGTAATTTGTTTTTGTTTTTTAGTGTGAACTGAGCAGGTTTCCTTACACTGTTCCGGGACAAACCATAGAAATTCTCATTTTAGAAATAATTGCTCCTTACCCGTCCCCAGTGTCATCTTAAACTTGGTTCTTACTACTTTCACCAGTGATAATGAGTATCATTTTTAAAACTTAAATTCTCAAGTTACTGAATTCTAGAAGCCAGCTTGTTTTTATTGTACCTTTATTGTTAAAACAAGCTGAATAGTTAATTTAAAAGTAGAGGGAGTATGACCATATTCTACATCCATGATTCCTTTATAAACATTTTTTCGTTGTATTGGGTAAGACTGTCCTGCTTAAGTTAATTCCTGCCTCTCAAACTTGACAAAAATTTGTTTCTGTTAAAATTTAGGCTCATTAAGCCTAAATTAGAGTATGCATGCAATAAATTAAAAACAATACTTCATGATTGAGAAGACTACGGAATTGCTTATTACATATAAACATCTCAAATTTATATTGTTGTATCTGATCATAACAGGCTATGGAAAAATACACTGTTATGAGTTTAAAACAACCCATTGTAATGATGATCTTGTTTCCCCAAACAGAAGTTATTACCATATTTAATTGGTAGAGTTTTAAAATTTTGTGGTCTTTCTCAAGCTAGAAACACCATAATATATGAATAGAATTTAAAATATTATACCTTTTTGATGGCATCTTTTTTTTTTTTAACACCAGGTAGTTTTGGATGTTGGTTGTGGAACTGGAATTCTCTCTATGTTTGCAGCTAAAGCTGGAGCAAAGAAGGTTCTTGGAGTTGACCAATCTGAAATACTTTACCAGGCAATGGATATCATAAGGTAGATGCGTTTTAAAGCTGATTTAAGATTATTTTTAAATTTGACATCTGACAGATTTCTTGTCTTTAATAGCCATCTAATGTAGACTCAAGACATTTGTCTTTCAGTAAACATTGATTCCAGAATAATAAGACTTTAAGTTGGATTGAGCTAGATGTGTTTGAGATATAAGTAATCTTTTTGCAGTTCTCAGTGATGAGAATTATTTTTTCATAATTTTCTGTCTTTCCAATTATTGCTATAAATACAGTAAACATAATATACAGAATTAGAAATCGTTGACCTATAGGGTAATATTGCTAGAGGATTCTCTACAAAAACTAAATATTTATGTCAGTTATATTTCCTTTAGCAAATAGCAATTAGACTAAAGAAAAGTGCTATCTTTTTCCTTTTTGACAACAATTGCCCTTGTGTGTCCTTCAAATTAAGTAAATTTCAAAATGGCTACAAATAAGACAATAGTTTGTTTATCCTCTGAAACCTAATTTTATTGTCTAAAATTATCTCCTCCCTTTGAGAAGTTATTAAGTTAATCAACCAGTGATTGATTTTACTATTGGCTTATGTCCTAGTAAGAAGCCCTTTATTTGAACTGTAGCTTTTAGAACTAGATTTCTTTAGCTGTGTACTTAACAAAAAGCACCTTCTATTCGTAACTTAAGAATAATTTGCAGAATAAATAATTAATAGGAGGCTTCTCAGTGATCCTTTTTTTTCCAGCTTTATTGAGATGTAATTGACACATAATATTGCATAAGTTTAAGACATACAATGTGTTGCTTTTATACATTTATATATTGCAAAATGATTATGAACCTAGCATTAGCTAACACCTCCATTGTGTCACATAGTTACCATTTCTTTTTTTTGGTGAGGTATTTGATATCTACTGTCTTAGCAACTTTCAGGTATATAATACAGTATTACTAGCTATAATTACCATGCTATACATTAGGTCCCCAACAACTTAAATGATTTTAAATCATTCTCCCACTGATACTTATGTTCTGTTCTTAAAATTGATTAATGTGTATCTTTTCTTATTATTATAAAATTTAAATACAATCATGTAAAATGTGTAATTTTTAGATTTTATTGCATAATGTAGAAGTATAGAGTTGTGGTAAAGAGCACAAGTTTGAGGCAAGCTTGGTTCAAGTCCTTGCTCTATCATTTACCAATTATTTGAACTTTGGTTAAATTATATCTGACCTCTGAAACCACAGTTGTTTGTCAAATAAAAATAATAATGACTAACTCATATGGTTATGAAAAAGATAAGTAGAATATTCATATAAATCTCTTGGCATATTGCTTGGCATGTAGTAGTGTTCCAAAGTTAGCTACTATTATTGTAGCAACTACCAACTTAATGAAAAAATTGTGTTGATCTTGCTTAGATTTTTCATAGATAAAGGTCTGTGCTTACAATATGCATTTTGGAGGCTGTGCATATATGTCACATATATACATATATATATGCAATCTATAAAATTGTGAACTTTATAGTTATGATACCATTAAATACAACATCATCATTTTGGGGGCTCTATAAAGAGCACTTTCACTTGCTTGTGTGCTGATTTCCAAACAAATATAAGAACCACTGTCTCAAAGAAGGTGCTGTTTTAGAAGAATTGTCAAAAATTTATTGTTGATAGTAAGATTATGGTAAGATGTTTCTATTAATTCATTTTTGTATTAATTGATCATTTTTGATTTCTACAAAGCAAGACTAGATGGGCTTTCATTTTAATTCCTTATGGAAAAAAATTAAAGGGATAGTGATAACAATTATTTTATTTTGCATTGTTTTGCTTTGTTTCATCTTATTTTACAGAGGCCCTGATTCCTAGTGACTTTTTAGAAATATGTTTATACAATGATTATATTCAGATCGATTGTGTATAAAATTTAGTGCTTGAGTATATGTAATCTTGGAACAACAACAATGTATGAATTGCTTGCCTGAGAGCATTTTTTCAAAATAACTTGGCACTCAATTTTAGGTACTTTGTTTTAATACTATAAATTACTAACAATAATTTAGTCCTTTCTGTTGAATTTCCTTTGAGGTAGATGCAATTACAGTATATTATTATTCTTCCCACAGAGATTAAGAAATTGAGACATAAAGATTAAGTAACTCCTTGGTTATAGTGGAGCCAGGATTAGATTCAAGACAGCCTGACTCCCGAGTCCGTTCTCACAGACAATTTACTCTGCTATAGTTCCTTTTAACTACTTACAGGGCATGTATTGATTGTGTTCATTAGTTTATGTTGCTTAGAACCTATAGAATTTAAAAATCAGGCCTTTTTGTTTTGGATAAGCCAATATTGTACTGTTTCTTCAGAGACGTTTTCCTTTGCCTTTTTTTATATGTATTATGAAAAGATAGCTGTTTCCATAGTGTTCATAAGCACCTCTTTTGTCTTCCATCTGAAAATTGGAAATTTACACTGTGGGGTGAAATAACCTCTGTTCTTCTTTTTGTAAAAGTACCTATAAAAGAATATGCAGGAAGCAGTTTACTACTGGCTCATTATTCTACCAGCTGAGGAGGCAGTATAACATACTTCTTTCAGCATCTGAAATCACATGACTTGATTTCTAATTTTTGCCTTTTGACTTACTAGCTTTGTAATAATGGGCAAATTCTTTAATTTCTTTAAACCTTGGCTTCTTCATTTATAAAATGCGGTTGATGGTAGTAGCTGATGGCAGTGCAATCTATTTGATAGAATTGTTGTAAGGATTGAATCCATTTATTGTGCTTTGCAAAGTGGCTGGCATATTACTGCTTACTGAATATTAGCACTAATTATAATAATATTAGTAGGTAGTAATAGTGGTATGCTTTCCTTGGCACCAGTGCCTCAAATAATACTTTATATTTGATTGGTTATGTTTCTGAAATGATCATTTATTGCAGCTATCCTACGAAAATATTTTTTTTTGGATTCTTTATGTTTCACAGTCTGTCTTTTCTTCCACCATTAAACTTTAAGCTTTGGCCAGTTTTCTCCTGTACTCACACTCCTCCCTTGAAATCTACTTTTAACTTTTCTTAAATGTGTCTATTATTGCATATTGGAGCTTCCTAGAACTATCATCAGTCAGTGAAAACAATTCTTGCAGTTAATAGGCCGTGAGTTTTCTTTAAGTGTTCTTTCTCTGTCAGAAAACTATACACATAATGATACCAAAATAAAAAAAAGAAAAGAAAACTATAGACAGCAGAATTGCTAAACTCCATATGCATTTGAAATTCTAAAAGATGTATTCTAAAAGAATCTTTTAGAAGAAATTCTGAAAGAGATCTAACATTTCTAAAGAAATGAGTAGAAAAAGTTTTGGTTTTTATGTAAATGGGCATGTATATATATATTAGGACTAATATATGTAGTGTATATCAATACAGATTAATCTATTATATATATTAGAACTTAAAAACATCAGGCTTTTGGTGAAGGTACAGACAGGTATAAAGTAGAATATAGATTTTTAAAGATATTAGCAGAGGCAGATAAAACTCAGAGTGATATATGGAAAGAATGAGAAATTATTCCTTATTCTTGCTGTTGTACTTCGAACTCTGCTGTGAATGATCATTCAGAAACATACACTTAGCTAAGGATAACAAAGCTATTCAACTGCCAAATAATTGTATACTTCATTCATGCTCAAAAAGCAGAGATAACTTCTGGCAATATTTTTACCACCATTTTGGCTGCCTTTGGTTTCTTATTGACTCAGCTATGAAATAACTCATTATTGAGACTTGTGGATGTTATTGCAGAGAAGTTTTCATGAAAAGATTGATCCATCATGTAGCTACAATGCAGTATGACAATTTCAGTCTCAGTATGACATTGAAGATGCAATTTTTTACATCATCTGTGTCTGGACTACTGTTAGAAATGAAACATTAAGAAAAGCCTAGAGAATATTTTGACGTGTTGTCATGTTTATGTAAGTATCCTCCAGATTCTAGGACAAGAGCTTTATCTTACTCTTTTTATCCCTAATACCCAACAAAGTATCTGGTACATGGCAGATGCTTAGTAAAGGATTTTTGAAAAGGAAAATATAACACCGATTTTAAAGATAGTGGTAATATAGTATATAAGATTTAGGTCAAGATCACAAAATACAGCAGTATAAATTCTTGAGGTAAGAGATATTCCTTCACATTTTGTTTCAAATTTAACAGAAATGACAGAGGAGTGAGTTAAAGGTGAAGAGAATTTTGAATCACTGATAAGGCTCAAATGGTGAAAAAAAAAATACTTTGCTGCTCAAAGCCATAGAATTATCATGAAGGTAATGGAGGTGATCAAGACACCTTACAAAAAAATTAAATTAATTTCTTCTCCAATCCCACCAGCCTCTTAATTGCCTGTCCATTCAGTTGTCCTGTCTTGGGGTTTCCATGACTACCTGCTAGCTCAGTGGTTCACTGGGAGAACTCCCGTGACTCAATATAAAATTGAGTTCACATCTCAGAGTGATTACAACAAAGGATAGAGTCTAGGGAAAGCAAGAAAAAGAAAATCCATTAATGAAGAGGCTCCCAGGAACTCCCTCTTTCTCTCAAGAGCTGCACAAAATGTACTTTTCTCTCTAGCTGTGATCCTCAGAGACATGTGTGAAATGTCTACCCAAGGAAGCTTGAGTCGTAGAGCTCATAGGTCTCATCATTATCCTGTAACTATGTGAATGTTCAGGAGTTTTGTTCTTAGAGTTTGATCAAGAATTATTGTCTTGGTTACAGAGATAAACAAGAGTTGGCAGAACAGACCTGTATTAACTCTCATAGGTCAAAAGTAGAAACCTGGGATTCATACTTGACCTTTACTTCTCCTTTACTGACATACCTGTTGAAGTTTGAGTCCCATTAATTGAGAATCCTCAGTGTTTCTCAAATCCATCCCTCTTCTACCATTGATGTTTCTTAAGTCCATGATTTAACTCATATATTCTTATATTTCTCACCTAAATTAATGCATCTCCAAATAAGTGGTTCAGTTATTTGTACTTTGTCTTTGCTTGCTAGCAGGTCTCATTCATCCATTCTCTCTAGTGCGGATTGATATCCCTGCCCAGTTCTCCCCTTTAAATAAAAAAGGAAGAAAGGGGTAAAAAAGATGTTTTTGTGCAAAAACACAAGAGATGATAAAGAGAAACTTAAAATATATCTGTGATTCTGGTGTGACAGATCACTATTAACAGTTTGATAAGGCTTTTTAAATCCATAGGTCACAGAAAGTGGAATACATAGCAGTGTTAACTTTACTAGATTATTAGTTCCCCAAAGTTAGATAACAATTTTTTTTTTCTCTTTTTTGTTTTCCAACTTCTTGGAAGGGCACCTGGGCACATAATAGGTATTCAATGTAAATGCGTTTTCAAAGAATAAATGAAGTAATTAAAGTATTTTCCAGATCCGTGGACATAAAATATTCAAAGCCAGATAAATCATCATCACCAAAGTCTGAAAACCTATTGTTTGTTTGAATCCAGATGATTCTTTTCATAATTTTTTCCCACCATCTTAGAAGCTGAGTTATTTTTTGTTTAATTTTAGGGAGAAGTGTTTTTTTTGGTATCATTAATATACAATTACATGAGCAACATTGTGGTCACTAAAATTTCCCCCATTATCAAGCCCTCACCACATACCCCATTAGAGTTACTGTCCATCAGCATAGTAAGATGCTGTGGAGTCACTACTTGTCTTCTCTGTGCTATACTGCCTTCCCCGTGCCACCCTCTACATTATGTGTGCTAATTGTAATGCCCCTTATTCCCCTTCTCCCTCCCTTCCCACTCCCCTCCTCAGTCCCTTTCCCTTTGGCAACTGTTAGTCCATTCTTGGGTTCTGTGAGTCTGCTGCTGTTTTGTTCCTTCAGTTTTTGTTTTGTTCTTATACTCCACAGATGAGTGAAATCATTTGGTACTTGTCTTTCTCCACCTGGCTTATTTCAATGAGCATAATACCCTCTAGCTCCATCCATGTTGCTGCAAATGGTAGGATTTGTTTTCTTCTTAAAGCTGAATAATACTCCATTGTGTATATGTACCACATCTTCTTTGTCCATTCATCTACTGATGAACACTCAGGTTGCTTCCATTTCTTAGCTATTGTAAATAGTGCTGTGATAAACACAGGGGTGCATATGTCTTTTTAAGACTGGGAAACTGCATTCTTAGGGTAAATTCCTAGGAGTGGAATTCCTGGGTCAAATGGTATTTCTATTTTTAGTTTTTTGAGAAATCTCCATACTGCTTTCCACAATAGCTGAACTAGTTTACACATTCCCACCAGCGGTGTAGGAGGGTTTCCCTTTCTCCACCTCCTCGTCAACATTTGTTGTTTCTATTCTTTTCTATGTTGGCCATCCTAACTGATGTGAGGTGATATCTCATTGTGGTTTTAATTTGCATTTCCCTGATAATTAACAATGCGGAGCATCTTTTCATGTGCCTGTTGACCATCTGAATTTCTTCTTTGGAGTATTGTCTGTTCATATCCTCCACCCATTTTTTAATAGGGTTATTTGCTTTTTGGGTGTTGAGGCTTTATATATTTTGGATGTTAACCCCTTGTCCATATGTTATTTACAAATATATTCTCCCATACTGTAGGATATCTTTTGTTCTGTTGATGGTGTTCTTTGCTGTACAGAAGCTTTTTAGCATGATGTAGTCTCATTTGTTCATTTTTTATTTTGTTTCCCTTGCCTGAGGAGATGCATTCAGGAAAAAGTTGCTCATGTTTATATGCAAGAGATTTTTGCCTCTGTTTTCTTCTAAGAGTTTTATGGTTTCATGACTTACATTCAGGTCTTTGATCCATTTTGAGTTTACTTTTGTATGGGGGTTAGACAATAATCCAGTTTCATTCTCTTGCATATAGCTGTCCAGTTCTGCCAACACCAGTTGTTGAAGAGGCTGTCATTTCCCCATTGTATATCCATGGCTCCTTTATCATATGTTAATTGACCATATATGATTGGGTTAATATTTGGGCTCTCTAGTCTCTTCCATTGGTCTATGGGTCTGTTCTTGTGCCAGTACCAAGTTGTCTTGATTACTGTGGCTTTGTAGTAGAACTTGAAGTTGGGGAGTATAATCCCCCCACTTTATCCTTCCTCCTCAGGGTTGCTTTGGCTATTATGGGTCTTTTGTGGTTCCATATAAATTTTAGAACTATTTAGTTCATTGAAGGATGCTGTTGGTATTTTGATAGGGATTTCATTGAATCTGTAGATTGCTTTAGGCAGGATGGCCATTTTGACAATATTAATTCTTCGTATCCATGAACATGGGATGTGTTTCCATTTATTGGTATCTTCTTTAATTTCTCTCATTAGTGTCTTGTAGTTTACAGAGTCTAGGTCTTTCACTTCCTTGGTTAGGTTTATTCTTAGGTATTTATTCTTTTTGATGCCACTGTGAGTGGAATTATTTTCCTGATTTCCCTCTCTGCTATTTCATTGTTAATGTATAGGAATGCAATAGATTTCTGTGTATTGATTTTGTATCCCACAACTTTGCTGAATTCAGATATTAGATCTAGTAGATTTGGAGTGGATTCTTGAGGGTTTTTTATGTACAATATGTCATCTGCAAACAGGGACAGTTTAACTTCTTCCTTGCCAATCTGGATGTCTGTTATTTCTTTGTGTTGTCTGATTGCCATGGCTAGGACCTCCAGAACTGTGTTGAATAAAAGTGGGGAGAGTGATCATCCTTGTCCTGTTCCTGATCTTAAAGGAAAAGCTTTCAGCTCCTCACTGTTAAGTATAATGTTGGTTGTGGGTTTGTTATATATGGCCTTTTTTATGTTGAGGTACTTACCCTCTATACCCGTTTTGTTGAGAGTTTTTATCATGAGTGGATGTTGAATTTTCAAATGCTTTTTCAGCATCTATGGAGATGATCATGTGGTTTTTTTCCTTCTTTTTGTTGATGTGGTGGATGATGTTGATGGATTTTCGAATGTTGTACCATCCTTGCATCCCTGGAATAAATCCTACTTGATCATGATGGATGATCTTTTTCATGTATTTTTTAACTTGGTGTGCTAAAATTTTGTTGAGTATTTTTGCATCTATGCTCATCAGGATATTGGTCTGTAATTTTCTTTTTTTGTGGTGTCTTTGCCTGGTTTTGATATTAGAGTGATGTTGGCCTCATAGAATGAGTTTGGGAGTATGCCCTCCTCTTCTACTTTTTGGAAAACTTTAAGGAGAATGGGTATTAGGTGTTCACTAAATGTTTGATAAAATTCAGCAGTGAAACCATCTGGTCCAGAGGTTTTATTCTTAGGTAGTTTTTTGATTATCGATTCCATTTCCTTGCTGGTAATAGGTCTATTTAGATGTTTTGTTTCTTCCTGGGTCAAAGCTGAGTTATTTTTAATTCTAAACAATAAATGTTCTCAGTGTTAGTAATTCCATGGCTACCCACCTGTAAACACAATTGATACATTCAGGAAGGAGGCAGCTCATAGAATAGTCTTGTTCTAGTCCAGGTCTGGGCCCTGCATTTGAAATTATCCACCTGGTAGTATTTATTTTCATGTGATGTACTTACACCTGCCCAATGTCTCAAATGGTGAAGTATCCTTGTTTTTTGTTCACATCTATGAGTAGAGGACTAGGTTCCTTAATAAACGCAGCTGGTATGGTTTTCTCCATATGGGGAAGGAGCCCTGTTCTGAGCATCCTTCTTCCAATAGTTTTTCAGTCCCTCTGTCACTTCCACTTTGTACACGTTTTGACTCCAGGGGTTTGTGTTGGGAAGAATGATTTCTGCCTCCACTGTAATCTTTTCTGAAGTGTGTGCACTGAGCACTGAATCCTTCTGCATAGCTTTACCAATATTTAATTCTTCCTTTCTCCCACTAAATTATCAGAATCTTTTGTTCTTTGATACCACCTCCTAAAGTGATACATGCATGTATCAATTTATTACATTTTGTATTTATGGTCATTTCAGTGTACATGGATGCTTTGGTGAACTGAAAGCAAGTACTACAGTTTATGTATTTTATATCAGGTATTCCCTCTTTGTCCTACCCCTGTATGCTTTTAAAAAAAATAGTTATCACCCATGTATTCTTCTAGGTAAACTTTATAATTATTTTGTCACTAACTTTAAATGCTATTTAACTTGATTAGGTGTTCATTGCATGAACTTCCATGGTACTTTATGCTGTTGGTATGTCTGCCTCCCTAGTAGACCATGTTCTTCCTTAGGACCTAGACCATGCCTTTGTCTGAGTCACATCAGGCAAAAGTACATCACAGACCTCATCCTATGTTTCCCATCCTAAAAATCCTGAAATGGCTTGTCATTTTCTTTAAATAAAATCTAGACTCCTTAGCATCACCTCTAATTAGTTCCCAATTTTGTCACTACCTCTTGTTGCTTTAATCATACTAAACCATTTATTGTTCTTCAGATTTGTTTGTTCTCTCTCTCTCTCACACACACACACACACACACACAGGCAGTTTGTACACACAAATATGACCTTCCCTCACCCCCATACCTATATACATCTTTGCGGATGTCCTGTCTTTTCCTGGCTAAGCTCAAATGTCTCACTTAGTTAAGGCCTTATTCTGTGAGCTCCCATAGTGTCTATGCTGTTTACCATTCTGTCTCCCTTAGAGCATGTTCTTGAGTACATGGACTGTGTATTTTATCTCTGTATGCCCAGTACAAGATAACTAATTGCAATGATATCCCTGTATCATGAAATAAAATTAAATTGCCACTTTTAAGGGTAGGAAATAAGATAGAAAGTGTTAGTTATTCTAAAAAAATTTCCACACAGAAAAGTAGTTTCAGTTCTTTTTGTATTAGTTAAGAAACTTACTTAAAATAAATAGCATTTTTAATTGCAATGTCATATTTGAATAGAGTAAAGCTATGCTAGTTTTTGAATAGGTAAGTCCAGAGATAGAATTCATTTGGAATACTTTTATGCTGAAGTAAGGTTTGGTGAGTAGCCACTTGAGAAAAGTAAGTAAAATGTAGTTTTTTTCATAAATGGGAAATCAGGTGGTGAAGGAGATGAAGAGTCCCATGAAAGACATTATCAGTGTAAACAATATCTGTGTTGAGCTGTTTTAATATAGTATTACTGGGAATTATGGCCTTTTCTTTTTTTCTGTGTATTGCCTGGAATCTTAAGCTTTCCTGTTATATTTATATTTGAACAAGTAATTACTGATGCAAGTAGGATTATGACTTGTAGCAGACAATAAACAGCTTGAGCAGATGGCCACTTACAGAATACATCTAGTTTCAACATTAGCATTCTGAAGATATTTCCAGGCAATGGGAACATTTTGCTCTCTTAAGCAGCTTGCTTTTTGTTTCCTTTGAAGTATTTATAATTGTTAAAGCTTTAATATTTATATCAGTAAATAGTAAGCAACTAGAGCAATTTCATCACAAAGAATTTTATTAAATAAAACTTAAATTTATGATATAAACACCCTTTTCTTTAACTTTCATATGAACTAATATATATATATATAGCATATTAAAAAGTGCATAAAACATAAGTAATGTGTTAATATGTACATAATTATGCATAAACAACAAGAAATGGAACATTACCAGCACTTTAGAATCCAACCTACCTCCGCTGGCCCTTTCTCAGTCAAGGCTGTCTCTGCCTGATTGGGGTACCTACCATCCTGACTCACTGTAGTCACTTCCTGTTCTGGTTTATATTTTAACAACTTAAATGAGTAATTAAAAGATAGTTTTGTTTACTCAATTTTGATCTTTGGATAAGTGAAATCATACATTTTGCATTCTTTTTGTCTAATTTGTTTTGTTCAGCATTATTTTTAGTGTTCATTCATGTTGTGTATAACATTTGTGTTTATTGTATAGAATGCCAGTGATGAATATATCACAGTTCTTTTCTATTCTTGATGGGCATTTTTGTGTCTTCCAGTTTATGGCTGTTGTGAACAGTTCTGTTAGGAACTTTTGTACATGTGCACTGGTGCCCACTTCTATGGGGTATATCCTTACAGATAGAATTGTAGACTTTAGGGTATATATATCTTCACATTTCCTAGATATTGCCTGACTATTTTCCAAAGTAGTTTGACCAATTTATACTTCCACCAGTAGCATATAACAATTCTGGTTGGTATTGTCTACCTTTAAAACTGTTCTCCAGTTGGTTGTATAGCAATTTACCATTGCACTTTAAATTTGTACTTGTTATTGTTAATGAGGCTCAGCACCTTTTTACATGACTTGTTGGCCATTTGGAATTCCCGTTGAAATAGCTGTTACACCTTTTACTTGACTTTTTGTTGAGTTGGGTCTTTTTCTTACTTAGTTATAGGCAATCTTTATATTTTTTAGATTTGGGTTGTTTATAGGTTTTATGCAATGCAAATGTCTTCTCTCATTCTTGCTTCCCTTTTCACTCTCCTTTTAGTGTCTTTTAGTACTGAAATTCTCAATTTTAATACAGCAAATTCTTGTCTGTGGTTGTCAGTACTTGTGAGTTTAGTAAGAAGCCTTATGGAGATATTTGCCCATATTCTCCTGTAAATGCTTTATAGTCATGTTTTTTACATTTAGATTTGTAATCCACTGGGCATCATTTTTGTATATAGTGTGAAATAGTGGCCTGGTTAGCAAACTTGAGTTAGAAAAAAAATGTCCTTAAGATAAAGTTTCTACAAAAACAAAGCCTACAGCCCACATCTTGCTGAAGCACTGCAAGCATTCACTTCAAGTTCAGGAACAGGACAGGGAGACTTGTCATTAGCTCTTCTATTCAGCATGATAGGAGATCCTGGACATTACAGCAAAGCAAACAAAAAGAAGGTATACATATTGAAAATGAAGAAACAAAACTATTCTTGTTCACTAATGATAGATTTTTGAATATTGACTTCAGACATAAACTATAAATAAGTTATTACAACAATAAAATATCAAGGTTGTCAAATGCATAATTAAACAAAAATCATTTGTACTTCCATAAAGAACATCAAAATTTAGACATTGAAATTTAAAATATTAAAGTGTATTGTTAACATTTCTAATGTCCTCCCAGATAATGCAAGGATATTAAGTCACTTTTAATGAAAAATTCACTCATGAAATGAAGATAAATGTCCCCTAGTAAAGGTTGTGCATGAATCATTGGTGAGCTGTTTTAACTTCTTCCCCAGTCTACCTTCTGTCCCTGGCCTGTATCTCCTTGCCATATATATTTCTCAGGTATCTTTAATCTTACAGCATTTTCTGCAATAATTTCTGCAAAGAATAAGCCTGTGAAAACCCTAAAGATTACCAGGATTTGAACCATCCTCTACAAAGCTTGTTAATAACTCCTTGGTAGAAACCTCACTTAATTCATCTTTTTCATACCATTTTCCCAAAGCTATCTAAATTGCCCCTCTCAGTGAGTTGGTTTTTGTTTTCTCCCTCTGTCTCTTCTTCTATTGATGTTGCCTTCCTTTTGTATGTCAGACAATCATGCAATCCCATTCTTGGTAATTGAACAAAGCATTCAGACACTGCCTTCTGAATATTCCCTTGGCTTTCCAATAACAAGATAACATAAAGTGTTCAAGAATGAGGAGTCACTGATTTTACATCTGTCATCGTCTCTATCAATAGTATGAAATTATATTGTTATCGTAAAGCCAGTCTATGTTCACTTGCAGTCATAGCATTCCTACTGGGGCTAAATTCTATGGAGTGAGGAGAGGGCAGGGCCACAGCCCCACTTGAGATAGGCATGCTGCAGCCTACCTTTCACTCACTGGCAAATTAGTTGTTATATGACCTGACCTGCGTAACTTTAAGTTCATTACTTTCCTAGTGGATACTTCGTCTCCCCAGGTCGCCATATTAGCATAAGAAAGCCTTCCAGGAAGAGGAAAACCCATTCTTAACCATCATCTGAAAGGACTGGCATTTATCTAAAACTCTAGTCACAACCAGAGACTGGAACTTTTTACTATTCTTATGCCAACTGCTCCCTATCAGGAAGGTAGCCAGTTTCTCTGAGCCTAAGTTTTGCCATTTTATACCGAGGATGTGTGGGCAACCATCTCAGGATTAGATCGTCATATTCTTTTAGTCCCCTCTTTTTTCTGGCTAAAAATGCCTTTAGCCTTTGTGATTCATGGGTCCTCAGCACCACTCTGAGCTAACATATTTTCAAATCAGACTCACACAAACCTAAGTATCCAGTATTACCCAGAGGGATTACCCAATATTAAGCTTTATTAATAATTTCAAAGACGTAAGAAATCGACACAGAAGAAGCAAGAAGCAATCTTGTACTTAGAAAGGGTTTCCTTAACATTTGAGTTCTTAGCCCAAGCACCTTACTTAGAGATCTTGTCTACTCTGGGCCAGAGAATGCATGTCTGATAAAGGGAAAGACAGACCAGAGTACCTGCCCTTAATGTCCCAGACTTCTCTCACTGATTAGTCTGGATCTCTTAACTGCCGGTATTTTTGAAATTATTTGCAAAGCCTGGTGCTGGGTAAAATCCTTGGTTTATGTGAGTCAGCTTTTGACAGTCCTTTATACTTACTCATCCACAGATGTCCATATTCTTTTCTCATTCCTTCCTATTTCCCTGATCATCTGGGATCATTTTTCCTGTTTGCTGAATGGATTCTTTAGCATTTCTTTCACTGTGCATTTATGGCTATTGTAGAACAAAGTGATGTTTGTTGCTTCAAAAATATTTTGTCTTTCTTCCTGAAGGTATTTTTCTATGTAGAATTCTAGGTTGGCAGTGAATACTGCTTTAGGGTAAGAGTCAATAAACTTTAGACATATACTTCAATGAAAAAATATATCAATAACAACAAAAAAATGATGATTGTCTAAATCATTATTTTCCTGATGTCACTATCAGTAAATCACAGTTTCACTGTTTAAAAAAATAAACTTTAGCCACAGGCCATTATTTATTATATTTTTTGGTAAATAAAACCATGCCCTTTGTTTACGTATTATCTATTGCTGCTTTAATACAACAGTGGCAGTTGAGTAGTTGCAACAGAAAATATATGGCCTGCAAGTCTAAAATATTTACTATTTGGCAGTTTAATAAAAAACTTGCCTGCTTCTGCCCCAGTTCATTGATCTCATTCACTGTCTCTCCCTTCCATTTTTGCTGTGAAGAAGTCACCTGTCAGAATAACTGTTATTTCTTTGGAGGTAATCTCCCTTTGTTGAAGATTTGCTCTTTGTTTTTGTTGAAGTTTTACTGTATTGTATGGGTTTTTTAAAAAAATAGACTTGAGGTTGATTGGATTTCTTTTATATATGTGGCTTTTAATGCTTTTTATCAGTTTCAAAAATTCTCATCATTTATCTTTTCAAATATATTTTCTGTCCCTTTTCTTTACACCTTTTTATATCTTTCCATTTAATTCTATATTAATCTTTTCATTATATTCTTTGTCTTAGGTATGCTTCTGTAGTGTTCCAAAGCAAAGGTTGGAAAACTTTTTTCTATAAATGGCCAGATAGGAAATGTGTTAAGCTTCGTGGGACACTTATGGTTTCTGTCACTTCTGCTGATGCTTCTTGAGCATCTGTTGCTACAGCCCTTAAGCCTGTGGGCTATAAAAAAGTGGGCCACAGGCGAGCCAGCCATAATTCTCCTATCCTTGGCCTAAAGACCCAATTAACAGACAGATCAAAGACAAGGACAAATCCAAAGGAAAAGAATTTAGAAGCTATTTTGAACTGAATTAAAAGCACAGTGTATCAAGATTTGTGGTATGTAGCTAAAGCCGTGAAGGAAGTTTAAAGTTTCAAATGCTTGTATTAGGAAAGAAAAAATTTTAAATTCATGATCTAAGCTTCTTAATTCTTAAAGTATGGTAGAGAAAGAAAAGCAAAATATACTCAAATAAGTAGAAAAAAGAAAATAAAGAGCAGAAATCAATGAAATACCAAACAAAACAATGAAGTTAATGAAAACAAAGTAGATTCTTTTTAAAAATAATAGAATTGATATATCTCTAGCTAGACTTATCAAAAAAGAAAAGAGAAGATATTAGTAGCCACAAACAAATAGAAATTGAAACTTTAAAAATATATGCTATTTACAGTACAATCAAAACCATCAAACATTTAGGGACGAATTTAACAAAATATGTCTAAGACATTGACACTGGGCAGTGCAGAAGATTACCAAGAGCTGCTCCTAAAATTCATATGGAAACCAAATGACCTAGAATAGCCAAAATAATTTTTTAAAAGAAGAATAAAGTTGAAGAACACACACTATCATATTTTGTGAGTTAATTTAAAGCTATAGTAATGAAGAAAGTGTCATATTTGTGAAAAGCTACACATCTAAATCTTGGGGCAGAATTGAAAGTCCAGAAATAAATCCCCCACACATACAATGTTCAATTGATTTCTGATAAAGATACCAAAGTAATTCCATAGCATATGATAATTTTTGAAATCTGTTCTTAATAACATTCTGATTGCTCTTCAGGCTGAAGTTTTTAATATTGGCATTGTACTTTTACTTTTATACTTTTACATTGTATTTTTAATCGCAGTATACTGCCATGTTAATTTAACTACATGTATCCTTGGGCATTCATGGAGTGACTGAAAAGTAACTCAAGAAATAAACTTTGAACATACTTTTGAGTTCAACAAAATAGTATGAGCAATTGCCAAGAAATTGTGTAATTTGACTAGTTTTCAGTATGTGTTTCACATACTAATTTAATTCATTATGATAATTTTCAGACTAAATAAACTTGAAGATACTGTTATACTAATTAAAGGAAAGATTGAAGAAGTCCATCTTCCTGTAGAAAAAGTGGATGTTATTATATCCGAGTGGATGGTAAGTGTTTGCAGAAAAAAACTACTTTTATTAGTTAAAAAGAAAATAAAAACAATGATAAGGTAGCAGTTTTCTGCATTTAATTATATTTGATAATGCAGAATGGCTTCATTATTTTAAAAACACGATCATATTGAATGTCCTATCTTTCTGAGGTTAGGCTACGTAATCAGTGTTCTTTATCACATAAAATAAAATTTATTGGCATCGTTATAATAATATAATGAATGTATGTTATATAGCATTATAATATGCTTTTGAAATCATAAGTCAAAGAATATTTACATTAAAAATTATATGAAATAAGATTAATGGCACTTGACAACTGATTTGACTTATTGATATGCCAATTTGATGAAGACAAAGTAGGTAGTAATTCTAGATAGACAAAGATTTCTTAATCATTTAGAAAGGTTTAAGCTTTTTAAAAAAAAATTGTATTTGGTTATGTGTGTTTTCATAAATGAATTTATCAAAAAAAATTGAAAGCAATGAGTTTTGCTTTACAAGCATCTATACATATTTAATAAATATGGTCATAGTCCTAGCAAAATAGCAGGGATTTCAGGGAGCTTCTGAAACATTCAGATTTAATGTAGTGTAAGTTCTAATCTGGAACCAGTGACAGTCACTATTAGCAGTTAGTCTTTTACTTGAAATAGTAAGTTAATTTTTTATGTTAAGATTGGCTTTAACAGTGCTTAATGACAATATCATTTTTCTTCTTATATCAAAGAATTTGTATCAGTACTGTCATTTCCCTTATGAATTAAGTGAAAAGATGTGAGTTTAGTTATGTATAATTAAAAACATACCTCTTGAAAGATGACAAAAAGATGCTTTGGGGAAAGCACTGTTAAGGCCTTTAGTTAGCAACAATTTTGAATGGTTTATACAAAATAATTGGCTGACATGATCCTCATTTCTCTAGGGATTATTTTATTTTTCTTGGAAAACACATCTTTTAAATTACTCCAGAATAGACTGTGAGCAAGGTAGAAGACAGACTTTACTAAACTTTGTCACCCCAGTTGAACATTTTTACATATTTGATTATACTAGTTGACTAGTTCTTGCCCTACCTCACAGAATTATACCTCTGGATATTGATATTTTAGGAATTTTCACTTCAAAGTCTGAAAGATAATCTTAGAAGTATTAATATGAAATTGAAATTTTAAAGCCAGTTGATATAATAACAAATAAAATATTAACTGGATTGAGTGAATTTATGAGATTGTCACATTTATGATGTGAACATTATTGAAAGGTATGCTGGTCTGGGGTTTGTTTGCCCTCAGATCCATTTTATGCCCTTTTGCTTTCTTCTCTGCTGAAGGAGGGCCAGCTCTGCAGGCTGCTTTTTGTAGGCTCCAGTGACAGCCAATTTCCACTGAGTTTGGGGAGCCCAATGGGAAATACTAAAAGGGAATTTAAGGAAGGGTGAAGCCAGGGCATTTCTTTCTTCTCTTCGCCTCTACTAGTATTGCTGGTGGAAGCTGTTTCTTTTGTAGCTTCAATGCCCACTGGACTAGCCTGTCATAATTCCAGCATCCACTGTGTGACCCTTGCTCTGGGCTCTTGTAGTGGTATCTTTTTTTGTCTCTCATGGTACTTCCTGATGTTGCTAATGTCTAGTTGTTTGTTCTCTTGATGACTTCTCCTATCTTCTACGCTTTGTGTAACCAACTTTCTATATTATGTTTACTCTATTTTCATAGCCTATGGTTTCTTTTCTCTTAGTTAGACTCTAAGTGATATAAGGGCACGTTTCATTTGGAAGGACTGTGTAGATGTGATCTCTGCCTTTATCAGGAAGGCACTGTAACACAAACAGTACTGTATCACTAGAACTGAGATGAAAGGAGCCAGTTGTTTGGAACCAAGGTGCTTTCAGAATCCTTTCACTAAAGGAAACAAATCAGTACATCCAAGAAATGATAACTAAGAACTTTCCTTTTTCCTCTTCACAAAGGTATAATTTAAGAGTTTGCATTATCTTGCTGTCTGCCTTTCCTTGTAAGCATCAGTGGAGTTGAAGTCTAGCAGACTGTGTTAAATGTGTTAGGTGGAGCATTAGACACTGTAATTTATGGCAGCTATTCTAAGGCAGTCAATTCTGGGTGGCCTTCTTTCTGTAATGAAATTTGTGCTTAAGCTTTTAACTATTCTTGTGCTAAAAAGTCATCATTGTAGATTGGCAATATTTTTTATAGTATCTTTTAAATCCTGTAAGACCCCTCTTAGCTTTGGTACTTCCTCTAGGATTTCTAAGCGGAAAAGCTGAAAAATTCAATTATATAATCAAACAAGAAGCAGGAATGCTTTCTAAAATATTACCAACATTTTCCAGACATTCCTACTTTGGCTGAAACGATGGGCAAATGGTAAATAACTGGCTTTTAAATCTGTTTTAAAGCCATATTTTCATGGATCAGCATTTTGAAATTAAAATATATTGCATAGAATCTCCTTTGATTTTTTTACATAGAGCAGTAAGGATGCAGAAATCTAGAATAAACCAATTTTAAGCTAAAGTATACATCTTTTTCCCTCTTTTTAAAGAGTTTTCAATGAGGGACAGAAAAAGAATATACCCTGCAGAATTGGACACAGATGTTTAATGAACTTGTAACCCAGTATAGCAATGCAGTCATCATATATTGGAGAGACGTACATCTGTTTTCTTCTGCTATTTTCCACTAACTGTTCGATGGCTTAATCTAGATATGTTTTTTGTCTACAGCTGTTCATGGACTTTGCCTTTATTTTGGGAAGGTGTTTTTAGATTAGAATGTAATTTTAAAAGCTGAATCATTGCCATTAGCATATTATTTAATAAATTATCACTTGTCTCTTAGATTTATGAATTTCCAGATTTAGGCTTGCCTTTAATTCTGCATTCTCATTTTTATTGAATGGAATTTCTATTTGATCACGTTGTTATCAGTTAAATAGAAACTGTTTAATCTCTACAAGATGTTAACTGTTTATACCTGTGAGTATCTGTTCTCATTTTCACATTTTATTCTAGCAAGAGCCATTTTTTATGACTTACTTCTGATTGCCTAATAAAACTGTTCAAAGTAAACATCTCTAATTCTTGTCCTACAAACCAGTCAAACCAGATTGACTCATCTAGTATTGCTGTTTTCCTGTTTTCCACCTATATTTTCAGCATGATATCATTGCAAATAGGTAAGATCCTGGCATTGTATGACATAGTTGCCAGAGATGATTCTTGTTATTTTCTGTCATCAGAACCATCAGCAGAATTACACAGTAGGTGAACTTTATGTTTCATTGTCACAATCAGTCATGATATACATTCAGGCTGTCTAAAGTCCCTTGTTGAAATTTTTCTATGTAGGCTTGTGTTTCATAGAAGTGACGTGAAATTTTCTCTTTATTCAAATATTTTTGGATTTGTCCTTGAAACTTAAGAATTAACTTTCCCTTCTCATCTTCACCAGCACGGTATATCTGCATAACATGCATGCATGCACATACCCATACGTGCAACGATGGGGTATCCTTTGTTCATATCTAAATCAGCTGACAGGTGGATTGTTGAGGGGGTTGGGATATTTTTAGTATTTTTCTTAACATTAACAGAATTAAAATATTATGTATGTTTCAAGCAAAATTCTCAGTTTGCTGCCCTGTAAACTGTTTTGGCAATACTGATAAGTATACCTAATTATTTTAGATAATGTATAAAATAAACATTTCACAGTAATATTTTTATGTATTATAAATATTTTTATGTATTATAGGTACAGTACTTGAACAATGAAAGGAAAATTGTGGCTTATAGAAGTATTATTTTTAGATGTATTGACATCTAAATTAAGAATAAAATGAAGACAGAATAAAAATGTAATTAAGAATAGGCCTTTCAAGTATAATTATTTTGTTTTATAATCTCTATGTTTATTCTCATCTGCTCTCTTTAACACTCCCCAGCCTCTTCTTTATTTAATCTCAGTCTTTGTTTAAATTAGAATTCAGATCATACTCTGCAGCAATTTTATTTCTTACTATATCAAGGAGAATGTTTTATAATAGTAGGATCTTGGTATCTATAGGGAATATTTAATCCTTTGAAAAATGATTAAAGTGGGTCCCAGGCTATTTTATAGGCTGCAGTTACATTAAAAAGTATAGTAAAATATACCTTATTCATATTATGCTTTTTTTTTTCTATGCTTGAAACGAAATCTAAATGAAATTATTTAATCTTTAAGGAAAGTTATTTATATTGAAACAATTATGTGTTGTGAGTAAATTTTTGCTTTTGGAATATATTGAGTGTTTTATATCTCTTTCATCAAATTTCTAGAAGTTGACTTTGCCAAGAGATTCAGTGCATCATGTGTGATTGATTTGATTGAACTTACTAGCTTTTTGACTCCCATAATCCCCTTTGCCATATTACATTCTAGTTATGCTTTTATTAAGTTCTTTATGAATTGCTTTTAAAAAAAATCATTTTGTTCAATAAGTTGTACATTATTCTAATTTTGAAGATAAAGTGGATAAGTTATTCAGTAATGAGTCAACTGCCCTTACAAAAAACTTTCAGTTAAGCTAGTCAGAGAACATGAAGTATTTGTTAAAGTTGATTTCAGACTCTAAAGTTATGTAGCAGTTTATAAATATTCTTTCAGTAATATTGTTTACTTTGACCTGGGAGTGAAAGCAGCCGTTTGCATTTGCAGACAGATGGGCATTGCTTACAAACACAATGCAATTGTACTCTGTACAACTGAGTTGGCTCAATCATAATTATAACAATAATTAATGTGAAGTGGTTCTACTTAAGAATATCCGTGGACAGATACTTGATTCACAAGCCTTTCTTATGTTATATTATCTCTAATAGATTCTTGAAATAGGTAAAATTTTAGATGGTAGGACTCTGAAGTCATTATTTAGGTGAAATGGAAATTTTAGGGCAGGAGTAAGGTACATTGAAATGTTGATCTGTTCTCATGAATGGCTTTTTTTTATTTGCTCTTGGTAAATTACTTATTTTGAGTAAATTCAGTAGTGGTGATGCATTGATATGATCCACTCCATTTTCACTTTCTTCCATTTCTCTTCTTAATGCTAGAATATTTATTTGGGGATACCCAATTTAAAGTAATTTAAAGTTGAAAATGAGGCTAACTGACCTTTACAGGAATTCAGTCTTCAGCCTTACTTTTAGTTAATTTGTGCTTCTAGCCAATAAAATAAGTGCTCTGTAAATGGAATCATACAGTATGTGACCTTTTGGGATTGACTCTTTTCACTTAGCTATTCCCTAGAGATTCATCCAAATTATTGCACGTATCAATAGTCTAGTCCTTATTTCTGAGTAGTATTCCATTGTATGGATGCACCCCAGTGGTTTAACCACTTAACTTTTGAAAGATATCTAGTTTGGGGCTATTTCAAGTAAAGCTGTATAAACATTTGTGCATAGGTTTTTATATAAACGTAAGTTTTCATTTCTCTCAGATAAATGCCCAAGAGCTAGTTATATGGTAGTTGCATGTTTAGTTCTGTAATAAACTACCAAACAATTTCCCAGAGGGGCTGTACCATTTTATATTCTTACAAGCAATGTATGAGCAGTAAAAAGATGAGTAACAATGTCCATCTACATTCTTGCCAACATCTGATATTGTCACTCATTTTTATTTAAGCTATTCTGATAGGTGTGTAATGATAGCTCGTGGTTTCAATTTGCCTTTTCCCTAATGGCTAATGATGTTAAAAACCTTTTTATATGCTTATTTGCCATCTGTATCTCCTCTTCAGTGAAATGTCTGTTTGTAGCCTTTGTTCATTTTCTAATCGGATTGTTTTTATTTTTACTGTTGAGTTTGATGGTTCTTTTTTAGTAGGCCTTTATCAGATATGTGGTTTGCAAATATTTTCCCCTGCTTTATAGTAATTCCTCACCAGAACTTACCAAAGGTAAAAGGCAGTTTATCAATTTTTATTTTTATGGATCATGTTTTTGGTATCAAGTTTACAGTCTGTAATGTATAGGTTCACCTTTCCTACACCATTTTTCTCTTGCCATTCTTTGAAGAAACTGGGTGATGTATTCTGTAGAATTTTCCACATTCTGGATTTTGATGATTGCATCCTTATTGTGTCATTTAACATGTTTTTCTATCCTTTGTATTTCTTGTAAACTGGAAGTATGAGGTTCAGAAATTGAGGCTTAACAAATTCAAGTTGATTTTTTCTTTCCTAGAATATTTCATGGGGAGTAGTAGTGGTTAGCTGCTATTGTATTGAATTAAGAGACTCTTGATGACTGCTTGTCTCTTTCTATTATGTTAAGATTGATTAGTGGCTTTTGGAGTTGTCAGCCTAATTAATCAGTTCATTATAAAGTTACCTAATGGTTTTAGAAGCCATTGAAAATTATTTCTTAGATTCGTTATTTCATTAGAAGTTGCAAAATTGTGGTATTTTCATTGTACCATTTGTTCTCTATGCATTAGCTAAAATTATTCCATAAGTACTTTACTTGATCAAATGTTTGGCTATAAATTCCAGCTTATGTAGAGAATACTGAATAAATGCTCAGTATTTTCTGTTTATTTGCCATTTTCAAAATAATGAATTGTCATTGGATTGTCATTGCTTGTATGTTTTTCATAATGGACAGATACAGCTTTTTTTTTAAATATTAAAGAGTAATTTGCACTGGTATTTCCAATTTAAGATTATGGAATTTTTACTTAAAGTCTTTAATTTTATACTTGTATCACTTTTCTCCCTGTGCAGAAAATCTTGGTTCCTAAGATAATGCTTTTTGTTTGTTCTGTCATGTAATAATACCTATAATAATTTCACAAATTTTATATGAACTTTGCTATAACAATAAGTCTTCTCAATGCAATTTAGGATTTCTTTGTATTTCCTTTTTCCTACAGTATTCCTTCTGAGAAATGTACAGTCTAAAAACTGTGTTTTAAAGTCACTTGAAACAATTATTTTCTCTGTTTATATAGCCAACTTGACATACAGTCAGATTTAATTATTTCCTTTTTCTTTAATTTGAGGGGTTTACTTTTTCCTTTGTTTTTGTTTAACTTTATGGTTTAATTGTGAAAAAAGTTATGTAACTCCATTTCTTTTGTCCCTTAGTGAAAATAATCTTTTTTAAGCTTTTGATTTATTTAATATATTTTAGATATAAAATATTTATATTTTCACCCTCCTGTTATGCAAAAGTTAATATACTGTATATATTGTGATATATATATATTTATATAATTCTCCTTAATAAAAATAGTAATACTTTAGTTGAATTTATAAAAGTAGAGTATCCAGTTAGAATTAATGATTTTTTTTTTCCAACTAGTATGAGGGATTGGGAATATTGTTTTAGAAATGCATATGCATCCTCTACTCTTATCCTTTAAAACTAATTGTGTAAATCTGGAATAAGACCCATATGTGCACTTGGAAAGGTCTTTAGATGATTCACTTTTGCGTCTCATAGACATGCTTATTGGGCAGTTTACTGCAGTTCGAAGAAAAGGGCCAAATTAACTGTCAGTCTTCTGTTGACTAAGTGAGAGTGCCATCTAGCGGGAGAAAGACTTTTAAGCTAGTAAAAGTTTATCAAACTAGAAGAGTATGCTGAGGAAATCCTTTTGTGCTATTACATTCTTCAGAAGTCTGTGACACTAGAAAGTGAGAACTCTGTGTTGTAAGATATGAGAAAAGGAAGGAAGTAGTAATGCAGGACAGTAGCAAGCACACAGTAGGTACCTAATAACTAATGGTTATCACCATTATTCTCATTCTTGCATGGAAGGTAATGATCAAGTAAAATAGTAATGAAGTAGGAAATAATGAATAAGTGAAAATGAAATATGAGAAATATTTGTGATATAAATTTGAATCTTATTGCCATTTTTAAAAATATAATAATACACAGAAGCTACAAATTTCATCTTGTCTTTAACCTACCACTTAGGATCTACCCCAAGTCCCCAACAAAATCTGTTACCAGTTTCTAGCATGTTCTTCCTGAAATACTTCAGTCACTTATAAACATGTATGTATAGTCCCACCTGTTGGCACATGTTCGTTCAACAAATTTTGTGTGGCTGCTATGTGTCTGGCACTGTTCTAAGCAGGATAAAGCAGTGAATGTAATAGATTACAAACCTCCCCCTTATATTTAATGTAGGGTAAGCATATTCTATATATTGTTCTCCACCTTGCTTTTTTCCTTCTCTTTTAAGCCTATAAATTTTTCACTGTGACTACTGTAGCTGCATTCCTCAAATGTTTTAATCAATTCAAAATACTACCCTTGAGATCGCTTCTTTGATCCATGAATTGTTTAGAAATGCGGTCTTTAACTTCTAAGTGTTGGGGTATTTTAAGATATCTGTTGATTTCTGATTTACTTTGCTTGATATCAGAGGACATACTGTGTGTGCTGTCATTCTATTAAATTTGTTCAGACTTGTTTTATGACCCAGCATATGGTGTGTCTTGTTGGATTTCTCACATTCATTTAGATGGACTGCTTTATAATTGTCAGTTGAGTCAAGTTGTTTGATAATATGATTCAAGACTTGTGAATCATTATCGTAAGTCTACTCATTTTATTAAGTACTAAAAAAAGAATAATGCAATTTATACCTAGTTCAGTTATTGTTTCTCTTTTCAGTTCTGTCAGTTTTGGGTGCAGATATTTTATGTGGTTTTTAGGTGTATGCAGATTAGGATTGCTATATGTTGTTGACAAAATTTGGCTTCTTTATCACTATGGAGTATTGGTTTTTGTTCCTGATGATATTTTGGTCCTTTTGTCTACTTTATCATTTTTCTAGTTAATTGTGTACTATTCCAGATATATTCTAAGCATTTATAAACAGATGTGTGTTCTTTTTTGCTTTTACCCAATTCTTTTTTGCTTTCACCCAGACTATAACTAGTTCTATAAATCATCCTTTTTGATTACATATTTTATTTATTTGACATACAATATTGTATTAGTTTCAGGTGTATACTGTAGTGATTCAGTACTTATATACATGATGAAATGGTCAGCCCAGTAAGTGTAGTTAACCATCTGTCACCATTCAAAGATGTTACAACATCATTGACTATGTTGCCTATGCTACACACTGTATCCCCACATCTTATTTAGAACTGGAAGATTGTACCACTTATTCCCCCTCACTTATCTTGTCTATTTCTCCATCCCCTTTCCCTTGGCCACCATTAAGTCTCAGTCTATGAGGTTTTTTTTCTGTTCTGTTTTGTTTTCTAGATTCCACATATAAGTGAAATTCTGTGATATTTGTCTTCTCTGTCTGACTTATTTCTCTTAACATGATACTGTCTAGGTCCATCCATGTTGTATCAAATGGCAAGAATACATCCCCTTGTATGGCTGACTAGTATTCCATTCTTTATCCATTCATCTATTGATGGACATTTAGGTTACTTCAATATCTTGGCTGTTACAAATAATGCTGCAGTGAACAGAGGGGTGCAGGTGTCTTTTTGAATTAGTGTTTTCATTTTCTTCTGATAAATACCTACAAGTAGAATTGCTAGATGTAAAGTAGTTCTATTTTCAGTTACTTGAGAAACCTCCATAATGTTTTCCACAGCTGCACCAATTTATATTCCCATCAACAGTGCATGAAGGTTCCATTTTCTCCACATTGTTGCCAACATTTATTTCTTTTTGATTTTAGCCATTCTGACCGGTGTGTGACATGATACCTCATTCTGGTTTTGATTTGCATTTCCCTGATGGTTAGTTATATTGAACTTCTTTTCATGTACCTTTGGCTATCTGTATGTCTTTGGAAAAATATCTCTTCAGGTCCTCTGCCCATTTTTAAATTGGATTGCTTTTTTGTTTTCTGATGTTGAGTTTTATGAGTTTTCCATATATTTTGGATGTTAACCCCTTATCAGATTTATCATTTTTTAATATCTGTTCCCATTTGGTAGATTGTGTTTTTGTTTTGTTGATGATTTCCTTAGCTGTGCAAGAGCTTTATGTTTGATGTAATCCCATTTCTTTCTTTTTTACTTTTGTTGTCCTTGCCTGAGGAGAGGGATCCAAAAAATAATCACTAAGACCAGTATCAGAGAGTTTACTGCCTATGTTTTTTTCTAGGAGTTTTATGGTTTCAGTTCTTATATTTAAGTCTTTCACTTATTTTGAGTTTATGTTTTAATATAGTATAAGAAAGTAATCCAGTTTCATTCCTTTACATGTAGTTATCCAGTTTGCCCAGCACCTTCATTAAAGAGATTATCTTTTCCCCCTTGTGTATTTTTCCCTCCATTGTTGTAGATTAGTCACCCATGTAAGTGTGGGTTTATATCTAGGCTCTCTATTCTGTTCCATTGATCTGTGTGTCTTTTTGTGCCAGTATCATACTATTTTGATTACTGTAGATTTGCAATATAGTTTGAAATCTGGGCTCATGACACCTCTAGCTTTGTTCTTCTTTCTTAAGATTGCTGTGGCTATTCAGGCCATTTGTGATTTCATACAAATCTTAGGACTATTTGTTCTACTTCTGTGAAAAATAATTTGGTAGAGATTGCATTGAATCTGTAGATTGCTTTGGGTAGTATGGATATTTTAACAATATTCATTCTTCCACTCCATGAGCATAATATATCTTTCCATTTGTGTTATTTTCAATGTCTTTCATCAATATCTTACAGTTTTCAGAATATAGGCCTTCCACCTCCTTGGTTAAATTTGTTCCCAGGTACTGTATTATGTTTGATGCTGCTTCAAATGGGATTTTCATAATTTCTCTTTCTGGTAGTTTTTCAGTAGTGTACAGAACTGCAGCAGATTTCCGTATATTGCTTTTGTATCCTGCAGCTTTACTGAATTCATTTATACTGCTCATAGTTTTTTGGCAGAATCTTTAGGGTTTTCTGTATATAGTATCAGGTCATCTGTGAATAATGACAGTTTTACTTATTCCTTTCAAATTTAGATGCTTTATTTTCTTTTTCCTGTCCAATTTCTGTGACCAGGGCTTCTAAAACTATGTCAAGTAAAAGTGGTGAGACTGGGCATCCTTATCTTTTTTTTCCTGAGGTTAGAAGGAAGAAAGCTGTCCACTGTTCGTTCACTATTGAGTATTATGTTAACTATGGGTTTTCCATATACTGCTCTGTTATGTTGACGTATGTTTTTTCTACACACACTTTGCTGAGAATTTTTAATCATGAGTGGATGTTGAATTTTGTCAGATACTTTTTGTACATCTGTTGAGATGTAAATCTGTGTGATTTTTATCCTTCATTTTGTTCATGTGCTATTATGCTGGTTGATTTGCAGATATCGAACTATGTGTGAATTCATAAATTCCACTTGTTCATGGAGTATTATCCTTTAAATGTATTGTTAAATTTGGTTTGTTAATATGTTATTGAGGATTTTTATATCTGTGTTCTTTAGGGATATTGGCCTGTAATTATCTTCTGTTGTATTGCTTTTCTTTGGTTTAAGTATCAGGATAATTCTGGCCTCTTAGAGTGAGCTTGGAAGCATTCCTTCTTCAAGTTTTTGGAATAGTTTGAGAAGGATGGGTATTAACTCTTCTTTAAATGTTTGGTAGAATTCACCTCTGAATGCCTCCAGTTCTGAAATTTTCTTTGTTGATATAAATCTTCCTGTTAGTAACTTTAACTTGTAAATTATACACAGAAATCTACATAAATTTACAGGTACAGCGTAACAGGTAGTTATATAATGATCACCAAATCAAAATAAAGAAGTCACCAAATATCTTTCCTCAGTTACAACTCCTTTTTTATCCCAGAAAGGTAATCACTCCTGACCTTTATGGTAACCACTTCCTTGCTTTTCTTTATGGTTTTGTCTCCTGTATGTGTATTCCTAAATAATGTAGTTTATAGTTCCCAGTTTATTAAGATTTATATAAATGGAATCAAAGTGTAAGTACTTTTTGGATTTAAAAAAAGCAGCTTTTTATGGAGGCTTAACAACATGCTCCTAAATAACTAATGGATCAATGACCAAATAAAAACAGAGATCAAGCACTATATAGAGGCAAATGACAACAATAACTCAACACTGCAAAATCTGTGGGATGCGGTGAAGGCCATGCCAAGAGGGAAGTATATTGCAATACATGCCTACCTCAGGAAAGAAGAACAATCCCATAAGAACAGTCTAAACTCAAAATTAATGAAACCAGAAAAAGAACAAATGAGGTCCAAAGTCAGTAGAAGGAGGGATATAATAAAGATTAGAGCAGAAATAAATAAAATTGACAAGAATGGAACAGAATCAATGAAAGCAGGAGCTGGTTCTTAGAGAAAATAAACAAAATAGATAAACCCCTAGCCAGACTTATCAAGAAAAAGGAGTCTACACACATAAACAGAATCAGAAATGAGAAAGGAAAAATCACCATGGACACCACAGAAATTCAAAGAATTATTAGAGAATACTATGAAAAAGTATATGCTAACAAACTGGATAACCTAGAAGAAATGGACAACTTTCTAGAAAAATACAACCTTCCAACACTGACCCAAAAAGAAACAGAAAATCTGAACAGACCAATTACGAGCAGCAGAATTGAATTGGTAATCAAAAAACTACCTAAGAACAAAACCTCTGGACCAGATGGTTTCACTGCCAAATTTTATCTAACATTTAGTGAAGACCTAATACCCATTCTCCTTAAGGTTTTACAAAAAGTAGAAGAGGAGGGAATACTTCCAAACTCATTTGATGAAGCCAGCACCACCCTAACACCAAAACCAGGCAAAGACCCCACAAAAAAGAAAATTACACACCAATATCCCTGATGAACATAGATGTAAAAATACTCAACAAAATATTAGCAAACTGAATTAACAATACATCAAAAAGATCATCCATCATGATCAAGTAGGATTTATTCCAGGGATGCAAGGATGGTACAATATTGAAAAATCCATCACCACCATCCACCACATTAACAAAAAGAAGGACAAAAACCACATGATCATCTCCATAGATGCTGAAAAAGCATTCGACAAAATTCATCCATTCATGATGAAAATTCTTAACAAAATGGGTATAGAGGGAAAGTACCTCAACATAATAAAGGCCATATATGACAAAGCCACAGTCAACATCATACTTAACAGCGAGAAGCTGAAAGCCTTTCCTTTAAGATCAGGAACAAGACAAGGTTGCCCACTCTCTCCACTTTTATTCAACATAGTTCTGGAGGTCTTAGCCATGGCAACCAGAGAACACAAAGAAAGAAAAGGCATCTAGATTGGCAAGGAAGAAGTTAAACTGTCCCTGTTTGCAGATGACATATTGTACATAAAAAACCCTAAAGAATCCACCCCAAAACTACTAGATCTAATATCTGAATTTAGCAAAGTTGGGGGATATAAAATTAATACACAGAAATCTGTTGCATTCCTATACACTAACACTGAAATAGCAGAGAGAGAAATCAGGAAAACAATTCCATTCACAATTGTATCAAAAAGAATAAAATACCTAGGAATAAACCTAACTAAGAAAGTGAAAGACCTAGACTCTGAAAAGTACAAGACACTCATGAGAGAAATTAAAGAAGATAGTGCTCATGGATACAAAGAATTAATATTGTCAAAATGGCCACCCTGCCTTAAGCGATCTGCAGATTCAGTGCAATCCCTATCAAAATAGCAACAGCATTCTTCAATTAACTAGAACAGGTAGTTCTAAAATTCATATGGAATCACAAAAGACCCCAAAAAGCCAAAGCAGTCCTGATAAGGAAGAATAAAATGGGGGGGGATTACACTCCCTGACTTCAAGCTCTACTACAAAGCTGTAGTAATCAAGACAATTTGGTACTGGCACAAGAACAGACCCATAGACAAATGGAACAGACTAGAGAGCCCAGATATAAACCAAACCATATATGGTCCATTAATATACAATAAAGGAGCCATAGACATACAATGGGGAAAGGACAGCCTCTTCAACAACTGCTGTGGGCAAAACTGGAAAGATACATGCAAGATAATGAAACTGGATTATTGTCTAACCTATACACAAAAGTAAACTCAAAATGGATCAAAGACCTGAATGTAAGTTATGAAACCATAAAATTCTTAGAAGACAACACAGGCAAAAATCTCCTGAATATAAGCATGAGCAACTTCTTCCTGAATGCATCTCCTCAAGTAAGGGAAACAAGTTAAAATGAACACATGAGACTATATCAAACTAAAAAGCTTCTATACTGCAAAGGACACCATCAATAGAACAAAAAGGCATCCTACTATATGGGAGAATATATTTATAAATAACATATCTGACAAGGGGTTAACATCCAAAATATATAAAGAACTCACATGCCTCAACCCAAAAAACAACCCAGTTAAAAAATGGGTAGAGTATATGAACAGACAATTCTTCAAAGAAGAAATTCAGATGGCCAACAGGCACATGAAAAGATGCTCCACATCACTAATCATCAAGGAAATGCAAGTAAAAACCACAATGAGATATCACCTCACACCAGTTAGGATGGCCAGTATCAAAAAGACTAAGAACAACAAATGCTGGCAAGGATGTGAAGAAAGGGGAACCCTCCTACACTGCTGGTGGGAATGCAAGCTAGTTCAACCATTGTGGAGAGCAATATGGAGGTTCCTCAAAAAACTCAAAATAGAAATACCATTTGACCTGGGAATTCCACTCCTAGGAATTTACTCAAACAATATAATTTCTCACATTCAAAAAGACATACACACTCCTATGTTTATTGCAGCACTATTTACAAAGCCAACATATGGAAGCAACCTAATGGTCCATCAGTGGATGAATGGATAAAGAAGGTGTGCTACATATACACAGTGGAATACTATTCAGCCATAAGAAAGAAACAAATCCTACTATTTGCGACAACATGAATGGATCTGGAGGTTATTATGCTCAGTGAAATAAGTCAGGCGGAGAAAGACAAATATGAAATGATTTCCCTTATTTGTGGAGTATAACAACGAAGCAAAACTGAAGGAACAAAACAGCAAACAGACTCCAAGAGGAGACTAGCGGTTACCAAAGGGGAGGGTTTGGGAAGGGAGAAGGGGATTGAGGGGTATTATGATTGGCACACATTGTGTGTGGGGGTATTACAGGGAAGACACTGTAGCACAGAGAAGACAAGTAGTGACTCTGTGGCATCTTACTATACTGATGGGCAGTGACTGCAATGGGGTGTGGGGGGAGACATGATAATATGGGTGAATGTGGTAACCACATTGTTTTTTCATGTAAAACCTTTATAAGAGTGTATATCAATAATACCTAATACCTTAATTTAAAAAAAGCAGACTTTACTTTCTTCACTAAGTCATGCTTGTAACATTCATCAGTATTGCTTGTAAGGACGATTTGTTCATTTTCATTTCTGTATATGCTGTTGTATGAATATACCACAGGGTATATATTCATTCTACTTTTGGTGGGCACTAGATCATATTCAGTTCTTTTACCATGACAAATAATAATGCTCTAGTATACTTGTACATGTATGCAATTACCCTTGAGTGTGCATTTCTGGGTGTATATTTAGGAATAGAATTGGTAAATCACAGGATGTGCCACTCTTCCACATTATTAGAAATACCAAACTTTTCTAAAGCTGTAAAATTTTTATCTTTATGTTCCAAGAACTTGTCCACTCTGGAGATTGTATTGCTAGTCTGCTAGTCATGCAGTAGTTTTTCATTGTGTTTGAATTACTAATGAACTTCAGCACCTGTATGTGTGACTATTGGCTGTTTGGATTTCCTGTTTTGTGAAGTTACTGTATTTAATTCTTTTGCTCATTTTTCATTTCGCTTGCCTATGTTTTTCTTAATATTTTGTGTTCTTTGTTGGGGATGGAAACACACATGTTCGTGTGTGTGTGTGTATGAGTGTGTGTGTGTGTGTGTGTGCATCAAGTATCTTTTTAAAGTCTGTGACTTTTTTTAATCCTTTCATGTGTTTTGATGATGAACAGAGGTTCTGAATTTTATTGTGCTCAAACTTCTTAGTCTTTTTCCTTATAGTAAGTACCTTCCCTCCCCCTGCACTAAGACCATGAAAACATTTTCTACAAACTTTGTACCATTTCCATGTACATATAGATCTTTAATCTATACATACAGTTGTGTGAACAAACTTTTTCATAGTTTTTCTGTGCAGCAGTTTGATAATACAAATCAGAATTTTAAATGTTCATGTCCCTTTATCTAGCAATTCTGCTTTAAGAAATTTATCTTAGCCAAATACATAAAACATTGAACGAAGATGCCTGTGTGTGTGTAGGTAGATGTTCAAGTTTTCTTACCCTTCTACAGCAAATAAGTGCACATGATACAGATGTTGTTGCTTTATATCATCAGCTGCCTTGCCTTTTGCCAAGTGAGTGTAATCTTTCTCAGTCACTGTAGAGCCATCAGTAAACTACCTTACCCTAAATAATTTTATGTTATTTAAAAATCTTGTATAACTGTTACATTTGTGATATATAAAGTGGTTTAACATTAGCACATTTTATGATGAGAGATTCGAGTGATTGAGGAATCACAGAGAAAACTGCAATTCAGGTGTTTAGTTTCTAAGACCATTATAAATATAACAGTGAAATGAATGGAGGTTATATTACATCCTGTAAAATCTTTAATTTGGTGCATTTTTAGCACAGAGCATTGTCGATTAGGAGAAAGTGCTTTTCTAGTTTTTGGTAATTTCTACAGCAGAGGTTCTCAGTGGTGGAGGTGGGGGTCCAGTTTTGCCCCCCCCAACCCTGGGGATATGTGGACAATGGGAAATGTCTGGAAGAATTTTAGGTTGTTACAATGTGGAGGGTTGGGGACAGGAGGAGAGTGCTGCTAGCCCCTAGTTGGTAGAAGCCAGAGATGCTGAACATCCAAAAAGGGACAAGACAACCTCTACAAAAAAGTAATTTCTGGCCCAGAATGTCAGTAGTGCCACGGCTGAACAACCTGCTTTAGTGTTCTCACTTCCGGCATTGATAATAACTCAATCTGTAACTGAGATCGTATTGTAAAAGCCACTCGATCTTTTCTCGGGCATTAAAGTAGGTTTTCCTTAAAAGGTGACATTATGAGAGCATATTTTGTCACATGAATGTACAACAGAAGCTTCCTTAACCAACCTGCATTTAATTCACCAAATTAACAATGTCCTACATTCTTTTTGTATAACATCTGCTAGACTTCATAGCGACCTGAACATGTAAAGCTAGTAAGCTACTTTCACTGTGCTGCTCCTGTTTAGCTCCTATCATTTGGGTTATAGTTTACCAAGAGCTTATTGTGTTTGTTTGCCTGCTTATTTATATAATACCAGTTTACAGTAACATAAACTATTGAACAAGATTATAAAAAATAAATGTTTACATCTTTATTTACATTTACTTTATTCCCTTTGAATAAAGTAGTGAGCAAAATGATTGTGAAAGACTGTAAGTGGAAAGGAGGAATTATGGAATTCCAAGATTCTCCACTTGGCAAGTGCCCTTAGATTCTTTTTATGTTTTGAAATAACCCAAACTGGAAATTATTTACAATCTATTATGAAAGTGATTTATGCAAGGAAGATGGTGAATATTTCAATCAATAGGTCCATTCCTGGAGAGTATTGGTAAGCAAATCTACATTTATTTGTTTTCTTAAAATATGTTGTTTTCAATTAACACCTGATCACTAACCCCAATCACATTGGATAAAATTCTATCTGCAGTAAATTTTACAGAATTGAGAGTAGTATTGGAAAAAAAAGACATCAAATAATTTCTTGTACTTCAGAAATATCCTAAGAATTGGGGATTAGATTTTATAGGCTTATTTTTTAGAAGTAATGTTCTATTTTTAAATAAATCCAATTACTGAGTATTTGTCCACTAGACTTTCTACAAATGAACTATTTTATTTGTAATTCATTGTCTCAATTTTTTTAGTTAATTCTGCCTATGGGTATATCAGTAATCCAGTGATTCACAATAAGAAAATTATGAAAGAGAAGCACCTTATACTGAAGGTATCACAAGTTTCTTTTATCATTAATTTGTCAATTCCAAAATATCATGAGTAGGCATTTTCAAAATAAGCTTTCCATTTCAATGTTGATATGTTAGTCCTGTATTTAATCCACCATGTTCCAGTTGTAGTACTTAATTCTTGATATGTAAAAGTAAAATTTAATTTTAAAATGTAAATGTCAATTTGGAAAGAAGAGTGCCCCATGAACATCACTGAAGAAAATATTGGGTGTAATTCTTTTCCAGATGGCACCCCCACAGGTGAGGCAGCAGCCTGTGAAATTACAGTCTGAATTACATTGCAGATGAGCAGGGCATTTGGAGCAAAGCCTTCTGATATCAGTAATAAATGACTTGGTTCAGAACCAAGGACAATTCCCAGGAAATTAAAGGCTATTCTTTCATATAAGAAACCTATAGTAAAATGAAGTTTAGCAAAGTGGAAAGTTGAGAGAAAGGACAACAATTGTTAATGATCCATATATGATTCTTTTCATTCTCTCTTTTTAACTAGACATAGTAATTTATCTCACAGAAGTCATATATTGGCTCTACATATACTCTAGTCTTTGTGTAGATTTTCCAAACTGATTGCTTTCATAGTAGATGGTGGCTGAGAATCAATTGCCAACTAAGCTGTTGCTCTGAAATATTGGAAATCATATACATATTGTAAATTATAACCTTGTTTAATATGTTCTATGGGAAATTTTTCATTTTAGAACACTTGAATCCTTAATTACAGTGTAGTATAATACAAATACTAAATCTTATTTTCAATCAGATTAATCAATTTAAGAAGCAACATAGAATAGTAATTCACAATTTGACCTCTAGTTACAGACCAGGGTTCAAATTCTGACTCATTCAACTGTTTCTTTGACTATGAGCTATTTTTTATATCCTGTTAAGTAATTTAATATTTGCAAACCTTTATTTTCTCATCAGTTAAATGGAAATAACAGTAAAATGTGCCTTAGGGGAAAAATTAAATAAGATAATGCTTTAAAGATACTTAATACAAGGAACTTAAACAATTAACACCACTATTGTTATTTGAAAATACTCATTTTAGAAAGCAAAACAGCTTTTTAAAACAACTAATTTAAATTTCTCTAGAAAAATAGCAAAAAAGCAGATACTGTTTCATTTTAACAAATATATAATGATATGTATACACAGTATTAATAACTCTTATTCTTTTATTCATTAAAAAATTCTTAATGAATTTCTGCTACATACCTGACACATTTCTAGCCCTCAGGAATATAGTTGCAGACAATTTATGGGCAAAGTCCTTGCTCTTCTTAGAGCTTACATTTTAGTAAGGAGATAAAATAAATGCAAAAATAATATTTTAATTCATAAGTGCTGTGGTAAAATACAAAACAGGATAAAGAATGGTGCTTGGTGGAGGGAAATGATGATACTTTATGTAGGGACTAAAGGAAAATCCTTTTTGAGGAAGTATTGGTTGAGCAGGTAATCTGATACTAAGTGAAATGAACAATAAAATTGTCAGGTCTTCACTGAGTCTTAAATAATGTAGCATATTTAGGAGATAGACTAAATATGAAGAAGTGTGTAATCTAGTTTTGAAGGAACGCTTTTCTTTCGATTTGCTGGTTCAGTTATTCTTCAGCTTAAAGTTTACAAAGTACTGTAACAGAATAGAAGCCTAATCATATACTTAACGCAAATTGTACCTTGCTACTGAGATGAAAAAGATGATCAGAAAAAGATATAGAGTATTGCTTTTAATTATATATGAAGGAAGAGAGAAAAAGATTATCAAAAATGGGAAAACACAAAAGAAGAAAGACATGCTTTAGCCTCTGCTTCTATCCATTTTAGCCCAATTCTGCCTTATGGGGACTTTTCTCAAATTAAAAAATCACATGATAAGGTTTCTCATTGATTTTATGTGTTAACTCTGTGCCAGAAACTGTGCTAACAACAAAATGTATCAACAAAAGCATTTAATCATTTGCTTTCAGAAAATCCGTGACCTAGTAATTAATGACGACTGTCTTTAAAAAATAAATGGGAAGCACAGACATGGCTGAAATTTCTGGAAGAGTATTTTTGCTGCTAGGGATGGTTATCTTCTTTCAATTGTTTGTTTGCACTCTGTTTACCTGTTGAATTTATCAGTGGGAATTGAATCTTAAGGCCAGTGTTTTGTAAGGGAAGCTAAAAATTGTCCAGTATTTATCTAGCTATAGGACTTAAATAAAATAAGCCCCTTAACCTCTCTAGTTCTTCTTTCCCTAATGTGAAGATTAGATTGTTTAAATAATTAGAATCCTAGAGACTGTTTCTAGTGATATCTGATCAAAATTCTAATTAGTGAAAGTAATTATTATGGGGTATGTTGAAAAATGTTTATTGGGTTTATTATGCAAATACTGAAGTTCAAAGTATTAAGTAAAATTGATTTTTTTGGACCCAGGGGGGAAAAAAAATCACTGTATTATCCCTTGAGAATCTTAAAGTTGGAATTGGAAATAATTTAGCCAGTGTGATCAAATTATTTTGATTGGGTTTTTAAATCCTATTTCTTAATTGTAAAAAAATCTTGAGGTTTTGTATTTTTCTGAATGTATGTGCACATGCGTAGTCTTCTTGGCTAGTTTGAAAAAAGAAGTAACCCAATAAAGTGGATTCTGATAGATGGCTGAAAAAACAAACAGGAATTTCACTTCTAGCTCATGGGTTATAACACAGGCCCATTCAATAAATGTCATATGATGTGGACAGCCTTATAAGCATTTATTCTCTAATTTATTAACTTTAAATTCTCATTCATCACTACAAATATATTTTTAAGTAACTCCTAATTTTTTTTATTAAGGTATCATTGATATACACTCTTATGAAGGTTTCACATGAAAAACAATGTGGTTACCACATAACACCCTTATTATCGAGTCCCTCCCACACCCCATTGCAGTCACTGTCCATCAGTGTAGCAAGATGCCACAGAGTCACTACTTGTCTTCTCTGTGCTAGTGTCTTCCCCTTGATCCCCCCAACACTCAATCCCCTTCTCCCTCCCTCCCCACCCACCCTTCCCCTTTGGTAACAGCTAGTCCCTTCTTGGAGTCTGTGAGTCTGCTGCTATTGTGTTCCTTCAGTTTTGCTTTGTTGTTATACTCTACAAATGAGGGACATTTGGTATTTGTCTTTCTCTGCCTGACTTATTTCACTGAGCATAATACCCTCTAGCTCCATCCATGTTGTTGCAAATGGTAGGATTTATTACTTTCTTATGGGTGAATAGTATTCCATTGTGTGTATGTACCACATCTTCTTTATCCATTCATCTACTGTGGACACTTAGCTTGCTTCCATGTGTTGCTATAGTAAATAGTGCTGCAATAAACATAGGGGTACATGTGTTTTTTTGAATATGAGAAATTATATCCTTTGGGTAAATTTCTAGGAGTGGGATTCCTGGGTAAAATGGTATTTCTTCTTTTAGTTTTTTGAGGAAACTCCTATTGCTTTCCACAATGGTTGAACTAGTTTACATTCCCACCAGCAGTGTAGGACATCCAGAAGTATGTTGAATAAAGGTGGGGAGAGTGGGCATCCTTCCTTGTCTTGTTACCAATCTTAAAGGAAAAGCTTTCAGCTTCTTGGTGTTAAGTATGATGTTGACTGTGGGATTGTCATATATGGCCTTTATTATGTTGAGGTACTTGCCCTCTATACCCATTTTGTTGAGAGTTTTTATCATGAATGGATGTTGAATTTTGTCGAATGTTTTTTCTGCATCTATGGAGATGATCATGTGGTTTTTGTCCTTCTTTTTGTTAATGTGGATGGTGGTGATGGATTTTTCAATATTGTATCATCCTTGCATCCCTGGAATAAATCCTACTTGATCATGATGGATGATCTTTCTGATGTGTTTTTAAATTCAGTTTGCTTATATTTTGTTGAGTACTTTTGCATCTATGTTCATCAGGGATATTTGTCTGTAATGTTCTTTTTTGGTGAGGTCTTTGCCTGGTTTTGGTATTACAGTGATGCTGGCTTCATAGAATGAGTTTGGAAGTATTCCCTCCTCTTCTACTTTTTTTGTAAAACGTTAAAGAGAATGGGTATTAGGTCTTCACTAAATGTTTAATTGAATTCAGCAGTGAATCCATCTGGTCCAGAGGTTTTGTTCTTAGGTAGTTTTTTGATTACCAATTCAATTTTGTTGCTGGTAATTAGTCTGTTCAGATTTTCTGTTTCTTTCTGGGTCAGCCTCGGAAGGTTGTATTTTTCTAGAAAGTTGTCCATTTCTTCTAGGTTATCCAGTTTGTTAGCATATACTTTTTCATAGTATTCTCTAATAATTCTTTGTATTTCTGTGGTGCCCATAGTGATTTTTCCTTTCTATTTCTGATTCTGTTTATCTGTGTAGACTTTCTTTTATCTTGATAAGTCTGGCTAGGGATTTATCTATTTTGTTTTTTTTCTCAAAGAACCAGCTCCTGCTCTCATTGATTCTATTGTTTTATTCTTGTCAATTTTATTTATTTCTGCTCTCATCTTTATTATGTCCCTCCTTTTACTGTCTTTGGGCCTCATTTGTTCTTCCTTTTTCTAATTCCATTAATTGTGAGTTTAGACTGTTCATATTGGATTGTTCTTCTTTCCTAGGGAAGGCCTGTATTGCAGTATACTTCCCTCTTAGCACGGCCTTCGCTGTGTCCCACAGATTTTGTGGTGTTGTATTATTGTTGTCATTTGTCTCCTTTATTATTGTTGTCATTTGTCTCCATGTATTGTTTGATCTCTGTTTTTATTTGATCACTGATCCATTGATTATTTAGGAGCATGTTGTTAAGCCTGCATGTGTTAGTGGGCTTTTTCATTTTCTTTGCTTCAAATTATTTCTAGTTTCATACCTTTGTGGTCTGAGAAGCTAGTTCGTACAATTTCAATATTTTTGAATTTACTGAGGCTCTTTTTGTGGCCTAATATATGATCTGTTCTTGAAAATGTTCCATGTGCACTTGAGAAGACTACTTATCCTGCTGCTTTTGGGTAGAGTGTTCTATAGATGTCTTTTAGGTTCATCTGTTCTATTGTGTTGTTCAGTGCCTCTGTCTCCTTACTTATCTTTTGTCTGGTTGATCTGTCCTTCAGAGTGAGTGGAGTGTTGAAGTTTCCTAGAATGAATGCAGTGCATTCTATTTCCCCTTTTAATTCAGTTAGTATTCATTTCACATATGTGGGTGGTTCTGTGTTGGGAGCATAGATATTTATAGTGGTTGTATCTTCTTGTTGTATTGATGCCTTTATCATTATGTAATGTCCTTCTTTGTCTATTGTAACTTTCTTTGTGTTGAAGTCTATTTTGTCTGATACAAGTACTGCAACACCTGCTTTTTTCTCCCTATTGTTTGCATGAAATATCTTTTTCCATCCCTTCCCTTTCAGTCTGTGTGTGTTTTTGGGTTTGAAGTGAGTCTCTTGTAGGCAGCATACAGATGGGTATTGTTTTTTTATTCGTTCAGTGACTGTGTCTTTTGATTGGTGCATTCAGACCATTTACATTTAGGGTGATTATTGATAAGTATATACTTATTAACATTGCAGACTTTATATTCATAGTAACTCCTAATTTCTTTAAGCTAGTAAGATTTATGGTTTCAAATCCTTTGACATATTTAACATAGTATTATGTTAAAGAGTTTTAATGTATTTACTCTTCACTATAAACTTAAGAAGTAGAAACTTATTTTTATTGGCATTTTACAGAAGAAGGAACTGATACTCAGTGATGTTAACTTGCTCAAGGTCAGTTGGGAAAGGGGCTCTTCTTGGATTTAAACCCTAAAGTCCACCCTCTTAAACACTATACTGTTGGTATTGACCTTAGGAGCAGTTTAAAATAGTGTAATTTAATCTGTGGTGAACGGCTAATAATAACTCTATCTTAAATGCAATAAATGAGCAAGTTGCTAGATGGAGCTACTTTAACTTACTGATCGCAAAGATTTTTGTTTGATGGAGTTTGAACATGTGGCAGCAAAATTCTTAGGTTTAGCTAATTGCTTTGAAGAGTAATGCTATGAATAGTTTGACAGTAGCAAATCAATAACAAACTTTTTTGCCCTTTTTCAAAAAAGATTGGATTATAATGAATAATTTGTACCAAAATGTGAATTTATTTATTTTAATCTTGTAACATGCATAATCTTGCTAATAATGACCATTTTTCTGCAAACCTATTAGTATGTTTTACCAGCTTATCTTTTTCCCATAAAGTAAATGGCTACCTCCTGTTTTAGTAATTCCTTGATATAAATTATAATTCACCCTAGTCAGTGGATGAATGCTTATTTTTTAAACATTTGTTTGTATAGATCTGCATGAATAATGTCATATGGAGAAAGATTTCTTAGTTTAATTGTAAAAATCCTGTTCTTTGAATACATAGATGATATTAGTGGGGAACTATCTAGTAACAGTTAGACATATCACCGAAGGACTCCAACCAGAAAAACTAGTTCCATCAATGCTTAATTTTCCTAATGTAAACACATTAATGAAAGAGCTTTGTTGCTAAGTCTTTTGCAGGCAATTATTTTCTTATCAGTGAATTGGTGTGTTGGGGTAGTAGGTAAATGCCAGTGTAGAGTTGCTAGTGGCAATTTAATTAGGTTTCTTTATAAGTGACTCAAGCCTAAGAGCTTTATTTTCTATAAATTTAAATTTGCTGTTAATCTAGTGAAGATTATCCATTTCAGGTTTTCTTGTTTTAGAGATAGCTTTAAAAGTCTTTGTTTATGTGATTAAAGAATACTGTATTTATCCTGTCAGGTAGTTACTTGTCCACAGAACAAATGAGTAAATGAGAACAGCCTTGATTTAGAATGTTATCATTAGGGTAAAGCTCTCATTGATTTTCGCTGAGCAATAATAAGGTATATTATGTGCTAAGCAACTGCAATGAGCACTTGACTTTCCCTCCTACTCAGGGTGGTTGTGGGGTGGGCCCTAGAAGGAGAAAGAATGACCGAAGCTGTCACCGATCTCTCACACAGGCTTCTGTGTGACTTCTGTAATAAACTGTGTAGCATACTATGAGAATGTAGTTTGTGACACCAGTAGTGGCAAATTGTCTTTTCATTGTGCTATGTTTTTTAATTTTTTGGTAGAGGATTTATTACTGTTGAAATCTTGAGGACACCAGGGCTGTATTTCATGAACATTCAACAACACTAGTTGTGCAAGGTGTTAATAGGTGTAGCATAGAAAAAAAAAATGAAGAGGTCTATAAGTAATTCGTTGTTAAAATATATTCAGCAATCCTCTTCACCATAACCCTTCTCAGTACTACTAGAGTGCTAGTATGCATTATGAATCTCTAAGAGGAAAATAAAAGCATCTGTTGTATGTGTCAACCTTCTGATTAAAGATACCCTTCTTTTTTTTTTTTTTTTAACCAAAGAGAAAGTCACTGGGAAGGAATTGCTTTGGGAAATGGTGTTCTAGACTAGGATTTCTCAACCTCAGCCTTACTGACATTTTGGGCAAGATAGCTGTGTGTTGTGTGGGCTATCCTGTGCATTGTGGAATGTTTATCAGCTGCCCGTGGCTTTCCCTGTGAGATATCAGTAGCTTCCCCTAGCCCCAGCTGTGACAATCAAAAAACGTCTCCAGACATTACCAGATGCCCCCTAGGGTGCAAAATCTAGTTGAGAACCACTGCTGTAGATTCATATTGCAATATCCCAAGGGAATTATAGGACAGATTGATAATTTCTATCTCTGATTTTCCTTTTAATGAAGAAGAAACCATAGTCTAGAGAGTGGAAGCACAGATAAAGAAGGATCAGTATTTTCTATAGTAATAAGCTTTCTGGCTGGGTTCACTTTATACCCTGGCCTGATTTTCTAATAATTATTAGATAGAGAACTTAATGTAAAAATAATTCCAAACTTTGCAGGAATTTATATGGCAAAGACAAAGAATATATTTTTTATGAAAAGAGTAGTCGGCCAGATATTTAAGTTGATCTATGTGTGAAGATATTGCACATATCTAAAATCCTTTTTACCTTTTTTATACAGGGCTATTTTCTTCTTTTTGAGTCTATGTTAGATTCTGTCCTTTATGCAAAGAACAAATACTTGGCAAAAGGAGGATCAGGTGAGTATAAAATTCTAGTTTTAATAATCAAATTTTAGTCTGGCAGGACCAAATGAACCTTTGGACTTCAAATAAACTATGCATGACTGAGAAAGTTCCCAGTAGAGATGAAAGATGTTTCCATTACATGAAGCCTTAAGACATTCGTTTGCTATACTGTTGATAGTAGAACATTGTATAAGATATGCAGTACTCAAAGTTAATGGTATTTCCAATAACACTTTTTATAAAAATATGACTAGGTTTGGAAGCTATTTGATACTGAAATCAAAATCTAACAGAAACTCCTTTTGATTTTTAACTCTATGACATTTAGTTCTTTTTTTTTTTTCCAGTAGAGTATTTCATACTAGGCTGGAGATTTTTCACTTTTGCTGCTAAGCAAATTTTCCATGATTTCACTAAATATATAAGCCTGGATTATCTGTGATGTATTAAGAACACTTAAAAAGTGACTGGTTTCTACCAGCTTTTTAAAGTGAAGCATACCCAATCAGTATTCCTAAGTGGGTCCCAATAAATTTGGAAAGCTTTCTTTTCATGTCCCTGGTAAACTTAATATTAACCTGCATACTCAGAGTGAGATTGTGTTTTATAGGCCTTCTGCTGTAAACAGTCACATACAAACAAAATGTTCTCTTTCAGGGTAGGGATTATGTTTTGTTCATCTTTGACTCTTCAGCAAGCCCTACAGCTCCTGGAACATAAATTAGTTTATTGAGTTGAATCATTGAAACTGAATTTGAATAGCATCTGTTCCCATTCACTCATCTCTCCCTGTACCTTCCCTTTCTCAAAACTTCAGGATCAACAGATGGTTTCCACAGTCAGAGTACAGTTAATAACTGTTACACAGAAGTGGACAAAAAGGACACATTTTGAACCAGTGACATAAAGCACTTGACCATACTTATGCCACCTGTCCATCCATATTCAATGAAATTACTTTGGCAATTTTAGAAATTACTTTGGTGCAGTAAAAATCAGTAAGGAAAAAGCAAAGCAGAGAAACGGCTCCCATACAATAGTTGTTTTATATTAACATTTAAAGAGATTGTCTATTTCAAGATACTCACTTTATTACTGTATTTTATACAGCCACCTCAAGATATGTTCCTGATCTCTGACATGAACCTCGTTAGCATTTTTAGATATATTTTATCCTGCAACAACTGACTCTTTGATATAGAAGCAGTGGCTTTTTAAAATGGCAGCATCATACGTAATGACTGATAACTAATATTATCTACCATTTGTTGATTGTCTACCAGCTGCTAAATAATAGACTCTAGCTTTATTTTTGTTATTATGTATAATTCTTAAAAGAGCCCTTTGAGACTTTTAGAAACAAAGGTGTCCTGGATGACACATATTAAGTAGTCAAGCCTTAAGTCAAGTTTTTTGTTGTTTATTTTGTTTCATTTTAATTCAGAGCTTATGATTGCAATATTCATGTTTTCACTATCCCTTGTTCTTTCCGGTCCCAAAGCACACTGATTCTTGCCTTGAAGTTGTTCTAGGGAGGGTTCAGTTCAGAAAGCTGTTTCCATACCTCCCTGAATAGTATTCATTGATCTTACTGAAGGACTGACAGAAACTTAATAAACTTAAATTGAATTCTTGATGAAATTCATTAAGAACCTAGAGCATGCGAATAATGAGGTTATAGTTGACAAAACAATGGCAGAGCTATTTCCCATCATCAGAGGGATAAATTAGAGGCTCATAAATTTAGCTCTTTCCATATTTTTATATAGCTAACAGCATTAAGATAATCTGAGGTATATTGAAGAGGTCAGTATTTAACTGCCTAACCAGTGCTGTTGAATGTTACTTGTTTACAGAATAAAGAGACAAGAAGGAAAAATCAGAAATGAATAACGTGAAGTAGCCTATTTAGTCTGTTCTGTGTACTTGAGTATGCCTAGATGAATATCACCATTCATCTAAGGTGCTCATTTTTCTCTTGCAAAGCAAAATTTTCTTTAGTTTTTCTGAAGGAAGGGCTTACTAAGCAATTAGTAATATAAAGATTATAGAAAGAATGATTGAATTATTAGAGATGGAGAATATTGCAGATTCATATAAGTCTAAGGGGACCCCTATTTATTTTTACATGAATTTATGTTCATTTTATGTCTCACTGTAAATATCAAATGGCATGGAGTAAAACCTTTATAAAACACTGTCAGCCAATAACTTGAGAAACATTTTCCTTGTTACCACAAATCAGTTCCACAGTACTACTTTAGAGGTACTCATTTACGACTATTACTACTAATAAAAATAATCTTATAAAGTTAATGAAAGTGGGTTTACTGAAGACTACTTTTATTTTTGGCTAAGATTTAACAAGCACTAATTATGTATTCTAGGAATTACAGTGTTTTACAGTTCGACCAACCAAGAGATGAGGAGGAAAACAAAATACAAATCTTTCTGAATAAGAAAATGTTTGGTAGCAACCATTGAGTATTTTTACAATTAGAATAAAGACAAAAATAAAGTATGTTTTAGGATGACATCAAAGAATGTTAAATGTCTTATACCCTAACAATATCAAATACTACATCTCGCAAAATTGAGAAGGGAATGCAGAAGACATGTGGGAAGAAGTATGTATATTTCACTTGCTTTATCTTTAATAGCAGGTCTTTATGAGATACCATTTAAAGCTGACAAATCAAGTAATAGAATTATAAGCACATTTAGCACTGCAAAAGCAATATTGAAATTATTCTGTTGATTTAAATTTAGTGGTGAGGTTTGTGATGATAGTGGTGATAGATCCTGTCTGAATCTTGATTGTGGTGGTGATTACATGACTATGTATTTATCAAATCACATAGAATTATATACCAAGAAGGGCAAAAGGAGTGAGTTTTTAAATTACTGCATGTACATTACACCTAATAAAAATGACTTTTAAAAAAGTGAAGTGGCATTTGCCACCACATTCAGGTCAAATGAATTATGACATAATTTGATTTCTAACTTTTCTGAAAAATATATTAAAAAGCTGTGTACTGACTGTGTGCCCACTTTGGTGTTTGTTGTTAGCATTATCAGTACACCTCTCATTAATAGTCATTATCTTAATAATTAGGTTATTATAAAAAGGGAAGAGAAGGGGAAGAGCAAGGAAATATAGTAATTTTATCATTAGTCATGATAAATGAGGAAGTAGTATTGCAAATGGAGAGCTAAAGATATTCTATAAAGCTATAATCATAAAATTAGATACTAGAACAAAAATACAAAACTTTCTGAATATAAGAACTAGTAGTTAGAGAAAAAGCAAAAAGACTATGTAGTGACCTACTTAAAAAGATAAAAAACTATAGATACAGAGAAGATAACATAAAACAGTAGAATTGTGAACAAAAAAATACTTATATCAGTAAGCGTAAATGGGCTAAATTTGCCTATTCAAAGAAAAAGAATTTCAGACTGGATTACAAAAGAAAACCCAATTCTGTGTACTTTCTAGAGGCACACATATGTCCTTCATGAAGAAAGCAGTTACTCCAAAAGCTGTTGTGAAGTTTTAGATTTGATTATAAAATCCTTACTTACATAGAAAATGTAGGGGCCCATTAAAGGAGACATCTTCCATGTTAGAAAAGAGTGTTGTTTTCATTGCCTTTCATTACAAGTAAAATGAAAGGACCCCCTCCACACACACACACACACACACACCCCACCCCGCCCCCACTCCCCTGCCTCACATGGTCAGAACTCAATTCAAATTCCTTATGGAGTCCTTTAGAATACACATCTTCCTTGAGTTATAATTGTCAAGATTGTAAAGTTCAGGACTGTGTTCATTACAACACAAAATATCTAAGGTAGCCAATTCCTAATTCACTGTTTTCTAATCTTGACAGACTGTCACGATCACTGGGGCCTTTTGTTAAAAATATGGATGTTCAGGTCCCGCACTAAACCCTTTTGAACCAGTAAGAACTAAAAATCAAATGACAAATGTGCCAGAATGTGAAGGTAAAGAGTTAGTCAGAATTCTGGGAAGTAACCCGAAATCTTAGCCAGCTGTGAGGAGGTGAATATAGAACCAAATTGAAGTATAATACTGATTACAAATCCTTTAACATACAACTTCTATATATGATTTTATTTTTACATAGTTTATCTCTGTGTAATCAGCCACTGACACTGGCTCATAGTGCTTAGAGATTTCCTTTAGTATTTTCATAATTCACTGTCTGCTTCCTCATCATCAAATGTGCATTTTTCACATTCATTATTTTGGTTTTGTTCAGTGATATTGCGGTAGTATCACTTTCTACTTTTTTCAGGGTCTACTACAGCTACATTTTAGCTTAGCTTAAGTATTATAAGGCAGTCACTATTTACAAGTTAATCATGTGAAAATGTTTCCAATTTCCAAATAACTAGTAGTTAATTTTTTAAGGTACCCTTATTATGAAATAATAAAAAATAAATCGAAATTTTATTTTTTAGTTTACTCAACTCCCAAAATATTTGCTAATTTAGGTATATAGTAGTAATACATTCCCCTTTATAAATATCACTTGTTTTATCACTGGCTATTACTTGATAAAATCTTTCTTCTTATTCACATATATTGTGAAAAGAATAGGTGTTTTTGACTAAGGCTTTTTACTTTTTGTTTATTTATACAAAAGCAATGTGCTAGTGTTTTCTAAGAAGTATTTCTTTATGCATCTCAGTCTTACCCTTTAGTGTCCAAAAGTTTGTGAGGCATCTCTAAGGGATAAAGGTTTTCCCATCTTTATCTATTCACCATGTGAGCTGTTCTAGTGACAAATGAATTCTGGGTAGTGAATCGAGAAGGACACAGATGTCAAAGCCATGAATTTATAAATGGTTTATTAAGAGGGTGCCTTTGTCCAATCAGTGCTTTGTTGATTTAGCCTACAAGAAGGAATAATTATTCAATTATGCTTCTATCTGACAAAAATCAAATGACAAATGTGTCAGAATGTGAAGGTAAAGAGTTAGTCAAAATTCTGGGAAGTGGCCCAAAATCTTAGCCAGCTGTGAGGAGGTGGATATAGAATCAAATTGACCTATAACACTGATTACAAATCCTTTAGTAATATTCGTAGATCTCACTAACTGAGGAATAAGCAATTGCATTCCTAAATTCTAACAAGAACCATGATTGTATTTTGTGAAGTATAATTAGCTTGAAAAATATACCTCAACACTAGAAAAAGTAAAATCATATTCTTCTTTTGTTCATTTCTTATTACCAGTATATTTTCAAGACTGGTTTTAGTTAGTTTTAGTAATTTGTAGTTTTTCCTTATGAAAAAATTAAGCCTTATGTCTTAGTAGTAGTACTAGTGCATCATTTGCTTGATACAGAGAGTTAGAGGTCATCTAACTTTTTCTATAAAAAACTATTAAGATAGTAAATATTTTCAGCTTTGTAGGCAATGCAGTCTCTGTTTCAGCTACTCAACTTTGCCACTGTAACACAATGCTACCATAAACCATAGGTAAATAATTGAGTGTGGTTCTGTTCCAGTTAAACTTTATTTACAGAAATATGCAGTGGGCTGAATTTGACCCGTGGGCCATAGTTTGCCTACCCTGATAGAGAGACTGATACTATTTTTTTAAAGTTCACTAAAATTTTTAATAATATCCTAAAATAGAAGAACTCTTGTGAATTATGTTAAGCAACTTGAATGTCTGTCCACTCTACAACTCCAAAGGATATTTGGCTCCCCTGGACTACAGTGTGAATGGCATCGCCTGAAATAGTCTAGTACAATGGACCTGATAATGACCTCCCTCATCTGTGTCTTCTACATCTGTATCAGGCCCACTGCCTGTTTTTGCAGATAAACTTTCATTGGAAGATAGCCATGCTCGTTTATTTACATCTTGTCTGTGGCTGCTTTCACACCCTATAGGGATCAGTAGTTTCAACAAAAACCGGATGGCCCACAAAACCTGAAACAGTTACTTTACAGAAAATGTTTGCTGAGTCCCAGTTCTATCTTACTATGTCCCTCCTTAAGGATGACATTCCACAGTATAATAACATGGGAAAGCTATGATTGTCATAGTAAGTCTAGCAAAAGATACATAAAGAAGTCACTAAATAGCTAAAGGTGTTTCAGAATTCAGGATGTGGTTCAGAAAACTAAACATAGAATTTTTTTATAGCTGATACTCTTGCTGGGTCAGCATTTTTTTTTTTTTTTGAGAGGGCATCATATTTATTGATCAAATGGTTGTTAACAACAATAAAATTCAGTATAGGGGGGTCATCGCTCAATGTACAATCATTAATCCATCTCAAGCCTAATTCTCGTCAGTCTCCAATCTTCTGAAGCATAACAAACAAGTTCTTACATGGTGAACGAATTCTTACATAGTAAATAAATTCTTACATGGTGAACAGTACAAGGGCATTCATCACAGAAACTATCGGTTTTGATCATGCATTATGACCTATAAACAATCAGGTCAAATATGAATATTTGTTTGATTTTTGTACTTGATTTATATGTTGATCCCACATTTCTCCTATTATTATTATTATTTTTATTTTTAATAAAATGCTGAAGTGGTAGGTAGATGCAAGATAAAGGTAGAAAACATAGTTTAGTGCTGTAAGAGGGCAAATGTAGATGATCAGATGATCAGGTGTGTGCCTATGGACTAAGTATTAATCCAGGCTAGACAAGGGCAGCAAGACATCCACGGATGTAGCAGATTTCTCTCAAAGCAGGGGGGGTGAGGTTCTGAGCCTCACCTCTGTTGATCCCCAAATTCTCACCTGATGGCCCCCCTGTGACTGTGCCTGTCTTAGGTTGTTCCTCCCTTGAGGAATCTTACCCGTCTCTGGCTAACCAGTCATCTTCCGGGGCCATACAGGGAAATGTAAAGTTGGTAAGTGAGAGAGAAGCCATATTGTTTGCAAAGGTTAGCTTTTTACTTCTTTGCAGATTTATGCCCTGTGGCTTCTATGCCCAGCACTTGTCTTGAGGTGTCTTTACCACCTGGAGGAATTATGATACTCGGTAAATTCGATATGAGGCACGAATTCTATTTAAGGGTTGTAATTAGGAAGGAAGAAGAAAAGCTATAGATGTAGCATATGAGGGAAACATGGGAGGATTGATTATTTCTTTGACATATCTTCCTGTATAGTACCTTAAGTATGTATAGGTTTTAAACTACTAACTAATTTGCACACACATATTAACATAATAGGAATACGGTGACATAAACAAAGCAAATCTATAATTACCATCCATCTCCAGTGAAGCCAAGAAAACCATTTAGGCACCCTAGGCATTTGTGAAAATTTATCTATGATATGATGGATATTGTCCAACTGTACTTGAACCATCAGACAAATTAAAGCAGCCCATTTCTGGGATCTGTTCACATCCCATATGTTCTTTTAACCGTAGATAGTCTATAGTCATGAGATTTTGGAGTGCTACAACTTGCACCCCTCCCAACTCCTGGTTGAGTTCCAACAGTACAGATCCGGTCAAATTCGTTGTCTCACTGTATGCACATGCCAGCCTAGACATCTCCCTCCTCATTCCTATGGCAAGTCCAGGAGACGGTGGGCTGGATGCAGCCACAACCGCAGCATCGTCCGGATACCTGTGGAGGCTTTTTGATGATCATCCCCCGGCACAAGTCCTCCAGAGAGTTGGGTCAGCATTTTTTATTAACAAATCAGTTACTTTGAAAAATTGAACAGTGAAGAGGCTTACCATGTCTGTGGAGGAAGAGGAGAATAAAAATAACTCAGTTTGCATGGGAGTTGACTCTCTCCCAGTGCAGATATCACATCTGCCTCACATGCCCTGTTAGGGAAGACTTGAGAAACTTCTTACCGGTGACATAGCACCAGGTATTTTTTCTGGGTGTCTTACACATCAGATTTGGAAGAAGCAATTGTTTGGATGCCAGCAGATCTTATCATGCTCTTTATTTGGAAGATAATTTAGTGCTGCTGTCACTGAATAATAAAATTCTTAAGGTTGTGGTTAGAAACAAAGTTTGGGGAAAAAAGAGGGTTATTTCTCTACTGCTTAATTCTGCAGGTTGTTAATAATCATGAAATTATTTCTTTTGTATATTTCTGTGGTATATATGTACTTGCTTTCAGACTGTTAATATAGGAAGAATGTGATTTATATTTTAATTCATGAATCTCCCAAATGTTGATACTTGAAGGACAAAATTTATTATGTTATTTATTAGTGAAACAACAAAGAAAATCAATGGTATTTTAAAAATCCTGTGTTACAAAGATTTTTACTTGTTACTGAAGAGGGTTTCTTTCTAAATCTGTCTCTTAATACTTACTCTCTAGGTTCTCCTCTTACTTCTGTGGCCTCAGCTTCTCTGCCATTTCTTCCCAGCCTCCTTTTCTTCTACACATCCGCTTAAATCTAGTCCTTTAGATTTAAGCCTCCTTTTCTTCTACACATCCCCTTAAATCCACCCCCTAGGTGACCTCATGAGCCCTCAGACTTATATTTCCATTTATATGTGCATTGTTCCAAATCTGTATCTTGAACCCAGATAGTCTCTTTTGAATTTCAAGCCTGTATATTCAACTGCTTATTGGATATTTTTACCCATTTATCTCATAAGCAAACTCTCATATTCCTCTCAAATCTGCCCATATTTATTCCCTATTATAATGGATAGTACCACAATCTGCCCAGTTGCTAAAGCTAAAAACTGTTAACCTTGGCTCTTCCCTCCTTATCTCCACAGCCAGCCAATCTTTATAGGCCTATGAGTTCTACCTCCTAAGTATCCCTTGAGTAGATGTCCTCCTTTCCACTTCCACAGCCATCACTTTACTACAGATCTCCTGGATTATCACAATAGTCCTTTACTTTGGCTCTTTCTTAGTCTTGCACCCTCTCATCGATTTCTCCACATTGCACTCAAGGTGGCTTTTTTAAAACCAGAATTTGATCACGTCCCTACGCCATGTAAAATTTTTCACTGGCTCTTCATTATTCTTGGAATAAAGTACAATTTACTAATGTGGTTTACTCAGCCATATTTTCTTTGCTCCCTACCTTGTATCTCACTCTTTCTCTCAAACTGAGTGTATATTAATTGTGACCCTGTATATACACTGCTCGCCCTGCCTAGAACACTTTCCCTCCCCACTCCTAATGAACTTGGTCTTCAGTTCCTGCCTTATATAATATCCCTGTACCCCCGCTAGAGCCAAATCTGGAGTAGCTATTTTACGGTGAGCTCCCTCAGTACCTTAAACTTCCCCTTTCTTATTATTTATTACCTTGCAAAGGATTGCTCATTTATTTGTCAAAATTGTCTAAATACAAGTTTCTTGAGAATGGGGACATGTATCCACAATGTAAGTCAGCATAACTTACCTGGCACATACTTAATGCTCATAAATATTTCCTTTTTATGATAAATAAGAGAGGGTAAAAAGAACTGATTTTCTACACAACTATGAAATTTCATCTTGATTTTTTCACATGTCTCTTATCTTTTTAAATGATTTGTCTGTTTCTGCCTTTTTCAGAGGACTATATAAAGATCTAGGACCTTGTTAAAGTCAGCATATTATATGTTTAATATTAATAAACATGTTCATTTTAACATTATTTAATTGTGTCATCCTGTTTTAATTATTTTAATAGAAACCCATCATTAAAATCTTTATTTTAGTCTTACTATTACAGTAATGGAAATCTTTTTTTTTTAAGAGGCCGTAAGGTGGAACTTGGTTATTTTCCCTGATCTACACCTTCTGTACTGATGGATGTGGTATTTATATATAGCTGTTAAAAAATTATATTTTGTCACAAAGGGAAATAATGCTAACTGTTGGGTATTTTATTTGTTCCAGTCTACCCTGACATTTGCACTGTCAGCCTTGTTGCAGTAAGTGATGTGAATAAACATGCTGATAGAATTGCCTTTTGGGATGATGTCTATGGCTTCAACATGTCCTGCATGAAGAAAGCAGTTATTCCAGAAGCTGTTGTGGAAGTTTTAGATCCAAAGACTCTTATTTCTGACCCTTGTAGTATTAAGGTTGGTGTTTTACGAATTTTACTTTAATAGTGTTGCCTTTTTTTCTTAGTTTTCATTTAGGAGTTCCATAATTGAAACTAACATTGATTTTATATGTGGGCCTTCAAAACAGTACTTATTCTTCCTACTTTAATCAGTCTAAGGCACCTTGAGATTATAGTATTTATCAGTTGACTGTATCATCCATTTGGAATCACTTCTCTTTTTATATTGAAGTTCTTTATACTGAGGAGTTGAATCATTTACTTGACCTTAGTGAAGGCAAAAAGTCATACCCTATTGTCATTTCTGCTTCACTAGCACCTCCTGGCTTTTCTAGCTTCACATTTAGAGCTAGATTATTCATTCATATAATATATTCCACACAATTTAACTTCTCTCATTTAAATTTCTTTGCCTTTCAGATTAAGTTATTACAGTGAACTTGCCCATGAAAGTAAAGCTCTACTATGTTCCAGTTTCTCAGTTGGCTCCTTTTCCGTTTTAATATCTTATTCTTCCCTGTGTTCATCTCTAGTTTTACTGTGAGTTTTGCTATGCCATGTTTACATGGGTCAAATAAGAACTTTGCCGTGAAAAGTCGTATTGCTTTTCTTAAAAACTGATTTGTTTGTTTCAGTTGGATAATCAAATAAATGTAGGTTGTTCAGTATTAGATTTAGAACATTATCTCTTCCTTTTTAGTCACACTGTTACTCTCATAGCATCAGTGATTGTCCCCTGCACATACGAAGTTGATATTCAGCAAAAGTTTATTAATTTTATTAAGCAGGCAAAGTATTTAAAGTTAACTTGGAATAGTAAACATGTAAAATTTCTCATAAAAGTAAGCAGATTAAAATTGTATTCAGCTTTTAAGAAGAAAAATACAGTCTGGCTAATGATTATAGGACTATTCAGTGCTCCTGTACATTGATAGTAAGGGATTTATTTGGATTATTTGGTTCAGATAGGAATGTACAGTGATAGCCAACTCAGCCTCAAGACTGAGCAAAATAAGGGAGGGTTGTCTTGGGGGTGGGGGAGTTGTTGTAATTTATCTCTGTAGTGATCTCAGCTTAATACCAAAAACTGCTACAAATAAATAGTTGAAATAGAAAATTTAGGACTGAAAAACAAAGGTGTTTAAAAAGTATATATACCCTTTTTTTAAACAATTAATTATCTATGTGTTTTTATAGTTTGTTCTGGGTTCCCCAATACTCCTACAAATGAAAGGTGGTACCCACACTGTAACTTCTGTGAATTTTCTCATATTGTTTAAAATAGAAGAGTGCCTTAAGTATATAGTCATATAATTGTGTTCACTGTCACAGAATTTACTCATGACAAATCAATTCTTGACAGCCTTTACAAGAATTGACAAGTCATTTCTTGACAGCCTTCTGGGCACGCTACTGTAGTTGACGCCATCTACTCTCCATAGGGAAATGGAGAAGGATTTTAACCAGGGAGGAATGGAGAATAAGGATACTTGGCCATTTTTTCCCTGAGTTGAAACTTTATAGTAGATTTTCCCCTTTGGTTGAAATTATTGTGGTTTCTCCTAATATCTAACAAACTTCAAATGCAGTTACAAAAATGAATTCTGAAACACCTTGTCCTTTTCATTAGCATATGTGTTCAAGTTGGTATTTCCTATAAAAATACAGTTATCACACATAATTTATAGTAAGTGTATTGCTACTGATGATCTATAAACTGATTTTAGATGTAACACAGGAAAACATCTATTTGAATGTATTTTAGTATGTCTTAGAAAAACTTTAACACATCAGAGCCATGATTTGATATATACTGTTCCTATAAGATGTCCTAAGTAAAAAATACTGATTTGATTTAAAGAAAAATTAACTAAATGATATTGCTGGTAGGCCTTAAATTTGGAAACAGTCCTCACAGTGGGGTGTGAATGATTGAAATTTGTAAAACATTGGTTTACAGTAATCCTTTTTGCATAAAACAAGTAAAATTTATGCTTGGTTTTTGGTTTTATTGTTTTTATTAAAGTCTCCCCCCCCTTTTTTTAATGGGTAGCATATAGATTGCCATATGACATCTGCCTCAGATTTGGACTTTTCTTCAGATTTCACCCTGAAAATTACAAAGACATCCTTGTGCACGGTAAGCTACTTCATTCTACTTTCACAATTTTCACTAGCAGTGCACTTGATTGGCAGGCTAATGAATTAATTACCAGCCTTGTGATAAATGAAAAAGATTATTGCCTTTGACAGTCTATCATTGCCATTGTTAGGCTATTGAACAGATCTGTTTTAATAAGTCAGTTGACTTTAAAAGTTAGTTTATTTGGGACAAAGGATAGAAAACTTTATGTTAAAAGATATTGTACTTTTCCTTTAATGATCTTAGTTTTGTTCTGTATATTTAGAAGTATAAAATAGAAAAATAAAACAAAAAAATGAGTAAAGAGTATTTAATACAAAGATTATAATCAAAATTTTTGTTTTGAAAAATAACGTATCAAATAGGTAGTTGCTGCATTTGTCCTACAGGACAAAGAATTCCATAAGAAAAACTATTCAGAAATAAACTGTTGTGTATTATCTTACATATGTAAAGAACCTCTTAGATCCACATTTTTTCCTAACTTGCCTGAATTATTTTAATATACAAGTCTTGAGGTGGGAGGCTAAAGATGGTGGCGTGAGTAGGGCAGCGGAAATCTCCTCCCAAAACCATGTGTATTTTTGAAAATACAACAAATACAACTACACCTCAAAGAGAGACCAGAAGATACAGTACAACAGCCAGGCTGCATCTACATCTGCAATTACTCAGCATCTCACGAAAAGGGTAAGATACAAAGCCGCCATCCAGCAGGACCCAAGCACTCTCCCCACCCCAGCTCACTGGCGGGAGGAAAGAAGTCAGAGTAGGGAGGGAGTGGAAGCACAGGGCTGGTAAATAACCAGCCCAAGTAATCTGCACCAGGAGCACAGACACACATTGCATGGTGTACTGGATATTAGAGAAACAGAAAACTAAAATTTGAGACAGAGACTGCAAGCGTGTCCCCACAGCTGGCTCCCTGCGGGGAGTAGCAGATGCATAGCCTGTGTTCTCCTGCGAGAACGGTCTCCCTTCGTGCCTTGCTCTGGCTTCCTCTGTCTGTGCTGGCAGCAGCCTCTGGGTCTGTCCCAGTTAGCTGCATGCTGGGAGGAGACTCTGGGTGGTTGCTGTGGGCGGGGCTGCTCTCTGGCTGCTCTGCCGCTGTGGCAGGGCAGCGCCAGCGGGGGGAATGAATAGCTTATCACCATGAGGGGCTTCGGGACTGGGTTACCTCCCAGGGGTTTGGGGCACATGAAGTTCCTTAGGATTCCCAGGCTGCTGGGTTGAATGTGCCAGGACAATTCCATTAGCTGTTAAGCCCCTGTCCCTTCTTCAAATTTAAATGATAATTGTGCTGGATACAGTTCAAGGACCTTCTGTTTCCTTGCATTAAATATATCATGCCATTCTCTTCTGGCCTGTAAGGTTTCTGTTGAGAAGTCTGATGATAGCCTGATGAGTTTTACTCTGTAGGTGATCTTTTTTCTTTCTCTGGCTCCTTTTAATACTCTGTCCTAAGAGGAAAGTATATAGCAATCCGGGCCTATTTAAAGAAGGAAGAACAATCCCAAATGAATACTCTAAAGTCACAATTATTGAAACTGAAAAAGAAGAACAAATGAGGCCCAGAGTCATCAGAAGAAGGGACATAATAAAGACCAAAGAAGAAATAAATAAAATTGAGAAGAATAAAACAATAGAAAAAATCGATGAAACCAAGACCTGCTTCTTTGAGAAAATAAACAAAATAGATAAACCCGTAGCCAGACTTATTAAGAGAAAAAGAGAATCTGCACACATTAACAGAATCAGAAATGAGAAAGAAAAAATCACAACAGACCCCACAGAAATACAAAGAATTATTAGAGAATACTATGAAAATCTACATGCTAACAAGCTGGAAAACCTAGAAGAAATGGACAACTTCCTAGAAAAATACAACCTTCCAAAACTGACCAAGGAAGAAACGGAAAATCTAAACAGACCTATTACCAGCAACAAAATTGAATTGATAATCAAAAAAACTACTCAAGAACAAAACCTCCAGGCCAGATGGATTCACCACTGAATTTTATCAGACATATAGAGAAGACATAATACCCATTCTCCTTAAAGTTTTCCAAAAAATAGAAGAGGAGGGAATACTTCCAAACTCATTCTATGAAGCCAGCATCACTGTAATACCAAAACCAGGCAAAGACCCCACCAAAAAAGAACACTACAGAACAATATCCCTGATGAACATGAATGCAAAAATACTCAACAAAATATTAGCAAACCGAATTCAAAAACACATCAAGAGGATCAGATACCATGATAAAGTAGGATTCATCCCAGGGATGCAAGGATGGTACAACATTTGAAAATCCATCAACATCATCCACCACATCAACAAAAAGAAGGACAAAAACCACATGATCATCTCCATAGATGCTGAAGACCATTCGACAAAATTCAATATCCATTTGTGGTAAAAACTCTCAACAAAATGAGTATAGAGGCAAGTACCTCATCATAATAAAGGCCATATATGACAAACCCACAGTGAACGTCATACCTAACAGTGGAAAGCTGAAAGCTTTACACCTAAGGTTGGGAACAAGACAGGGATACCCACTCTTCCCACTGTTATTCAACATAGTACAGGAGGTCCTAGCCACAGCAATTAGACAAAACAAAGAAATACAAGGCATCCAGATTGGTAAAGAAGAATTCAAACTGTCACTATTTGCAGATGACATGATATTGTACATAAAGAGCCCTGAAGACTCCATTCCGAAACTACTAGAACTAATATCTGAAGTCAGCAAAGTTGCAGGATACAAAATTGATACACAGAAATCTGTTGCATTCAATTAACTAGCAGAAATAGAAATCAGGAAAACTATTCCTTTCACAATTGCATGAAAAGAAATAAAATAACTAGGAATAAACCTAACCAAGAAAGTGAAACACCTATACCCTGAACACTACAAGACACTCTTAATAGAAATTAAAGAGGACACTAACAAATGGAAACTCATTCCATGCTCTTGGCTAGAAAAAATTAATATTGTCAACATGGCCATCCTGCCTAAAGCAATCTACAGATTCAGTGCAATTCCTATCAAAATACCAACGGCATTCTTCAACAAACTTGGACAAATAGTTCTAAAATTCATATGGAACCACAAAAGACCCCAAATAACCAAAGCAATCCTGAGAAGGAAGAATAAAGCAGGGGGGATCTTGCTTCCCAACCTGAAGCTCTACTACAAACCCACAGTAATCAAGACAATTTGGTACTGGCACAAGAACAGAGCCACAGACCAGTGGAACAGCATAGAGAGTCCAGATATTAACCCAAACATATACGGTCAATTAATATATGATAAAGGAGCCATGGATATACAATGGGGAAATGACAGCCTCTTCAACAGCTGGTGTTGGCAAAACTGGACAACTACATGTAAGAGAATGAAACTGGATCATTGTCTAACCCCATACAGAAAAGTAAATTCGAAATGGATCAAAGACCTGAATGTAAGTCATAAAACCATAAACCTCTTAGAAAAAACATAGGCAAAAATCTCTTGGACATAAACATGAGCAACTTCTTCATGAACATATCTCCCCGGGCAAGGGAAACAAAAGCAAAAATGAGCAAGTGGGACTATATCAAGTTGAAAAGCTTGTATACAGCAAAGGACATCACCAATAGAACAAAAAGGCATGCTACAGTATGGGAGAATATATTCATAAATGACATCTGATAAAGGGTTGACATCTGAAATATACAAAGAGCTCAAGCACCTCAACAAACAAAAAGCAAATAATCCAGTTAAAAAATGGGCCCGGGATTTGAACAGACACTTCTCCAAAGAAGAAATTCAGATGGCCAACACGCACATGAAAAGATGCTCCACATCATTAATCATCAGAGATATGCAAATTAAAACCACAATGACATATCACTTCACACCAGTAAGGATGGCCACCATCCAAAGGACAAACAACAACAAGTGTTGGCTAGGTTGTGGAGAAAAGGGAACCCTCCTACACTGCTGGTGGGAATGTAAATTAGTTCAACCATTGTGGAAAGCAGTATGGAGGTTTCTCAAAAAACTCAAAATAGAAATACCATTTGACCCAGAAATTCCACTCGTAGTAATTTACCCTAAGAATGCAGCAGCCCAATTTGAAAAAGACATATGCACCCCTATGTTTATGGCAGCACTATTTACAATAGCCAAGAAATGGAAGCAACCTAAGTGTCCATGAGTAGATGAATGGATAAAGAAGAGGTGGTACATATACAAAATGGATTATCATTCAGCCATAAAAAAGCAGATCCTACCATTTCCAACAACATGGATGGAGCTAGAGAGTATTATGCTCAGTGAAATAAGCGAGGTGGAGAAAGACAAGTATCAAATGATTTCACTCATCTGTGGAGTATAAGAACAAAGAAAAAGCTGATGGAGCAAAACCGCAGCAGACTCACAGAACCCAAGAATGGACTAACAGTTACCAAAGGGAAAGGGTCTGGGGAAGATGGGTGGGAAGGGAGGTGTAAGGGGGGGAAAAAGGGGGCATTAGTACTAGCAGTCCTAATATAGGTGGGGGCACGGGGAGGGCTGTACCCCACAGAGAAGACAAGTAGTGATTCTATAGCATCTTACTACACTGATGGGCAGTGACTGTAATGGGGTATTAGGGGGGGGACTTGATGGGGGGAGTCTAGTAAAAATAATGTTGCTTATGTAATTGTAGATTCATGATACCAAAATTAAAAAAGTCAAAAAAAGAGTCTGGCAATGAAGGAGACTTGGAGTTAAGGAGGAAGGTGGCAGTAGGTTGGAGTGGCTTGCATATGTCTGGTCACTGATGAATAACTCACCTTGAGAGGAATGTATAGTTTCAAACCATATTTATGATGTATGCTAGGTTCTGAAGATATATGTTCTAGAACTTATCATTCAGTGTTATCTCTTCTGAGATTATTCTGTCGATTAATTAGGCAATATAAATTTTCTTCCTGTTGTGATAATATGTAATAGTTATCAAACACTTGCATGTTAGGCAGTGTGCTAATCACTTTAAAGCATTATTTTATTTTAGTCCTCATAATTACCTTTTGAAGTGGGTACTAATGTTATTTTCACTTTATGAGTGAAGAAAAAAATCACTATAATGTTTTATTTGTGAAATATCCTAGCTCTTTCCTGATCCGAGAAAACCTTCTTGGTGGAATTGTACAAACTATTAAAGAAGCAGAGAAATGTTCTTAATGAGATAATGCAGGTGTGGAAGAGACAAGGTGGCAAGTTGCATTTGAAACAAATCTGAAACTCGTTGCATGTGAAACAGATTTGAAATATTTTACTCATGGCCAATAGTCTAGCAGTTGTTAGGAAGGAGAGGGAAAGAGAATGTGAATGATCAAAATGCACTTTTTGATAGGACTGACAAATTTATATGATAAAACCTGTGACATATCCCATCCTTTTTGCAGCAAAGACAAAGTACATCTTTGAAAAATTTTTTCTATACCTTTTCAGAATAAACTTATAGTTTGTTAAGCTTCTACATTTCTTAGAAACTTCCTTTCTTTCCTAGCATGCTGGCTTTAACATGGATCTGACATGAGTAAGATTTTGTGGTCTAATGTTTTTACTATGTTTTCATAATTTTTAAATCCCAAGTATCCATCCCTATTTCCTCCAACTATCTTTGCTTTTTGGAAAATGTTACTTCAGGGATGAAGAGGTATAGCTATTTTAGACAGAGTGAAGAAAAAAGTATCTAGTTTTGTACCGCTAAGTACAAACCTTCAAATGTATTAAATGTTTATTTTCTTTTGCTGAACACTTTAATGCATAGCTAAAAAATAAGATGGACAAATTTTTTGAAAGCCAGTTTTAAATACATGCATGACCATTTCTTAATGAGATTCTAAATTTGTGTTATAGTGAAAATATTAGAGGAAATCAGGTTTTTCAAAATAACAAGATGCTAAGAACACCTCCTTTGCATTTAATTTCAGAAGCATGTGTGTTATAGACTGAAGTGTTTTTCAGTGGTTTTCTGAAGTGAATTAGAACCTCTAATAGAAAAACACCTTTTCCTTTGTCTCCCCTACCAACACACATGCATGCATGTACTCACACACACACACATACCACAGAAGAAATGTAGTAACAGCTTTAATTTAATGTTTTACATTAACAAACTTTATTTTATATTTTGGGGTATTTAACATGTGATATTTATATGTAAATGCCTTGAATCTTGGTTGTCTTTAATGGTTGAAGAATAATTTTTTTTTTTTTGAGAGGGCATCTCTCATATTTATTGATCAAATGGTTGTTAACAACAATAAAATTCTGTATAGGGGGGTCAGTGCTCAATGCACAATCATTAATCCATCTCAAGCCTAGTTCTCATCAATCTCCAGTCTTCTGAAGCATAACGAACAAGTTCTTACATAGTGAACGAATTCTTACATAGTGAATAAGTTCTTACATGGTTAACAGTACAGAGGCATTCATCACAGAAACTTTCAGTTCTGATCACGCATTATGTACTTTAAACAATCAGGTCAAATATGAATATTCGTTTGATATTTATACTTGATTTATATGTGGATCCCACATTTCTCCCTTTATTATTATTATTATTTTTATTTTTAAAAAACTGCTGAAGTGGTAGGTAGATGCAAGATAAAGGTAGAAAACATAGTTTAGTGTTGCAAGAGAGCAATTGTAGATAATCATGTGTGTGCCTGTAGACTGTGTGCTAATCTGAGCTAGACAAGGGCAATAAAACATCCATGGGTGCAGAAGCTTTCTCTCAACACGGGGGGGGGGGTGAGGTTCTAAGCTTCACCACTGTTGATCCCCAATTTCTCACCTGATGGCCCCCCTGCAACTATGCCTGTCTTAGGTTGTTCCTCCCTTGAGGAATCTTACCCGTCTCTGGCTAACCAGTCATCTTCCGGGGCCATACAGGGAAATGTAAAGTTGGTAAGTGAGAGAGAAGCCATATTGTTTGACAAGGTTATCTTTTTACTTCTTTGCAGATTTATGCCCTGTGGCTTCTATGCCCAGCACTTGTCTCAAGGTATCTTTACCACCTGGAGGAATTATGATACTCGGTAAATTCAATATGAGGCACGAATTCTATTTAAGGGTTGTAATTAGGAAGGAAGAAGAAAAGCTATAGATGTAGCATATGGAAGAAAACATGGGAGGATTGATTATTTCTTTGACATATCTTCTTGTAGAGTACCTTAAGTATGTATAAGTTTTAAACTACTAACTAACTTGTGCACACATATTAACATAATAGGAATACGGTGACATAAACAAAGCAAATCTATAATTACCATCCATCTCCAGTGAAGCCAAGAAAACCATTTAGGCACCCTAGGCATTTGTGAAAATTTATCTATGATATGATGGATATTGTCCAACTGTACTTGAACAGTCTGAAAGAAATCAGACAAATTAAAGCAACCCATTTCTGGGATCTGTTCACATCCCATATATTCTTTTAACCGTAGATAGTCTATAGTCGTAAGATATTGGAGCACTACAACTTGCACCCCTCCCAACGCCTGATTGAGTTCCAACAGTACAGATCCGGTCAAATTCGTTGTCTCGCTGTATGCACATGCCAGCCTAGACATCTCCCTCCTCATTCCAATGGCAAATCCAGGAAACGGTGGGGTGGACGCAGCCACAACCGCAGCATCGCCTGGATCCCTGTGGAGGCTTTTTGATGATCATCCCCCGGCACGAGTCCTCCAGAGAGTGCTGATGCCGGAAGCTACTCCTCATATCGTATCTTAGTTCATTTTCTGGGTATCCAAGCTAGGCCTTGATCTTCTGCATAGAAACAAACAGACCCTTTGCCCACACTTTGACATGACCTCTATACCACTGTGCAGAACTCATTGGAGGTCAGCACACAGGAACTGCTTTTTATTTATTTATTTATTTATTTATTTTTATTAAGAGAAAGGAATATTATCAGAAAAGAGTACCTCCATAGTTGATCATCTGACATCCTTTAAGTGATCAACATTAAGGATATTTAAAGCATGGGTTAATCTTTGATTTACCAATTTATTTATCCTATCAAGGAGTAATCCCCCTTTTCTTTCTTCTTTTTTTTTTCTAATCTTTAATCTACACTTACATGAAGAATACTATGTTTACTATGCTATCCCCTATATCAGGTCCCCCCTAAAAACCACCTTACGGTCACTGTCCATCAGCATAGCAATATGTAGAATCACTACTTGTCCTCTCTGTGTTGTACAGCCCTCTCTCCCCTTTCTCCCTACCCCCCATGCATGCTAATCTTAATAACCTCCTTCTTCTTCCCCCCATGCCCACCTATCCTCCCCAGTTCCTTTCCCTTTGGTACCTGTTAGTCCATTTTTGGGTTCTGTAATTCCGCTGCTGTTTTGTTCCTTCAGTTTTTCCTTTGTTCCTATACTCCTCAGATGAGTGAAATCATTTGGTATTTCTCTTTCTCCGCTTGGCTTATTTCACTGAGCATAATACTCTCCAGCTCCATCCATGTTGCTGCAAATGGTTGGATTTTTCCACTTCTTATGGCTGAGTAGTATTCTATTGTGTATATGTACCACATCTTCTTTATCCATTCATCTACCGATGGACATTTAGGTCGCTTCCAATTCTTGGCTATTGTAAATAGTGCTGCGATAAACATAGGGGTGCATCTGTCTTTCTCAAACTTGATTGCTGCGTTCTTAGGGTAAATTCCTAGGAGTGGAATTCCTGGGTCAAATGGTAGTTCTGTTTTGAGCATTTTGATGAACCTCCATACTGCTTTCCACAATGGTTGAACTAATTTACATTCCCACCAGCAGTGTAGGAGGGTTCCCCTTTCTCCACAGCCTCGCCAACATTTGTTGTTGTTTGTCTTTTGGATGGCAGCCATCCTTACTGGTGTGAGGTGATACCTCAATGTAGTTTTATTTTGCATTTCTCTGATAATTAGCGATGTGGAGCATCTTTTCATGTGTCTGTTGGCCATCTGTATTTCTTTTTTTGAGAGCTGTCTGTTCAGTTCCTCTGCCCATTTTTTAATTGGGTTATTTGTTTTTTGTTTGTTGAGGCATGTGAGCTCTTTATATATTCTGGACGTCAAGCCTTTATCAGATGTGTCATTTTCAAATATATTCTCCCATACTGTAGGGTTCCTTTTTGTTCTATTGATGGTGTCTTTCGCTGTACAGAAGCTTTTCAGCTTAATGTAGTCCCACTTGCTCATTTTTGCTGTTGTTTTCCTTGCCCGGGGATATATGTTCAAGAAGAGGTCACTCATGTTTATGTCTAAGAGGTTTTTGCCTATGTTTTTTTCCAAGAGTTTAATGGTTTCATGACTTACATTCAGGTCTTTGATCCATTTTGAGTTTACTTTTGTATATGGGGTTAGACAATGGTCCAGTTTCATTCTCCTACATGTAGCTGTCCAGTTTTGCCAGCACCATGTGTTGAAGAGACTGTCATTTCCCCATTGTATGTTCATGGCTCCTTTATCAAATATTAATTGACCATGTATGTTTGGGTTAATTTCTGGAGTCTCTAATCTGTTCCACTGGTCTGTGGCTCTGTTCTTGTGCCAGTACCAGATTGTCTTGATTACTATGGTTTTATAGTAGAGCTTGAAGTTGGGGAGCGAGATCCCCCCTACTTTATTCTTTCTCGGGATTGCTTTGGCTATTTGGGGTCATTGGTGTTTCCTTATGAATGTTTGAATTATTATTTCCAATTCATTGAAGAATGTTGCTGGTAATTTGATAGGGATTGCATCAAATCTGTATATTGCTTTAGATAGGATGGCCATTTTGACGATATTAATTCTTCCTAGCCATGAGCAGGGGATGAGTTTCCATTTGTTCATGTCCCCTTTAATTTCTCTTAAGAGTGACTTGTAGTTTTCAGAGTATAAGTCTTCCACTTCTTTGGTTAGGTTTATTCCTAGGTATTTTATTCTTTTGGTTGCAATTGTGAATGGAATTGTTTTCCTGATTTCTCTTTCTATTGTTTCATTGTTAGTGTATAGGAAAGCTACAGATTTCTGTGTGTTAATTTTGTATCCTGCAACTTTGCTGTGTTCTGATATAGTTTTAGAGTGGAGTCTTTAGGGTTTTTTATGTACAGTATCATATCATCTGCAAATAGTGACAGTTTAACTTCTTCTTTACCAATCTGGATTCCTTGTATTTCTTTGTTTTGTCTGATTGCCATGGTTAGGACCTCCAGTACTATGTTAAATAACAGTGGGGAGTGTGGGCATCCCTGTCTGGTTCCCGATCTCAGAGGAAATGCTTTCAGCTTCTTGCTGTTCAGTCTAATGCTGGCTGTGGGTTTATCATATATGGCCTTTATTATGTTGAGGTACTTGCCCTTTATTCCCATTTTGCTGAGAGTTTTTATCATGAATGGATGTTGAATTTTGTCAAATGCTTTTTCAGCATCTATGGAGATGATCATGTGGTTTTTGTCTTTCTTTTTGTTGATGTGGTAGATGATGTTGATGGATTTTCGAATGTTGTACCATCCTTGCATGCCTGGGATGAATCCCTCTTGGTCATGGTGTATGATCCTTTTGATATACTGTTGAATTCTGTTTGCTAATATTTTATTGAGTGTTTTTGCATCTACATTCATCAGGGATATTGGTCTGTAATTTTCTTTTTTGGTGGGGTCTTTGCTTGGTTTTGGTTTTAGGGTGATGTTGGCTTCATAGAATGAGTTTGGGAGTATTCCCTCCTCTTCTATTTTTTGGAACACTTTAAGGAGAATGGGTATTATGTCTTCTCTGTGTGTCTGATAAAATTCTGAGGTAAATCCGTCCGGCCCTGGGGTTTTTTTCTTGGGTAGTTTTTTGATTACCGTTTCAATTTCTTTGCTCGTAATTGGTTTGTTTTACTTTTCTGTTTCTTCCTTGGTCAGTCTTGGGAAGTTGTATTTTTCTAGGAGGTTGTCCATTTCTTCTAGGTTTTCCAGCTTGTTGGCATATAGGTTTTCATAGTAGTCTTTAATAATTCTTTGTATTTCTGTGGGGTCTGTCGTGATTTTTTCCATTCTCATTTCTGATTATGTTGATTTGTGTTGATTCTCTTTTTCTCTTAATAAGTTGGGCCAGAGGCTTATCTATTTTGTTTATTTTCTCAAAGAACCAACTCTTGGTTTCATTGATTTTTGCTATTGTTTTATTCTTCTCAATTTTGTTTATTTCTTCTCTGATCTTTATTATGTCCCTCCTTCTGCTGACTTTAGGCCTCATTTGTTCTTCTTTTTCAGTTTCGATAATTGTGATGTTAGACTGTTCATTTGGGATTGTTCTTCCTTCTTCAAGTGTGCCTGGATTGCTATATACTTTCCTCTTAAGACTGCTTTTGCTGCATCCTACAGAAGTTGGGGCTTTGTGTTGTTGTTGTCATTTGTTTCTATATATTCCTTGATCTCTATTTTGATTTGTTCATTGATCCATTGATTATTTAGAAGCATGTTGTTAAGCCTCCATGTGTTTGTGAGCCTTTTTGTTTTCATTGTAGAATTTAATTCTAGTTTTATACCTTTGTGGTCTGAAAAATTGGTTGGTAGGATTTCAGTATTTTGGAATTTACTGAGGCTCTTTTTGTGAGCTAGTATGTGGTTTATTCTGGAGAATGTTCCATGTGCACTTGAGAAGAATGTATATCCTGTTGCTTTTGGATGTAGAGTTCTATAGATGTCTGTTAGGTCCATCTGTTCTAGTGTGTTGTTCAATGCCTGTGTGTCCTTACTTATTTTCTGCCTGGTGGATCTATCCTTTGGGGTGAGTGGTGTGTTGAAGTCTCCTAAGATGAATGCATTGCAGTCTATTTCCCTCTTTAGTTCTGTTAGTATTTGTTTCACAAATGCTGGTGCTCCTGTGTTGGGTGCATATATATTTAGCATGGTTATATCCTCTTGTTGGACTGAGCCCTTTATCATTATGTAGTATCCTTCTTTATCTCTTGTTACTGTCTTTGTTTTGAAGTCTATTTTGTCTGATATTAGTACTGCAACCCTTGCTTTCCTCTCACTGTTGTTTGCCTGAAATATGTTTTTCCATCCTTTAACTTTTAGTCTGTGCTTGTCTTTGGGTTTGAGGTGTGTTTCTTGTAAGCAGCATATAGATGGGTCTTGCTTTTTTATCCATTCTATTACTCTGTGTCTTCTGATTGGTGCGTTAAGTCCATTTACATTTAGGGTGACTATTGAGAGGTATGTACTTATTGCCATTGCAGGCTTTAAATTCATGGTTACGAAAGGTTCAAGGTTAGCTTCTTTAGTATCTTACTGCCTAACTTAGCTCGCTTTTTGAGCTGATATATACACTGTGTGGAAATTCTTTTCTTCTCTCCCTTCTTATTCCTCCTCCTCCATTCTTCATATGTTGTATGTTTTGTTCTGTGCTCTTTTTACGAGCACTTCAATCTAGAGCTGTCCCTGTATGATGCCCTGGTTTGTGGGAAGCAAATTCCCTCAGCTTTTGCTTGTCTGGGAATTGTTTAATCCCGCCATCATATTTAAATGATAGTCGTGCTGGATACAGTATCCTTGGTTCAAGGCCCTTCTGTTTCATTGCATTAAATATATCATGCCATTCTCTTCTGGCCTGTAGGGTTTCTGTCGAGAAGTCTGATGTTAGCCTGATGGGTTTTCCTTTATAAGTGACCTTTTTCTCTCTAGCTGCCTTTAAAACTCTTTCCTTGTCCTTGATCCTTGCCATTTTAATTAGTATGTGTCTTGGTGTTGTCCTCCTTGGATCCTTTCTGTTGGGGGTTCTGTGTATTTCCTTGGTCTGTTCGATTATTTCCTCCCCCAGTTTGGGGAAGTTTTCAGCAATTATTTCTTCAAAGAGACTCTCTATCCCTTTTCCTCTTTCTTCTTCTTCTGGTACCCCTATAATACGAATATTATTCCTTTTGGCTTGGTCACATAGTTCTCTTAGTGTTGTTTCCTTCCCGGAGATCCTTTTATCTCTCTCTGTGTCAGCTTTAATATGTTCCTGTTCTCTGATTTCTATTCCTTCAATGGCCTCTTGCATCTTATCCATTCTGCTTATAAATCCTTCCAGGGATTGTTTCACTTCTGTGATCTACTTCCTGACATCTGTGATCTCCCTCCGGACTTCATCCCATTGCTCTTGCATTTTTCTCTGCATCTCTGTCAGCATGTTCATGATTTTTACTTTGAATTCTTTTTTAGGAGGACTGGTTAGGTCTGTCTCCTTCTCAGGTGTTGTCTCTGTGATCTTTGTCTTCCTGTAGTTTTGCCTTTTCATGGTGATAGAGATACTTTGCAGAGCTGGTACGAGCGACAGCTGGAAGAGCTTTCCTTCTTGTTGGTTTGTGGCCTTCCTCTCCTGGGAGAATAGCGACCTCTAGTGGCTTATGCTTAGCAGCTGTGCGCAGACAGGGCTTCTGGGACCTGCCCGGTTCCTATGGAGTTTATCTCCCCTGTAGCTCTGGGCGTGGCCTTGCTGGGGCTACTCCTCCAAAATGGTGGAGCCCCATTGGAGGGGGAGCAGCCGGGAGGCTATCTATCTCGGTAATGGGCCTCTGTGCTCCCTTTTGCCCAGGGGGTTAGAGTGCCCAGAGATCCCCAGATTCCCTGCCTCTGGGCTAAGTGTCCTGTCCTGCCCCTTTAAGACTTCCAAAAAGCACTCTCCAAACCAAAACAACAACAGCAACAGCGAAAGAGGGGGGAAAAAAAAAGGAAAAAACGCACGATTTTCTTTGTCCTCACGCTCACCGGTCTTGCTGCCTTGTTTCCCTAGTATTGGGGTCCCTGTCCCTTTAAGCCTTCCAAAAAGCACTCTCCAAAAAAAAAGAAGGGAGAAAAGCGAGAAACGCGCGATATTGTTTGTCCTCAGGCACCAGTCTCAGGCACCCTGTCACCGGTCTTGCTGCCTTGTTTCCCTAGTATTGGGGTCCCTGTTCCTTTAAGGCTTCCAAAAAGCACTTGCCAAAAAAAAGGGAATAACGTGCGCGATTTTCTTTGTCCTCAGGCACCAGTCTCAGGCGCGTGCTCACCAGTCTTACTGCCCTGTTCCCCTGGTATTCGGGTCCATATCTCTTTAAGGCTTCCAAAAAGCACTTGCCAAAAAAGAAAAAAAAACGGAGCCGGGGGGAGGGGCGCTCGGGTCCCGCCGGTCCAGGGCTTGTATCTTACCTCCTTCGCGAGGCCCTGGGTTCTCACAGGTGTGGATGTGGTCTGGATGTTGTCCTGTATCCTCTGGTCTCTATTTTAGGAAGAGTTGTCTCTGTTATATTTTCATAATTCTGTGTGGTTTTGGGAGGAGAGTTCCACTGCTCTACTCACGCCACCATCCTAGCTCCACCCCATGAACGATAATTTTTTACTCTATACAAGTAACATACATAGCAATTTTCTGAGCATTTTTTACTGTATCTAATGATATTATTGACAGTTTAGGTCAAATCCCCTTTGCTTTAATGATGGAGTATGAAGATTTAGTTGGCAATGACTTATATCAGCCTTCCAAAACTTTTCAGTAAATGAACAGTAAGGTTCATTATTTTTATGGAAAGTTTATAGTTGTTTAAAAGCAAATGGTTTAAGGCTGTATGATTTAGAACTAATGTATTTTATCTTGTGAGTTCTAGTTTAGTTTTAGAGTCATTTATGTAATTGTGTAATGGTCTTTTATACTCTGTTCCAGCAGCATTTGTATTGGCATCTGTCAGAGTATATGCTCCGAAAAGACGTAGCCAAGCATTCTTTTTCATAATGCTAGGTGTAAATTAAGTGACCTTTCATATGACCTTTATGTAACAAATGAATTGTTTACCTTAAAAGTAAAAATATTTAAGATGATTTTATCAGATTACATGCTGACATATGTAATATCTTTGCCATGTAAAGATTTTTGATATATCATCTCTTACAGCATTCATTTTTGTATCTTCATTTCAACATTGTATTTTCTTTTATTCTGCCTCTTTATTAACCTGCACTGGAATAATGACTGCTACGGCAACATTCAATTTGTAGAAACTTACCTTTGTATTTAACAGAGGATATTTTTTCCTAGGCATTTTTTTTTTATTATTAAAGTATCATTGGTATACAATCTTAGGCATTTTTCTTTTACTGTAGTTGCTAAATTAAAGATGAACCAGTGGATTAAATAAAAACAGTAGGCTTTTTTATATTTATATTTAAAAACCTTTTGAAGTTTTTTATTTTGGATTTTATCAAAGTACATTAATGTTAGCATAGTGGTTTTTGAGAGGTATTCAATTTTTTGATATTTTTTTAGAGCTTTATATTAATGTGAAATTTCATATCAACAGATATTTCAGTTTTTTAAACAAATATTAAATGCTGACTATGTTTCCAGATATTTGTCTGATATCCATGGGCACAGAAACAAACAAACAAACAAAAATAAATAAAACCTATTCTCCGTCCTGAAAAGGCCCTTAAGGAAAGGTGGCAGGTGCTGAGAACATTTCAGCCTGAATATAAAAGTATGAATATAGAGATATACACAGGGTAGTCTGGAGCTGGAAGCACAGAAGAGAGGATTTTTTCTGGAAGAAAAATACAGTTGGCAATTAAACTTTACAGCCAAGATCCCATGAAGAAGAGAAAAGATTTGCCCCTCCCCCCACAAAAAAAAAGATTGTACTTTAAACAAGGAAGCATATTGTTTCCAAGGATGAGAAGATTGAAGGAGAAGGCTAAGCATGGTAGCCATTTAATAAGTTCACTTCTGGATAATTTGTCTTCACCTATATTTTAATTCATTCGTCTTTTCTTCATGTATATCCTTTCTGCTGTTAAGATAGCCAACTAATATTTTTATTTTAAATATGGTTTTCTTTTTTAGTTCCAAAATTTCTATTTTGATTTTTTATTTTTCATCTTTTTAACCAAATTGGTTAGTCTTTTTATTGAAATTCCTTTATTTATAATCATTGTTTTAAGGTCTGTTTGCTAATTCCCTGAGCCATATGTGATTCTCCTTCTGTTTCTTTTTTTTTTTTTTGATTATGGGCCACATTTTCCTCTTTCTTCTCATACTTCATGATTTTACGTTTTACACTTGACATTGTGTAAAAGAAGACTACAGACTAAAATAGGTAATGTTTTCCTCTACAAAGGCCTCTGCTTACCTGTCTGGTATCTAAGGATGAGGGGCTGATCCCTATTATTTAATCTGTAATAGGGCTTGGTCAAGGCTGGGTACTGCTGTGGTTAATTTCCAGGGTCTTGAGCCCAGGATCAGGCTTTCCCACTTGAAACTTCCTGAAAAGACCATTGAAATGAAGTTGAGTTTAGGGAGGAAGACAAAGTCAGGATATTTATTACGTTTGGGAAATCTGGTTTTTCACAGGTCTCTTAATGCAGAACAAAGAGAGGGGAAAGAAAAGGTCCTGATCTGCATTTGGTATAGTTCATGACCTAGTTGAGAATTGGTAGACACAGTGAGAGGGTTTCAAAGTGAATCCTAAACAGTGAACAGTCTAGTTGAACCATCTCTTCTGGAGAAGAGGATATTTATTCTCAGGATTAGTTGAAAAATCTTTTGTTCACATAAATAGGTTTTCTTGAGGTGTCTGAAACAAACAGCCTCTTTCTTCCGGACAAGAGTGTTTTGGAACAGCAAAGTTTAATAATGTCATGTCAGTGCTGACAATGAACGGTGGTTGCAGATAATTTTGGCTCCAGGACCTATAAGCTCTGCAAGAAAACTTATCTCTTCCTGTTGTACAGCATAACCACTAGCTTTATCTACTCTTGGTTTGCAGAGAGGACCAGCTCTGCCTTTCAGGCTTCTCCAAATTCCATTGTCCCATACTAGCTACTAAAAGTTGGCTGGGTTTTCTTGTTCCAGCAAAGTTCCTGTGCCTATGGCATTTTTGCTACTTTGCCCCCACCTGTACCCAAGTATTGGATGAAAGCCACTGTTTCTTTCAGCTCAGGTAAGAAGTGTTGATCCCCATCTAGAAATATTATACTTCCTTGTATCCAAGGCTTTGCAGTGGTTTTAATGAAAAATATAATTGTTTAGTTTATCCAGTGTTTTCTTTTTAAATCATCAGTGAGAGTCTTTTGCAAACCTCTACATCCTAACTAGAAACAGAAGTTCCTGAATGTCCTGAATGCACTATTTTTAAAAGCCCTATCTGAAAAATCTGGATTTTTTTTTGTTAGGAAAAGTAAATTAAACGAAAGTTAGTGAACTAAAAATAAATTTTATGTCACCTCTCAGTTCTTGTTTTGTTTTCTTTTTTTCCTTCATTTTCAAATGATATACTTGATAAGTGTTGGAAAGATATTTAAGAGGCACTGATATTTAGCTTTAATGGAGTCAAAACAAGTCTTTAGAGTTAGTTTTTTAAGGCTATTGCAAATGTTATTAAAAGAAGCTTTAAAATGTTTACAGCTCAAACTTTAGTGCTTCTTTACTCATAGTACCTTTTCATTTTACTTTATAAGTTAGCTTTAAATTTTTCTAATAGCTCAAGAAAAAGCATAAAGCTGAGCCCATTTCTTTGCAGTCATGTTCTTTAAATCTTTCTTTAAAGCTTCTGAAAAAATCTGGCAGTAGAAACCTACTAATTCCAAACTTATCCTTGGGTATTAAAGCAGTTGTTAGTACTTTGGGGTATACACTGACCTAATTTTGACCTTGCTAAGCTTATCAGCTAAAGAAACTAATTATTAAAACACATCTGTGCTGCTTAGAAATAGTAAAATTTGTCTTGAACTTGCATCATGGACCTTAGTGGGACATCTGCTATTTATTTTCATAGGCTTCATTAAGTAAATTTTATATCTTAGGGGGAGAGCATTTCTAATTATATGATTCCACCTCTATGGTCAATTTTAGGTTTCTCCTAGTGTGAATGACCATATAATCTAGAGCATGGTCCTAAACTTTCTACTCTTCTCTGAAACCTGAACCTTTGTAGTAAGGCTTAGATGGTGGTGAGAATACTTAAATATTTTTGTTTAATCACAGGAACTGTTTTTTGAGTAGTATTATGTGCTGACAGCTGCACGTTATTGGGAGTATAATAATAAGCTGAAACAGACAGTTCTTCTATTCATGAGGCATTAATGGTGGAGACATATTAAAATTCATCTTATGGATACTAGACAAAGCCAAAGAATTATTGAGAATCTGGTTATGTGTGATAAAGGCATTGTAGCTACTAAGAAAGTATCCATGTTTTTTAGAGATGTAAACTGAAGTATATAGGAGAGAAATGACATGAGGTCAGGCAGTAGCTCTGAAATAATTCAGCAAGAAAGGGGTCAGGTAGAGAAGAGATTAAATAAATGGGCCAACTACTAGCAACTGTTGAAGATAGGTGATAGGTACTCAGAGGTTCTATAATTGTATATATGTTTGAAATTTTTCATAGTGGGTTTCTAAAAAGAATTATGCTACTGACATATTCTAAGACATGCATAGGAGTGAGAGGCAAAGGTGCTATGCTGAGATAAGTTGTTGCTATATAACTCAGCTACCCACTATAGCTACCAAAGAGAAGACATACTTATCCTGTGGCTTAATGATTTCACTTTACAAAACAGAAATAAGTCCATATGTTCCCCCCAAAAGACATGTAAAAGACTGTCCATTGCAGCATTCATCATTATAGTACTAAACTGGAAACAAGCCAAATATTCATTAATAGTAGAATGGGTAAATAAATATGGTAAATTTATGGAGTAGTATACACCAATAAAAAGGATGATCTTGACTATATATTACAGCATGGATGAATTTCCTGAGCAGAATGTTCATAAAAAAAGAAAAAAAAATGCCATAAAACCAGATACAGAAAAGTTTTGATATTTAAATTTCCAAAACAAGAATCTAACTTAATACATGGTGATAAATAATATCAGAAGAGTAGTTATATTTTGTGGGAGGACTTAATCATTGGAAGAGGAATGATAAAGGCTCTGGTGTCTTGGGAGTGATCTGTACTTTGATCTGGATAATAGTTGAGTGTGTTCACTCTAAAGTTCACTGAGCAATATTTTAAAACCACTAATTTTTAGACATTTGCATTGTTTAGCTTATACTTGTATACCTCAATGAGACGTTTTTTAAAAAATATACAGTGATTCTCTTACATTAGCTAAAAGAAGTATCTCTGTATTTTCTGCACATATGTAACATTTCAATTAAGAAGTTCATCAAAAGCAAACCAAAAAATGTATATCTAGTAGGCAGAAGCTTGATGAGTAAAAGGAACTGAAGGAAGCCCAGCATGGCTAGAATACATAGACCATGGTGTTTAAGGAGGGTGGATTGCTGTCCAGATCATTTAGCACCTTCTGCCATTTGGTCTTTTTTTTAGACCAGGGGAATAATTGAAGTTCTTTAAAGCAGAGAGTGATATGAGCTGAAGGGTACTTTGGAAAGATCATGGCTGGAATTTGGAATAGGAGACTAGAGTAGATGTGAGAGGCCAGGGGGTAGACTGTCACACTAGGTCAGGCAAGAAATGGCAATGACTTACCTTACACAGAGGTCGTTTTAGTGGAAATGGAGGAAAATGGACATATTTGAGAGCTATCAAGAGGGCAGCATTGATAGGACATGAGGGTGGAGTAGATAATAGGGGGTGAGGGAAAAAGGTAAGTGGTGGCTTCAAGGTATTTTGCTTCCACAATTTCAAGAATGGTGGTACTATCTTATAAGACAATGAAAACTGGAAGAAAAATAAATCTAGAGGTGAGGATCAGAAGCTCAATTATTAATATGTTGAATTTGAATTGCCTTTGAGGTATGCAAGTAGTGATATCCAGTAAGGGAGTGGAATACTTTTTGGTGGCCTATCTTGTCAAGTCAGACTTGTGACTTATTTGGTACAGATAGGAGGAGAATCAAAGGTTTTGTAGGAGAATATTTGGAAATTCACCCCAAATATACTCAGTTTAACAAAAAGCATTTTAAGCAATCATAAAATTGCTCTTGAATATATATTGTTCTTGAACTGGTATGTATTTTTCAACCTGTGCTTCTTCTTGAGGTTAATTGGTTCCAAAAGTTTTTTTTTTTTTTAAAGCAAATCTAATGGAGTAGCATCATATGCACATCTAACTTAATTCAAGTTAGCTATTCAGGTAAAAAAGAAAGAGTCTGTGAGAGAAATAATGGCCTAAATCATGCAGTTGATTCTACCCTCCATTTTATTTAGTGAATATGTATCCCAGAATGATCATGAGGTGAAAAACACATTGGCCATTTCTTCAGTTGTTAACAGCTTCCAAATATTTCTCCAGTATGAGTATCTTACTGGACTGCATATGATTCTTGTCTATAAAAGTATCTATTTTTAATACAGCAGAGCACACTATTACAAGCCATCTATTTCACCTGGAGCCCAGGCAAAGAATGGGGATTCATACCATTACCAGAAGTGGTTGTATTGAACTTACTGAGAGATGGTTTAGATGTTACTCTCCAATGTAAAACCTTATTAAGGGTTTTCTAGAGTAATTTTGATTATCTGAGATTTTCCCATTATATGTCTTATCCTCTATATAGTATATGACTACTGTAAAAGGATACTTTGTCTCAGATTCAAAGAGATTCTATCTAGTTCTGAGATTTTTTAGATTTGATTAAAGTCCAGGTGTACCCTGTTTTGGGCACTGCCGCTTAATCCCCTCTTACGTCTCTTTTTACCAAGCACACAGTCTAGCCTTCTAAACTGGACCCCAGAAGATTTTGCCCTTTTTAAAATCTGGACTTCTTGCACCCATTCTCCATGTTTAGTTGCCTTCCTGGCTACTTTTGTACTCTTCCTGGAAACATACCATTAAGAAAAACTAATTTTTAAAGATATATTTCCCACCTCACACTAAGTTTGAGATATGTTCATTGAATAGAATAGTGGGAGGAATCACCTACAATACTAAGCCATTACTTAAGCTTCCTCAGAGAGAATGCAAAAGTCCATAAAATGAGGAACCCTAACGTTGAGTAAAATAACTTGTCCTTAGAGTTGGTAGAAATTCCTATGCTTGACCCTCTTTTGAAAGCCATGTTGTAAATATCACCTCTGACTCTGCAGTTTTAAAAAATTCATTAACAATGGTTCTGAAGCCTCTGATTGACTTATATTACAAAATATATTGCTCTTAAGTACATTTTAGAATGATTTTACATTGTGCTTGGGAAAAAAGAAAGATGAGAGGGGATCAAAGTGGAAGTGTCCAAACAGGATACACCTGGACTTTTAATCAAATCTAAGATAAAGTACATTACAATAATAATTTACTTCTAGATAGGTATAAGCTCATGCTTGAAATCAGCAATTCCAAGAGTCAGAAGTTTATGAGAGAAATAATCACACTCTAGCAGGATTGAAATACTTATCTCAAGCACAGCAATAAGTATAAAAATGGTTTGTTTAAAAAATAATCAATAGTAGTGGATGCTTAATTAGACATATCACAGGGGATTTTTTCCTAAACTTACCTCAGAGGCTGCCAATTAGTATTATTAGGTTGTGATAATAAATGAGTTTGACCAGGTATTTTCCTCTTTGATTCAGGCAGTTATCCCTGGAGTAATGACCTGTAGGGAAGTAATCTTTGCAGTTCAGATTCTCTTTGACTTATGTTCTGGCAGAAACCACTGTGAATATTGCCATTCAGATCTAAAAATCCTAAAGCGCTTAATGTTTCCAGACATCTGATGTATGTTTATATATTCACAGGAAAGATCAGTCCTCATGGAAAGATGAGTCAAGAATTAGAAAAATAAGTTTTTGTTATTTATATCAGATGGCTCAGATCCTAAACTTTTAAATTAGTCCATCTTTCTTTTTCTAGAAGACCACATGAGAAAGAACCAATCTTGAAAAAGAAGGATATTTTCTAAAAATGATTAAAATAAAAAAGGAAGGTTTAAATACTGTGTAATGTAGCACTGTGGGTTAAGCTTCAGGTTTAGACCCAATGGGCCATGTTTATCAATATGACTTTCAAGAGGTATTTATCTTTTCTGAACTTAAGATTTTTCATCAGAACAGTGGAGTTAATATCAATACCTACCTCTTAAGTATTGTTTTGTGTTTTTAAAGAAAGAGATGGTTGTTTAGTTTTATTTTTAACTTACCCATTTGCTTATGGGGATTTAGGATTTTATGATTTCATAGTTGAGGTTTACTTATTTCATTCATCAGGATTGAATAAGCATAATTGATTTGGCGTAAGTACCACCCCAAAATCAGTTTCTTAACAGGCAAAGGTATGCAGTGAAAACTCTTTGATATATCCATATACCTGAATACCTACGGTATTTGGGAGATGAGACCTTTCAAAATGTTGCATTTACACAAATCAGCTGCTTTTCAAAGCAAAATCACTTCCTTTCTTCCTACAGCTCTGCAGAGTCGTGTTTTTAATTTCTAAATCACTGAGACGATGATGTAACTATTATTTAAATGTCTTTCCCTTAACAAGTGGTATGTCCTGGCTGTCCCCAGAGGCTGCATCATTTTATTTCTTTTTTCCCTTCTCCTCATCCTTTCATTCAGCATCCAACCCCAATAATATGGGATGGGCCAGAATGAGTCCTGGGGCTACAGAGATGTAGGCCATTGTCTCACACATCAGTGTGCAGAGAGTGCAAACAAAATTAACAAATATAAAGCCAGGACTTAACGATAACTAGTATATTACCTTCTTTGAAAAATTGCTGGCCTCTAAACGACAAGTGAAAATAAATACTACCAGGCATTTAGTCCTCACCCCATGTGTTGGATACTTTTTATTAGGGGCTCAGGTGGGGTGTGGTAGGCATTTTTTTTACCTCACTTTTCAAAAGAAAAAAAAATCTTATTCAAATGTACCACATCTTCTACTTGCCCCCATTTTCTTGTCTGTTAGTTTCTTTCAGTGTTCTTTCTCTTAATTTATACTCCAAAGGGTTGTAAAGACAAGTAGCTTTTGATAGAACTCAATCACTTAGCTACAAAAATGAGTGTTAATAGTTTTCAGTTTTAAGCTTATACAGCAGTCACAAAACTAATTTCTTTTTGTTCTGCCTTGATTTTTAAATTCAGTATATCTATATACCTGTTTTCTTCATAAAAGTAAAAATGTATTTACTTACCATTGATGGTATTTTCTGTCCTTTAAAGAACTTGGAATGGACCACAGAGCCTTTGTATGGATAGTTTTTAGTGAACATTGGAAAGCAGCATGAAAAATGGAATATAAGGAAACAATAAGCTTTGATACCAAGCAGTGAGAAACTGATGATGTGAGGAAGCAGGGAAAGATAGAAATGTAGAGAAGCAGTGGGCTGCAAGCGTTTTTAAGTGGCAAGCACAAGAAAAATCACTTTTCAAGATAATTTTTCATTCAAGCCACATGTATTAAGTATTAGTACTGTGTGTTAGTTTCTGTGTTAGGCACCCTGAATTCAACAACAAATGTGGTCTCTGACCCCAAAGACCTTCGTTTAGTAGGAGAGACCAACATGTAAATAGATAATTGTAATGTGATGTTCTCTAATGAAATTAATAGTAGTGGCATATAAAAGATATCCTTGGCCTGGCATAGTCTTACTTTTCCTTACTTTTCTTCAGTTTTACCATATGGCTTCTTCCAGAAAGCCTCCCTAATACTGTATGCACTAAATTAGTGGGGAGTGATTAACTTTTGTACAGGCATAAGGGAATATTTTTCTAAAGTACTTAACATCTAATATCAGTTTTGAATAGAAAAAAATAGGAAGTTATGAGATATAAACATCCAACAAAAATTAGTTGTGTGACTGTTGCAGAAGTTTAAACCTTTCCCAGAGGTTCTAAGATGCTGAGCATATTATATTACTTCATCATTTATTTGTTCACTCAGTTAACAAATCTTTATTAATTTCCTGTAGTCCCTGAACATTTCAGGCAATTTATTACCTTTGTAACTGCACAGTTGTCACTATTTAGACAGAATGCCCTGGTGTTGTGTTTAATGAGCACAGGAGGTAAACAAAGATAAGGTGAGACTCCCTGGAAGGGCTTCTTGGGGTCTACAGTTGAATAAAAGACATTGAACAAAAAGCCTTCCAAGTATGGTTAAGTGTTATTACAGGGAGTGCAGGAACATTAATGGATGTATGATAATCTACCTGTAGGATTAGGGATGGCGGCCCACAAAAGTAACATTTAAACTGACAAATAGCAAGTGAAAAGGAGCTAGTTTAGTGTGACACAGGCAGGGGGCCTTAGGAGAAAACAATGGAGTGGTGAATCTGCCTATTATAACAGTGAACTACCTAAAATGGAATGACCCTTTTGTTGAGAACTATGAAAGCTGGAAAAAATGTAATATTCTCTCTGTTTGAAGGTATCAGAGATAGAAATTCAAAGTATTACCAAGCCAAGATTCAGAAGAAATGGAAATGCAAAGAAATGAGACTGATGCTTGAGACTGCTTTTGCCCTAAGGGCATTTGCCAACTCAGAGGAAGCGGCTAAAAGACTTATGTAGTCCTTTTGATAGCCTCATATGTACAGGAATATAAAAATTGGGCCCTCAGTGCTTTGCATTGTGACCCTGAAAGACTACACTCAAGAACAGAGTAAAACAGAGGTAAATTAACCCTTGAATGGATTGCAGCCCAGCTTCAAATCATCTGGGTGGTCCAGGAAATTCTCAAACCCTGTTGTAACTCCTGGGGGAAAATCCCAGGGCAAAATACCTTTGAAATCAGTCAAAGGAAAAAACAAAATGTGAGAAACCCATTTATTTCTTACAGGCAGTCTACCTTCTGCTCTCCCGTGTCTTGTGACCAAGCTGCGGAAGAGGCCCCCACCCAACCTCTCTGGTCCATATAAGCCCTCACTTGCCCCTGTAATTACCTATTGATACAGAGATGGACTACTTCTCTCCACCCCTTAGAAACACCTATTGTGTGGAGATGCACTAAAGCCAGGCAAGAGATTCTGGAAATTGCAATTTTACCCACACCTGTTATTAGACTATGATGATCTTGGTTTTTGCCAGCACCCTCAGGTTCTTTGAAGAAACAAAGATTCTTTCTAGAAAATTATTATTATGGGTCTGACATTATTTCTACAGATAGTTTTTCAGATAACAGTGTTGACAACATAATCAAAATGAATCAGTCACACAAGGACAGTAGACAACATAAATCCAGAAACATCTGAAGCAGTAGGCAATAAAAATAGAGTTCCCGGTGCTCCAGGTATTAGATCTTTTAAATACAGACTTCATCTATGCTTACTAAGGACAAAAAAATGGTAAATTTCAAATAAAGAATTATACAGACTTTTAAAATAATACCACAAATTTGAAAAGGAACCAGATATTCTAAAATTGAAGAAAAGATGAGTTTAGCAGCCAATCTTAATACACTGGTATAGAGAGGATATTGGACTAGATCTTAGAAGGAGATATCCAGAAGGAAACCTGGTGAGATACAAGGATGAGACTTTGGGAAAGGCAAGAGATAGAGTATATAAGTAAGGTCTGATACATGATTAAATGGGGGTCCCAAAGGAAAGGAGGAGAGAATATTTTAAACAATATTTGAAAAGAGAGTGGTTGAGAATTTTCCAAAACAGATGAAAAATAGCTACAAATTCAAGAAGCACAACATAATCTGAATGGGATTAATTTAAAAAATCCATCCACTTTCAGGTAAATGCTCAAGAGAAATGAAAACATGTCACTTGTACATGAATGTTCTTTAGCAGCATTATTCATAACAGCTAAAAGGTGGAAGTAATCCAGATACCCATCCCCTGAAGAATGAATAAACAAAATGTGGTATATCCGTACAATGTCTGGCCATAGACAGAAAGAAGTACTGATACATGCTACAATGTGGATGAACCTTGAAAACATTATACTAAGTAAAAGAGATCAACTGCAAAAGGATTCCATTTGTATGATTCCATTTATATGAAATGTTCACAATAGGCAAATCTATAGATGGGGCTGTGATGAGATGGGGAATGGGTACAGGATTTCTAGGGTTTCTTTTTGGAGTGATAAAAATGTTATAAAATTAGATTATGATATGGTTGCCCAACTCAGTATACTTTAAAAAAATCATTGAATTATACAGTTTATTTAAATACAAAAATTTTTATGGTATATGAATTATATCTGAATTAAAAAGAGGAAGAAGAGATCCACTCCTATATACATCCTGCAAAACTACAGAAACCAAGGAGAATATCTTAAAAGCTGTCATGGGGCTCTGAGTAAAACATTAGAATTGCCTTTAAAGGAGCAGTAAATAGATGACCTCTCAAAAAAAATAAAATAAAATTGAGAAAAAGAAGATAACTCAATGATGACATACTCAATGTGCTGAAAGAAAATAACTGCCAACCCTGAATTTTACCCAACTAAAATATCTTTTAGAAGTGAAACTTAAGAAGAGAGAGAATTTGTCCTAGCAAACCTATCCTAAAGGGTATTCAAGCAAACAGAAAATGATCCCTTATGGAAGGCCAGAAATACAGCAAAAAATAGATTAACAAAAGTGGTATATGTGCCATACCAGTAGTTCCACTACTAGATATATACCCAATAGTATGAGTACATATGTACCAAAAGACATGCTCATAAAGAAGAGTTCATGGCACTATTCATAAAATGTTGGCAGCCGTGCTCAGAAAATAGCGCCCCATGCAGGGCAGCCGGAAGGCCCCGAACTTCCTAATGACAAATCATCCCACACCACTAAACTACATGCTAATTGCGCCTTGGCATAAGGACCAATGAGACCCACCAAATGGTTATGCTAATAAGGCATATGGAGCCGCACCAACCAGGTCAGAGCATGAGAACTATATAAGCAAGCCTCTCCTTCCCCTCTGGGTCCTGCCCAACTCATTTGTTTCACAAAGAGCTGAAGAATAAAGCTTTCTGCAGAAGAATCCTGCTGTTGTTGCATGCTGTTCTTGCCGGCGAGGACAGGGCACGCGACAAGTGGTGCCGAATCCCGGGAACCAGAACATCACCGGCACAGGGAGGACCCTTCAGACATCTGGAGAGGATTCAGAACTGCAGGTCAGAAGAAAGCCCGGAGGGGTAAGTTCCGAGAGGCCCCTGCTTTTTAGGATAATGGTTGATGGTTCTCTGTAAATAAGGAGGCACCATGGGGAATGCACCGTCATTAGTCACGGCGCTGCAGACAGCTCTCAAAGAGCGAAACTTGAAGGTCTCCAGCAAAGTCTTAGGATCTTTTGTGAAGGAGATAGACCGTGTGGCCCCCTGGTTCATTTGTTCAGGGTCCCTCTCAATCCCGAGCTGGGACAAACTGGGGAAAGATCTTGATAGAGAGGAGGAGGAGGGTAGCCTGAGGGGAGGCACCAGGCCCCTCTGGAAACTGATTAGAGCTTGTCTGCAAGATGAGAGATGTGAAAAGGTAATAAAAGAAGGTCAGAGAGCATTGACAGATATCCAAGAGAGCATGTCAGAAACGGAACGGGAAACAGAGAGCGCGCGCGGCCGAAAAAAGGCCACAAAAACGAAGGTAAAGAAACCTCAGAGTGAGGGAGAAAGCCCGCCTAGGGCAAAAGCGAAAGAGCCCCGAGAAGCGAGTGACAATCGCCTCGGAGAAAATAGTAAATACCCCTGGAAAGAGTTGAGGGACCTCCAACTCTCCAATAGGGAATCTGAGGAGGAATTAACGTCCGCAGAGGAAGGGGAAGAAAATAAAACCGCAGAGTGTAGAAGTAAGGGAACCAGCAAAGTTGAAAAGCGGACCAAGGAAAAAATGAAAGCAGGGTGTCCCCCGACGCCCTTTGCCCCGCCACCTTACGTGAGTGGCGCACTCTCCTTTTGCCACCCAGATACTCTTCAGGCAATTAGACAAATGTTTCCTGTATTTGAGGATAACGGTGTACGCTCTCACCAGCCCCTGAGCCATAAACAAGTTAAGGAGTTAGCAGAATCCGTTCGGGCTTATGGAGTCAGTGCTAACTATACCATAGCACAAGTTGAGAGATTAACAGAGACAGCCATGACACCCGCAGACTGGCAATATGTAACTAAGGCATGCCTTTCTAGTATGGGGCAATACATAGAATGGAAGGCATTGTGGCATGATATCAGCATGACCCAGGCACGCGCAAACGCGGCCGAAGGACAGCCTGCATGGTCATATGATATGCTGACGGGCCAAGGACAGTGGGTAGCCGACCAGACCGCCTTCCCCTTACAGGTATATGCACAAATAAACACGTGCGCCGCCAAGGCATGGAAAGCCCTCACCAACAAAGGAGAAGTATCAGGCAATTTGACAAAAATTATTCAGGGGCTGAGCGAGCCATTTTCTGACTTTGTCGCTCGTATGATAGAGGCCGCAGGCAGAATATTTGGAGATCAGGAACAAGCAATGCCCCTAGTGGAGCAATTAGTGTTTGAACAATGTACCAAGGAATGCAGACAGGCGATAACACCCTGGAAACAAAAAGGGATACATGCCTGGTTGAAAGCCTGTAGAGAAATAGGAGGGCCACTCACCAACGCGGGCCTAGCCGCAGCCATATTACAGAGCCACAAACAAGCCAGGATCACTAACAGAAGTATTAAATGCTTTCACTAATCTGTCACGAGGCCTGTCCCAGTATCTTTCAGGAAACTGGTCCCAGGACTTTGATGGAGCACTAGAAGAACTGCGGCGAGAAATTATCCACATCAACTCCACCCGTCTAGATATCTCCGTAGCGGAAGGACTCTCTTCCTGGTTCCTCAGAGCTCTCTCCCACGTCAAGGAGTGGGCGGGCATGGCTGGGATGGGCGTGTTCATGCTTGGAGGTCTCATGCTCCTACTCTGGTTGTTATGCAGACTCCGCAATCAACATAAGGACAAGGTGATCCTTGCTCAAGCCCTAATGGCGATAGACATTGGCGCCTCTCCCCAAGTGTGGCTCAATATGCTTAAGAAGGAAGCTCAGCTTTAGCTTGAGGTAGCTCTTGCACCCTGAGCCCATGTGGCACTGCACCAGGCCCGAGTACCTCAATGCTTAATCACAGCTTTCTTTAAGAAGCTCATGGTGCAAGAGGGTTGAGAAAAAGGGTCCAAACCCTTTGTACCAAGCGGTCCCAACGCCAGCCAGAGGATGCGAGGCAAAGCACTGCAAGAGGTCTTGGACCCCTCTGAGAGGCATGCCTGACTGCATAGGGGTAGATGCCCAGAACCCCTCTCCAAAAAGGGGGCATCAGGAAGTATGATGGAGGTCAGGCCTCTGTCTCCGCCTCTGCTGGCAAGTTCCGCCTTGAGCTTCTGTTAGACAAAAAAGGGGGAGATGTTGGCAGCCGTGCTCAGAAAATAGCGCCCCATGCAGGGCAGCCGGAAGGCCCCGAACTTCCTAATGACAAATCATCCCACACCACTAAACTACATGCTAATTGCGCCTTGGCATAAGGACCAATGAGACCCACCAAATGGTTATGCTAATAAGGCATATGGAGCCGCACCAACCAGGTCAGAGCATGAGAACTATATAAGCAAGCCTCTCCTTCCCCTCTGGGTCCTGCCCAACTCATTTGTTTCACAAAGAGCTGAAGAATAAAGCTTTCTGCAGAAGAATCCTGCTGTTGTTGCATGCTGTTCTTGCCGGCGAGGACAGGGCACGCGACAATAAAAGCCTCAACTTAAAACTACTTAATGCCTGTCAACAGAAGACTGTGTAAATAAATCATATAGTCACATAAACCTTACAGCCATGTAAGTGTTTAGGCAATATGCAACAATATAAGTGAATCTCAAAAACAATAAGGAAAATAAGTTGAATACATGATGTATGATCCCATTTATGTTGAAGTATTTATTAGGGAAAGTGAATCTCTGCTCTTAGAAATCAGGATAGTATTGAGATAACAACTGTTGTCTAGAGTGGTTTGGAGCTTCCTCCAAAAATTAAAAATGAACTACTGAGTTTTCCAGCAATCCCACTTCTAGGTATATATCCAAAGGAAATGAGAACAGGTTCTTGAAGTGGTATCTGCACGCCCATGTTCATCGCAGCATTATTCACAATAGCCAAGATGTGGAACCTGAGTGTCTGTTATCAGATAAATGAATAAAGGATTTGTGGGGTATATATACAATGCAGTATTATTCAGCCATAAAAAGAAGGAATCCTACCATTTGGGACATGGATGGACCTTAAGGGTATTATGCTAAGTGAAATATAAGTCAGATAAAGACAAATACTATATGGTATCATTCATAAGTGGAATCTAAAAAAGCCAAACTCAGAAACACAGGCTGTAGGGAGGGAAAAATGAGGAGATGTTGTCCAAAGGGTAAAAACTGAATAAGCTCTGGAGATCTAATGTACATCATGGTGATTATAGTTAATAATATTGTAGTATGCTCTCACCACAAAAAAGAATCATAATTATATGACATGACAGAGGTGTTAGCTAACACTATGGGTAGTAATAATTTTGCAATATGTAAGGGTATCAAGTCAACACATTGCACACCTTAAATTTACACAATGTTATTATAGGTCAACTGTATCTCCATAAGCTTGTGGGTGGAGGAGAAATCAGGATAGTAGTTAGCCTGTGTGGGTGGAGTTGCGTAAGTTGCGTAGGGTTGGTTGGGTGTGAGTTTCACAGCTGTATTCTGTTTGAAATTCACCATGATATACACTTGTGTGCACTCCTCTGAGTGTACATTACACTTTAAAAGGTTTTTCAAAGCCAAAACATTAGTGACCCTCAATGAATCCTGAATGTACAAAACAATTGTCTTGTGTTTATAGCTATGAAGAAATGTAGGGCATGTAAGGTATCAATTTATGAAATGTCAGAATTAGAGTACTTGGGTTTTAGGCTCTGATGTGATAAACCCTTCTTCCCCCTAAAATCATTTCAATAAGCAAATTGGAAATTACGAGGGAGCAATCTAAGCAAATTTAAAAGGAATTTCACTTATAATCTGGTAATATTTTAAGTAGATCAAAATTAATTACATTGTCTTTTCCAGTAAAAATGCCTTTAATATTTTTAGACCTATTGTCTGTTTTGTTACTTCCCATATTGCTTTCTCTGTTGCTAAACACTACTCAATTTGGCAATATCCCTTGGGAAGTATATGGCACTTAATGTGTATTGTTCCCTAGAGGAATCATAAAGGAAAGAAAAGATGCAAATTTTCTTCTGGGACAAAATAGAAAATTAATTGAAAAAAGAAAGTCTATAATTCAAGGTATAGTTAATATTGGGAGAAAAATCGAAACTTTTTATATTTGTTGATTATGTCTTCTTAATTTAAATACCAGTTATCACTAGCAGAGTTCATGCTCTTTATGCAGCAGCTTGTATGACTTATGTTTGTATTTGCATCTTGATATAGGCTATAATAATAATTTTTTATTCATTATCTTCTTACTCTTTCTTTACTTGCTTCAGACTCATCATCAGTTGGCTTTTCAATTCCATATTAAGATTTTGAAAGAAATATTCCAACAAAAAATGAATTGTGTTTTTGTTATAGTGGTTCTCTGCATGGATTACAAGCACTGTATCTCCATGCTTGGATAAACTCCATCAAAAGCACATTATCCTCCTACTTCTGTGGCCAGCTGCCTAATTGTATCTGCTGTAACCACACGCTGTTGGAACATGATACCAATGAAGAACAGAAATGATAAATTACTCCCTGCAGGTGATAGTGATAATGATAATTTTTAATTTCCTTCTTCCTCATAAGGTCTAGTCTGATCTGATTTCATTGGCTGCCATCCTGTTAACATACCACATGATGTGTCCTCTTTAAAGAAATACTCATCATACCAAAATACATGAGAAAGCAATTATTTTTATTCCAAGTCATTGTTCTTCAAATGAGCACATATAAAATTAACTGCATCTACCTTTATGTGTATGGGTTAAAAAAGCAAAATGTGGCTTAAAACAGATTTTTAAATGATTCAATTTATAAGTGCTGTGAGTCATTTTCTTCCTTTTTGTGAAATCCACAGAGATGAATAGCTCATTTAAAAACTGTATTCTAATGTTTGAGAGTATTTAAAATGTGCAGTAAAGCTACATGCAGTAAAGCTATGTGCTTCCAAGTAGTTGTGGAGGATTCTCACCAAATGACAAGTGTAATTAAACTGCCCCAGAAATTTACTGTCTGCATGTATTTTGCTTTCAGTCTGTTTTCTTTTTTCTTCATTGTTTCTCATAGTTAGCCCTCATTCCCCCTTCTCTCAGCCTAAGGGACTTGATAACTAAAATCATTTTGACTGTGATATAATTCAGTGAAATTTTATTTATTCTTGACCTTGCCTTTACAGATTAACCCAGCTCCTACAGATATTTGATTTTAATGCTTATTTTTTCCCCCAGCAGTTCCCGTTGTCCCTGACAAGATATATATGGGGAACAAAGAGAAATTTATTCTGTGGTCAGGCCCTAACTTATCTGATCTTTTTCAAGCACATGTCAAGCTGTGTTCCAGTTATTTATTACCATTGTCTATTAGTCATCATCTTCAATTTTCTAGGGTTGTTGTTTATTCTTATGTTTGAATGACTTCCAGAGAGAATGTAAGTTCATTGAAATTAACATTTGAAAGACCTAGAAAAAGCCTGTCAAAGTGATGGTAACAAGGCAGTTAAACTGTAGTTGAAGGATGGTGGCATGTTTATCTCCAAATCAGCTGACATACTTGACTGAATGAAATGGCTTGGCAGACATAAAAACACTAATCATCGTTCAATTGGTTTATATGACTATATTTCAGTTTTTCCTAATTTCTGTGTTTAATTATTAAAGATTACTTTTCAGGGGTGGGGGGAGAAATCCTTTCCCTTTATGTGACATTCTGGGCCTTGCTTGTTTTTGAGGGAAATGCCCATTTTAAACCCAGAAATTCACTTTGGTTTTTCAGAGCAAGTGTTTTGCACTTTCTTAGTTATGTGAATGTTGTTTTATGATTAGATTATCTGCACATAATTTTTAATCACAAGTGAATTTCTTCCTGACTAATCCCTTATGCTTTTGCTTAATGGTGCTGTGGAACTTATTTTAGTATTATCCTCAACCAAACATCATTAGGAAGGTAAATATGCAATGAGGAGTTGAAGATACTGTGAAGATACTATGCATTTGAAAAGGAACTTGTAAAATAGATGTAATTTCATATTTATCTTTGTCATAGATCCCTGCCATCTTCTCATAATCAAAATTTATTTGTCTTTCATTTTTATTTTTCCTTCATATTCATCTATTTTTCTCGAGACTTATAAACTGTTTGTTTCTTGGTTACCCCAAACTATCCAGTATTTTGTACACTGTATTTTTTGGTAACCACGAAGGGTAAGTTTCTTTGATTTTTAACTAAATTTATTGATAGTTGGATTTGGGGATTAGAAGATAGTTCTAAAATGTCTTTGTATTCTCAAATTTTAAAACTTTTACTTTTTGTTGAAAATTTGTATATCAGCCTCTTCTCTTCACTAAGATCTATATTATAATTCTACAAGTGTTCTATCATATTCATATTGCCAGTCAGTGTTTCACCAGAGTTAAATATATATTTCACTCCATGTATTTTAAACATTTCAAATTCAGGTCACATTTTCTGAAAATGAATTTGTTTTCACAAAAGGTTTTAGTAGCTTGTCGGGATTTTTTTTCCACTTTCTTTTTTGGTAACATAGATTATAAGGCATACATAAAACATGTATGCCTGAAAGAATATTTGTAAAGTAAATCCCTCTCCATGAAAACCCACTTACTAAAAGCTTTCTTAATGTTTTCATTATAAGATAAATTCTAGCCGAAATAAACAGGCAAAGAGAGGCAACAAAGGGCCAGGTACTTTATTTGAACGCAATTCCTGGGCGAGGTTCACCGGTCTATGGAAATGGAGGCTGGAGAAGTCGCGCCCAGCAGGGCAGGCAGCAAGTTTTTAAAGAAGGCAGGGGGAGGGAGAGCAAAGGTATACAGTGGCCCGAGGATTGGCTCACCTAGGGTACGTGAGGGTCTCTCATTGGCCTTTAGCCAGGTACTGGAAAGTTACCACTACTATTCTAGCTTGGGGGAGGGCTCTAGTTAGGAATGTTGTCCAATCAGACTCTGAAATGTTGTCAGACTGGAACCTGTTGGTCTCTCCACCTTGTTTGGTGAGGCCTGAGCTTGTCCAGCAGGCTCACTCCTTCCCCTGGTGCCTCCAGCCTTACATTCATATAGTTTGGCAATTTCTTATTACTGCAACCATTCTATTTACATATTTTCTACTTTCTATTTTCAGTTTGCTTTTGCTATTCTATCATTGGAGAATGTTATTTTGTTGAGTTATTAGTTGAAAAAACACTAGTTGTTCTTATTTTTTCAAATTTATTTAGTTCCTATTACATGTTAGCCACTGCCCTAGCTGTTGAGGATCCGGAGATGAATGATTTGAGGGAGTCACTAAGGGAACTGACAGAAAGGTAAAACAGTTGAATTGAGTGCCTCTCCCTGCAATACTATAGGTCATTTAACTCAAATATTATTAAAAATAAATTATTATCATAGAAGCTGTTCATTTTTATGGGAAATATAAATATAGTTAAGCATAAAGAATGTGAATATTCCAAATCTGTCACCCACTTTGAATAACTTGTTAAATCTTTCCAAATACATATATATATACCCAACATTTGCATAACATATAATACATGACCATAATATACATATTATTCTTTTCACCTAATAGTGTATTGTGACTGTTTTTCCAAATCAATAAATATTTATCTTCAGGATTACTTTGAATGGCCAAATGGTATTCCAGTATATTAAAGTATTATGATTTAGTAACTGGTCACTGCTTGAAAATTTGGGCTAAAATTAACATCTTATAGCTAAATCTTTGGAAGGATACTTAGTAATTTACATAGAAAAGTTCTAAGTTTAGAATTACTGGGTCAAGTACATTACATAAACATTTTAATTGACTGCATAACATATACTTACAAAACAGTAAAGTGCATAAATCTTAAGTGTAGTTTGATAAAATTGCACAAAGTAATAGCCACTATGTATTTAGCACTCAGCTTAAAAAACATTACCAGAAACCAGGTGCCCACCATGTAAACCCTTCTGGTTTCTACCCTACTGCAAGGGTAATTCCATACAGACCTGTAACACTTACGTGAGTTTTGCTGTTTTTGAATTTTCTGTATATAAGTGGAATCAGATCATACACATTATTTTGTGTCAGACTTCTTTTTAATACGGATGTTTTATCTTTTATTATGTACTGCCAGGTTCCTTCCAGAAAAATTATTTCAGTTTCTTTTCCAACATGCATGTCACTTTCCCCACTGCCTATGGATATTATCATTATGAAAATGTTTTCTCCAATATAACCAAGGAAAATTGTATCTGGTTGTTTCAATTTACTTTTTTTTTTTTAAGTAGGTCAAGCATTGTTTTCACATGCTTAATAAATATCCTCTGGTCTTTTTTTTAAATAAATTTCCTGCTTTGTCATGTGTTAATTTCTTTTGGCCTATTGTTTTCTTAATAATTTGTAGTACCGTAATGTACAAAGGACAACTATATATATCACAAATACTTTTAAAATTCTTTGTCTTTTAATTTTGGTAATAAAGTTTAAATTTCCCTTCTATTAAGTTTCTGTTTTATGTGTGATGCTTAAAAAGCCTTCTTCACTTCCAAAATTTATAAAGACTTGTATGTATCGGTGGGATTTCACCATTCCTTCTCTTACCTACCACTACCTACACTGATCTTGGTGATTATGTATGCATACATTGAAAACCCCACCAGATGATGTTATATTTGCCTTTCATATTTTAAAGAAATTCAGAGAAAAAGGTGGTCTTTCATTTACCCAACTATTTGTCATTTTTGTTTTTCTCCTAGTATTTTTTCTTCTGATATTTTTGATAGTTTTAATGGGAGTTATTGTCCATCAACCTAAAGAACTTCTTTTAAAATACCTTCTAAAAAGTCTGTTGGCAATGAATTCTTTCAGTTTTCCATCTCTTGGAGGTGTCTTTATTTTGCCTTCATTCCTGAAGGATATTTTTGCTGGATGTAGAATTTGAAAAGGTTCTTTTTCCTGCTCTGGTATCTTTTTTTCCCCCCCATCTGCACCTCTAATTACATGCATGTTAGAGCCATAGGTCCCTGAGGGTCTGTGTATTTCACTCCATTCTTTTTTCCTAGATTGTTCAAATTAGAGAATTTCTATTGATGTATCTTCAAATTCACTGATTTTTTTTTTTTTCCTATGTCGTCTCCATCCTGCAATTCGGTCCAGGGAGTTTCCTGTTTCATGTATTGTATTTTCAGTTCTCAGATTTCCATATTTTTAAATAGTTTCTGTGTCTCTACCAAGAATTCCTATCTTTTGATTCATTTCAGGTGAATTGACCCATTTTTGGTACCTCATACCAGCGTAGTTATAATTCTTGCTTTAAAGCCTTTGTCTCATAGTACCAGCATCTGGGTATTTCAGAGTTGGCAACTGTTTTATTGTCTTTTCTTCTTATGAGTTGGATACATTTTGCTGGTTCTCTGTATGTTGAGTAATTTTGGATTGTATCCTGGATGGTTGTGTATGTTGTGTTGTGTGGACTATTGGTTATGTTATAACCATCTGGAGAATGTTGATGTTATCAGCAGTCAGCCCAGTTAAAGTCAAACATAAATTGTGTCAGTGGTGTCTGGGCAGACAGTAGTTCAAATCTCATTTCCATTCTCTAAATGGAATGGAATTTGTTTGTTATTCTGTTTTGGATCTTTCCTGCACATATGCAGTTTAGGGATCAGACTACTTATACAGGTTTTTCCAATCTCAGTTTAGTTTTTTAAGCCTTTACTTGTTCGTTTAGGTTTTTCCTAAGAGGTTATTCAGGATCCTAAGACTTGAACCAGTGATTCAGGTTTTACTTCAGTTCCCAGCCTTTGTTATGTTCGTTTGGATCTAACCCAAGCTGTGGGGTTCAGGGCTTAGGATGAGATTTGTGCAGGCATATAAGTAGGACTAGCTCTGTTAACTCTGTCCTCCCCGTATTTGTCACACATTCTCCATTTTTTTCAGAGTTGAAAATTATTAGTTGCATCTAAATGTAGTTTATTCAATGATTTAAAAGTATACTGATTACATAATAAGGCTAGCTATATTTAAGAAATGGAAGACTAAAAAATTAAAAATTTGTTGAGAACCTGCTATATAACAAACTTGTGCTGGGTAAGGGGCATAGAAATATGAGTTATTCATAGGCTTTGCTCTTAAATTGCAGTGTGATAGGGCTAGCTATAATATAATCTGGTAAGTATGGTAATAGTATTATATATAATAAGCACATTCATAGAGCAAATACTTATTGTGTACTACAGGCCAGGCACCTTTCTGGGCACTGAGATACAGTGGTGAACAAGATAAGCATACAGGAATAAATTTAAGAAAACAGTTGAATTAGTTTATGGAAGAGTATCAGGAAATCAAAAGAAAAAAGTTAATGTTTTAGAACTATTCTGAGTAACTACATGGTTTTCTAGAACAATCTGTAGCTGAGTACTGCATTACTTTATAATTATATTGGACAAAATAGAAAAAGTATTTATAGTATTTCAGGTCTCTAGGTATCTAAAGTATAATGAACCTCAAGGTTAAATATTGAGTTGGCTTGGACACAATCCATATTAACCCTACAGATCAATAAAACTTCACATTCTCAACACATGCTGTAGAGTACACAAATTTTAGTGATTTTTCAATAATTAGTGTCTGATTTTTAACACTTTATAAGCTTTATTTAATGCCAGTTTTAAAATTAGATTAAAGCTAGTCCTATTAGTAAAAGAAAAGAAGGAATGGTGTCATTTAAATTTTAAACGAAGAGAAATAAAAGTTATATATTCATTTGAATATGTTTCATTTCTTTTAGAGACTTTTTATACTATGATTGTAACTGTGAGTTACTTTGGAATCTCCTTTGGTTGTTTGTTTAAATATAAGTTTTATTTGAAAGCTAATTCTCATTTTTATTTTATTTTCAGAAAAAAATAGAACATTTAAAAATGTAATTGATCTCATCTCAAAAATATTCTTAGTGCTTTGCTTTAAAATGTGATGCAAATAGAAGAAATTAAATGAACTGGCTTTGTGGAAAATAGTGTATTTTAATTATTATTGCTGTATAACAAACCACCCCAAAACTTAGTGACTTGAAGTCAGAATCATTTAGATTACTGGTTTACAATTCTGCAATATGTACTGATCTTATTTACTAAAGACTTACCTATGAGTCATTCTGTTGCCCTCCTCTGGAGTCTCTCATGCTGCTGTGGTTGTCTGGAGGCTTGACTAGAGCTGGAGGGTCCAAGATGGTTTAATTCACTTGGTGGCAACATCTCAGTGGCAAAGTCTTGACCAGCATAGGACTTTTTCAAATCACCATCATGATCATTTTTCCTATAAAGCACAAACTGGTTACTTGATTAGCCTTGTTACCCTTATTATTATGTGTTTCTGTGGGGAAAAGCCAAATTATATTACTTTATTTTTACTTAAAACATCTTTTCCAGGAAAAATAGTGACTTGCCATAATTTAAGAGGTGTCTGGGTTTTGAAACGAAATCTTGACTTAAAACCATGTGTTATTTGCTGTGTCTTAAAAGACTGAATAATTCATTATGTCATGTAATTGATTTAATAATTATTTATAGTTTTTTGTTTTTTTTTTACAGGCAGTTGCTGGTTACTTCGATATATATTTTGAGAAGAATTGCCACTACAGGGTAAGTATCATGAGTTGTCTCAGTAAGAATTAATTATGTGAAATACATTGTATTTTATTTTGTGCCCCCAAGGTGTTTGATCATAAGCATTTTGCTGTTGTAAACAGTTGGAGCTTGTATTTGATGTAGTAGATTAATGTACCATGATATTAAAAATCTTGTACTTCATAAGATACTTTTGAACTCTACCAATGCAGGTCGTGTTCTCTACGGGCCCCCAGAGTACCAAAACACACTGGAAACAAACAATATTTCTACTGGAGAAGCCATTTTCAGTTAAAGCAGGTAAGAAAGGGAGGTGGTGGAGAAATGCCTTACTCATTCTGACATAAACAATATTCATTCATTCTGTGACCCCTTTTTATGTGTCCACTGTATTTCAAGCAATATAACAGATGCTAAGGTACAACTGCATAAATTTTAGATGGCATGTTCTTTCCTTAGAAAAGTAATTTTTAAAAAGTAATTGAAAGAAAATATATTTAGATCTAATTTATTTATGCCAGTTAAAAAATGTATTTGACATATTATCTCTTATTTTGAGTGTGACAAAATAATTATAAAAACTTTTCCTTGAACAATTACTAGTATTTACCAAGTTGCAAATATAACTAAAATTAAATATTTCCATTTCCTAAGTGACTAAAGAGAAATATCACCAACAGAGGTAAGGTATAAATTAAAGAGAATGTCATTCAGTAGTTATTGTGGTCAAAATATATTTCTCTAGAATGCTGTGACTCTACCTCCTCAGTTCTTAAAAAATCTTGCATAATGTTCATGATCTGGTCCAGTCCTACATTCCTTTGTTTTATATCTCATTGATCATTTATATAAGCATCTATAGTTCTTATATACCTACAATGCTTAGCTCCCAAAGTTAGAATTTGATGATAGAAACTTTGTTTTTTAATCTAAACTTATTACATAGAAGTCTTTTTGTCTCACCTTTACTGAAAGCCTCCTGACTGGAAAAGCTGCATGTACAACAAACTTCAGAGAAAAAATAACTCTACATCACTAGTAACTCAGAGGAAGGCTAATTAAAATTATAACACACTGTTTCTCATCCTTCATTATGGGAAAAAATTCATGAAATTTAACAGTGTTGAATTCTTGAAATAATGTGTCCAAAGGAACCTTTATACTCTTATGCTGGTAGTCTTAATTGATACAACTTAACAGAATAGTTTGACACCATCAAGTTAAGTATAGATGTATCATCCCTGCAACCACATAATTTTTTCCCTAGGCATGTATTTTCCTACACAATATCTCCCACAACCTGTGTACAGGAAGCTTCACAACAGTATGGCTTTAGAAGTGAAAATTGGAAGTAACCTTAATGTCCATCAAGAGATGATAGATAAATATATATGATAGTTGCATACAATAAAATCTCTATAGCAGGTGAAGTAAATTATATTTTATCATATAAATTATATGTCTGTCAAAGGAACATTGAGCAAAAAAAAATTGTAGTATGACTCCTACAATATACAATTTATGTGAGGTTCAAAACCGTGTAAAATAACAACACACACACACACACACACACACACACACACACACGAGTAAAAGTAAGAAGCAGCACCTGGTAATGACGACCGCTTAATTTGGCTTAGTGGTTACCTCTGTGAAGGAGAGTAGAGTTAGGGAAAGCTGCAAAGGGGTTTCATTGTCATATTATCTGAACTATTTCTTCTAAAAATTGAAGACTTGCAGAATGTTAAGATTCAAACAAAGCTGAGTGGTAAGTCCTAAGTGGTCATAATGTTATTCTCTATATGTTTAAAATATTTCATAAAATTCTAAAATAATTTTGGTTTCACTCGATGTATGAATTGAATTTAGTAGATGCAAATAAACACTATTTGACTAAAGCAGCATCTTGTCATTTTTTCACTTTGAGGTTTCAGTGCTATGACAATAAAACCTACATGGTGTCATTTTCTCTTTAGAAAATTTGAGCACAGCATAACTGAAATTTGGCACATACAAATACAAATTAAATCCTTTCACATCCTCACTGTTTTGTTTTTGTGTAGCTCTAGTATTTGGACTCATGTATGGAAACTTGAAAATGTTTTTTTCTGTAACCATTTTGTTGTCTTAATGCTAGATTTTAAAGGCAGTACTAATTCATTCATGTTTTAATCTTAAGATAGCATTTGAATTTTCTTCTGCCTAATAACAACAAAATATTATTTGATATCTAGTGGAATTTTGAAATCCTATTCTTTACCCAGTAATCCTTAGAGTAATTGATTAAGCTTTTACAGAATACTGTGAATGTGTGTGATTCTAATGTTGCCTTGTGCTCCATCTGCATCCTGTATTTCTTGGACTGCCACTTGTATCCACTTGTATTTAAGTAGTAAGGCCAATACATCACAAACTATTAGAGTCACCTAAAACAGCACAACCTGAGGAAAGATTTGAAAGGAAGATCTCAAAGTAAAAAAATGGGGTCATTCTCAGCTATGGAAAAATAAGAAAGGATTAGATAAGTGGATAAAATACTTTTTTTCCAACTCTGCTAAGTGCCTGATGGTGGTGTTGATGACTAGAAGTCAGAAGTTAGGGGCAGAGTACTGAAGAGGACAAGTTAATCAAAAAAAGAGCTCTAGAAATATACATGGCCATCCCCTTGAGTTTAGGTGAGTATTAAGATGTACATGCGTAGGATGAAAAACCTGAGATCAGGCAAAGCAGCTGGGGCAGCTGTAAGCCAGACAGTACTCAGAGTTTATACAGAGCTGTAGAATATTCAAGGCTCATCCAGTTAGAATGGGGAGTCCTTTTGGATCTATTCGGTAGAGATTCCAGAAGGACCATAGCTTAACAGTGGGCATAAACTATCCCTAGGGTAAAGGCTACTCTGCACACTCCTTAACAGAGCTTAAAAACAAGCCTTTCGAGAAAGAAAAAACAAGCCTGCAAATAGCTTTAATGACAACAGAAGGAAACACCAGTACTCAGACACTCAGCAGCATAAAATTCATGATGGCCAGCTTTCTAACATCTAATGCAGGAAAACATCGGTTGATAGAAGCAGACCCAGAAATGATGGAATTTGCATGCAAGCATGTATTATAACTACTTTTATATGAACATAGGAGAATATGAGAAGAAATTTAAAATTCAAATAGAAGAATATCTGAAGTGAAATGTCATTTGATAGAATTAATGGCAGGAGAAAAGATCAGTGAATTGTAGTTGCAGCAATAAAGTGTACCAAAAATGAAACATAGGGAGGGGAAAAAAGATTTTTTAAATGAATGTATCCACAGTAACCTTGGGAAAATTTGAAGCACTGTAACTTAAATGTGATAATAGAAGTCCCTGAAAGTAGCAGGGACAGAAAATATATTTAAAGAAATAGTAATGGCCCAGTTTTCTTACATTTGGTAATAATTTTAACCCAGATTAAAGAAACTCAGTGAATCCTAAGTGGGATCAGCACCAAAAAAAAAAACAACACCAAGACATCATAAACAAATTGCTTATAAACAGTGATACTACAAAACATATTAACATTAGTCAGAGAAAAAGAAACAAAGATACAAAGAAAAGATAACTTCAGAATACTCATCAGAAACCATGTAAACCAAACAGTAATCAAATGACATTTTAAATGTACTAAAAAATCTAGAATAAATACGTTTCAGAAATGAAGACTAAACAAAAACTTTTCCAGAAGAAAATGTTAAAAGAATTCATTGGCAGCAGTCCAACAATATAAGATATAATAAAGAAGGTTCTTCAAGTGGAAGGAAAATATCACCAAATAGAAACTTGTACCTAAAAAAAATGGAAAATGCCAGAAACAGTAAATGTGTGTGAGTATATAGAAAAGCCTTTATTTTCTCATTTTTTAATTTCTTAAAGATAATTGACTTTAAAAAAAATGGAGACATAAAGTGTATGGCAGTGATAAAGAAATTAATGAGAAAATGGAAATATATTGTGAAGTGCTTAAAATGTACACAAAGGAATTTAATGGTAAACTGTAATAAATTAAGTATGAACATTATAAACCCCAGAGCAACAGCTAAAAATTATAAAATCAATCTACAAATATAGCTAAGTAAACAAGTAGTGGATATAAAAAGGAATCCTGAAAGAAATATTCAGTTCAAAAGAAAATCTGAAAATAAACAGATGGACAAAGAGAAAACAAGTGCTATGAGGATAGACATAAATTCAAACATAGTGGTGATTATATTAAATATGAGTGGGCTATACTTCCAGCAGTGGAATATTATTCACTGCTAAAAAGAAACGAGCTATCAAGCCATGAAGAGATAGAGAGGAAACTTAAATGCATAATACTAAGTGAAAGAAGCCAATCTGAAAAGGCTACATACTGTGTGATTCGAACATGACATTCTGGAAACAGCAAAACTGTGCACACAGTGAAAACATCTGTGGTTGCCAGAGGGAGGGATACAAATAAGTAGAGCACAGAGGTTTCTTAGGACAGTGAATACAGCCTGTATGACATAATGATGGGTATTTGTCCAAACCCATATAATATGTCTATAGGTAAACTATAGACTTTTGGTGATTATGATATGTCATCAGTGTAGGTTCATCGTTGATAAAAAATGTACCCTTCTGATGAGTGATGCTGATAATAGGGGAGACTATGCATGTGTGGGGACAGAGGAATATGGGAAAATCTTTCTACATTCTCAATTTTGTTGTAAACCTAAAACTACTCTAAAAAAACAAAGTATTCAAAAAATAAATGAATGGCCTAAACATGTCGTTTAAAAGGCAGGAGTAAACTGAATAAAAGCAAGAACTAACTAAATTCTATCTACAGGAAACATTTAAATATAAAAGCACAGTAATTCCAGTTCCATATGAGATGATGTAAGCGCATTCCATCCTCTCTCTATCACTCAGCGCAGCTTTAAAACCATAATGCAATGGAAAACTTGTATGAGATCTCTGAAAAGTAAACACTATCAGGTAAATTGGAGAAGACCAGAACTCACAGTACTCCTGAAATGGTGGTAAAGTTATAATTTGTTTCCCTCCAATCCCCCAGCTTGGACACCAGACAGCATGAATCTCCAAAGAGGGTGTCAGTACAGAAAGAGCTCCCTCTAATTCTAGCATGAGGAATGGGGAAACGGTCTCTTAATTCTCAGAATGGGACAAGTCCTGTTTTCCTTTCTATATATTTTCTTCTCTTCTCTCATACCCCAGTTCCCACATAATCCCACGGTGGTAGCAGGATAACAGTGGCATCAGTGGGACGCACAGACACCTTAAACACTAAAGGATAATAAGTAACTGAGTGGATGTGTTTGAATTAATTTTTTTTTCTTATTATAAAGTGGAAGACACCCTTGCCATTTATTTTATTTTTTATTTTTTAAAAATTTTACTAAGGTATGATTGATATACACTCTTTTGAAGGTTTCACATGAAAAAGCAATGTGTTTACTACATTTACCCATATTATCAATGCAGTCACTGTCCATCAGTGCTGCAAGATTCCACAGATCCACTGTGTGCCTTCTCTGTGCTACACTGCTCTCCCCGTGATCCCCCACACCATATGTACTAAACATAATACCCCTCAGTTCCCTTCTCCCTCCCTACCCACCAGCCCTCCCACACCCCTTCTCTTTGGTAACCCCTAGTTCATTCTTGGAGTTTCTGAGTCTGCTGCCATTCTGTCCCTTCAGTTTCACTTCATTGTTATACTCCACAAATGAGGGAAATCATTTGGCATTTGTCTTTCTCCACCTGGCTTATTTCACTGAGCATAATGTCCTCCAGCTCCATCCATGTTGCAAAATGGTAGGATTTTTTCTTCCTTATGGCCGAATAGTATTCCATTGTGTATATGTACCACCTCTTCTTTATCCATTCATCTACTGATGGACACTTAGGTTGCTTCCATATCTTGGCTACTATAAAAAGTGCTGCAGTAAACATAGGGGTGCATATGTCTTTTAGAATCTGAGAAGTTGCATTCTTTGGGTAAATTCCAAGGAGTGTGATTCCAGGGTCAAATGATATTTCTATTTTGAGTTTTTTGAGGAACCTCCATATTGCTTTCCACAATGGGTGAACTAGCCTACATTCCCACCAGCAGTGTAGGAGGGTGCCCCTTTCTCCACATCCTCGCCAGCATTTGTTGTTCTTAGTCTTTTCGATGCTGGCCATCCTTACTGGTGTGAGGTGATATCTCATGGTGGTTTTTACTTGCATTTCCCTGATGATTAGTGATGTGGAGCATCTTGTCATGTGTCTGTTGGCCATCTGAATTTCTTCTTTGGAGAACTGTCTCTTCATATCCTCTATGCATTTGTTAATTGTGTTATTTGCTTTTTGGGTTTTGTGGTGTGTAAGTTCTTTATATATTTTAGATTTTAACCCCTTGTTGGATATGTCATTTACAAATATATTCTCCCATACTGTAGGATGCCTTTTTGCTGTGTTGATGATGTCCTTTGCTGTACAGAAACTTTTTAGTTTGATGTAGTCCCATGAGGTCATTTTTGCTTTTGCTTTCCTTTCTTGAGGAGATGCGTTCAGGAAGAAGTTGCTCATGCTTATACTCAGGAGATGTTTGCCTATGTTGTCTTCTAAGAGTTTTATGGTTTCATGACTTACATTCAAATCTTTAACCCATTTCAAGTTTACTTTGTGTATGGGGTTAAACAATAATCCAGTTTCATTCTCTTGCATGTAGCTGTCCAGTTTTGCCAACACCAACTGTGGAAGAGGCTGTCATTTCCCCATTGTATGTCCATGGCTCCTTTATCATATATTAATTGACCATATATGGTTGAGTTTATATCAGGGCTCTCTAGTCTGTTCCATTGGTCTATGGGCCTGTTCTTGTGCCAGTACCAAATTGTCTTGAGTACTGTGGCTTTGTAGTAGAGCTTGAAGTTGGGGAATATGATGCCCCCAGCTTTATTCTTCCTTCTCAGAATTGCATTGGCTATTCAAGGTCTTTTGTGGTTCCATATGAATTTTAGGACGATTTTCTCTAGTTCGTTGAAGAATGCTATAGGTATTTTGATAGGAATTGCATTGAATCTATAGATTGCTTCAGGCAGGATGGTCATTTTGACAATGTTAATTCTTTCCATCCATGAGCATGGGATGTGTTTCCATTTATTGGTATCTTCTTTAATTTCCCTCATGAGTGTCTTGTACTTTTCAGAGTATAGGTCTTTCACTTGGTTAGGTTTATTCCTAGGTATTTTATTCTTTTTGATGCAATTGTGAATGGAATTTTTTCCTGCTTTTTCTTTCTGCTAGTTCATTGTTAGTGTATAGGAATGCCACAGGTTTCTGTGTATTAATTTTGTATCCTGCAACTTTGCTGAATTTAGATATTAGATCTAGTAGTTTTGGAGTGGATTCTTTAGGGTTTTTTTATGTACAATATCATGTCATCTGCAAACAGGGACAGTTTAACTTCTTCCTTGCCAATCTGGATGCCTTTTATTTCTTTGTGTTGTCTGATTGCTGTGGCTAGGACCTCCAGTACTATGTTGAATAGAAGTGGGGAGAGTGGGCATCCTTGTCTTGTTCCCAATCTTAAAGGAAAAGCTTTCAGCTTCTCACTGTTAAGTATGACGTTGGCTGTCTGTTTGTCATATATGGCCTTTATTATGTTGAGGTACTTGCCCTCTATACCCATTTTGTTGAGAGTTTTTATCATGAGATGTTGAATTTTGTTGAACACCTTTTCAGCATCTATGGAGATAATCATGTGGTTTTTGTCCTTCTTTTTGTTGGTGTGGTGAATGATGCTGATGGATTTTTGAATGTTGTACCATCCTTGCATCCCTGGAATAAATCCTGCTTGATCATGATGGATGATCTTTTTAATGTATTTTTGAATTCAGTTTGCTAATATTTTGTTGAGTATTTTTGCATCTATGTTCATCAGGGATATTGGTCTGTAATGTTCTTTTTTTGTGGTGTCTTTGCCTGGTTTTGGTATTAGAGTGATGCTGGCCTCACAGAATGAGTTTGGAAGGTATCCCCTCTTCTTCTACTCTTTGGAAAACTTTAAGGAGAATCGGTATTAGATCTTCATTAAATGTTTGATTAAATTCAGCAGTGAAGCCATCTGGTCCAGGAGTTTTGTTCTTAGGTAGTTTTTTGACTGCCAATTCAATTTCATTGCTGGTAATTGGTCTGTTCAGATTTTCTGTTTCTTTCTGGGTCAGTGTTGGAAGGTTGTATTTTTCTAGAAAGTTGTTCATTTCCTCTAGGTTATCCAGTTTGTTAGCATATAATTTTTCATAGTATTCTCTAATAATTCTTTGTATTTCTGTGGTGTCCATAATGATTTTTCCTTTCTCATTCTGATTCTGTTTATGTGTGTAGACTGTCTTTTTTTCTTGATAAGTCTGGCTAGGGGTTTGTCTATTTTGTTTATTTTCTTGAAGAACCAGCTCTTGCTTACATTGATTCTTTCTATTGTTTTATTCTTGTCAATTTTATTTATTTCTGCTCTAATCTTCATTATGTCCCTCCTTTTACTGACTTTGGGCCTCATTTGTTCTTCTTTTTCTAGTTTTGTTAATTGTGAGTTTAGAGTGTTCATATGGGATTGATCTTTTTTCCTGAGGTAGACTTGTATTACAATATACTTTCCTCTTAGCACGGCTTTGGCTGCGTCCCACAGATTTTGTGGTGTTGAATTATTGTTGTCATTTGTCTCCATATATTGCTTGTTCTCTGTTTTTATTTGGTCATTGATCCATTGGTTATTTAGGAACATGTTGTAAAGCTTCCCTGTGTTTGTCGGTTTTTTCATTTTCTTTTCGTAATTTATTTCTAGTTTCATATGTTTGTGGTCTGAGAAACTGGTTGGTACAATTTCAATCTTTTTGTGTTTACAGAGGCTCTTTTTGTGGCCTAGTATGTGATCTATTCTTGAAAATGTTCCATGTGCACTTGAGAAGAATGTGTATTCTGTTGCTTTTGGGTGTAGAGTTCTGCAGATGTCTTTTAGGTCCATCTGTTCTATTGTGTTGTTCAGTGCCTCTGTCTCCTTACTTATCTTCTGTCTAGTTAATCTGTCCTTCAGAGTGAGTGGAGTGTTGAAGTCTCCTAGAATGAATGCAGTACATTCTATTTCCCCTTTTAATTCAGTTAGTATTCATTTCACATATGTGGGTGGTTCTGTGTTGGGAGCATAGATATTTATAATGGTTATATCTTCTTGTTGTATTGACCCCTTTATCATTATGTAATGTCCTTCTTTGTCTCTTGTGACTTTCTTTGTTTTGAAGTCTATTTTGTCTGATACAAGTACTGCAACTCCTGCTTTTTTCTCTCCGTTAGTTGCATGAAATATCTTTTTCCATCCCTTCACTTTTAGTCTGTGTATTTCTTTGGGTTTAAAGTGAGTCTCTTGTAGGCAGCATATAGATGGGTCTTGTTTTTTTATCCATTCAGTGACTCTGTGTCTTTTGCTTGGTGCATTCAGTCCATTTACATTTAGGGTGATTATCAATAGGTATGTACTTATTGCCATTGCAGACTTTAGATTCGTGGTTATCAAAGTTTCAAGGTTAACTTCCTTACTATCTAAGAATCTAACTTAACTCACTTAATAAGCTGTTACAAACACAATCTAAAGGTTCTTTTCTTTTTCTCCTCCTTTTTCTTCCTCCTCCATTCTTTGTATATCAGGTATCATATTCTGTATTCTTTGTCTATCCCTTGATTGACTTTGGGGATAATTTAGTTTTGCCTTTACTTAGTAATTAGCTGTTCTACTTTCTTTACTGTGGTTTTATTACCTGTGGTGACAGCTATTAAACCTTAGGAACACTTCCATCTATAGCTGTCCCTCCAAAATAGACTGTAGAGATGGTTTGTGGGAGATAAATTCTCTCAGCTTTTGCTTATCTGAAAATTGTTTAATCCCTCCTTCAAATTTAAATGATAATTTGCCAGATAAAGTAATCTTGTTTCCAGGCCCTTCTGCTTCATTGTATGTGATCTTATTTCTCTCTCTGGCTGCTTTTAACAGTCTGTCCTTATCCTTGATCTTTTCCATTTTAATTACTATGTGTCTTGGTGTTGTCTTCCTTGGATCCCTTGTTTTGGGAGATCTGTGGATCTCCATGGCCTGAGAGGCTATCTCCTTCCCCAGATTAGGAAAGTTTTCAGCAATTACCTCCTCAAAGACACTTTCTATCCCTTTCACTCTCTCTTCTTCTGGCACTCCTATAATGCGAATATTGTTATGTTTGGATTGGTCACACAGTTTTCTCAGTATTCTTTCTTTCTTCAAGATCCTTTTTTCTCTCTGCCTCAGCTTCTTTGTGTTCCTCTTCTCTAGTTCTATTTCATTTATCATCTCCTCCACCATATCGAAGCTGCTTTTAATACCCTCCATTGTGCTCTTCAATGACTGGATCTCCAACCAGAATTCATTCCTGAGTTCTTGGGTGTCTTTCCGTACTCCATTAGCATGTTGATGATTTTTATTTTGAACTCCCTTTCAGGAAGAGTCATAAGGTCGATGTCATCTTTCTCAGGGGTTATATTAATTTTACTCTGGACCAGGTTCCTTTGGCATTTCATATTTGTATACGGCCCCTTCTAGTGTCCAGAAGCTCTACTCTCTGAAACTCCTCAGCCCCTGAAGCAATGTCGAAGGGTTGCAGGGGAGTTGTGTTGGTGCCTGGTGGGAGGAAAGAGCTGTTTCCTGCTTGCTGGCTGCTGTGCCTGTCTCCACTGCCTGAACCAGTGGGCCGAGCACACAGGTATAAGTTTTTGTCACAGAGCAGCTGGATATGGATCCCTGCTTTCCACAAGCGGCTGGGATCTGTCTCTCCAGGTATTCTGCCTGTCTTAGCTTTCCAATCCCCTAATCACGAGAGTATCATGAAAGCACCATGAAATGTAGGTTTGTGCTCCCAGAACTAGGTATTCAGCAGTCCCAGGCCTCCACTCCCTCACCGCTCCATTTCTCTTCCTCCAGCCGTTGAGCTGGGGCGGGGGAAGGCTTGGGTCCCATCTAGCCACAGCTTTGGTATGTTACCCTGTTCCATGAAGTCTGCTCTTTTCTCCAGTCTGGCACAGCCCTCTTTCCTGTTGCTCTCTCAGGATTAGCTGTATTAATTATATTTTCATACTATATGTGGTTTTAGGAGGAAGCCTCTGTCTCACCTCTCACGCCGCCATCTTTAATCCTCTCCGAATTAAATTTTACTGACAAAAACAAGCAGCCGACCTCAGAAACCTTCCATAAAACTAATGTCCAGGCACATTGGAAATTCTCCCAACCAGCTAAAGAAAAAATAACACAATTCTGAGCAGTCTTCCAGAAAATTTAAGAGGCAAGAGCTCATTTTATTGAGACCGTATTACCTTGGTACCAAAATCTAGACAAAGATAGTACATAAAAATTAAACTATAGACCAGTATCCCTTATGAATATAAATACACAGATCCTCAACAAAATAGTAGCAAACTGAATCCAGCAGTATATAAAAAGAACAACACACCAAGAACAAGTGGGGTTTGTTCCAGGAATGCAAGGCTAATTCAATATTTTAAAATAATTCAATGCCCACCATGCTAACAGTCTGAAGAAAAACCATATGATCACATCAATGGATGCAGCAAAAGCATTTGACAAAATTCAGTACCCACTCATGATAAATACAGCAAACTAGAAATAAAAGAGAATTTTCTCAACCTGATAAACATTATACCAAGTGGAGAAAGACTGAATTCTTTTCTCCCACGCTTGGGACAAGACAAGGGTATCCACTCTCACCACTCCTATTGTCTTATATTGGAAGTCTTAGCCAGTGCAATAAGGATTGAAAAAGAATTAAAAACCTTTGGAAAGGAAGACATAAAACCATCAGTATTTGCAGATAATGTAACTGTACTTAGAAAATTCCAAGTAGTTTACCAATAGAATTAATTACCCATTGAATTGGTAAGTGAATTTAACAAGGTAGGCTGATTCTAAAATTTACATGCAGATGCAAAAGACCTAAAGTAGCTGAACAATTTTTCAGAGTCATATTTGAGTCTTACATTGTGATTTCTGAACTTATTAAAATGTTACATTAACCCAGACTGTATCATATTGGTGTATAGTATAAGTAGACATATAGATTAATATAAAAAATGGAAAATCTAGAAATAGGCTCACTTTTGTATAGTTAATTAAATTTTTCCAAAGGGCCAGTGTAATTCAATGGGAAAAGGAGAGTCTTTTCAAGATATAGTGCTAGAAAAACTAAGTATTTGTATAGGAAAATAATGAATCTGAATTATTACCTTACACCATATATAAAAACCAATGCTAAATGGGTCATTGACCTAAATATAAAAGCTTAAAACTAAAATTAATGGAATATAACAAGAGATTATCTTTGAGATTTGAGATAGACAAAAGTTTATAAAAGTGACATGTTGGTAAAACTCATTGAACTGTATGTGTAAAATATGTACATTTTATCATATGTAAATTATGCCTTAACAAAGTTAATTTTTAAAATTGGCTTATTGCATCATCAGTATCTCCAGGATAAAATCCAAATTCCTTACCATGACCCTTCACAATCTGACCATTTTTCATCATTCCCAGTCCTATCCTGTCATGACCTTATTATAGAAGCCCATCATAGCTACAGAGAGTTCATTTTTTAGCTAACTTCCCTATCTCTTCTCCTCCTGCCTTTGACTAAGATATTCTTCTACCTAGAAAGTTGTTCTGATCTCCTTCACTTGATAAATTCCAATTTTCCCTTTATGACCTGGTTAATTTCTGTAAATATTTTACTCATTGTCCTCAGAAAGCTAATTGCTCCCTTTGTTCTCTCAGATCAAGTCATGTATACACCTCTGTTACCCAACATCCCATGCTGTGATGAAGGGTTCTAGCAGAAGACAGTTACTTGCTTCTCTCCTTTTTGATCTGATGTAGACTTTGGCATATTATAAATATTCTTCTGAGCAAACAAATGAGTGGAGTTATTATGCATTCTCACTGAAATCAAATTTCCTCTCATCACCTTGGGTGACACCATGCCAAGAGCATTTATGTAGCTTTTACTTGGTTTATTTTGTCAACTCTGTTCTCAGAAATTTCATCATACAAATTGCATGTGAGCAATTTGGTGTTCAAATTTTTCTTGGCATGGCTGAAAAGAGTTCTCTGTCGTTGGGTTTAGTTAAAAGTATTTTTTGACTCGGTATGCTATAAAATTTTTAGATAAAACTAAATAAAGCCAAGAGTCTAATTAGGACAATTTGCTGTGTATGTAAAGCTTATTTTAGTATCCAGAAAGTAATATAACAAGATTTTTAAAAATAAAAAAGTATTGTAAACATTACCTGTACAGTTACTCTACCTAGATTGTGTGTGTATGTGTGTTAATAGCTTCAGTAATGGTCATTTTTGTTGGGGGGAGTGGGGGGGGTAGTGGTAAATCTTACCTTGAGGGTAGACTTGATATTTAGAAAGCAGGAAAGACAGTGTGAATAGGAAATTTCTCAAACTAAGAATTCTACAATTGGCCAAAAGCAAAATGGAACTATAAAATAATGAGCCTAGTTTGCTTGTTTATTTGTTTGTTTGATTTACAAACTAGTTCTAAAAATAGTTCCAAAGGAAGTGCTCTAAACTTTTGAGCACTTCCAGCATTGAGGGAGTAAGAGACCAGTCTCCCAGAATTAATACTTTTAAAGGACTTAGCACTTTATTTAAATTTGAAGTGTTTTTTTCCTTTTAAGAATAATGTAGTTTTATTATACAAACTTCTGTCTGTGGTTACTCTAAAAAATCCACATATTTTTCATGTGATTTGGCTTTGAAAATATAAGTAAGATCAGGTTCTCTCTTTTTCTCTGTATATACCTAGTAAGCTTTTACATGATGGAGAATCCATTTCTTTTGTTTTCCTTTCTTTCATTTTTTTAACTTTAAGCTTTAATAGTGATAACAATGATTTTTTTATAGTTCCCCTCTTCCTGGGGAATTGGAATTTTATGGCTCTAGAGGAAATTAATTTTAAAAAGCCCCTAGAACAAAATTGAAATGAAATCAATTTTGTTCTTAATTGAACTGCAACTTTGCTCTAGTAGCCGTCTGCCGATGATAAAAACAAGGTGATACAGCTCAGCTCCATAGAGACTGTCCTTTACAGCTCTCACCACAGTATACATGTTTAACAGCATCAGTCATTTTATATCTGTTTGACACTGATTAATTACTCTGATCTATTCTGGCATTACAGCCACTGCCTTGGCACTGTAGTCAGTCTTGAACAATTGAAGGGAGTTTAGCAGTGTGAATTATGTATTTATCACTGTGACCCTTCATGCTATTTAATTTACTTGAATGTGCTGTTTGCACCCTTGTTTTGAAATGAAGATTATTACAGAAATAGATATTTTACTTATATTTCATTCTAAGACATGAAAATTCTAAACTTATAAGGCAAGTAATGTGGCTTTTTAATTCAGATGCTTTGTTTAATACTGATGTTTAACATTTTTTCTTACATAAAATTTAACACAAGTATCTATCACTATTCATTGTGACTTGGGTTATATTTCTAAATTGAAGAGTACATAGAGTCCTTTAGACTTGAAATGAAGATTTTGATAAACGGCTTTAAAAGCACCATAGAACATTTCCATTTTGACCCTTAACTAAGGATTGAATAGAAGATTTACAAAAACACAGCTTACATTAAAAAAATAATTTTAAGGTAACTTAAAGAGCAGTAACCATTAGGACACATACATTAAAAAGAAATATTTGTAACAATTACACTTCAATAAGAAAATCACTAAGTTAAAAGCACAATGGATTTTTATTAATGGTGGTTAAAAATTTGAAGTAATACCCATCACCACTGATCATCACTGAAATGCAAATCAAAGCAATCAGATTCTCATTGTTTATCTAAATTACAAAGATGTTTTTATTGTTTTCTTTCATTTTGTTGTTTGGTTTATAATAACATCCAATGTTGTTGAAGATGGCAGGAATGAAAAACTGGAATATATTTTATGCCTATCTTTTAGGTATTCCACTTATGATAATCCATCCTAAGGAATCAAATTTTGATTTTTTTTCACCTTTGTTATTCTAAGAAGTAACATTGTTTTAACTTGCTTTTATTTCTTTAAAGTATGTTGCTTTGTAGAATTGATTTCATTTTATATAATCAAATCTGCAAACTTTTCCTTTTGGTTTCATACTAAAAAATACTGTATTACTATATTTACACATTTTATTGGACCTTTCCTCCAGTGATTTAAAATGCCTGACTTACCATGTGCTGAATCTCTATAATGGATTCATAATGGGTTTTGTTTCTCTGCTACATTCCATTTATCTATAATTTTTTAATCGTTTTTTAAAGCCACATCGTTAAAACAGCTTTATTCTATAACTTACATACAGTAAAAATTCACACATTTTAATTGTATAGTTTGATGAGTTTTGACAAGTGAATTCACCATCCTTATCAAGATATAGAATATATACATCACTCCAAAATATTTCTTCCTTGATCCCCTGTGTGATGTCATTCCCACTGGAGTTGGGCATCCATAGCTCTACTCTTCAGACCAAGACAACCACTTATATGCTTTCTGTTACTATATATTAGTATTACTTGTTCTAAAATACTACTGGTATTTTAGAACTTTGTATTGGAGTAATTATACAGAATGTGCTCCAGCTTCTTTGCTTAGCATATATTTGATACTCATCTGTACACCAGTAGTGTGTTCCTTTTTATTGCCAAGTAGTATTTCTTTGTATGGACATACTGCCATTTACTTATCCATTCATCTGCTGCTAGACTTTGGGATTGTTTTTAATTAGGGGGCCATTATACATAAAGTTGCAATGGGCATTCATGTAAAGTCAATGCAGACAATATGTTTTATTTCTCTTGGGTAAATACCTAGGAATGGAATTATTGTAGGTGTATATTTAAAAGAAATTGGTGAACTTTTTCCAAGAGACTGTAGTTTTTAACATTCCTGCCACCATTTTGGATTCGGTTGTTCCACATTCCTGATAACTCCTATAAAAAAGTTATTTTAATTTAAGTTATTCCATTATATATATGGGAATAACTTTACTTTTAATTTGTATTTGCCTAATAACTAATGATGTTAAGCATCTTTTCAGATGTTTATTGGCCATTTGTGTATCTTTTTTACTGAGGTTTCTGTTAAAATATTTTGCTCAGTTTTTAATTGGGCTGTTTGTCATTTTACAGTTGAGTAGTAAGAATCTATGTATATGAATATAGGTTTAGAAATTTGTTTAATTCCTAAATATTTTGGGATTTTTCATGTAGCTTTCTCTTACTAATTTTTAATTTTACTCAGTTTTGTTCAGAGAACATATACATTAAAATGTATTAAGATTTGTTTTATGGCCCAGGGTATGGTTTTTCTTGGTTCTATAAATGTTAGTCAGATCAAGTTGGTTAACAGCGTTGTTCAAGTCTTCCATATTTTTTCTGATTTTCTGTTTAGTTGTTAATGCAGTTATTGACAGAGAGATGAAATTTCCAATTATAATTTTGGGTTTGTTTCTTATGGTTCTGTCATGTTTGCATCATACATTTTGAAGCTCTAGTTATACACACACAAAAGTTCATGGTGTCTCATTTATGAATTGAATATCTTATTTTGAAATGTTTCTTTTTATCGCTGGTTGTATCTTCTTCCTTGAAGTCAACTTTGTCTTAATAAAGCTATTCCAAGAAATTACATGCCTCAACACCCAAAAAGCAAATAACCCAATTAACAAATGGGCAGAGAATATGAAGAGACAGTTCTCCAAAGAAGAAATTCAGATGGCCAACAGACACATGACAAGATGCTCCACATCACTAATCATCAGGGAAATGCAAATTAAAACCACAAGGAAATAGCACCTTACACCAGTAAGGATGGCCAGCATCAAAAAGACTAAGAACAACAAATGCTGGCGAGGATGCAGAGAAAGGGGAACGCTCCTACACTGCTGGTGGGAACGTAAGCTAGTTCAACCATGTGGAAAGCAATATGGAGGTTCCTCAAAATACTAAAATAAAAATACCATTTGACCAAGGAATCCCACTCCTTGGAATTTACCCAAAGAATGCAACTTCGCAGATTCAAAAAGACATATGCACCCCAATGTTTATTGCAGCACTTTTTACAATAGCCAAGATATGGAAGCAACCTAAGTTGCCATCAATAGGTGAATGGATAAAGAAGATGCGGTACATATACACTATGGAATACTATTTGGCCATAAAAAAGAAACAAATCCTACCATTTGCAACAACATGGATGGAGCTGGAGGACATTATGCTCAGTGAAATAAGCCAGATGGAGAAAGACAAATGCCAAATGATTTCCCTCATTTGTGGAGTATAACAATGAAGCAAAACTGAAGGAACAAAATAGCAGCAGACTCAGAGACTCCAAGCATGAACTAGTGATGACCAAAGGGGAGGGGTGTGGGAGTGTGGGTGGGTAGGGAGGGAGAAGGAGATTGAGGGGTATTATGTTTAATACACATGGTGTAGGGGATCACAGGGAGAACAGTGTAGCACAGAGAAGGCACATAGTGAATAGTATAGCACAGAGAAGGCACATAGTAAATCTGGCATCTTACAGTGATGGACAGTGACTGCATTGGGGTATAGGTGGGTACTTGATAATATGGGTAAATGTTGTAATCACATTGTTTTTTCATGTGAAACCTTCATAAGAGTGTATACCAATCATACCTTAATATATATATATGTATATATAAATTTTATATAAATAAGTAAATCTATATATCTATCTGTCATCTATCTATCATCTATCTATTCCAGACTCTTTATGATTAATGTTTATGTAGAATATCTTCATCTTTCCTTTAACTTTTAACCAGTATCTTTATATTGGACACATTTACATTTAATGTTATTAATTATCTATGTTACTGGATATAATTCTCTCATTTGCCACTTCTTTTCTATTTCTGTCACTCTGTTTTCCTTCTTACCATTTTTTCTGTTTGGATTAAATATTCCGTATTATTTCATCTCCAACCTTGACTAATTATCTAAACTTGTGTTTACAATGCTTACTCTAGAGTTTCCAGCATGCATCTTCAGCTTATAACAGACTTCCATCAAGTGGTATTATATCACTTCATTTGTTGGTTTATGACTTTGACAACTATATATTTCCATCTACCCCCTCTGATCTTTTGTGCTATTATTAGAAAACATTTCACTTCCCCAAATGTTTTGAACCCCATGATACATTGTTAAAGATATTTTAAAATAAGTTTTCGAAAAAAGAACAAGTCTTATATTTGCCACATACTTATCATTTCTGGCACTGTTTATTACATTGTGTAGATCCATATTTCTTTTTGGCATCATTTTCCTCTTGTCTAAAGTTCCTTTAACATTTCTTGCAGTGAAGGTCTACTGGAAAATTTTTTTTGCTTGTGTTTCCTTTTTTTTTAGGAGAGCAAGGCAGAGGCTTTTACTTAGAGAGAAAGCGAGAGGACAGACCTCCTGGCTCAGGCAAGGAGGGGAGAAGAGAGTCCCCACTTTAGTTTCTTTGAAAAAAGTCTTAACCTTCATTTAAAAATTTTTTTGCTGGAAATTGGATTCTTAATTGATAGATTTTCTTCTATCATCACTTTAAAGATATGTGCAAAAATATTTTTAAAAATTTTAATTGGAAAAGAAAATGTGTAGATGATGAAAATTCTGAGGTCACTCTTTTCTCTCTTATGTATTACCTTTTTTCTCTGGACATTTTAAAGATTTTTCTCTTTGTCATTGGTTTTCAGGAAATTAATTAAAATATGCCTTAATGTATTTTTGTTGTCATAACTTCTTCTGCTTATAGGTCTCAGTTTGCTGCTTTTTTAATATCTGGGAATTTTTTAATGGGTTTCAGACATTGTAAATGTTATGTTAATGAATGATTGGGTTTTATTTACTTTTCAAAAATGTTAAAATTTGTTTTGGCAGGCAGTTAAGTTACTTAAAAATTACCTTGATCTTTACAAAATAGGTTTTAAAGCTTTGTTAGGGAGCACAGGAGTAGCCTTTACTCTTAGGGTAGTTTAATGCTAAAGCATGATCTGTCTAATGCCTCTACTGAATTACCCCTAAGGGTTCCATAAGCTCCTTTTATTCTGGCTGCTTGGAATTCACATTATCTCCCAGCCCTGTGTGAGCTCTGGGAATTGTTTAGCCAATCGCTCCTTGGGAGTTACTCTTTGGTCAAAATCATGAAATTTCACCCTATATGTGTGCAGATTAATATTTAGGTAGTTTCAGGAGGATTCAATGGAAGATTTCTGGACCAGTTTCTCTGAAAATAGTATCTGAAATTATGTTTCTATTTTTTTTCTTCTAATATTTTAGCTGTATTCTTAATTCTATTTTATGTCATATTGCATTGGGTAGAACAGTCAAGGCTAGTGTTAAATAATATAGTGATAAGGGTATTTTTGCTGTGTTCTCACTTTAACTGTTTTTTATCATATTTGCTCTCAGATTTTGATTACTCTTTCAGTAAAGAAGTTGCTCTTTATTCCTAAATTAAGAGACTTTTCTATGAATAGATGAAATTTACTAGAGGCCCCATTTATCATTATATAGTAATTTGAGCATGTGAGTGTCCAAGTTTTACCCACAGTTTACATCCTAGAGAAACGCTTGCTGTGGACACAACAGACATATGTAAAAATAGTCATAGCAGCATCATTTGTAAATACAAAAAATGGGAAAAATTCAACAGAGGAATGGATAAATAAATATCAGTCTATTAGTAGTTTAATACTACACAACAGTGACCATGCAGTATAACTCTGTGCCTTAAATTAATCTCACAAATGAATGAAATAATTAAGCCACAGAAGAATATACAAAATACAATATTTTTGAGTTTTAAAGCATGCTCATATAAGCAATATATTGTTAAGGATATATATATCTCTACGACATGGAACTATCTTAAATAGGTAATGATAACAAAATATCAGCATTAGAATGTTTACCAGTGGAGGCTGGAGGAGAAGGGTGTGATTGGAAGGACTTAATAGGAGGCCTCAGTTATTTTGGTAAGGCTCTAGCCTGATGTTGGGGGTGTGGACAAGGTTTTATTGTTATATCAAATACATTATCTTTTCACACATATAAACTACTTTACAGAAGGAACTAAATTTATACTGACACACTGTTTGTAAATCAGCCACTAAGTTGTAAAATTCAACCGTTGTTGACCTCAGTGCTGGTAATTCAGTAACAGTAATTTAAACCAAAGAACCAAGTTGGTAATTACTCTTCTCTATCAGGTACTTGTAAAAACACTATGAGTTTATCATAAAGTGGCTGCTTATCTCCAGTTTCAGAATCAGTAAATGGTAAATTCAGTATATGACTGTTAGTATAAAGTAGCAGTTTAAAATTAATATTAAAAAATAGAGGCAATAAGGTATTGTTGCCTACATATTCAAAATTAGGAAAACTCTTAGATTTGTTGAAGATACTTACGACCTCTTCCCTAGGTTAATGCCTTAACATTAAGAAAACATGTATATAGTTTGTTAAATTTATTACATACTAATAATTATATAAATCTTCATATTACTCAGCATTTTTATGAAGTGACTCTTCTTACAAAAATGTCATAGGGGAGTAAAATGTTGGCTATTTCATGTCCATTATAGCATACTTAAAACGATGACCATTTTTTCAGATAGCAATAGAGGGACTGGAATGTAGTTGAAGAATACAGGCTCTAAAATTTCAAATCCTGATTCTTCCACTAACTGACAGCATGACCTTAGGCTGATTACTTAACTTTCTTGAACTCTGTTTTGTTTTGTGTTTTTTTTGGTATCGTTAGTGTACAATTACATGAGCAACATTATGGTTACTAGACTCCCCCCATTATCAAGTCCCCACCATCTACCCCATTACAGTCACTCTCATCACCATAGTAAGATGCTATAGAATCATTATTGTCTTCTCTGTGTTGTACTGCCTTCCCCGTGCTCCACCCCTACATTATATGTGCTAATTATAAGGCCTCCTTTTCCTCCTTATCCCTTCCTTCCCACCCATCCTCCCCAGTCCCTTACCCTTTGGTAACTGTTAGTCCATTTCTTGGGTTCTGTGAGTCTGCTGCTGTTTTGTTCATTCAGTTTTTTCTTTGTTCTTATCAATGATTTCACTCCACAGATGAGTGAAATCATTTGATACTTGTCTTTCTCTGCCTGGCTTATATCACTGAGTGTAATACCCTCTAGCTCCATCCATGTTGTTGCAAATGGTAGGATTTGTTTTCTTCTTATGGCTGAATAATATTCCATTGTGTATATGTACCACATCTTCTTTATCCATTCATCTACTGATGGACACTTAGGTTGCTTCCATTTCTTGGCTATTGTAAATAGTGCTGCGATAAACATAAGGGTGCATATGTCTTTTTCAAACTGGGCTGCTGCATTCTTAGGGTAAATTCCTAGAAGTAGAATTCCTGGGTCAAATGGTATTTCTATTTTGAGGAACCTCCATACTGTTTTCCACAATGGTTGACCTAATTTACATTACCACCAGCAGTGTAGGAGGGTTCCCCTTTCTCCACATCCTCACCAACATTTCTTGTTTATCTTTTGGATGGTGGCCATCCTAACTGGTGTGAGGTGATATCTCATTGTGGTTTTAATTTGCATTTCTCTGATGACTAGCGACATGGAGCATCTTTTCATGTGCCTGTTGGCCATCTGAATTTTTTCTTTGGAGAAGTGTCTGTTCAGATCCTCTGCCCATTTTTTAATTGGATTATTTGCTTTTTGTTTGTTGAGGTGCGTGAGCTCTTTATAAATTTTGGATGTCAACCCTTTATCAGATATGTCATTTATGAATATATTCTCCCTTACTGTAGGATGCCTTTTTGTTCTATTGGTGGTGTCCTTTGCTGTACAGAAGCTTTTCAGCTTGATATAGTCCCATTTGTTCATTTTTGCTGTTGTTTCCCTTGCCTGGGGAGATATGTTCATGAAGAAATTCTCATGTTTATGTCCAAGAGATTTTTGCCTATGTTTTTTTCCTAAGAGTTTTATGGTTTCTTATGTACATTCAGGTCTTTGATCCATTTTGAGTTTACTTTTGTGTATGGTGTTAGACAATGATCCAGTTTCATTCTCTTACATGTAGCTGTCCAGATTTGCCAACAGCAGCTGTTGAAGAGGCTGTCATTTCCCCATTGTATATCTGTGGCTCCTTTATTGTATATTAATTGACCATATATGCTTGGGTTAATATCTGGACTCTATTCTGTTCCACTGGTCTATGGGTCTGTTCTTGTGCCAATACCGATTTATCTTGATAACTGTGGCTTTGTAGTAGAGCTTGAAGTTGGGAAGTGAGATCCCCCATGCTTTATTCTTCCTTCTCAGGATTGCTTTGGCTATTCAGGGTCTTTTGTGGTTCCATATGAATTTTAGAACTATTTATCCCAGTTCATTGAAGAATGCTGTTGGTATTTGATAGGGATTGCATTGAACCTGTAGATTGCTTTAGGCAGGATGGCCATGTTGCCAATATTAATTCTTCCTAGCCATGAGCAGGGGATGAGTTTCCATTTCTTAGTGTCCTCTTTAATTTCTCTTAAGAGTATCTTGTAGTTTTCAGGGTATAGGTGTTTCACTTCCTTGGTTAGGTTTAATCCTAGGTATTTTACTCTTTTTGATGCAATTGTGAATGGAATTGTTTTCCTGATTTCTCTCTCTGCTTGTTCATCGTTAGTGTATAGGAATGCAACCGATTTCTGGGTATTAATTTTGTATCCTGTAACTTTGCTGAATTCAGATATTCTAGTAGTTTTGGAGTGGATTCTTTAGGGTTGTTTATGTACAGTATCATGTCATCTGCAAATACTAACACTTTGACTTCTTCCTTATCAATCTGGATGCCTTTTATTTCTTTGTGTTGTCTGATTGCTGTGGCTAGGACTTCCAGTACTATGTTGAAGAAAAGTGGGAAGAGTAGGCATCCCTGTCTTGTTCCCAATCTTAGGTGAAAAGCTTTCAGCTTCTTGCTGTTTGGACATTGGCTGTGGGTTTGTCACATATGGCCTTTATTATGTTGAGGTACTTGCCCTCTATACCCATTTTGTTGAGAGTTTTTATCATGAATGAATGTTGAATTTTGTCGAACACCTTTTCAGCATCTATGGAGTTAGTTGATCATGTGATTTTTGTCCTTTTTGTTAATGTGGTGGATGATATTGGTGGATTTTCGAATGTTGTACCATCCTTGCATCCCTGGCATAAATCCTACTCTATCATGATGGATGATCTTTTTAATGTATTTTTGAATTTGGTTTGCTAATATTTTGTTGAGTATTTTTGCGTCTATGTTCATCAGGGATATTGGTCTGTAATTTTCTTTTTTGGTGGGGTCTTTGCCTGGTTTGGTATTAGAGTGATGCTGGCTTCATAGAATGAGTTTGGAAGTTTTTCCCCCTCTTCTATTTTTTGGAAAATTTTAAGGAGAATGGGTATTATGTCTTCTCTAAATGTCTGATAAAATTTTTGGGTGAATCCATGTGACCCGGGGTTTTGTTCTTGCATAATTTTTTTATTATCAATTCAATTTTGTTGCTGGTAATTGTTCTGTTTAGATTTTCTCTTTCTTCCTTGGTCAGTCTTGGAAGATTGTATTTTTCTAGAAAGTTATCCATTTCTTCTAGGTTATCCAGTTTGTTAGCATATAGATTTTCATCGTATTCTCTAATAATTCTTTGTATTTCTGTGGAGTCTGTCGTGATTTTTTCTTTCTCATTTCTGATTCTGTTTATGTGTGTAGATTCTGTATTTCTCTTAATAAGTCTGGCCAGGGGTTTATCTATTTTGTTTATTTTCTCAAAGAACCAGCTCTTGTTTTCATTGATATTTTTCTATTGTTTTATTCTTCTCTAATTTATTTCTTCTCTGATCTTTATTATGTTCCTCCTTCTGCTGACTTAGGGCCTCATTTGTTCTTTTTTCAGTTTTAATAATTGTGACTTTAGAGTATTCATTTGGGATTGTTCTTCTTTCTTTAAATAGGCCTGGATTGCTATGTACTTTCCTCTTAAAACTGCCTGTGCTGCATCCCACAATATTTGGGCATTGACCTGTTGTTGTCATTTGTCTCCATATGTTGCTTGATCTCTGTTTTAATCCGGTCATTGATCCTTTCATTATTTAGGAGTATGTTGTTAAGCCTCCATGTGTTTGTGAGCCTTTTTGCTTTCTTTGTACAATTTATTTCTAGTTTTATACCTTTGTGATCTGAGAAGTTGGTTGGTAGAATTTCAGTCTTTTTGAATTTACTGAGGCTCTTTTTGTGGCCTAGTATGTGGTCTATTCTGGAAAGTGTCCCATGTGCACTTGAGAAGAATGTGTATCCTGCTGCTTTTGGGTGTAGAGTTCTGTAGTTGTCTGTTAGGTCCATCTGTTCCTTAGTTATTTTCTCTCTGGTTGTTCTGTCCTTTGGAGTGAGTGGTGTGTTGAAGTCTCCTAAAATGAATGTATTGCATTCTGTTTTCTCCTTTAGTTCTTTTACTGTTTGTTTCACATATGTTGCTGCTCCTTTGTTGGGTGCTAGATATTTTTAATGGTTATGTCCTGTTGTTGGACTGCCCTCTTTATCATTATGTAATGTCCTTCTTTATCTAGTTACTTTCTTTGATTTGAGATCTATTTTGTCTCATACAAGTACTGCAACACCTGCTTTTTTCTCCCTATTGTTTGCATGAAATATCTTTTTCCATCCCTTCACTTTTAGTCTGTGCATGTCTTTGGGTTTGAGGTGAGTCTCTTGTAAGTAGCATATAGATGGGTCTTGCTTTTTTATCCATTCTGCTACTCTGTATCTTTTGATTGGTGCATTCAGTCCATTTACATTTAGGGTGATTATCTATAGATATGTATTTATTGTCATGGCAGTTTTTGGATTCTTTCTTACCAAAGGTTCAAGGGTAGCTTTTTTACTATCTAACTGTCCAACTTTAACTCACTTATTATGCCATTATAAACACAGTCTGATTATTATCTCTCTACCTTCTTTTTCTTCCTCCTCCACTGTTTATATGTTAGGTATTTCATTCTGTAGTCTTTTGTGTTTCCCTTGACTGCTTTTGTGAGTAGCTGATTTTACTTTTTGCCTTCAGTTAGTATTTGGTTGTCTGCTTTCCTTGATGTGATTTTATTTTCTCTGATGACATCTACTTAGCCTTAGGAGTGCTTCCATCTGGAGTATTCTCTTTAAAATATCCTGTAAAGGTGGTTTGTGGGAGGCAAATTCCCTCAATTTTTGCTTATCTGGGAATTGTTTAATCCCTCCTTCAAATTTAAATGATAATCTTGCTGGATACAGTGTTCTTGATTCAAGACCGTTCTGTTTCTTTGCATTAAATTTATCATGCCATTATCTTCTGGCCTGTAAGGTTTCTGTTGAGAAGTCTGATGATAGCCTGATGGGTTTTCCTTTGTAGGTGATCTTTTTTCTTTCTCTTGCTGCTTTTAATACCCTGTCCTTGTCTCTGATCTTTGCCATTTTAATTATATTTCTTGATGTTGTCCTCCTTAGGTCCCTTGTTTTGGAAGATCTTTGGGCTTCCATGGTCTGAGAGACTATTTTCTCCCCTAGCTTGGGGTAGTTTTCAGCAATTATTTCTTCAAAGACACTTTCTATCCCTTTTTCCCTCTCTTCTTCTTCTGGTACCCCTATAATGTGAATATTGTTCCGTTTGGATTGGTCACACAGTTCTCTTAATATTCTTTCATTCCTTGAGATCCTTTCATCTCTCTCTGCCTCAGCTTCTCTGTATTCCTGTTCCCTGATTTCTATTCCATTAACAGTCTCTTCCATCTCATCCAGTCTGCTCTTAAATCCTTCCATTGTTTGTTTCTTTTCTGTTATCTCCCTCATGAATTCATCCCTTTAGCTCTTGCATATTTCTCTGCAGCTCCATCAGCTTTGTTATGACTTTTATTTTGAATTCTATTTCAGGAAAATTCCTTATATCAGTCTCACCAGGCTCTTTCTCTGGTGTTTGAGTGATTTTGGACTGGACCAGGTTCTTCTGCCTTTTTGTGGTAATAGAGGTGATCGCCGGCAAGTGGTGCATGTGTCAGCTGGGAGAACAAAGTCCCTTCCTGCTTTCTAGTCGCCTTGCACTTCTCTGCTGCCTGTGCCGGTTAACTGCACACAGGGAGCAGTCTCTGAGTTAATCCCCTGAGCTGCCGTGGGTGGGGCGGCCCTGGGGATAGCCTGAGGCACTGACAGGGGTCACAGGCAAGTGGCGTGTGTTCTCTTGTGAGAAAGGCACCCCTTTGTGATTTCCAGACTTTGCCCCGGCTTCCTCTGCCTATGCCAGGCAGCTGCATGCAGGGGGCATCCTCTGGGTCTGACCTGGTTAACTGTGTGCTGGGAGAAGACTCTTTGTGGTTGCTGTGAGTGAGTCTCCTCCCTGGCTGGTCCGCAGCAATGGCGGGTCAGCCGGTGTGCTTGCAGTGCCTGTGGGGGGGAATGAATGGCAGGCTACCTATCAGTGTGAGGGGTCTCAGAGCTGCATTGCCAGCCATGGGGTTAGGGCACCTGAAGTCCCTTAAAATTCCCAGCCTGTTGGGCTGAGTGTGCCAGGATGATTTGTCCACCTGTTAAACCCTTGTCCCTTTAACACTTTTAAAGCACCCACTTTTCCTTTGTCCCAGGGCAGCTGGTTCCGGGGACCTGTTCACATTCTCAGTCTTGGATTTTTCTTCTCTTTTTCTCTAGTATCCAGTACACTGTGTGATGTGTGTCTGTGCTCCTGGTGCAGATTACTAGGGCTGGTTATTTAGCAGTTCTGTGCTTCCACTTGCTCCCCACTCTGATTCTTTTCCTCCTACCAGTGAGCTGGGGTGAGGGGAGTGCTTGGGTCCTGCCAGGCCATGGCTTTGTATCTTACCCTTTTCATGAAATGCTGAGCTCTCACAGATGTAGGTATAGCCTGGCTGTTGTATTGTCTGGTTTCTCTTTTAGGAATAGTTTTATTCGCTGTATTTTCAAGATATACATGGTTTTGGGAGGTGATTTCCACCGCCCTACTCACGCCGCCATCTTGAGCGAGCCCTCTGAACTCTGTTTCTTATGTGTAAAGTGAGGAAAATGTACTAAACCTCATAGAGGTATTTGTTATTCATTAAGTGAAATAAGTCATACAGAGACCTTATGATAGGGTCAGCATGAAATAAGTGTGAAATAAATATTGGCAATTATTACTGTCTAATGATTAACCTGAACTTCCTATACATTTTATAGCACTCCCTCACTGGAAACTTTTGTCAGGCTGAGGTGAGCATGGCACATGAAGTAGATTTGTTCTGTTTTCTTAATAATATAGAGGGATAGCTCAGATATAAAAACCAAGGCTAGATATACACATTAACATATACACTTGCACATAAAATCATTGTTGAATTAGGCCAAATGGAATGTACCTTGGACTACATTATTTCTTCCATTACTCTTTAATTCCTTAATTTTGTATTAAACTGTTTACATACAGGCCTTACCTTTATTGCAGGTTGTATAGAATGTATCAGTAATAGAATCTTTATACTCTGAATAAATATAACTAGTAGATGGTTTTGTTATTCCACAACCATGTTGACATTCATATTCATCATCCCTTAATGTAGGGACTGGCAGGTTTTTTAAAGAAGATATTGATTCAGTACTTAGGTAACTTTATGTACATTCCTCAGTCATTTTATATGGAGTCTTCAGTGTCCGTCCGGATTGTGAAGCTATAGCTGATGCTGTTTGGTATGATCTCACTCTTAGTAAAGCAAGGAATAGTGATCAATTATGACTTAGCAATCTCTTTTGTTACTTTTAAATAACTTGGTAAATAAATGAAAATTTTAAATGGCAAGTTTTTGTAATCAGAGAAACACATAGACATAATTCCATTTTGGAGTAAAATGAAATTTGGAGCATACGAGAAAAGTTTTTAGGAAATTAGTCTTTGCCTTTAAACAAATATGTATTATTTTTTGTGTTCACTGTTTCACCTGTGTAAGTTGTCTTCCATTCACAGTGTTAGTACCTTGAAGGCCAACGGCCTTCCTCATGTGCCTTTAAAATACAAATTTCAGTTTTCCCAACTGTAATTTTCAGTTCCCCAGACTGCCATTCCCTGAAGGGACTCTGCACATGTTAGCTCTCCTTCAGTGCCATTCCATGTACACTCCTTAATTAACCATGACTTTAGTCCTCAAATAATTCATTCATTCTTGGAAAACCTTGTCTTTCACTGCCTTCCAGCCACTCCCAGTCCTCACCTCCAGCACACTTTCAACACATACCTATTGTGTAGTTGTTGTTTAGCTATTCTTTTCACTATCACCATGAACTCTTAGAGGGCAGAAACCATGTGTTGCTTTTCTATATGCCAGAACTCACGATATCATAGGGCCTCACATTCAGGAGTCGAATAAAACTGCTTAGCCAACCCTGCATAACCACTATAGTTTTGCTAATTTTTTCACAAGGATGTGACACCTGTCGTATGTAAGTTAGATCAGCTTTGCTCAAAATTAAATATAAAATTGCCTTAAAATTAAATCTGTTAATTAAAAAATAATTTAAAAAATTTAAATTTAGGGAAACATCTCACAACAAAACAAGGAGTATTGTATATACATTGTTACTTTTCTGCTAGACTGTATTCCTTGAATTCTTAAACACATTTTTTGCCTTTTTTCTATAGGTGAAGCCTTGAAAGGAAAGATCACAGTCCACAAGAATAAGAAAGATCCACGTTCTCTCATTGTGACCCTCACATTGAATAATTCAACTCAAACTTATGGTCTCCAGTGAGAAGTCCACAGAAACACAACTAACTTGCTGTTTTTATTGTGGGGGTAGAGGGAGGAGTTGATGGGAGCACATGGATGTTGGATCCTTTCCTAATGATTCTCAATGCAGGAGAAGCTTGGTAGGAATCTGATGTGATAAGGCTAAGGAAGGGAACCCACAGATCCTAGTGATCCACCAGATAATCACCTTCTGGGAAGTCTGGTTGGTGTGCTTGAGCCAAATGCAAGCCCTACATTGAGGTTAGCTATATTGAAAATCATGTATATTGACCTAAAATTGAAACACATAGTCTGTTATTTTTAATATGTTTCTTAATGCAAATTTTAGACACTAGTTGATTTTTAGTGATTTAGATAATGTTTATTAAACTTGTAACTATACACAAGGTATTACACATTTTATTGCATATCTCCTCTCTGAGGAGGAGGGGGGGTTTTTAATTGTATTATTTGCTAGACTATCAGGACAAATTAGATTAAAGAGCAATGGTAAGGGACTAAAATATGGAAAAGAGGGCATCACGTAAGTCATATTTGAAGACAGCTTCATTGATTATTCTAGTTCTGTAATTCTCATTTGGTAGCTTCTTCCTCCTTTGCAAATTCATTAGCCATATACTTTTCTAGTTTTGCCCAGAGAATCTAATTTCAATACATTTATCCTAGATTTCATAAAAGTTTTTAAAGGTTGAGATAAATATGTACTTATTTACTAATATAATACCTTTCTTGAACTAAATGTATGTGCAAAGTTAAACATGTAACATAATACACTTATATCACTATGCAATTGTGTCATTTACAATTCTTCATTCAGTTTGAAACACGAAAGAGAAAAAAGTCAATAAAATGTATATACAACAGCCATTAGCATATAAAATGATATTCTAACATATTAAAGCCTTTTATAAAATCACAAGCATGTAAAACAAGTCTTATCAAAGGAATCATTTTGAGGAAAACAGGAATTTTAAGGGGAGGTGGGTCATATGCCTCTTTTCAGTTCAACAGCTGGTTCTTTTTCAAAACCAAACATACCCAAGACAGCATAGCATAGTGTTGGGACACATGAGCTTCCCCTCAGGAGTCAGTGCCTATGTTCACGCCTTGGCTCCAGCTCTTACTTGCTATGTGATCTAGGTTATATTCTTTAGCCTCTCCCTCCCTTCATGAATGTGCCAGTTCCCGAGTTAATACATTTCAACTACTTAGATCAGTGCCTGACATACAGAAAACAATCAACAAATGCTATGTTATAGTTTCATCATACAGTCCAAAAATGTGTGGCATTTACATGAATTAGATTAGTTTGAGAATTGTCAACGCATTAAAAATGCTACCCAAGTACATGAACGAGTAGGAAGAGTACAGCAGAAATTGATTTTTAATATAACAAAAACTATATCAAGAAGAACTAGTTTTGATCTTTCTTAGAGAACTGGACATCTAGCAGTGGGAAAATTAACCCCCTCAAATGGTGGCATTTCAGACCTTAGTCCCTTTTTTTTTTAAATTAAGGTATCATTGATATATAATCTTAGGTTTCACATGAGCAACATTGTGATTTCAACATTCATCGGTATTATCAAGTACAGGCTCACCCCATTTGCAGTCACTGTCCATCAGTGTAGTAAGATACTATAGAGTCATTACTTGTCTTCATGCTATACAGCCTTGCCCGTGACCTACCAAAATTGTGAGTGCTAATTATAATGCCCCTCAATCCCCTTCTTCCTTCCTCCCCACCCACCCTCCTCAACCCTTTTTGGTACCCGTTAGTCTCTTCTTGTAGTCTGAGTCTACTGCTGTTTTGTTCCTTCAGTTTTGCTTTGTTATACTCCACAAATGAATAAAATCATTTGGTACTTGTCTTTCTCTGCCTGGCTTATTTCATTGAGCATAATACCCTCTAGGTCCATCCATGTTGTTGCTAATGGTAGGATTTGTTTTCATCTTATGGCTGAATAACATTCCACTGTGTATACCACATCTTCCTCCATTCATCTACTGATGGACACATTGCTTCCATATCTTTACTATTGTATATAGTGCTGTGATAAACATAGGGGTGAATATGTCTTTGAATCTGGGATCTTGTTTTCTTTGGGTAAATTCCTAGGAGTGGAATTCCTGGGTCAAATGGTATTTCTATTTTAAGTTTTTTGAGGAACCTCCAAATTGCTTTCCACAGCGGTTTAACTAATTTACATTCCCACCAACAGTGTAGGAGGGTTCCCATTTCTCCACATCCTCACCACCTTTTGTTGTTTCTTTTGGAGGTTGACCATCCTAATTGGTGTGAGGAGATACCTCATTGTGGTTTTAATTTGCATTTCCCTGATAATTAGTGATACGGAGCATCTTTTCATGTGCCTTTTTTATCCCAGTGGGAGGCCTCAGGGCTGCATTGCCAGCCATGGGAATGGAGCATCTGAAGCTCCTGAGAGTTCCCAACCTGCTGAGCTGACTGTGCCAGGACAATTTTGTCCACCTGCCCTTTCTCCTGAGCAGTGAGCTATGTGTAATCTTTGCCCTTTTAGCTCCCCTCTCACTGTTGAAAAATATTTCAAAGTGCCTGCCTTTCTTCTGTCCTGAAGAGGCCAGTTGTGTGGTACCTGTTTTCCACAGTGGCTGGAATCTCATTCTCTCTGAGTATTCTGCCTGTCTTTGCTTTCCAACCCCACTAATCTCCAGAGCACCATGTAATGTGGTTTCATGCTCCTGGAGCAGATCTCCAGGGGTGGGTGTCTAGCAGTCCTGGGCTTCTACTCCCTTCCTGCCCAATGTCCCTTCCTCCCACCCTTGGGCTAGGGTAGGGGAAGGGCTTGGGTCCTGCTGGATCACAGCTTTGCTACTTTACCCTTTTCCATGAGGTCTTCTCTTTTCCCCAGATGTACAGTCTGTTCTGCAGTCTTTGAGTTGCTCTTTCAGGATTAATTGTATTTGCTGTATTTTTGTGTTATATGTGGTTTTAGGAGGTTTTTGCCTCACTTCTCATGCCACCACCTTTTCCCCCAGACCTAGTCTCTTAAGTTTTCCTTTATAAGCATGATTTCTTTCTTCACAAGATTAAACCAGCCAGCTTGTTTTCACCATGAGTTTAAATTCTGACTGTTACTGGAAATGTGTGGTGCTAATAACAGAGCTCAAAGTACTTTAAGTTTTGTCTGGAATGGCTTCGTGTACAAATTGGAGTAGCATGGGGTAATAAAACAAAATTAAGCCCATAAGAAGATTAGTGGATTTTTAAAGTAATCAAAAACCGTCTGATTTTTTTTCTTGTATGTGCATAACACTTTCTACTATTTAAAAAGAAGCATTTCTCAAAAATTATTTCTCTTTAGTATTCTTGTTTGATTTTCATGGGACTTGGACCCAATGGCTCTTTCGATGTTCTCTTCCTGGTTATAACTAGCCCGACCATAGTTAGTAGGTCTCAGATCTTTTCAGTTAGCCTTCCCAGGCTAGAGCAGTCTAATTTACGTACCTGAGCATTTTATGGAAGTTCAAATGTTTGCTCTTCTATTGGAATTTTGGCCCTAAACTACTGTGAAAAATAAGTATTTCATAGCCCTTGACAGTGATAAATACAATGTCCTTTTGTGCTGTGGCAGACTGGTGTTTGTGAATAGATTACTCTGTCCCAGGGATTTTAAGTTATTTCCATTAAGAAAATACATTTTTCTCCTATTTTCCTTTGTGAAAACCAACATCATTATGTTGTAATGTGTGGGATTCATCCAAGTATAATAGTCATCTCTGTTCGAATGAGCAGTGTTTTCTGAACAGAACATTTTGAAAGGTGTGTTCCAAGAAAACAGAACTCTTGAGGGAATACAGTATTACACAGAGTGGTCTGCTAAGTAGCTCCAAGGGCTAGGAAAACCCTTTAAGATAAATAGGGGAGCTGTCATTTAACTTCAAAATAATCCTTGTTTGAGGGAGAGGGAAAGTAATTCTGATCCTACAGTTACTTACGTTCTTGTCAATTAATCTGGATTAACCAATGTCGACCTGTGTCAATCAGAATTCTCTTTCTCTCACTTTTTAAAATGGAATATCTAAAATGTATTGAGTTACTGATTTGAGATCAGTCCATGCTAGACTCACCAATCCTGCTATCAAGTGGAGGAAGTATGACAGTACTGCTAAGAGCATTCTACAGGAGAAATTAAAACAGGATAGTTTAGCTCCTGAAAGCCATACTAGAAATAATCATTTAAGCTGCTGGACTGTAGTGTATACCTAAAATCTCCAGGTGTTGAGATTTTTCTGTATAGCAGAATATCTCAAAGATACATATTAAGCAAAATACTAACAGCATTTTTCAATGAACTAGAACAAATAATCATTAAACTCAGAACCACAAAAGTTCAAAATAGCCAAAGCAATCCTGAGAAAGAAAAACAAAGCTGGGGTATTATGCTCCCTGACTTCAAGCTATACTACAAAGTTTTGGCATTCAAAATAGTTTGGTACTAGCACAAAACAGACCCATAGATCAATGGAAGGGAATAGAGAGCCTAGATATAAATCCACACATACATAGTCAATTAATATATGATAAAGGACCCATGAATATATAATGGGGAAAAACAGTCTTAAATGACTGATGTTGGGTAAAGTGGACAGCTATATGCAAGAGAATGAAACTAGATTACTGTCTAACTCCACACACAAAAGTAAACTCAAAATGGATCAAAGACCTGAATGGAAGACAAAACTCTTAGAAGAAAAATAGGCAAAAATCTTGAACGTAAATATGAGCAATTCTTTTATGGACATATATCAGGCAAGGGAAACAAAAAATGAACAAGTGGGATTATATCAAGCTAAAAACTATGCAGCAAAGAACATCAGCAGCACAAAAAGGCAACCTACAGTATGGGAGAACATTTGTAAACGATTTATCTGAAAAGGGGTTAAGATCCAAAATATATAAAGAACTCATGACTGAACACCAAAAACATAACCTGATTAAAAAAAGGGCAGAGGACCTGAACAGACATTTCTCCAAAGAAGAAATACAGATAGCCAACAGGCACATGAAAAGATGCTCCACATTGCTAATCATCAGGGAAATGCAAATCAAAACCACACACCAGTTAGTATGGCCACTATCCAAAAGACAAGAAATAACAAGTGTTAGGAAGAATGTGGAGAAATGGGAACCCTCCTGAACATTGTTTTACATCGGTGAAAATGTGAATTGGTGCAGCTGCTGTGGAAAGCAGTATGGAGTTTCCTCAAAAACCTAATAATAGAAATACCATGTGACCCAGTAATTCCACCTTTAGGAATCTACCCAAAGAAAACAAAATCCCTGATTGCAAAAGAAATATGCACCCCTATGTTTATTGCTGCATTATTTACTATAGCCAGCTTACGGAAGCAACCTAAGTGTACATCACTAGATAAATGGATAAAGAAGATGTGGTGCACACACATAATGCAATGTTACTCAGCTATACAAAAAATATCCTGCCATTTGCACCAACATGGATGGAACTAGAAGGTATTATGCTAAGAGAAATAAGCCAGGCAGAGAAAGACAAATACCATATGATTCCACTTATTTCTAGAATATAAAAAAGCAAAACAAAATGAACAAAACAGAAATAGACTCGTAGACACTGAGAAGTGACTGGTGGTTGCCACAGGGGAGGGGTTAGGGTTGGAGGGTGGGGAGTGTGAGGGGGATAAAGGGGCACAATAATTCTCAATATAAGTTGATCAAAAGGATGATGGTACAGCATAGAGAATACAGCCAATGATTATGTAACGTCTGCCTATGTTGACAGTAACTGCACTAGTTGGGGTAAGGATTTTATAATATAGATAACTTAAACCATTGTGTTGTATAATTGAAACCAATATAAGATTGTATATCAGTGACACTTCAATAATACATATATATGACTCATTAATGGCCATGGCACAAGAGATAATAATATAACATAGTATAAAAATTAATAATAGAATCTATGTAGATTTTAAGGGCTATATTTTTTTTAAACGTGTGGGGCTAAGCAACTGGGGAAACTCCATTTATGAAAGCTTAGAGGAGTGACCAAGACCCTAATTTTTTTTTTAAATACAGTATTTACATACTTAAGATTGGTAGCTGGAATTGTAACATTTAGTGCACTGTATAAAGGGAATCAGTAAACTGAAACTGTAACTATCAACTTCATTGAGAAAGTATTAAGACCAGAAAAATGTGCAAACAGCACTTTTCAAAGTTAGAGATGGTTGAATATCCCCTGTACCCAACAATCTACAAACTAACTCAGCTAATAAAGGACTTCCTGAGCCTAAAAGAAAAGATTTGCATGAGCCTCATTAACCTCTGACCCCAAACTAACTGCCAACATTAAGAGACTCATTTGGGGAAATTGCTTTATATCAGCACTTTTCAACGTGGCTTGAAGCCTCCCAGTGCTTTCCTTGCTTGGTTCTCCCTGGAATGTGGTGGGCCTAACAAATGTAGTGGTGTATTCACGCACCAGACAATATGGGAAGATATGTAAAGTCCCTCCCCAGCTATCAAATGAGGCCATGTTGCCTTGGAGGCTTATATATTTTTAATGATTTTATGTCCACTTCCTTGCTATACAATTAGTGTAAACTTTTCTAAGCAGAATGATAAATGCGTGAAGTGTTTTTAAAGTGTCTTAGTAATTCACTTGCCCTTTCCAATCAAGTTTTTTTAGGGGACGGAGCACAAGAAACAGTTTCCAAGTAATTGCCTCAACATCTGGACTAAAATGGAGCAGTTAGCATTCATGTAGCTCTACATTTAGCTTAATACATACCAAAGTGGTTTATCACTGAGTGAGTTATAATTTAAAAGGAAGATTATCAACAATAGTCTAACAAATAGTAAAGGAGGCTGAAATTAAGTGAATTATATTCACTTCATGGAGTGTTAATGCACTCAATAATAATCAAGTCCTGATGGCAACACAAAAGCTCTTATGATTTAAAAAAAAGCAAGATAATTTAAGATACTATAATTACAAGACAAGGCCTACATATGCTAAAGTGTTGAAAGAGGAAACAAAAAAATAACTTGCTAGGGTGATTGGATTATGAGTGACTTTTTCTGCTAGATGATCCTTCTATACCCTGACCTTTTTGCTTATTGACCTCAGCCAATGATCTTGCCCTTTGCCTTGCTTCAGCCACTCCTGTTGTCATCCTTTAGAACTGGCCACAACCCAGAACTCACACCCCTGCATAAATCTCAAGTACCATTCTAATCTAACCTAACATAAGCTATCCTAAACAAATCTATCTTTTCAGTATTCCAATTCTAACAATCCTTTAACTACCAAGACCAAATTCCGCTGATTTGTATCACATTTTCACCGTCCCTCACCTCTTTGTGTTTACAGTTCCCTCCTTGCCCAGCGTAAAATCCTTAGTCCATCATTATAAACACTCATTTCCAAATAGCTGCAACTTCCTTGCCCCTCTTTCTTTTCTGTACTCTTGGCTAAATCACAATCTTGCTTTGAATCCAAATCCATATGTGCAAATCAATGAGGCTGGAGGAAAGCCCTCAACCCTGCTGATCAGTTTAGTCTTAAATTCATGACCTATAATCTCAAGTGTCCAGAAGTCATTCCTTATTACCCTGGTCCATTTATCTCCCACTATTCTCAGTGATTATTATATACCTTTCCTCCAGCCTCCACAATCTCTCCCCTTGTTTTTCAGCTGATGTCCTTTTTTCCTATTTTACCAAGAAAATAGATCCAAGCTGAGGAGAATCTCCATAGCTTTCCATACCATACCACCCAACCAACCTCTGTCTGTGCCCATACATTGCCTTCCCACTGAGGGAACTTCCCTGCTTCTGTTCAAAGCCAGCCTCTCACGGCATACCACATCCCACTCCCTCCACTGCTCAAGAATCCTGCCTTGGCAAGTTTCCCCCATATCATCTGCTAGCTCTCCAGTTAACATACAAACCGGCTATGATTTCTCCTGGGTTAAAAAATTTTTCAACTCCTCCCTCCTGCTGTTGCCACATATCTAGCTTTCCCTTTACACTGAGACCACTCCAAACTAGTTGTCTATGTTCACTCTCTCTGTTCTCTCTCTTCCCATTATTTTTTTAAACTGTACTGAGGTATAATTTATATACAATAAAAAATACACACTTCAAGTTTACAGTTTATGTTTGGACAAAAGTATGCATATAATCATCCCTATTAACAGAACATTTCCTTCATACCAAAAGTTTTCTTGTCCCATTTTGCAGTCAACACATATCCTCACTCCCATCCCTAGGCAAGCACTAATCTGATTTCTATCAATATAAATTTATTTTGCCTATTTCAGAACTTCATATAAAGGAATCATATAATGTGTACTCTCTTTTCTGGCTTCACAGGTTTTTGTGGTTCATCTGTTGATGTGTATTGGTGGTCCATTCCCTTTTATTACTTAATATTCCATTTTATAAATGGAAATGTGTTCATTTATCCATTTGCCTGTTGGAGAACATTTGGATTGTTTCCAGGTTTTGTAGCTCTTGTGAATAAAGCTGTAGCATCTGTGTACAATCTGTCTTGAGTCCACTCTCACCAGGACTTTTGCCTCCACCACTCCACTGAAACTACTCTTACCAAGGTCTCCAGTGAACTACATGTTGCTAATTCCAGTTGCCATTTCTCAGCCTTCGTCTTACTGACCTGCTGCAGTATTGAGTGCTGGTGACCACTCTCTGGAAACATTTGGCGAGGCTCTCCCCACTCCACTCCCTCCTCCGTGGCCACTCTTCTGTTTCCTCTGTCGGCTTTTCCTTCCTCTTCACCTTGCATATGTCAGCACCTTAGTCCTGGGATCTCTCTTCTTCCCTCCTCTGGTGATTTCCTCCAGTTTTATGGTTTTAAATACCTAGATAATGATACTCCTAAATTTGTATCGTTAGCCATCTATCTTCCACTGCAGTCTATATCCAATTCCCCATATGACAGCTGTGCTTAGCTGTCTAATGGGCATCTCAAACTTAACATATTCAAGACTGAATTTCTGATCTTCCCAGTACCCTGATCCTGCTCTCTTCCTCCTGTCACTTAATGGAATTTTATATTTGAGTAGCTCAGGCCAGAAACCCTAAGGTTCTTTTCCACCCCTTTCTTTCCACATCCAAGCTGGCCAGCAAATTTTATAGCATCTACCTTTAAGATATATCCAAAATAGTTCTCCCCACTTCCACTACTGCTACTCCAGTCCAAACCACCATCATGTTTTACCTCAATCATTGGTTCTCAAAATATGATCAACAGATCCCTGGTGACTCCATGAAGAACTCTTGTGGGAAGTCCAGGAGATCAAAACTAGTTTTGTGATAATACTAGGACATCGTTTGCCTTTTTCACTGTATTGACATTTACACTAACAGTGCAAAAGCAACTGTGGGTAAAATTGCCGGTCCCATAGCACAAATCAAGACACTTACTACACTGGCAGTCACTGTGCTCTTCACTATCACGTACTCTTTAAAATGTTCTTGATGAAGCTGTAGGGCAGCTGATGAAGCTTATGAAACTATGGCAGACATTGTCCTGAAGAAGGAAAAAGTAAGCTTATCACTCAAATAAAACAACTGATGGAATTTGTTGCTAATGATAAAACTGAAGTTTTCAAGCTAAAATTAGAATTTTGAAAAACATGTATTTATCACCATGAGCTTGATGGCTTTCCAATTTTTAAAGACGGATTATTGGTGTAGGAAAAGTACTTTTTCTCTTCTACCTTTTAAATTTGCAACTGGGACTCTTATAACAAAAGATTAATAAGTGAGAAGCATACACATTTTTTTAACTAATTTGCGTTTATTAATGATGACAATTTGTTTATACATATGCAAAGCAGCTGCAGGTATGCTTTGCAAAAGGTTGACTTAGTCAATGGAGCGTTCTGGATTCTTAGACCCTTGGCAATAACTTCAAGATACTTTTGAAGACCAGTTGTACACTTACAAGCTATGGATGGTAGATTACTTTTTATTTTTTAATTAAGGTATGATTGATATACACTCTTATGAAGGTTTCACATGAAAAACAATGTGGTTACTACATTCACCCATATTATCAAGTCCCCACCCATACCCCAATGCAGTCACTGTCCATCAGTGCAGCAAGATCCCACATATTCACTATTTCCCTTCTCTGTGTTACACTGTTCTCCCCATGATCCCCCACACCATGTGTACTAAACATAATACCACTCAATTCTCTTCACCCTCCCTCCCCACCTGCCCTCTCACACCCCTCCCTTTTGGTAACCACTAGTTCAATCTTGGAGTCTGAGTCTGCTGCCATTTTGTTCCTTCAGTTTTGCTTCATTGTTATACTCCACAAATGAGGGAAATCATTTGGCATTTGTCTTTCTCCACCTGGCTTATTTCACTGAGCATAATGTCCTCCAGCTCCATCCATGTTGTTGCAAATGGTAGGATTTGTTTGTTTCTTATGGCTGAATAATATTCCATTGTATATATGTACCACATCTTCTTTATTCATTCATCTACTGATGGACACTTAGGTTGCTTCCATATCTTGGCTATTGTAAAAAGTGCTGCAATAAACATAGGGGTGCATATGTCTTTTTGAATCTGAGAAGTTGATTTCTTTTTTTTTTTGAGAGGGCATCTCTCATATTTATTGATAAAATGGTTGTTAACAACAATAAAATTCTGTATAGGGGACTCAATGCACAATCATTAATCAACCCCAAGCCTAATTCTCAACAGTCTCCAATCTTCTGAAGCATAATGAACAAGTTCTTACATGGTGAACAAATTCTTACATAGTGAATAAGTTCTTACATGGTGTACAGTGCAAGGGCAGTCATCACAGAAACGTTCGGTTTTGATCACGCATTATGAACTATAAACAATCAGGTCAAATGTGAATATTCGTTTGATTTTTATACTTGATTTATATGTGAATCCCACATTTTCTCCCTTATTATTATTATTATTATTATTTTTAATAAAATGCTGAAGTGGTAGGTAGATGCAAGATAAAGGTAGAAAACATAGTTTAGTGCTGTAAGAGGGGAAATGTAGATGATCAGGTGAGTGCCTATAAGCTAAGTATTAATCCAAGCTAGACAAGGGCAACAAAACATCCACAGATGCTGAAGATTTCTCTCAAAATGGGGGGTGAGGTTCTAAGCCTCACCTCTGTTGATCCCCAATTTCTCACCTGATGGCCCCCCTGCGACTGTGCCTGTCTTAGGTTGTTCCTTCCTTGAGGAATCTTACCCGTCTCTGGCTAAGCAGTCATCTTCCGGGGCCATACAGGGAAATGTAAAGTTGGTAAGTAACAGAGAAGCAATATTGTTTGAAAAGGTTAGCTTTTTACTTCTTTGCAGATTTATGCCCTGTGGCTTCTATGCCCTGCATTTGTCTTGTGGTATCTTTACCACTTGGAAGAATTATGATACTCAGTAATTTCGATATGAGGCACGAATTCTACTTAAGGGTTGTAATTAGGAAGGAAGAAGAAAAGCTATAGAGGTAGCAGATGGAAGAAAACATGGGAAGATTGATTATTTCTTTGACATGTCTTCTTGTAGTGTAACATAAGCATGTATAGGTTTTAAACTACTAATTAAATTGCATGCACACATTAACACAATAGGAATACAGCTACATAACCAAAGCAGGCCTACAATTACCAGCCATATCCAGTGAAACCAAGAAAACCAGTTAGGCACCCTAGGCATTTGTGAAAACTTATCAATGATATGATGGATATTGTCTAACTGAATTTGAATAGTTTGAGAAAAATCAGACAAATTAAAACAACACATTCCTGGGAACTGTTGACATCCCATATGTTCTTTTAACAGTAGATAGTCTATAGTCGCAAGATTTTGGAGCACTGCAACTTGCACTTCTCCTAATTCTTGGTTGAGTTCCGACAGTATAGGTCCAGTCAAATTTGTTGTTTTACTGTATGCACAGGCCAGCTTAGACATCTCTTTCTTCATTCCAATGGCAAGTCCAGGAACCGGTGAGATGAATGCAGCTACAACTGCAACAGCGCCAGGATCTTTGTTGAAGTTTTTTGATGATCAACTTCTGGAATGACTCTTCCAGAGGATATTGATGTTGGAAGTTCTTCTTCATATTGTATCTTAATTCATTTTCTGGGTAGCCAAATTAGGCTTTGATCCTCTGTATAAACACAAACAAACCCTTTGCCCACACTTTGATATACCCTTTATACCATTGTGAAGAACTTATTGGAGACCACCACACAGGAACTGCTTTTTTTTTTAAGAGAAAGGAATATTATCAGAAAAATGTATTTCCATAGCTGATCATCTGACACCCTTTAAATAATCAAAATTAAGGATATTTTAAAGCATGCATTAATCATTGATTTACAGTTAGTTTTATCCTATCAGGGAGTAATCCCCCTTTTCTTTTTTTTTTTTTGTTATCATTAAACTACAATTACATGAAGAATATTATGTTTAGTAGGCTCTCCCCTATACCAGGTCCCTCCCACAAACCCCTTTACATTCACTGTCCATCAGCATAGCAAAATGTTGTAGAATCATTACGTGTCTTCTCTGTGTTGTACAGCCCTCCCCTTTCTCTCACCCCCCCCATTATGCATGCTAATCATAATACCCCCTTTCTTCTTTCCCCCCCTTATCCCTTCCTACCCACCCATACTCCCCAGACCCTTTCCCTTTGGTACCTCTTAGTCCATTGTTGGGTTCTGTGATTCTGCTGCTATTTTGTTCCTTGAGAAGTTGTATTCTTTGGGTAAATTCCAAGGAGTGGGATTCCCAGGTCAAGTGGTATTTCTATTTTTAGTTTTTTGAGGAACCTCCATATTGCTTTCCACAATGGTTGAACTATCTTACATTTCCACCAGCAGTGTAGGAGGGTTTCCCTTTCTCTGCATCCTCACCAGCATTTGTTGTTCTTAGTCTTTTCAATGCTAGCCATCCTTACTGGTGTGAGGTGCTATTTCCTTGTGGTTTTAATTTGCATTTCCCTGATGATTAGTGATGTGGAGCATCTTGTCATGGGTCTGTTGGCCATCTGAATTTCTTCTTTGGAGAACTGTCTCTTCATATTCTCTGCCCATTTGTTAATCGGGTTATTTGCTTTTGGGTTTTGAGGCATCTAAGTTCTTTATATATTTTGGATGTTAACCCTTTGTCAGATATGTCATTTACAGATATGTTCTCCCATACTGTAGGATGCCTTTTTGTTGTGTTGATGATGTTCTTTGCCATACAGAACTTTTTAGTTTGATATAGTCCCATGAGGTCATTTTTGCTTTTGTTTCCCTTTCTTGAGGAGATGTGTTCGGGAAGAAGTTGCTCATGCTTATATTCAAGAGATTTTTGCCTATGTTGTCTTCTAAGAGTTTTATGGTTTCATGACTTGCATTCAAGTCTTTAACCTATTTCAAGTTTACTTTTGTGTATGGGGTTAAATAATAATCCAGTTTCATTCTCTTGCATGTAGCTGTTCAGTTTTGCTAACACCAGCTGTGGAAGAGGCTGTCATTTCCCCATTGTATGTCCATGGCTCCTTTATCATATATTAATTGACCATATGTGGTTGAGTTTATATCAGGACTCTCTAATCTGTTCCATTGGTCTATGGGTCTGTTCTTGTGCCAGGACCAAATTGTCTAGATTACTGTGGCTTTGTAGTAGAGCTTGAAGTTGGGGAGCATAATTCACCCTGCTTTATTCTTCTTTCTTAGGATTGGTTGGGCTATTTCAGGTCTTTTGTCGTTCCATATGAATTTTAGGATGATTTTCTCTAGTTCATTGAAGAATGCTGTAGGTATTTTGATAGGAATTGCACTGAATCTATAGATTGCTTTAGGGAGGATGGCTACTTTGGCAATATTAATTCTTCCTATCCATGAGCATGGGATGTGTTTCCATTTATTGGTATCTTCTTTCTCTCATGAGTGTCTTGTACTTTTCAGAGTATAGGTCTTTCACTTCCTTGGTTAGGTTTATTCCTAGGTATTTTATTCTTTTTGGTGCAATTGTGAATGGATTTGTTTTCCTGATTTCTCTCTCTGCTAGTTTATTGTTAGCTTATAGCAATGCCACAGATTTCCGTGTATTAATTTTGTATCCTGCAACTCTGGGTGCTTTTAATCATCTGTCTTTATCCTTGATCTTTGCCATTTTAATTACTATGTCTTGGTGTTGTCTTCCTTGGGTCCCTTGTGTTGGGAAATCTGTGCACCTCCATGGCCTGAGAGGCTATCTCCTTCCCCAGATTGGGGAAGTTTTCAGCAATTACCTCCTCAAAGACACTTTCTATCCCTTTCTCCACCTTCTTCTTCTTCTTCTGGTATCCCTGTAATGCAAATATTGTTCCATTTGGATTGGTCACACAGTTCTCTCGATATTCTTTCATTATTAGGGATCCTTTTTTCTCTCTGTGCCTCAGCTTCTTTGTATTCATTCCTCTTCTCTAGTTTCTATTTAATTTATCATCTCCTCCACCTTATCCAATCTTCTTTTAATTCTCTCCATTGTGCTCTTCAACATTGGATCTCCAGCTGGAATTCATTCCTGAGTTCTTGAATATCTTTCCGTACCTCCATGAGCATATTAATGATTTTTATGTTGAACTCCTTTTCAGGAAGAGTCATGAGGTCCATGCCATCTTTCTCAGGAGTTATATTAATTTTACTCTGAACCAGGTTCCTTTAGCATTTCATATTTGTATATGGCACCCTCTAGTGTCCATAAGCTCTACTCTATGGAGCTGCTCAGCCCCTGAAGCAATGTCGGGGGTTGCAGGGGAGTGGTATTGGTGCCTGGGGGGAGGAAAGAGCTGTTTCCTGCTTCCCAGCCACTATGCCTGTCTCTACCATCTGTACAAGTGGGCAAGCACACAGGCATAAACCTCTATGCCTTGCATTTGTAGTTGTTGTAGACATATCTTCCCTCTGGCTGGCCTAACGCCAGGGTAGGGTTTGCCGGTTTGTGAGCCAGGTGGGGCTGGCCTGGAGAATGGTGCAGTAAGCTGCATATCCCAGAGGGGGTCCTTGGAGCTGTGTAGCCAGCCAGGGTGCTGGAGCACCTGGAAATCGTGAAAGCTCCCAACCTACTGGGCAGAGTGCACCTGGACAATTTTGTCTACCTGTCCTTTCTCCTGAGCAGTAATCTCTTTGCAATCCTTGCCCCTTTAACTGCCCTCTTGCTAAGGCTTCCTTGTTAGGAAGTCTCTGACTGCCCCCCTTTCTTTTGTCCCAGAGCAGCCAGATATGGATCCCTGCTTTTCCCACTTGGCTGGAATCTCAGTCTCTTCAGGAATTCTGCCTGTCTTAGCTGTCCAATCCCCTAATCATGAGAGTATCATGAAAGCGCCATGAAATGTAGGTTTGTACTCCCAGAGCATATCTCCAGAGTTACGTATTCAGCAGTCCCAGGCCTCCACTCCCTCCCCGCTCCATTTCTCTTCCTCCAGCCGCTGAGCTGGGGTGGGGGAAGAGCTTGGGTCCTGCTGGGCCACAGTTTTGGTATGTTACCCTGTTCCGTGAGGTCTGCTCTTTTCTCCAGGTATATGCAGTCTGGCACAGTCCTTTTTCCTGGTGCTCTTTCAGGATTAGTTGTATTAATTATATTTTCATATTATATGCGGTTTTAGAAGGAAGCCTCTGTCTCACCTCTCACGCCACCATCTTTAATCCACATACAAATTTATTTAATGTAAATTATATGTAGCACAGGTGTCTTCATAAGGAAAGAAATGAAGACACAAAGAAACAGTGAAACCTGAGTGTTTTTATGCTGTTTTATAGGAGTCAAAAATCATGGTTAAACAAAGAATAAGACAGAAATTCCACTTTATTCGGGGAAACTCCTTTCTTCCAATAGAGCAGGGGGCACCTCTCACAGGAGGGTTTCATGGCCTGCTTCAGAAGAATGTTAGAAAGTCCTTCCTGAAGGTGGAAGAAATCACAAGAACACATCAAATGTATGTTTTTTCTAATAACTGCTGTTGAACACTGTGGGTCCACCTGTTTACTGAGATGCAACAGGCCACAAGCAGAGCTAATTAAATAGGAAAAAAAGAAAAAGTCCCTCCTTCACATGCTGTTTCTCAAATCTCTTCACCTTGAAATAGTCAATATGTCAAGGTACCATATTTTGGGGTAGCATGCCCTGAACCCGGCCAGTGTTAATTATAACAACTGTGATTTTTTTGATGCTATATAATGAAATGTGCTAATATTTGGAAGATCTGTATAACTCAGTGAATTAATATTTCTCCCTCAAATGCATAGTGTTACAAATATCCATTCAGAGCACAATTTTAGTGAAACAATATAAAAGTTTCCTGATATAGTTTGAGATTCTACATTGCAAGTGTCCTTTAAGAAATGACTACTGGTCAAGTTTGGGTTTAGTATTGAAGAACCAAAACAACATATAGCAGACTAAATACAGAAGCAACAATGAGAATCCAGCTGTGTTCTGTTAAACCAGATAATAAAAGAGATTTGCAAAAATGCTAAATGCCACCCCTCTTCTCACTAAATATATATATATATTTTTAAGGTGTTATTGATTTACAGTTTTATGAAGGTTTCACAAGAAAAACAATGTGCTTACTACATTCACTCTTATATCAAGTTCCCCCCATGCCCACACCCCATTGCAGTCACTGTCCATCAGTGTAGTAAGATGCCACAGAGTCCCTACTTGTCTTCTCTGTGCTACACTGTCCTCCCCATGACCCCCCACACACCATGTGTGCCAGTCATAATACCCCTCAATCCCCTTCTCTCTCTCTCCCCACCCGCCCTCCCCCACCCCTACCCTTTGGTAACCACTAGTCCCTTCTTAGAGTCTGTGGGTCTGCTGCTATTTTATTCCTTCAGTTTTGCTTCGTTGTTATACCCCACAAATGAGGGAAATCATTTGGTACTTGTCTTTCTCTGCCTGACTTATTTCACTGAGCATAATACCCTCTAGCTCCATCCATGTTGTTGCAAATGGTAGGATTTGTTTCTTTCTCATGGCTGAATAGTATTCCATTGTGTATATGTACCACCTCTTCTTTATCCATTCACTACTGATGGACACTTTCACTAAATATTTTTTGTTTTGAAAAACATAGTTATATTCATTTTTTAAAATATGTATTTCTGTTAATGTATTTTTTTTATTCAGGGAATAAATATACTGTTTCTCATTTTCAATTTCTAATATGGTAAATTTCAGTAGATGTAACCACATAAACAAAAGCTCTTTGGGATCCTTAATAATTTTTAAGAATGTAAAGGGGCTTGAAACCAAAAATGTGTGAGAACCACTGACCTTGATTATTATCCTAACTGGTCTTTCTGCTTCTGACTCACTCCACCCGAACCCCATCTATTCCCAAAATGTCAGCCAAAGTAGTCCTCTTAAGATAATAATCATATTTTTATTCCTTTACTTAAACATTTCTAAAAGCTTTTCATCTCACTGAGAGTAAAAGTTCCTTCACATTTGCCCACAAAGCCTACAGGTCTCATGCCCAATCACTTTTTTTTTCATTGATAGTCTTAGTTTTCAGTATGCAACACAGTGGTTTAACAGTTACCCACATGACCAAATTGTCACCCCCACCAGTACAGCTGCTATCTGTCAACATAGAAAGATGTTAGAGAATCATTGGCTGTATTCTTCATCATGCTGTACTACTATCCCCATGACCAGCTTATATTACGATTTAGAATTTCTGTGCCCTTTGCCCACCTCCCTCTCCTGTCCCATCCACTGCTGCCTGCTCCTCTCCTGCTTACTCATCTGTGGCCACATTGGCCTTCCCTGGTTCCACACACCTGACAGGCACATTCCGTCTGAGGCTGTTCCTTCTGCCTAAAAAGCCCTTCCCCCAGATGGTCACTAACTCATTCCCTCCTCGCCTTCAAGTCTGGTCTCAAAAGTCAGTTTCTCAACACTTTTCTCTGACCAATTTAAAATTGCAAAACCCACACTCACCCTCCCAATCCCCTTATCTCCTTTATTTTTCTCAGCACCTACTGCCATCTAATATACCATATGTTTTACCAGTTTTTCTTTTTTCTTTTCTTTCCCCCTCCCTAGAATGTAAGCTCCTGGAGGTCGGGGATTTGTGTCTTTTTTAGTAGCCGCTGTATTGTGCACTGATGCATAGTAGGAACTCAATAAATATCTTTTGAATGAAAAAACGAATGCAGCTTCTATTGACCAATAATCCAGATAGGATTTGCTATAATTAACCAATGATACCATGTCAGTTTGTCCTCTTTAATTGTTTATTTTATTATCTATCAATTACTTTATTTTGCCATTCTAAATTAGGAAACTTCTCTCCCTTTAGTACATATTTAAATGTTTCTTCCTTCCCAACTATTGTGATGTTTTAAAATTTCAGAGCCTAAGACCATCAAATGGTTCCACACCCACAGAACACCCTGGGTTTGCATACAGATGGGTCATTTAGTCGACATACACACATTTAAGTAGTTTTTAAATGACTTGCATTTTGATCCTTTTCAAAAAGTAGATACTCTACTATATTTTAGAATTAACAAAGGCTATTTCTGTACTGGTAAGTGTGTGAAAACTGCACAGATAGAATTTAAACTTTTTTAAAAAGATCAAATAAATTATTTATGAAACATTTTAATATTATTTTCTTTATGAACTAGTAGGTGAGAACAAATTAATGACTCCAAAAATCTCACTTTAATAATAATACTAACAGCAAGGATTTTTTTTAAAATGGTGTTTTTATCCCCATCTGTTCTAATATCTGTTTTAAATGGTTTTTGAAAGAACAAAACCCTTTGTGTGTGGTTTAAGGAGGCCCTCTGGAATGTTTTCTGAAGCAAACAGCACGTTTTTCTCCTCTTTGGAACTGATGCTGAGACCACGTGAATATGAATGGCGCTCCAAGTCTCTTTCATTAGCGTGTGTGTCTCCGATGCCCCTCTTGCTGGGAGCCCTAATAGGATTTCTTCCCTTTACACCTTAGTCTGCCATGGCTCCTCATTCTGTTCTGTGGTGTTTGGTTTAATGAAACAACTCCTGTGATCCAGGGGGGAAAAAGTATCTTTTCCATAAAATGATAGCTGAGGGAATTCAAAATTATGTTCTCTGTTTCCTGAGATTTTATGTAACCAATATTTGATGATAATCTTGAGTATGCTGAGCTAAGAACATCACAGTAGCCACTTAATCTCAAAATCTCAGCCATTAATTACAAAGTCTGGGCAGATTGCATCTCATAAAGTCAATTTAGCCTTGATAATGTGAGAAGACAGAAGACATTAGCTGGTGGGGGGACCAGGTGGGTGCAGAAAAGTGTAGAAGAGGAGGATCTCTAAAATTCTTCTTATGAAGTAAGAACTTGAAACACAACCTAGTGTTGATGGAGTAATAAAAATATGTGTAAATGTTTAAAGTAGCCAATTTTGGGAATCAGAAGAGTAATAGATACTGGGAAGGTTAGGTTAGTATAAGTAAGTGAAATCCTCTTTAGAGGAAGGTAATAGATAATGTCTAAAATGGATGCATCCAAAAATAGAGATATGAAAGTCCTATTTCTTATTTAGGGATGTAATAGTGACCACAAGAAAAATTTGAACAGGAGATTGTATAACAAACTAAAAGAGGGTTGGTTCTGGGGAAGAGTTGGGTAGAAAAGGCCTAGGCAAGAGAATCTTTTTATGATCTCTTCTCTTGTGCTCTTTGTTTTTTTGTTCTGTTTTGTTTTTTTATTTTGCTGTCATTAATGTACAATTACATGAACAACATTATGGTTACTAGACTCCCCCTATTATGCTGTTTGGTTTTTATAACTAAATATATATTAGGTATCAATCTGACCCCTCTGGTAGTCAAATTGGGACTGCATAGAGAGTTGGAGCAGCTAAGCTGATCAGTCCGGTGGTCTATATGCTATGTCTGCTTTTGCTGTTGACTTGTTCAGGTATGAATAAGCAAGAGGATCAGAGTGGCCTGAGTGGCCCTGGTGTCTTGGCATTGCTGTCAAAATTTGGATGCCAGACAGACAGGTAAGGTAAAAGCCCATGATAGTAAAGAACATTATGAAGTACAATTTTGTAGCAAGTTATTTCCACATCCTTTGACCTAGAGAAATGGTCCTATCCTTGGTTGAGTTACTTATAGAGGATTATAGACACAGAATAAAGAGTTGGGGGAACCCCTTTCTCTGCCTCACCCCTATAACAAGTCATACTTTGGGAAGAGAAATCTTGATTTTGTTCTTGCTGCTAATGCTGCAGTTGGAAAAGAAATACAACTCTTCTTAGCTTGTTAGTCCAGAAATTTTATTCTTTTCTACTAGTGGCTTCAACCACTTGCAGGTCTGCATGTATTGGGTGGCTTTATTTAAAGTGCAGAATGTGGGGCACTATCCAAGGAGATCTCATGCTGTTGGCCTTGAGTAGCATTAAGTCGCGATTCTGATGTGCAGCCAGGTGTGGGAACCACTGCTTTAATCCAGTCTAGTTAATGTAATCCTCACAACAATCTTAAGAAATAGAAGACCAAAGTTCTAAAATATTGAGTCATTTTCCCAAAATCACAGTGAAATCAGTATTTTAAGCATATATGTCTGCAGTGGTGTAGTGGCAAATGTTTAACATCCAGTTCTTGAAAAACAGACCTCTTCCCATTAAAAAGCCCTGATTCGGAGCCTCTGCCAATTTTGGTGGTGTAAATAGTCTTATCGTGGCTAATATCAAGCTAGCAACATGATATCACTGAATGTCAAAATAGGAAGAGATGCTCAAGGACATACAGATATTTGCACCATATAGACACAATTACATAAGTAGATGTATAGACATGAATAACCTTAAGAGCATAGATTATACTAAAGTGTGTAAAATAATTAGGAAGTGATAAGTTGTGAGTATCCATTACCTTTGTCATATGATTTATTTAATTGTAAGTTTATATAATTTAACTTTTAATAAGGACTGAATTTAACAACTGGGTTTTACAATCCTAAAATTTTAACAATTAGATCTCGTGAGTCAATGAAAGCCAGCTCCAGTGGGCCCATGTCAGACCTAAAAACCTTCTGTATTTATTTAACTACACATAGTCTGAGGAATTCAAGTTATTTAAGATCTTTTCTGAAACAAGATTTTGAAGGTCAAATATGTTTGGGGAAATGCTGCAGGGTTAATTTACTCCTTTAAAATCTACCATTATTTAGATTCACATATTATAGGCCTTAGAAGTGCTGAGGTGGAGACCTGTTAACCTCAGCCCCAAGATTCCTTTTTTGTGTAATAGCGTTCAGCATCCTGCAGGATCAGTGTTCCGCAGGATCAGTGTTCCACGGAATCCGCTTTGGGACATGCTGTGCATTTGGGGAAATCTTAGCAAAGTAATTAAAACATCAGCTGTAGAACCAGACCACCAGAGTGAATCCTGGCTCCACCGTTTACTGGTTATGGGCCTTTGGACAAATGTAACCTTCCTTCTCAGTTTCCTCAGCTGTAAAATAGGAATAATAATAATGCCTATTTCATATGGTTGTTCACGGATTCAATGAGTTAATTCTACATGTAAAGAGTTTAGAGCAATGGAAGGCACCTAAATAGTGCTCTGTGAATATGTATATCATTGTAGTTGTTACTCTCTTACCACTCTGCCTCCAGCACAAGCATTCCAGTCCCCCTGACTCAGCTTTTCTATCCAGCAATACGCAAGAAGGCAAAGGGATCGAAAGGGAGGGTCTCTTGACATTCTTTCCTGAGTTCAAGCCATTTCTAGCCACACCAAAGGGCTTAAGATTTTCCATTTTCTTCCCAGAACCTGCCAACTGAGACTGTGGTTTTAGATGTGCATACATTTAAATAATATCCTGAATTAGAAATCATTTAGATATCCCATGGCGTTAGTTATAGGGGAATTTTCTCTTGCCATTGAAAAAATAATAGCGATTTTTTAGTAGCCCTTTTCTGTCTGAGTCAGCATCATCAGAAGCAGAAATACTGTCATCCTTCACAGAAGATTGGCTCCAGGTTCTGACCTTCCGTAACTTTCTCATATCCATGGCTTTCCCCCAGTCAAGTGAAGGGCATGCACCCCTCCAAAGCTTTGCCTTCTTGCCAACTTAGCTAATTGAACTCTGCCTCAGGAAAAGGGGTGGTGGTGAGGGGACAGCACACAGAATTCCACAAGAGTTGGGTTAAGAAAAACTAGCTGTGACTTCATACTAGTTTTGTGAAAAATCTGATTTTATTTGAAAAAGAGTGAGTTTAGTTAAAGGTCATGAAGAGGTCATTCAAAAAATATTTGAAAGGCCAACAAACAAAAATATTCCTAACCTTACTAATCATCAACAAAACATAATAAAATTAAGATATCATGTTTCTTCTATTAGGGCAAAGATTTTTTGTTTTTAATTGACAAAACCCAGTAGTGGCAGAAGTGTGAGGAAAGTAGCACTCTCTTGCAGTGTTATTAGGAGTATATAATCTGTTGGGAATACTATTAGACAATATCCATCAATATTTGAAATGTATATGCCCTTTGATAGAGCAATTTAAAGATAAAATTGGACAAGTAAACAGAAGTATATGTTCAAAGAGGTTCAAAATCATTCATATTAAAAAAAGTAGGAATAAAAGTAATTATCTATATGATGGATTGAGTGTTAGTCTCAATTCTTCACTCCAATCTGCACTCACATGTCTTAATCATAGCAAAATCTGTTTCCCCATCCCTTGACTTTGGACTTGGCCATGTGGTATGCTTTGACCAAAGGTATTTAGGCAGAAATGACATTAAGCCTAAACTTTAAGAGACCTCAAGTGTTTCTGTTTTCCTTCTTGTGTTTCTATAATCTCCATAGCATAACCCAGGTAGTCCCCTGGCCCCGGAAAGAAGATGAGAGACACATGGAGGGAAGCCACCCTTGCCAACCTATACACAGAGCAACTATAAACTGAAGCAGAACTGCCCAGCCTTGGTCAGCCAAACCCCAGCCAAACGTGATTTATCTATCATCTATCTATTTATCTATCTATCTATCTATCTATCTATCTATCTATCTATCTATCTATCATCTATCTGTCTATCTATCTATCATCTATCTATGGAATTTGTATAGAATATATATATTATATGTATATAATATTTCTAAACATTGTTTTCACCTACTGAGTTTGGGAGTGATTTGTTATGCAGTAATAGTTAACTAATACAGTATCAATAGAACATAAATACTGTACTATGCAGCTGTTAGAAATAATAATATGATCCATATGTACTGACATGGAAAGATATCTATTAATATTGTTAAAGGAAAGAAATCAGAGTTCAGAACACAGCCTATCTAGGTACAACTACACACACATACATACAGATATCAGAAAGGCTGTTTTGCAGTGGTTATTTCTGGGAAATAGGAATCAGGAAAATTTTTTTTTGTTTTCTCTGTATGTTTGTATATTATTCCATTTTATTTCTTAAAGAATGACCATCATTTTTCAGAATTGGAAATATAGCAATGACAATGATTATGATGGGTACTGAGAGAACAAAAGGTAAGTCTTTTTAGAATAAAGAGAAATGAGGTAGAGAGGAAAAACAGAGCCCAGATTACATGTGGCCTTGAAAGGTGGGTAGAGTTCAGATTTGATGTGTGAAGAACTAGAAGTAAACATAATAATAGTTAACATTGAGTAATGCTGACTCTGAGTGCACTGGTAAGTGAACTATCTCATTTAGTTTTTGTTGCAACTCTATGAGGTCACAATACTGACTTCCCTTATTTTACAAAAAAAGATACTGAGGTTCAGAGAGGATAAATAATTTGGTTGCTATGAATCACGCAGGTTGGATTTGAACCCTGGTCTGTCTCCAGAACGCTTTTTCTTTCCACTCTACATACTTATTCTCATTGCGTGGCTTTGAGCAGGAGTGACAAGCAGGCACCAGGTGTGGAATCCAAATGTCTGAGCACTTACAGCCTGAGGTACTGTGAGTAAAGGGCAGGTGGAGGGCATTATAGCAGAGACGCTAGGTCAGAGAATCGGCCAGAATCAGAAGTCAAATCCTACCTCTGCACTTAGGAGATGAGTAATTGTGCACCAGGTTCTTAGGCCTCTCTAAACCGGGCTTTATCCTTCCGTGAAAACATAGAATAAATAGTAAATATTTCCTTCACAGTCACAGGAATCACTTTAGGGTCTGGCATGTAAGCCACCAATGCATAGTTGTTAATATTTTGATATAAATCAAAGTACTTTGGAAAATGTAAAATGCTAATCAAATAGTTGTGGTTACAATTTTAGTGAACACAGTATTTGAGGGAATTGATCAGGTGGGCTAAGGGAAGATTGGAATAGACGGAGGAGCTGCTCATCCTCGCTGACAGTACCCGATGGAGCTTGGCTAGGAGCTGGCAGTGGGAATGCCCAGTCCGGCAGGGGAGACATTCCAAGGGAAGAATCCACAGGACTTGGCAACTGGCTGTGACCTGGAGATGAATTAATGTGACGAATTTTAAGTCATGAAGATTTCAAGTATGGAAAAATAGTGATGTTCATGATTGAGAAGCCTTCATTATCAGTTGTGGAAGGTATGTGGAAAAGTCAGGACAAAACTCTTTATGAAGGGTTTGTTAATTTACTGAACAAGTACCTGCTCTGTGCCTGGCACTGAGTATACACTCAAGTGGATTGTGCTGTGTGGTGGTGGTAGACAACAGATCTCAGTCAAATGATCACACAAATAAAAATAAAATATACCTGTGATCAATGCAAAGAGAAATGGTACTTGGGGTTATGGAAGTCTATAACTGGAAAATGTTCCCAGAGAAAGTGATGACTCAGTTGAAGAGAGCTGAAGGATGAATAGAAAGGTAGAGTTTAGCTCAGGTTGTTACTCTGTAGAGGCATAGATCAGCTTTTCAGCTTTCAGGGAGACAGTTTCTGTTTATCTATGTCAATCAGAGTTTCCCAAACTTGAGTGTGCACCAGCTTATTTAATACACTGACTGCTGGGCCTCATCCACAAGTGATTCTGAATCTTTCTGATGCTGGAGGTCTGGGGAGGGCTGGAATGAGTTCCCAGGCGGTGCTGGTGCTGCTCGTATGGGGCCACCCTTTGACTGCTGTTCTATATTAACACCCATACTACCTCTTGCCAACTAATAGAACTAAACATGAGCAACTTCTACCAAATGTTTTCCAGGTGGCTCACCACAAAAATAAATTTCCAATTGGTTAAAATGTTTTTACACCAGGTTGAATGTTAACATTATACTTTCAACCTTTCTCTTTATTGAAAAAAAACAAAAACAAAAAACCACCACTGTAATCATAGAATCACCTTGCAGCTGACTCTGGGTGAACTAATGTCAAAGCGCTGCAAACAACTCTAATGGAATCTCTGAAGGGACTCTGGCCTCTGAGACTGTAGTAGGGTGCAGAGGACTGTTCCAGTGCAGAGCCGGATGAAGGACATGCCGTATTGGTCTGGGATGGTCGTGTAATTTACCGCATAGGAATTCTGTTCCTTGGAAGTTGGGAAAAGAGAAACCTGCCCACATCAACTGCTAATATATTTTAATACCTTAAAACACAACTTTAAGATTGCACCAATAATGCACGAATATATTGCTCTTCTAAACAAACCAAAACATTTAAATAAGGCCTCTCCAATACTAATTCTTCTCTTCCTTTCCCTAGAACTAATTTATGTTGTTAATTTGGTGTTTATGCTTCCAGACCCTCTTTTATGCCATTGCTATGGGAACAATTGATTATTGTTCCCTGTGATGGTATCTTACTCTGTATGGTTCCACAACTTCTTGTTTCACTCCCTGGTATGTCCTATGGATTTTTCCATGTCAGAACATAACTTCACCACACTCTTCTTAATTTTTTGCATATGATTGCATAACATAGAATTAATGAGTTTTTTTATTAGACAAGCATTTAAGCTACTTCCTGTCCTGGTAGTTTTGCTGTTGTTTTGCTTCATTTTTTAGTGATGACAAACAATGCTGGAGTAAATGTTTTTCCACGTGCCTTCCCATAAACAGGTTGAAAAAGTGAACTGCTGAGTCTCCATATTTGAATGTTTTACCTATTAAAAGAGATACTGCCAAATTGCTTCCTTCCTCCTACCAACAGGGTCACCATTCCTGATACGTGTGCCAATAAATGGTAACACCAAATATTTATGGGTTACCTTTCTAATGGGTGAAAACACAGTACATTTTGTCTTTAATCAAATGTTGCATTTGAATCTTCATTTCTTTATTACTAGTAATGTTGGTTTCTACTAGTTTTCATAGTTGAGCATGTTTTCATAGTTCTGTTGTCCATTTAATTTTCTTTGTTTTGAATTGCCTAGTCATGATCTGCTCATCTTTCATTTGGGTTAACTTTGTCTCATTATTTGAGGAGTTCCTTGTGTAGTCTAAACAAGACTCTTTAGTCTTTGTGTGATTTGCATATGCTTTCCTCCAGGGGTTATTATTGTAACTTTATTTATGGTGTCTTTTAGGATGGAGAAGCTTTTAACTTGGAAATAGTCATGTGTATCATCCTTTTCCTTTTAAGGGTTTTGCTTTCTGTATCTTATTTAAGAGGGCCTTTATCTCTATCTTTGACTATTTTAGACCTACTTATGTGAATTTTCTTTAATATCAGTAAGTTCCAGGGCCAGAAGTGATCTTACAGATACTGTATAGTTTAATCATTTCATTTTACAAGTGAAGAGACTGAGGCCCAGACAGGATGTGTGATGTGTAATACTGACACACTTGCCCACCCTGTAGCTGAGTGACAGAGTCAGGCCTTGAGCTCAGGTTTTCAGAGCCTAGGGAAGATGACTCTAAGTCTGTCCCTAATATTTCTACCATGACATTAAATCAGCCAATACAAAGAGGCATCTGATTGGGAGAAAGGTCAATGACAGTTGGCACTGGGGGTCAGAGGTCAAAGAGTTTGGGGGGAGTACCTGCCTCTCCCCAGAACAGGCTGCAGATTCATGCCCTTCTGAGGAAGCGGGGTGACTGCAGTACCTAGAGCTGGATGACCTTGAGTAAATGATGTGCTTGTCTCAGTTTCCTCAACTGTGTAGTAGAAATGAATAATAACACAAATTGCAGAGGGGTGTGGCATGGTTAAGTGAAAAGATTTCTCTATTAAAGACTTAGCATATAATTCATGTCCAAGAAATTTAGGTATTATTTATTAATAACAATAATAACACAATACCACTGTTCTTTCTTGTTTCTAAAAACTTCTGTAACTCAGATTTCTAAGGCCTTGTGAGCTCATGGGCATCTGTTTTGGGCACCTCCCCAAAATCCTGTTAGGCCACCCAGATTTCTGTCACTCTGTGATGACTGCTTCACCAGACTTCAGCCACCTTTGAGCAGGCGTACCTGTCAGTACCTCCCCTTGGGTCACCCCTCATCCCTTTTGCTTCTTGCCTAGGCCTTCTCTGACACCTGACAACTTGCTGGAAGTGTTGGGCACTTACCCTCGGGCCATCTTTGACCAGTTGGGGACCAAAGCCAATGGGTGAATGCCTCCCCGGTTCATCCTGGATGGACAGCTCTACGGGGCACACTATTAGGCTCTCAGAAACCCCACATATCCTGGGGTGGCCAACTCAACAACACATCCTTGTAGGGTCCCTCCTTCTGTGCTTCACTTCCCCTCATCCCTCCCTCCAGCTCCTCAGGATGATACTGTGAAATAAACTACCTCCATGTAGGTTTTTATCTCAGGCTGTACTTTCAGACAGCCCAGGCCAGGGCCTATTGGGTTAGTAGTAACTCAGCTGTCACATATCCGGCTCCAGCACAGGAACTCAGGCTCAGCCTCTTCATCCAGCGCTTCCCTCTTCCTCCATGTTCTTTGCTGTGGGACCCTCAGTGATAGTCATGCCTGAGAAGCCGCTCAAGGTCCTGTCCTGTTCCCGTGTCCCTTAGGATCCTGCCTGTGCCCAGGGGAGAGCACATTCCTCCTCTGGCACAGTCCCTCTGCTTGTCCTCTGTAGTGCTCAGACACAAGTCTGTGGGACCAGGCTGGGGGCCCAGAGCTGAGCAGACCCTGCACTCTCATTCCCAACCCTGTCTCTCCTCCTAAAATCCAACCACTTTTCAGGATTAGGAAACCAACCTCATCTATTTATCACACAGATATCTGCGTCCCATTTTAAACTTTAGCTGAGACCTCTGATGTACTTGAAAGATAAAGGGCCCGTGAAATTTATGGCTGCTGATGTCAGCACTTCAGAAAGAATCATTTTCACTGGGCCTCAGACATAACCTGAGATTTTCATTCACCCTTCAGGACTTAGCTTCTGTCCCCACAGCCGTCCTTGCATCCTCTCCTCCAGGCAAGGTTGGGAGCTCCGTTTGATATTCAGACAGAGTCCTGCGTGGGATCTGACTCCTGTCTATGTTACAACCATTTATAGTGCTGACACGCCCATCATACTGGCCAAATCTTGAAACAGACAGTCTTATTTGCTTATAAATTGCCAGTTTACAGTCTGGCACTTCTAGGTACTCATAAAATGTTTGTCAACTGAATGAATGAGGCAATGAGACATTGACATCTGGGATGCAGAACTGTCACTAACAGATGGGTTCAGGCACAGACTGGCTCAACCAGGCAGGGCAACAGAGAGGCATGTAAATACATGCTTGTTGGCTGTGCCTTCGTTTAGGCTGTACATTCTTGACAACAAAGGCTCCTTCTAGCTTACTGCTCTATCCCCATACATGAAAGAGAGCTTGGAACATGTAGGCCATCCATCAGTATTTACTGAGTAAATGAATGACTATAGGTGTATTTCCATCTGCTTTTTCTCTGAAGACAGTAAGTGGCTTGATTGTCTGATTTCTTCCCCTCTCAGGGAGGAAGAGGGCATGGAGCTAACCTTCCATCCCCCTGCCCACACAACAGGGTACCACAGGTGCCTTTCTGCAGGTATAAGCTTGAGCTTCAATGTCAGGCAAGCCCGAGGGGCACTGCAGAGAGCCAGGGCAAGCAGCCATCCTGAGTCATGGTGCTGTGGACGCACTGAAGGCAGGTGAGAATTTGGCCCCTGAACTGAAACTGTAGGGCAGAAGGTAGAGACTATTATGATGTGTTATTATTTTGATTTATTGCTGGGTAAGAAGTGGGAATTCCATGTACCCAGGGAATTATGAAGATAACATAAAAATCGCTACAAATCCTACAGTTCTGAGGCAACCACTGCTCACATCATGATGGACATCCTTGCAGGAACTTCCCTATGCATGTGCACACCCATATGTGTGCATGCATTAGGTTGAGTTCAGCTACAAAATGCCAGACAACCAAAATAATAGTAAACATGATAGTAGAGCATTCTAAAGGTCTTAACTGAAGGCTGGGAGAGTTCAACGGTCAACTTCAAAGCCCTCTATTCATTTTCCCCAAGGGTTTCCTCTTTCATTCTTTCAACATGTGTTATTGAACACCTAGGCAGATGGCATGAACACCTACTCAGTCTGGGTAGGTGATTCAGGAGTGGCAGGGTTTTCTACAGTGTCAGTCACTCAAGCTCATCCATCTTGTCACTATATTGTATAAGGCCTCCACGTCATGGTCCCAAGGATAGCCTCTACATTCTAGAAAACAGAGGAAGGAACAAAAAGAAAGATTGAGAGAGAGGCCAAAGGAATATATAATATTTCTGCTTATATCCTGTTGGCCTGAACTTAGTTACTTGGCCATACCCAGCTGCAAGGGACATTGGGAAATGTAGTCCTTGTTCTGGCAGCCATGCACCCAGCTAGAAATCCTATTACCATGAGAGAAGGAAGAAATGGATATCCAGGGGTATCTGGCAGTCTCTGTCATAGTGTTTATGCAGTATTACATTATATCTGAAGATAATGTGGGTTAAAATCTGACTTAGCTACTTACTCTTCAGTTTACTTGTCTGTAAACTGGGGATTATAACAGAACAAACCTATTCCATAGGATTGTTGTGAAGATTGAATGAGTTAATGTATATAAGAGGGCTTAGCATGGTGCCTGACAGTAAGCTCTCAGTAAAGTGACCTAGTAATCTGCTTTTTTCTTTTCTTTACCACTCACCAGTATACCATGGATAGGGTTCTGTCTCATCATCTGTAAAGCTACTTATATTATGCCTTTTAATGGCTGCATAGGATTCCATTATGTGGAGAGAATATAATTTATTTAACTAGTCCCCCATCAATCACCATCTTAGGTTGTTACTAAATTTTGCCATTATCAGCAATCCTTGCATCAACATCATTTTGTACTTCCATGATTATCTCCTTAAGGTAAATTCCTAGATGTAGGATAGCTGGGTCAGCTTATACATATTTTACATGTAAGGACATATCATCAAATGTGGGTACTTTTAACAGCTAGCTTCCTAAGACATTGGAGCATTCCATTATAACCAAGTTTTTGAGCACCTACAAATGCTGAACGTTGTGCTAGTTGCTTAGAGGGTTCAGAGATAAACAAGATATGCCATGAAATCAGGAAGGAAATAACCAATCAGGATATGTGAATGTAAAATTTAGGATGCTGTAAATGTTGACCTGGGGCTTCAGCTAGGGTGGGAGTCTGAGGTCTCTCTGAGGAAGTGCTATCTCACCTGGAACGTGGGGCCCTAAACCTGTGTTGGTGTGGTGGAAAGCAGAATTTTGGAGAAGGGAAGCATATTCTAGGGAAGAAGTAAAGTGTGTTGAAAAGTATAATGAGGTGGCTTAGAGTGTATTCTGGAGCCAGAGGGTCTAGGTCCAAGTCATGGCTCTGTCACCTCAGAATGACTTCTCTATACCTCAGTTTCTTCATCCTTACAATTAAGATGATAGTAATTATAGGATTATTATGAAGATTGAATAAGTTAATGCACAGAAGACTCAGAAGAGCTCCTGACAGATAGGAAGCACACTGTGACAGCTAATATTAATATTATCATCTTCTTGCCTTTGCTTAAAAGGTCTTAACCGAAGGCTGGGAGAATTCAACGGTCAACTTCAAAGCCCTCTATTCATTTTCCCCAAGGGTTTCCTCTTTCATTTTTTCAACATGTGTTATTGAACACCTAGGCAGATGGCATAAGCAAAGTAGTCCCAGACCCAGGCTTCAAGGAATTAACTGTCTAGTGGTGGGAGATATTTTTAAATTGAAAATCCCACCCAAATAGGAGCACATTTATCTACAAACCAATATGTACAGTGCAGAGAAGCCCTGGGTGATCTGTGAGAGCCTATCAGGAGCATGTCCAGCGAGAACATGACCAGAAGCCAGGATGGGGAGGCTCCAACCAGGTGAAGGGGGCTAGGGGAGACAGTAGACCAAGCAGAGGGAGCAGCCTGTGGAGAGACCTGAGGAGGGAACACAGAGACATCAGAGGAAATGACGGAGAAACAAGTGAGGGAAGAGACACAGGGTGGAGTACAGAGGCGGGCTTGAGCTCACTCGGGGTCTCCAGCTCTCGGGCAAGAACGAGCCCTCGGTCTCCAGGTGAGCATGGGGTGAATCCTCCCTTGAACACCATGGTAGCCCTGCCAAGGTCTTCCTTCTGGCCAGCCGCACAGTGCCTCCCTGCCAATCAGTAGTCGTAGTCTCTCAAAACTTCTCCTGCACTCGTCTTCCAAACAATCTTGAGACTAAGCAGAAAAGTCCCCCACACCAGCACTTTTCCAGGAAAGAAACAGCTTTTATTGAACACCTGTTATGGACCAAGGAATGCATGGAGCCTCTTACACATCTTACCTCATTTACTGCCCAACAATCTATGAGATAAGCAGTATTATCCCCTTTTGAATAAATAAGAAAATAGAGACTCAGAGAACATAAGTAACTTGCCTAAAGTTGTACAACTATCAAATAGTAGAGTCAGGTCTCTGAGTTCAAAGTCCTGATCATTTTCTCTATATTGCTTAGACCATGAGGAAGGGAGGGCCTGTTTCACCTGGGCGTGTTAGAGCCTCAGGAAGCTGCTGCACTGTGCAGTGTGACACTTTGAGGCAGCAGCAAGCTGAAAATTACAGAAGCCTCTCTTCAACCAAGTGTAAAGTTCATTAAGCTGTAGGAGCTTTTAATATCTTCAGCATTTTAAGGCAGCTCTATGTTCCATGAGTAAAGGAAAGAACTAATACCCATCCCTAAAAAGGTGAATGAAAGCTTTTGCTAACTAAATACTGCAGATAAGCATCTTCCCCATTTGACTGTAATTACCTGAGTCCCAAGTTACATCATTGCTAGTGAAATGATTAACAAAATAATGGTAATGATACCGATGGTAAATTAAATGGAAATAAAAGGAGCTCAGTGTACTGTTCAATTTCTCACTTGGGGACCACTCCTAAGTTGTGTTCTTCAGCTTCCCACTGGGAATTTCCACGTGTAAATAAATATGCCTGATTGAAACTGCAAACTTAGACTTCTGGACGTGGCTAACACTGAAAACTAATCTTGGGATTGCTTCTTTCCCATCCCAGGGAGAGTTCCCAAGGCTGATGTCATTGAAGATGGATTTCCCCTGACATGAAATGTTCCAATGAATTATGTAAATAGAGACAAACGCCTTATAGGACTGACCTCTGCCACAGAAGTTGACATCCTCCTGCCCTGGCCAAGCCAAGTGGAAAATTGGATTTAAAGAAAAAGAATCAGGGATTCCAGGCAACCCAGATGCTTTGTGATGTCTGGGTTCTCACCACCACAAATCAACACAACCAACCAAGAGAAATTACCAATAGAAGTGACAAGGAATGGGCATGACAGAGTCCAGTTCATGTCGTCAGCAGATTCTTTTCTTGTTAGAAGCCCTTTAATAGGGTTTCAGTCATAATTGCTAGTTTTCCTTAGGACACCCTACGAAAAGAGTGAGTGCCCTGGGTTTAGTGAGTGCCCTGGGTTTAAAAATCTAGTTCTCCCTCTTATGAACTGTGATTTTGGACATGCTACTTAAAAGGCTTTCAGAGCACCAATTTCCTCATCTTTAAAATAAGGATAATAGTAGTGCCTCTTTGCTATGTGGCTTTGAGAATTAGAAAGATAAGGCATATTGCACCATGCCTGATCCACTAATTGTTCAAGAAATGGGATCTGTTCCTATCATTATTAGCCTCAAATTAAAGCTTGATTCCATTTCAAGATGAATATTAATTGGGCTTTAGACTCTGATTTTTTAACATGACTTGAGATTCTCTTTAGTCTTGAAGTTATATTGATTTCAGGTATACATAATTAAGCTTTTTTTGTTTTGACAAATTACTTGTCTGACACTTATTAGCAATCTAGCTTGGAGCAAATCCTACCTTCCCTGGGTCTTAGTTTCCCTGTTGGTTTAAATGAAATAGAGCTAAAACTATAATAACCTTAGAAGAAAACATAGGAGTAAAATTCTCATGACCTTGGATTAGGCTGTAATCTCTTTGATATGGCAATAAATGTTCAAGTGATAAAAAAATATTTGCAAGTTGGACTATATCAGAATTGAAAAATTTTGTGCTTCAAAGTACACCATCAAGAAAGTGAAAAGTTTTGAATGGTAGAAAATATTTACAAATCATATGTATCGGACAAGAGACTTGAAACAACAAAAAAAAACAACCCAACTTAAAAAGGGGACGTCTTTCCAGAGAAGCACATGAAAAGATGCTGAACATCAATAGCCATCAGGGAAATACAAATCAACACCACAGTGAGATCGCACTTGACACTCACCAGAATGACTGTCATAAGAAAGACAGGCAATAGCAATTGTTGGTGAAGATGTGGGGAAATTGGAAACCTCATACATTGCTAGTATAAATATGAGATGGTACAGCCACTTTTGGAAACAGTCTGGCAGTGCCTCAAAGGATAAACACAGATTTACCGTAAGACCCAGCAGGTCTACTTCTGGTTGCCAAGAGAAATGAAAACATATGTCCACATAAAAACTTGTACAGGAGGTCCTAGCCACAGCAATTAGACAAAACAAAGACATACAAGGAATCCAGATTGGTAAAGAAGAAGTTAAACTGTCACTATTTGAAGATGACATGATATTGTACATAAAAAACCCTAAAGACTCCACTCCAAAACTACTAGAACTAATATCGGAATACAGCAAAGTTGCAGGATACAAAATTAACACACAGAAATCTGTGGCTTTCCTATACACCAACAATGAACCAATAGAAAGAGAAATCAGGAAAACAATTCCATTCACAATTGCATCAGAAAGAATAAAATGCCTAGGAATAAACCTAACCAAGGAAGTAAAAGACCTACACCCTGAAAACTATAAGACACTCTTAAGAGAAATTAAAGAGGACACTAACAAATGGAAACTCATCCCGTGCTCTTGGCTATGAAGAATTAATATCATCAAAATGGCCATCCTGCCCAAAGCAATATACAGATTTGATGCAATCCCTATCAAATTACCAACAGCATTCTTCAATGACCTGGAACAAATAGTTTAAAAATTCATATGGAAACACCAAAGACCCCAAATAGCCAAAGCAATCCTGAGAAGGAAGAATAAAGTGGGGGGTATCTCGCTCACCAACTTCAAGCTCTACTACAAAGCCACAGTAATCAAGACAATTTGGTACTGGCACAAGAACAGAGCCACAGACCAGTGGAACAGAATAGAGACTCCAGACATTAACCCAAACATATATTGTCAAATTAATATTTGATAAAGGAGCCATGGACATACAATGGGGAAATTACAGTCTCTTCAACAGATGGTGCTGGCAAAACTGGACAGCTACATGTAAGAGAATGAAACTGGATCACTGTCTAACCCCATACACAAAAGTAAATTCAAAATGGATCAAAGACCTGAATGTAAGTCATGAAACGTAAAACTCTTAGAAAAAAACATAGGCAAAAATCTCTTGGACATAAACATGAGCTACTTCTTCATGAACATATCTCCCTGGGCAAGGGAAACAAAAGCAAAAATGAACAAGTGGTACTATATCAAGCTGAAAAGCTTCTGTACAGCAAAGGACACCATCAATAGAACAAAAAGGTACCCTACAGTATGGGAGAATATATTCATAAATGACAGATCCGATAAAGGGTTGACATACAAAATATATAAAGAGCTCATGCACCTCAACAAACAAAAACAAATACAATTAAAAAATGGGCAGAGGAGCTGAACAGTTCTCCAAAGAAGAAATTCAGATGGCAAACAGACACATGAAAAGATGTTCCACATCGCTAGTCATCAGATAAATGCAAATTAAAACCACAATGAGATATCACCTCACATCAGTAAGGATCACCACCATCCAAAAGACAAACAACAACAAATGTTGGCGAGGTTGCAGAAAGGGGAACCCTCCTACACTGCTGGCGGGAATGTAAACTAGTTCAACCATTGTGGAAAGCAGTATGGAGGTTCCTTAAAAAGCTCAAAATAGAAATACCATTTGACCCAGGAATTCCACTTCTAGGAATTTACCCTAAGAATGCAGCAGCCCAGTTTGAAAAAGACATATGCACCCCTATGTTTATCGCAGCACTATTTACAATAGCCAAGAAATGGAAGCAAACTAAGTGTCTATCAGTAGATGAATAGATAAAGAAGATGTGGTACATATACACAATGAAATATTACTCAGCCATAAGAAGAAAACAAATCCTACTATTTGCAACAACATGCATGGAGCTAAAGGGTATTATGCTCAGTGAAATAAGCCAGGCAGAGAAAGACAAGTACCAAATGTTTTCACTCATCTGTGGAGTATAAGAACAAAGAAAAACTGAAGGAACAAAACAGCAGCAGAATCACAGAACCCAAGAATGGACTAACAGTTACCAAAGGGAAAGGGACTGGGGAGGATGGGTGGGAAGGGAGGGATAAGGGCAGGGAAAAAGAAAGGGGGTATTATGATTAGCATGTATAATGGGGGGGCATGAGGAGGGCTGTGCAACACAGAGAAGACAAGTAGTGATTCTACAGCATCTTACTACACTGAGGGACAGTGACTGTAATGGGGTTTGTGGGGGGGACTTGGTGAAGGGGGGAGGCTAGTAAACATAATGTTCTGCATGTAATTGAAGATTAATGATAACAACAACAACAACAACAAACTTGTACAGGAATATTCAGGCCAGCATTATTTGTAATAGCCAAAAAGTAGAAAGAGTCTATGTGTCTGTTGACTGATGATAAACCTTGAAAACATAAGGCCAAGTAAAAGAAGCCAGCCACAAAAGACCATGTATTATGTGAGTACATTTTTATAAAATGTTCAGAATGGGCGAATCCAAAGAAACAGAAAGTAGATTAATAGTTAACTAAAGCTGATAGGGAGAGGGTTGGGGGAAAATAGGAAATGACTACTCATGGAGACAGGGTTTTATTTTGGGAGGTGGGGGAGTGGTTATGAATATGATTTAAAATTAGATTATGGTAGTGGTAAAATCTGTAAAAATACTAAGAATTATTGAATTGTACACTTAAAAAATTAAATGGTCTGAGCAAGATGATTTATTTCAATCTTGCCCTTAACATTTTATGAAATAGAAGCACATCTTGAAATGGAGCTGTGCCCTACAGGAAAAAAATGGCCCGGTTTATGTTAGTACACATTGAAGGCAGAAGAGTTGGGTGACAGCCTGAGTGCAGTGGTAAATCCCACCACTCTTCTATAAAAGTTAGCTAAATCACAAGGTAGCTGCCACAGAGGCAAACTGGTGGTTAAGCCCTTAATAACCACAAATGTTAGATGGGATACTGATCAGATGTCTGGTCGTATTCTAAACACATTCCGTGGATCTCATTTAATCCTCACAATGCCCTGTGAGGCTTCAAATGAGAAACCAAGGGTTGGAGGGTACAAAAACAGAAGTTGGGGGTCAGAAGCAAATGCAGACAGCTTTACTCCAAGGCCTGTGGTCATAACCTATCCTGGCTTTCTCTCTACTCTATTACTTTTCCTGTTTATCTACCTGGGTACAAGCAAAATGTGTGCTTAATCAGCAGTGAGCAAATAACTGAGTTAAAAATAACCTTATCATTTCTGGCTTTATTTTTTAAAACAGGGAGCATGATCATTTCATTTTACAGCCCTAAATTCAGCTTTCCTTGATGCTCAGGCACACGCTGTGATTTGCTTGCAAGGCACGCACTCCTGGATCCCCAGGGCTAGATGTATACCTCTTATCTAAACCAGGCTGACTGTTCCTTTTAATTTTTCCTTTGTAAATGTCTGCAATCTAGCAGCTTCCCAGCAGCCGTCTGGAGCTGGAATTGCTCTACACCTGGGAAGTTTACTACAGGAGCCCTAAAGAAACCAGATTTCAAAGTGCCTGCTATAGGTTTTTCCTCTCACCTCCAGCCATAATATTTTTGTTTGCAACACAGTAATTGTTTCACAGTGAGTGATTCCTCCATCATATACAGGAAAATGACTCTAGGAATGTAGTGAGTAGTAGGAGATGGCAAATTGTGCAGGCCTGCTTTTGCCACAGGAAAAAGGTCTGTCCTGATGTCAGATCCATGCCTGTCTCTCTGTAGCTCTCTTCTTTCTGTCCATGTTGTGGCCCAGCCCTTATGCTACCAAGCCAGCCCAGGGGAAGCCCACACCCAACAAGGCTGCCCAGAAAGACCTGCATGTGTGCTTATGAAGTGCTTTTAACTGAGAAGCTCCATTCCAGCTTTGGAGATTGCCATGGATATAAGGACGGTTCTTACCTAGCCCTAGGCAAGAACTGCCAGACAGGCTCCATACAGGCACCTGAGCCTCCACCATGTGGGCAGCCCGATTGGGGGCGGAGTTGCACCCTGCCTGGGTCCCTGCCCAGTGTCCTCATCTGCGCCACGCCGGGGAGAGCACACAGCTGCCACTTTCTGGGAGCTCTCCCCAGTCACCATGGCTCAGCAGACCACCATGGGTACCAGAGGCTCCCTCACAGATAACTAGCACTTGCACACATGAATTGCCAGGGTCTGTGTTTAAAAAAAAAATCCCAAACCTAAAAAACAGATGCTGATCTCATCTGGGTGACAAACATCAGCCCCAAACCCTGGATCCTCACCTCTTCCATATCCCGCCACTCCAGTGAGGGTCCCTGGGGGTGCTGAGCCCAGCCTTGGGATTTGCTGATTTGCAGGTGGTTTTGGGAGGGCCCCAGGGCCATGCTTGTCCCAACTTCCTGCATGGCCTGATCTCCCAGGGTCAGCTTTATTGCTCTAATGAATATTCTTCTCTTTAACTGGCAAGACAGCCCAGAGAGTGGGAAGAGCCTGAGTAGGGGTAGAGCCAACTCAAAAGGCAAATCAACTCTCTCCAGTCTCTGCAAGGAGGGGAAAGGAGCACCCCTAAATGTAAGGCGACGGTGATCATTTGACTTTCCAGGAACACAGAGAGGTAAAGTAACACAGGCATAATATGATAACCCACCCAAAGTGGGTGCAGGTGTTGAGACCTCCCCACCACGTTTACCTAAGTAACAACAGGTAAGTGCTGTCTTCTCACCTGGGAAGGCGGTCCTGGGGCTTGGAGGGGAGGCAAGTCTGGCCAGAGCTGCTTTGGCGAGGAAGGAGAGACTGAGCCCTGCCACTTTTGCCATCTCAGCCTCTCCCCTCCTGGGCTAAGTGACTGAGGAATGTCTGATTGAAGAGCTAGCAGGCTCCCAGGATCTCCTGGCTTTTTTATTCCTCTCTCTCTGATTCTGGCCTGAAAGAAATAGGCCACAATCTGATGATCAAAGCAACTGGTGCAAGACAATTGCTTTGATTTGCTATTGCTTCAAATCTGGATTACTCAAGCCTCTCTGAGCATAGAATTTAAAAACACAAGTTTTTAAATCACCAGTCTTTCCCAATCTGTCCCAAGATCCCCTTACTACAAAAAATATTTTATAATACCCCTCTACTATTCTGAAATGGATCTCATAAATAACATAAGCTACCTGTATACATGGTTTTTAAAAATTCATTATAATATCCTTATTATTTATGTAGGAGAATTAAGAGAAAGTAATTTATTACAAATAATATATACTTCAATATGGAAATATTTGGGTACAACCCAACAGAGACATAATGAAGAGGTCAGAAGCCTACTTCTATATACCAAATCATGTATGTGATTCGATGTGTGAAAATGCCAAATGCACGTGGATGCGGGAGCATTATATTGGTGACTCAGATACCATGAAGAGTGCAGATTTTCCAAAATGAGTTCCAAAAAAATAACTCTTGATTAAATAGGTTACCCAGCAAATTCCACTCCTAAGTATATGGCCAAGAGAAATAGAAACATATGTCCACACAAAGACTTATAGGAATGTTCATAGCAGCAGTATTCATAATAGTCAAAAATATGGAAACAATCAGCTGGTGGTGGAATACTATTGAGCAATGAAAAGGAACAGGTGATCCATGGTGCAATGTGCATGAACCTCAAAAAACATTCTGAGTACAGAAGAGAAGCACAAAAGACTATGTATTGTATGATTCTATTCATGTGAAATTTCTAGAAAAGACAAATCTGTAGAGACAGTAAGCAGATCAGTGGTTCCCTGGGGCTGGGGATGGGAATGGAAATTAACTGAAGACAGACATGAGGGAACTTTTTAGGGGGATGGAGAGGTTCTGAAGCTACATTGTGGTGATGGTTGCCAATTTATCAGATTTACCAAAATCATCGAACTGATCAATTGAAAATGAGTGAATTTTATAGTATGTAAATCACAATTCAATACTACTATCTTTAAAAGATGTAATTTACCCTTGATTTACATTGTGATTCCATTTTTCAAAAATTCATTGTACACTGTTGTGCAAAAATGAATTGCATTCATATTTAAAGCAGAGCTAGATTCCAGTGTCAGATTATTATGAGCAAGTTTTTCTTTCACATGAGTGTCAAGTAGGCCATGTGACAGTTATGCAGAGTATAGGATAATTCTTCCCTGTGTCCTGTATATTATGGGATATCTGACATTCCTGTCCCTGCCCACTAAATTCCAGAAGCAACTTCTAATCATTGAGACACTGAAAAATGCCCCTTTACAAATCCAAATCACCCCCAGGAAGTGGTTTCACCCCCACAGAGAATCCCTAATGTAGTCCAGCATCACATGGGAAACTGAGGCCAAGTGAGGGGCAGGGTCACTGAATGAGTTAGTTCTTAGCTGCATTCAACCCCAGCAACCTAAACCACACTTCAAAGCTCTTTGGCCTATATCAGGCCTTTTCAGTTTTGCTTTTCTTTTTCTCTGGACTCCATCATTCTCATCATCCTCATCATTCTGTGTTAAACAGCTCAGTCTTATTCAGAGCCATGGAAGAGGCAGGCAGGGGGCCAGAGCTTGTCAGTATTATGCTAGCACATGAAATTCACCCTCAGAGAATTCAAGCAATGGGGGCAGCTGGTTCTTTGGGTCCCAAACCTGAAGCTTCTGTGGGTGTGTGGGTGCAAGAATGTCAGCTCTCTGCTGCATGCACGGGCTGCAGTTCCAACCTCCCCTTCCATGGCAGACATTGCTAATTGATCGTGGCATGCTTCCCTCCTGAGAGCGGATGCAGACTCTGCCTCCTTCCAGAGGCAGCCATTGTCAATTATCTGAAATTTGCAGAAGAGATAAAGTCACTGTCCTAGGGGTGCTGGCTCCAAAGAAGGGAAACAGGTTGGGTGCAGATCCAAGATATAGAGCCAACATTAGAAGAGGAAGTTAATGCAGGGGTGGAGGGAAAGGCTCTTGGGCTCTTGGGTGTAATAAACAAGGGAAGAGACCACAATGAGAGACCAGACAAGGACACTGGAAACAGCATTTCAGGCCTTGGTTCAGACAGATGGGTCCTCAGAGAACAGGTGCTCAGTAACTGCTTGATGAATGACCACCGAGAGCAGAACAGGGACTGTCTGTCCTGGTTTTATAGCAACCTCTTGGTCAGAGCGAAATGGGTGTGTGCTGCTCACCAGAGTGAGGCTGGAATCTGAAAGGCCTCTGAGGCTGATCTCATAGCCTACGCTCTCTGGAGAGTCTTGCCCCCTAGTAGAGGACATTCATCCTGCATCCCGGGAGTTTCCCAGCACATCTGGAGGGATCATAAACACTGGTTCCTCCTGGAGGCAACCAGAGGAACTCATACAATATCCAAGATTTGGGGAGAAAGGTCCAGTGGCCAAGTACGTGGGCTTTGGAGACAGACCTGGGTTTGCATCCCAGTGTTGTCAATGACTAGTTTTGTGATCTTGAGCAAGTTGCTTAACCTCTAGGAGGTCATTTTTCTTATCTCTGTCTGGGATCCTGGTGCTAGGTGCAGGGTTATTTATAGTGAGCTGGACAGTCTCCGTACTGCCAAATATACAGACCCACTGGCCTAGAAAGTCTCACTCCATCACCACCCCTCTGAGAGGTCTCCTTCTTACTAAGCTGAAAGGGAGGCCCAGCATGCTCACAAACACATGCATATTTATAAGGGAAACCTTGCAAAATGGTAACGCACGAAGAAGCTCTCCATCAAAGTGAAATGGTTTTTAGTCCAGAGGTGGCAGGATTTACTTATATCTTTGTGCCTCCCCACACTCCACTTCAGCCCCACACCCACCTTCAGATCCCTCCCACCTTCATGCCTTCCAAGTCCTCACTAGAAACTCTGTAAGAGCAGGTGCTTATGTTCCTGCTCCTGGGGCCTCCAGTCTGTTTTCCTGTATACCTCACTCTACGCCACTCCTCTAGTCCACCTGCGTCCCCTGTCTTCCAGCTGCCCACTCTTCTCATTGTCTCCTTGCCTTGCCCTCCAGGCTCTGGACACTTAGTCTGCACTTACCTCTACGATCTCTGACCCGCAGCTCAGTCCCAAGGTCCTGCTTTAAACCTGCCCATATTCCCACTTGTCCACAGATGGCTTGTAGGGGTTCTAAAGATAATTCAGTTACTGTGCACTGGTACCTAGATTCCTGACTTCTATCCTAATTCCTGGCCCCCATAGACTTGCCTGATGCCGAAATAAATTCCTATTATTAAGGTAATGGGGATAATGCCTCATCCTGGCCCAAAAGCTACATTGCAAAAAAGAAAAATAAAAAGCTACACTGCTGTCCCATCCTTCCCTAGCTTTGCTTTTCCTTTTATATTTAAAACAAACAAGATTTTTAAGGGGAAAAATTCAAACAGTATAGCATTTGGTAAAGTAGAAAATGAAATCCACTCCCTCAGTCTCTTTCCCCAGAGGCAGTCATGCTACCAAGTTGACTGTGTAGCCCTGAGCCAAGGTAGCCATGGGCCCCAAAGGCAGATCACCTGGATTCAAATTCCAGCTCCACCACTTATTAGCAGTAGGTGCTGAACAAGCCAGTAAACCCCCTGAGCTCTGGTATACTTACCTATACAACTAGCCTAGTAATAGGACCTACTCTTGAGGTTCCTGGGAAGAAAAAACTAAAATTGCCAGTAAAGCACTTAGTGACTGGCACACAATTAAATGTTTCCAAAAAGCAAATTATAATCTACCTCATTTTTAGTAACAGCCATCTAAGTTTCCACAGTGTGGATGTCTTTCACTCTACACCCATGTGGTTTATACATTCACTGACTGGTTACTCCAAACCCAGGAGCCAATCCAGAGTGTATGGTTTCAATATTCTTATTTAGAATCCAGTGACATTGTCATCAGAGCTTCCCGGTGTCCACGTGCTGGCCAGAAGGTACTGTAAGAGACCATTTCCTAGCAAGGGCCATGCCTTCATTCTTCTATACATGATGTTTTCAAACCAGACACCCTTCCTTTCCTTCCAAGCACTGTGTCCTGGGGAGCCTGCATCCTGATCTGAGCTCTGCTCAGAGCTAGGATACTACCAATTAGAATTAGAGCAGTTTTTCTTGCTGCTCTTCAATGTACTGGGCTGGCAACACCCTCACTTCCTAGCAAGTTACAATGGTCACAAAGCATCTTTGAATAGTTCTCTTGGAAAAAAAGAAGGGAAAGAAGCAGCACAGACCAGATGGATCTAAATCGAACACACTTCTCTTGGCACTTAATATCCCTCACACAGAGCACAAAAGGCATTTGGCAGCCTTCTGGGAATATTTCCCAAGCAACTGTCGAGTTTTAACCATTCGACAGCCGTTAGCCATATTGAGCCTCACAGGGCTTAACTCCCCACCCACCACTGAGGAGCATGATCAGAAACTACCATTCACCCTGGGAAAATGTCCTGTAAGTAGCGCCAACCAATCTTCCCCAATAAAAGCAGACCACAAGCAATGCTAACATGGTGCTTGGCAGAGCTTCAGTGTAAAGATGCAGAGAAAGATCCAAGATAGCCTCCTCAGAAGAAAATTTTCCATTTTACCCAACTAAGATGTCCTCTGTCATCCTTTTTTGTTAGTGGTGCTATCCATAGCAATCATGGGGCCAAAGGCACATCAATAGGAGATGGAATTCTCAGACATTGTTTCTTTCTCAGCTGTCATATCCAAGCAGCTGTCAGGTCAAGCCTACCCAATGATAGGTCCTACAGCCATCCAACTTGCATTTCTACTCTCTATTTTTCAGTTAAAAAAGTATGTTGAAACTATTGGGGGCTTTGTTGACACTCTGCTAAGGGCACAAATCCTATCAAGTCTATTATTAATTGTTTGACCTTTAGCAAGTCATTTAACCTTCCTGAGTCTTGATTGTCTTATCTGTTAAAGGGGGAACTGAATGCCTAAGACATGTTATTTCCAATAAGTGTTGTAGTAAATATTGAATGAAAGCAGCATTACAAGTTTCCAGTGCTGTTGATACCTACTAAGGGCTCACAAACATCCATTGGATATTGATGAAGAAGTGAATGGAGACTTCCAGTTAAATATGGTAGAACTGACATGTATGTTTACTTTTACTCCTTCCCAAAACCACACTAAAAGGGTAATACATGGATAAAAATAAGTGTAAACTTACAAGGACTCAGAGCAAAAGCAGCAGAACCTTGACCTGTATGATCTGTAAATGCAAAGAAAACAAAAAAGAAAGTGTCATGTGACACCTTTGTATCAGTTGTCAACTTGCAAAACAGACCACCTCCATGCTTAATGGCTTAAGCCATTAAATCATTTTATTTGCTTACAGTTGTGCCGGTGAGTGGCTTGGGCTGGACTTGAGTAGGTGGGTCTTCTGCTGTTGTTAACTGAGCTCAGTCAGTCATTTGCAGTCAGCCGGTCACTGGTATGACTGAGGCTGGGCTCAGTTTGGCTTCTTGCTCCATGTGATCTTGCGCCATGCAGGAGGCTAGCCTTTGCTTCTTCACTTGGTAGTCTCAGGGTTCCTAGCAGCCAGAGAATAACACCCAGTGCACAAACCTCTGCTTGCCTCACGTTTGCTAATATCCCATTGGCAAGTCACAGATTCAGTGGTCAAGCCCAGATCCAGTGTGTCAGGGAGCTGCACATGGTGACGGATGGCTTGATTCACGGGAAGCATCACGGCAACAACCTGCCGCAACCTCTGGAGCACGTCTGCCATCTTCCCTGGTTAAAACCATCCCATCTCTGTTGCCTTGTTTTGACAGAGATGCGGTGCTGTTGGAGTCAAACATAGATCAGAAGAGATAAAAACAGGTGGGTGAGATTGACTTGGCAGGCCAGAGAAAATGGAAACAAAAGCCTGAATCCAGGGATACCGAGAAGGAAACTGCTTCAAGCTGTCAATCCCTAGAGATTCAGAAATTGAAGGCACATCTGAAATTCAGAGGGCAGGTGGGATTGCAAATCTGTGTAAGAGGCACTATCTTGACCCTTTGTGATCTTTGTCTCTGCTCCACACAATCAAGTGAATACCCTTCCAGATACCGGAGTTGAGGTGTCCTACTGAAAGGCAAATATGGATTCTTATGTTGGGATACCAGCCACTGCAGAAAGTGGGGCACCACCCTGAAAATGGGGATTATCCATTTTCAGGACAGCAAAAGAACAATGAGAAAATTAGATGATTCCACAAGTGATTGATAGGAATTCCAGAGAGAAAATAAAGAACTGAAGAAGTTATCAAAGTTTTCAATAAGTTCTAATAAAATTTCCCAGGACTTAAGGAAATGAATTTCCAGATTGAAAAGACTCACTGAGTACTTTCAAGAGTGAATCAAAAAAGAAACAAAGAATAGTTATGAAGGTCCTAAGTAATGGCAATCAGACAACACAAAGGAATAAAAGGCATCCAGATTGGCAAGGAAGAAGTTAAACTGTCACTATTTGCAGATGACATGATACTGTACATAAAAAACCCTAAAGAACCCACTCCAAAATTACTAGATCTAATATCTGAATTCAGCGAAGTTGCAGAATACAAAATTAATACAAAGAAATCTGTTGCATTCCTATACACTAACGATGAACTAGCAGAAAGAGAAAGCAGGAAAACAATTCCATTCACAATTGCATCAAGAAGAATAAAATACCTAGGAATAAACCTAACCAAGCAAGTGAAAGACCTATACCCTAAAAACTACAAGACACTCATGAAATAAATTAAAGAAGATACCAATAAACAGAAATACATTGGTGTTTATGGATAAGAAGAATTAATATTGTCAAAATGTCCATCCTGCCTAAAGCAATCTACAGATTCAAGTGAATCCCTATCAAAATACTAAAGGCATTCTTCAATGAACTAGAGAAAATAGTTGTAAACTTCATGTGGAACCACAAAAAACCCTGAATAGCCAAAGCAATCCTGAGAAGGAAGAATAAAGTGGGGGGATCTTGCTTCCCAGCTTCAAGCTCTACTACAAAGCCACAGTTATTAAGACAATTTGGTACTGGCACAAGAACAGACCCATAGACCAATGGAAGAGACTAGAGAGCCCAGATATAAACACAAGAATATATGGTCAATTAATATATGATAAAGGAGCCATGGACATACAGTGGGGAAATGACAGCCTCTTCAGCAACTGGTGTTGGCAAAATTGGACAGCTACATGTAAGAGAATGAAACTGGATTATTGTCTATCCCCATACACAAAAGTAAACTCGAAATGGATCGAAGACCTGAATGTAAGTCATGAAACATAAAACTCTTAGAAAACAACATAGGCAAAAATCTCTTGAATATAAACATGACCAATATTTTCCTGAACGTGCCTCCTTGGGCAAGGGAGACAAAAGCAAAAATGAACAAATGGGACTATATCAAGCAAGAAAGCTTCTGTACAGCAAAGGACACCATCAAGAGAATAAAAAGGCATCCTACAGTATGGGAGAATATATTTGTAAACAACATATCCAACAAGGGGTTAACATCCAAAATGTATGAAGAACTCATACGCCTCAACACCCAAAAAGCAAATAATCCTATTAAAAAATGGGTGGAGGGCAAGGATGTGGAGAAAGGGGAACCCTCCTACACTGCTGGTGGGAATGTAAATTAGTTCAACCATTGTGGAAAGCAGTATGGAGGTTCCTCAAAAAACTAAAAATAGAAATAGCATTTGACGCAGGAATTCCACTCCTAGGAATTTACCCTAAGAATGCAGGAGCTCAGTTTGAAAAAGACATATGCACCCCTATGTTTATCGCAGCACTATTTACAATAGCCAAGAAATGGAAGCAACCTAAGTGTCCATCAGTAGATGATTGGATAAAGAAGATGTGGTGCATATACACAATGGAATATTATTCAGCCATAAGAAGAAAACAAATCCTACCATTTGCAACAACATGCATGGAGCTAGAGGGTATTATGCTCAATGAAATAAGCCAGGCAGAGAAGGACACATACCAAATGATTTCCCTCATTTGTGGAGTATAACAACAAGACAAAACTGAAGGAACAAAATAGCAGCAGACTCACAGACTCTGAAAAGGGACTAATGGTTACCAAAGAGGAGGGGTGGGGGAAGGCAGGTGGGAGTGAGGGAGAGGGGGATTGAAAAGTATCATGATCGGTGCACATGGTGTTTGTGTGGGGTCACGGGGAAGATGGTGTAGCTCAGAGAAGACAAATAGGGACTCTGTGGCATCTTACTACACTAATGGACAGTGACTGTAATGAGGTATGGGGGGGACTAGATAATAAGGGTGAATGTAATAGCACATTCAGATTCTTTCAGCAAAACATGGAATCTGTTTCTGTACCCCTTGATTCTGGGCTAGGTTTGTGACTTGTTCGGCCAATAAGACATGACCAAAGTCACAGTAAGCCACCTCTCATCCTGGCTTTGAGAGATCGTGGTATGTCCTTACTATCTCTTGGATCTTTGTCTCCACCATGCCATCCAGTCTAACCTGGAGATCATGGAGCATGCTGTCCTATAGCCAGCTACCCGCCCCACCAACAAACAGAGCTGCAATTAACTGCAGACGCCTGAGGGAGTCCAGCTGAGACCAAGAGCCCCAGCCCAGATTGTCAGCCTGCAGAAGTGTGAGGTAAATAAATGATTGCTCTTTTTAACCACTGAATTTTAGAGCACTTTGTTATGCAGAAATAGCTAACTTATACACAGGCTTAGGGAGCAACAAGTCCACTCTGGAGCAGGAAGATGAAAGACTAAAGACTATTGGACGTATTCAAGGAAAAAGTGGTAAAAGTAGGCAAGCTAGAGTGTTTGAATATATTGAAAGGATATTTACATTTCTAGTGGAGAATTAAGTAATGATTTACTTATAGATTCACAGAAAACTAAGCAATCTATTATCAAAAATGTTGTACAAGGAAGAAAATGTAATCATAATGTTCTGTATCTCTCATCTATGAATAATATTCACACAGCTGTAATAAAGCAAATGCTGAATATTGTTGTAACCAAAAAATGTGATATAATGATATTGAGAGGCTCAGAGGAAGGGAATCATGGGCATGTGTGATAGAAGGTGAAGAGGTGAAAAGGGAGAAATCTAGATCCTATCTTCCATAGTTAGAAGTCAAGTAATTCTTCTGTTAAAGGCATGGAGATAAATATCACTTATCATAGATGCCTCCATGGAGTAGCAACGTTAATGGGATGGATTGGGGAAGGGTTTTGTTTTCTTATTGTAAACTTTGTGAAACTATTTGATGTGTGTGTGTGTATAACAGACAAATAAAATAGAAATTCACTCAAATCAATAACTTTATGGATTTCCTTCTTTAGTAGTTGCCAACTCATTATCATGACCTTGAATCCCAAGGCTTGGTTTCAGCATTCCTGTCTTTTCATGGTGCTGTTTTTGCTAGTGGAAATGCAGATAATATTCATCAGTAGCTCTCACCATGCTGTTCAGGCCCCTGCTCCCAAATCCAATCATTGTCTTCGCTTCTATCTGCTACATCTGGTAGATTTGATCTCCCTCAAGCTCTCCGTCACTGTGCCTCTACAAGGGCTGGGACACCATCTCTCACCTGGACTCAGCGTCTTCCCAGCCCATTCCCTGCCTCTTATCTTTGTTGTTGCCCTCAAATATTCTTCACTGAACTTCCAGCATGATCTTCCTAAACAACCCATCTGACCATGTCTTTGTCTAAAACTCTTTATTGATTCCCCTTTGTCTACAGGGCCTCAGGTTGGCAGCCTGGCCCTTCAGGCTCTGAGCTGTCACCTTGCTCGTCGTCTGTCAAGCTTGTCCCCAGCCATTCTGAGCTTCCCATATCTTTTTTTTTTTTGTCATTTTCTGGTTTTCTGCCAAGTTTTTACCCATGGGATTCCTTCTGGCAGACCCTACTAAAAACTCATTCTTTCTTTTCTTTTCTGTCTGCAGAATCCTGGAAATCCCTTGGTCTCAGGGAATGTGAGCCCTAGCTCTGGTCCAAAAGTGGGGATATAACCCACTTTGGCTAATTATTTGTAAGAGGTCACTATGTAAAATCTGGAAATATTTTTCCCTTCCTGCTAAGTGGAAGGTATACAAGCCAAACTCTCCCCTGGCTTTCTTCCCCAGAGATGGCTGGGAAACCTGAGCTTCCGTAGACCAGTAGGAGAAAGGAAAGGGTGCTGCCTGGAACCCAGACATCCTACAGCCTCTGCACCAGTACTAGAAACCACTTACCACCAGGCATTTTGTAATGTAGAAAAATAACCCCTTCTTTGTTATGCCTGAGGGAGCCCAGGATGTTGTTGGAGTTGTTGAAGCTGGAAGTGTTTATGCTGGATATACTTGGCCTTTCCAGGCTTGATCCTACTTGTTCTTCAAGACTCAATAAAGTCACTACATATGCCACGTAGACCACGTTAAAGAACTTCATCCCCCAACCCTGTACACCTAGAGCTTCTTGAATTGTAGCATAATGGCTAAATACACCAGCTCTGAAGGCAGACTCTCTAGGTTCAGAGCCCAGCTCGATTATGTACTAGTTGGTAACCTTGGACAATTTATCCTCTCTGTGCTTCAGTTTTCTCATCTATTAAGTGGAGATAAGACTATTACTCACCTTATATAATTATCATAGGGATTAAATGGGTTAATGTATGTAATACACATTGTACTTAAATCATTCAATTAATGTTTGCTGTTATTAACACAAGCTTCATCATACTCTATCATAATAGTCCTCCTATCTGATAATAGTCATTAACTGTGAAGTTAATGAAGGCAGAGATGCATCTGTCTAGTTTATTGCATTCCCAGAGATACCTGGCCTAGAGATACTGTCCAGTAAATGTTTACTGAATAAACAAACATATATCACACAATGTGAACGTTAAGCCACATCAAGCATTAAGTCAATTGGAAAGGCTTTTTTCTATTGACGTCAGTGAAGAGAGTTAAAAATTAGCAACTTTATAAGTTCTCCAAGGCTATTTCAGGAAAGATTCCCATTTTTGGCTTAAAGGACAGAATACCCACATGCTCTTAAGTCCTCCCGCTAGTGAGCTTCACTCAATCAAGAAAAAGCATAAGATCAGCTAAAACATTCAACAGTCAGTGCTGGGCCAATTGTCTAAGCATTTTGCCCTGGCCATGTCCAAATCTGTCCTTCCAAAGATGGAGTCCGTAATCAAGGATAGGATTTGGGATATAACAATGAATGAAAGTGGATGGATTCCAGGTAGCCATTCCTCCAGTAACTTCCTTGATTCATTTTGATTTATGCTTTTTCTTACCACTCACTTAGGATAACTCCCACTCTCTGGGCTTCCAACTCATCATTCTTATCCCTCACTTGGGCTGGAACCTCCTGACAAAGTTACTCTTTATAGTGTGTGTGTGTGTGTGTGTGTGTGTGTGTGTGTGTGTGTGTGTGTGCGCACGCACCCATGCATATGTGTGAAAAAGGAAGGGAAATCTAGCTCAAGAATGATTGCATACAGCTATTTTATGGTGAGTGTGCAGTTTTATTCCCTCATGTCTGTCGACAGGTAAGACAGAGAAAATATTCCCTGGGTCTTCAGAAATCTACCATCGATCTTCATGATAATTTATTTTCTTATCTCTTTCTTTTCCCTTCACCTTGAGCAATTATGGCATCTTTCTTTGCAGAAGCTTAGTAATTGAAAACTGGCTTACAAATCTGGTAACTTTTTCTTCTCTAAAGGTTTTTTCCCCATCACACATAGAGCTCAGGGAAAAAGAAAAGAAAGAAAAATGTTCTTTAGTGAGATCAAGAAGGATAAAAATGGAATTGATTTAATATTCCCACTTACTACTTTTCAGGAAGAACTTGAAAAGGAGCACAAAAATCTGATCCTTTGGATAACAGCAGGGCTGAAGCCACATGAGAGATTTTCCTTTAAAAATATATCTTAGACAGATTTGTAGCTTCTGCATGCATCAAACTTTAAATCACCTTTGCAAGAGGGTGTCAGTTCCAGAGATCACTCCATTGCAAGGAGAAATAAAAACAATAATAATAATATTAGCAACAGCCCCCATGTATGAAGGGTTGTGCTAAGTACTTCACATCACTCCCAGCATATCCGTGAGGCAGCCCTATTATTATCTCATTTCCAGAAAATAAAACTAAAACTTAGAGAAGTTAAAAATACCTTGTCTGAGGTCATAGAGTTAGTAAAAGGAGCTGAGATCCCAAACTAGATCTGACTCCAAAGCCCACACTCAACCAGTGCAAGAGCTCACATAACATGCATGACTAGCATGGGAACGTTATCTAGACCCATTGCAAAACTGCCTCTGGTTTTCTCAGAGCTTCTTCCATCCGGGTGCTTATGATTTGAGAAGCCCAATTTTGGTCAAAGAGGTAAACACAGCATGGAGGCAGGGGTAGCAAACTACATCTGACGTAGAAATATTTTTAAAGGCCATGTAATTAGGTAGTTATTTTTGATTTGCAACAAAAACAAAAATCTCTTCCTTCTTTTCATTTTTCTTCCTTTTAGAATGGGAAAGTCTGTAACTGCTTGTCCTACCATTGTATTTTTGGAAGCAGATAACTTGTTTTCTAATTTCATAGGTTCCCAGATGAAGAGGAATTTTGCTCTAGGAAAGATCACACAGAGTTTCAACCATACTTGATGTAGATTGTTTAGATGATGCTATTTGGGACTTCTGAGCTGATGATATTTAGGTAAGTGTGGACTTGAGGTACTCCTTAAATGGGTTAAAAATTTGGGGGTTTGGGGATGGGTGAATGTATTTTGTATGCAGGACAGACATGAATCTTTGGGGACCACAGAGTAGATAACAGTAGGCTGAAAGATGCTGCCCCCAAAAAGGATATCCATGTCCTAATCCCTGGAACCTATGAATGTTAAAGGCAGGAAAAAAGGAGTCTTAACAGATGTGATTAAATTAAGATTGTGAGATGGAGTGAGATTATCCTGGATTATTCAGAGGAGCCTAAATGTAATCACATGTATATACTTATGAAAGGTTAGCAGAGTGAGATTTTTCACACACAGAGAAAGTGATATGAAGACGGAAGCACAGACTGAGTGATGTGGCCCTGAGCCAAGGAATGCTGGCAGCCACTAGAAGCTGGAAGAGGCAAGGAATAGATTCTCCCCTAGAGCCTTTGGAGACAGCACAGCCCTATGAACACCTTGAATTTAGCCAAGCAATACTGATTTCAGTCTTCTGGCATTCAGAACCATGATAGAATAGATTTCTGTTGTTTTAAGCCACCAAATTTAAATTTCTATTGTCTTAAACCACCAAATGTTGCTGTAATTTGTAACAGCAGCTGTCCACTTCTACGAGCCAGAATCTGTGTTAGCTTCTGGTGGCTGCTGGAGTTATTGCAAAAATTCAATGATGTCATACATGGAAGGCCCTTACGACAGTGCTTTAAAACAATGTTTTGTTTTTGTTATTATTATCACTACTATTATGGGCATTGAAATGTTTTCAGGAAATAGAACTTTGCAGGTCTCATTTAGAGGATCCATGGATGTTCTGGGGTAAGCTATGAATTCCCAGAATTTGGTATAATTTGGTTTGTATGTTTTCTTCTAGGAGTTTTTTGATTTCATGGTCTTACATTCCAGTTTCTAATCCATCTTGAGTTTGTTTTTGTGTATGGTGTAAGATAGTGATCCAGTTTCATGCTTTTGCATGTAGCTGTCCAAGTTTCCCCATACTATTTACTAAAGAGATTGTCCTTTCCCCTATTGTATATTCTTACCTTCTTTGTTGTAAATTAATTGACTATTTATATGCATGGGTATAGTCCAGTGCTTTCTTTTCTGTTCTATTGATCTATGTATCTGTTTTTATACCAATATCATACTGTCTTGATTACTATAGCTTTGTAATACAGTTTGAAATCAGAAAGCACAGGGCCTTCAGGTTTGTTCTACTTTCTCAAGATTTGCTTTGTCTCTTTAGGATCTTCTATGATTTTATACAAGTACTAGGGTTATTCATTCTATTTCCATAAAAAACGCCATTGGAATTTTGATAGGGACCACATTGAATCTGTAGATTGCTTTGGGTAGTATGGATATTTTAATGATACTAATTCTTCTAATCCATGAGCACATGATCTCTTTCCATTTATTTGTGTCTTCTTCAATTTCTGTCACCAGTGGCTTACAGTTTTCAGTGTACGGGTTTTTGACCTCCTTGGTTAAATTTATTACTAAGTATTTGATTCTTTTTGATACCATTGTAAATGGCATTGTTTTCATAATTTCTCTTTCTGATAGTAGAAATGCAACAGATTTTGTATATTAATTTTGTATCCTTCAACTTTGTTGAATTCATTTATTAGTTCTAATAGTTTTTAGTGAAGTCTTTAAGGTTTTCTATACATATCATGTCCTTTGTATGTAGGAACAGTTTTACCTCATTTTATAGATGATAATAATAACAGCTGCCAGCTTGTTTAGCATTACTATGTGTAAATTAAGATTTTGTGAGATTAAATAAGCTTTTGTGAGATTAAGCAATCTAAACCAAAGTAACATGGCTAGTAATAAGAATTGTAATTCAAACCCTGAGACCTGTGACTCCAAAGTTGGTTCTCTTTTTAACATAGCTTCCTTTCTGATGCCTGGAATTTGACTAATAAAACTTTTTTCTTTGGGCAACAACACCACTGGAGGTTTCATCTCTTCATATTCCCAGACCCCTTGTAATCAAGGGCCATTTAGTACAAAAAAAATTTTTTAATATATTGACTGATATGTTTTATATATTTTTATAACATACATATTCATGTATAATGTGTTCGCTATATATTGAAGTGTTTATTAAATATTACTAAGTAAAAAATAAAGGTATAAAACATACGAGGTTATCCCAGTTTAGAAGGAAAAATGCATAAATAGATATAATCTGGAAGGATATTTATCAAAACATTCAGTGGTTATAACCCTGTAATAGTATTAAAGTTTGGAAGTGAATCTCTTATTCTTATTCTTATTCTTTTGTCTGTTCATCTTCCCTCCTGCACTTATTCTGATAACTGTAATTTACTACTCCACACTTTCTTTGGAAAGTTGCTTCCCCTTCTCCATATGGTTTTGAGGGGGCTTCCCTTCACAGCATTCTGCCCCACTGTGCTTAAGAGATGGACACGTGGCCAAGCCTGGATTAATCAAGGTGCTGTGTGATTGGTCTAAGGAATGGGAAACAACCTAAAGCCGAGCATAGCAGCAGCTGCTGATGCCCCAGCCTGCATTGCTGTGTCCCATCTCTTAGTCTTCTTGCATCTGGGTTGGACTGTTTCTAGCAGGCTGACAGCTTCCCACCTTGAGCATATGTCTCTCTGTTTCTTTCAGACCTTTTTCCAGAGCTATGGAAACTTGCTCAGCTCAAGGGCAGAGTACCCACAAGAGCTGGGAATTAACACCCTCGATCCTGCTAGCTTCTCTGTCCCCTAGTCGGGAAATTCTGACATGTTCCACATGGTGCCTCAGAGGAGCCCAAAGCGGGACTAACTCCAAGTGTACACAGGGGGACCTCACTCATTAACACTCTGTTAACTCTTCTTCCATTCCTGTGTCATTTTCTTTGCTCCCTTTGCTGGGACCCACTCCCAAATAATCCACCTGCACAGAAGGCCTTGCCTCAGGGTCTGGCCCAGTAGAGTCCTTTACCAAAACTTCCCAAATGTTTATTTTCCTCTTTTTTGCTTCTATTTTTCTATAATGTAATGCCCCCCCTCCAAAAAAAATCTTAATGCCAAAAACTGATAGAATTCAGTTCTAAAGGAAAAAAACCAAAACACTGGAAATGTCTTTGACAGTGTGACTGTGTTGGGGCACAGTCCACCTTTTTCTCTTAGTATCAGTGAAACCAGGCCTTCATGAAACAATGGAATCATTGAACCGTGAGTCGTCATAGGCAATCACACTCCCCAAATGCTCCCACCATGGTGAACGACAGAGGGCCTTCCCTTTGTCAGCAACACCAATCACCCAGACTCTTAAAATGGTTTGAATGTAGCTTCCCATTTGGCCCCAAAGCTGCTCCCAAGTTAATGATTTGGAAAAACATGTCACCATCCATATAATCTGCAGAAAACAGAGAGAGCCCTGAATGAGGCACTGCAGAGGAAACGTTCTCAAATCCTGCACATTTCAACAATGTTTGCATTATTTCTTGTAACTGTTTAATTAATTCCTGGGTAAACAGATGGGCTTATTTGTTTGGTCCTAATAGTTGTAAAATTTGAATATTATGCATCCTGACAATTACAAATATTTGTATTTGACAAGTAATATTCTTTCCATTTGAAAAATTCCTTTATGCTAAGGAGAAAACTGGTTTAGTGTTCATGGAAACATAATATGGCTTTTTGTTCCCATGGTTTTTCATAGCCAGAGGTATTCACAGATTGCTGGGCATCCTTGGAAAAAGGAACAGAAACAGACTGCAGGGCACAGCTACCCCCTCCTCAGAGCCTGGGTACATCTTCATGTACATACAGCTCCATGTCTGTGTCTGGAGGCAGACATCAAAAACACTGCTCCAGGTAAGTTGGATCCAATCCTCAAAAATGTACAGTTTCTTTAAATGGTAATTCCATACTTAGGAACCTACACTAAGTATCCAAATTAGAGAGGTGAGCCAAACTAAGTATAGATACATAATGCAATACTATGAATAATAAATACCAGAAACAACCCCAAAGTAAAATAATCATTTATTAAATTTTGCTGTATTCATACTATTAAAATCTGTACAGCAATTAAATGTGATTATGTAGATTTCCTGGCAATGGGGCAGAGTCATAGCAACAATGTAAGTGAAAAAAGGCAGATTACAAAAACTATGAGCAGCATGGTCTCAATTTTATAAAAACAAAAACTATGTCTTTGTACGCATGAAAGTCTAGAAGGCCTTATAGCAAAATATTAATAGGATATATTGCTAAGTGGTAGGAATATGTACTTTTACATTCTTTGGGCTTTTCCAAATTTTCTGTAATGAACATGCACTCATTCAAAAATACTGAGTGCCTACTATATGTCAGTACAAATAGAAATACAGAGGCTTTCAAATAAATCAAGCTCTTTTACCTTTGAGGGGTTCACAGTTTAGAACAGCACTGCCCAACAGTTTTCTTCAGTAATGGAAATGTTCTCTGCACTGACCAATGCTAGTAACTATGGGCACTAGGAATGTAGTTGGTATGACTGAAGAATGGAATCTTTTGTTGAATTTTAATTAATTTAAATGTAAGTTGCCACATGTACCTCATGGCATGTGTAGAAGAAAGGACATAGGAAATAATTACAATGCTCAAAGTGCTAGAGAAGCACAGAAAATGGAGATATTAAGTCTGTTCATGAAAAGCCTCTGAGAGGAGATCCATTTTGGCCAATGAATCTAAAAGGATAGTTAGGAATTCACTCTGAAGGGACAAGCATTTCAGGCAAAGGATACTGCAGCTACATGGCTGGACCTGACATTTTTAAGAAAGACAAACAAAAAGCCAAACCAAACCAATGCTCTCACAGTACATTTCTAAATGGTTAAAAAGAGAGAGAAGGTACCAGACAATACTTATGTCCCATCAAGAAAGATGAGGAAAAAACTTGGCCAACAAATGCAGTAATATAAAGGTCTAGGGAAAGGACTCATTTAGTTACATCTCTGGAGGAATAGTGTCACACTTCAGGTAGTAACTGTTAGACCCACAAAAAAGGATCTCAAGATAATAGGAGCTTGGTTTTTGTGCCAAACACTGTGGTAGAAGCTTCATACAGTTTATCTCACTTAATCACCACAGAAATCTCATTTTACTGAAAGGAAAGCAAGGCTCAGAGGATAAATAACTGTTCAAGAACACATAGCTAGTAAGTAGTTGAACTTGGATTCAAAATCTTAACTACTAACTTATTTTAGAGCCCTATTTTCATTATGCCATGTTACCCCACCCAGGAAGATGTTCACACTGAAAATAGAAATACTCTGAAGTAGAATGTAGACCCTGAGAGATTATGTTAAAAGATTTCATGGATCATTTCTCTGAGCTCTAATGGTGATATCCCAAGAGACAACTACCATCATGATTAATTAACTCTGGGTTGTCTGTCAAAGATAGTAGACTGAGCTGGCCATTGTTTGAGATGGTCTCATCTTGTATTGAATGCTTCATATTATCAGAGCCAACAGTGCCAAATTCGCACCAATGTCCGTGGCTCCCAAGGCCCAATTTACAAGGGTACCACCTAGTGACAAAATCATAAGGTCCTGAAACTTATCTATGTTATGTGACAGTCCTACTGATGTAAAGGGTCTTGAATTTTCAAGGTCCCACTTACTAGACCATTGTTCTCACCATCATTTCTCTCTGAACCTTGTTCAGATTTGACTCAATAGCCATGGCTTAACTCCATTAACTGCTTGTACAGTGAGGCTTCCCAACATCTGTTCTGCTCTACTTGTGGAATTCCTGCTAGGTTTGCATGACATTGAACTCAATTTTTTTTTTCTAACAGCATTAACTAGGACAGCAACAGAAGGCTAGGGAAAAAAGGAACATACAAGAAAAAAAAGAATTTTTTTCACTAACGTGATTGACATAAAATATCAATTTTCTTGCACTCCATATATTAGAAGTCTCTTATTTCCAATAATGAATATATTTGAGAACAGACCTCTCTTATTTTGTGGTTTGGGAAATTTGAGTAGATGAATAAATACAGAAGACTTAGACTTGGGAAGAAGATTACTAAGTAGTTAAACCAAATATATATGACTAGTAAAGCAGGAATGATAAGAAGAGGGAGCAGAGGAAAGAAGTGACTATGTTGTTTACCAGAAAACCATCAATGTAGTCATGGAAAAATTAGAAATCAGAAATTTTCAGTTTAGTATAATTTTAGTTTATTTTCTAGTTTAATATACATTACACAGGTAGAGTGATAGTATAGAGTATCATCATATTTTCCAAGACTATGTCCTCTAAAGGTCTTGTTTAGAGTCTGTTTCTACCCCAGCAGAGCTAGGAGACAGAAATGCCAGGACCTCAGGAAGGAGGGTTAGCCAAATACTGGAAGCTTTGCTCCTTAATTAATTGAATTCATTTTTCTGAGCTCTATGCCTCAGAGAAAATAAAATAGATGTAGGCTGAATACTTCCTAATGAAAGTAGCTTATTTGATGAATATCCTCATTAATTAAAGTAGCAGGTTCTGGTGCTGAATTTTTTCCTAAAAATTGTTTATTCACATTTGCATAAATTTATAAATATAACAATTGCAACCATTTTTTTAAAGTGTAGTCCTTTACCTCTCTTTTCCTTTTTGCTTCCCTCTTCCCTTCCTGCTCCTCTCTGCTTCACTCACATAGTGCCCATTTTGCCTACCAGTAATCCTAGGTGCTACGTAGTGTCCCTGCCTCCACATTTTATTCCATCTCCCTCTCAAACACATACACACAAAGTGGGATCATATTATACATATTTTGATGCATTTGGCTTTTCTCACTCAATGTCTCATGAAAATGTGTCTAAGCTAACTATGTGGCTCTTAGTCATTCTTATTAACAGCTACAAATCATCCCATTCTTTTGATACAGTATTGATCTCATGTGGATATTTTTCCCCTAGATGTCCATTTATCAACTATGCGTTAATAAACATTCCTGCACTGTGTTGTGGTTTCTTTGGGACACAGTCTTAAGAATGGGATTGCTGGATCACAGGGTAGCATAGTTCTTTTTCTTTCTCTCTTCTTTTTAAAGAACAAATGCTGCTAGACTTTGTTTCTATATGCAAGTGACCTTGAGTACTCACTTTTCCTCCCTGGATCTCTGTGTTTTCACTCATAAAGCAGGCATGTGGGACTGTAGACGACCTTGAATGTCCTCTGCAGCTTGTTTTAACATTTCTGTTTCTGCGGCCGCTCCCACTGCCCTGAGTTTTGCTGCAGTGAAATGAGAATCATCAGTACTGCTGACTCAGTAACAAGCATCCTTCCTGTCTGAGTCTTGGGATTTTGCACCTACATTTTGCACAGACTAGTTACTTAGCTGAACCATTCATTTCCAAGTATGGACTCTTCTGAAAAGCTATGGTGAGAAAGTCTGGCCTTTATTAGTTTGTGTCTCCCTGATATCTGAGGTCCAGAGGAAAACTGGACAGTGAAACTAATTACAAAGCTCTGAGCTTCTCACTTATGTTGCAACTTCACCTGAATCCAAACAAAAGGTGCCTTATGACACTCTCACAGCAGTCTTTGAGCACTTTTTCAGGATTCTCCCCATTTTCTTTTAATGAAGATAAATACTTGATTATTATGTGACTAAACCATTTTGAATGAGGAGGGAAAATGATTATCTACTTTGTAAGCCTTTGTTTTCTGTGCATGTAAACCTATATTAAATCTTCTAGGCCAGAGAGAAAGACCTGTTTTATTTGCTAAATCTGAGGGGCTTCAAACAGATGATTCTTCCAGACTGAATAATAACAATCACTTATTGAAAGTATACCAGGCAGACAGCCTCAGTTTGCACACTTCACATGCACACTCTCATTTAATCCTTAAGCTGACCATCATTATCCTCATTTTGCAGATTGAGAATTTCTCCCAAGGTCACAGAGCTAGGAGGTAGTGTAGTCCGTCTGCAGAGCAAATCTTCTTAGCACAGAACAACACTGCAGTGGAACTAGGCATTAGAAGAAAATTGGTACAAAAATACTGCATGGCTTCTTGACTCTCTTGTCAATGTCACCTGAAATGCAGCCATGACCTATAGAAGTTTTAGGTGTTTATGGCTCCCATATCAAAATCACCTGAAGACCAACACAGGTGGCTCACATTATACTCTGTGTGGTGGGGTGGGTTGGAGTCAAGCCGACCTGGACTCAAATCCTGGCTTTGCCTGCTGCCTAGAGGACATGGAACAGAGGAGGCAGGTAGCACAAGCGCCCAGTTAACACCAGAGCAGGTGCTTGTAAAAACGCCATTTCCACTCCCTCCTGTCTCCTTCCTTAGTGCTGAAGAGGCCAGCATCTTGAATGAGCAATGCCATCCCCCTGGCCCTCTCCCACCAGGGTTCCAATTTGTCCCCTTGTTTTGGCAACAAACACGGGTATCGGGGCTGCCAAGGGATGGCCTCTTCCTCATTAGACTGCTCCCCGTACTGCTGGATGGACACGGGTTTTCCGAAAGAGCTATTTATTTGCTTATCTGCAAGGGGGGCAGTGATCGAGGGCAAAATCAATTACTATTTTTCATCTTTGACAAAGTAATTAAGGCCATAGTGACTGTCTAATTCCGACCGAATGGCTGCGCCGTGATGGATACGGATTTACGGCCGCTTTGGCTGTGGCGCGCTTGGCCGATTATCACTCCAACCAGGCGGCTGCGGAGGGCGGGGGGCTGAGGCCCGTGACTGCAGGACTAGCGCCTTTTATTCTTTTTCAATGCTGCGGCTCTGTCCTCCATGCTCCCCGGGCGCGGACACATGGGCGTACGCACCGCGATCTGCCCCTGACCTCCTACCCCCGGCAGGCACGCTCTTTCCCGCCCTTGCATCCCTGCCCTGGTGCCCTCCGCTCTGCTACCGCGTTATTATCAGAACGACCCCTTTAGGCCTCCTCGCTCCAGACACCCTCCCCCATTCTCCACGCGGCCCCTCCTTTCTCGATTCTTGCGGCTGGAAGTGGGGGGATGTGGGGTGCCAAAGCAGCGCCTCCGTCAACCCCTCCACACAACCTCCCCCGCGCTTCCAGGGCCTGACGCGTGACGGGTCCCAAGCGGGAACCCAAATGCGCACTTGGCCCGGGCTGGCTCGCAAGCCAAATGTCAGGCGGGGTGGCTGAGCTGGAGGGCGGGGCGTCACTCGTACCCAGGGCCGCAGCTTGGGGCAGTGGAAAGACGCGCAGTACTCCACGTCTCTGCGCCTTCTTTTCGCCTCCCGCGGCAGCCCCGGACGTCAGTGCGCCGCGGAAGGGCAGTGCACCCATGTTCTCTCCCCTCGCACGAGGCATTTTGTAGAGGTGGCTCAAATGCAAATTGAAGAAAGGCCAGGCCTTTGAAGTCGTGACTCTCTGGTGGAAGTAGGCTCAGGGCCGGCAGACGGAGGGCCTACCCAGACCTAGAGGTGCCCCTCTGTGGCGCGGAAGTCGGGGCTGCCAGGCCTGCCCGTGCAGTGCAGTTCTCGCATTCTGGTTTAGCTCTTTGGAAGCTGGGGTCTGTTTCGGAAAAAGCGCCCGGTAAGTCTCTCGACTTCCCGGCAACTCCAAGAGTCCAGGGTGTCTCCCAGCTCCCACCAAGGCCACAGCACGCGCCCCTACGGAATTCCCAGCCCCGCCTGCTCTCCTGAGCCTCCTTCTTACAGAGCCCAGCACAGTCCCATCTCTATGTCTTTTACCCCTGCCCTTTGCCCCCGCCCGTAACTCACCTGGTTTCCCTCGGAGCGGCCCCCGGGGAGAGCGAGACTATCCCCAGCGACCCTGTGAGAGGGGTTGGGAGATTTTCCGGCTTTAGAAAGCGACTTTCTGAGCCCCAGTTCCCAGCTTTAAAACTGGGGGTTTCACAAAGGTTGTTGTCAATGCCAAATGGGATAATTCGTGGGAACACCTTGCAGATTGGTTCAGTACTGAGCTTAATAAATGTTGATTCAAAACTACAATAAAAAGCGACCTGAAACCCGCAAGGCGTCTCAAAGGTAAGGTCTCTACAGGGAAACTATTCTCCTTCCCTAACAGTGCAGACCACAAGTCCCAGCTCGCTGCCCTCCGAGGGGCCAGGCTGGCAAGCCAGTGAGCAGAGGTATCTGAGCGCTCTCGAGCAGTTCGGAAGGAGTTGCAAGGGGACTCCGCAGTGCCCCGGGCGCCCACCGCAATCTGTCGCGGCCGCGGCATTGTCCTCCCGCCGCGTGGGGACTGCCCAGCTGAGTGCGACGGCGCCGACCCCGAGGCGGTGGACCGGGCTGCGGGCAGCAGGGAAGGGACAAAGTGCTTTCCGTGACTCCCCATCCCTGAGGCAGGGGTTCCCCAACTAGGCCGGCCAGGAAGGAGAGAGGGGAAACATTTTTCTACGAATCCCTTTCTAGTATCTAAACTAAACCTTCTTTGTAAAGGTATCTCCCCTTTCTTATGATTATAGTCATTGCTTTGTACGAACAGGAAAATCCATTTATTTATCACCATGGCCATCTTAAACCCCCACCGCAGTACGGTAGAAGGTCCTCTTGTGGCTTCCTGGATGGCCAGCCCCGCCGCCTGGTGGTTGGGGATCCTTGTTTAGAGGGGGTCTAAGACCTCGCACTTTCGACTCAGGCCTGGCTGACCTTTTCATTTCTCCAAAATATTTGCATAGGATCTTTAAAAATACAGTAAAAATAGTCATAATTTTACTGAAAACATTCTCTTAATTGAGTTAATAGAGATAAAAAATAGTAAGGCAAATACTAGACCTCAATTTTTAAGCAAAACCCAGTATCTCTCTAACACTGGTGTCTGGATGGGTAGAACTGTGAGAATCTGAAGTCCGCACACACGTAACTGGGTATGCCCGTTTAAATGTAGGAGCCGTGTGCACCAGCCATAGCAGGCTGCGGCGCTATGTGCAGACCCTCGATCGCTTTCGGGATAATATTGTGGATTCCGTTGCCTGCGGATTCGGAGAAGCAGCTACGGGATTTAGTGGAAGAGAAAGACAGAAACACGAGAGTGATTTAACTCCTTACCCCACCCCCACGCCGGCAGCCCAGTGAGCTCTGTTGGCGGCTGCGCCTCGCCTTGGGTGCAGTGGGACGTGTCCCTCCCATGTTTCCTTTAATGAGGAGGAGGCAAACTTCTGTCATCCCCTCCCGCCGGCTTCGGTTTAGTAATCAGACCCACATGAGTCACGCCGAGCACGCAGTCCCCTCCCGCCCGAATGACAACTGGGCAGCGTACTCTCGGCTGTTGTCTCTTTAAAACTCGAATCCAAGGGGGTAATTATTTATCAAACTTGTATTATCAAAAAAATGTCAAACGAAGGGCACCTTGCTTTGCACTGACGCAAAACCAGCCTTTCCCAAGGAGATATAGAAAGTGCCTCTCGTGCTGGAGCCAAACCCAGTCTTGTCAGTAGCTGGTTTCATTCTCTACCCTTTCAATCTGTTACCGGTATCAGACATGGTGAGTGTTTGGCTTTTGTTCTTTTAAGAGGAGAGGAAGCTGCAGGGGTAGGAAGGGCAGATTCGTTTTGGATACCTCTTTTGGAAATGCCCCTCGCATTTTGGAAGAGGAAAGGAGGAGGCTCTCTCAGCGGTAGGTATTTGTTCTTGTGACCATCACCTGAAATCAGAAAACGGTTTTCCGAAGCTGTTGAGCCGTGTGTTTGGTACTAACAGCGCGATTCTGGGTACTGTCCTTGGTGCTGAAAGCCAGATGCCGGTACTGAGGTGGGTCGCTTCGGGTCCTAGAGGCTATTGAGATAAGCATGCTTGCTGGAGCCAAGGTACTTAGTTTTGATGGAAATTAAGTTCTGATCTGTGCATAACTCAAAGGTTAGACGAGAGGTGTGCGGTTGGGGTGCAAGTAATACGATTATTTTTTTACAGTATATTAGTAATTATTGGTGCTAATACTTAGGAAGCCCTGAAAGATAGCAGGAGGGAAGAAAGCGGACTGAAAGTCTTCCGCTGTCAGTTCTTCTCATTTCTATCTCAATTGGAGTAAGAAAATGAAGATTAGCCGTGAGTTTTGGTCCCCAAGCAAGTGTAGGTAGAGGCATGAAGGATATAGACTCCTGTGAATAGTTATTCCTGGGAGGGAGGAGAACCAAAAAACTTTGCACTTTCTTTTACATATGTGGGAATCTGGAAGTCAAGGTGGGCTGTGTAAGATAACAAACCTGGTTGCCATCTTGTTTTAAGTCTGGTTTATTGTTGTTTTGGTTGTGATCCTTACATTTTCCTTTACTACCTGGCTGGAGGGGACGGGATTTGGAGCCCTGGGGTTCCCACAACGGATTTTGCCTGAAATGCTGGCAGGTGCCAGGGAATCAGCTTTGTGGCCACAGCTTGTCTATATCTTAAATATATATAAAGGCAATGTGCATTGTTGAATGACAAAGGAAATGAGGCGGAAAATTAAAGAATCTTTCTACAGTGGTGAAGGGGACCCTACAGCCGTGCTGTGAAATCCAAAGAGGGTGGGGAGCTCATGGCTGTAGGGCTATTTCCACCTTTCTCTTCTCCCCCCTCCAAAAAACATTTCTGCCTCTTAGTTCTCCCTCTATCAGGGAGGAGAATATTAGCTTCTTTATGTCATCTGGTTATTGACGGACAAATTGAGAAATACTGATTGCAGTTTTTCTTGATGAAGGAAAAAAAATCCAGATTCCAAATTGTTTCCTAGATACTGTCTGGACCTGAGCTGTGAAGTCTTTATATGTACACACAGGTATTTTTAAAGCTACAGTTTACTTTTTTTTTCTTTCTTGCACGAACTTCACATTGTATTTGCAGGATTGCGGTACTCCCAAGGAAATGAATAAGCAACCAACCAACAGCCTGGGGGCAGCGGCTGCGCCGGGCTACCACGATGGCCCGTGCGCACCCAGGACGAGCCCGGAGCAGGAGCTTCCAGCGGCCGCTGCCGCGCCGACGCCGCGTGTGCCCAGGTCCGCCTCCACGGGCGCCCAAACATTCCATTCCCCGGACGCGCGAGCCTGTGAGGCCGAGGGGCCGGGACTGGGGGCTTGCAAACTCGGTAGCTCGCGGGCGCCGGAGGCCTCGGTGGCTCTGCGGGACTTGAGCGAGGCGCATGGCCCTCAGGCGGCCCCTCCTTCGGGGAGCTCCGGGCCCGGCAATGCGCTGCATTGTAAGATTCCGGCCCTGCGTGGCCCGGAGGGGGATGCGAACGTGAGTGTGGGGAAAAGCACCCTGGAGCGGAATAATACCCCAGCCGTGGGCTGGGTGAATATGAGCCAGAGCACCGTGGTGCTGGGCACCGATGGAATCACATCCGTGCGCCCGGGCAGCGTGGCCACCGCTGCCACCCAGGTAAGCAGATAGCGCTCGGCTCTCGCCGCCTTCTCCCCAGGCGTGCGAGGTGAGCCGGGCCTTGGCGGGTGCACGTGTGCTGATGGGGAGACCGGTTTGCAGTGCCAGGTAATGGATGCTGAAGGCAGCTTTGGGGCTTCGTAAGCTCGCGCCGCACTGGGGTTGCCAGTTCAGGGCGTGAGGGCTGTAGTGACCCTACCAGAGGGATCACCACCTTAGGAGCTGCAGCAGTCTGTCCCATCCCAGCCCCAGTGACAGGAGGAATCAGGGTGCAGACTCATTTGAACAGGTGAGACAGAAAGAGTCCGACCCCTTCATGCAGGCACTACTCCTCCTCTTGCCTATGACAGCGAATTTTCTTAAAAAATTTTCCTTTTAATTAAAAAAACACAACAAAACAGAAAACCCTGGGGAGGGGGTGGGAGGATAATAATTTAAATCCTTATAACCTTTTCATTGCCAGTACTATACTTCAGGGCTTCTCCAAACCCAGTGTACCTAATTTTGTCATCATAATTTTGTATTTTTTTTTCTTAAAGAGTATCTCTCTCAATGGTATACACTTCAGGCCCCATAAATGTGGATTCATCCCTGCATTTATACTTAATGCCCAACCAGAGGCATGCAAGCCCACAGAGCAAATCCCAATATCCTAGGATGGGGTTAAGGCTACTCTTACTGGTGGGCCCCTCTCTCGTATATGCTTTTGTCTTCTTCCATTTCCCTCCAGGCTCTCCCTCTGCTCTGATCTCTTCTTTCCTCTGTCCAGTTTCACCTACTTCAGCTCTGTCTTCCCCATTGCCTGCCTTCTGCTATCTTCACTCCTCCTTTGGGCTTAATGGCTAGGCATGTGTCCAGCGGTGGGCACCTGAACCAGAACAAACGCCTGTGTAAGATTTCAGGTTTATACAGCTCTTCCATTTTTTTTGTACACACACACACACACACACACACACACACACACACACACACACACACACACACACACACACACACACACACACACACACACACACACACACACACACTGTCACCCTTATCAGCAGGCCCACACAACAAGAGCTCAGCTATTAGAAAAATGAACACTTAGGCTTTCCATGCACCCTTGTTTTGGATGTTTACTTCTGGACTGTTTGTGCACATTAACTGCCTCTGACAGGGTGTGCCCAGCAGCGTGACCCTAGGTAGAGGCAGAAAATCTGTTTCACATGTCTTACCTAACCTCCGCACTGCGGCAAAAGCAGCTGGAACTCCCACCCTTCTGAGCCCTGGAAGAACTGGAGGGTGGGGATGAGGATGCGGAGGTATGCATGGGGGAAGATTGTAGGGGGATATTAAAGATATTCAATATAGATCAAGCCCTCTATTTGCCTATTTCCAGCTCTGCCCATCTTTCTGTTCTTGCCTTTCTGATATCTACCTTGGCCTTCCTTCTCTCTTCTCAAGACATCTCTTTCAGATAGCTGCTGCTTCATTCTTCATGGCCTTGGAACAGTATGGGACATACCAGATTGCTAGAATAGGAGGTGGAAGGTGATTGGGAAAGTGGAAGCTATGCAGTGGGTCCCTGGAAGCTTTGTGTGGTGTCCAAGTGTCCTGAACATTTTCAGAGTTCATTTGAGGTAGCTTCACACCTGCCTTTTTTGCTTAGTAGTGAGGCACTCCAGCTCCAGGTACGGCTCCAAGAGAGCATTGTAGTCTGAGCTTGGAGAGGTGAGCCCCAAAGGTCCATAGACTGTTGGAGCTGGAAGATGCCTGAGGGGACAATTATTGTAAGCCCTTCATTTTATAGAAGGGCATACAGGCTCAGAGAGAGCAAGCAGCTTGCCTGGGGTTATCCAGCTGTTCAGTGGTCAAGTGTAGACCAGAACTCCAGGTTTTAACATCCATATCACCTCTGTTCTGCCTCCTTTTTCACCCTCATTTCTCCCTCCTGTCTATCTTCCTCACCCCAATGCTGAAAGGTGGCCCCCTTATAAATTAGCCCACCAAGCAGGTTCTGCCTGCAGGCTTTGGCAGAGAAAGTGAAGCAGGGGTGCTGGCTGGCTTCGGGCACTGCAGCTGTCTTTTCTCGCCTTAGCAGACTCCAGAGGGACAAAGGGCTGAGGAAGGGGTGATTGAGGGTTTTGGGAGGGAGGGGTTGGTTAGGGGCCTGCTTGCTGGGGACTATCGGCATGATATTGGGGGCCTGCTTGCCAAATGAACTCTTGGTCAGTGGTTGGGGATGGAGGGACCTGCTTGCAATCGTCCTACAGGTTCAAAGTTTGGGGAAAGCTGCTTGCTGGTGTGTGCCCTCACTGCAGGCTTGGAGGGTCCAGAGGTCTGTTTAAGATGGATTTTCAGATCAGAATTGGGAGCCTGCTTGCTGAAAGACTCTCAGTTTGGGGTTGAGGGGTGAGAGCCCTGCTTGTAGATGCATCCTATCTTCAGAATTGGGGTTCTGCTTGCCAATGCATCCTCGGTTGAAAAGCGGGGGCCTGCTTGCTGGGAAGCACCCTCAGCGGGGGGAGGGGTGGCATGGTGCCTGCTTTCAAGGGACCCGGGCTATTATCCAACAATGTGCTTTTCCGCCCCCCAGGAGGACGAGCAAGGGGATGAGAATAAGGCCCGAGGGAACTGGTCCAGCAAACTGGACTTCATCCTGTCCATGGTGGGGTATGCAGTGGGGCTGGGCAATGTCTGGAGGTTTCCCTACCTGGCCTTCCAGAACGGGGGAGGTATGGCTTTTCCAGTCTTTTGGCCTGCGGCGCGGCGGGGTGGGCATTTGCGGGGCTGGGGTTACCCAGAGTCCAGGGCCAGAAGGGGAGGTTCAGGATAGCCTCCTCACACTCCAGCTAAATTGTAGGGAACAGTGCCAAGCCAGAGGGCAGGGGCTACTGTAACTGGTTGGCAGTAGATCCAGGGGCTTTTATCTGGAGATGTTGGTTGGGGAAGAGGCAGGCCCTCATGATCGCCCACTGGTTCAGCCTGAGAGGTCAGGTCCCAGGCCAAGTGGGCACTGACTGCAGAGGAGTTCAGACTCTAGCTGACAAGTGTTCAGTGAGTGGTTTCGCTCCTCCCCGCTAAATGACAGTAGCTATGTGGTCCTTGGCACTGATTTAAGGATGTTTTAAGATTAAAACCAAAATTGGAGCCTACATGGGACGTTTTGGGAAAGGACATTTGGGTTGTAAGGAATGCAGGCTGTGACTCAGGAGGTGTGAGTACAGAAGGGCTGGGATCTGTGCTCTGGAAAACCTCTCAGAAGTATCCACACGCATTAATCGTTTTACACACTGGCAGGGCATTTTGACGAGCAAAATCGCTTAGCAAAAACGGGTTTCCTTTCATTTGTTCTAACTGGGTGGAAGAAGCTGCTTTTGAAGGAAACCCATTTCTGAAATGGTGAGGACGCCAGTTAGGCATGCACCAGCTTCCAGAATTCTAGGATCCGTTTCACCTCTTCGGAGCCCACTGAGGAGGGAGCCCACACAGTCAAGGCCCCCTCTGCTTGCCCTCCTGACGTTGAAGCTCCTTAGAGCCTCCCCGTTGGCTAAACTGACAAATCGCCTTCTGGGAATAGAAATTTGCACGTAGGACTCCGTTCCACAGCTTTTCAACTGAGCAAAGAGACCAGAAAGGCGCCCCCGCCCGCATCAGGTTAGGCAGCTTTTTTGTTTTGTTTTGTTTTGTTTTCTCGTGGGTGGGCTTCAGGCGGAATTTGGTGCATCCCGGACGACGGTCAGGTGCTGCACCACGGGACAAGTAAAACGGAAAAAAATATGTTAATGTCCCCTCCCCCAACTCCATATTAGGACATGTTGACAAGTACTTATTAGGACCGCAGGGCTTTTGCAATCAGGGGTGCCCTGGAAGGAGAAGAACGTTTGTTGGCCACACAGAGGCATCCCAGCTGGGTTTTCTCTCGGTCTTCCGCAGGGAATCCCCAAACCAGGGAGCAGAAAGGGGGCCGGAGGTGTGTCCTGGGGCCACCAATGACAGGAAAGGGTGGGCACCCAGGATCCGGGTTGGGTGGGAGGCCCAGTCAGGGAAGTTGGGCAAGCCAGAGTTGCCGGTGCTTTGCTCGCCGGAGATCTGCAAAGTGCGAGGCTGGGCGCGTGGCCGGGTTCCCGGAGCTGCGCGCCCAACAGGCGCGCGGAGGGCGAGGGAGACTTTCCGCACTGCGGCTTCGGCGCCGCAGGGCTCAGCGCGGAGTGCAGAGCTCGCCCCGTCCTTCCAGGAGCAGAAGAGAATTACGTAAACCACGTCTCTTTCGGAAACCCTGTCTGGAGAGGATAGAGCAGGACCTTCCGTGTTACTCCCCAGCTGCCCTTGGCTTCCGCCGGGCCTTCCTCATCTGCAGAGGCCCCGGCAGGAAAGGCCCTTCCGCGGGACAGGAAGTTGACAAGGGCGAGCAGGAAGGGCAGATCAGCGTCCCCTATGTTGAGCAGTGTCTGGGCTCTGGCATCTCTGGTCTCTGAGTTGGCTTTGACCCATGCAATTGCGCTTCCGGGTCCAAATCTTTTAAAAGCCCGGGGCTGTTCCCCAAGACCCTCCCCTAAAACTTCAAAGAATCCCTGAGGGGAAAATAACCCAAAAACTGTCAGCCGGGTCTGTACAGGCTTACCAGTTACTATAGCCCTAGGCCAGGGCTTCTGGGGAGGAAAGAGAAGGGTCAACAACCTCGGGTGGGGGGGGGCCTCACGATATAGATAAGACACCCCCATCAATATTGTCAGGTGCTGCCCAGTGCCCGGGAAAGGTACTGTAGTACAGCAGAGAAGGGAGACTTCTTAGAGGACCACGCATTTGAGTTGACCTTGAAGGATGGAAGGGACTTTTTATGTGGAGAAGGAAGTTGGGGAGTGTGTTCTGGCTGCTGTGTGGGAGAGGTCTGTTCTCGCCACCTGCGTGGCAGAGCAGGCGCAGCCCTGGCTGGCAGAACGAGTGCAGATAACTCGGCTTTTTGTAGAGAAGGGCTCCTGGAGTCTTGCTGTGTAGATGGTAGGTCCTTGGAGGTGGATGTGCTTAGGAGATGTTGACTCCAATCATGAGTCAAAGGCATGGCTTTGTTGAATTCTGGGGATGGCTTAATCTGGGGACATGGAAGTACTATAGTAAGAAAAAGAAAACAATAAAACCCAGCCAGCACCACCCAGCAATCCACCTGGTGGGGAACCGAGTACAGGAGTGTGTACAGGGCTCCCATGCACTTAGCCAAGGGCTCTTAAATGTCCCTGGGTGCCTGGGATTGAGCTGGAATATCAAAAGCCTCTGTGGAAGGAAAGGGACCCAGCTCCCACCTCAGACAGTAAAGGTGGGTCTGAGCCTGGCCTTGGCCTCCTGGGTCTCTCACTTCCCACTCTCTCTTTCTAAGGTGCTTTCCTCATCCCTTACCTGATGATGCTGGCGCTGGCTGGGTTGCCCATCTTCTTTCTAGAAGTGTCACTGGGCCAGTTTGCCAGCCAGGGGCCCGTGTCTGTGTGGAAGGCCATCCCAGCCCTGCAAGGTGAGTCCACCCTGCCTTCTAGCCTCCTCAGCCCCACCTCTCTCCCTGGCACCACTTGCCCCAGGAAGGGAGACCTGTTCTGTGATTGGTGGAACTCACTCCTTCCTTCTCTATTTGATAAATTCCACCTCTGGGGCCCTCTTAAGAATGGCCCCAAATCACCTCTGGCATTGCCCCGTTCCTGGCAGAATGCCTCAGTGTCCCTGGAAGATACTGAGTCCACTCTGCTATTAGCTTATCCATCTGTCAAAAAGACCTAGGCCCTCACCTTGTGCCCAACTGTGAGAAAGTACAGGCTTTGGGATGGAATGAATCCCTGGAAATTTTGTTTCCACAGGCTGTGGCATCGCAATGCTGATCATCTCCGTCCTAATAGCCATATACTACAATGTGATTATCTGCTACACACTTTTCTACCTGTTTGCCTCCTTTGTGTCTGTGCTGCCCTGGGGCTCCTGCAACAACCCTTGGAACACACCAGAATGCAAAGATAAAACCAAACTCTTACTAGGTAAGTTTGGATATACCAACATTAGATGAACTATTCATACAATTAATAAAGACTAATTGAGCATATATTATGTTTGCCAGGACCTGTGCTAGGTGCTGGGGGCCACAGATGCTAAAACAAACAACCAAATATACTTAATTCTAACATATAAGGAGCTCATGGCTTAGAGGAGGGGTAATCAAATTTTTGTTTGCTCATGAATAACTGGTGTGTTTGCTAAAAATGCACATTTATAGGCCCACCAGGTAGTCTTATTTATTAGATTTGGGTGGGGTCAAGGAATTGGCATTGCATTTTATCAAGGTCTCCAGGTGACTCATGTGCATGTTCTAATTTGAAAAGCAGTGAGGCCCTAGAGTCTAGGAGAGTTGATGTATGTGATTCTGGGTCCACACTTCACAAAATACTGCTCAGTGCCTGAGGTAAATATGAGAAGAGACCCTTAAGCTGAAGCCTTCTGATAGAAATGTGCATAATGTAGTCCCTTGAAGTGGCGACAGATTACATCTGTCAGGGAAGTCAGGGAATGTTCCTGGAGGGCATTTCAGATCTGAAATTGATGGGCCTTGAGAACTTGAGGGAAGCTGTCTGCTTATTGGGTCACAGGCAAGGGAATGAATGTGAGGAGCAGGGCAGATCTGTCAGCAAGGCTTTCCAGTCTGTAAAACATCTCAGCTCCTGACAGTACATGTATCTGGGAAAGATAACTTCTCTCTGGATCTGAGCTTTCCTCATTGGAAAAAATAGAAATATAACAGTATTCTTCATCATACTTACATCATGGGATTGCTGTAAGGAGAAAAGAAATGAAGGATATGATAGCAACTGGAAAAAGAAAACTCTACAAATAGAAAGGACTAGTATCAGTTACCTTTGAAGGCTCTGGTCGTTTTAATGGGCACCAATAAGCAAGCAGTGTCTTCTTTCCCTGGCAGATCTGTTATTCCCCTTAAACTGGATCTGTGCTGAGGTCAGAACCCTGTGATCTCTGTAGAACTGGCCCTTAGAGTCGTCACTCCTCCACCAGATGAGCTCTTTTGCCTTTTCAACGGGCAGTTGCAGCAGTAGGATGTTATTTAACCCTTTAAGCATGTTAAGAGGGAAAGATGAATTCTTCCCTCCCACACCCCCAGAGAGAGGCACATACCTAAAGGCAGTAATTCACACTGGAGCATTTTTATGCACGTGTACATGTTCCTACACACCATGACCAACCACCCCTCCCAGTCCCGAGAGGCTTTGAATAAGAAGAGCTAAAACTAGAGATACATGCCCATTACTTTCAAATCCTGTGCCCCTGCAAGTGCTTAGGAATGGAGGGGCAGGAGTGGAGGTTCCCAGGTGCGTGGCTCAGTGGTGCTGTGACCAAGAGTGCCTCTTAGAATCCCTGGGCCTCAGTGTCCTTACTGTTCCCATCTCCATGTTGATGGATTCTTAGGTGAGGGCAGTGGTTCTACATGTTAGAATCTCCAGGGGAATTAACAAATCAAAACAGCACTTAGGGGCCACCCCAGACTAATTAAACTGACCAACTGGGGATGGAACCTAAGAACCATTATTTTTAAGGTCCCCCAGGTGCACCCAAGTAGGAACCACTAGGTTAGAGTTTGCCCCCACCCCTTACTTTGGCTGCCCTTGACCACTTGTGGAATGGAGCGCCCCATCATCTTTGCCCTGCAGACCCTGCCAGCCCAGTGGTCACCTCTGCAAAACTGAGAGAATCCTACTCAGTGGGTTCACGGATTCACAACCAGCATTCTGCTGCCAGAGTGGTGTTCTGCAAATGGCTGCTATGTCAGGCAAAGTGCGTGCTCCAGGATGTGGGGTCTGGAATGGAGAAATACCCCAAGGTCATCCCAGAGCCCTGCTTGTCCTTTCTGGATTGTGCCTGAGAGGGAAATTACTTTTCAAGGGAGTGCCTCCAGCAGAGGGCTGTTGCCTTGCTTCAGCTTCTCTGGGGGGTTTCCCTAGGGAACCATGTGGATCATGGCGCTCAGTGTCCTGTATCTGTCCTCCAAATGGGATTGTAGTTTAGAGACACAGGTCTCCTCCGCTAACAACATCCACTAATATTTGTACAGCCCCTTAACACTTAATAGCTATCATCACTCACTACACACCATGTTAAACCCTTTTAGTCATATTACCAATGTGAAGATGGACAGCAAGCCAACATATAGCTTCTATTATTATTTCCATTTTACCATGTGAAAAGACTGGAGCTCAAGGTCATATAGCTAAGCTCTGTGGTAGGCCTGGGATTTGAACTCTAGTTAGCCTGCCTCCTGTGATCAGGGTCCTAACCACCATGCTAAATGCTCCCCAACCCACAAAGGAGCTCCATAAGTGATGTCTCTGCTATTCCTCATAGGGGCCCTGTGAGTTCCAAAGGGCAGGTGACATCATCACTATTTTACAAGTGAGAAAATGGACGGGAAGGCTCAGAGAGTGGAAGTACCAGGCTGTAAGTCACACATAGAACTAGCAATGGGATTTGGGTGTCAAGACTCCTGATTCTCTGCTTCTCCAGAGTTTCTGGAGAGTTCTTAGTGCAGCAGGTTCTACTCCATTAGCTATGGCATAGTGATGCCAGGCTAGGTGTTCCCTAACTGTTTATAGCTGAAATTCTATGAGGTAAAAGGAAAGTTTGTCTGAACAGTAGTTTGATTTAGGAATCACCCTTAAGGGGGAAATGAGAGACACGGGTAAGGACCATACATGACTGCTCATTGCACCCATATTTTAGATCTTGGAAAATACTAAAAACACCAAGACAAGTGACAAAAGTTCCAATAATTGTGAATAATTCCATGTTTTAAATATGTTGTAGTGCATCTATGGGATGAAGTGTTCTATTTATTAAAAATGAACATTGTTAAAACAGGGGTGCTCCTCACTGTATGTTAAATGTAAAAGCAGGATACAGATTTATAGTATACTTTTATTTTTACTAACAACAGGTACATGAATAGAAAATACATAGGAAGGTGAAACACAAAATGTTACTGGCAGATTTGGGGCCATTCTTTCTTTTCTATATTTTCTATCATGGACATATTTATTTTGTGGTCAGAGTATATGTATGTGTGTATTTTTTCTTAAGTCAGCTGAGCACGTTGACTAGGTGAGGCATGTGGATCAGGTGTGCCTGGTTTTGTGGAGTTTCCAGTCTGGCTCACTATAACCCAGGGCACATTAAAGGCAGAATAAAGACTTTATACAGCTAAGCTTCTACTTGATTGGTACAAACCATTAAAAAAAACTGGGCAAGCTCTTAACAGAGAGAAACAATAGACATTTTCCACTCTGATTATTCCCGGGGAGCATTTGGATAGACTGGGCAGATCTTACCTTGTTCTTAGCTAGTGGTTTATTTACATTTGTTTGTTTGTTTGTTAAAGTCAGGTGTCCATCCCACTCTTTTCTGGGCAGCCGCTATCCTCTGTGTCACCTGCACATGATGGTGTTCCATGCCAGGGCCACGTTTCACCTTACAGAAGGTGGTCCTTTGGGGTCCTGGGGTGACTCACAAAAGGTGATAGTAGTCAGACTTGCAGAGGCATGGACGGTTTTATAGCCCTGCTGCTCTAATGGGCAAGTCGGGAGTCCAGACTAGATGTCCTAGGCTTTCTCCCAAATGACCATGCTGAGAGAGGCTTGATTAGGAAATGGAAAAACTCTTCCCCTAGTACTGTGTCACACAGATAACCTTCCAGGCTCACCACCTCCCTCACAACCCCATAACCCCTCTACCCTGGGATAACTGGTCCAGAAGAGAGGGGATAAATCACCTGCCATCAGGGCCTTCAGTCATAGTGGGGAGCTGTTTATTCCATGGCCCTCTTGGCATTCCTAGGGACATACTGCCCAGGAGCCCTACCTCACCGTGGAGACGTCAGGACCCTGTGCCACTGCAGCCGCAGAGAACAGCCCTGGTCTGCCTGTGGGCAGGTGCTGGGTTTGTGGCCCATTGCTAAGGTGTGGGTTTAAGAGAGACTGCCTTCCTTTGAGGGGACCAGCCCTCCAGGTATCTGTAATGGAGAACAGTTAATCTGTGCCCTGCCGAGTGAGACCAGCGACTGCTCTGTGAAATTAGGAGCCAGCTGGGTCACTTAAAACGGGAACAATGTAAATACCATTTCTATTTCTGGAAGGGTTTAATTTTCATTAGAACTTTAATTAAATGATCCCTTTTCTCTCTAGCCTTTCGTGTCCTTTCACTTATTAATAATTGCCCCAGTAAAGAGAATCCTATTTGAGCAGCTTCCAATTTAGCAGGATCATTATCGCTGTTCTTTGTTCAGGGTTGCTGGGCCGCAGCGCTCAGTTGACACGGCCCATCAGTCCTCCGCGGGCCAGCCGTCGGCGCTGTGCGCTGGGAAGCACGCCTCTGCCTCCCAGTGGTGGGAAGGGATATTGCAGGAGGCTTGGGCTGCAAGGAGCTCTGCTGCAGTGCTGCAGCAACGGGATGACTTTGTCGTGTTCCAGGGAGCAGTGAGCCGGAGACATCCAGAGATGCTCTCTAGGGAAGCTGCCCGCTTTCTTCACAGTGGTAGTTTGGGAAGCAAGCGATTTGGCAACAGCCCGCGTGTTAGCGATCTCTTGAGTCTTAGGGAATGGACGTACTTTCTGGCAGGAGGGCAAGAAATAACGTGTGCTTTCTTACAGAAAAGTGATATGGATAGTGCTTTAATTGTCTCCATTCAGGTTGCTGCTGGGAGCAACAAATGCTAGCTCAGTAAATATTTGGTACTTATTAGGTTGGAAACCCCCTGAAACATTCTGTTATTTCATCAAAGGAAAGAAGATAATAGTGGATAAGAAGATATTTTGAGGCCTCTAAAAGCAGTGGTTCTCAACCCTGGGAGGTTTTGCAGGAGACATTTGGCAATGTTAATAGACAATGTTTACAGACACAGCTGGGGAGTGGATGCTCCTGGAGTCCAGTGGGCAGAGGCCAGGGATGCTGAAAAATGCCTTGCAATGCACAGGAGCCTCCCCAAACAGAGACTTATTTGGTCCCCTAAATTAGTAGTACCACTGTTACTAGTACCACCTCATCTGAAGAACTAATCAGAGGGAATTGTTGTTTTAACTTTTATCCAGTATTATGAGGTATTCTGGGGGACATGTGGGGGCAGTAGGTAATTCATGGCTGGCAAGTGGGGTTGTGGGAGGTGATGTTGAGAAGTAGAGATGCTCAGCCCATACAAAGTGATGGCCGAGTTATGGCTAAAATGTATGGAGTCTAAATGTGTGCTAGGCATTGTATGAAAAGTTTTCATTCACAGCTGCATTTGATTTGGTTCTCACAACAACCTTCTGAACTAGATACAACTATTTTCCAAAAACGGAGGCTTGGACAGATACAGGACCAGTGGGGCTCCTAAACCCATAGTTGTGACTGCTTTGATATTCCACAGAGGGTGTGAAGTGGGAGTCCATGCATGGGATCTCGATTGCATGTGCTTTTGGGTTTTGGGAGGTCTTTTTTTATTTTTTTTGATCCACGATATTTCAAAACAATTTGACCTTATATCCAACATTTTAAAATGGAAACATTTTACATAAATATCCAGGTTTTCTGCATGTTTTACCAGAATACCTTGAAAAGCATGACATGGATTAACTGGACTGCTTTCTAGTCTGCCAGCACCCTCACCTCTCCTTATTACCCTCCATTTTGTGCCATTCTCCCTTGTATCACCACCTGCTTCTGAAGGTGTTTGAGTCTATGATCCCTGCTCTCTACTTCTCAGTAGGGTACTTCGGAGCATGGCCTCCAAAAAGAGTGCCTGTTGGCCTTTCGGTTTTCCATGTGGCCATGGTCAGCAACTGCCTTCTCCTGTGTCTGAGTTCCTTTATCTGTAATGTAGAGACAATAACAGTACTTCCTCCTTAGGAGTGATGTGAGGCTAAGTTAGTTAGTTCTTACAAAGCACTTAAAACAGTTTAAGTGCTTGTTGTTGTTATTGTCAGTTTTTGGTCCTCTATAAAATAGTACCCTTTGGGATAAAATAGTATCCTGGTGGACTCTTGATTTAAAATAGCTTTCAAGGGATCAGTATTCATAAACCTGTCTGAGAGACATTATAATCTGTTATAATAATAGAATGATTTCAGAAAAGATTCAGCTTCTTCATTTTTAAAAAATGAGTATAATATGCATCTTCCAGGTTTTATGAGGATTTCATGAGATAATAATAGTCAAAATGTCCAGCACAGTGCCTGACATACTAAGATGCACATGGTTAGTTCCCTTGCCCCATGACAGCCTAAGTCAGGCATTCTCAACTGTGGCATTAGTGACATTCTTGGACCAGATAATTCTCTTTTGTGAGGGCTGTCCTGGGCATTATAAGGTATTTGCCAGCATCCCTGACCTCTACCCACAAGGTGTCAGGAGCACCCTGTTCCCCTGATATGACAACTAAAAATGTCTCCAGACATTGTCAAGTGTCCCTTGGGGACAAGATCATCCCTAGTTGAGTACCTCTGTGGCATGTTCACTGCCTCTGCTATGTGAGTGCATGGAAAGCCCATGTTACATGTGTCTGGAGTACCTACTCTATGCCAACCATTGTACCAGGCAGTGGGTGCAAGGTAAACTTCTTAGCAAGCCTTCTGGGGCGGCTAGTCCATCAGAAGGTATGCTTAAGTCTGATTAAATTCATTTCTGCAAACCATTTGTTTTCTGAGGAGTCATAGGATCTGGGTTGGAATCCTGATTCTCTTCTTTGTGTTTTTAGTAGAGTTACTTAACTTCTTTGAGCCTTTTTCCTCATTTTAAAAATGGAGGTCATAGTACCTACAGCATGGGGTATTGTGAGCATTAGAGATAACACATGCAAAGGGCTTAGCACAGCTCCCGCCACATCGAGAGTGCTCCAGAAACGAGAGCCACGGTTATCAGTACAAGGCATGCCGTGGGAACTGGGGCATCCAGGACAAATGAAACCTAAGTCTGTGATTCATCTACATGTAGCTTCATTCAGCGAATACTTTTCCAAAGTTACTCTCTAATACTTGGCAGATAATTTTTGGGTTTCATTTTTAAATTGCTAGAGAGAGATGTGTGTATTTTCTGTAGAGATTTCACCGTGTTTCCATTCATCTTCTTCTAAACAGATTCTTGTGTCATCAGTGACCATCCCAAAATACAAATCAAGAACTCGACTTTCTGCGTGACAGCCTATCCCAACTTGACAATGGTTAACTTCACCAGCCAGGCCAATAAGACATTTGTCAGTGGGAGTGAAGAGTATTTCAAGTAAGATATATTTTTGTAACTTTCTAAGGGAAGCCCAGTGAATTAATGAATACCCAACTTGTAGACTGCGGGTGTGGGTGGCCTGAGAGCTGGGTTGCCTGCCTTGGACCCTCCTTACCTAACCGAGTGATTAGGGAGGATTGCAAAACCTTTATCCAGTGTGGTCTAAGCAGACCTTCACTTCCCTAGGTAGTGATAGTGTTTTTCCTTCTACACTTGAGAAAGGAAGAGAGACAAGAAGTCAGAAAACAAGTCATGGTCAATGATTTAGTTTAAAGGCAAATTAATTCTTAAAAAAAATTTTTTTTTAAACAATTTGCCTTCGTTTTGTACTTTCTACATTCATTTTGCCAGACATTGAGGATCATGTTTTAGGGATACTGGGAAATCCTCAGCACCATAGAAGATTTGATGAAGTTCATAGAATTACTTATTAAGGGAGGCAAATACAGTGAGAGTTCAACAGAGGGTAAATAATATTCCCTAGTTAAGCCGTGAGTAGGGGGTTATGAATTTAAATGTGCTCAGATACTTGGTAAGGAAGTTTGCCTGCCTGCCAGCCAAATGAGTGAAGTACAGACAAGTAGACAAGAGAGAATGAGGGGGACTGTGGCAAACAAAAGAGGACATCTGCCACATGGAAGGGATGCTGCTTATGCTCAGCTCCGACTCATCACTGTTCTGTGGGAATGTGGGCCAGTGCTGCTAGAGCTTCCATTTTATAAAAGAAGCTGGAAATAAAATCCACATTTTTATGTGTCTCTCCCATTTAAATGTCAGAAAACCAATTCAAATGAAACACTGGGGCAACATAAAATGCATGTATCAGTAGTCCCCTGGTTTATAGTCTTTATTTAGATGACAAGAAGTGGCCACTAATAGCCCCATTAGTTATTCCAATTGCTGTTACTTCCTGTGCCAGATCTTCTCTTGTGAACGGCCTCCGAGGGTACATGCTTATCCCTGTAGAACGGAAGGAGGAGTTAGGCTGAATGATGAAAGAATCCCTTTTGGCAGAAATATAGGAGCAGTGAAGGTGGGCCTTGGTTTACCCTGCACCCTGAGAAACTGCATGAGACCTGGAAGTTAGCTGAGCTGTCACGTTATCCATGTGGTTAGGTATATTGTAAAATGATTTGTAAGTCACTCTGGAACCAGTCTTAGTTTCCAATAGGAAATGTTACTAGGAGCTTGCTGGGACCCCCTGAGGTCCCTTATTAAAGCATGGAGCAGTTGAGGTGGCCGAGGTGCTGTGGAGTTGTTGACTAAATGGTTTGTCCATTTGGGGAGTGGAGAAACTGGGGGGAATGTTCTGTCTTTGCTTGGGGAATGTGGTCCCTTAAGTTTGGGAGCCCAAGTCATTTCCACCCTTGGTCACTCCCAATCACCTCTATCCCAGGTTGCTCCAGGGATTGAGACCGAAAGTGGCTGTGTCATCACAGAGCTTGGCCATCCCCGTTCCAAAACATGTGGCCGTGTGCTGCAAAATGGCCTCCCAAGTAGTCACTTGCTAGCTGGCTGGAGGGCAGTGTTGCTCTAGACCAGGAGCAGTGCTGCAACCTTCACACTTGCCTTACCAGGTCAGAATGTTCTGGGCTGTCATTTCTGCAGTCCTGTACAGTCCAGATTCTGGCTGGCCTTTTGTTCAGGTCACAGGAAAACACCAACCTACAAACACAGCACTTTCATCCAGGATGCGTGACTTGATCGTTGCAGAGTTGAAGGGATCGTCCGTGTCTGTTACCGTGCCTCACTGTCCCTGTGATTGCCTGCTGGCGGTGGGAGTGAGCCTGCTTGCTGCAATGAGTCAGGCTCCAAGCTACTGCCAGGGATGTGGGGGTCGCCAGGCAGGCCATGACTTCTCCTCTGTATGCACAGGTTGCCGGCAGCTGCTGCAGATGACCAGCAGCCCCCTTCTGTTTGCAGCCAGTTGTCTGTCTTTGAGCGTGCTCCTTCATAAGGCCCAGCCAGTCTGGCTTCTACATTTCAGTCAGCCTCCTGCCCGATGCAACCTGAACTAATATGCAGAGCAACATTTTTAGTCATTTAGCATACTGACTCTGTACTGAGTTTCTAAATTTAAAATTATACAAATACTACAGGAACACATCTTCATAAACAGAACAATACAAAAATCATCCTTGACCATGTAGAGCTTCCATTAGTGCTGTGTCTCTGTAGAAAGACATCAACCTCGGGAGTGCCTGTTGGGGGTTGTACCAGGACCCCCAGAGCTGTTGGGGATTAGTTGCGCTTCTCCTGGGGCGGCTCCAGGTGACAGGGGAGCTGACAGGTTGTACAGAACCTGCCCAGGGCCATGAGCGGCTTCCCAGCGCATAGGAGGAATAGGATAAATCCAGCAGGGCCCTCTACAGACAGCTGTGAGTGGAACCTGGGTAAGTGAGTCCTTCTCTGGTCCCTGATGGAGGGCGTGAGGAGGGCTGGGGCTCATTCAAGGCTCCTGGCTCTGCTGGAAGGTTAAAGTCTGCAGGCTGTCACCTCCTCCTACCCCCCGTTCTCCTCTCTCCTTTCAACTCTTAGGTACTTTGTGTTGAAGATTTCTGCAGGGATTGAATATCCTGGGGAGATCAGGTGGCCACTAGCCTTCTGCCTCTTCCTGGCTTGGGTAATTGTGTATGCGTCCCTGGCAAAAGGAATCAAGACTTCAGGAAAAGTAAGAACGTGTATTTATCTAAAGGAAAGCTCTGGGACCCCCAGGGGTGGCTGTATGAAACAGCAAAAGGGCCCTGGGAAGAGGGTTGGGAGATGTGGGTATAGTTCTGACTCTGGCCCTGAGGAGCTGTGGGGCACTGGGCAGGTGGCCTCACTCCTGTCTGTGAAACTGGACAATAGCACCTTTTTTTCAGGGCTGTTTTAAGAACTAAATGAGATAAATGTGCACGGAGCTCCTGATGGATGGTAGGGGTGCTGTAATTCGTTTCCTTCTTTCGGGTTGGGGGCTGCCCCTTCAGTCACCCCTCTGATACTGTCAGTCACTCTCCTAAATTCTAGAATCAGTGCTGCTGGCTTGTCACCTCTTGGTCTGGCTTCCAGGTCAGTTATTGCTCCAGCCAAGAAGCTGGAAAAAGGTAAAAACTATGAAGTGGGTGCCTTCCCCTCACTTCCGACCACCGTGTGCTCAGCCTTTCCTGCCCTTTTTCCAGCTCCCAGCCCAGCATTCTGCCAGCACAAAAGGGCAGCAGTCTTATCAGTGGGATCTTGGTTGACTGACTACATGGCCACTCTTGCTGAGCAGTTGGGAGGCTGGGGATGCTGGAATGCCCTGGGGGGTGAAGGAATTCCCAGCCCACACTCCCCTCCAGGATGCAGAAGGCAAGGGGTCCAGGAGGCCTCGGGACACTGGACGTTGCCAGATGTGTCACAACATTTCCCTCATCTTCCTGCTGCTTTAGAAAAACCTTCTTAAATGGTTAACCAGTCACTTTGATGACAACCAATAGTATTCAGTCATCCTAAGAGTCATTTTTATGTTTCAGGATAAAAACTAAAATGTCTTTAAGGCCCAAGGAATGAAAATGTGGTTGTGTGCTTTGAGACCACAGGTTGTGAAGTTGGACTGGGCCAGTTCCCCAGCCGGGGCTTACTGTGGCTACATATGGACAATGGACTTGGAAGGATCAGCCCTCAGGGGTGCACCGGTCTGTGCCACCTCCCACCTGCCAGGACTGTGTTATCCCCCAGCCAGGCACCTAAACCTGGCAGCCTTTAGAAACAGACCCATCTCTTTCTCCCTTGACACATGGACATGCTCATGGGTGCCTTTTGCTAAAACTCCATCTGGTGCCCTCCACATAATCTGGTGCCACAGGGACTTGAATGATAGATTCTGGCAGGTTCGTCAGGGTTACTCAAGGCAGGTGGTGCACCATGTATCGCATAAAGTTGGGGGAGAACCAGACTTGGGGTGAGAAGGCCTAGGTTCCAGTCGCCCAGGACTTCTCACAGTGTTTGTGATATAAGGTCATCTCCACTTGGGCTATGAAAACTGGCTGAGCTTCTGATTTGTTCTTAGTTTGTATTTGTTTTTCTGCCAATCAGTCGAAAGCAAATTTCCTCTATCTTAGCTATTTCAGAAATCCTGTTTCCTCATTTCTAAAATAAAGGCATTTGGACTGGGTGCTGTCAAAGCCCTTATAGCTCTAACCTTTTTCTGCCTGAGTGAATCGGGTGAGCTTAAAGAGGGCACTTTTCCTTTCTGGCCTCAGTTTCCCCTTTTGTAAAATGAGAGCAGGGATCAGGTGATCTCCTGAGGAGCCTGCTGTCTCTGAATGAACATTAGGAGGCTGGATCAATTATTTCTAAGGCATCAGGAAGATGGGGAAATGCTGACCTCCCTTACAATGCCTCCCCACGTGTCCTGAGCATCCCTGGACTCCTTGCCTTTTCTGGCTTGGGCCCCAGCCACCTGACCACTTAGCAAGAATGGCCAAGTATTTGCTTAAACAAAATCACACTGGCAGAACCGTCACTTAGAGCTAGAAATGGAGAGAGGGCAACCTCAACTGTGATGGAGTCACCAGGTAGGTCTCTAGCAGGATAGACTAGGAGGTGTGACTGGCTGTGGAACAGGTGATAAGGAAGAGGGTGAGAACAGTGGTGATGTCAGTGACACGAGGAAGGATGCCCTGAGGGCTCTAGAGTCACACCAATCTGGGTGAAGATCCTGGCTTTATCACTTCCTTGTCATGTAACTCTGGACCAGCGTTTATCTCTGGAACCTCAGTTTCCTCATCTGTTAACTGGGGATAATAGTACATACCACACAGGACTGTTACAAGAATTAAGGAAGATAATGCACATATAATAGCTGGCATATGGTCAGTTCTTAGCTAATATCAGCTTTTTCATTTTTGTGATTGTGAATGACTGTTGTATTGGGTGGGGATTGTGCCATTCCAACGTTTTGAAAGTAGTGCCTGTGGTGGGGAAATGGGAAGAAGGGACTTCGCTGTGCCAGGCCCTGTGCTTAGCACTTCACGTACATTAGTTCATTCAATCCACACAACAGTCTGCTAGGTAAGGACATCTATTCCCATTTTATCAAGAAAGTGACTCTGCAAAGTACAGTGAATTGCCTGAGATTGCACAGCTTTCAAGGGGCAGCTTGAACCCAGCTCTGTTTCCCTTTAAAGCCTAGACTCTTTATTCTATATGACATCCTTTCCCCAGGAGGGGCTATTAGCAATTGATGGAAGTGTGGAATTGTGGAGTCGTCATTTGTACTAGCGGGGATACAAGTCCTTCCTCCTCTGCCACCCTATGAATCAGGACCCTAGCAGTGCTTCCTCATCTCTGCCATCTTTTGCTGTTATTGCCAGCTGGGCAAGCTGCAGGGTGCATCTGAGCCTCATTTTCCACACCTGCAAATTCAAGGGTTAGAATAAATATTCTCTAAGATCCTTTTTAGCTTTATTAGCCTGTGTTTTTTTTTTTAGGGTGATGTTATAGCTAGTTCTTTTTATTGATTTAGAATTTAATATTTGGTGCTAGATTTTATGGGCTTTCTAGAACAGGACTTTTTGAGAAGCCCTAAGCAGATAAGCCTCTCTTTTAGATAAGCTAACTTACCATTCTGCTTCATTGAGAAAGATTGCCAACTAAAGATAAATGATCAATTTTTAAAAATAAAGAATGCCACCAGAAATAATGGATCACAATTTATTATCCTGCCCTGGGGTGTGCAGACATTAATCATAGAGCATTATTTAGAAGTTAAGGTGAATGCACTGCTGAAGTTCCTCATTAGGACAGGCTCCTTTGTGATTGAAATGCCATGAAGGCTATCATTTCTAAGTAACAGAGATGTCCCTTTTCCCCTGCAGCAAAATAAGCTCAACCTGCAGCAAAATAAGCTCAATTCTTGTTCAGGGCTCTAGGACACAAGAATGGCCTGTTGCTTCTTATGAGACCTCAGTCTCCCTTTAGGCAGCCAGAATTCCAGAGGCAGAGGCAACCAGCAGGCCACCTGAAGGTCAAATGCAGCCCATCTGACCTCGGGGGGCCACTGCCTGAGAGTTCTAGCAACAGCACAAAGCTAACCTAATTAGCTAGCACAAGCTGGTGGGACTTTACCTTACCACCTGTTCAGGACTCCTGCTGTGAGGAGGCCACCTCCAGGTTTCAGGCCCGCAGGCTCAGATCAACCAGTCATTGTCACTCCTACCAAGTATAATTCATTACTGTTCAGGTTCAGCTCCTCTGACGGTAGGTACAGGTACCTCTGAAACAGGTGCATTCTGAAATCCGCCTGACACAATGGAGCTAGCTGTTCAAGAAGCCTCCATGTACCCCGATGCACATTTGAGACATCCCCAGGACTTATAAACCCAACGTTGGGCCCCATCAGTTCACCACAGTCACCACCTACAAAGTGAGGGATCATCCCACATACCAGGGACCAGACTTGGGTGAGGCAAGCCAGGACCTAGGGTGTGAAATTTAAGGTGGCACTCACTCCTAGGTTCCTGCAAGTGCGGAGCCAGCCCCTGAGTGGGTGCCTCCTTAAATTTTGCACCCTCAGTGCCTCACTTGCTTTTCCCCAGTCCCAGCCCTGCCTCACACATTTCTGATCATGTGGTCCATAGAGTGGCATTAATGGAAAGAACCTAGGCTTTGGAGTCAGAAGTTCTGCTTCCAGTTTGGATCTTGGCTCCAGCTGACTGATCTTGAGTGAGGTGCTTAACCTGAGCCTCAGCTTCCTCCTCTGCAGAGTGGGACTAATAATAGCTGATACGTAGAGGGAATTCCAGAAATGGTCATGTCTGAATAGTCCCCCAGTAGTCAAATAGGAATAGTTGTCTCAGCCAGTTACACGGGTGCCCCCTGGGGTTTTCTTCCTGCAGGCTCTGGCTATGTAGGTCATCTCTCCCCTACCTGCTTCCATCCTCACTTCCCAGCAGCCCCACTGTGGTCAGGAGGTGAAAGGACGTTTCTTACTTGTCATCCTGCACCTACTGCCTTGGTGGGTGGGGAGCGCAAACTGGCCAGGGACATTGCCTGCCCTTGTAGCATTTCCTGTTCCCAGCCCCATCTGACAGCTGCAAGGACAGCCTGGGCCACCTTGAGATGGCAGATGCCTTTGCATTTCATAATGTCTGTGTGTAGAAAGGCTTTGCTTAACAGGAAGGAGAGAAGCAGCTTTGAAGGGTTGCCTGTCCCCACAGTCCCTTGTAATTCACCCTCCTCAGGGCAAGGAGGCAGGGCGCGGGGGGCAGGAAAGAGGCCCCTGGTTAGTGGAGGTAGCAGGGCAGAGGGAAGGAGACCACCCCATCCCCAGTCTGTTGCAAGAAAGGCTTTGGCCTTGACAAGTAACTGGGTTTAGAGGAATAAATAACTCATCATCCTTTCTTAGCCTGCAACCTGTCCCTTTTCAGCTGATGACAACACCACCCTACCATTTACTGAGGCCAAAAGCTTTGGGGTCATCCTTGACTCCTCTCTCTCTCATCCCACATTGTATCGGCCTGGAAATTCTCTTGGCTCTTCCTGCAAAATCCATCCAGTGTCTGACCATCTCTCCCCACTCCACTGAACCACCGAGGCTGGAGGCCTCACTGTGCCTTGCCTGTATTGCAGCCACGGCCTCCCAACTGCTGTCCCTGCTTCTCCTGCCCCTATGCAGTGTACTTACGACATAGCAAGCATGTCGGGTTAGAATGTCAGTTCCTGCTGTTCTTCTGCCGGGATCCCTGCGGAGCCCCCACTCTCACCAGGGTAAAGGCCTCACCAGGCTCTGGGTGACCTCTTCCTACTGTCACCCCACCTTCCTGACCTCCTCTTCTACCTGTGCTCCCCACAACCATGCTGGTCTCCTTGCTTTTCCTAGAAGTCAGGCACTCTCGCCTCTTGGGGCCTTTACTCCAGCTGGTTCCCCGGGCCTAGAACATTCTCCCAGATATCCCTTAGCTCATTCACTTCCTTCAAGTCCTGGCCAGCTTCTCAGTGTGGCCATTTTCCCAGTCACCTTCCCAGCACGGCCCACACGCCTCCACTCTGCCCTACTGTTTCTTTTTTCCAGTGCACACATCACCATCCATCTGCTACACACAATGCTGTTAGGATTACTACTGGTTGTCTATCTCCCCAGCTAGAATGTGCACTATTTGAAGGCAGGGGTCTTTGTCATGTTTACTGGTAGACTCCACAAGCTTAATGAAAGGATCCCAAAAGTTATATTTTTATTTCAGCCCTTTCCCTCAACGCATCCCCTACAAGTCCTGAATCAGTCCTCACCCTCTGAAATCCGACTGCCTGCCAATCACTGCCATTCTGAAGCCTGCTTGCCAGGCCCCGGAGTCTGTGCAGCCAATGTGTGTCAGGGCCTCTGTCTCCTTGGCAGAAGGTAGGTATTCCCAGTGCCCCAGGATGGAAGACTGCAGGGGGGAAGTGCAGCTCTGAACCAGGAGTGCTAACCTGGCTGGCTGTATATTCCACCCCACAGGTCAGAGAACATTCAGTGGGCTGCAGTTGGAGCTTAGCCTCATCCTTCAAGTGTGTTTTAATGCACTTTTGGGATGCAACCAGCTTGTCAGCTGAAGGTTGTCACTGTCACTAAATTAGGACTGGTGAGTCCTTGGCAAGACTAAAGTGGCACATGTGTTTTCAGAGCCTCCAGACCTATGCCACTTCATGTGGATTGACCCCTTCTCCTCTTCCAACAGCCCTGTGAGGAATATGCTGGTGTTATCATCACTTTGTTGGTGTGGATACTAGACTCAGAGAGGTTAAGTCACTTGCCAAGGTGGCCCCACTTCTATATGATGGCTATCAGATTTGAATTCAGGACCATGGGACTATAGAGCTCACAGTATGCTCTTCTCTCCACCTACCAAATCCCAATCCCTCATACTTCCTTTACCCCAAGGTTTGATTGTCAAGGAAGGAAAGTACCTCCTACCCATCCCTATTCAGCCATGGTCCCCAAGTTCTCCTGATGTTACTTCCCAAATATTTCTTGACTCTGGTTCCTCTCTCTTGCCCAGAATCCAGGAGCATCTTTCGGCTGGTATTCCAGGCCTCCCATGCCGTGGTGTCCTCTCTTGTCTCCAGTGCCCCCCCACCCTGCCCCCACCAATCGCTCTTAGGCTCAACTGTAGGCTGTCCTAATGGCGAGGGATTAGAGCTTTGCTCTCACACCCCTGCCCTGACAGCTTTCTTTTTTCACTTCCCACCTTGCCTCACCTCCATTAAGTTGCCCTTGGCCTCTAAGATACAGCTCATGTGTCATCTCTATGAATCTTTCAGTGACCCCAAGCTGAGCACGGCACCCCCTCACACTGTCCTGTGTGTGATTGTTCAGGCACTGCCTCTGGGTGTCCCAGGTGATGATCCCTTCATCATCATGCACAATGCCTGGCACAGTGCCCAGTTCACTGGAGCCCTGGGCAAATGCTTACTGAACTTAACTGTACTTAATAACCACCTGTTATAAATCAGGCACTATGCTAGAGCCTCAATAAACCCACACAATTATTTTTGTAAGAAAGGTGCTATGGTCCCCAGTTTACAGATGTGGAAACAGAGATTCACGGAGCTTAACTGCTTGTTCAAGGTCTCACTGCTACTCAGTGCTGGGGCTGTGATTTTATTGGAATTTAAATGTGTGTATTTCTAAGATCATGGTCTTTCCTTCTTACCGGCTGCCTCACTTAGGGTGTCTACATAAACAAGGATGGAATCCTTAAGCTAAAATAATTCATCTCTAGTGGTGGAATTATGGGCCTCAAGCAGAGGGTGCAGTGGGGGTTGGGGATGAGATGAGCACATAACCCTTCTCCCTCGGTGGCTCCTCAGAGAGGTGTCCCATCAGCCGTGGGTGGAGTGAGATCTCCCCTGGCTTTCCAAACCACAGGCTGGCTTGCCCAACAGCACTGGGAGTCCCTCAGAGGCTTTATTCCTGGCTCTCTCTGATTGATCTTTGGTCCCAGTGTCTTCCCTGTGTCCCCAGCCCTGGCAAAGTTTGGGGAAACTATGCTGATGTCATCGCCACCGGGAGCCCGGGTCCAGGCGGAAGCCCACATGGCCTCCGGGGCGCTCCTTTGGCACAGGCATGTCGTGCAGGTCTGCTCATTCCAGTCCCTCTGTCCGATACTTTTTCCAGGTGGTGTACTTCACGGCCACATTCCCCTACGTCGTGCTCGTGATCCTCCTCATCCGAGGAGTCACCCTGCCTGGAGCTGGTGCTGGGATTTGGTACTTCATCACTCCTAAGTGGGAGAAACTCACAGACGCCACGGTGGGCCTATGCTCTCATTCACACCATAACTCTGGGGGCGGTGTCCTCTGGGGATGGGTCTTGCCTTGGGACGCTGTTTGCCAGAAAGAGTGAGACCTCCTCTCACAGGGCTTCTCAGTGTTCACTTTTACAAGGTTCTAGTAATCCTGGAGTGTTACACACTCAGAAAATCTTTAATGAGAAGTGGGCAGCTGGGGGTTTTCAGATTCCCAGAATAGTTGACCTACATGTGGGGCTTCAGGAGAAGCCAAAATGAAGAATGAAATCCCCTTAATAGCTTTGGGCCACCTCATACCACTTATCTGTTACTAATTATAGTGCCTTGGAAATGGAGTTTTGCTGGTTGGAAAATAACAGTGCTTAGGCAAACCACAAGCAATTATATTTTAAAAGGCTCAGATGCAATTGAATACTTCTGGGACACCCACACAAGGCCACCATATACTTGCATTTTCTCTTTGCGTATTTGTTACAGGCACATCTTACTCTAAAATTCCCTATCAAAAGCTTCCAAATGAGGGGGCAATTGTTCAATAAGAAGTGAATTTTCTCATCTTAAAGCAATATGCACTTTTTCAAAGCAGTTAAGAACATGTGACTCAGATCGAGTATGTTTGCACATAAAGGAAAACCTCCAGATAATGGCAGCTTAAATAAAATAAAAGTTTATTCCATTCTCATGCACTAAAGCAGCCCAGTGGTAGATAGTCAAGCACTGGTTGGGTGATTCCATAGTGTCCCAGGCTCCTCTCTTTCTGTTCCACCATCCTCAGTGAATAACTCCGGATAGCTGCCAGAGCTCCAGCCATTGTATTAACCTTCCAGGTAGCACAAAGAGGTGAGGAAAGGGGTAGAGACAGGCACACTCCATCTCTTTGAAAGACGGGAAACCCCAGAAGTCCCATGTCACAATTGATTTTTCACTTCTTCGGCCAGAAACGAAATCATATGCTTTTTCTCTCCTTGCTGCACCTCCCTTTGATGCTGGGAGATGGTCCTTTAGCTGGACAAATGGCTGCTTTTACATAAAATCACAGCTTTGTCACTAAGGAGTATGGGAGAATGCATGTTGGTGTAGGCACAGACTTTGCCAGTACACACTTGAACTTTTTCTTTGTACATTTAACAACTGGATTTAATTTATAAAAATAATGGGCTAGCCATCATACAAATCATATACATTTCTAGCTCAAACTCTTGAGTGGCCTCTGGAACTTTATAAGGACAATTAAGAGAAATCACCAAGAGAACCAGGGGGCATTATCAAAGTTCAGGAAGGATTGGTACTACAAAATCCACTCTGTTGTGACTCAGAGGTTGCTTTACTAAGATGAGGGGTTATAGACTTACAGATTTTTAATAGCAGTTGTAATCTATAGGAATGTCAGTTTAAAAAGATTTTAATTTTATATCCATGAATATACTTCGCTGTTTCAAATTGTATTTTGAGAGTATATGCAGCTAAAGAGAGGGCTCTCCCTTCTGTTTAATTTTACATGGTAGGAAATGTAAGCATGAAATGTGTGTGTGGTTTAGAATTCCTCTCCTTTGATTAGAGAGGAGTTAAAAACCCCCAGGTAATTTACTGCCTTTTTGCCTTCCAGCCCAAAGGATGTATGTTTCTCACTTAGAGTTAATGCCAGAGTCACCTTGTCCTGAGTACCTTTCCCCTGGGGGATGATGTGACACTGGGCCTGGGCAGCTCTCCCCCCTCAGGGCAGCTTCCTTCAGTGACCTTCAGTCTTCTCCCCTTTGCTTCCCAGGTGTGGAAAGATGCTGCCACTCAGATTTTCTTCTCTTTATCTGCTGCATGGGGAGGCCTGATCACTCTCTCTTCTTACAACAAATTCCACAACAACTGTTACAGGTATGTGGAGGCACTTAAAGTCCCAGAGATAGCCAGTGCATTGAAATAGAGTCTGAAGACAGACAGTGGACTGAGCCCTAGACACCTGAGGTCACATCCTCACACTTCACCTGAAGTTAGAGCCAGGGAGCTGCCTCTGGCATAGGTGCAAACCCCTGCTAAGGGCTAGCTGCTGGCTTCGGTGGCCTGGGCCCCAGCTTGCACAGCTGACTCTGACAGTGGTGGGGGCTCTGTGGCTCTTTATGGCATGGAATTGAGCCTCTCTGAAGGTTGCTGTGCTGTGTCCTGGGATAGTCATTTGTGAGCCACCTAGTCCCTTGATACAGTCATATGTATGGTCACTGATGAAGGGTGGTCATTCAGTCACTCCACAGGTATTTTTCTAGAAACCTCTAAAAGAAAGGCAGCTTGGTGCAGTGGAAAGAACATCTGGGTGATATCTGTGTTAACTAATGGATGTGCTAATTAATGGATATGGTGGGAATCCTTTCACAGTGTATACATACAGCAAATCATCATGCCCTGCCCTTTAAACATATTAGTTTTATTTGTCAGTTATACCTCAATGAAACTGAAAAAAAAAACAAACCCTCCCAGATCTAATAATTGGAATGTCTGGAGGTGGGGCAGGCTCGGGAATCTAATATCCAGACAGGATCCTCAGGAGATTCTAAAGCTTGGTGACACTGAGAACATTTGGATAGTCTGGTGTTAGGTCAGGGGCTCTGAGACCCTGAAGCCCTCCACCTGGGAGAAGCTGGCAGCAACTAGAGCTGGTGACATCTGAAAGCTAAACATGCCTGGGATAAGCAGTAAGAAATACAGCCAGTTCCCTCGACGGATTAAAACAAAAAGAAGGAGGGCCTTGTGTTGAGATGGCCTTGCATTTCAATTATGACTTCACCATTTACTAGAACCCCAAGATGCTGGGAAACATACTTCACTTCTCTGAGCCTCTTTATTTTTCTTCATGTACAAATGCAGATTATGATATTTAAAAATATTTTTTTATTAAGGTATTATTGATATACACTCTTGTGAAGGTTTCACATGAAAAAACAATCTGGTTACTACATTTACCCATATTATCAAGTCTCCACCCATACCCCAATGCAGTCACTGTCCATCAGTGTAGTAAGATGCCACAGATTCACTATGTGCCTTCTCTGTGCTACACTGTTTTCCCCATGACCCCTCACCTTATGTGTACTAAACTTAATACCCCTCAATCCCCTTCTCCCTCCCTCCCCACATACCCTCTCCCACCCTTCCCCTTTGGTAACCACTAGTCCCTTCTTGGAGTCTGTGAGTCTGCTGCTGTTTTGTTCCTTCAGTTTTGCTTCGTTGTTATACTCCACAAATGAGGGAAATCATTTGGCATTTGTCTTTCTCTGCCTGGCTTATTTCACTGAGCATAGTATTCTCTAGCTCCATCCATATTGTTGCAAATGGTAGGATTTGTTTCTTTCTTATGGCTGAATAGTATTCCATTGTGTATATGTACCACATCTTCTTTATCCATTCTTCTACTGATGGACACTTAGGTTGCTTCCATATATTGGCTATTGTAAATAGTGCTGCGATAAACATCAGGGTGCATGTCTTTTTTAATCTGAGAAGTTGTATTCTTTGGGTAAATTCCAAGGAGTGGGATTCCTGGGTCAAATGGTATTTCTATTTTGAGTTTTTTGAGGAACCTCCATATTGCTTTCCACAATGGGTGAACTAGCTTGCATTCCCACCAGGGGTGTAGGAGGGTTCCCCTTTCTCCACATCCTCACCAGCATTTGTTGTTCTTAGTCTTTTCGATGCTGGCCATCCTAACTGGTGTGAGGTGATATCTCATTGTGGTTTTCATTTGCATTTCCCTGATTAGTGATGTGGAGCATCTTTTCATGTGTCTGTTGGCCATCTGAGTTTCTTCTTTGGGGAAGTGTCTGTTCATATCCTCCACCCATTTTTTTAATTGGGTTATTTGCTTTTTGGGTGTTGAGGTGTGTAAGTTCTTTATATATTTTGGATGTTAGCCCCTTGTTGTATATGTTATTTACAAATATATTCTCCCATACTGTAGGATGCCTTTTTGTTCTGTAGATGGTGTCCTTTGCTGTACAGAAGCTTTTTAGTCTGATGTAGTCCCATGTGTTCATTTTTGCTTTTGTTTCCCTTGCTCAAGGGGATGCGTTCAGGAAGAAGTTGCTTATGTTTATATTCAGGAGATTTTTGCCTATGTTGTCTTCTAAGACTTTTATGGTATCATGACTTACATTTAGGTCTTTGATCCATTTTAAGTTTACTTTTGTGTATGGGGTTAAACAATAATCCAGTTTCATTCTCTTGCATGTAGCTGTCCAGTTTTGCCAACACCAGCTGTTGAAGAGGCTGTGATTTCCCCATTGTATGTCCATGGCTCCTTTATTGTATATTAATTGACCATATATGGTTGGGTTTATATCTGGGCTCTCTAGTCTGTTCCATTGGTCTATGGGTCTGTTCTTGCCAGTACCAAACAAATTATCTTGATTACTGTGGCGTTGTAGTAGAGTTTGAAGTTGAGGAGCATAATCCCCCCCACTTTATTCTTCTTTCTTAGTATTGCTTTGGCTATTTGAAGTCTTTTTTTGGTTCCATATGAATTTTAGAATGATTTTCTCTAGTTCATTGAAGAATGCTGTTGGTATTTTGATAGGAACTGCATTGAATCTGTAGATTGCTTTAGGCAGGATGGCCATTTAACAAAACTAATTCTTCCTATCCATGAGCATGGGATGTGTTTCCATTTATTGGTATCTTCTTTAATTTGTCTCATGAGTGTCTTGTAGTTTTCAAAGTATAGGTCTTTCACTTTCTTGGTTAGGTTTATTCCTAGGTATTTTATTCTTTTTGATGGTATTATGAATGGAATTGTTTTTCTGATTTCTCCCTCTGCTAGTTCATTGCTAGTGTATAGTAATGCAACAGATTTCTGTGTATTAAGATTATGATATTTTGTTGTGAGGTAAGAGACGATGTGTGCAAAGTTCTCAGAGCAATATTTAGCACATAGTAGATGTTCAATAAGTGGCAACTGTTGTTATTATTATTTTTATTATAAATGTATGAGATTTTTGTGAACCAAGAGGAAAAGATTATAGTTCAGTTGTGGCTTCAGATGGCTGGCATGGCCTCATAGAGGAGAGATCTATATTGGGCCACATTTCAGGTGCAGGAAAGGAGGGAGCATATTTCAGGTAACAGAACAGCTAGAGGTGGGAATGAGCAGGAATGTGAAGGAGATGTGGAGCAGTTCCAGGTCAGGGGGATTGGAGTAGAAGGTGTGTGCACGTGGGGATTGAAAGGAGATGGGTCCCTAGAATCAACTGAGGCCAGATCAGAGAGAGTCTCTGTTGTGGTTGGCTGGGGCTGCCATAACAAATACTGCCCAGTAGGTGGCCTAAATAACACAAGTTAATTTTCTCATAGTTCTGGAGGCTAGAATTCCAAGATCAAGGTGTTGATGGGGTTTGATACCTTCTGAGGCTCTCTCCTTGGCTTTAGATGTCTCTGTGTGTGTGTCTTCTTGTAAAGTCACCAGGCATATTGGATTAGGGCCCTAATGACTTCCTTTTAATTTAATTACGTGTTTGAAGCTCTTATGTCCAAATACGGTCACATTCTGAAGAACTGGGGGTTAGGACTTCAACATATAAATTTTGGGGGTACACAAGTCAGCGCATGATGGCTGGGCTGCCAGGCTAAGGTGTCTGACCTTTTTTGGTCATAGCTGCTCATTGGATTAGGACCTGAGAATCAGTCTGAATAGCATGAAAGGGGTAAGCATTGCTCTGTGCTTCCTTAGAAATGAGTCTGGGTGGTATGGCAGAAAGAACACAGGGCTGAGAGGCAGGAAGTTTGGATTCAAATCCTGACCAACCGTTAATTAGCCCATTACCTTCCCCTGGGCCTCAGTTTCTTCATCAGTAGCTAAGGGGCCGGACAGGGCTGGCTGTTTACTGAGCCCTTGCCCTGACCAGGCTCTGCGCTGTGCAGGCATCAGCTGGCTCTGTCCCCACAGGGACCTGTGAGGGAAGTGGGGTCCATCCTCGCCATCAACTAAAATTAGAATGGAAAGAAAGTGATTTGTTCAAGGTCATGCCTCCAACAAATGGGAGAAGCAGAATTTGTATTTGTCCCTGAAGCTCCCTCTGGCTGTGACTTCTCCGAGTCTAGGATAGCTGGACCTGGCAGGCTGGGAACCGCAGCCGTGGAGCCAGCAGAGGGCGCTGGGGTGCAGGCAGAGCCTGGTCTCTTCCCCGCCTGCCCCCTTGCCCTTCTGGGCCTGTGCCCCAACCCCAGGCTGTCCTCACACCTTAGTGGCATGTCATGGCCCCTTCGCTTCTATCATACATGGGTCCCATCCTGCAGTCCCCAAAAGGCCCCATTCCCTCAATTTCTGCTCTGATGGACAGACTTACCGCTGCTGCTACCATGAGGGAAGATGTGGAGCCAGAGCTTTGATCCAGAGGCCTGGAACAGGCAGTTAGGGGAGATCTTTTTGGGGCTTTTCAAACCAGCCCAAGAGAGTCTGTGGTCAGGATGGGTGGTTCCCTTCCTATAGAAAACAAGGCAAGCACCTAGTGACTATGTTTAGAAATGGACATGTACAGACATGCACATGTGCACAGACACACCGATGTGTCCTACTCACAAAGCATACCTAACAGCAACCTCTCATCCCCTCCTCCCAGGGACACTCTGATTGTGACCTGCACCAACAGTGCCACGAGCATCTTTGCTGGCTTTGTCATCTTCTCAGTGATCGGCTTCATGGCCAACGAACGCAAGGTCAACATTGAGAACGTAGCAGACCAAGGTACAGTGCAGTTGTCACCCTGCTCTTGCAGGACAGGTTCCAGGCTCACCTTACGAGCTCCTAATTTACACTGTGATTGGGAAGTTGGCCTTCTGGCTGGGGCAGGATGGAAGGTGGGGCAGCCCAGGTGCCCCGTTGTGGGGGGACCAAGATAAACTCTAGTGGGAAGCTCCTGCAGGACCGGAGCTGGCCCGTCCCTAAGCAGAGGGGTTGCTATACATGTCGCTTTCGTGCTTCCCTTTCCTCTCCTTTGTTTCTTTTTTCTGTCTCATTTCAGCTCCAGCCTCAGTAAGTAAGGTGTGTATCTGTTGCACCTGTTAGGTATGGGTTATAGCCTGCTGCGAGATGGCATGCTTTGCAGAGGGCTCTGTAGAGAACGAGTTCTAATGCCTACTAAGAGCTCTGACTTCAGAGCAGTCTTTCCTGATGAAGCACCTTCCTGGTTGTGAGGTCAGATGTGCACTCAGGGCCTTCTGCTTAGTTAGCAATGCAGACCTGCGGTTTTTTTTTTTCCCCAGTGGATGGAAAGGTTGGGTGATAGTGGTGGGAGGGGTGTAGAATAAACGTTTACTCTTTACCTGAGTAATCTCTATGTTAATGTTTAGCGTTTGTATGGTACTTTCAAGTTTACAGAGCTTTCATTTTTATCTCACTTAATCCATATTTCTGGCACAGCATTTTATAGTGTTTAATATTTTTATTTAACACTTTATTTCCACCCACCCTTATTCTACAAAGAATTTGAGCATTGAAAGTTTTGATGATTAAGGAATTTCATTGGGACTATAGCCTATCAGATATCTATGGGATGCTTTGGTGCGGGGACATGTTTGGGGCTGTGGGGACAGGACTGTGACCCTGGACAATCCAGAGTATATCCCTTTGAGTAGCTTCCCTGTGCACTTACCTTCAAGGAGCTCACTGCAGTTCTCAGATAATGGCTCAGGTGCAAGCATGCGAGAGAACCAAGCCCTAGAAATGTCACCTTCTCGGTGGGCTGCCGGCTGTCTTCTGGCTCCCCGAGGATAATTAATTACTGCTCCTGCGATGCTGATGGTGCACCGTGAACCCCCAAGAGTTAAGCACCAGCATGTTCCAGGGGGTTAATTATCACTCCATGGAGAGAGCATGCTAACCCCCAGGGGTTTTGTTTCTGCAGCAGTGGGCTAATTTAGAGGGTCCCTGGAGCAGAGCAAATGCGCCTTCCTCCTTCAGAATTTTCAACTCCTTAGGGAGGAGAGGGGATGGAGAAGAGAGAGAAGGCTCTGTCCTTAGGGGTGCATATGCCACCCCTTGCTGTCTTCATTTCCTCCCAGAAGAGTGGCTGGAACAGGGAGGTCCTGCCCCACTTCCTAGCAGATTTGAGGTGTTTTGTTATTTCTGTGATGTTACAAAGCTCACTGTGAGCCCCGTTGCCAGAGAGAGCCATTCCTGAAACAGGGATCACACCCGTTAACTCTTCTGAGTGCTTGCCTGCCCCAGGAAAGGGATTTGGGAACACATGTCGCTAAAACCCAAATAGAGTTTGGTTTTTTCTTTACATAAAAGCATCAGACAATTGCCCATGTTTCCCTTCAAACTTCCCCTTCCAGGTATTTTTCACTTCCTCTGATTTTAACAGGGAGAAGAGCACTTTTAAGAGGTTCCTACATGTCCTGGTAATACTTGGTAACTTCTCACTGTCACTAGCACAAGGACTGCGGGCTTCATTTCCCATGGGTGGGGGGGCAGTGGCCCATGAGGCCTTTTCCCAGACCCCCCTTTGCCCAGCTTTCCCTGCGCACCTGAATTTGCATATTTTAATATGCAGCTTGCAGGCTTGTCTGATTTCCCCTGGTATCGTGGAGGCTCTGCAGAAGTCAGGACCAAGGTTTGGGGTCAGGCCTGCATTAAATGCCAGCCCCACCCCTTCCTAGCTGGCACCACTGGCATATAGACTTTCAGTACATTTTTGCTGACCCCAAATTAGTAACTACATTTTGGTCTTTAGTCCAAAACAGGTTTTCTTTAATGGCCTAACACTATTCTCTTTTGTTTAGTGTTTTTTTCTAAGGGAGGTATTTTTGGTTAAAGTCATTACCTCAAATCTCAACCACATCAGGGTTTTGGGGGGGCCTGTTCTTCTCAGGTATCTGCTCCAGAAAAAGTACTTCCCAGGAAGTCAGCCTTTTAGGGTTGCCTCCCGCCATCTTCATTACTGCCTGTAGAGCAGTAACTTGTGGTCAGAATCCACCCCAAAGCCCTAGCACAGTGCTCATCTGACACCGAACAGGTGGGGGCAGACCAGGGAAGACAAGCACAGACGAGTGTGGTGCCCTTAGCCTTCCCAGGCTGAGGTGGCGACTCTGGTGACCAACACTAGGAGGTGCTGCCTCGGTTCCCTCACATCCAACCATCTGTCTGTCACCAGGATGCCAACCCCTCCTTCGAAGGCAAAGGAGTTCAGGAGGTATGTCCTCTGAGAGCTTATCCATTCGTAATAAGTTTAGAGCAGAGGGGCCACTCCTGCTGTGGCAATCTAGGATAAATGAGGCTGTCACTGTAGGTCTTTGGGGGCTCTGTGCAGGTTGCTGGCATGCAGATCCCTTTGATTCCTTCTTATGGGAAATATAATAATGGCCTTTGCTTGCTGAGTTCTCACTATGCCCAGGTATTGTTCTGAGCCCTTTGTTTGTATTGACATATTTAAGCTTCTCACAGAAGCTCTATGACAGTGGGTACTATTATCTCTATTGTATGGATAAGGAAACAGATTTATGCAGAGAGAACAAGGCTCACCAAGGCTCCCTCAGCTAGTAAGAGGCAGAGCCAATTTTCTAGTTCGTTGGGGAATGGAGCCTGCACTCCAGCCACAGGGAACACTGCCTCCCCGCGGGAGATGAGAGAAGCAAGCCTCAGCCTCTGTCCTACCGGACATGTGGACCCTATCTGGGGAAAACTCCCTGTGGCTCAGACAGTCCATCTCTCCAGAAAAAGAAAAAATCTAAACTTTACAAAATAATATAAAAAGGTATTTTAAACATCTACTTCCCAGCCAGCTTGGATCAATAGTTTGTTGAAAATAATGCCTTCACCTGTGTACTTTAGGGAGGCAGCTGAAATTGAAGCAGGCTGAGTATTTTGAAATCATATCCCCCCTGGAAAAAATCAGCAAAGCCCAAAGGACCAAATCCTGTGGCAGCCATTAGCCGAGGGTTTCCCGCTGTGGCCATTTCAAGACCTTCTTGTCCACCTTACGGGCCCCACTGTTGCCAGAGCACTGAACCAGCCCCTCCGTGTTCTGCATTTGAGACCTATTTTGAACTGTAGTTTTAGTACAAACTTTTCTTTTATGGTGCACACAGAGAGCCTTCAGAGGCTGGGTCTGCTGTCTGCTCAAGAATGCATAAAACAGGGGTATCTGAGGCATTCAAGGCTTTATATTTTAAATACCCCAAGGCCCTTGGCAACATTAGGAACTAACAACCTGATAAATTCCAGCTTAAACGAGCGAGCGCTGTTATGCTTGAGTTATAAAAACTCCAGGTGCTGCAGTATCTGCTGTGGACTATGTCCCCATTCACTTGTCTCTGCCCTTCATCACTTAGTTTTCTCCTTACAAGGAAATGAACAACTTCCAGGTCTTTGGCCATCTTGGGTCACAGTAATATTTCCAGTGAGGTCATGAGGCAAGTAGGAACAGCTGGTAGGACTTCGTGGTAGCAGAGAAAACGCTAGCTCAGACATCCTTCACCAGGACCATGGGCAGTATTCATGAGAAAACCTGAATCAGAACTACTCATTTCCAAGGTCATTGTCCAGGCATAATAAAGGCTAATATTCTCTGAGTGCTATTGAGGCACTGGTTTCTCATGAACACCCTGTGAGGTACTACTGTTATCCCCATTTTACAAATGGGCAAAGTTAAGGCTTATAGAAATTAAATAACGTGTTGAGGATTGCACAGCTGGTAAGTCATAGGGTCCGGATTAGGACCCAGATCTGTCTAATCATTACAGCACAAAGTCTCTTAACCCTTACACTCTGCTTCACTGCTCCATCTCCCCCAACCAATCACCTGTGGACTGATGTTTGTAACCCCATTTTTACGAAGCCTTTGTTAGGCAAGGTCCTAAAGCATTGGATAGATTCATGTCCTGGGCAAATGGCTTCTCCTGGAGGAATGAATAGGGGGAAGGGAGGTGACGGAGGTGTTGTCATTGTGAGCACCTTCTGACCTGTCGAGCAACCTCGGCACTGCTGACATGTGGGTCAGGTGCTTTGTGTGGGGACAGTCCGTGCATGGTGGGACATTCAGCAGAATCCCTGACCTCTGCCCACTAGGCGTCAGTAATCACACCATCCACCCCTGTTGTAAGAATCAGAAATGTGTCCAGAAGTTGCCAAATGTCCCCGGGGGCCAAATCCCCCTTGGCTGAGAGGCGCTGTTCTAGAGGGTGGTTAGTACATTCGTTTCTTTGCATGGGACACCTCCTGGCCTTGGAGTCTGAGTCTCTGCTTTGAAACTATTTTTGAGCCTCTCCTCTGAGTTTCCTGAAGTGGGAACCTAATTCCCTCCCCTTCAGGACCAAGTCCTTCTCTTCAAAGAGCTTGAGGTCTAACTGGGGAAATGGAAGGAGATGAATAAACAAACAACAGCCAGTGGAAGCAGCATATAATCAGAAACATATGAGGATCTCTGGAGTAAGGGCCCTGTGGGGCTTCCAGGAAGAATGGGCCTGGGGCTGGGCCTGTCTGCGATCATCTGCCTTGTTCTTCCAGGGCCAGGCATCGCGTTTGTGGTTTATCCTGAAGCCTTAACCAGGCTGCCCCTCTCTCCGTTCTGGGCCATCATCTTCTTCCTGATGCTCCTCACTCTTGGCCTTGACACTATGGTGAGTCCCTTCCCTTTCAATCCCTGCCCCAAGCTCCTTCTGAAGACCCCCTCTCTGTGTGCGCATTCTGCCTGCAGTGGGGGGTGGGCTTAGCAGTACGTAGGCATTTCCCTGAGTGATGTGGGGACAGGGAGGTACCTGTGCAGGGCTCACAATAATAGCCTTGTATTTGTGGGTGACTCATGATAGTGCAAAGAAGCACTCCCCACCCCCACCCCCATTCTCCATAATAGACTGTGTACTTTCTGCTTTGGTGTTATTTTGCCAACATAAATTCAAGGGGGCTGGATAAGGGAGAATAATACGAAGTCAATTTTAGGGAAATTGCTGTGTGGGGCTGAGACTCCCACAAATCATGCTGACAGGTGCTCGGAGTTTAATATTGGGTGCAAACAGGGTTTTTCCTCAAGTAGAAGATCAGATTCAAGGTAAACTAGAGGAGAGGAATTTACATCTCATGAATACCCAGTGAAGCTTCAAATGTCCTGATGGCTGAGCAGGAGTGCAGTGTCTGGTGGCTGGCGATACAGTGGCTGGAAACCCTGCTTGGATTTTCCTCGCTGGCCTTGTGGGTTGGACCCCAACAAGGCCTTTTAGGACAAGAGAATGCAGTTCTGCAGACCAGACCCCATACAGACACCACCTCCCCGCCGGAGCTCCCTGGGCTGGGTGGTTTGTCTCAGATGCCCCTTTTCTGGCACCTTTGCAGTTTGCCACCATCGAGACCATAGTGACCTCCATCTCGGATGAGTTCCCCAAGTACCTGCGCACGCACAAGCCGGTCTTCACCCTGGGCTGCTGCATCTGCTTCTTCATTATGGGCTTTCCTATGATCACTCAGGTCAGCCGCCTGCTGGGCATAGGCCTGGGGTGGGGGTGGGGGAGGGGGCCTGGTCTCTGTCTGTCCCTTTACCCTGAGAGCCCTCAGATCCCATAGCCAGAGCCAGGTCACAGCCATTTCTGCACAGATGGTGTTGGTTCTTTAGGGGTTCTTAACAGAGAGGGAAATATGTCACCTTGGCTGCTACTACTCATTCTAGCATCTTTGTAATTGAGATGTAGCCCTCTTGAGCCAACAAGGCAGGTGTGTCCTACTTTGGGGAAATAGAATACGTGAGAATCCAAACATACTGACCACAGAGATTCCCCGCTGACACTTGCCAAGCAGGAGAGTTTATAGCCACTTGAGTTCCTTCTAGTCCCGAGTGTTTTGGTAAATTGGCTGTTAACTCACTCAGTATATATATTACTTTTGCCCTCTCTGTGACCTTGAGCAAGTCATCACTTTGGGCCTTAGTTTCTCCATCTGTGAAATGATGGATTGGAATAAGGTGGTCTCTGAGCCTCATCTATTGGAGAGAAGCTTAAAGAGTGAGGTAAAGATGCAGAGGGATATGTGAGAAATGACTTAAAGGTCACATGAAGGTCAGCCAAATGTAGATATATGGCAGGAATGATTATTGCTTAAAGCAAAAATGAAGCAGTGTGGCTGCTCACATATACATCTTCAGGTGCTGACCTTTGCCTTTTAAGATTAAGATGTTAGATCACTTTTCTGTGCTTATTGTATTGATAGGCCAAGTCTCTCATGGGCCTGCTTGCTGACATGGTAAGGCCCCAGCTTGCATACCAGACCAGGCCTAGGTTCCTGCTGTCTTGGGGAGGGGAGATCCTCTGACTCCTGGGTGCCCTGCTTCTCTTCAGGATGGAAGGACTGACTGTTAGAAGTAGACAAAGGGCCTAGGTCCACACCCACTGATGGCTCTTTCTCTTTCCTCCTAGGGTGGAATTTACATGTTTCAGCTTGTGGACACGTATGCTGCCTCCTACGCCCTTGTCATCATTGCCATTTTTGAGCTCGTGGGGATCTCCTATGTGTATGGTAAGGTAGAATTTAGTGTGCGTAGTGGGTTGTACCCTGGGCAAGTGGGCTTTCCATATTTAATAAGACAATATAACAGCTTAACTGCAACTATTTAGGAAACATAGGGAACTGTATCTTTATTTCTGAACTTGCCTCAGGACCACTGTGATCCAAATTTACTAGAGAAACAAAAGTGGCTGATGGTGAAACTCAGAAATCTTTGTGTCAGAAACTTCTAGGACCATGGGTTGGGTATGGCCTGGTGTGTGACCAGTTAAGGACAATGGCCACATGAAGGAGAAGGCTATTTTGCAGGTATAAAATTATTTCCTGGTCTTGGTGGCTGCAGTCCCCATGTGGCTTGAGGCGGGGTGTAGCTCCACAGCCGGTCCCCAGGTACTGCAATGAGAAGAGACCTCCACACTCACAGATCCTTAGGGAATTTTATTAACATTATGGGAGCCGGGGATGCAAGATCTCAAGCACAGCTTTTCCTGGGAATGAACTTCCAATTTTCTTATAGTTTAGCCCTTCCTACCATCACCACAGTGACCTGCATCCCATAATCAGTGCGGCCATTATCAAGAACAATAGGAATGGTCAGTCAACAGATGCCATCTTGCCCTTTGTGTGGAGGTGTTTGTGTTTGACAGTCTCAGCGGGGGATCTGGGCCTCTGTGTGCACTGCCAGTCAGCACCAGAATGCCCTTCTGGGTTCAAGACTAGTGACTTCTTTGTGCCTAGAAGCGTGCTCAGACCTGTTCATAGACTAAGACCTCCCTAATATAGATATGGCCTATGTAGCAAATTCCAGGAAGGTGAAAAGTGCTAGTTTAGACTATCTAACAGTATTTCAAAACAAAAAAGAGCAATCTGCTGCAAGCTAAAAGCAAATGCAGGCTATCACTTGGGATGCAGGATATGTGTGAAGGACAGAGGTCCAGAGGAAGAGGGGTCAGGACAGACGGCTCTGCAGTGTTTCACCTTTTAAGCTGGGGGCCCAGCAGAGCTCACCCTACCTGCCAGCTATCCTTTTATGAGCATCTTGCTTGTAGTGTAATTGTTAGCCTCCCACCCAACAGGTGCTCAACAGCTTCTTTTTCCTGAAAAACTCATTAAAGTGGAGGTGGCAGGGGTGGGATCAAGATGTAAAACAGAATTTTCTGGTGTAAATCTTGGGTCTCCCAGAAACAGGAAGATCCCAAAGTTATTTTTGAGTGTGGGTAGAAGGGGGATTTGTCTCAGACTGGCGATCACATCCCCACTGCAGGGAGAGTTCAGTCTGTGGGCAGAGAAGCGGGCAGACATGCCAGCTGTCCTGATGAGATCAGAGGCCAAGCTGCCAGCACTTGGGGCTGATGAGACCGCCTGGAGCCTGCAGCAATGCTGCACTTCAAGGCCTGCTGCCTGAGTTCGAGTGAGGCCTCAGAGAGCTTTCTACTGAGCAGAGAGTGGCAGGACCCCAGTGCCTGCCACAGTGAATCTTGATTTTCTGCCCAGATACTGTTGGGAAAGGAAAGGACTCGGCTCAGTGCCACAGGAAAGTCAGATATAGTGATACAAGAGACCAAAGTCAAGAAAGCAAAGTAAGCTTTAATACACTGTGCATAGAGTAGCAGAGCGGGCCTGCCTAAGATAAGACAGGCAGGCGTGGATGCTCATTCTGAGGCTTCTTTTTTGTGGTTTTGGCAGGGCAGAGAGGTCCTTGATTGACAGCTGTCAGCCCTTTAGGCTTATTCTGATTGGTGAAATGGGGACAGGGGCTGTGCTGTGCCTGTGCCTCTGATGTTTCTCATCTGGGGGTCCCTGGACATATCCTGAGTCAATCTTGGACCCTGTGGCTTCATCTGACTAACTCTCTGAGTCATTTCTGGCTTTCTGGTTCTGTTTGATCAACTCCCTGAGTCATCTTTGGGGGGCCCTCTCTCCTTTCCATCTCACTCATTTGTCTTCCTGCCTAACCATACCAAAGGCTTTGCTGTGGAGAGGCAAGGGGAGGCTTCCAAACCTGCCGTCTTTTGGAAACTCACCCCCTCGTGGGTCCACAGGCAAGCTGAAGTAGCCACGGTCTGTTGGCAAAGTCAGGAAAGCACGGGCCCAGTGCAGGTAGTATTTCATTGATTTCTTCCATTCTATGCTGTCACTTTAACTGCCACAAAAGGCACATTAGCACAGTCCTTTCCTATAAAATGAGGCTGTTTGGTGTAGTTTACCAGCATCATTAAAATAGAAACCTTTAACATTTTTATTTTTAGGAGTTAAAAAGCTTCCTTCCCCATCCCCAGCATAAATCTGGTAGTAGAGGTTTGGTTCTGGAAAAATAAACCCCGAGTGCTCCAGTCCTCGGACTGTTCTGATTTTCCTAGGGACCACCCAGGAAATCACCTGGTCCCTAAGGGCTGGTGCTGGGCCAGCCTCCGGAGCCAGGTTGACTCTGTGCTGAGCTCAGGTTGAACTTGACTCCTGCAGTGTTGAATGTGGGTGTGAACCTCCAACTTGCACCTGGGTGGAATTTTAAGAAATGAAACTTGAGAACGAGTATTTGACATAAGCTAACGTAATCGTCAAGAGGTGAAAGGAGAAGCCTACACAGCTTTGTAACTTATACCCCAGAGGACAGTGCACTCTTTATGGAGCTGATGAAGCCCCAGACTGCTCCATGGTTAGTTTTAGGCGGTTGAACATGAACTGTGAAGAATGAAAATGAATCTGACCGATTTGATGCATTCCTGCCCTGGCTGCAGAATTTTAAAAATGAGTGGGTGGCAGCGATTTGTGTTTTCTTCTTTGTTCTCATGGTCTGCAGACTGTAACTTCTAGAGGGTGTCATTCAAACATTTAAAATATGGTGGGTATAAGTTTCAAGTTTTCTCTTTAGCTTGAAATAGCTGATTCAGGTTCTCAAGTTAACATTCCTCAAAGGCCAATATCTGTTGCTGATGGATCCAGGTTGAGAAGTGGAATTCCTAAGTTTGGTGTAGGAACAATTTTCTTAACAGACTTGTACCTTAGAGTCACTGCGTCTTCCTGGAAGTCTATCCAACTCTAACTGTATTTCAAAACAAAAAAAGAGATAACAACCTGCTGTAAGCTAAAAGTGAATGCAAGGTGTCCCTTGGAAAGCAGGACACGTGTGCAGGACAGATAGATGCCCAGAGGAAGAGGGGTCAGGACAGAGCACTCTGCAGTGCTTCACCCTTTAAGCTGGAGCAAGCAGAGCTCACCCTACCCACCAGCTAGCCTTCTGGCTGGGGTCCCATGTAACTGCACTGCCACAAGGCCTCCTGCCTGTGATCTGCTTGGCTCTACTTTTCATATTTTCCCTAAATCACAATACGTTAACTGTCTTGCTCTGTTTTCCACTGTAGCTACTTGTTTCACATCCAACCCTGCAGTCTGTCTTTCTCTACTTCCTCAGGAGGGACATTAGATTCTTGCCAGGCCATGCCTTTACATGATGGAGTATGTCATTCTTCAGTTCGTGCTGCTCATCCTGCAGATGGAACTCTTCAAAGTTATTTTTAAATATAAAACATAAAACAGAGGAAACAGTCTCTCCAGAACTCTGCAAATTCAAGCTTAATTTTGCTTCTTGTGATCCCCTTTCCTGGACTCCATTTTCACTTATATTCTTGGTTGAAATGTCTCTGTCTGCCTCTCATTCAGGGTGTAGGGTCCCCCAGCTCCACTGCTGGGGCTCAGTGAACATTAAGAATGACAAGCTTCAGTCCAGTAATAACTCACATGGGTAAATATGTGTGAGTAAATGTATTACATGCTGACTGCAGGCCCCTCATGCTCCTAGGAAGGTGGGGAAGGTAGGGGTGGTTTCCTGGACTTGTGCACCTTGCCAACTTGCTGCCAGGGGGAGCAAACCCACCTGACGCTTAACACTGAGAAGGTCATGCTAAGCTGAGCGTTCCCCGGCTGGGAGCACCTGTGCTGCCCACAGATCAAGGAGGGCCTTGAGTAGCCAGGCAAAGTTGGAGAAGATGGCATCTCAGAGACAAAGGAATATAGAAGAAAATGAAGACTGAGATGGAGTGACTGTTAAGTTTGTTGCCAATACAAGTGGGGCAAATTTGAGTGAACACGTAGGGTTTTGACTCTGAGGGTTGGGGCTTTCACATTAACTGTAAAAGAATAATTTGAGGTATATGCAGGACTGGAGACACAATTGATAGGACTTAGTGCAAAATGAAAATGTGGAGCCCCTCATGAACGAAGCGTTAAGAATTTCAGGATGGCCACAGGAGAACATTCTCCTGGGGCAGGGGGTAGTGGGCCTGTGCCCTTCTGAGCACAGGGCTCAGCACAGGTGCACAGCTGTAGCTCACATGCTGGGAGGCCAGCCCTGGCCATGCAGGAGGGAGAGCAGACCAAGGGCAAGGTATGGTGTATAAACACAAAAGCCATACAGCTGCCTGGACAGAAGTTACTGGTTGGTTGAAGTAAGTCCTTGACTTTCAGTTCAGGCCCCAAATTTCTGAGCCCCAAATCTTGTTTGTTGAGTCTAGAGTAGTTGCCATGAGTTCACCACCTTTTTTTTTTTCCCCTTGCTCTTTTTCTGCTAATTCACTGACAGGCAGTTGCTCAGATTCCTTTTGAAGATTACCTTACTCCTCCAGGCTCAAGGTCAGGAAGCAGGCTAGTCTCCATTTGCACACGCTGCAGGCTCCCTGAGCAATTCCTTTATCAAGAATTAGGCCTTGAAGGCAAGAGGGATTTGGCTCAGTGGAAAGGACAGAGCAGGCAGAGGAAGCCTATAAACAATGGCCTGAGGGGAAGGTAGCTGTCAACTCAGGAAGGAACTCAGTTGGGACCTTGGGGATGAGGCAAGACATGACAGGGCTGTGACTGGGCGGGAGCTGGGGCTGCAGAGGATGGAGGGACTGCAGAGCCTGACTCAGGAATGAAGCAGAGGCATAAGGATGCCTGGCGAAGCCAGGTGCCCCGGGTCTGCATCTGCAGGGCCAGCCCACAAGTTGGTAGAAAATGCAGAGTAATCACAGGACCTGCAGCCTGCAGAAGGCAGAGGCCAGGTGGCCAGCGCCCCCGTGTGAGTTCCAGTGTGGGAGATGATGTCCAGGGATGGAGCGGCTCTGGAATCCATGCCTTCTCCCTCTCAGTCCCAGGACCACTCCTTTGCATCAAATTGCACCTTGCTGAAACTGAGTACCTGTCATCCCCCTTCTGCAACTCTGGGTCTAGCCTTTTATCCCCTCTGGGGAGGCTTTGAGCTCTTTTATGCTATCCCCCACCTCCTGTATGAAGCCATCTATATGTCTTCCTTGGGTCTAACCTTGAGGCCTGTCATCAGCTTCCCAGTCAAGCTGCATATACTGTCATCTCTTGAGGATGGTTAATGAGAGGAATAATCTAGTAACAGGATTAATAATGATAACAGAAACTTCTGGAATAATTTTTTAAAGAATGGAGGCCTGCTTTCAGTGTCCTATGAGTGTGTGTTTGAGGGCTTCAGCTTTGAATTCTATTCCTTTGAATCTCTTCCCTCAATTATATTTAGAGGGTTTAATGTCCAGAGGCTACTTGTTTGAAAGCATTTGATAACACTAAAGGAAGCATACACATAAATCCACAGATGTATAGGCCAACTGCCCCGAGCATGCAGTTCTTGCCGGTGGACAGAAGGAAGCAACCTGGAGGGTCCTCACGTCATCAACTGACCTTTCCAGAATGACCCCGAGAACTCGAGAAGCAAGTCCCCCGAGTAAACCAGCAAAGGCTCAGAAAGAGGAATGCCCTCCTGCGGTCACACCAGGAGTCAGGGGCACAACAAGGGCTCAGCTCTGGGTCCTAACCCCTGCTCCAGTCCCCTTCCACTGTACCACATTTGTGTTGGCCCTGCTCAGGGTTACCTTAACACAGAGCAGGAAGCTCTGATGCAAACAGACAAATTTTAGAGTGAGTTGAGAAAAGAGAGGGTTGCCTTTGGTGAATAGCTGACACTGTTCCCAGCACAGGCTGCTCTATAGCAAATGTAAGGCTTAGCTGTTTTTCATGATGGCTGTTGTCAGCAGGACCTGGAGATTCACTGTCATATGCACTGGCTGATCCTCGGGGTCTGGGCTGGGCATGAAGCAGAAGCAAATGCCAGGAGCTCAGGGCCACGAAAGGTTTCAGAATCCATTAGTTTGGTGGTGGTGGCTAGAGTGGACTTTTGGGGTGAACTTTAAATTTGAAGTATAACATTCATACAGGAAGGAGCACATACCTGAGTGTACAGCTCAATGAATTGTTATCCCAAGGTAACCAGCATCCAGATCAAGATATAGAACATTATCAGGGTCATTTATTTTTAAAGGGCTGAGATGAACTCTTCTGTTCCCTGAAGGAATACACTTTCTGCTTTCCATCCCAGCAAGAGATTGTCCTTTTGCGTTACATTCTTCTTCCCCACTACCATGTAGCATAGAGCAGGCATAGAGGAAACAAGGCCAGGAAGGGTAAGTCTGGGCTGAGGTTGGGGTGGAGGGCATGGGTCAGGTGAAGGCAGCTGGTTAGGCAGTGGACAGGGAGGTAAAAGAGGGCAAGTGGGGGCTGGAAGAGGAGCCCTAGAGAGTGAATTCCCCTGTTTCTCATGGGGCTGAAGGCAGAGGCCCCAGGTATCCAAGGGAGCTGGGCTGGGAGAGCCCAGGAATGGAGGAGTAAGTGGCCCAGGTCTCAGACAAGAAGGTGGGAGGTTGTGCAGTGGATTATTCTCAATCGGAGGAGGCACTGGGGACAGGGGAGCTTGCCCTGAAGAAGCCTGTGTCTCTTGACCTGCAGGACACTCATTTTTCACATAATGATCCAGGGAATGAAGGAATGAGGAGACGGAAACCCAGTCTGTCGGGTCACTGGTCACATTGGCTGACTGAAGGAGCTTGAACTTGGGACCTTTCCTGCCCCTTCAGCCTAGCCATCCCACAGTTCTGAGAGCGCCATGCTTCTGATAAGCTCCAGAAACAAAGCAAGAAACTGTCCCATTCTAAAACACCCCTCAGTGGCTTTTCTTTTTAAGGCATGGTTTAAAAACTTTCATACACCAGGAGCGCATGGGGGCAGTGGTTACCTGTGGCCATGGGAGTAACTCTCTCCTCTGCTCATTACTTCAGTGAAGTTGGCCAGTGACCAAGAAGACAATAATCCTTTGAGTCCCAGCAAAGCAGGCTATGGCCACTTGGGATTTACACTGGTTTTTCACTGTTGTTGTCACCTCACACAGAGCAAAAATAAATTGGCTCATGGAACAGTGTCCTTGGAAGGGTGGGGGACCAAAACCAATGTACAGTGACTCTCATTTTAAATCCCAAGGCTTTCATAATCCACTGTGCTTATTGATCACCATCTTAATTGGTTTTGCCTGAGTCGCTGCTAAGCCCATAAGGCCATCTCCAAAAAACAGCTGCACAGGTGAAGGTGCCAGGCCATGGCAGTGCTGCGACGCTGCGGCCAGGCTGGAACTGAGCTTTTTAGATGTCACCATGGGATGACACTTTTGAACTTCACTGCATAGAGTATTTAATATCTACTTAAATGTTCAATTTGCCCTAATCTTTCCAGGAGTGAGTCATTTGTCTGATGGTTTCTTGCATAATAGGGGTCACGTTGACACGAGGCTGGGGTCATCCCCTAGCCAACGGCGCTTGAGTGGAGGGTCCCCCGCCTCATCCCCTGCCACTGCACCTCACGCACTGCCTCCACTTGTCTGTTTGCAGGCTTGCAGAGATTCTGTGAAGATATAGAGATGATGATTGGATTCCAGCCAAACATTTTCTGGAAAGTCTGCTGGGCATTTGTAACCCCAACCATTTTAACTGTAAGGATTGCATGCACTATCATGTAGATAGGATCTGGCATGTGTATGTGGTACTTTATGTCTGAACAAGGCATGTGCCTGCATCTAAGCTTGGGAAGCTGATGGGATGGCCTTTATTCTTGTTTCTCAGATGAGGAAATAGGTTCAGAAGGGTGAAGTGCCTCAGATGCTTAGCTGTGACTCATGCACAGTTCGGAGCACCCTTATGGAACACCTCCCGTTATATCAGTCCATCTCACATACTGACAGCAGATAACAATCACTATTCCACATACTAACCGTGGGCCAGGCTCTCTTCAAAGTGCTTTATGTGTGTCGCCTCATCTCTCCCTCACAGCAGCTCTGTGGGGTCGGCGTTATCATCATCTGCATCTTATAGATGAGGAAACTGATGCTGTCTTGCCAATGGGTTTCAGCCCCTGGCAAGTTCACTATGGATTCAGTGTGACCAAAGAAATGACAGTAGAATGTTCTTGGGGTGAAAGGGTCATATCCAACTTTATTTCCACGGTGGCAGGTCAATCACTAGAATCCCATCCAGTCAGAGCAAGTTTGCATGCAGCAGGCTGGTCTCTGCCTCTGGGCCTCTCTGCCTGCACAGTCATCATCTGGGCCTCTGTCCTTGGCACTGCCACCACTCCAGCCTCTGCTCTGTTCTCCTGTAGCCTTGCAGCCGTGCCACCGTGTCACCCAGAGCACTGGGCGGAGCTCTTTATATACAGTCAATAGCAACGTATTGCCCACACGTGTGCAGTGAGCTAGCCAACCAGAGCCAGGCAAGAATCCGGGCCACAGGAACCTTCATCTTATCCACAGATGCCCAGAGCTTATATGACTTCCCTAACATTGTACCTCATGCTAACCTCATCATTAGCAACAGCCTGCGTTCAAACCCAGGCAGTTTAGCTCCAGAACTCTTATTTAACTTAACCACTACTCAGCACAGACGCTCTACAGCTAATATAGAGTAAAGCAGACTTTTAGTGTTCATTTTTATTGCTTTTGAGATCTTGTCATCCTCAAGTGTGATGATGACGTTTTGAGATCATCTGACATTCATCTTAAAGATCAGAGCCCTTCATGTGTCAGTAAGTCTGCGTAAGAACTTACATGCACATCCAGGCACCTCCTTTATTGTGCCATAGGCTGCAGGTTTAGCCTTGATTCACTCTCTGAGCCCAGTAATTGATGGAGACCTTGCCATTCCCTCTCCTCCCCTCGGGTTTGCAGCGGGTGTCATCGCCCCAAGGCTGCAGGAAGCCGGCTGTAGTTCCAGATGAACCCAGCAGGTGGCACTAGAAACCAGATTAAGACACTTATTTTACTACCCAGTACCAGCTTCTGTAAAGGGAAACAAGACAGGGTGGAAGTAAAATTGTAAAGAAAATCTATGTTCTCCCCCTCCCCCTCCTTTTTTTTCCTACTGTCACAGAGTGAATTTTAATCAAAGCACCTCAATGTCTTTCTGAAAACACAGAAGTTGAGAGAGAAAAAACATTCAGCATTTATCTCCCTCTATGCTGACATGGACATCAGAACAAGGCCCACATTTATACTCACATTTTAGAGGCCATAATTGGTCTGAGAAGTCACACCAGATTCAGGGTATGAGAGCTGAAAAGGATTAAGATAGACTTTTCAGTCTTTTGAATTCAGAACTGAAATGTATATGAAGAACTCAGATTTACCTAATTAGTGCCTGATGTTCTTTGTCTCTACTGAGCTGTGCCAATCTCCTGGTCACTACTACACATGATTTATTCTTGGGTGAAATCAAAGTTAGAGTCTGTTCTAGATTCTGCCTACCTTTCCCTCCTGTATGGGAAGAGATTAAACTTCAGAGAATTTTATTATATTCTACAGAAGCATACCACATCATCCTAATAATTGGCCCTACTATTGGTGGAGGTCTCTTAAGAGGCAGGCACTTTATGCACAATGTCTCCAGAGCTTCCGACCACTCTGGTTGGTGGGTGATTCTCTCCCCATTTTGCAGTGTGTGGACGGATGCTTGGAGAGGCTAAGGAGCTTGCAGGTAGTAGAGCTAAGAACTAAGTCCAGAGCTGTCTAGGCCTCAAGCCCACACTCTTAAAAAAATTTCTAAATACCCAGTGCTTTCATCTCCCAGTGGAGTTTGGCTAGCTTTGAATTCAAACAATCCCAATCATCTTTATGAGCAGAATGTCTTAAAGGGGCTTATGAATTTAAAATTCTAGGGACTCACTGTGGGTTTTAAAAAACTATGCTGTGCTCTACTTGATTTCCATTATAAAACTCACCTCAGAAACCTGTAGAGAGGTCCCAGAAAATATCCAGAACCAGATTCCTTTTCTGTGTTTGGGAGCTAGGATCAAGTACAGGTAACCAATTCCATCACCCTCATTAACTAGTCTGTTTCCAGGGCCTGCATCAGCAAAAGGTCAGGGCGACCTGACTCAGTGGCTAATTTATCAACTCTCATGACCAGGCTCATCTGAGGGCAGGGTTTTATCAAAGCTGACACAGTAAATTTATGGCAAGAAGAAGTCTGCAGAGATAACTTTGATATAATATTTGTGCAACTCAAAATGGATGTAAAGGACCAAGCCTAACACTTACTTTTTTTGCCATTTGCCCTTCTGTAAAATGGATATTTGTAGTATGCCGGAAGGAGCTAAGATTATGGGCTTAAATTACTTGGAAACCCCTGAAATAAAATTGATCATTTTTATATGTGCCTTTGTGAATTTATAGAGCTATAAATATTCTCCATGCAATTATTATATACATAGTCAGGTCACATTACTGAGTTATGTGCACACATAAGCAGATGTATTGCTATTTATATAGTAAATGAAATGGAGCAACTTACTATAATTACATTAGGCCACACTTCCAATAGACTGGTTAATAAAGCTTATCACTCTAGGGGCAAATGTTTAAAAAGGGGCCTAGAGGAAGGCATCTCTTTCCATAGGAGCAGTTTTTTACACAGTTGTCTTCAGGCTCATGTTGTGTTTAATCAATATATTGAATTATTGTTGCATTGAAATAATCACTTCCCCCAGCAGCCTGGGCTTTGCAGCAATAATATCAATATGCCTTACATCTGTGTTGGGCTTCATGCTTTTCCAAAACACTTCCATATATTGTCTTTCCTGACATAATTCCCTCCAACAATTTGTGGGCAATTATTTTACTGCTTACAGTAGAGGAAGAGAGGTGAGAGAAGGAAGGACTTAACGTTGTTATAATTAGGGATGTTATGTCAGGCTGATGCTGCACAGGCAGGAGGAATTCAGGGAAGAACACAGTGTTCTCAGGGAATGCCCCCCCAAAGGCTCGGCAAGAGCAGTTAGGGCCCCTGCTCTTCCTCAGCGCCTCTGCTCGCCCGCCTGTGTGTTCCCTCGCTCCTTTAGAGCTGCACCAGCCCGTCTGCAGAGGCTTCTCACTGCTGTTGGCAGCCAGTGATGGCAGATGATGGCAGGAAACAAATCATGTCCTCTCTTAAATTGATGGGGGGCTCTTGCATAAACACCAGGCTATTGTACCCAGAAAACCCTTATGTTTTATACACAGTGTGAAATACATCCGTCTTAGAGCAAAGCAGTCTGAGACATAAAGGTCCCTCAGCCAATTAGTGATGGATCCAAGATTAGCCTGCCTGTCTCGGGGCTCGGGCCCACTGTCTGGTGATGAGGCCGGTTCACCTCACGTCAGTTGAGAGTGGGCTGTACATCCAGCCTCTTTGTTCCACAGCTTATTATAGGACTAAGCTTCTGGCTGAGTTTCTGCTTGGGGGCTACTCCAGGTCTTGCTTAGCCCACTTGAGAGGCAGCTCTGGATGTGGGCCATTCCCTAATCAAGGAGAAGCCTACATAGATTCAATTCATTTTTTAAAAATTAAAGTATATGAAGTCAATGTATTTCTTTCTTATAACAGAAGCCAGATTATCCATTATAGAAAGTACAGACAACCTCTTAAAAGCCCTCACTGCATCTCCAAACTCCGCCCACCAGTCACCTTGGTGTAGGTCCTTTAAACTTGTCTTCTCAGCCCATGTGTGGTATATAAGTGCATATGCAATGCTGGTACCTAAGGCCTGGCAAATGCAGGGTCTGCAGCTAAGGGTGCGTCATCCTCATCTCTTTGAAATTCACTTTATACATTTGCAGAATGATCTTTTTCAGGGTCCTTATGGGTATAAGGTGAGATAATGTGCGTGAGAGCATCAGACTCATAGCAGAGGTTCAGTAGTTCAGTACATGGCTGTTGAATGAATGATATATTTCACATCACCACCCTAACATGTGTTTCTTTTCTTCCTAGTTTATCCTTTGCTTCAGCTTTTACCAGTGGGAGCCCATGACCTATGGCTCTTACCGCTACCCTAACTGGTCCATGGTACTTGGATGGCTGATGCTCGCCTGTTCTGTTATCTGGATCCCAATTATGTTTGTGATAAAAATGCATCTGGCCCCTGGCAGATTTATTGAGGTAATTCTATCAGCTCTGTTCCCCTGCCATCCTCTCCCGTGAGAGAAGCTCTGAGAACTCCGTACATTAAACAACAACAGATTTAGTAACTTATTCTAGAGGGAGACTTGGTGATTAGGTGATTACAGTTGCCACTGTTTCTATTAAACCCATTTTTATTATGTATTTTTCCTCTAATGGAGGGGCTTAGCCAAACCACAGGCCAAGCTGTTATGCTTTTCCTCAGTGTGGTGACATCTCTGGGGAAGAAGTGATCAGACTGTCTCCTATTTCCTGAAGTTTCCCCCTCCACCCCCCACATGCACAGTTTAAATTCCAGTGTTTGGTTTTTAATCACACACCAGATTCCCTTTTCCTAATGTTCCTCTCTGTCCATGCCTCCTCCCTCCAAGTCTCTATTACCATGAAATTTTAAATCACTCCCCCTTTCTATTGTATTGCTGTATTAGGGATGACTGAGGGGTCCAAGCTTATTAAAATGTCACCACCCCCATAGAATGTCACGAAAGGTCCAGAGCATGGCTGGTATGAGGTGAGACTTGTTTTTCTTGGTCAGTTAATCCCTTGCTGGACCTATTTCTGATTTCTAATGCCAAAAAAAGAAAAAAACCCACCGTCACTCTAGATGGGAAGAGACTGTCTCTTGTTGAGCCACCAGTGAAGTGTGGCAGGCTTCTGTTAATTATGAGAAGTCACTTGCTGAGATGTGCTAGAATAGATCAGCATTGCCTCTATCTTGAAGACCCAGAGGTCTGACATTTTGGACCTAACCAGTGCTACTGAGGATTTGGCCCACATACCAGCAGATCAGAACCATCTGGAGGCTTGTTGGAAAGGCAGAATATGGTCAGGTTCCAGCTTGGTGCCAGTGAACCAGAATCCTGCAGCAGTGTGGCCCTGGGGTCTATAGTTTAACAAGCACCCCAGGTGACTCTGATGCCTAGACCAAAGGGAGAGACACCTGCCCGGAGAGGGCGGTGAAGAACAGCTGAATGGGCTTTGCTCTTGGTCATTCATACTGAACAGAGGTCTCTGGAGCCTCCGGTGGAGGCTTTGGAGGGGCCAAGCAGAACAGGAGTAAAGCGTGTGAGTAGGTGCATAACACGGACATCCATGTAACGGGAAGGTAGGCTTTGTTTCCGCTGAACTAAAGATGAAGCCCGAGTAGACAAAGGGAGATGTAGGACTCTCCTTCCTCCAGCACTGTTCCGGTTTTCATCTGCAGGAGGTTCTGTCCATTTTTTCTTGAGGTAAATGACTATGGCCCCTCTGATCCCTGGGGATGGCTCTCTCGTGCCCCAAGTGAACCTGCCACCAACTGACCCTGATGCCTCATTCCCTCTGAACAGAAGCTGCTTTAGCCTCTGTTACTTTTGTCTTAGGCCTAAATTCTCTAAACTGATGCATTGGCTATATAAATTTATTATGGTTAATGTGGGACCCAAAGGTTGGAAACTGATGATTAAGGGGAGATTAAACTAACAGCTATAAGAAGCAGCTTCACTTTAATAGGTAATAAACATATAATTGTTCTCCCTTATGTAGTCAGAAATATATTTTCTTTCCTGTTTCTAGAAAATGTTGCAGTCAAATTATGTTTTCTGTAAGAAGTTCAGTTGAAAGATTAGAGACATTCCCATTATTTTTAGCTTGCCTGCAAACTCCTCACACTGCTGAAACAAGGCAGAAACATATATTTTTGTCAACAGATAATTAAAATCTTTGCTCACTCTTGGCAATGTATCTTTGGGGTTGAGTTTTTTTTTGTTCCCAGCCATTTATATACTTTTGGGAAATATGCTAAACAAAATCCAATTATTTTGATGTAACAGCTCACTGTTGAGACTACAGAACAAAAGTAAATGAGCACACGTCCTCTGCAGACTGCATTTGGCCATGGAGAGAGAAGCTGGTAGATTCTCTTCATTTGGAGGGAAGAAATGTATAATTAAAATCCGGGCCCTTTGTCCTCTGTTAATCTTGTGCAAAGCAAACCCTGAGCAATCGTGATAGTGGTTGCAGGGTAAGGTAAATAATTTTAAGTGAACCAAACTAAGTCTTCTCTTTAACGTCCCTGGCCTAGTTAGTTAATGGGGCTGCTCCTTCTAACTGCTTCCCCTGGTGGGGGACCTCGTGGCTCAAGGGGTTGCTGGCATATGTGGTTGTAGGCCATTTGGGAGTGGGTGGTGCCTCGGGGAGGAAGGTGCATTGCTTCTGTGACCCTGTGTGTCTTTGGCTTCTTTGCAGAGGCTGAAGTTGGTGTGCTCACCACAGCCGGACTGGGGCCCATTCTTAGCTCAGCACCGTGGGGAGCGTTACAAGAACATGGTTGACCCCTTGGGAACCTCCTCCCTGGGACTCAAACTGCCAGTGAAGGATTTGGAACTGGGTACCCAGTGCTAGTCTGATGGCGTGGGATTGCCCAGACTTGATCCTGTTTTTCCTGTCTCCCCCTAATGTTCTCTCCCCTGCTTTCTTCCCATTTTTCTTCTTTGTTCTCCCCACATCTTGGTTCATATCCATGCATGAGAGTGGTTATATGGAAAAGTAAGACATAGTGTTGCATGCCGTAGTGAAGAGCTAGACAGACCGCTTGAGGGGCGGTGTGCCTGTGTCCATGGTGTCAGTTCCCAGCAGGGTTGATGCCTTGAGCAAGTGCTTCACCCCGCAGGAGCACTCTGCAGGGAGTCATGGGTAAGAATGTGACTTGGTCTGTAGAGAAGTACCCACTGTGTCCTCCGTGGAGCCAGGGAGACATATACAGGATGGCAGAGTTCTGAGACTGTTAATTTGGGCTCATCAGTGTATAGAGCTGAGCCGAGCAATGTAGTGATTTCATTCAGACACAGAAAGTTCAAGACAGGGTACATTTGGAGGGGCCGCAGTGGTCAGAAAGTGTTTCAGAGTAAGACAAGGCCAGTGGATTCGGACCCTGGAGCAGTTAAGTTCATCTTTCCATTCATGACTGTGGATCTGTTTCCTTCATTTGGACCAACTGTGTCAAGTGTGCCACGGACTCAGATATTTTCCTCTGTACACTTCGATTCTCAGTGAAGAGTCAGTTCTCTCACTTCAGTTGTCTTTTTTTTTGCTTTGAACAACATCTTTGTCAGTTCTTTTTGGCATTTGCTTCACCTCTGCCCAAGGAGCCATCACAGAGTTTGTACTTAATTTTGTATGTTCACAGTAGAGCTCCCTTCTAGTTTCTAAGTGATGTTTAGCTTTGTGATTCAACGTCATCATCCGGCTTTCTTCTCTTCTCAACGTCTTTCTGTAAGTTGTAGATATCTTGTCTTTCAACCTCTGGGAAAACAAGAATTACCCTGGTTCTGTCTATATACTATATTTATAAGATACAAACTCTTTAAAGACAGATAACTTCCCAATTTTTACTCTTAATTTTTTCATTTACAGTAAATACCAATTGTGGCCATTAAAGAAATGGAGAGTTTAATAGAAAGCAACCATAATATTTACTATGCTGGTAGTACATTTTAGGTCGCTGTTTTTACAGAAATTTCCGATAAAGACAGCTTAGGTAAGTAGCAAGTGAGCCAATTAAGACTATAGCTTTTAAAAGTACATTTAGCCAATTCAATTTTAAGAGTTCCCAATTCACAATACTCATAACTGCACTCTAATGAGAGCAAATCATATGTCTGCAAAGATTGGCAAAGCCGTAACCTTTATTATCTCCTTGTATCCTGAACATACATATATGAAACTTTAAAGATGTGATACGTGTTCATGTAGTGTGTACTTGTAGTGGTGTTTTCTGTCCTTATAAATATCTTATGAATCACTGTAGAGATAGTGAGTTTAGAATAGTGTTAGTCTGTTTTTTTTCTCTTACAGTAATAGTATCTAAGCCTAAATTGTTTCCTTTAGGGGAGACCATTTCAATCATTTCCTTATTTGTCTTCACATTTCAGGGTCTCAGGCAAAGTTTTCAGTTCAAATCTTGTATATTGATGTGACATTTTTATCTTGTTCATCAGCAGTGGAACCCAACAACAGACCTTAATGTAACATTAAAAAATAATATGACTTCATTTGTTAAAAAAGTCTTAACTCATTTTCCTGAGCACTCCCTTTTCTAGGGCAAATTTCATTGTTATTTGCCAACACTGTCATGAACTTCTGGTTTTCAGGAACTGCCTTTGGAAACTTTTAGAAAAGGAAACAAAGATGGGTTTGAATTTTAGGTTTTCATCTCTATGTCTGCAGCGTATGTTTGTTCTTCCCCCTCCTTGTTCTCCTTTTCTATCTCCCAAAGCTAGAACTTACTAGAACTGTCACAGAGACTAAATCCTGCATTTCCCCTAGACTTAGCCTTAGGAAGACTGAGCTGTGGCCTCACATGTCCCAGTGTTTCCCATAGTGACCTGTGTGTCACTAACACTGGTCCTGAAAGCCGTATTGCTGAGAAGCCCCCATGACCAGCAGATTTCACATAGTGGTACCAAAACTTAGCCTCTTCAGTTGAGAACTAGTGGAATGGGAGAGGCAGAGAGGAATCATTTAGGTTTGGAATTATCTGTAGCCTTTCCAATTTGAAAGCTGAAGAAAATAGCTGAAATCAATTAGCATTCTCTCATGGGACTGGCATGTCTGTGTCATGACGAATGGATTTTGGCTTGCCTCTCTTGCCTCTTGGCTAAAACTCGAGTCTGATGCTGCATGCCAACCCAGTTTCTGCTAATTATTACTGTTGTGATTAAAAGAAGGGAGAGAATCCACGGCTGCGGCCAAGTTTGTTTTGTGCAAACCGAAAGTTAACTAGCGACATTGGGGACCTTCTCACCAGCCACGTTCTGCAGTGTGTAAAGAAGTTGGTGGGCAGCTACATTTGTGTTAATTAGGATTTGTCCAAGTTAAGGCAACTTAGTAGCTGTTCCCTGAATAGCTGTGGTGTTCTTCCCCTTCCTACAGTTTCCAAGTTTTATGTGAAATTTGCTTCCAGGTGAAAGGGTCCAAACTTAACTGGAAAAAACGGTTATCTTGTGAACTTAGTTTTGCCCATTTCTAGAGCCATGTTCAACTGTGAGGCTTCATATGCGCTCAGTGTCTAAGCTGATTCCAGTTATCATGCATCAACCTTTGCTGTACCTTCCGTAGACTTGGCTGGGATGCCAAGAGCTGAGATGCATATGACTGGAAGAATGTTTCCATGCTATTAAAATGCATGATCAATTGGAAGGAAGAAAAAAAAGAAGGAATAAAAATAAGATGAACAGCATTGTCATAAACTGCCACTTGAGAGTTCCCCATCAACTGAGGAACAAACTGTGTTGCCAGAGACTTTATTGGTTCACTATGCAGAACAGTGGGGTATTTTCCACTCATGAGGTTATTTCCTAACACCAATAAATGCCAGAAACCCATTCAGAGAAAAAAAAAGCCATATGTTAAAAACAGTAACCCTATAATATCCTTAAGGAGAAAAAAAATGTATATTTCTTAACCATTGGTGGTGTGGCTTCTTATGCAAAGTTGTCTTGCATATTAGTAACTTTTAAATCTCTTTAGGGCTGTGTGTCATGTAAAAATGTGTCTAACCTGGTCTTTTTTGGCTCATTTCTTTCCTTTATGTTTAGGTACTGCATGAAATCTGTGGTCAGTTCAAAATCTCGAGGACCTCAATGTCTTTGAAATTCCCAATGTGTTTTTAATATGTAAAAAATGCCATCAACCTGCATTTCAGTGAGCTGCACTTTAAAGAATTTAACACAATGACCTTTAAACAGATAAGACTTGGGTTGTCTTTATGCTAATATTGCACTGGAGTTGAGTTTCCCTTTAAGTTCTTCCTCTGTTATGTACGGGCGCCTCAGTGCTTCCTGACCACCTTCACCTGTCAGCAAGGCTTTCCCATGCCTCAGCTAAGATTTTTCTTTCCCCTTTGTTCCCTTGCTCGTCGGTCATCATCCTCTTCCCAGAGACTTGCACAATAACTATTGCTTGCTGTACGTGTGATGACGAGATCAGACCGATGCTTGTCCCTCCTGGGTTTGGGTTTGTGACACACTGCTTGGAGGCAGTGACTCTAGTGAAGGCGCGCTGTGTGGCAGGCTGTCTTGTGGGGACAAAGGCCAAGGCCAGCGAATGAGCATTTCCTCTGTTTTATGCTGGATATTTGGCGGAAAACTTCCCGGCGAGGAGCAAAGCTTTGGGTAATTTAATCTTGATAATAATTTCTCTGCAAGTGGCCCTAGGATTTGTAAAAGTGAAGCTTCCTATCTTTCTCTTATTTTGCTCTGACTGTACAGAAAGGCCAAGTAATTTTGAATTGTGGTCTCTGCTTGGGTCACCTCCAAGCAGCCTGCAGCCAAAGAGGAAAGTGTTTTCAGATTGGGCATTCATCACCTCTGAAAAGCAAGCAGTGGTTTGATTTGCCTGCCATGGATTAAATACATCTTCAGGTAACCATTTGCCTTAAAGGTGTATTTTATTGTTAGGGTGATACTTAGTAATTGATAGGAACTGTTTTTCATTTTTGGGGGTCATTTTTTGCACTTTATTATGGACCTATCATGGATAGGTTTATTCTCAAATTGCATACTTGGCTAATGTCCTAAATGCAGGCATCTTATGTGGTACTGTTGCCTGTGAATAAAGATATGTTCCCTAATCAGGTCCTTATATTTTTTCATTAACTGTACATGAAGAAAATATATTATGTTACAAATGATACATCATATATATATATATCTTAGAGAGTACATATTGTATACTGTGCATTACTCATTTAAAAAGTCATTATTCTTGAGGCCCTACCTCAAATTTTGTATTTATGTGTACAAATGCAATTTATTGTATTATATATTTGCCTATTATATACTGATATAAATTAGAGTCTATCCTAAGAGTGTATGAGTTCACAAAACCCTAAATAAATGTCAGTGTTTAAAACATGATGACTACAGTATTGTGTGTACTACAAACCCATTATACCACATTCTTTTTTAATAAATGGCCTTCAGGTATCCCCAGGATTGATCTATTTTATTGGGTGAAACCTGGAACAGAAGTGGAAAACTGCCCTCCTGGGAAAAACGAGATACTGCACTGCTACAGAAACAAGTATCAATTAAGCTGTTATATTCTTAATCATCAGAATATACAATTATTTGCTGAATTATTAATTATCTCTCATAGGGAAGGAGAGAGAAGGAGGGAGAGAATCTGAGTGAATCTGAACAGAGGGTCTGAGCAAGTTAAAAATCCTTGGTTGTGTTTTAGCAATCATTTTGTCAATCTTCGACTCAACTTTATTTCAATTCAGCAAACATTTATGTAGCTCCTGCATTGAGTTAGACCCCAGGCAAAACTGAATAAAATATAAAACAGTCCCAAATCTGAGGGATTGTAGAGCTTAGTAGAAAAACTACCCATATTAAATGAACACACAAACAAATCAATAAATGACATCCCTTCCCTTTTAAGCTGGTGTAGTGCCCTTGCTCCCTCCCAGAGATGGGTTCTGGGCTCCAGCATGGTGTGGAGAGACTGGGACTGTCCTTTCTAATCAGGTCATCCCAGAAGCTGGGCTCTGTCCTCCTCGAATGAACATAACACATTCATGTCCTGCCTACATCTTTAGCTTCCATGTTGGCAGGCTGTTGGGATGAGCTGGGCCAGCCTGTGGGAAAAGAAATGCCCTCACCAACTGATGCTGAAACGACATGTGAAGAGCATACATGTCCATCCTGTGGTAATTGGACTTACACATTCAGGCATGTCCATAATACTGTGCTTCACAGACAGATGGAGCAGCAAATATCAAACTCAGCATAAGACCTTATCTTGAAAAAGCAAGAAGAGCGTTCTGTGGGATCAGAGTTTGATTTCCTTCCTGAGATCCCTTTGCTCAGCTGTGTTTGCTTTTAACTTTTTATTTTGAAAATTCTCAAGCATACCTAAGAGTAGAGAGTGTAGAATAATGAAGTCCCACATCAGCATTCCTCAGTTCCAACGATTATCAACTCACATCCAAGCTTCCCTCGTGTATCCCTCTCCCCACTCGGAACTGAAACATTTTTGTTTCTTTGAAGTATTTTTGAAGTAGATCCCCCAAACCATGGAATTTTACTTGAAATGCTCTTTTGTGTTTTTATACCCTTTTTAGATGTCTTTCCCTGAGGGGGTACAATGACAAAATGTAGGAAGTTTACAGGACCAATGGACTCTGGGCCGTTAAAGACGGACACAAACATGGGTCTGGAAGGAGTTGAGGTGGCGTTTGCCCTCCAGACTCTCCGGGCTTCCTCTGTTCCATCTTTTATTTTGTTTTCATTTGGCGACTATTCCTCCTGCTGGACTTTGCAGCTCTTTTCTTAACTGAACTGACTCCTGCTGCCTTTGATTGTTCTCGGCTTCTGCTCATGTGTTCTTCCTCCTTCTACCCAGATGTCCTGGAACCAGAGATTCAGAATCTCACAGTTATATAGACGTCAAAGGTCATTTATTCCACATCTCTGACACACAAATTATTCTGTTTTGTGGAAACTGGATTTGCAAAGACATGCATGTGGGATGGGTATGTGCTGTCTAAAAGATTCACCAGAGGGCCCTTTACAACAGAAAATCCTCCAGTGCCTTGAAAATTGCTCAACTTTATAAAAACTGGCTTTACTTTTCTGATTTATTCTACTGTGTAAAGCAGAGAGACCACACGTGCAGTTTGGGCCACTCCTTTTTTGACTTTTAGTATAATTTGTAATTTATGAGAATTTTGATATTGCAAGTCATCTAATGCAGCATCATGACCATTCTTGAAAGCTTTTCCAGACCCTTGTAGGGTTAAGAGAAAATAATAACTGGAATATAGTATGGATCCACACTGACCCAGAATCACATTTTCATCATTCTTGGATTCATTCACTCATTAATTTTATACTATCCTCAGTGTCTTAATTACTTGTATGTTGCCAGTACCTAACAGTTTGTGACCCACAGTAGATACTCAAAAATGCATTTTTAATTGAATTAGCAAATATTATACATTGCTCTGTACAAGGAGCAGAACTCAGTGGTATAATGTACAATAAAAACATGAGTAAGCCTAGGTCTCTCCCTCTGTTACTCATGGTGAGTGGGGCTTTAAGATAGGTGCACACATTATCATAAAACACAGTAGCAAGTACCAAGGGCCTTAACAGGTTGTAGGACAACCTATAGAGGGGGTCAGAGGAAGACATTGTTTCTGGCTGAGCAGATTAGGCAGGACTTCATGAGGTAAGGACATGAGAAGGATTTTGACCGTGGATGAGCTTTGGATGTGGATGAGAGCAATTGATGGCATGGGGATAAGATATACAGACCACTTTAAGAAAGAGTGATGATGAAATTGGGAAGTATAGTATATGCTGAGGGAAGTGAGAATCCAGGCTGAAAATGCAGTTTCAGACTTGGCAGTCAAGTGCCCTCAATGCCAACATCAAGAGTTCAGGTGCTCTCTGATGGACCACAGTGAGGCCACGGAAGGTTGCTGAAGAGTGGAGAGATATTTCCCAGTGGAGGCAGCTAGGATGCCAGAGGGAAAGCACTGTCCTAGGGTCAAGTGCCAGCTCTTTTCCTTATAAACACAGTCTCATTTTTAGAGACTCATTTGTGAAACTGGAGCAATGATACCCATCCCACATAGTTGCTGTGAGGATTAAGTTAAAATTTGTACATGAAAATTTAACAACACAGATGAATTTTGGATATTTACTGTTAGAGTTGGATCAGGGCATTTGGAATACTGACCTGGTCACAGCAGCAAGGGTGGATTGGAGCAGGGACAGTCTTGAAGCAAGAACACTGGTTTGATTGTGCAAGAAACCAGCCTTTTCAAAATGTTAAATGTGAACTGCAGGGCACTGGGTCATCAATCTAGAAGTTTAGGGATCCTTTAACAGGTAATGTCTTTTTTGATTCATGTGACTGGGGCCACCAGGGGTTATATTTAAAATATTGAGCCATCAGCATGGAGATGACACCAGCCCATGAGAGCAGCCATGGCGGTGAGCCTGGAGCATGGTCCTGGAGAATCCTGCCCTGTCAGGTGTGGCCATGTTAGTGTCTGTATCTCGGCAAAGTTTCGGAGTCCAGGGGAAGTGCTGGGTCAGGTGGGGCCAGGCAGTGGAGCTCAGTGGTCTCAGGCCAGCCTGGACAGTGTTATCCCACTACTTGTTTCCTCCTGTCTTCTTCTCTCAGGAAAGTGGAGGCAGAGGGCTTCCGTGGTTATTTATGAATGATACTCATTTGCGTAATTTACCTCCAGACTGGTGGTGGGGCGAGATGTGCAGAGAGAGCTTTGGGCCCTACTTTCTCAGGTTGCATGAATTTGATCTTTCTTGGCTGAGGTTCAGAAAACCATATTTAAAAAAAAAAATCACTCTGTCCCATCTGCTCAAAAGTGGGGAGTATTGCTAAGCACAGGCCAGTGACTATGCAATACCTCTGTTTTCTCTCCTTCTTGTGAGTGTTTATACCTCTACACACCCTGTGTCTTGAGGTGAGGGTAAGAATTACAATGAATATTGTAGGCCAGTTATTGGTGTTTTGCTAAGTTCATATCATATGAGGAAGTGTGGTGGGGACTGAATCTCTCTGAATTTCTGTCCTTCCCTTCCTTAGTAACAACTCTGATTTTAGCTAGGCTTGTTGTTTCTCTGCCAAAATGTGACATTTCCCAGTTCCCTTGTAGCCAGGTGTTGTAGACTGACTACTGGCTATACTTCTTCGCTCCAACCTGAATCACATCTGATCTATGTCCTCATCACTGGCAGATCGTACTTCTTGCCCCTTGACTTTAATGGCATGTGAGCAGAAGTGACAGTGTATACCAGTTTTGAATCTAGACCTTAGGAGATCTGGCCTGTTTCCACCTGCTCATCTGTGCCACTTTGTGCCATGAGAACATGTCTCGGCTGGCCCACTGGTCCAGGAAAGATGAAAGATGTGGGGCAGAGTCACTAAGCTGGCACACGCATCTGCCGTGAGAAGCTGAATCAGCTCACCGCTGTAGCTGGAAGCTGAAGTGCCTGGCTGAGGCCAGCCTGGGTCAGCTGAATCCTAGTCAGCCTGCAGATATGTGAGAATACCTGCGTCGTGTTATATGCCACTGAAATGTGTGGTTGTTATGCAGTCTAGATACATAGGGAGTGGCCATGTGACTAGGTTCTGCCCACGCATAAGGGAAGTGTCCTATGATACTCCTAGACATGCTCTCCTCCTCCTCTTCATTCTCTTCCACATTTGCTCTCTGGAATGTGGGTATAATGACTGGAGTGCCAGCCGCCATGGAACCACAAGGACGAGAACTGCATTCCAGGAATGGTGGAGCAGGAATCTGGAAGGACTCTGGTTCCCTGAAGACTTCACAGAGCTACCAAATTAAACCTGGGCCCTCCAACTCTAGAATTCTTTTACCAGAGAGAATATTAAACATCACTTATTCAAGTTATTATTATTTGGGAGTTTTCCTGTTCTATGAGGCCAGAAAGATTCCTTATTGATAAAGATAATAAATTGAACAGGGATGACTATGAGACCAGGGGAACCACTGGGAAATGTGGGAGAGTTTAATGTTACTTTTCTGGCAAGGAGAATTTTTGCAGCTGTTAACTCCGGAAGGTAGTCTGGAAATACCAGAAATGACCATTTCTTTCTTATGTAGGTGGGTAGAGCCAGTCTTATGAACTGATGTGATAGGTTGTTGCCTAAGTAACTAGAGAAGGCTCTCCCTGTTCAAAAATCTCTCTCCCACTATACCAACCCATGGCCTGAAATTCTTTTCAGTAGATGTTCATTGCTTAGGCTCAACAGGCCATCTCATGGAGGAAACTTCCATCTTTCCTAACTGTGTTAAGTATAAAAAGATGCCTTCCTCCTAATTTTCCTGCAGAGTGGTAGTAACAGTGTTGAGCACATGGGACCCCTACTAAGAACAAAGAATTGTCTTATGGCCTGGAAAAGAAGACAGGCTGAGTGCTTGGTAGTCAGCCCAGGGACACTGAATGATCGGAGGAGGGAAGTGGAACGTTGATGGGGGTGATCATCTCTTCTGCACACTTTTGGTTTCCATGGTGAGTGATTATCTTAAACACCCCTGGCCTTGTATTCCACTCCTACTCTTCCGTCCCTTATGGAGGAGGGGCACAGTCATTCGCCCTTGTTTCTCATTAAGTTCTCTTTCACTTTCCTTACTTTGTCTACATCAGGGGAGCAGACAGCTGTGCCAAGGTCCAGCCTAGAAGGAAGGCAGGTGGCCTGTCCATTTTGCCTTTTACAGTAGGCTGTGTTCTTCCAACATTGTCTCCACATTCATAAAAATGATATTTGGCCTCTTGAAAACTCTTTTATTTCTCAGTTGGTCAGAACTCATACAGGAAAAGGGCTGCTATTTATTAGTCTCTCATAAGACCTCAACAAAGAGAATGAATACAGGCTTTATTCCATTGCAGAATCCACCGATTCTGCCACCATACAGCCTGGGGTTGAAGCTTGGTTCAACCACATATTTGCCAAAGAGCTCAGTTTCCATATCTTTGAAAGATGTATAATAATCCAATCTACCTAATTGGGTTGTCTTGAGGAATAAATCTGTGAAAAGTACTTGAAACAGTAGCTGACACATATATCCACATAATAAATGGAGCCATTATCATGGTCAGGGTGGAGGCAAAGCTTACCTCTAGGGCTTGTAGTGCATCTGCTCCTCATCTAATGGAAGGACAACATAGGCTTACACAACACTTAACAAAACCTGGATATATACACCCCTTGGTTCTCATCATCATAAACTCAAAACTCATCCAAGGTTACTGGTGTCATGGATTAGAAGGGTTTCATCCAAAGAATTATGGGATTTATGTATATGTCTATCTAAAGGTTTTTCTGTATGTCTTCCTACAGATATATGCCTAGCTTTGTTCTAAAAACAGTTTGAAGCTGAAGCACAATAATTAACTTAGCAAAATATTGGTCCCTCTAATATTTATGTATTGAAGTTGGAGTAATTGGAGTAGAGAGCACATTTTTTCATACAGAATTCATATAATAATATTGAATCAGGGGCACATGTATAGATAAATTCCTCCAACCCCTCTTTATGATTGCATGTATGTTTCAGGAAATGAAAATCCCCAGCAGGTCAGGACCGCATAGTTCCAGAGAGCATAGGGGCTACACTGAGTTTGTGAAGGAAACTTGGAGGGTTTTGCCTTTTCCTAGGCTCTGCCAGCAAACTGGAACTTGTATTAGTTTTCTAGGGCAGCGGAACAAAGCACCACAAACTAGAAGGCTTCAAACAACATTTAGTCTCTTGCAGTTCTGTAGGTGAGAAGCCTGAAATCCAGGCATTGGCAGGACTGTCCTCCCTCCTAAGCCCTAGGGGAGGATCCTTGCCTGCCTCTTCCAGCTTCTGGAGGCTCCGGGTAGTCCCTGGTTTGGAAGTGCGGCACTTCACTGTCTGTCTCCATGGTCACATGGCATTCTCCCTGGGTATCTCTGTCTTCTCCTGGTATTATTCTCTTCTTCTAAAGCTGTATTGAATTAGGGCCCATGCTGATGACCTCAGTCACATCTGCAAAGACCCAATTCCAAATAAGGTCACATTCATAGGTACTAGGGACATAAGCCACAAGAGCACTATCCTCTCATTTTTCCCAGCTTTACAAGGAAACTTATCATATGTCCATAATTGTGAAGGTAGCTGAAAGGCTGTTTGGACAATGGAGAGTGGCTTTGGGAGGGGGACTGGAGGGTAGGAAATGACATGAAGAGTTTCTCAGCCTTCGATCTACCTCTAGCTTATTGATTGAGTTTGGACACTAAAATGAGTCCTTCTTGCTCATCTTTTGTGAAACCTGCTGCCCCACCTAGAGTGAGAAATGGAACACCACCTCTAGGTTCAGAGGGACAAGGCAGTCTGTGGCCTTGGTGACAGCCAGTGGGAAGTGTCAGTTCTCCAAGCTGCTCGCCGAGAGAACATCCATTGATTCACTCAACGAACACTTATTAAGCCCCTGAAATGTGCCAGGCACTGTTCTAGGTGGAAATAGAGTGGAGGATAAGAAAGACAAAAATCCTACTCTTGTGTATCTTGCCTTATACTAGGGGAGACAGAATAGATAAGTCACCAACTAAGTAATCATTTAAAGTAATAATAAGCACTATAAAATATAAAGCAGAGGAAGAGTGAGGGGGTGAAGTGAGAGCTTCTTTAGGCAGGTTCTCCCCCAGAAACTGTCATTTGAGCAGAGATTTAGGTCATGTAAAAAGTGAGCCATGCAAAGATTTATGAAAAGAACATTCCAGGTCGAGGAGCAGCAAGTGCAAAGACCACAAGGAGGGTATGAACTTGGAATGTCTGAGGAATAGCAAGAAAGCCTCTCTGGAGGGAGCAAGGGGCAGAGTGGGGAGAGGGAGCTGGAAAGGTGAGCAGACACTCGGTAAGATGTTTGGATTCCTTCAAAATATGATGGGAAAGTGCAGGGGGATTTTGAGCAAGGGAAAATGATCTGATACATGTTTTAAAAAGCAACTATGACTGCTGGAGGGCGACTGAGTTGTCAGGGGCAAAAGAGGAGGCAGAGAGAACGGTTTAGACTGCATGGCAGAAGACCAGGAAGGAGACATTGATGGATTGGAGGAAGATGGGGGTAGTGAGGGGTGAAGTGGTTGATTTGGGATTTTTCTTTAAGTGGTACTGACAGGGCTTGATGGCTTGAATGTGGGGGCATGGAGAAGGCAAGTCAAGGATGGCCTCAGGTTATTTGGTTGGGGTGCCTGGGGAAGGCTGGTGTTGTCTCCTTGGAAGGCAGCAGGAAGCAGGTTTGGGAGGAGGGGAAAATCCAAAGTCCTCATTTGGCCGAATTATAATTTTTTTTTCATGATCATGAAAAGTTTTTTTGAAAAACAGCTTTATTGAGGTGCAATTCCTGTGCTATACAATTCACCCACTTAAAAGTGTATGGTTCAATGGCTTTTAGTGTATTGTAGATATCTGTGAGAGTTCTGCATCCGTCACCACAATAAACTTTATAGAAAATTTTTATTACCCCCAAAATAAACCTTGTGCTGCTTAGCTGTTACCTGCCAATCCTTCCTTTCCTTCCCCCCAGCCCTGGGCTACCACTGCTCTACTTTCTGTCCCTGTAGACTTGCCCATTTTGTATATTTTATATAAATGGACTCATATGATATGTGGTCCTTTGTGACTGGCTTCTTCCATCCAGTATAATGTTTCCAGTGTTCATCTGTGTTGTAGTATGCATGAGTACTTCATTTCTCTGTATTATTGAATAATATCCAAGTATATTTATTTATCCATTCACCATATAAATAAATTTGGGCTGTTTCTCCTTTTTTTGTCTATTATGAACATTTGTGTACAACTTCAAGTGTGGACATATGCTTTCATTTATCTTGTGTATGTACCTAGGAGTAGAATTGCTGGATCATATGATATCTTTATGTTTAACTGTTTGAAGAGCCATTTTACATTCCCACCAGCAGTGTACAAGGATTCAAATTTCTCCACTTCCCTGTCAACATTTATTAATTATCTGTCTTTTTGATTTTAGCTATCCTAGTAGGTGTGAAGTGATAGCTCATCGTAGTTTGATCTGCATTTCCTAGATGGCTAATGATGTTAAGTGTATTTCCATGCATTTACTGGTTGTTTGCCCATTTTTAATTGGGTTATTTGACTTTTACTATTGAGGTATAATAGTTTAATAGATATAAATCTCAATCAGATATATGAGTTGCCAATTATTTTCTCCATTCTGTGGGTTGTATTTTCACTTCTTATGGTGTCATTTGAAGCACAAGTGTTTCCAGTTTTGATGATGTGGTCATATTACATTTAAGATGCCTAATAGTTGGTTATGTAAGCCTGGGGTTCAAAGAAGAGACAGGCTGGGGATACATAGTTGAGAATCGTCCATGTATAGACAGCACTGAAAGCCCTGAGGCTGGTTAAGAGCACAGGTAAGCGTGGCTGGAAGAGAAGAAGGCTGAGGTCTGAGGCTCACCAACATTTAGGCATCAGGAAGGAGAGGCAGAGGGGTGATCAAAGGAAGATCTTGGTTCCTGGAGAAGCCGCGGAGGAAGGCCGTTCAGAAGGACAGGGAAGACTTGGGATATGGCACCGGCCTAGCCAAGTCTCATCACTTCCTCCACTGAGCACAGGTCCCATGGAAATACCACAGTGTCAAGCACATACACAGCCATGTGGTCCCTTCGTTGCCACTACAGAAATTTGCTGGGCCTATTCTGTGAAGGTTACCTTAGCCTAACAGGTCTGCACACTCCAAGTCCCCACTCAAGAAATGCACTTATAGGAGATTGAAGTAGTTAGTTATCTAGGAAGATTTATGACCTTGTTGAGATTAACTCTTGTTACTGTTAATGGATGTGATGTTGCAGAGCTTTGACAGAACATATGTCTTGCTTTATTTTTTAATGGAACACTAAAAGCTTCAGCCCACAGGACCAACTCATTACACAGCAACTTTAAAATAGAGAGCTCTAAAGGCCTCACCCAGGTCTCCTTTTCTTTTTTTGGGGGGTCACTGTGACTTCTAGGGATTCGGGGGTTTCTGAGAGCAAGAAAAGGGCTTTTGAAACAACAGTTCACAGCCACTCGAGGCTGCTCCAGAGAAAAGATGGGTAGGGTTCTCACAACACACTTAACTCATGGGTGTCCTTGTTCACAGGCCAAGCCAGGAATCCTGTTTTCCACAAGATTTGTGATTTTAATGTTAGCTTTAGGTGTTACATGTTATAGCCAGAAGGAAAAAGTCCCGACTCTGTAATGAAAATGCATCAGCAAGGCAGACAGATGCCCTCTGGGCTTGAGTTGAATCCCAGAAAATTTGGAAAATCAGTTTAGCCTTGACATCAGTTTACCTCTAATCTTTCTACTCAGCTTCTGGAGTGCACATCAGCCTTCCTGGTCCCCTCCTTCTACCTCAGCTGCCAGGAGCTCAAAGTTACCTGCTTGTTCACTTCCTTTTCCTATCTGCAGAGGGACCACAATGTAAAAGGCCAAGTGGGACAGTGGCTTGCATACAGAAAAATAGGGCAGAGGTCAGAAGAGCATGAAGATAAAATCTTCTCTCTTTATGAGCTGTGCTACTTTGGTGGGCTTCCGTGGGGCTAGGGGGCTGTAGTTGTGCAGGGATGAGGAATATGGGAAGTGAGAGGGGGTACAAGAAGGAAGAAGCACAGATCTTTATTAGTGAAGAGTGGGAATTGGTTCCCAGGAAACGAGGGAGGGCTGTTTGGAGAAGTTTCCTTTTCCTCCTCTAGGATCCAGGCCATATCAAAGGGGTGGGGTGGGCTCAGAGAGAAGGGCCTAGGGTAAGCAAGCTGGGGAGCTCTAAATCATGTGGGGCTCACATGGTATAAATCAGTGGTGCTGTCATCTCAGATTTCATGACTCTGCCTCCTAGTTATAAATAACATTCCTGGATAGCAGGGTGACAAACCTGGAAGATCTTTATAGGGAAGGCCTGGGTCAGGAAGGCAGTCACATGGATTGGGGAGGACTTTCCTCTGGCCCGAAAACAAAGCCCAGCTTTTCTCTTCAGGGAAAGGTGTTCTGGTGGAGGGAGGGTCCCAAAGAAACTGCTGGAGAAACCAAAATGTGACTATGAAAGGAGAGTAGGGCTTCTGAAAAAGCATCCAGAAAGTCACCAAGAAAAAAAATGATTAGAAATTTCCCCTATGTGGCAGCATTTGCCCTGCAGAACCGGAAGATTTGCAAATAGACGCCCTAAACCCCCACTGTAGCTCGCTTCAGCTTAGAGACCCTTCTTCTGTACCCCTTGCCTTAGCACCCTCTCCATGCACCCCAAAGCGTGTACCCAGTCAGAGGGGCCCACCGGAGCCAGGTGTTGAGCCAGGTGTTGAGCCAGGACTTAGCAATCATTCCCCCGAGCTCCCTACTCGCTCCTCCCCACCTAGTTGCCAGAGCAAATCCCGAGTAATTGTTTTCCGGGGAAGGGCTGGGCGCGCTCCGTGGCGCCGCCTCGGTCCCGGTTCCCCCAGGAAAAAAGCCCGCCCGTGAGAGCTCCGCGGTTCTTGCTCTCGGCCGGGATGAACTGTGGCAACTTCGGCAGCCCCCTCCACGACACCGAGGCGGCGACGGCGACAGTGGCCTGGCTAGCTCGGCGAGGCTGGAGCGCGTGAAGCCGAGCGGGCGCCTTGCGCCTCCCGCTTCTCCCTTTCGGCCGCGGGTCCCGGGACTCCAGCTCCCGTGCTCCGGTAGTAGCGGCTGCCGCCCAGGTCCTTGCAGCTCCGCGGGCGAAACAGAAGAACCAGACCCGATTGCCGAGCGCAACCTGCTGGAGTGGCCGAGCCCGGCGCTCCCGCCCCAGCTCCGAGGACGCGAGCCGGGAGCCGCAGCCGCCCGCGGTGGGGGGCGGGTTGGGGGCGGGGCGGCCGGGCCGCCTTCCCGGGCGCGATCCCCGAGCGCAGCACCCGGCGCTGCTGAGCCACCCCCTCCGCCGCCCGCCTGCAAGTTTGGCCGCTCTGAGCCCGGCGCTCCTGGACATCGAGGCGCATTTGTTTCCTCTTGGCTTTCGTGCGCCCCGTTTGGTGGGGACCCTCGGGAGCGATGCCGAAGGATGTGATTTTAGTTGTGTGGTTGTGTGTGTGCACCGCCAGGACAGGTAAGCACGGCTGGGGCGGTCGGAGGGATCCAGGGAAAACGGGGAGCCCGGTCTCTGTGCTCAGTGCCTACACCCGGCGTTGGGAGACCAAGAGCCGAGCTCCGCGCTGGTGCGGGGAAGGGCGGTGCAACGTGGATGGGTCCCTCGAATTTCTCTGCCCTGCTCCAGGTGAAAGGGTGAGGAGTGGAACTCAGGCTGGAAGATGCCCCAGATGGGGGGCCCCTTCCCCGGGGACACGGCCTCGCGGACACTGGAGTGAGGGGCACGGCCGAGGCCGGCCCACCCTCCTGCTGCTAGTAACCGGCTTCCGGGTCGAACCCACAGCAGGGCGGGCCCGCGAGCCCCACATCCCCGAACTTGGAAGGCGTGGTGGAAGCCGCTCTCCCTGCGCCCCGCCGGGCGGGGAAGGGTTAGCCGCGGGAGTCGCACCCGCAGCGAGAGCGCTTCCGGCCAGCGGGCGCGGCCGGGCCCCGGAGGGCACGGCGCGGGGTGAGGGCTGCGGGCGGTCCCCGGGATTCCGCGGGCTCTTTTCGTCCCCTCAGGACTCTCTCCGCAGGGGGAACTCCAGGAGTATTCTCCCCTCCCTCCCGCAGCCCCCTGCGGCTGGGCGAACAGTTATTCAGGGGAATGGGAACGGTGGAGACAATCCCGGGAGATTTTCCCCAGCGCCCGACCAGTTTTCCTTTGCTGTAATTGCAGTTTGGGGGCTGTGGAAAGAGGCCGAGGATAATTGGCGTGCTTTTCTGAAGTCCCCACCTCGCTCTGCTTCCAGAGATGCAGTTGTGAGGACTCAAAGCGCACCTCCGTCCCTCAGCTTCCGCTCGCCCCGAGTCCCCACGTCCCTGGGGTTTGGAGACCCGCTCTCAGCCCCCTTCTCCTAGGGGCTGGTAGGTGCGGGAAGGTGGGGATGGGTGGGGCGGAGTAGGAAATGGGCAAAAATACGGCTCTGCGAAGGGGGCTGGGGGTGGGAGTGCCGCGAGTTTTTATTCCTATGCTAGCCACCCTCGGCACGCGCCGCCAACTTCGCACCCCAGAAGTGCGGAGCAGTCATTCCCTTCCCCTTTTTTTTCGTCGTTTACCACTCTGTTTTCTTCTCTGGAGGCATAGCCTCCTTCCCAGGCTAGGCAGCAAGTTTATCCGGAGAGGGCTGGGCGGGGGGCTGGGCCTTCGCTCAAAAGTTCCCTCCGCTTGCGCCCCAGGCACCCCCTTTGGCAGTTAGTCCTCCCGAGGATACCTGAGTTGGGAGTCTCGGAGCTTGCTGTTGGCCCATCGCATTTCGCCAGGACTGAGAGGGCAGCAGCTTTCCCTTTGCTTAATGCAAGAGCGACGGGTGTGGACTACTTTAGGGACTAGGGGGATCCCCATCCGCCTCCTGTCTTCATCCGAGCTTCCCAGGCTTCGGAAGCACCAAGGCTCAGTCCAGCTTAGAACACTAGCTTCTTGAGTTCAGGCCTAGAGGGGTGGATTAGTCTTTTGAAAGCAAGAACACAGTAAAAGAAACGCGCCCCCTGAAGATAGGGACGGGCGAGGCTAGCGCAGAATATGGGCTACCAGCCCAGCGCAGAGAATCTGGTGCTGGTGGGCATCTTACCGAGGAACAGAAGACAGAGAAACTAGATGGGAGAGGCGCAGCCCATCGGTCATTACACATCCTCAAGTGCACATCACTACCGAATATACCTAAATCCTTTGTTCTCTTTGCTTCTTTGAAAAGTCGGCAAAAGTACCTCCATCCGGGAGTGGACTGAATCTACAGGGCACATTGCTTGTCATCTTTAAGAACTCGGTCTTTTCCCCTTCTCCACACCAAGACTCTTTAAATCTTGTGAGAATTCTGTTGTAGGAAGATTCTTTCATGTATGTATTGATTCAACAAGCAGTTGAGTGACTTGCTGGTTGCCAGGATTGCTTATGCAAAGAGGAAACAATTTGGTCTTTGATTTCCAAGAACTCAGAGCTTGGCTGAGGACTTAGAAACTGGAAAACCATTTTTATTCTATATTCTACATCTTGATTGGGAGTAGGTGGGGTGGGATTATTATAAGGAGTTCATGTTAAGGAAATACAGAGGAGGAGCCATAGGAATGAATCCTGGGGAGGGATGGTTGGTGGTCAGGGAAGGCTTTAATCAGGAGGTGACATTTGAGAGTTGTGTCTTGAAGGCTTTGTAGGGACTTCTCCAGGTGGACAAAGTAGGGAAAGCATTCCAGGCAGAGGGCACAGGCTGTCTTAAGGCAGCGAAGTGTGGAAGGGAGAGCTCCACGGGTTGTGGCAGTTGCTTAGGGAGCTTACCTTTACTGTGCCACTTGGCACTACTTGAACATCAGAGGCTACATAATTTCTTCTACAAAAATTATCAGAAGAATCAGAGAGACAGCAGGGAATTATATCTCAATTCTTGTATTTACAATTTCTTGTAGCTCCCAGGGGCACGGTCAGCAGCTTTCTGGGGGCAGTCTCTTTGATTTTGCCAAAGAAATCTTTCCTGAATCACACATCCATCCTCTTAGGTGGCAGGGGCTGGCACGTGATTAGTTTTATCAGGATCCAAACAGCTGCTTGGAAAGTTTATTTGTCAAGTGGGACAATTGTTGTCTGGGTTGTTAAGAGTCCAAGATGGAATGAGCATGTGGTTCATTTAGTGAGCTGCTCAGATATCACCGCCTTTTAATGGAAATGAATAGATGATATCAGGCACGTTTTAATTAAAGCAGCACTGCAGTGCAGTAGTAGTTACATATGAAAAGATCTGATGATAGGTGTCACAGGAAGCTGCTTCAGAGAACTTGTTTTAGAGGATGAAGTGGAGTCAACATAGGAGGTGCTGTTCTCCAGTTCTTGTTACTTCTGGGTGAAATACAATTCTGGGCTTTCCAGTTATATTACTAATATTGAAAATTTAGAAGGCTGCAATAATAACAGTAATAACATATTATATCCATGGGTTTTCTCCAATGACTTGGAAGTGTGAATAACAGAAAACTCAATGATTACTTCCCCATGGCTTTCCAGCTTGTTTAGGTCACCAGGGCAGGGATGGAGGGAGCCCCTGGGGTCAGGTGAATGTCTTTTGCTACCACCTGCTGGAAAGGAGAGCTTTCCTATTAGAAGCACCTCCCAGGCTGTCCATTATCTATGAATTGAATAAGAGAGCTGTGAACAGAGCCCCCAGCCTCCAGGGATCATGAGCAATATTGACTGATTTGGCACAGACATACAGCATAATCTTTAAGGCTATTGCTTTTGTAGGAGTCCAGGAGACCAAATCTTATCAAGTGGTTGTGAAATCCTTCTGTTAAATGAGGTCTTGGAGCATTTCTCCAGTGTCATATTCCTTTGCATGGACAAGGGGAAGACAGCTGCCATCATGGACAATGAGCTGGATTAGTTTTGAAGTGAGCTGGACCCAGGAGGATTTGCTGGGGAGCTAAGACCTGGGACCCTGATGGTAGACTGAGTGGGCTTTGCACCCAGGCAGGACTGAGGAGTGGCTAGCAGCAGCAGGTGTCCTGGTAGATTAGGATGGAGGTTCTGAATCCCAGAGCCAGGCCTGAAGTGCCTTTGTGACATTGACATACTGCCTTTCAGGTCTTAAAAAATATTCCTTCCCCAGAAGCTTTTTATCCTGCTTAATTCCAGCTTTAGCCATTTGTTGAGCAGTTATGGCCAAAGTAGAAAACTTTAATAGAGTTCCTTGGAAAGGGTAGGAGCTCCATGCTTGGACAAGAAGCAGAAACATCCAAATAAAAGTATTATTTTTATGGAGCCAACTCTCATACTACGTAGAGTTCAGAAGAGGCCATGGAAGTGCTCTTTTATTAATAGATTTTTTGATTCCCTAGGGAGTGTACAAAGTTCTGTCTTTTACACATCCTGTTATTAGCATGAACCACTGTCATCCAGAAGGGGACCAATTAAAGGGAGAGAAAAAAAAACTACCTGAAAGCTAATTGATTTCTCTTATTCTGCTTTTATGGGATGTTTTCATAACCGCACCAGTAGTCATCATAAAGCCCGGGAAGCCCCTTCACTGTGGGTTATAAGAGGGAGGAGTTAATATAGATTTGATATATAGATTTCACAAAGCACTGTCAAGAGTGAGAAACCCTCTGTGTTAGTTGGTCATGTGGCGGGGTTTGGAGGAAGGGGGCCACCTGTACTTTTGCAATTCTAGTTGAGTTGCAGATCAGAGAGCTGGGATGTTCTGGAGGGCTGGTCTTATGCAGAGACACAGCAAATGCCAGCTGGGTACCATTTATGGGCTAAGAGTGCTCATTGAAACCTCATGAAGCTGGGAGGCAGGTGTTCCCATCCCCGTTTTACAGATGAGGGAACTGAGGCTCAGGGAAGTGAAGTGATTTTTCCAAGGGCACAGAATTATTGGGGACAGAGAAAGGACTGGCTCTTAGTTTAGTGTTGTCACCATGATACTTCCTGGAATGAGAGTACTGTGTTCTCATTTGGGGATTGGGGGCCAAGGGCACCATTGGGGTGTTCTGCCAGTTCTACAGAATCTGTTTGGATGTCTTTTAGGCTTGTCCAGTTGCAGGGCTCCTAGGGTGGGAGGTACGGGGTCTGAACAATGGCTGCCACAGTGCGTCTCTAGGCCCTGTGTTGATCGACAACTGCCAGAATTATATTACATAAGGAACTTACCCAGTGGCTTACAACAATGTTTACTTTGGTTCACATGTTGGTATGTTGGCTTGGTGTTGGCTCCTTTAGTTTTGGCTGGGCATGGTCCAAATTCCAGCAGGGTGTCTGTTCCACATGTCTCAGTGTCCTTGAACCAGTGGACTAGCAGGGCCATGTTCTTCTCGTTGTGATGCAGATGTACAAGAGAACACGCCCCACCACACAAGCACACTTCAGCCTCTGCTTGTGTAACTTCACTAATATCCCATAATGCAAACCAATTACATGGCCAGGCTCAAAGTCCAGGGATAGGGAGGTTACTCCCAATCTAGTGGAGGGAACTGCAGAACTCCCCAGCAGAGGGCGTGGATATGTAAGGGACAACGATTTGAAGCCAACAATTCAGTCAAACACAGTTCCTTTAGAAAGTGTCCTTGGCCCAAATGCCATCCTGTCCTCCTATGGTATCCCCAGATATGCATATTGCATATTGGGGTTGTAGTACCCACAGCAGTGATCACACATTCACTCATCCGTCAATTAACTCAGCTCTAAATTCAGGGCCTGCCATACCTTAGGCTCTGGGTAAGACACTGGCACAGAGATGCTTCCTTCCTCTTGTGTCTAGCTTCCCAAATTCCTAGCCAGAGAAAGACCAGTTTGGAGGTCCTCTGAGATCACTCTTGATATAATTTCTGCCATATAGGTGTAGAACACTATAGATCAAACTGAAATATTAGTTCCTCTCTGGCCTTTTCAAGGTGATCACAGAACTGCTGGTATCTGAGCTCACTTGAAGAAAAACATCGCCCAGTCTCAACCAGAGGCTTATGATGCTGTGACTTGGGCCAATGGATGCCTATTAGCTCAGTGCTTCTTTGCACAGAGTAGGCACTCGATCCATCTTTGTGAAATGAGTCTGTGTGAAGGATGAACAATGTTGGGCAGGTAGGATAGAAACATAAGGGAGATCATGAAATAAATCAGAATGTATCCCAGTCCTCCTCTCCTTAAACACACACCTGCAAGCCCTCCAGTGACATCGTGTTGCAATTAGAATAATATCCATCTCCTTCTTGTGGTTCACAAGGTGATGCTTACTTTTAGGCCTCATTTTCCACCACTCTCCCTTTGGCCACTCTGTTCCAGCCACACTATTCCTTGAACACACCAAGTTTATTTCTGGTTTGCATTTGCTGTTTTCTAAACCTGGAAAGCTTTCCCTCCAGATTTTCCATTGTTGACTCCTAATCTTTCAAGTTTTAGCTCAGAGGAACCTTCCCTGACCATCTTTTCTAAAGCCCCCACCCACATTGCTTTCTACCCCATATTCTGTGTTCTATTTTCTGCATAGCATTTATTGCCATCTCAAATTATATTACTGATTTGTATATTTATATTTTGGTTACTCCCTTCCCCAGGAATGGGTATCCAATGAGGACATAATCTGTGCCTAGCAATGTGTCTGTTACATAGTAAGCACTCAGTAATGCCTGTTGAAAAAGTACTGAATGAATGAATGAATGCAGAATGAATGGAAGGAAGAATTGTCTTTGGGTAAACTGGTCTCATTACTGGCTGCATTTGGAAAGGGAACACTTCAGAGAACAAGAGGAAGCCTGACAAAAACTGAGAAGGCAGTTATATGCACCGTGTCTTTAATTAACCCTTTACTTTGGCCATGATGGACTTTGGCCCCCAGCGTCTTCCCTGACCCACCTTCTGTTGACAAGAGCCTAGGTCACTGCAGCAGTTCCTGTTCCTCACAGGAGGAAAGTAAGGACAGGGCAGATTTCCTTTCCCAAATCTGCAGGGCAAGAGGTGAGGTGGGAGGACAGATAAGGCTGTAATAGTTCATGATGTCCTGATGAAGGTTCACTCAGTCTCCCTGGGACAAATTGGATGCAAGCTTTCCAAATTGTGCCTCAGCAAATGCATTACCGTCAGACAGAGTTGACAGCTGTTACTGATTAAAACATTTCCAACTGTGCAATCAGAATTGCACTATTGAGATGCTAAGTGTGGATAGACATAGTCTTTATGAATGGCTTAAACACAGTCCCTTAGAGTGATCTCTAGCCTTATTAATATATATAATTGGAAGTCACTTTGCAGTCATGAGTGGATCTTTCTACAAAACACCCACCTGGGTGAGAGAGCCTTAGAAATTTGTCTTTCTCAGACAAGGCAATAGAGAGCTCAGGGCCATGTTGCTTTGTGCTAAGGTTCTGCAGCTGAGTCGTCAGGGTATCTAACTTCTCATTCAGGAATGCCCTTGGATGGCAATGTACATCTGTCCTTCTGGGGATTCTCTGTTTTGGCTATCCTCTGCCACCTTTCTCCAGCAGGGAAAGGATCCCTCTCCATTGCCTTCTTCTTGTGCCTCTTAATAAGGAGCGCTCTTCACCACTGGTAGTGGTGGTGTCAGATTTTGCTTCTGCATCACGGTGTAAACCAGGTAGACTAGGGCCACAATCCTGCATCCATAGTCCCCAAATCCGAGAAAGATCGGGTTCTTCATAACTCACCTGACAGCAAAATCTACCCTAACTGAACTTGGTGGCAAAACTTGATCTCAATTGATATGAAGTTATTTATAGTCTCTCTTTAGCCAATTAGAGGAAAATGTTATACATTTTGCTCCAGAAATACTATATTTGATTTTGGGGTACCATTTGGATGTGGTTGAAGGTGTCACATTAAATGTAGTACATAGACATATACACGATGGAATATTATTCAGCCAAAAGAAGAAAACAAATCCTACCATTTGCAGCAACATGGATGGAGCTAGAGGGTATTATGCTCAGTGAAATAAGCCAGGCGGAGAAAGACAAGTACCACATGATTTCCCTCATTTGTGGAGTATAAGAACAAAGCAAAACTGAAGGAACAAAACAGCAACAGATTCACAGACTCTAGGAAGGGACTACGGTTAACAAAGGGGAAGGGTGGGTGACAGTGTGTGGGGGAGGGAGGGAGAAGGGGATTGAGGATTATTAGGGTTAGTACACATGGTGTGTGTGGGATCACGGGGAAGACAGTGTAGCACAGAGAAGACAAGTAGTGACTCTAGCATCTTACTACACTGATGGAGACTGACTTCAGTAGGGTATTGGGGAGACCTGATAATATGGGTGAATGTAGTAACCATAATGTTTTCCATGTGAAACCATCATAAGAGTGTATATCAATGATACCTTAATAAAAAAAAAGTGTACTATATAGGCCATATTACCTTTCTAATGTATGATACATTCTGAATGTGAAATTTTTTGGCCCTGAGAGTTTTGTATAAGGGATTATCAATCTGTAATGAGTGGGGAGTTGGGGGGAAGGAACGGACAAAGAAACTACAGTATTTTTGGTGATGGAGCAAAGAGCCACCTTCTTTGAGCCCCCACGCACTCCCCACTGGCTTCCTTATATTCCCTGCCACTCTTAACCGCTGTAATTTCTGCTCCATATTGCTGCTAGCAGTCAACAGTTTAAGCCAAGCCAACTCTGTTCATTTTCAGTGCTGGGCTTTGGCATGGATCCTGACCTTCAGATGGATATTATCACTGAGCTTGACCTTGTGAATACCACCCTCGGAGTTACTCAGGTGTCTGGACTGCACAATGCCAGCAAAGCATTTTTGTTTCAAGGTAAGGTCCCCCTTCCTCTGCATGGGGGCAGGGCTTGGGGAGGAGGGTCTGTCTGGGGAGTGTTCACCTGCCATTATTTGTCAGAGGGTCATATCTGCTATTTTTCTTGTGTTACTGTCACAAGGAATGTTCAGAAATATCAAGGATGTTCAGATATTTGGAGGGTGTTCGGAGGGTGCGAGAGGGGGCACTAGAGGGCATGGTGGTGAAATATTTGGTCTGGCACTGAAATATTTCCCAGGGATTTTGGTGGAATGAAATGGCAAAGTCCTTGAAAGCCACTGGCCAGCTGTATAATTTTTACAGGATATTTCTTCAACTATTGCCTGTATCTTTACCTATACCTGCGCCTGTTCTCTTATCATCTGATGGGTAGACACCTCTTACGTCTTTCACCTGATGGGTAGACTGTGATCACAGAGGATGTTTTATGGCTGCGTTCTCTTAGAGGGGCGCAGCTTACTTGTTTGCGCCCACTCTAAACTTCACTACAATTTATTAAATCTTCAACCAGCGTTCATGAAGGCAGTATAGTGCTCCTTAAAAGCATGGGCTCCAGAACATGAGTGCTTGGGGTCAAATTCCTACCCTGCTTTGAGACTTCAGGCAGTTGCTTAGCCTGCGTCTGCCTGTGTCCTCATCTAAAATAATAGTACCTCCCTCATGGGGTCTTTACAAGGATTAGAGGAGCTCATTCACTGAAGTGGTTAGAACAGTGCCTGATACATAGTAAGTCCCCAGTAAGTACTAGTTAGTGTTATGAAACTCCTACTATGTACCAGGCAATGTTCTGAGAGTAGGGTTACCAGTAAGAGTGAATGAGATAGGTTGCAGCTTCTGCTCTAAAATACACTGAGGGAAACAGTCATGACACAAAGATTATCAAATTATATTTGCTATACTTAAAATGAAGGGGATATAGAAGCTGCCAAATAAGCATAGTATAAGGAGATCATCTGATTTAACTGGGGTGGAGAGATGATGCTGGTCAGGGAAAGGCTACCCTAAAAAAGTGATGTGTCAGCAGAGATTTGAAAAATGAATGGAAAACCTGGCGTAGGTAGGGGTACAGTTCAGAGCATTCTGGGCAGAAGAAATAGAGTGTATGAAGTTCTTAAGGCAGTAACCAGCAGAAGGATGTCTAGCATGGCTGAAGGGGGGTGGGTAAATGGGAAGAAAGGCCGGGGATACGTTATGTTGGACCCTGTAGACAGAATGGGTTTGGATGTACCGATGACTTATGGTTAATGTCTATCCTGCTGTGTGAGAGGTCATGCACTTGCTGACTACTGTAAATATTACCCCAGCCTGTAGTCACCTTAGTGGTTTTGTAATATCGTAGTCAGGCAGCCTGCATGTTCCTTTATGAAGTGCCTGGGAAGGGTTCTTTTAACCCAGCCTTTTTTTTTTTTTTTTTTAACTCAGCCTTTTATAAAGATAGCAAAAGGATTATTTTAGAATGATCCACATTATGGGATGCAATTTACATATTTACTGGGCAGATAACTTAAGCCTTGTTAATAGTATGTAACAAATCTACATATATATGTAATAATATATATCATGACTATGGACATGTTAACTTCCACTTTACCTAAGGAGTTGGTGAAGTATGTAAGCTGGGTATGGGTCAGAGAATACAGACTGGATTACTTTCTCTTTGCATTGTGCAAGTTCTGCCCAGTTACCGTTGAGAAGCCATGCCATTCTTGATCTGAGCACCATGGCTGAGATCTTGTCAACAGAGTTGCTCTGGAAGCCTGGCTCAGCAGAGAGCTTCACGAAGGCAGATGTCATGCCTATCTAGATACCCTACATCTCTAGGACAAAGTATTGTCCTTGGCACAAAGTAAGTGATAGATAAATATTTTGAATTGAATTAAAATCTCCTCAGTTGTGCTCCCTGAGAGGCTTATTGCCTGCTTTACTCACTGTTCACTCAGTTATTCCACAAATGTGGGCTTTCTGGGCTAGAACTCTGCTAACTTGGGTGTTCTTTGCTTTGGAAAGTACCTCTGGGATATCTGGTGGACTCTAGCATTGGGGAGGGGTTGTCAACTGTTTTGGTGGGAAGAATAACTTCATTATGGGAGTTTGATTGGGGAGGGCTTTGTTTTATAAGGACCCTGATGGTTACATTTGGCTTACCTGGATAATACAGGATAATCTCTCCACCTCATGATCTGTAATTTAATTATATCCCAATGTCCCTCTTGCCATGTAAGGTACCATATTCACAGGCTCTTGCAAGTAGGACATGGACATCTTTAGAGAGATATTATTCTGCTTACCACAGAGGCTGCACTTTGGCCCCTAAAGATTCATCTCTGTCCCACATGCAAAATATACTCGACATGTCTCAATATCTCCAAAAGTCTCAACCCATTAGAGCCTCAGCGTGGAGTCTAAAATCTTATCTAATATCATTAGTTGAAACATTATTTCATTATCTAAATAATCTTAATCAGTTAAGCTTGAGACTCTTATGTGTGTTATTGTACAGTTTGGGGCAACATTCCTTGCGCTCTCTGGATCTGTGATACTAGAGAACAAATAGTCTAATATATGATAGTGGGACAGGTATAGGATGCTGGTCAGAGACATTCTTGTTCATAAGGGAAGAAATGGAAAGAAGATAGGGGTTACTGGTCCCAAGAAAGTTTGAAATCCAGCAGGCAAACTCCACTGGGTTTCAAGGCCTGGGAATAATTGTCTGTGGTCTTTGATTCTGCTTTCTGGACCCGTTTCTCATTCCTTTGAGTCATTCTTCCTTTGTCACCGACAGTAGCATGTGTTTATAGTTGAGCAGTTTCATCAGTTTGTTTCCGGCCTGTGGAGTTTTTGTAGTCTGTTAGCATACTTTCTGTCCCCTTCAGTCTAAGTAGGTGGTGTTTCTGCTGATATAACTTTCTTAAGAAATTTAAGGGTTTCCTGTCCATTATGCAAGAGGTTCTCTCTCAGATAATCCCATTTCTATTCCTGACTTCTGCAGAGATGGCTGAGAGGATCTATGAGTCACACACCTGATCTCACAGAGCCCTCTGTGTGATTGAATATTCTGACCTTTTGATTCTTCATAGACACTAACAAAAGGATGTTCAGCCACACCCTTGGCTTTCTCTCCAGAGCAGATTTTCCTGACAGTGAATCTCCTAGTTTTTCCCTGGTTTTTGCTTCATAGCTCATCCCTCAGTCTCTCTCTTTCCTCTCACATTTTGTGGTAAGCAGCAAGGAGAAATCAGGCTGCACCTTCGATACTTTTCTTAGACAAATTACCTCAACTAAATGTCAAAGATCGTGTTTTACAAGTTTTGCTTTTCATGTGACTACAGGACACAATTCAGCTAAGCTTTCTGCCGCTGTGTAATGAGGATCCTGTGTTTTCTAGTTTCCAGTGAGATGTTCCTCATTTCTTTTATAGTGCTCACCAGCAGTATTTAAACAAGCATGTTGAACAGGTTAACCCCCATACTTCTACTAACAATCTGCTCACAATGATTTATGTATTCTCTAATATAGTAGAGGTTTTCTCCACAGTGATTCTTTACTTCATTCTGAGTCCTCTCTAGCAGAGTCCTTAATATCCAAATTTTTACTAACACTAGGTTCAAGGCAACCTAGGCTTTTTTTATCCAGCTCCTTAATAGTTTTTCAGCCTCTGATCATTACTCAATGCCAACATCACTCCAACATTTTAAGTTATTTGCTACAACAGCACCCCACTTCCAAATACCAAAATCTGTATTAGTTTCTATTGCTGCTGTAACAGCAATAGAAATAAAATAAAATAAAACAAACTTACTATCTTAGAGTTATGGAGGTCAGAAATCCAAAATGCACTTTAGGGAGCTAAAATCAATGTTGGCAGACATGTGTTTCTTCTGGAGCCACTGCAGGATAATCAGTTTATTGCCTTTTCCTGCTTCCAGAAGTTGCTATACTCCTTGGCTTGTGATTATGTCACTCCGTCCTCTGCTTCTGTTGTCACATTTCCTTCTGTCCCTCTGCTTCTGTCCCCCTACTGTCTTCTCATACACTGACTCTTCTTCCTCTTTTTTTCTCCCTTATAAGAACCCTTGTATTTATATTGGCTCACCCAGATGATCCAGGATAATCTCATCTCAAGATCCATGACTTAATCACATCCACAAAATCTCTTTTACCATGTAAGGTAACATATTTACAGTTTCTTGGGATTAAGATGTGGACATTTTTTTTCTGTGGGGGCAGGGACATAATTGTGTCTAGCACAGGATGGCTACTCACTATTGGGCAGAAATATGAATGTTTCCAGTATACTCCAAATATGTCCTCCTTTCTGATGCAACACTGTCCAATGGAAATATAATGTGAGCCATGTCTTTAATTTCACTTTTCATAGTAGTTGTGTTAAACATGTAAAAAGAAGCAGGTAAAATTAATTTTAATTATACATTTTATTGAACTCAATATACAAAATTATTATTTCAACATATAGTCAATACCAAACGTTATTAATAAGACATTTTACAAAGTCTTCAAAAATCTAGTTTATATTTTATACTGAAAAATGTAGTGATTTGGACACTAAGTTTTCATCTGAAATGATTCATCTGTATTTAGATTTCATGAAACTGAAAGTTGAAAAAGTAGATTTGCCAAGTTATGCCATATATATATTTATTTATTTCCACTTTATTATTATTATTTTTTATTGAGGTATTATTTATATACACTCTTATGAAGGTTTCACATGAAAAAACATTGTGGTTACTACATTCACCCATGTTATCAAGTCCCCCCCAAATCCCATTGCAGTCACTGCCCAACAGTACAGTAATATGCCATAGAGTCACTATTTGCCTTCTCTGTGCTACACTGTCTCCCCCATGATTCCCCCACACCATATGTGTCAATCATAATACCCCTCAGTCCCCTTCTCCCTCTCTCCCCACCTGCCCTCCCCCACCCCTCCCTTTTGGTAACTGCTAGTCCCTTCTTGGAGTCTGTGAGCTGCTGCTGTTTTGTTCCTTCAGTTTTGCTTCATTGTGACACTCCACAAAGGAGGGAAATCATTTGATACTTACCTTTCTCTGCCTAGCTTATTTCACTGAACATAATATCCTCCATCTCCATCTGTGTTGTTGCAAATGGTAGGATTTGTTTCTTTCTTTTGGCTGAATAATATTCCATTGTGTATATGTACCACATCTTCTTTATCCAGTCATCTACTGATGGACACCTACGTTGCTTCCATTTCTTGGCTATTATAAATAGTGCTGCAATAAACATAGGGGTGCATATGTCTTTTTGAATGTGAGAAATTATATTCTTTGGGTAAATTCCTAGAAGTGGAATTTCTGGGTCAAGTGGTATTTCTATTTTTAGTTTTTTGAGGAACCTCCATATTGCTTTCTACAATGGTGAACTAGCTTACATTCCCACCAGCAGTGTAGGAGGAGTCCCTGGTATCCCATACGTATTTAAATAAGGTTCAGATTTTAAAAATGAAACAGCTTTATTGAGGTATAATCAACATAATAAACTGTGCATATTCACAGTGTATATTTGATAACTTCTGACATATGAGTGCTCCTGTGAACCATCACCATGATGAGGATAATGAGCATACCGGTCACCCCAAAGCTTCCTCTTTCCCTGTTTTATACCCTCCTTCCTGTACCTCTCAGCAATTATCTCCAAGCAACTACTGACCTGCTTTCTGTCACTGTAGAGGAGTTTGCATTTTTTAGAATTTTGTATAGAGTCATACTCTCTCTCTTTCTCTTTTTTGGTGTGGCTTCTTTCACTGGTCATAGTTATTTTGAGATTTATACATGTTGTAGTATATAAAGTACTTTTCTTACAGGCTGTATATTGTTGGGTCTTACCTTTTCTACTTTAGTTTTTAAACCAATAAACTAATATGTATTTTTATTGAGTTATTTAGACTATTTACATTTAATGTGATAATTGGCATGGTTATATTTACATTTTTTTTGCTATTAGTTTTCTACCTGTCCCATTTATTCTTTGTTATGTTTTTTTCACTTTTTGGCTTGTCTTGGATTAATTGAAGTATTTTTTTAAATGAAATTATCACAATCTACTTTCAAGTGATAATGTACAACTTTATATATCAGAACATTTCAATAGTTTCTTTCTTTCCTTCTGACCAGTGTTGTGTGGTCACACAGTTTATTTACATTTGCTTATGTTATAATAAATCCCATGCTACATTGTTTTTATTTTACTTGGTAATTTGTCTTTTGAACAGATTTAGATTAAGAAAATAAGTCACATATTTTACCCATATAGTTACCATTTACTGTGTCTTCAGTCCCTTGTGTAGACTCACTGTTTCCATCTGGTATTATTTGCATCCTGCCTGAAGGACTTCCTTTAAAATTTCTTATAGTGCAAGTCTGCTGGTATGAATTCTTCCAGATTTTGTATGTCTTTATTTTGTTTTCATCTTCATTTTTGAAAGAAATTTTTGCTGGATACAGAATACTGAGTTGACAGGTCTTTTTTTCTTTCAGTACTTTAAAGATGTTATCCACTTATCCACTATCTTTTCATTTGCAGTGTTTCTGGTGAGAAATCTGTTGACATATTCTTTGTTTCTCTGTGAGTCATATAACTTGTTTTTTCTTTCTTTTAAGACTTTCTTTTTTGCACTGATTTTTAACAATTTCATTATGATGTACATTGCTATGGCTTTCTTCATGTTTCTTCTGTGTGGGCTTTATTTGGCTTCATAATATTTGACAAAAAAATTGCCAGTAATTGTCAAATTTTTTTTCTGTCCCTGTGTCTCTTCCTTAGGGACTCTGATTATATCTATATTAGGGTGCTTCAAGTTGTTCCACAGTTCACTAATACGCTCTTCATTTAACAAATAGTGGTTCTCTTTTCTCTTTGTATATAACTTTTGATAGTTTCTATTGCTCTTCAAGGTGACTAAAACTTTTTTCTGTATTGTTTGCTGTTGGTATCACCTCTGATATTTTAAGATCTTATATATTATACTTTCATCTCTGTAAATTCAGTTTTGACCCTTTTAAAAATCTTCCATGTTTCCATATAACTCTTTGGATAGATGGAACACAGTTGTAATAGTTGTTTTAATGTCCTTGACAGCTAATTCTAATATTTGTATCAGTGCTAGGTCAGTTCTGGTTGAATAATTTTTCTCCTCAATAATACTTCTTATGAGTGCTTGGTAATTTTTGATTGCATACTGGATATTGTAAATTTTACCTTATTTGGTGCTAGATATTTTTTTATTCTTGTTAATATTCTTGAGTTTTGGTTAGGACAGTTATTGGGAAGGAATATACTTCTAAGATTTGTTAGATGGCCCATAGAAATACAAGTGCTATTAACTAGAATAGAGCTTATTATTTCCCATCACTGAGGCAAGATCTTCTGTGTACTCCACCCAGTTCCCAAAGTATAATGAGATTTTCCAGTTTAACTGATGGGAGTATGTACTATTCTTGGTCCTGTGTGTAAGCTGTGTACTTCTACTTTCTGGGTGGTTTTCTCACATGTGTGCACTGATTAATACTCCACTGAGTACTAATCTTGAGAGAAATCTATAGTTTTCTCTGTGTGCTGTTGTCTCCTCTCGTGTATACAGGCATTCCTCAGAGATATTGTGGGTTCAGTTCCAGACCACCATAATAGAGTGATATTACAATAAAGCAAGTCAAATGAATTTTTTTTTCTCAGTGCACATAAAATTTATGCACATAAAAATGCTGTACTGTAGTGTATTAAGTATGTTGTAACTTTGTCTTAAAAAACCTTAACTAAAAAAATACTTCATTACAAAAAAATGCTAACCATCATATATACTTTCAGTGAGTCATACTCTTTTTGCTGGTGGAGGGTCTTGTCTTGATGTCTTGATGTTGATGGCTGCTGACTGATCAGGATGGCGGTTGCTGAGGGTTGGGCTGGCTGCGGCCATTTCCTAAAATAAGACAACAATGAATTTCTGTGTCGATTGATTCTACCTCCCACAAAAGATTTCTCTATAGCATGCGGTGCTGTTTCATAGCATTTTACCCACAGGAAAAGTTCAAAATTGGGGTCAGTTCTCTGAAATCCTGCTATTGCTTTATCAATTAACTTTATGTGGTATTCTAAGACCTTTGTTGTCATTTCAACAGTTTTCACAGCATCTTCACCAGAAGTGGATTCCATCTCAAGAAACCATTTTCTTTGCTTATCCGTAAGAAACAACTCCTCATCTGTTAAGAGTTTTATCATGAAATTTCAGCAGTTCAGTCACATCTTCAGGCTCCACTTCTAATTATAGTTCTCTTGCAGTGTCTATCACATCTGCAGTTACTTCCTTCACTAAAGCCTTGAACCCCTCAAAGTCATCTATGAGGTTTGGAATCAGTTTCTTCTAAATTCCTGTTAGTGTTGATATTTTGACCTCTTCCTGTGAATCATGAATGTCCTTAGTGGCATCTAGAGTGGTGAATACTTTCCAGAGGTTTTCAATTTACTTTGCCCAGATCCATCCAAGTAATCACTAACATTATAAAATGTATTTCTTCAATAATAAGACTTGAAAGTTGAAATTGCTACTTGATCCTTCAGCTGCAGAATAGATGTGTTAGGAGGCAGAAGACAACACGAATCTCAATGTCCATCTCCATCAGAGCTCTTGGGTGACCAGGTGCATTGTCAGTGAGCAGTGGTATTTTGAAAGGAGTCTTCTTTTCCAAGCAGTAGTTCTCAACAGTGGGCATAAAATATTCAGTAAACCATGTTACAAATATATGTGCTGTTAGCCAGGCTTTGCTGTTCTACTTATAGGGCACAGGCAGAGTAGATTTTGCAGAATTCTTAAGGGCTTTAGGATTTTTGGAATGGTAAATGAGCACTGGCTTTAACTTACAATCACCAGATGCATTAGCCCCTAACAAGGGAATTAGCCTGTCATTTGAAGCTTTGAAGTCAGGCATTGACTTCTCTTCTCTAGCAATGAAAGTCCTAGATCGCCTCTTCCAATAGGAGGCTGTTTCATCTATATTGAAAATTTGTTGTATATAGTAGCCACCTTCATTAATGATCTTAGCTGGATCTTCTGGATAACTTGCTGTAGCTTCTGCTCAGTATTTGCTGCTTCCCTTTGTACTTTGATATTTGGAGATAGCTTTTTTTCCTTAAACCTTATGAACCGACCTCTGCTACTTTCAGACTTTTCTTCCGCAGCTTCCTTACCTCTCTTAGTGTTCAGAGAATTGAAAAGAATTAGGGCCTTGCTCTGGGTTAGATTTTGGCTTTAGGGGATATTTTGGTTGATTTGATCTATCCAGATCACTACAACTTTCTCCATAGCAGCAATAAAGCTTTTTTGCTTTCTAATCATTCGTGTGTTCACTGGAGCAGCACTTTTAACTTCCTCGAATAACCTTTCCTCTGCATTCACAACTTGCATAACTATTTTGATGCAAGAGACCTCGCTTTTGGTCTGTCTTGTCTTTTGCCATGCCTTCCTCATTAAACTTCATCATTTCTAGCTTTTGATTTAAAATAAGAGACATGGAGCTCTTCCTTTCACTTGAACAATTGCACAAGTCCCTGTGGGGTTATTGACTGGCCTAATTTTGATACTGTTGTATCTCAGGGAATAGGGAGGCCTAAGGAGAGGGGGGAGAGATGGGGAAATGGCTGGTTAGTAGGGCGGTTAGAACACATACAACATTTAAGTTGAGCTTGCTGTCTTAGATGGGTGCATTTCATGGCACCCCAAAACAATTACAATACTAACACTAAAGATCACTGATTACAGATCACCGTAATAAATCTGATAATAATGGAAAGGTTTGAAATATTGTGAGGATTACCAAAATGTGACACAGAGACACAAGGTGAGCTGTTGGAAAAATGGCAGGATAGATTTGCTCGACACAGGGTTGCTATAAACCTCCCATTTCTAAAATACACATTATCTGTGAAGCTCAGTAAAGTGAAGTGCAAATAACAAGGTGTGTCTGTACTGTCCTGTGACATCTAGAGGTCTGTATAGACTCTCAGCTTCCTCACGTCAACTTAGGGAGACTGCTGGGCTCTGCCAGTTTCTCCTCCCGATGTCGCAGCCTGGGAACCCTCTCAGAGCGGCAAGCTTGGGTAATCATAGGGCTTATCTCTATTGTTTTCCATACCTTCAAGGATCACTATCCTTCATGGACTGATACCCAGTGTCTTGAAAACTGCTGTTCCATTGAATATCCATCTTAAATTTAAATTAAGATGAATCCAAATTACATAAAATTTTAAATTCATTTCTTCAGCCATCCTTGCTATATAGTTCAAGAGCTCAGCTGCCATCTGTGGTTAGAGGTTACCATATTGGACAGCACAGGTCTAGAGAGGCTCAGAGATTATACTCTTTTACTACAGCCCAGTTAATATGGGCAGGCTACAAAATCCTCTCTTTCAATGTTAATAACCCTAGCAACTAGCAAGCTACTTAGGTTCTCTACCTCAAACTACTTCCATTTCCTCATTGATAAGATGGCTAATAATAGTACTTACTCTATTTGCTGGTAGTGAAAATGAAATAAATTGATAAAGTTTAAAGTGCTACAACTATATTTGGTACATGGTGAGCTCTCATTAAATGTGAGTCCATACATTTTTAGGTAATAGGATACAACTTTGGCCTTCTTTTCCTGTGTGTATCACCTGTCTTGAGTGTTATTAATGTAGATTGGGATAGTGGGAAGAGCAAAGAATGGTGGAGGGTGAGCTAAAGTTAGGGCTCAGCACTCTATATAAATTTATTTCATTCTCACTACAACCACACAAGGTAAGTTGTTGGCCCATTTTATGAATGAGTAAATGAAAGTACCTTGAGGGAGGACTTACGGTGCCAGTGGATTTCTCTTGATGTCTTCCAGCATCAGTTTCCTCATCCAGAAATGGGAAGACTATACAGACTGATTGTAAAGCTTAAATGGCAGTGTCTGAGAAGGCAGGTTGGAAAGTATAAAGCATAAAAAACAAATTCATTATTCTCTCCTTCATTTATTTTTATTTCTTCTCATACTTTACCATACCATCCTGAGTCCAGCTCTGAGTTGATGTATATTAAGGGAGTGAAAACCTTCACTTCACTAGCCTATCCACTAGTATTGATAGCTAGCTATTAATAGTATTGATAAATTTAAGTAGAATGCTCACTTAACTAGAGACACTCCTATAATACCAATTCCAAAGCCTGAGGGTTTATTTTGGGGCTAGCCAGGTTTGTAAGGTTTTCTTTCTCAATGCTGTCCTTGTGTGGCACAGAGAATTGAGTAAGTAAGATTTTTATTCTCTTCTTGCATGGAACAATTATATTTTATTAGAGATTGGAGATGGGGGTAGAGAGAATGAATGGCTCTGTGTAAGACTGGCATAGATCTTCTCTAAGCTGAAAAAAATCCTAAATACCAGCATTACAGTTTAAAACATCATTTTAGAATGGCTCTGCTTTGCATTGAATGGCACTCAGAGAAGATCTGAGGGTTTGGAGCTGTATTTCTCCCTGACTAACAGTGCCTCAGTGTTAAGTAGTTGGGAGGATGTGTCTGTCCATTGGTGTTTCACTTATAAAAGTGAATTAGAATATGCATGAGTGCAAATTCTTTAATGTATTGCCTTTTCTTTTTCCTGCCAGGAAAGTGCTACCTTTCAGGAGTTCTATTTTAGAAGATTTTCTAAAGAAAAGGATAGTATCTTTCTTGTAGTTTGTTTTATGTGACAAGATAGAGCAGAGGCTAATGTGGGATACTTCCAGAAGAAGACTGAGGCTTTTAGCATCTATTTGAATTTTAGGTTTTATGCTAGATGTCATGAAGGTACTGATGAATAAAGCAAAGATCTTGACCTCAAAGAGATTACAGTCTGTGCAAACACATTGTGCCCTCAGACACTCTGATGTAGAAGAGAAGAGAACTGGCTCGCAGTGGAGTGTGGACAGAGTCCTGGGTGTGTTTATGAGAGAAATTTCTTCTCACTGGATGACCTGGGGAAGGCTCCTTGGTGAAGGTGGCACCTGAGCCAGACCTTGAACAATGGACAGGGATTAAATACGTAGTTTGTGTTTCATAGGAGCACTGACCATGTGCAATCATTTTCACAAAATGGAGCCAAAGCTCTTAATGCTTAGAAAATTTGAGTAAGATGGAGTTACCCAAAGGGTTTGTTTAATGCTGATCCTCCAGATTTCCTGCTACCCACTATTGCCCAAGTTTGAATTGTTTTTTCTGTTGATTGGATGTGCCTAGTCGCTAATTACCTCCGGGAGCATTTACCAGTCAACCTCAGTTTGAGTAGAGTGATTTAGTATAACTTTGCATTTAATCAATTAGTGGAGTGATTCAATTCACATACCAGCATCTCCCAAATAGAGGTATTTTTGCTCTTGCCAAAATAAAACTCAAGCAAGCTGTGGGAGTGGAGTGAGTTTTCAAGTCCCTCTCTGGGTCAAACTAACACCTGCACTGGCATAATCTGGAAAATCATTAAATGGCTGTGTGACTAAATGTATATCATAGAGCAAATAAACTCTGTATTTATTTCCCATACCTGCACACTTCTAACATGTGCACTAAAATCTGTTTTCTGTCATGCTCCTCCTATCAAATAGTACATTAAGGAAAGCAGAGATGGAGAGAGACATAGAGAAGAATGTAAAAATATAAGAACTCTTTTAGAAACTATTAGGTACATGAGCCAATTCCAACAAATTGAACATGGACAAATTACTTAACCTCCTGGAATTTGTTTCCTTTCCAGATAATTGAGCAATAATGATACAGATACAATATACTTTGAGGAATTAATTTAGATTATATGAATTCATTGTAAGTGATAAAAAGAAATTAAAATGTTTATTAATATTATTATTAAGAGTATTTATTCAGAAGGTATAATTTTTCCCCATTAAATAAATATTTAATGAGTACCTACTATGTACCGGGCACTCTTGCAAGCAAAAGGAATTTAGCATTGAACAAATTAGGCAAAGCCCAGTTCTTAAGGGGAAAAAGACAATAAGCAAATATGTAACTATAAAGTACATTTGGATGACTTTAAACAATTCATGTATTTAAATTCAGGAAAATATTTGTTTCTTTTTCTCTCAAGGAGTATACATTTGCAACTACCTACTATACTTCATTCCTAGTGAGGATGGATAACTGTTGTCTGAACTGGATTTTTTTAAAAAGAAGGATTATCTCAACTCCTAAAATATATTTACCTTTTAATCTTCCCACTAAGACTCCTGTAATATGTACTATTTTCATATCCATTATACAGATGAAGAAACTTGGGAATCAGAAAGTTCCAGTAACTCACATTATCTATAATGACAGACATAGTATTTGAACTCAGGAATCTGTATCTGTAGAGTCTGTGGCATAGCCCCATTCTACCTCCTGGTCATTTTCCCCTAATTTGTAGGAGTGGGAATGAATAAATAAATACAGTGTGATAAAGATATGGCTTCTCTTAAGAGAAACCAAAGGACATCTGCCAAAAGACCTTTGGCAGGTATTTTCAATCAACTCAGGCAGATGGTAGCCTTGTCAGTTGATGAATTCCATTTAATAGAATTTTATGATTCACTTCAAGGGGTCTGCGGAATAACTGCAGGTGACTCCCTGGTAATCTGTCTGACTAAAGAGAACATGCAAGAAAATAAAAACCAGAGAGCTACACATTAATATATATCCATTTAAAATGCTGTCTTTGTGGCCGTTTGTCCAGGATTTTCTTGAGAGAGCGTTGTGGGAGAATTAGATCTGCATTGACTGCAGTGCTCTTTGATGAATGCTATGATTCTTAATTGGGATTTATTTCAACCTACTGGGACTAAATTCCTTTCTGTGGGAACATATCTCCAAAATTAAAATGTAAATCAGTGGAAAAAATATGATTTTATATGCAAATATTTTATTTAAATATAACTTTTTGTGGTAGCAACCAGTGCATGGAGTGGAGATATACTGATAAACTAGGCCAGCTCAGTCCTCATGCTTAACATTTTACTAAAAAATAAGGTATACAAACTGCCTTGCAGCATGGGTTTGCAAAGTAGAGATGGGACCATGTGCCTGGGGAACCAGGCTCTAAACTGGCTCTTCTTGCTGTTGACTTCTGGCTATATTTAACTACTCTGGGTCTCATGTCTTTAAAGTCAAAGAATAGTTTGCAAAACGAAAGAAAAATACAGATAAGCGAGAAGGATGACACAGGCAACAATGCTGTAGCTGTCCTCTGGAATCAGCAAATGTTAACATTTTGTCGTATTTGCTTCAAGAGAGCCTTAAAAAACTAGGGAGTAAGTCGAAGTCCTTATGTTCCCAACCTAGTTCCTTTCTCTGCCTCCCTAAGGGCTATCACTGTGTGGTTGATGAGTATTCAGTACATGTGTACACACACACTTATATATTACCACATTTATACATTTATGGGTGTCTATTTATGAGACATATAACAGAAAAGGAATATATGGAAGTTCCTTAAAAAATGGAAAATAGAAATTCTGTACAACCCAGTAACTCCCCTTCTAGGAATTTACCTGAAGAAAACAAAATCTCTGATTTGAGAAGATATATGCTCCCCTATGTTTATTGCTGCATTGTTTATAATAGCCAACTTACAGAAGTAATCAAAGTGTCCATCAGTAGCTGAATGGATAAAGAAGATGTGATACATATACACAGTGGAATATTATTCAGCCATTAGAAGAAAGACATCCTGATGTTTGCAACATGGACGGATCTAGATGGTATTATACTAAGTGAAATAAGCCAGGTGGAGAAAGACAAATACTATATGATTTCACTTACATATAGAATCTAAAAGCAAAACAGCAGTAGACTCAGAGACACTATGACATGACTGGTGGTTACCATGGGGATGGGTTGAGGTGGGTGAGGGGATAAAAAGGCACACAAATCTCATTCATGATGCAAGTTGATCACAGGGATGGAAGTGCAGCATGGAGAATATAGTCGGTGGTTCTGTAACATCTTTCTATGTTGACAGACAGTAATACTAGTTGATGTGAGGATGTAATTATGTATATGGTTGTCGAATCACTGTGTTGTATACTTGAAACTAATATAATATTGTATATCAACTATACTTCAATAAAAAAAATACACACAAAAAAGAAAATCTACACCAACCAGAATGATATATTTTCTAAGGGAACATGTCTAAGTATGTGAAAGCATTAAAAAGAACTGGAAGGAAACTTAAATTGAAGAGGGTGGGAAGGGTTAGGATTCAAGGTAGTGGTAAAAGGGATTTTAGCTTTATCTGTAATATGCTAATTTTTAGAAAAGAGAATGTAATCACATATAACCTTTTAATTTTTTAATTTGATTAATTAATAAAGTTAAAAAAGTGAAAGAGGGCATATATGTATGATACTAAATGTACAGCCCTTGGAGCCAGACAATTTAGATTCAAATCCCAGCTCTGACTCTTACTAGCTGTGTAACCTTATATCTTTAACCTTCTTTGCCTCATTTTTCCCATGTGTGATAAGGAAATAGTAAAGCATCTATTTTATAGGATTGTTGTCTGGATTAAGTGAATTGATTCATATGATGTATTAGAACATTATTGGGCATATAGTAAACATTCAGTGAAAGCTCTTGCTTTGTGAGTTAAAAAATTACATAAATGGTATGAGACAGTATGGATCTTTCTGAAACTTACCATTTCACTCACCATTATCCTTTTGAGGACACATAGATCTAGCTTATTAGTGTGAACTGCTGCACAACACCACATTGTATTTAACCATTTGCCTATTGATGGAAATTTGGCTTGTTTCAGATTTCTGACAAGCAGTGAATACCTGAATGTACATCTTTAAGCATGCCTCCTTACCCATGGTCCTTCAATTCTTAAAATATATACCTCACCATAGAGAGGATTCTTTAGGGGATTCTTTCATGTCCAACAGTCCAGTCTTGCACTTGGTCACTTCCAATGATGGAGATAACGCTGTATCATGAGGCAGCTCATATTACTTCTGGACGTTTCTGTTAGAAAGACTTTAAAGGAAGATGGATTTTGGTTTAACACAGTGCCCTTCCACCGGCCCCACCTAAATCACTCCATTCGCACTGGCTACCTTTTGGTTCCTTGGACACCCCCAAGGATTTCCCTGACCCATGCCGCCATTCCTGCTTGCCTTTTTCTGGGAAGACCTCCTTATTCCTGCACTTTCTGTATCTGACTTCTACTCTCAAGTGTTACTTTCTCAAGGAGGCATACTTTTACCATCTTACTTTGAGGGTCCCTTGTTTTGTTATCACTCACCACTTCCTGGTGTTTAGTCCTTTGGAGTTCTTGTAAGTTGAATTTACATAATTCTTTTTGGTTCCCTTAAGTGTTTTGTCCCCTTGTAGAATGTAGTTCCCTCCAAGACTCCACCTGTCTTATTTTCCGTCATGTCTCAGTATGCAGCACAGTGCCTGGAACTTAGAGTCGGCACTCACGGAAGATTCTTTCAGGTACTTGTGAGGCACTTGGGACCATGGCATTAAGTCTGTGTCTCCTTCCCATGAGACATCCTCTCAGAATTTGCAGACAGCTTTTAAGGTATTCTACCCTTCCTTTCTGCAGGCTAAACATTTCTGGTTGCTTCAGCAGTTCCAGATGGGGCATCTTTTTGGATTCCCCCATCATTGTCTCTCATTTGAATACCTGGCCATTTGTCTAAGTCCCCAGGGACGTGTGATGCCTTGAATGAACATGGTGTTTCCAGTGTAGTCTGACCAGTACACGGCAGAGCATCCCCTTCTTTGTCGAGTTCATGTGTTTCTGTTTATATGCTTCTGGGCTGACCTGTCACAGAATTAGTTCATAATAAACTTACTATGGGCCAACACCCCACAGAGGTTTGCTTATTTTTTGTTGTTTTCACTTACTACTGCTAAGCTCTGACTTCTCCCTTTATGATCTTAAGCAGCTGGTTTTTGGGATTCATGTTTATGTCCTTATGTTCATTAATATTAGATTTCATTACTGTCTATAAAGGGAGAGGATTGGATTAAATTGCCTAGGTCACTTAAAGATGCCCTCTTAAAGATGGAATTGGTTATCCTAGGACAGCACTGTCCAGGAGAACTTTCTGTGATAATGGAAATGCTGTATATTGATACTGTTCAGTACTGGAGCTGTAAGCCACACGTGGCTGTTGAGCACTTGAATTGTGGTTAGTGTAACTGAGAAACTGAGCTTTAAATTTTACTTAATTGTAGGCCTTTAAAATTTAAGTAGCCACATGTGGCTAGTAACTACTGTATTGGACACTGTATTTCTAGAGAAAAAGCTTCAGAATTTTAAAAGATGAGATGGTATGTATAACACACAGAGAGAAACCAATATGGGGATAGAATGGTCTGTTCAGGCTCAGGATTCATTTATTTAGTGTTCTTTTATTAATTTAATAGATTTTTTTCTTTTTTCACTGTATCAGCAATATGCTAGGAAGAGTACTGGGTGCTAGAGACACAGCTGTGAGGAAGACAGTCATGGTCTCTGCTCTCAGGGACTTCCTGTCTGCAGTGGTCCTCATGGTTTCATATCAGAATCATTTGGGGAACTTTAAAAAAATCTGATGCTGAGGACTCCCTGTAAGAGATTATGATTTATCTGATCTACTGTGAGGCCCATATTAGACTTTGACAGTCTTCCATGGGTGACCCTAATTGGTAGTCAGGGTTAAGAAGAGCCTCTGGTCTTGGGGAAAGTACCTTCCTGATAAATAGCTGGAGAGAGTCATGTTCACAGTTCCACTTTGTTGGGGAGGTTTCGGGCAAATTCCAAAGTCTAACACTTGCTACCCTGATGTGACTCAATCCTCCCTTCCCAAGTAGGCATGTTTAACTGCCTGAAACATGATGATCAATGAAATCAATTCCATTGTCTTATTTGTTGTGCAATGGTGTCAAACCTGCAAACATATTCTCAAGATAAGCTATGAACTCTATTTCCTTGGAAAATGTATTCTTAGTCTTTAAGACTGATGCTTTTTTCATTTTAGTCTTGACCAATTATTCAGATTTTAGACCTTGAGACCAGAACTCAGCCTCAGTGGGATGAGAAGACTGAGGAACCAAATGTTTTTGAGGTGAAAGGATTATTGGCTTGGAGCCTTCAAGGAGGAGGAAGTTTATGAATGTGTCACTCACTACAGGCTGGATTTTACTGTGACTAGTAACCACAAGGGCTGGTTTCTCTCTACATGATCAACATCTGGGACTCCTGGAACAGGTTGACAGAACATCCTTTCAGTAGAGCCTTGCTGGGGAAAAGAGGGTATGCCAAACCATTAGTTGGTTTTTAAAGCTTCTGCCTAGAAGTGTATCACTTTGACTCAAAGCATGTTCCATGACCAAGCAAGGAAGTGGCCTTCCCCGGGGAAAGGCGGCAAATACTTGTAAATGCTCATAGAGTTCATTATAGTCTTCCCTTCTCATTGCACATGTTGGTTCAGTCCCCTTGTGGCTCACAAAACACTCTTCTCCCTTTCTCTAGAGAAACTGTACAAAAATCCTATCCAGTTATGACAACAGAATCAAAGCCTAGGATCCTCTGATGGGTTTTTAATCAGATACTCATTTGGTTCCTCTTGCTTTAGATGCCCTTGAATTCAGAAGGCACATTATCTATTTCCCATATACACACTACACAGTGTTAGAACAGGGCTAGAATAACTTCAACGAATACTTCTCTTTGGAAAGGGGAAAATGGGAGATACACAGTTATGGCCATTTTGGGATGTTATGGGAGAGATGTTATAAGGCCCCTTGCCTCAGGGACGGGCATAGTCTTTTGCTCCTTGGAAGTGGATCTCTAGTGCATCGTTTTCCATGGCTCTTGGTTTCACTCTCTTGGGAGCCCCTCCTCTTCCATCATCCTCTTTGGTGGCCAAAAAACTCTGTTAGTCCTCTTCTTCCCCATAGAAGTTGGGGGCCCAAGGGCTGTTCTGTTTCCTCAACAGTCACAGTCTCTTTTAGTCTAAGGAAGTGAGGCTCTTTGGCTATAAAACAAGAATAAAACGTAGTCATCTTTTTCATCAATTTAATTCCAGTCAGCTATATGTACCAAGAGCCAGTCACAGCTCATTTTGATCACACTGAATGCATCAGGTTTTCATGAAGAGCCAGGCCTTTAGCCATTTTGTCTAATGAAAAGGATTCACTGGCACGACCTTGATGTGTTCAGGTGTTTTAACGGTGGGTGGAGGGTCCAAACCCTTGATTTGATCCTTGTCTCAAGGCTGGGTTTTGAGTGGCCTGCTCAAAGTATTTCTCAGTTTTATCTTTTATTGTTCTTCCAACCAAGTCTTGGAATTTCTGACTCTCCTTCATTTTTATCTACTAATTCTTGGCTGATTCTTTTCTTTTCCATCTTGGGTTAGTTTGCCAGGGTCACCCTCACAAAGTGCCACACAGTCTCCCAGTTATGAGTCTGGAAATCCAAACTTAAGGTGTTGGCAGGGTTAGTTTCTTTGAGGGTGGTCAGGGAATGATTGTCCAGTCCCCTCTCATTGGCTTATAGATGACGTTTTTCTCTCTATGCTTCTTTGTATCATTTTCCTTCTATGTACTTCTGTGTCCAAATTTCTTATTGTGAGGATGCCATATTGGATTAGGGCCTACCCTAAAGACTTGTATTCACTTGTTACCTCTATAAAGACTCTACCTCCCAACATAGTCATATTTTGAGGTCCTGGGAGTTTGAGTCCTCAGAATTAGGACTTAAACATATGAATTTTGGAGGGGACACAATTCAATGCCTAAAACATCTCTTTCCTCTAGTCCTTGTCAAATGCAGCCAATAATACTCAAGACACATACTAACTTTCTGTTTATCAAGCTCATCAGGTACATTTTTCTTTTCCGGTTTATTTCAGATGGCAGTTTTACCGAATGTTTCATCACAGTATAATATGAATAAGCAAATTTCCAACCTGCAATAATACTTCCTGCCTACTGCCAGAAGCCAGTGCTGCACATTTTTAGTTCATTTGTTCTTGTATTTTTATGGTAGCACCACAATTCTTGTACCAATTTATGTGTAGACAGGAAGGCTATGTGTGGTTGCAATAAATAGCATTCAAAGCTTAGTGTTTTACTGTGTCAAGAGTTTATTTCTTGCTCATGCCGCATGTCCATCATGAGTTAGTGACCTCTCTGCTTCGCTTTCCCCTCTCTCTGAGACCTAGTATGACCTCCATCGGTGGCCTGGCCATTGCTGGGGCAAAGGAAAAACAAGAGTGGTGAACCATTCACTGGCTCTCAAAGCTACTGCTTGGACGGACGTGATATGTGTCACTCCTGCCCCAGTTTCATTGATTAAAGCAAGTCATGTACCCAAGCTCTAAATTAAAGGAGATAGAGATTATGGTTCTCCAGCCAGGACAGCAAATATTTCTGATCATGGTTACAGTTGAGCACAATAGACTGTTTTGATATTTCTATAAAAGTTCAGAGATAGTGGACAGTTTCACACCTTGGGCCTAGGCAGCTGGGAAGATTAGAGAAGGGGTGAAGATTTGGCTTTGGTGCTGAGATTTAACTGGAGTTGGCACCAGAAGAGGCCGTCTTTCATCAGAGATTCAACAGGTTAACATGTTGAAATAATCCTTGGGGTGGGTATTGTAAGCTTTGTATTCCAGAACTTCAAGTTTCAGCTCTGCCGCTCAGTAGGTATGTGACTTTTGTCAAGATACTTGACCTCTCGGAGTCTTTCTCTCAAAGGCGATAGTATCATCCATTTCACAGAAGTGTTTTGAGTATTTCATCTCTCTCATGTAGGAAGTGTGTAACTTTGGACAGGGTTCTTATATATACCTCAGTGTTCTCATCTGTAAAACAGAGAGAATAGTATGAATTTGTAGAGTTGTTAAAAGGATTTAATGTAAAACATTTAAGCCAAATCCTGGCTTGTAGAAAATGCTCAATAAATGCTAATTGTTGTTGTAGTTGCAGTTAGCTGAGGGGATACACAATGCCAGCTAACACAGTGAGTGCACAGTAGGTGTGAGATGATCACTTCCTGCACTAACATTTTACTGAACTGCGCAAGGCTAAGACACTGGAGTTGGGGAAATGGGGATTGAAGCAGAGAAGGAGGAAGAACAAATATAAGAGTTCGTTACCAAGCAGGTCACAGTTTCTGACGAGCTGACTGCTCAGTCTTTCAGGATGCGTTCATAGAGGTCGGAGAGTCACTACTTTCCTACACAGTCCATGTGCTAAGGGGAGAGGGAGAATTTACCTTTTGACTTCCAACTCCCATGGGTCCAGATGCCCTGCATGAAGCATCTATGTCCCCAGACTTCTGGACTGCCTGTGCATGAATGCCATATGAGTCCTGAGATATCACCTGCCTCAGTGGCATCAAGGAGTCCCCAGAGTATGAGACGAAGGTAGGTGGCATGATGTGAGGTGAGGGACTGTTGGAGCTTATGTGCGAGCAGCAGGACTAGCTGGGAGAGTGCCGAGGCAGGCTGTGCATCTGCAGTGTATTGGTGGCAGCAGCCATGTGGCTGTGTCACCGTGGGGATCATGTCCATGGCTTCTAGGGTACTCTCTGGCCTGAATGCAAAGCATGTGCATGAATCTAGGGCATTCTACAAACACATTCACCTCCTTAGCCCTGTTTTCTAACTTTACAAGTGAAGAAACTGATACCCAGGATGGGAATGGTTTCATTTAGGGCAATATAACTTATTAGTTGCAGAAAAACAATTAGAATTCAGGTACTAATGAAGAGTTAGCTTTGAGGGTTCCTGATCTCTAGATCTCTGGTTCAGTTCTAGCTCATCTTTATCCGCCCGCCCATCCATCCATCCATCCATCCATCCATCCATCCATCCATCCATCCATCCATCCATCCATCATCCCTGTGCTTAGCTGAAAGCTCCCTTCTATCTGGTGCCAGGCTAGGCTGAGCACTTCTCACGAGAGAATGAGGCACTAGGAGAGGAGAGGAGAACTGGGTGGCCTCTCTCCCTTGACTGTATGCCTTCCTCTACCGTGGCCATTGGGAGGACAAGCTGTCCGTGGAGCCAAGCCAACAGGGAGGAAATTGGATGTGCACAGGACACTTGATAGGTGGAGTGACTGAGGTTTTCTGGGCCAAGGGTAAAGGAAAATAGCAGTTTCATCTCTGGCTTGAGCTCCAGCGTATTGGCAGCAGCTCTGAAATGCAAGGAGAAGATAGGTTTTCAGGGAGGACACCTGGCTCCTCTGAATCCCCTAAGCCCTCGGACATAGGCTCCCCGTGGAACCAAGTTATCAAAGAGACCTGGTGGCTCTCTGACTCAAGGCACCGTGGACCCACTGTGAATTACAGGCAGGTCCACATTATGATTCCTATCATTTAGCAAATAAACTGGAGTTGGAAGATAAGCAAATACGGGAAAGATTATAATAATATACCATTAATTTTAATAGTATTCATTGGGCTTGGCTAGGAAGGACCTGTTGTGTCTCAGCAACCTTAACTTAGTGTCCATGGAGGCTGAATGAGCCCATGGACCCCCCTGAAATTGCATGCACATCTCTTCCTGGGGAACAGGCCCATGGGCTTGCATCGTATTCCCAAAGTGGTGTGCAGTCTCTCACGAATGTAAGCACTCTATTGCATTTCATCCTTAATGCAGCCCCAGTTTCCAGATGAGAAAACCAAGAGCCAAAGAGATTAAGAGGCAGAATCAGTACCTGAACCCAGACCTCTTTGACCTCAAACCCTGTGCTTGACCCTCTTTGCCACAGTGTACTCCCACAGCCTGAGTAAGGGAAAATGAGGCAAGCAGTGGCTGATCCATTCCCTCAGCTCTGTTTTGTGCCCTGAAATGGTGTGTGTCTGTTGATTTGCACAGAAGGCAGGTGCCTCAGGAGCCACACCTAAACCTGGGGCTCCTTCAGCCTGGAGAGCAGCAGTCTGAGGGCTGTGCGCCTCCTGTCTGGTGCCTAAACGTGCCTGACAAGGGGCGATGGGCAGCTGCTGCTGTCTCACACAGGCAAGGCCTGTTTGTGGCTGCACAAGGAGGTAGTGTGTATCTAGAGAGGAATTTCCTGATTTCAAAGTGAGTAACTGAAGGAGGGGTTAAATCTCCTCAGCAGTCAGAGTTGGATCTGTCTTCAATAGTTTTGTCTAAAATCAGGGGAATCAGGGAATGGCTACATAAATCCTTGAAGGCTTCCTTTGGTGAGTTTTTTGAAATGCATTTTTATTCTTCTGATGTCCAAGGGTCAATGGTGAGTTAATTGGTATGTCCAGGCCTGCCTTCTCTCATATCCTCAAGCTTCAACCCCAGCAAGGACATTGGACACCCACACCATTTAACTGTGCTGTTTACCTTGAGAAATGCAGTTCTGCAGATGCCCGAAGAGGTCTGTACCTCCATGAGGCACCTGGGGCTCTAGATATGTTGTAAGTTCCTTTACAGCTGGGCACGCTGCAAGGCTTTAACGGGTTTCAAACACTTTGGAGGTGACCCGTGGTGTTCTGTTGCATGAATTGAGACTGCGCAGGGAAATCATTCTGTTGGGTCTGCTGGGCTGATGTTTGTGGCTGAATGGAAGAGGAGGAGGGAGTTGGCCCCTAGGAAGCTCATGGTCAGAATAAGCTTTTAGCAGTAGAGAACGGTGGCTATGTCAGATTAGAAGGGGAATTGCCATCAGTGTGCACGTGGGAGGTGCCGAGTGGCTTGTGTGTGAGTGCATCCCCAGGCTTTGTACGTGTGGATGTGGGCATAGGGCTGCATGTCGGGGCGTGCCTGGGTGTAGGGCTCTGAGTGCACAGTAATTCAGACTGAGGTTTGAATTCCAGACTCAACATTGACAATTGAGGTGGGTTGCCATGCACAGGCCTTGCCTGTGTGAGATGGTGGCAGCTGCCCACCGCCCCTTGTCAGGCACGTTTAGGCACCGGACAGGAGGGGCACAGCCCTCAGACTGCTGCTCTCCAGGCTGAAGGAGCCCCAGGCTTAGGTGTAGCTCCTGAGGCACCTGCCTTCTGTCACCTTAGTTCATCTGTGACCTAGGGAAATCCAGAAATAAATGAAATAACATCAACCAGCTTGCCTGATACCCACTTGGTATCCAAGCAGTGTTAGCTCCTCCTTCCCTCTTCCTCCAGTTTTCTCATCTTTCAAATAACGATAATCTTAACCACCTCACAGAGTCACTGGAAGGAACAGAATAAAAGCCATGCATGAAAAATGCCAAGTACACGCTTGCTATTGCTACATGTCGAGTAAATGGCAGCTGCTGGTGCTCCGTGTGAAGGGAGTAGGTGTGTGCATGCATATGTGGCAACAGTGTGTACAGGCGCCTGTACACACACTGGTTTGGCCCCAGCTACTTTAGCAGACCCTCTTTGACCAGGGGCTTTTCCTCATGCAGAATCACTGGTGTGCTGTCCAGATGTCCTTTTCCAGAGAAGCATTCCTCTGAGGGTCCCCACTGGGACCCAGAGGACTTGCCCTGATTCCCTGTTGGAATTGTTCAGGTCTTTGAACTGTCTTTTTGAGGCTTTTCCTCACCAGCCAACATTTTCCAAGCTCTTTCCCTGCGTGGTTGGTGGAGGGAAGAGGTGACCTGGAAGCACGAGTGATCTGATTTACATGGGACCTCCCTGCTAGCACCTGAGACCTAGATAACTGGTTTACTCTTTCCTCCTGTTTCCCTTTGATGTATCTTATAGTGGAGTGGAGTGGCAGCCATGGAGTGGAAGGAACTGAGCCTGGCTCCTGAACAGAGTGTCATGCATCTCATGGGTGCGCTATGCAGGCAGCTTTGAGTGAGTGTATCGATAAGGCATGGCTCCCCACAGGCTGGTGGGCCTCAGTTGCCCCTTTCCTATGTCCTTATCCTTATTTGCATTAATAGTTTGGTGTTTTCCTATAGTTTTGGTGCTAAGGTCTCTACCAGAAGAATCTGGTTGGGGAGGCCATACAGGTATCTGGGAAAAGATAGGAGCCATATGGGGCATTAATGGTATTCTTGATTGACTCCCAGGGAGTGAGTGCTGTCGGAGGTGTGAGGATTCAGAGAGGATTTGGAGCTAGTGGGATCTGGGAGGACTCACAGTAGGAGTAGCAGAATGAGTCCAGTTTGTTTGAGGCTGAGATGTGGAGGATGTAAATGGTGCAGGGCGAATGGTATGAGCAATGGTGCAGAGGGAACGTGATCAAGGGACAGTGTAGAGGGTGGTTTTGCTTAGATAAAGAGTTCATGTGGGAGTGTGTGGCAGAGAAACCTAAAAAGGCAGGTTGAGGCTTTGCTGTGAAAAGCTTTGCATGCCATCCTTAGCAGCTTATTGTGGGGAAAACATGGGCTTTGGTATTCTTGTACCTGGGTTCATTCATTAATTCTTTCTGTAAGATGCTGATGTGCCAGGATCTATTCCAAGTCTGAGAATGCAGTGGGGAGCATGAAGGCCAGCCCCTACCCTTGCAGAACTTAGATTCTAGTGGATTAAAGCCCTAGCTTTCTTATTTACTACCTGGGTAAACATTAGCCAGTTACTTAAACTTCCTAGGTCTTGGTTCATCTGTAACCTAGGGATATCCATAAGTAAATGAAATAACATAAATCAGCTTGCCTGATACCCACTTGGTACCCAAGCAGCGTTAGCTCCTCCTTCCCTCATCCTCCTTGCCATTCCCCTTTCTGCACCATCTTTCATAGGTTGTGGGGGCCATTTGCTCTGTGTATGCCTGCTGCTCTTAGAATGGTGCTGTACCATCTCAACTGCCCTGGGACTGCCAGTTAGAATTTAATAATCTCTGTAGGCACTTGGCTTCATGCATGTGCCTCCCAGAGGTGACTGTAAATTGGCGTAGGTCAAGGCAGTAGAATCAGCAGTAGAATCAACTTTCCAGTGCCTTGGGAGTTTCTCCAGGAGGACTGCAAATTCAGAGCATGGTCTGAGCTTGAGCCAGACCATGCCTAGAGAGAACTAGATTAGCAGGAGTGCAGGCCAGGATGGACAGGAATAGGTGGAGACAGGAAGCAGAGCCAGAGAAGGGGAAAATGGGAGATAAGAAGAGATAAAGAGCCCCAGGTTCAGGGGGAGACTCTACTGGGTATAGGTGGACTGCATGCTGAAGTTCATTTTTAATTCCTCTAAGTAGTTGTTGAGTGCCTGCCTCATGCTTGCCATTATCCAGCTGCTGAAGCTATGGCAGTGAAGAAGAGAACAAATTCCCTGCCTGCATGGAGCTTGTATAGAATCAGAAGAGACAGATAATCAATGCACGAACAAGAAATTACAGGACAGTTTTGAATAGAGAGGAGGGCCATTCATTCATTTATTTATTCATTCAACAAAATTTTGAGTGTCTTACTATTTCTAGATATTACTTTAGGTGCTGGCAATGCAGCAAGAATGGGGGCAGTGTTTGTTCTCATAGACTTTGTATTCTAGGGGACACACAGTCAATTAACCAGTAGACATATAAATATGTAGTAAGGCTCAGCTAGTGATAAGTGAAAAAGAAGAAGAAAACAGTATAGGTGATGGGGGTACTTTTTAGATCAAGTGCTTAGAAAAGGCCTCAAGAAGGAGGTGATTTTAGAGCAGAGACCTGCCAGCATGGTTGGAAGAAGCCATGTCATCACCTGGGGGAAGAGCATTCTGGGTAGATGGAACTGGGGGTGCAAAGGCTCTAAGCTTGGTGAGTGTGAGGAGCATCTAGAAAAAAGTGTTTTACAGGGTTTTGTTTTAAAGAGGGACAGTGAGACAGGATAGCAGCTGGAAGGTGACTTGGGGTCCAGGGAGGTTTTTGTTTTTTTTTTTAAAGTAGAAAATATTATAACATATCTGAAAGTATGTGGGAATAATGCAATAGAGACAATGAAGACTGATGCAGGAGAGATGGGGCCTAAAAGCAGAAGGGAGGTCCTTGAGGAGGTGATGGGGGCTGGAATCCCATGCTTGGCAGGGGGACTGTTCGTAGGAGCAGGGTGGGAAGGCAGGGGGTAATGAATACAGGGACAGTGGATGCAGAGGATAATGAGTACAAGGCCATGAGGTTGGTAAACTTAAAGATGTAAAGATGAAGAAGTTTTCCTTATTTACTCAGTGAAATAAGAAGTGAAGTCATCAACTGAAGGCAAGGGGAGGTGATAGAGGTTTGGAGGGAGAAGAAGATGTGACACAGAAGAAAAGACAATGGGGTGATGTGATGTGGTAGAGCATGCTTCCTCACGTGCCCTCGATGCCCTCACGGTGGGCAGGGACAGGGCAGGGAGGGCTCAGAGCTCCCCTCACAGGCTGTGCTGATCCTGCCAGGAGCCCCAGGAATGCCCTGGCTGAGGAGGGCCATCTAATGAGACAGACGGATGGCACAGACAGATTCCAAGCTGCCCCAGTCAGGAGCAGAGTTGGGCACTGGGCCTGGAGGTGAAGCTGAGCCCCTCATCATGGTTTGGGATGTTCTTTAAATTCTAGAACCATCTTGATTTTCTCCTTTTCCCAGAGAGGACAGCAGTCTACTTGGTCCATGGGGTTTCTCAGGCTTTCACCCCACTGATTTTGTTCAAAATGTGGCATTAGTTTATGTACTTCATAGAACATTCTGTATTTATTTTAAAAATTGTACCTTATTTATGCTGTAACAAAGGAAATAATCCTAACATTTATGAAGCAAAAGTTAATTTCTAGACCTTTTTCTCCTTTTCCTACACCCCCATCCCCAGCCCTACCTAGTTTTCTTCCCTAGTATTATTTTTTTATTTTCTTATTCTTATTTTCATTAACACTCCCATTGCCCACCAACCACCACTGGCTCACCCAGGCTCCTGTTTGAGTCCTGGCCCTCTAGCTTACTATATTGACTCTGATATTGGTCTCTATTGAAAGAGACCAGAGCTCCCTGGATGTAGCTAATTACAAAATTTGGGGTGGGAGCATCAAGATGGCCCTGGAGCATCTGCTCAGATCTACCTGGGTTACTGCAAAAAGTGGCCAACTCAAACTGAAAGGGCTCTATTTGGCCAACTGGGCCATTTCCTTATAGAAAAGCAACAATGTTTGCCATCAGTTGAAATACATTATTTCTAGAAACCCCTGAATACATAATAATGCTCAAAGGAATATGACCCTGAGTTTTTTAACTTCTTTGTGCCTTAGTTTTCCCATCTGTAGTAAACAATAGTAGTATTCACCTCACAGGACTGTTGTAAAGATTAAGGAATACAATTCCTGAGAGGGATTAGCAAGCAGTTGGTGTACAGTATTCAGTAAGTGTCAGCCATAATCCACATTATTATGCATATTATTTCCATGGAATGCGCTACAAGATGCTATAACTATTCCAAGAAATCAGAGGGAGGAAAATAAAATATTTCCTGATTGCTACTATTACCTAGGCACTGTGCATGGCTTGGCTGGAACCACCAGGAATTATGGTTTCTATTTATATGTGAATTTCTTTGATGTTGTTCTTCCATAAAGGCTCCATGCATTTAGGTTCTTTGTGGTGCTTAACTGCTGTATCTTAGTGATTGGGATAGTATCTGTTAAATGAATAAAGTAATGAAAAGCACTCAATTGAGTAGCAGGGAGAGTTTATACAAACCATACACAGTGTGAGAAAATGTAACATAGAGGACTGTAAGACTATAGTAAATATATCTACTGGGGGTTGGAGGTGTGTGTGTGTGTGTGTGTGTGTGTGCATGCACATACATGTGCACATGTGTTTGTTTTCTGGGAAAGCATCTCAGAAGAGGATGGATACTCTGAGGCTTGGCGGATGGGGACTTTTCATCAGGTTAAGAAGCAGGCAGGAGACATTCTGGGCAGAGATGCTCGTGTGTGGCAGGGAACTGGTGCACCAAAGTGCTCAGTGCTGGCAGGCGGAATGAATGAGTGGAGAGGCACTCTGGCACTGTCAGGTTCCTGGGTTTGCTGGGGCCTGGGGAGTGCAGATCATGGGCAATCACTGATGGTTTTAAGCAGGAGCACTTCTGCTTAGACACAGGGTCCTGGGAGAGAATGGTCTCAGCTGCTGTGGAATAAAAATCTGGGTCACCCTGCTGCTTGTCATCTTAGAAATTTTGATGTTGTCAAAGAGGCTGTTTCTTTTTTCCTTCCTTCTTCTCTGGTAAATTAAATAATAGCCTGGGCTCTGAACCTAGACCTGGATTCAAATCCCAGCTAGGCCATAACTAACTCCATGACCTTGGATCATGTCTTCCCCATTCCTCTTCCTTGGGGTATGAATTACACTGAAGTCTTCTGTGGGGAAGAACTCTGTAAACCAGTTAAAAGCTGAAGCATTGCAAGGGGTGGGGCTTACTCATTTATTCCCCAGAGGTGCTGTATGCTTGGTTTTTAAACCCAGGAAGTACAGCAGATACCCTTGCTTAAAAGTGTATCCCTTGGAAGTGTGGTTTCTGTTGGAAGAGCAACTCATTGAGAGGTCAGAACCTGTGGCAGAGGTGCAGCGAGGGCTTTTTTATCACTTAGAGCTGTGCTGCCCCATACAGCAGCCACAAGCCATATGCAGCTATTTAAGTTAAATTAAATTAAATGAAAAATAAAATTAAGAATCCAGCTCCTCTGTTGCACTGGCCATATTCCAAGTGCTCAGTCATCACACTGTATTGGCTACCATATTGGAGGGTACAGATGTCATTGTAGAAAGCTCTGTTGAATGCCCTGCCAGTGAAGGGACTGGGAGGGAGGCCACGCATCGGCAGAAAGCACTGGGGTGATCGTGGTGGCTTGGCAGCACCTCCCAGGGGCCCCTGACAGTGCCTAGTGAAGCCTGCCCAGGAGAGGGCCCTCGGGTAAGAGTGAACTCATGCAACATCAATGTCACTCTGTCCTCCAGGCTGTATTTGGCGAAGGGCAGGACATAGGCCACGTTGTCAGGTTGCTTCTTGGAAGCCAAATGCTCACCATAAATGAATGCCATCTCTTGGCTTCCTGCCACGCTTTGGCTTTGTAGCTCTTTAAAAGCCCCCAGCAGACAATAACCCAGCCACTTGTCCACCTGTATTTACAGGTAGAGCGAGGGGCTGCAGCATGGTGAAAGCACTTTCCCATTTCTGTCAATCTCGTGACAGTGCCTTCCCAGAATCCTTGGAAGGTGAAATGACAGGGGGCCCCTTGCTCAGCTGCTGTGCACGGCCATTTGGGTTCGATTCAGCTGGATGATCACCAGTCATGTTAATGGACAACCCCCCCCTCCCTCACCCTGCCACTCCCTGGGCACAGAGACAGGAAGGGACCGCTCCTCACTGCCTGCACAGCTCCCAGGAGGGAGTGCCTGATACACAGCGAGGGGTGGGGTGAGAAAGGCTGTTGAGAAATGGTAGTGGTCTGGAGGGACGGTCTGTTAATGACTCACCCAGGGATAGACAGCAAGACAAAGAAACACTAAGCCTGAAATACATTACCCTCAAGCACTACCTTATACGAGCAGGGAGATTGAGGGGGAGAACTATTTATTTCCCCAACAAATATTTATTATCCAGCTACATTTGCCACATACTGTTGTAGGGGCCTAAGCTACAGCAGTCACAGACAGTGAGCCCTGTCCTTGTGGAATTTATGTTGCAGCGAGGAAAGAAGAGCCCACATGTACTGAGTCCTGACTGTATGCCAGACACTTTGCTCGTCCACTCACTCCTTGTAACAACCCTGGCGAGATGCACACTTATTGCCCCGTTTTTCAGAAGTTATGTAACTTCTCCAAGATCACTGAACTTGGGAGTGGTGGAGCTGGTCTTGGCAGCCTGGCTTCCTGTTCCACACTCTGAATTGTACTCTGAGCTTTACTGCCTCTCTGCAAAGGGAGAAGGTGTTCCTGGGTGAAGAGAGACTGAGCAGTCGCTGCCGTCTTTGGGGGCAGGAATCCCATGTGTAGGACAGGTGGCTCTGTATGTAGCCCTTTATTTCCCTGGTCCGCTTCTCAGTCATTTTCCAAACCTGCAGAATCCTGAAGCTTTCCTTGCCGTGTGATTCCATTTAGGGCACAGCAGCTTCCATGGCTGCCCAGGTCCTGGAATTCCTTAGATCTAGGACTCCTTCCTTCCCTGGCCCCGGTGATGGGGAAGCCCCTTCACAGATTCCCGCTGCTGCTGGTCCCCAGTGCACTGCTAAGCCAATGTTGCCTTTCCTCAGCATTTGATTTCTGCAGGTTTAAGTAACTTTTCTGTGTTGATATGGCAGGATTATTCTTTTTCTAGCACCTCTTTGCCTGCAGAAAGGGAATCTGCATCTACTTTTTCTAATGCTTTCTTTTCAGTTCTCTCTGGTGGTCCTGTTCCTCTTTCTGCAGGTTTAACTATATTGGAATGGCTCCAGCCTGCTTCTTGAGTTCCTTCCCCACTCCTTTTAGGACTAACACCACTGTTTACTGATACTGAGTTTTTCCCTCTCTTTCCTACTCTTCCTGTTTTGACTTTAAGGCCACAATCAATTTTTCAGCTGTTCCCATCCTTCCTGGTTTTCTGACATTCAAAGTCCAGCTAGTAGCTTTCTGTGCACCCGTTAGTCCCTGAAGTCTTCATTCCCCTGCTGGTGCTTGTCCCTCTGCCTTGACAGAAGTCTGATTTCTTAGAGTCAGGGTTCCAGATACAGACCTTTTACTTTTCTTTCATGGAAAGTGGCCTTGCACCACCATCCATAGGCTTTTTCTCTGTTTAAATTCAAGAACATGTCACATTGCATCCCCTGCCAGAGGGTTTCCATTCCTTTCTGACTGTTCATAGATGGTGCCACCATCCCATCATGACTGACTTGATCCCCAGGTCTCTGAAGTCCACAAGCATTATCGAGACTTATTTAATATCCTCAATTAGGAAAAAAAAAGGGGCGGAGACAACTTGGAATCCTTCCTGTCATTCTCTCTCACCCTTATAAGACTGCAGGTTGACTTGATCAGCTGATCTGGTCTGAGCTCAGCTGGGAGCTTCTACTTCAAGCTGAAAATACATTTGGGCTTGGCTCTTCGCAGTAGTTTGAACTGAAGTCTGCTCCGTATGTGATCGTTCTAGAGCCCAGTAGGAAGGGACAGCAACATGCTCTTTTCATGGTAAGGCAGACGCCCAAGAGAGCAAGCCTGTTGTACAGGCACATTTAAGCCTTTGCTTTGCACATCGGCTTATATGCACGGGTGGCCTATCTTCCCATCAGGGGGCCGGGAGGAGATTCTGCCTGTAGTAGGAGGACAGGGATGTGTTTGCTGAGTGACAGCCCAGGCCATGATACACTCCAACCTTGTTCCTGCCTCAGAACCTTGCTCCTCCCTCTGCATGGAGTGCAGTTCACCTACATCTTCACAAGCCTGTCTCTCATTATTCACTTCTTAACTGACATGTTATCTCCTCAGAGAGGCTTTTGAAGGCCCTTGGTCTTGCCAAGTAACCTTATCACTCTTTACCACATTATCCTGTTTTATCTTTCCTGGCTCACTTTATTGAGACCTGACGTTACCTTACTCTCTTGTTTCGTTTGTATGTGTACTGTTGTGTAATCCTCTGATGAAATGCCCATTGTTTGCAGGATAGGACCTTGCTTTGTTCACAGACTTCCAGTGCCTGGAGCAGAACATATCACATAATAGGTGCTCAATAAATATTTGTTGTTTGACCAGCCATCCTGTTTTTATATGCCTTAGAGCCTAGCTATTAAAAATTATAGGCCTCAAACACCTTGGATCCAAATATGTATTTGGATTAGGGTTAGTCACATGGCCCACTACAATCCAAGCTGATAATCATGGAGCTTAATTAACACTGATTTATAAGCAGTCATAATAGCAGTTGAGATCCAAGGCCCAATGAAGACAGCACTAATGATGTTGATACCAATGTATTCTTCCTGAAAATTATGGGCCTTCTGATCATCTGTACTTGGTTTTACACAGTAGGAGTTTTGAATGTTGACAAGTATTTGAGTCCTTAATAATGTAGAAACACATTAATTTTAGTTGACTGGTAACAAATTACAGTGACTTACTTAGTTGGTTACTGGTAAATAACCCTTAGCTATCTAAGAAAATAAGTCTTTGAAATGTCATCTACTCAAGAAGTTAATAAAAGGAACTTGATGTTGGAGTCAGGTTTGAGACCTATGAAGAGAATGCCTATAGTCTATGACTGGGCAGTGGGCCATGTTTGAAGAATTACTGATCTGGAGCAATGGCACAAGGACATTGAGATTTGAAGTAGGGAAATGATTTGTTCAAGGATACACATATACTAATGGCTAATTATGAACTTTTATCCTGGTCATCTGACTATTTCACCTCTGTGCAAAGTGAAAGTATCTTCACAAGGCAGAAGAATTTCTTATCTGTCTAAAGCCTATTCACTCTGTTTAACTTACAATGAGCTGGTGAGGTTGGCAAGGGCAGATATTATCCTATTTAAAAGGTGAGGAAACAGACACGATGGGCCATTCAGTGTCATAGTTCCACGAGAATACACATAACCCGGATTGAGGAAGTCTTCTCTGGTCATGTGGACTATGACCATAGGTAGAGGGGATCTCTTGGTAGTGTCAGTTGGCAGAGAGTGAACACAGGGTCTTTAGGATCTTTAATTTTACTCCTTACAGTGGTCTATAGACTGAAATTATTTGGGAGTCACTAGACTAAGGTCTGTATGCTTTTCAATAATTTTAAGTTATACTAATGAACAGATGTTATTTGGAGTCAGACTTAAGTTCAAATCCAGCTCTTCACTGAGTAGATCGTGGTTTTGGGCAAGTAACTTAACAACTCTGACCTCAAACTCCTCATCTGTGAAGTGGTGATATTAATACCTGCCCCTTACCTCCTCTTCAGGTATAGTAAGGAATCAAAGCCTGTGGCACATGGTGGGCACTCAATAAATAGTGATTGTTACTAGTTCAGGTACTATTGAGCACTCTCCTTTTCTGCTTCAATCATATTTGCCTAGTGGAATTTTCTGATAAAGTATATTAAAGGCGAAATTTTAACTATATGATGCATCTTAGATAATTTTCTTGACCCATTCATTGGTTGTTTATTTCTCTGTGCTGGTTTTGGTAAGTGGAAAGCCAGGATGTATAAGACATAGAGCTTCCAGGGTGGTTTGTTCCTGGTTGTACACCATTTTCGCTGCAGGCTGAAAAGAACCTGGAAAGGACTTTGGCCTATAGCTTGACTTAAGCCAACACAACACTCTCCATTTTGCCTGATTAAAGCCCTTTTCTTTGTCCTCTGAAGGAGACGTCTTCAGTGATGACTCCTGTGTTCACTGATTGTTGGTCTGCTTCCTTTTGGTTCAGAGATGTTTCTTGTTCACAATTACATGGTCAACTTCCTACTTATAAAACATTTGAAATAGAGAATAATGATTTTGTGGAACAATTGAATATTGTCTCAGAATGATGGGTAGGGCTGCTTAGGAGGGCAACTGAATGTATGTATACGGTAGGAAAATATTAAGCAGTGTATGTGGGAAATGTATCTGCTTTAAGGTGCTGTGTATAGAAAGCTATAATTATGTGGTCATGCATGTTTGGGAGTATTTTGTATAGTATGTTTTATTTATAGTAGAAGTAGAATGTGTTGAATCTTTTGAAATAAGCACATGGACATTGGTTGATTGATCCAGCAAGAATAACATGTCTTTACTAGCAAGATACTAGGAAGTCTAGGCATGACAAAAAGGAGTTGTTTACTTTAGCATCCTTTCATTTAAAAGAAACAAAAGGGCTTGAGATGGAATTTGGAAGGCATCTGCGCAGAGGCCAATGCCTGAAAATTTTCTTGGGTCTCTCCCCATTATGTACTTGTGGAAAGAATCAGACCTCATAATTCTTGAGTTTATTCTGTCATCCATCTATCTGTCTGTCCGTCCATCCATCCATCCATCCATCCATCCATCCATCCATCCATCCATCCATCCATCCATCCATCCATCCATCTTTTATTTGACATGTTTATTGAGGTCCTGTTTATGCTCAAGAAATTGTTATAAGTATTTTTCTCCCAGTCTCTGGCTTATCTACAAATACTCTTGCTGATTTTTCATGAGCAGAAATTTAAAATTTTGAGCAAGTGTTTTGTGTCTTGTCTAAGAAATCTTTGGCTACTCTAAGTCATGAAAAAGTTGTATCTTCTAGAAACTTTATGGCTATAGCATTTTATCTTTAGGTCTGTGCTACATCTTGAATTAAGTTTTGCATATGCTGTGAGATAAAAGTTGAGGTTCATTTTTTTAAATACAGATACCTAGATGTTCTGGTACTAGTAAAAAAAAAAGAGTTTCATTTTTCTATTTCATTGTCTTGGTGACTTTGTCAAAGATCATTTGACTACATATATGTGGTTTCATATGGAGAGTATCTTTACTCTCCATTATGTTCCACTCATTTATAGCTTTAGTCTTAATGCTAATACCACACTCTTGATTACTGTAGCTTTATAGTAAGTCTTGAAATAAGAGAGTGTAATAATTCCGACTTTTTCTTTTTTTCGTGATTGCTTGGTTATTCTAGATCTTTTCCATTTTATTGTACATTTTAGCATCAGCTTTTCAATTTCTTTAAGAAATGCTACTGGGATTTTGATATGCGTTGTATTAAATCTATGTATCATTCTGGGATAATACACATTTTCCAAATACTGAGTTTTCCATGAAACAATCCATGAACATTATGTATCTCAGCATCAATTTAGGTTTCTTAATATTTCTCAGCATTATTTTGCCGTTTTTAGGGTAGAAGGATTGTACATCTTTCACTGGATTTATTTTTTGATGTTTGATTTTTTTAATGCTATTTTAAATGTAATACCATTTGACTTTTAATTGTTTGTTACCATTTTATAGAATTACAATTGACTTATATATATATTGATCATTTATGTTGAGACCCTACTAGATCCACTTATTTGTTCTGGTAGTATTTTTTTTCTTTCATATTATTCTATAAGGTTTTCTTTATTTACAATGGTGTCATCTGTTAATAATGGCAGCTTTACTTATTCCTTTCCAATCTTTATCTTTGATTTCTTTTCTTGCCTTATTGCATTGATTAGGACTTTTAGTACAATGCTGAATGTAAGTGGTGCTGAACATTATTGTCTCAATTAGAGGGAAAGCTTTCAGTGTTTTACCATTAAGTATGTTGTTACTTGTAACTTTTTTCCAGTAACCTATATCAGAGTGAGGAGGTTGTCATCTATTCCTAGTTTGCTAAGATATATATTTTTTATTGAGGAATAATTGACATGTAACAGTGTATTAGTTTCAGATGTACAACATAATGATTCGATATTTGTATATACTGCTAAATGATCACCACCACAAGTCTAGTAACATTTGTCACCATACCTAGTCACAAGAAATTTTTTTCTTGTTATGTCAACTTTTACGATTTACTCACTGAGAAATTCCCCATCCCATCATCATGAATGGTTGTTGTATTTTTGTCAAGTGCTTTTTCTGTATCTATTGAGATGATCTGGTGTCAATTATAGTTTTAGACAGCTTTGGGAACAGCCATTTCAACAGCAAGAAATGTGGGAAAGCAAAAACTTAAGAGAGTCTTTTGTACAGATGGCAAATAAAAAGCGACTTTTAGAATTCTCTTTATTAAATAAAGTTATAATTGGTGAGAGCACAAAATTATTCTTTACACAAATTATTGCCCTTGAAATAGAAAATTCCAGAGATATATCTCATGGACCAGAAATTACGGTGGTTTTAAGATCTTGTCATTAACTATGTTTGGGAGAAGTAGAAGAAAAAGGTGGAAATGGGCACCATACTTGGAAAAGAAGGTATGAGATCAACAGACGACAGACACTTTCCCCCATTGGGTTTTAATCTTTCCCTCTAGAAGAATGATCTTAATATGGAGCAGTGTGGAGCAAACAGGAATAAGCGGAAATTAAGGCCCAATTTCGTTATAAAATGGAAAAAGACCCTTGAAGTGCTTTAAACCAGTTCTAACCCTTAGGCTCAGGTGAATCTTATCCAGAGAAGTAGGGTGGATCTAGTTTTGATTATCCAACCTATGTCCTGTAACCTTAGGGCATCATGGAGAATGAGGGAGGTGCTGAAGGGTTGGAAAATATCCTCATTATTGTTTTTTTTAATAGAGAAATTGTGTGGATTCCAGAAGGCATAGTCTAGTGATCTTGGTATCTCTTCATGAAAAAATTCTAGATTTCTTTTTTAATTAAACATTTGGGAACATTAAAAGAGAAATTGTTGACTCCCCTCGGGCTGGTTCAAGAATATGCTCAAATGTTGCTTTTCTCCAATGACTTCTTAAGACCCTGAAAGGCAGAATCAGTTCAGTTCAGTCTGTGCTCCTACACTATACTTAACCCTAATCCTGACCAATTTCTTGTAATTTATGTCCTTAGCTGTCTGTCTCTTTCACTAAACTACCTCTTAAAAGACCAGAGACAATTTTATTCTCTGTTGTATCCTTGAGTTTAGCACAGTACCTGGAACGGTGAAGACCCACAATAAATGTGTGATAAGTGAAATAATAGGACTTGGCAAACTCACATTTTTAAAAGAATCTTACAAACCAGCCAAAACTTATTTGCTTGCATTAGATAAACAGTTAATTCAAAATGGCTTAAATAAAAAAAGAGAGATTTAATTGGCTCATGTAACCAAAGTTAGGAATAGAAGTGGCTTGAGTCCTGTTGGATTACAGTGCTCCTATGATGTCACCATGACTCAGTCTCACTTTTCTCTCCATCTCTTAGCTCTGCTTTGGTTTGGGCTGGCTGTATTTAGGCAGGCTACCTCTGGGGGAGCAAGGTGGTCCCTAGGATCCCAGGTTTATATCATATTCTCTCCAGGACCTTAGTGGAAAGATGCCTCTATTTTTGCCAATAAGTAAAACAAACATTTTGGGATTGTGTCTTATTGGACTTTCCTGGATCATATATGCATCCCTAAGCCAACTGCTGTGGTTCGGAAGAATGGATGACGCTGACGGCCAGGCCTGGGTCACCTGTTCACCCACAGAGTTGCAGGGTGGAGTCAACACCTGAATCATATAGACAAAAAGTGGGTGAAAACCATTGTGTAGTTACTAAGAAAGGAGAAGTAGATGATAAGCAGGAAAAAAATCCAAGGACCTCTAGGTTCTTGACCTATTCATCCATTGTTACCTTGCAGAGAGGTATACTTTGATTTCAGTGGGGCCTTTAGCACAGTTTCTCAGGATGTTCTTTGGCAAGATGGTTAAATGTGAGCTTGTTGGTAATATGGTTAGGTGGATTCATAGCTGGTTGAGCAAACATATCCTAAAAGTGTTGATTTTTTAATTGATGTTGACCTGAAGGATGGTCCCCAAGGCCTTGCTGTCTGATTTTGTACATAATCTTTCTGGGCTGGCATTTTTCATCAGCAACTTGGATAGAGATATAAGTGTGCTTTAGGTCAATAGCTCCTGGAATTTTGGGTTTCACAATCTGGTAAAGTTGCCAAAAAAAATTTAGGAAATGATGCAGGGTTTTTAACTTGTTATTTTTTTGCCAAGTAAGAATGCAGATATGGTAACTATTATCTATTCATTTCACCAATATTTTACTAAGAAAAGATATTTTAATATCAAAAAAGGGAAGAAGGACATGATCTCATCAAAAAAGGCCCTTCCTAAGAAAAGATAATAGACAGCATTATACTGATATTAAAAGAAAATAATGTAATGGATATAGCACAAACAATTGCAACATAAAAATTCAATTTTCAAAATTACAATGAATCTGATTTCTGTAATTTTCCCTCTATACATTTGTCATTTTGGAGATATGTATTTGACAGCACATGGAGCTTTAATGTCAGCCTGTGGACTTGAGTGTTTTTTTAGCCTTCGTGGAAAGTTCAGAGTCATATAGCACTGTTGACAAAAATAGAAGAATGACACTTTCAATACTTTTTCCCTCAAGTCTGATATTTTGCATTACGTCAAGAGAGGTTAGGAAACAACCTCCTCATTCCCAAGCCACATATATGCTCATTGCTGGCTTGACACATCTCGGTCATTCCTGCTGTCTTATTTTTCCACCACGGCAGGCAAGAAAGTGTGGTGTCTGGTTGTGAGGTGTGTGGAAGGATGGTGGAGGACACAGGAGGGAGGGTGGGGGATGCTCTCACTTGGAGGGCAGCTCCTACCTGGGGGGTTCAGACAAAGGCCCAGATCATCTTGAGTGATGCAGGCAGGAAGGCCTCTGAGAGATATGCTGCAAACTGACAAAAATCTCCACCTCCTGTCCTCACCCCAACCCCCAGTCGAGAGCCAGTTTGAAGTCCCCTTTTTGGGAGCTGCTCTTGGAGGTGATGAACTGCTTCCCTGGATGGCAGAATCCAGCTTCTCAGGATCTCTGTAGGCTGGAATTGGGAACCCAAACTGACAAGATGGAATTTCACAGGGATTAATTTGAAGTGCTTCCCAGGAGTTCAGAGCCCCAGCTACACAAGAACAAACTTGTCTTGAATGCAGTTCATGTGAAAAAGGCCTGGAGTTTTTAACTGACTCGAGTTAAGTATGAGCCAGAGGAACCTATGCCATCAGTCTTGGGCCACCTTAATAGGCAGGTCATGTCCAGCTCTTAGGAGATAACACTTGTGCTAGAGCAGGGTTATTTTGGACCAGATAATTTTTTGGTGGCAGGGGACTTCTTGTGTTCTGTGCATTAACAGCATCTCTGGCTTCCACTCACTCTAGCCTCCCAGGATGACAACTAGATGATCTCCAGACATTGCCAAATACCCCTACAGGGGAGGGGCAAAGGCCCCCTTTATAAACCATTGCATTGGACTCCATTCTGCATATGCCATGTGTGCAGCTGTATTCAGTTCTGGGATCTCCATGGCATGAGGAAAAGTCACAAACTGGATTATGTCCAGAGTTGCAGGAAGGACCAGGGTGCGGTGTATTAGAGCCATGCCAACAGAATGTTGGGGAATGTTGAGAATGGAAAGTTTAGACTCAGACGAGCAAGGATGCAGGCGTGGTGCCGGTAGAGCTGTGTGCTGGGGAAGGGTTGCCCAGCTCTAAATCCTTCCCTCTTCTCCTTTCTCTTTTTCTGCTGTAAGCTTTTTGTCTCTGCAACTCTTCCCTGTCATCCTTTCCCCTTCTTTCTCTCTTCTCTGCTTCAATTTCCATCAACTTTTAATTTTTTTATTGTGATAAAATACCTATGACATAAAAATTGCCATTGTAACCATTGTTAAATGTACACTTAAGTGGCATTAATTATATTCACAGTGTTGTGCGGCCATTACCACGGTCTACTTCCAACATTTTTCAGAATCCACGCAGTTTTATCTACCTGCCCCATCACTGGGCATAGAGAGATCTCTCCTGGCTGCCGTGCTGTAGTTCCCAGCCTTGGATAAAGCCCACATCCATGCTCAGCAGGGACAGTGACACTCGGCTGCATATAGCTCTTCAGATTCCTGCCAGCCAGTCTCAGCTGGGCTCTGACTGTGTCCCCTCAGTGCTCGTATGTTCCAAATGCCTTTCCACCCTGCACTCGCCAGCAGCTGTTCCCAACCATTCCATTTCTCTTATTTGGCCCCATTCCTTCATCCTCCTATTCCACCATCTTTATTTCTTGCCTTTATTTCACTACAAATTGAGTTTATCTAAACTGACTTTCTTAAACTCATTTCCCTCCAGAATTTCTATCATCACGTGCCTTCTCCTCCTTTAGGCTTGGTCTCTGAAGGCCAAGTGCTCTTCTTTCCTCCTGAAGCTGGCTGTTCCACCTGAGACTGTGGCCTTATCTCTTGCTTCTAGAACCTGGTGTGAGAGCCGTGCCTCCTCTTTCTCGAAAATTTGGTGTGCTCCTTCTGTTTTCTCTTAATGTGCTGTCTTAGCTCAGGCTGTCATCACAAAATACCATAGACTGGATGACTTAAACAACAGAAATTTCTCACAGTTCTGGAGGCTGGGAAGTCCAAGACTGGATGACTTAAACAACAGAAATTTCTCACAGTTCTGGAGGCTGGGAAGTCCAAGATCAGGGTGCCAGTAGGGTTAGGTTCTTGTGAGATCCCCCTTCTTGGCTTGTCCTCACACAGCAGAGAGAGAACGAGAGAAGGACAGAAAGAGAGAGGGAGATTGAGTTTTGAAGAGTCCCTATGGCCACTAATCCCACCACGAGGACCCTCATCCTCGTGACCTCAGCTAAACCGAATCACCTCCCAAAGGTCCCATCTCCAGTCACCATCACACTGGGGGTTAGGGCTTCAACACAGGAGTTTTCAAGGCCACAATGCAGTCCATAACACATGCCCATCTCTTTCTTTCCTAAAACTCAAAACAACCCCCCCTGACTTCCCCTTATATCATTGTTAGTCTCCCTCTTCTCTGGTCCATACACCAAGCTGTGGGTGGCATTGTCCTGAGACAGGACCCGTCATGGCATCTTCCTATTCAGAATGTGGCCTGAAGAATCTAAACTCCTTAGCATGACATTTGAGATCTTCCATGAGTCTGGCTCCAACTCATTTTTCTGTTCTTAACTCCCATGCCATATCTTTCCTGATTCTAAGCTCTGGCCATCCTACTGCTGATGTCTGAGTGGGTGTTGCACTTTAATGATGCCAGTCTTTGCTCTTGGTGTCAAGTTAGCTTGAGCTGTCCTTGTCTGCATCTCAGCCTTTTTAACTTCTTACATCTGTACCACATCTGTTCTTGACCTACCTGGGTCACCTCAGATAGGATTAACTGGGTTCTTTCTCATGCATGATGTATAATATTCCTTAAATTTTACTTAATCCCCTCTTTATTCTGCCTTATTTTCCACTTTGTTCATCTCTCTGCTTCTGTGTTAGGGTGTAGACTTCCAGGGGCAGAGACGTTATTCCTGTTCTGTTCTTTCCCAGGGCTTTGCACACTTAAGAACCTACAGTGCACCAACTACTTGACAAGCTCAAGGTTTTAGATTTATTCTGTGGAGAAGGAGAGGGCAAAATTGGACCAACCAGCTGAAAGTTCTTTATTTTTTGTGATTGTGATTTAACCTCAAAGTTAAATCTAAGAAGAGACATTTTGAATTAGAGCTGATCAACAATGGAGTGAGTTTATCAGGAGGTAGTGAGTGTCTGTCCCTGAGAATGTTCAAACAAAAGCCAGGAAATAATCTCTCAGAGATATTAAGGAGAGAATTCCTGAATTAGTGGGAGGTTGGGTTAGCGGTTTCTAAGACAGGGTTTGCCTCTTGGCACTACTGATATTTCTGGATGATTCTGTGTTATGGGGGACTGTCCTGTGTATTACATGATGTTTAGCAGTGTCCTTGCCCTCTACTCTGGAGATGCCAGTAGCACCTCCTAGTTGTAACAATTGAAAATATCTCTAGGCAATACCGAAATTCACCTGGGGGCACAATCACCCCAGTGGAGGATCACGGTTTCAGGGTCTCTTGTATTGGTAAGAATCTGTGAATATAGTACTTTGTTTTTCTACAGTCTCAGTAACAAATATCTCAAAATTGGTGGAAATTGTCTAGGTCGGGAGAATGAAAGGGGTGGATAGGGAAGGAACTGATCTTTATTGAGCCTGCCATACACCATGACAATCTGTGAGGTGGGGAGTTTTATGCCCATTTTACAGATGAGGAACTTGGGGCTCAGAAAACTCATGCAACTGGTAAGTAGCATAGCTGGGTCTCAAATGTGGGCTGCTTGAAAAATTCTGTCTTCTACTCCCCCCCCCGCCCTTGCTTTCTCATTGCCTTGAGATGCAACTCTTGCTTTAACCAGCCTCCACTTATGAGTTTTACAATCAAAATTTGACAGTGTTTCACTATTTGCTTCTTTGAATTTTCCACTTCAGCTCAGCACTCTCTGTAGAGCTTCCATCTGACCTAGAGCCTTAGATATTCAGAGCATCTGTACTCCTAATAGAGGAAGCCTGCACTGTTATGCCTTGGCACCTGGACACTCCTATTTAATGTTACTACTTAATGTTAATGTGTCCTGTTTAATGGATTTCCCCATCCCCAACTTTATATATTGAGATATAATTGATATGTAACATTGTGTCAGTTTAAGGTGTACAATATTATGATTTTATATATATATATATATGTTGTGAAATGATTACCACAATAAGTTTGGTTAATACCCATCACCTCAATAAGTACCTATTTTTGTGTGTGGTTGAAAACACTTAAGATCTTTCTTAGCAACTTCCAAGTATATAATACAATATTGTTAACTATATTCATCATGCTGTGCATTCAATCCCCAGAATTTATTCATCCCATAACTGGAATTTTATGTCCTTTAACCAATGTCTATACATTTCCCCCTTCCCCCACCCCCTGGTAGCTACCATTCTGTTTTGTTTCTATGAGTTCAGTTTTTTTAGATTCTATATATGTGATGTCATACCGTATTTGTCTTTTTCTAAGTTAGCATAATGCCCTTGAGGTCTATCCATGTTGTCTGTCACAAATGCTAGGAATTCCTTCTTTTTCATGACTGAGTAATATTTTCATATATATAAAAACATATTTCATATTTCATATATATATGTGTGTGTGTATATATGTGTGTGTGTGTGTATATATATATCCCTTTGAGATCTTCACTTCATTTCCTTTAAATATATGCTCAGAAGTGGGATAACTGAATCATATGTTCTATTTTTAATTTTTTGAGGAACCTTGATAATGTTTTTCATAGTGATTCATGACAAAAGTTACAGAACACCTAGTGGCTCTATGGGGTGAGGAGGGAGCGTACTACTAGTATCTGGGCCTCCACTTAGCCAGCCACCATGTCCTCTCACACTACTGAAGAGGAGATTCAACACTTGAGAAATGCCAACATATTCTGTACCATCAGTGGAAGGTTTAGGCTGGAGTGCATGTAGTGTGATGTTCTCGGGTGGGTTTGACTCCTCCTTTTGGTTGACTTGATTAGGGTGTCCAGTTTAATTCTGTGTTGCTCAGGCTGTGCCTAGGACATCATTGATGATCTGTGCTTAGAGTTGTGATTAGAAAGTGCCAGAAACATTTGGGTCTTCCTTGAAGTGGCACTGATGTAGATTAGCCTCATGTCCCCAGTCACGAGTCCCTAGACTTTCCTCTGGGAAAAGCAGATCTAAAGAGTGTTGTACTTTTTCTGGTCCTTTAGGCCTGGACAGGAGAAGAAGGCAAGTGGATGTGGAGGGTAATGCACAGCTGATGAGGAGAGAGGGCGTGACCGATGAGAGCCCATCCTGGTACGAGTCAGCTCCCAGATCTGTCAGACAAGACCTTGAGATTTGCCACTTGAGATCCTTTGACTTGAAAACAAGATTTCTCATTTATAGTGGTATATATGTGGCTTATTTGGGAATATTTTTAGCCTTCTTTGTTTCTTTCTGCCACTAATCCTGAAGTTTGGTGTCTAATGCCCGTGACAGTGTCTTTTAAAGATTTAAATGCCGCTGCATATTCACTGGACTCATTTGGCTTCTTTGAAAATTGGGTCTGAAGGAAGGAAGGCTCAGCCCAGCACCTCCAAATGCTCAACCACTCAGAGTCCCAAATGCTATTGTGTATTATACTGTGGGAATAAAAATTAGTTCTTTTTCATGAGTGTTCAAGCCACTGCTTTATTTGTCTGCCAGAGATTCAGACTCCTCTTGCTGTGTGAACTGTGCATGCCTAGAACACAAGTGTGTGTGACAGGGGATGAAAGGGTGGTAGAAAAATTTTTTTTTTTATCTGCACCCAACCACCTTTGCGTGGCCTGGTGCCTTGAAGTATCAGTAGGTGGTGAGGTGCAGTTTAATGCAACATGACGGTAGATAAGACATGACTAAAACCCCTCAGAAACATGGCCTCTGTGGAGCAGCCATACACCTGGGCCTTGGGCTGGTTCTAATGGGTAGAAGGGTCATGGTTCAAGACTATCTGGTATCTTGGAGAATCTGGAATACCTGGGTGAAGTTAAAAAAAATGTGGACTTACAATTTCCCAAAATACACATCTGCAGAATAAACACAAGAAAACATATGCTTGAGCTTTTGCATTCTGGTTTCCTGATGCTACCAGGGTTCATTTTCTTGAGGAATGTTAGAGATGTTTTGTAGTCTCAGCTTAATCATAAATTTGTTTGTCAAGTTCCACAGGCAAACCCACACTTCAGGAAGTTCGGCAAACTGCTCCTCCAAGAGGTATCAATCTCAGTCCTTCCAGTTCTAGGCAAGCAATGACTTTAAAAAGTCTTTTTGCACTTACATATTTTGAAACAAACTCCGGATAAAAAACTTGTGTTTGGAAGGAAACTTGGAGGCTGGCTGGTTTTATATGTGTGCCAGAACAAGATGTTCATAGATTTGCTTTAGAAAAACGAAACCTCAGAACTTGAAGTCTGACATCCCTGGGGCTCTATGATAAATGCTGATGGTTTTGCAGCACCACACATTCCCTTCCCTTCCTTTTCGCATTTATTTTTTTGAAAGACATACCAGAGCCTGAACTTTGAAGGGACCTGGCAGCCTTTGTTGGGGAGAGGAAACTTCTCTAAAGATAACTTTGTGAGCGCTTTAAATACCTTGCCAGGTGGGCGTAGTCACGTGAATGATTTTTAAGATGTTGCTTACTTTGTGCAGGAGTTTGTGGTTCTGATTGGGTCTTTTTGAGTCAATTGTTTGATATGTTGTTTCAAGCCAGTTTCACAGTGAGCAGAGAGCCCTTTGGTATTTTGATTTGTTCCCCAATTGTTTAGAAATGTGCCTCATTAGAAGACAAAATCAACATGGTTTCAGGTGCTACGCAGAAGGCAGGAATTGTAGGGGACCAGGGAAATGGGAGAACGCATGTGGGCTTCCTTTGAGATAAAAGCCATCCCAGAAACAAAGGCTGCCGGAATACAAAAGCTCTTTGTACACTGAGCACGTCTGCTGTTACAGATGAACCCTCTCCAATGGCTGCTATCAAACTTGTCATATTTTATTCATGAGTTGTGGTGTGCCTGGATGAAATAAGAAAAGCAAAGCTCCAAATCATAATTATGGCTTAAAAAAGATAAAATAGTTATTATTGTGACATTTTTGAAGAACTCTCAAATCTCTCCAGTAATTCATTTGAAAAAGTTGCATGAAACGGCTGGGTGCGTGGCACCTATTTCTGCTGGTTGGGGCTCCTGGGCTCAGTTACACCCAGACCCACACTGACACACGCTGTGCATATAGTGAATAAGAGCATAATTAAGGAGAGGGCTACATGAGTAGTTACACAGAAATAGAAACGCTGACAGGCATCTTTGCATTTATTCATGTTCACATTACAACTCTGTGGTTGATCAAAATATTGCATTCTTGTTTTTTAATTTTTATCATTTTTTAAAGAACATGGGGTCTGGATTGTTTGGTACACCTGGTATGGGGAGATTTGGGGGCACAGTGGCAGGAGAAGCCTCCCTTTAAAAGTATGCCTAAATCCTATAGATTTTGGGGGACAGCAGCAAATAATTTAAGAAAGAAGCCGTTGGTTTACATCATGAATTTAAAAAAGCAGGCTGAAGCACTTTTATAAAATGATATATCAACTTTGCTGGAAATAATTAAAAAAAAAAAAGGCTAACTGCTGTTCCGCAAGCTTCCTCTGCTGACTTAGGGTTTAGTTGCTCCTCATTTATTAACGAATTTATCCAGAGATGCCTCTCAACCCACACCATCTCTATGCTCATGGCCTCCCTCATCTCTGTTCCAAACTGTTTATGAATTCAGTACAAAGTATTTACTTAGTCAGGATTTATTTTCCTCATACTTGTTCTATCTACCTGTTCATACTGCTCGCTGCTCGAGGAAGCTGGTGAGAGGAAGTCCTCCCCAGGTAGTCTTTGCTGTGCCCAACTCCCATGGCGTCATCCCACCCTTGCGCTCAGACATGGAAGAAAGTGACAGTGACACATTCTAAACTGTTCATGTAGATGATTGCATGCATTTGCCACTGAGGTTTGGTGATATAAGTACCATTGTTACATTAGTCACCATTTAATGGAGGAGAAACTGAGTTTCAGAGAGATTTAAGGACCTGTCACTCAGATACTAAGTGTCAAGACACATGGAGGATCCTGGGTCTTCTGATCCCAAATTGCACTTCAGTACAGGGCATTGTTTTCCTACCTTTTCCATATACAGAAAAATGGCTATATTTGTACATTACACTGGGGAAAAGAGCAGAGGCTGTTTTCGCCAGAAGGACCCCACTGAGCCATACCGAGAGCCGACAGTATCCAAGCCCTGTTACCAGGGCCTCAGCAGCTGCAGAGAAGCACCAGGTGAGCTGGGAAGAATGGAGAGGGTTTGTGGGGGCCTGTGTGGGCTATTAGCACAAGCTAGAGAGGTATGGGGTAGGGGGTGTCACAATCCCAGATACTCGGAGGTCCAGGTAACAGCGGAGCAAGGGAATGTAGCCATGGTGACATCGTGCAGTTGCCGCTTTCCTTAATGTCAGCAGTCGCTGCATTGTCTATGGGAATGTGGGCCCTCTGTGGCCAGGTTATCTGATTTCTTATAGATTTGGCTTTTTATATGAAATCTCCCAGTTTTTATACTGTACTCCAGTGATTCTAAGACACACACATTTATTCAGATTTTCATTATTATGTAATATATGGTCTTATAATCAATCGTGTCCCAAAGTTCAAGTTAGCAGCCTTTTTCCTGTTCTTGGACTTGATAAAATCTGTGTTGGTTTGGGAGGGTGGTGGGTAGCACCGGGGACTAAACCAACATGCTGGCGCTCCCTCGGGCCTGAGGTTGGTCAGTTTTTCATTTTTGACCTGGAGCCAGGATACCATGTAGGACCCAGTTCTCAGCCTTGGCTATTTGTCACAACGATTTGGGAGACCTAAACAAATAAATCCTGATGCCGGCTCCACCCCAGACTTTTTTCCTGAGTCTCTGTAGGTGAGACACCTTGAGGAGACCCCTACTGACTTAGACATTTGTGAGCTGCACGTGTCCTTGACAAAGACACAGGGGTGGGGGATTGGTATTCAGGGCTGGGCAGGGCTTCCCCAGGAATTTGCTTTTAGTAACATATTTCATGTATCGGCCAGCCACAGCATCTTTTTTCATTTAGACAGAAGATCTCACCATCATTAGAAAGCTGTCCAGCCCACTAGTGTGTGCTGGGGCCAGGGCAAGGTTGGGAGATCAAATTCTTGGACTCCTGCTTTGCATCTCTCTTTTTTCAGCATGTGAATTTGAGATCCTGTCTGTCTTAAATCTTTGAGAGACTTTCTGTAGAAAAACTATTTCTTCTTTTTTGAGCCTTTATCTTTAAAGGTGCCTCTAAAGCTTATTTGCATATTGATCAATCAGCAAGCATTCATTGAGAGTCTGCAGTGCTCCTGTGGGCCAACCTTTGTGCCGGGTCCTGATTGTACAAAAATTTGACAGATGCCCTACCCTTGAAGGGCCCTTGGTCTGGGTGCAGGGAAGAGACAGCCAGCAAGATATGGTATTCATTCAACAAATATTGACTGTACAGCCATGTGACAGGCACGGTACTGGCTGTTAGAGCTGTACCAAAGGTAAAGTCTCTGTCTCCATGAAGCCTGTGTTCCAGCAGAGGTGAGAAATTGCAGCATGAATTAGTAACTTTTATAGTAATATCTACTACGAAGGAAATAAAATTGCAGTATAGAGGAGAGGATTGACTTTAGGTAGGATTATTGGGGGAGGCTTCCCTGCAGAGGTGATACTTGAGCTGATGCCTGAATGCAGAAGGCGCAGCCATGCAAAGATAATATTATTAATGATTGCTTACATTATTAATGATGAACACTTTTAATGTGCTGGTGTGGGGAAAATGAAAGTTCCCACTGCCAGGAGCCTCACTTGACCTTAAACTACTTGATGATGTAATTGGCCTACTGCTAGGCTAATGCTCCCACACCCATAGGCAAAAAGCTATTATTGATTGAGTCATTATATAAAGGGTTCTAGGCAAAGTGCTCTAGGCAAAGACGGAGACAGAGGTGGATTATGGGCCTGCAGGCTGCTGGATGCAGATTTGATTCTAGTGTTCAACCTACCACTGTGAGAATAAAGCCAGGTATAAATGCTTTCACCCCAAGAAAGTTCTGTTGTCAGTTCTCAGTCTCACCTATTCCATAGTGAACTTGCCTGAGGCCTCAGGCAAGACAGCTAGGCACTGTTCTATATTCTTTATATTCATTAACTCATTTAATCCTTATAATATTCCTGCATGGGAGTTAGGTATTGTGAGCCCTGTTTTTACAGAAAGGTAAATGGAGGCATGGGAAGGTTAGATCAGTTAGCCAGGGTGTGGATAAAATGAGAGTTCCTGTGGCCAGGATTCTCACCTGGCTGTGGTTGACTAGCTCACTGCACACCTGTGGGCAATACATGGCTGTTGACTCTATAAAAAGAGCTTTGCCTAGTGCTCTGCGCACAACATGGTGGCAGGGCTGCAAGGCTGCAGGAGAGCAGAGCAGAGCAGAGGCTGGAGTGGTGGCAGCACCGAGGACAGAGGCCCAGAGGACGGCCGTGCAGGATGGCTGTGCAGAGAAGCCCAGAGGACAGCTGTGCGGACAGAGGGGCCCAGAGGCAGGGACTGGCTTGCTGCATGCAGACTCGCTCTGAGTGAATGGGGTTTTAGTGACTGACCTGCCACTGTGAGAATAAAGTTGGGTATAACCGTTTCACCCCAAGAACTGTCATTTTCTTTGGTCACACTGAATCCATAGCGAACTTGCCCAGGGCTGAAACCCATTGGCAAGACACAAGGTTATAGGTCCAGAAAGTGGCATAGCTGAGAATTGAACACAGGCTCTTTTGCTCTAGAGCCCACATTCTTGGAATGACTGTTAAAGGCTCTTGGATCAAACAAGTTAAAGGGGCCCAGGGATGGTCAGTGTGGATGGAAGTATCAGAGGAGATCAGAGAACGTGCCCAGGTAAAAGCTTGGTCTTTATTTCAGCCCATTTCAGCACCAACTCATATGGGTCTCTCAGACCACGGTAAGGAGCTAGAGTTTTATTTAAGTTTCACTGGGCAGTGTGGTAGGCTGTGTGATGACCCCCTTCTTCCCTATTTATGTCCTTATCTGCAGAGCCTGTGAATATATGAGTTTGCATCATAAAAGCAAGTTTGCAGAGGTGATTAAGTTAAGGATCTTCAGCTGGGGAGATGATCCTGGATTATCCAGGTGGGCCCAGTGTAATCCTGGGGTTTATAAGAGGGAAGCAGGAGGGCCAGAGAGAGGCGATATGAAGATGGAAGCAGAGGGGGGATGCTATGCTGCCGATTTTGATACTGTAGGAATGGGACAGGAGCCCAGGTAAACCTGGACAAGGTGAGGTAAATGGATTCTCTGCTGGAGCTTCTGGTGGGTTGACATCCTGCCTACACCCCAGGTCTGGTCCAGGGAAATCCATTTCAGACTTCTGACCTCCAGAACTGTGATATAATAAATTCATGTTGTTTTAAGCCACTAAATTTGCAGTGATTTGTTTTAGCAGTGGTAGGAAGTGAATACAGCCTATTTGAGGGTTTAAAGTTAGGGGTTGAAGTGACTGATAGGATGTCATTTAAGTTTGGAAAAGATCTCCTTTGATTGTGATTGATATGTGGGAGAAGTTCTGAAAGAGGAAAAGCTGGCGCTGAGGGGGCCAGAAGAAGAATGCGGTGCCAAAATGACAGAGTCCCTCAAAAAGGAGAGTGGAGACAGCTTGGGAGGCTGCCAAGAGGCTAGTTAGGCAGAGGATGGAGAACTAGCCATTGTGTTTGGCCAGATACAGGATGGAAGATCTGTCAGAGGCATGGTTCTAGTTAGTGCAGCTAAGATTACTGGCTGGATGTCTCTCTCCAGACTCTGTCTTATCACCATGGTACAGAGCCTGCCCTGGAGAACATGCTTCACAAATATGTGCTTTTTGGGTAAGTGAGTTTTGGAGTGGAAAGGGAAAATCACCCTTAGCTGGGGCTCTAGAGATTTGTGCAGTTGGGGGAATTGAGGTTGGGTCTTGAGAGATGGGCAGGATTTGGATAGGCCTGGAGAAGGCGGCTGGCATTCCAGGTGGGAGGGTTTGAGATTACGTGCCCAGAGAGGCCCTCTCCTGTGCCCAGCATTGCTCCAGGCACCTCCCATTCCCTGCATTCGCAGCCACCTGGGGCTCGAGAGAGCTTGCATGGGGATAAACTAATAACCACTCTTGGAGGGAGCAGTTTAGGGAGTCAAGAATACCTGCTGGCCAAGGCAGACCGTACCCAGGTGCAAGGACTCCTTGGAAACCTCCCAGACACCCTGTAAGATTAATTATTGTGAAGACACTATTTAATACACTAAACCAGTAATTTACTGAAAACTGTTGTTACTGTAGGACATGCAAGAGTCAAACTATTTGCAGCAATGATAAAAGACCAATTTTCTCTCAAATCAACATCTCCGTTTTTAAAAAAAGTCTTCATTAAATGGGCATTGTAATTATAGCTCTTGGTGGTAGATCTTGTTTGGAAGGGTGGTAGTAGAACATTGGTGGAAAAGGGTCTGATAGCCAGATAGCAACTGGCTTTGAATTCAGGAGGAAGTAGTGTTTCCAATGATTCACTTTAAGGGTAATGCTAATGTTTAATATAATCAGAATGAAATCTCTAAAGAGAGCAGCTTTCATAAAAGCCCATCAAGTCTGTAAGAAACCATACCCACATCCCCCTTTCTGGACACATGCATGCATTTCTTGGAGCTTCTGTTGAAGGCCTGGAGTTTCACATGTGCAGAAAACTTGACTGCCTCCTGCCTCCCGCTGCACCCCCAGCACTGGGTTGAAAGGCCAATAATTGCATGGTTTCCCCAGGAACTTAAAAGCACAGATACCCTGTGGTCAACACAGGCAGCTAAATAGCAAGGGAGACCTCCCCAGCAGTGACTCTGAAACTCATTAGCTAACCAGGCAGGTAATCAGATTAATGCATGTGATCCAGCAAGCTGAAGTGCTTTCTTAGGATGGTTGAAATAAAGGAGCTGAAAAGCATTACACTGAGGAGTTCCAAACTGTTCTCTCTATCAGAAAGGTTCAAGATGTTTGTAGTAATAGACCAAGCGACCCTTGTCCAGGTGCCATGGCCAGCAATTATGGGCCCTGACAAGTCGCTACCAGGCTGGGGTGGTGCTGAGCAGCAAGGGTGCCTTATTCACCACTTAGTTCCTGCTGGTGTTCCTGGGACCAGTGCTGCTTTATGATGTCTCTCCGTTGTGGAAAATACTTCATTTTCCCCCTCCTTCTTATGGCATAGAGAGATGCTTCCACCTTTCTAGGCAAACCAAGGGACTAGGCTTGCCCTAACTTAATAGTGAGGACCCCCTCTAGCTGCCCCCTTTCTCCTTCAGCTACCTGGAGAGAACGAAATTGTGCTTTTGAAGCTTGCCAAGCGCTCTGCCTCTCCCCAGGTGCGACTTCTGTAATGCAGAGCCCCCACCCACTCCTAGTATTGAGTCATGCTCATCCCCTCTGACTGCTAAAAGCAGATTTACCTTCCACCCTCCCCTCATTCCCTACTTCTCGTTCGTTCCTTCACTTCCATCTGAGGTAATGCTGCCTTGTGGGTCCCTGAGTGCCAAATTTGTACAGTTTCTGGGGTGAAATATTGTTGAGGCCACTGAAGTCATTTCTCATGGAGCATCTTGACAGTTTGCTAATTAATATGATTGTGGTCATTGTAGCCTGTGTTGAAGTTGGACCAGTTTCCCAGGGGTGGAAAGTCAGACATTAATCCACTAACCCCCAACTAAATTACTTGCTTGTGAGAGAGGAGACAATTTCATCAGGAGTATTTTCCTGTGGTTTGGCTTCTAGCTTCGTGGGCTGCACATTCTTTTTAAGAGAGCTTTCTAGCCTGATGATAGGGGAGCCCGGATTCCATAGAAAAGTTATGTGATTAAGATATCCCAGGCTAAACACTTGCTTGCAGCTGTTTGCATATCACCAAGAGGGGAAGCCAGTGCTATTTTGAAGCTGGGCAAAGAAATAGCCAGCGCTGTTCTCTACTAGACTGAATTCAAGCTTACCCAGACGAGTTTTGCTTTCTGCTTCTCTATGCCACAACTGTCTTCTTGCCCAGAGAGCCACGGGAGCTTACCTTTAAAACATTAGCTGTTCACCCTAGTAATTGCTCCATCATCTAATTTAATGAAAACCCATTAAACCGAAACAATAATTAAAATGAGACATCATCTCTGTAGGAGGTTTGCATATTAAAATCACTGTGCATTTCAATGCAGGCAGATTTTTATTCTTGAAAAACAGCGTTTGAAGCAACATGTAAGAATGATTTATAATGAATAATCATAAATTCGCTTGGCAGTTGAACGTGATGCTCTACTGTTTACTATTGAATTTGAGTAGATATAGCAAGGTCAAGGCTAGTACAGCATTTAAAATGTCTCTTTTCTGCCTGAGACTTAGGACTGTGTACAAAAGGGAACTAATTATAATTAGGTCACCCCTCTGCTCCAAACTTTTAAAGCAGGCTAGAGATTGTACTCAATATATGCAGGAGTTTAGGGTCTCAGAGGAAGGGTGCCCCTTAGGTAGGGGAGACCTGGCATTGGAATAGAGTGGGGAAGGTTAATGGTTCTCTTGTCTGGAGATTAGGGAAGTTGGGCAGAAATACGAAGAGCTGCGGAAATGGAGTTTGAGATATATCTCTACTACTTGCTGGGGGTGGGATCTTGGGTAAGTTACTTATCTTCTATGAGCTGGAGATTCCTTATCTTTCAAGTGAGGCTGTTACTGCCTTTCCAAGAGGTTATTGTGAATATGAAGTGTGATCATGTATGAACACAGTGGCAAATGTTAAAGCTCAGACTTCAGTGTGTAGATTTCTGGGCTGCTATCGCAGATCTTAGGCATGTCCTAAAGAAAGGCTGGGCGAGGGAAACAACCTGGAGCACAGGCTGTGCAGTAGGTGTGTTCCATGTATTCTTACTCCTTACTGTACCCTGCAAAGTGGATAGTATTACCACTGTGTTAGAGAAGATGCAGCTTGAGCATGAAGGAAGATGGCTAACTCAGCCAAGGTTTCACAGAGGCTACACAGTAGAACTGGCATTCAAACACCAGCTGGACAGAGACAGATGAATGGGCCTGAAAGGCAGTGGTGCATCGTGGTTGACCCTAGTTCTGAGTTTGAATTCTAGTTATACTATTTGGTAGGAAGCTTCTTAACCTTGTATCTCATCTTTAAGTTGGAGATAGCAATACTGACCTCACTAGGTAGTTGTAAGTACTGAATTAAGTAGTATATTTAAAATACTTAGCATGACATCTAGCGTATAGCAAAAATTACATGTTTGGATGTTGGCTAGCTGGGCTCAGATTGGAGTGGCTGGGACTAGGACTAGGACCAACTTTTAAGAAAAGTTAGAACTAGCTACTAACTGTGCCTCCAAACATGGCCGGCAACCTCTGCTTACCTGTTACCTTCCTTCTGGGCCACAGCCAGAATAGGCTGTAATACCAAGTCTCCCACAGAGTGGTAGTTGCTGACATGGCTTGGTACCTCCTTGCCCTCCAGGACCCAGGGCCTGCCTCAGGTGTGTGTACAAGAACAACTGTCATGTGCTTCCTATGTGGTGCATACTGTTTTGAGAGCTTAATGTGTACTATTTGACTTAATGTCCATCTATCCCCATGGGTAGATGCAGTTTTACTCCCATTTTACAGATGAAAAAATGGAGGCACACAGAGGTTAACTTGTCCAAGGTCACACATCTGATAAATGAAAAAGCTAGAATCTGAACCAAACAGTCAGGATCCAGGGCTCATGTCTTCTGTAAGTTTCTGGAGAGCATTCTGCATCAGGAACAATGTTTTTTATTTTTATTTTTATTTTTTTTGAGAGGGCATCTCTCATATTTATTGATCAAATGGTTGTTAACAACAATAAAATTCTGTATAGGGGGGTCAATGCTCAATGCACAGTCATTAATCCATCTCAAGCCTAGTTCTCTTCAGTCTCCAATCTTCTGAAGCATAATGAACAAGTTCTTACATGGTGAACGAATTCTTACATAGTGAATAAGTTCTTACATGGTGAACAGTACAAGGGCAGTCATCACAGAAACTTTTGGTTTTGATCACGCATTATGAACTATAAACAACCAGGTCAAATATGAATATTCGTTTGATTTTTATACTTGATTTATATGTGGATCCCACATTTCTCCCTTTATTATTATTTTTATTTTTAATAAACTGCTGAAGTGGTAGGTAGATGCAAGGTAAAGGTAGAAAACATAGTTTAGTGTTGTAAGAGAGCAATTGTAGATGATCAGGTGTGTGCCTGTAGACTATGTGCTAATCCGAGCTAGACAAGGGCAATAAAACATCCATGGATGCAGAAGCTTTCTCTCAACACGGGGGGGGGGGGTGAGGTTCTAAGCTTCACCACTGTTGTTCCCCAATTTCTCACCTGATGGCCCCCCTGCAACTGTGCCTGTCTTAGGTTGTTCCTCCCTTGAGGAATCTTACCCGTCTCTGGCTAACCAGTCATCTTCCAGGGCCATACAGGGAAATAGGAACAATGTTTTTGCTTGTACTTGAAAACCTTATGTGCATTCAACTTTCTACTTCAGCTTCATTTTGTTTTTTTCTTATAAAAATTCTCAGAGAAGATTTGGAAAATTTGGATATGTGGAAAGGATAAAATTTTCTCATGATAGCTCCCAATTGCTAATATTTTGATTGACAGCCAATCCTATCTTTTGCTATGCATCACTAAATCTCATATGTACTTGATATAATACTATAAATGCAGTTGTGTGTTTGACATTATTGCGTAGGCATTTCCTATGTTCTGATACCTTTCATATTATCCTACTTAATTTTCCACTGGAGGTATATAGTTCAATTAGCCATTCCCTACTT